>NW_024870905.1:7312500-8652500 GCF_019054845.1 Dipodomys spectabilis
TTCCTTTCGTCCTTCCCTCCTCTCTCTCGTTTCCTTTCTTTGTCTCACTCCTGGCCTTGAATTAGGAGCCTGGATGTTGTCCCTGAGCCTTTTTACTCAAGGCGACCAGTCTACGGCTTGAGGTACACATCCATTTCTGGCATTTTCTTTTTGGTTGTTAGTGGAGATAAGAGTCTTACAGTCTTTCCTGGCTGGGCCTTAAGCTTTGATCCTCCCATCTCAGCCTCCTAAGTAGCTAGCATGACAGGCATGAAGCACCAGCATCCAGTTCAAACCAAGGTTTCTTCATGTCCTGTGGAACCAGCACTGGAACCTTTCATCATCTATGACAACCTCCACCCCTTCGAGCATGGCGCACACTGTAACTATTTGTTGGATAACTAAATGAGCATCTGTCTATGACCATATTACAGAAAAGTCCCATCTGATTCATGTAAGCATCCTGGGGCGGGGGGAGAGGGGGCAAGGCAAAGCCTGATGTAGCTCTCCCACAGTTCTCCCTCGTCCCTCTTCCCACCCTCCTGGTGCCACCGCATTTAACTGTTTTGGCTCCCAGGATGTGAGCCACAATGTTCTCGCTGGATTCTGGGGCCACTGGGATGTCTATATTCTCAAAGATCTCTGTCCAGTGGCTGACCAAATCTGTGGCACTGAATTCCCCCTCAGGTGTGAACGAGGTTGCCATGAGCTGAACCCCTGGCTCAAGTGGCCTCCTTTCCTCTCTGTGAGACCAGACAGGATGGCCCATTATATCTGGCCCCCAAGTTGCATGTTACAGAGAAAGGATTCTCGAGGCATCCCGGGTTCCACTTCAAGTGCTGAAAATCATCTCTGCTCACAGCTGGCAGGCTGGGGATGGCAAGGTCACTCTCTGCTCCCCATGACATCCTCAACTGTGGTGGTCACCCTAGAGAGAGCTGTAGAAGAATCAGCAGCTGCTAGAGAAACGCAGTCAAGGCATGACATTCATAGCAGGAGACCATCTGGCTTGGGAACTCTGACTGTGCCTCTTTTAACGTCACTGTTTGACAGCTGAATTGGTTCATCTAATTTAACCCATGAATGCAGGCATTAGTGGAAATTGCCAGCTTCAAGAAAAAAAAAAAAAACCTGGAAAAGGTGGCATTTCACTTGTCCCAATCAAGCTTAAACGGTTCCAAATCAGTGGTCCCCTTTTTCTTCCAAGCAGCCTACAGCAGGTTACAGAAACTGGCATTCAGAGAGCCCTAGCTAACTGCCACGGTATGATACCGAGCAGGCTCCAGGAGGGGAAACTTGCCTACCACTGTCCAGCTGGAAACGGCCCAGGTGGGACACAGATTGGAGACTGCCGGACTCCAGGGAGGACTACACATGGATGCACTGCCTCAGGAGGGAATCCACGCCCTCAGTGGGGGTCCAGAGCCCCTTGCCCAGATGCCCACAGACACCGTCAATGCCCTGGGTAAGGTTCTCCTCTCATCCTTGGTTGTGGTGAAGCATCTGCCATGTTACACCGTTCGCCACTCCCCAGACACTCCTAGCTTCACAGCCCCTGCCCTACTCCCACCCATCTCGTTCCTTAATTATGTTTGGCAGACACATTCCCAACCCTTGAATTAACTCCAACTATACACATGAGAGCAGAGCGTCTGGCTGGAAGAGTGCGGCTGTGGTCACACTGGCCTCACAAGGGTCTGGCTGAAGACAGGACAGGGGTCCACTCTGTTCTGTGGTTCACACAGTCCTCCTAGGGAGTCCCATGCAGGTCCAGCAGCTACTGTGGGCTGCAAGAAAGGGGAAGAGGGAGGTGGAAAGAGGTGGAAAGGAACATATACTGAAACCTTCCCCAAAGGAGCCATGAAATGGTGAAGGAGAAAACAAAAATTGTGGCTGGGCTCATACTGAGCATTCTGAAAAAAGAACAACAAATACACACATACACACAAATAAACTGCTTTTGCTCTTTTTACATATGGTGACTTAAATATATTTTCATTTTTCTCATCTCCTAATCTCCCAACACACACACACACACACACACACACACACATACACACACATCCAAATGGGTCACACAAGACTCACCATGAAACACCTGCAATTTGCCAACTGATCACTGACCTGAGCACAGTCAGGCTGTATGAGGAGAGAGATGATCGATATCTCCCTCCCTCCCTCCTTCTCCCTCCCTCCCTCCCTCTCTCTCTCTCTCTCTCTCTCTGTCTCTGTCTCTGTCTCTCTCTGTCTCATACACACATACACACACACACACACACACACACACACACACACACACACACACAAACAGACTCAGAGCAGTGCCTCTCCTGAGTTTGTTGGTTCCTCATCTGGGCAATGTACAAGCTCGAGCATGGCAGTTCCCTTGTCAGAACCAGGGGCTCCCAACCAAGGGGAACACTGCTCTAATAATGCAGAACCACCCTGCTTCTCCCTTTACCCAGGGCCAGACCTTTCCATTGGGAACAACCAGCCTTGACTCCCCATTCACCAAAACCCTAGGCCCGGACACTGGGTCAAGGAATCCAGAGACAGATGACTCCTCAGAGCCCTGAAAGAAAACACAGAAGGCAGTCCTGGTGCCTCCAGAGAAGTGTCTGACTTGGGGTGGGACTGTTGTTGGGGAATTTGATGGGGTCAAAAAGGCTACATACATGGATGGACTCCCTATTTCCAGCCTAGATGCTTCTGGGCTAATTGGCGGATTCTTGGGGAGGACTAGGAGACCAGAAGGACCAGGAGCACCAGCAGAAGCAGGCAGAGCTGGGAAATGTGATCACCCTGCGAGTACTGTTGACAGCTGGGGGGGGACAAGACAGGTGTATGTATGTCAGAGGGGGTGTGTTCCTCCCAGATAGTCACCTTCTGACCCCCAGTGCCCTCACCTCCCTAGTGGGTTCTTCTGGGACCTCCTCAGGTGAAAGGGTGACCTAGCACAGAAGACAAGGGCTCACACAGCAAGGGGGGCCTATCTCTTGCATCTAACACCCCCCAACCCCAGCAAAAAGGAAAAGACCCTAGAAGGCAGGTGTGGAGGTGCTCCTCCCCACATCTGACTAAAGCCACTAGGTTCCCACCAAGGAGAGAAAGGGTGCAGATATGGCTTTCCCTGCTCTAGGCCAGGGGTTCTGTGGTGCCCCCTCCTCACCAATCCCTGCATCTGCCCTTTTCCTGGGACACTGGCCCTAGGAATGGGGGTGGGATCCTTGGGGCAACACCCACCCCCCTCTCCTGGGGCGCATTTGTGGCAGAGCCAGGGTGGACTGTGGAGTGCAGGGGAGGTGCAGGCAGGATGGAGAGAGGAGACAGGAGGCGGGGTCCGGGTCTGTGGGGGAGGGGGAAGGAGAGGGTCAGGGGGTTCGCCTTTTGCAGGAGTCACCAGGTGTGGTCCCATGGAGTGGCCACTCATGCGTGCTGCTGGGAGAAGCTATAGGCGATGGCTCTGGGTGCACCCAGGCCCGGAGTGCAAGGACCAGGTCCAGGGACTGGGTCGGGGCCTCATGCCAGGCAGGGACCCACCATTTCTGCTGGGCCACTGCGAAAGGGGCCTCGGATCAGACCAGGCAGGGCCATGTTTGAAATGCTGCGCTGCTGGGAGGTGGAGGGGGCATCTGCCTGCAGCTGTGCTTGCTGCCACCCCTGCCTCAGCTGCCATCACCACCACCACCTCCGTCTCAACTGCCTGCTTCCGTTGCCACCACCACCGAAGCCACCGCAGTGCTTCCCGTGCCAGGACCTCAGATTCAGGGCAGCCATGGCCGCCGTGCCCCCGTGGGGCTGCCCGCAGTGATGTACCTGCCTTGCCGGCTCCAGGTGCTCTGTGCTACTGTTCAGGACTGTGCTTTGATGGCAGCGGCCGCAAGCCTCTAGAACAGCTTCCCCTCATGCTTGTGCTTGCTCTTCTCTCTGCTCTTTCTCTCTCTGCCCCCACTCCACTCCTGGGCCAGCGCACAGGCAGTGCCTGCTCCCCCCCATCGCTGCCACCACAGTTCACCCCAGGGCCCCTCCCCCTCCTCCACTTGGCCATGCCCACTCCTCCCCTAGGCCATGCCCCCTATTCCTAGCTGCAATCACAACCCTGACAGGGCTCTAAGGCTTCCAGGCCATGGCAATTGCAGCATCACCTCAGCTCAGCACTTTCCCCCAACCCCAGTACCTGCCCCAGGGATCGAATCTCCCCTCAGCTCCACCCCTAGAGGAGATTCTCCTCCATCCCCCTTCAATCCACACACTAAGAAGTTGCATGGTGACCCTTGTGTATGTGTGTGTATGTGTGTGTGTTTGTGTTTGTGTGTGTGTGTGTGTGTGTGTGTGTGTGTGTGTGTGTATGTGATGTTGGGGATAACTCTCTCAAGGACTCAGAACATAGCACTCTTTGGGATGACACACAGCACACTTCGAAAAACAGCACACAGCACAAAAGTAAAGGACTGAGCACACAGCTCCCTTTGAAGGACTCAGCATATAGTACCCTGTGTAGAGTACTCAGCACACAGCATCCTTTGAAGGAGGGAGTCCATAGCTTGCAGTGTAAAGGACTCAGCACATTGCATGCTTTGAAAAACTCAGCACATAACACACTTTCCCAGGGGCTCATTACATAGCACCTTCTGTGTTAAGACTCCACACAGCCCTTTGAAAGGCTGAGTAAAAAGCACCTTTTGTAAACCACTCATTGCATAGCACCCTTCGAAGAACTCAGCACATAAAAGAATTTTGAAGGTTTCTGCACATACCACACTATGGCAGGACTCAGCACGTACCACACTGTGGAAGCACTCAGCACTCAGCACCGTTTGAAGGACAATACAGAGCACCTTGTGTAAAGGACTCAGCACACAGCACTCAAAAAACTCACCTCATCCCTCTCTTCTCAAGGACTCAGCACATAGCAGGACCCTTTTGGATGAATTAGCACACCACAACTTTTGAAGGACTCAGCATACAGTACATTGTGTAATGGACTCAGCACACAGCACCCTTTGAAAAACTCAGCACGGCCCACTCTTCTCAGGGACTCAGCACATAGCAACCTATGGGATGACTCAGCAAACAGCACCTTTTTGAGGACTCAACACAAAACCCCCATGTGGGAAGGACCCAGCAAATAGTGCCCTTTAAAGGACTCAGCACATAGCTGTATGTCACAGGTTTAGCTTTCATTAGAATTAGGGTGCTTTCTTCAGTATCCCCATTCTTCGGAAACACTTCACAAATCCTACTAGTTCACATTTAGCCAACCTGTGTTTTATGGGGGAGGTCAGCTGGGGGTCTTGAACTCAAAGTTTGGGGGCCATATCCCTGAGCATTTTGATTCAAGGCTAGAGCTCTATCACTTGGAGGCACAGCTCCAATTTTGTTTTTTTGGGGTTGTTCTTTGACAGGTCTTATGGTGATAAGGAAGGCCAAGTTGGGGTGTCTGTGTGCAAAGGCTCTGAGTTCAGCCTGGAGCTGACCTCCCTCTTCCTTGTGCTCCTGGGAAGCTGGGCCTCATGGAGCTCTCTTGGCCTAGGCTGGAAAAGACCTGCTCTGGTATCAGCAATCAGGGTGAACAAAAGTCAGCTTGGCCCCTGGTCACTTCTCAAAATTGAACTCTAGAGGACAATGGCATGGGGCTGCATATCCCGCATCTGGCCACCAGGAGGCAGGAGTGGCCCACCATAGGGATTGTACCTGGGAGTTATGTTTACTCTTGCTTCCCTGGGGTCTCCATCATGCTTCCAAGTCACCCTGGACAGGAAAATCCTTGAGACACTTACCTACAATTAACAATCAAGTTACCTACAATTAACAATTAACAAGCAAGTGGGGCTGTAGCTCAAGTGGCAGAGCAGTAGCCTTGAGCAAGAAAACTGTAGACCCTGAGTTCACACACACACACACACACACACACACACACACACACACACACACACACACACACACACACCACATGCATGAAAAATCAGAGATTTCTATACTGCAATCTTTGGATATTCTCTACTTTTTCCCCACTAAGCCTGGTGGCTGCTGGCCTAGGTGTCATGCATACACCACTACCTGGCATCTTTAATTTTGGGGAACAGAATGGGTAGAAGGTCATCTTTCTCTGATCCCAGCTCCTTGATTGGGTCATGGTCTATCCAGGCCCTTTGGGGCTCCTTTACAAAATCGCCAAGATGCCTTCAAAAGTCATCACATACTGGGCACTTGTGGCTCATGCCTGACATCATAGCTATTCAGGAAGCTGAGATTTGGAGGATCACGGTGCCAAGCCAGCCTGGGCAGAAAGTGTGTGAGACTCTTATCCTCAATGAACCGTCAGAAAACAAAAGTGGTCCTTTGGCTCAAGTGGTAGAGTGCCAGCCTCGAGAATAAGAGCTCAGGGACAGTGTTCATGTCCAACAACAACAAGGGGAGGCTTTGCATGTTGGCTTTGGGATTGGCATTGGCCAAATATAATTGGAATTTTCAAGTGCTCCAAGACAAAGCAGTGCCTCCGTTAGTCCTGTGCTGGTCCATCTTGTCTCACCCCCTGGCCTTGTCCGTGCTTTGGGTCAGCATGGCTCTGGATGGAAGGAAGGGCTCCAAGGAGGAAGATCCCAGAGCAATCACCCCACCTCCTTCTGCCATGCTCACCCTGCTGCTTCTGCTCTTTGCCATAAACTTTCTTCCTTGAATCCATCCATGAGGTCATCACCACCAACATAGTGGTGAGTGGTGGGTCTGGCCTAACTCGGGGAAGTCAGAGGTGGAAGTAGGTCTGGGATTAGGAACTTCCACCGTGGGTGTGGGCTGAGCCCAGAGTTGACCTTTATTTCATCCTGAGCCTTACAGTGGTGGGAAGACAGTGTAGACTCCACATTGAGTCAGGTAAGATTGGAATCTAGAGGACCCCTTGTGTGGGGGAGGATGTAGGGCCACTGCTCTTGATACTCCTCTCTCAGGACTCCCCTGTCCCTCCCTCATCTCTCAATGGTAGAAGATAAACTTCAACTAAGGGTGTGGGATTAGGGGGCGGGGAAGTATTTTGGTGTGAACCAGAAGTGCTTCATATTCATCCTAGCCCCTACTTCCTATTTATCTGAGGAATGGCCATATGGGTTTGGGAGTGGTGAATCATCCTAGCTGAGAAGGTGCGTCAGTGGTAGAGTGGTCGCCTAGCATGACTGAAGCCCTGGGCTTGATTCCACACAGAAAAAGCTGGAAGGGGAAGTGGGGCTCAACTGGTCGAGCACCAGCCTTGATCAAAAAGAGCTCAGGGAGAGTGGCCAGACCCTTAGTTCAAGCCCCAGGACTGGAAGAACAAATCTTTGTTGGAGGCTTTTTTTCCCCTTTCAAAACAATTTATTGTGATAAGCATAACATGGGTCTCTTCCCTGGCCACCAATGGGCCATTATATCTCTTGAGCTTGGGCCACCTCCCGACAGCCTCTGCCCTACCCAACACCCAGTTTAACCTTCCCTTCACCCAGCAGATTGAGGCCTGAGAGAAGGCCACCTGACCACCTACTTCTGGTGGCTTCCAAGGCTTTTGAGAGTCAATATGTCACATGGAGAGTCATTATCTGCATCAGTCTACAGAAGAAAGGGAGGGAGCACTCCTTGCCTGAGCTGTGGGCAGATCTGTATCTGGGGCATCTGCAGCAAGACGTGCTCCTTGAGGGAGTCCTCTATGGTGACAAGAATCCTGACCTATCCTCTGGCAGTTTCCACACTGTCTTCAAGTTGCAATTCTTCAAAACCTTTCTGCTCCTCCCTCATTTCACCCACCACAGGCCCTGATGCATCTGAAGCAGCATTGGTGGGGGGGGGGCTCGCATTTGCTGGCATCTGGAGCATGCTGTCCATGCCTTCCTCTGTGAGGATCAAGAGCAGCTCCAGCAGCACTCTCCCCTTCTTCATCTTCTCCTGGGACAGCCAGCACACACACTTAGATTTCTCCCAAAACAGCTCATTCAGAGCCAACATCTGCTCTTTACACACCACGAGGGATTCCTCAATAGTTTGGATGTGTGCTGACCGCTGGATGCATCGATGGTGGAGCTCACCTGCTGGATTCTGGAAGTCCACCTCATCAGGCAGGTTGTGGACGAAGCAGATTTACTTCTTGGACGCCCACATGTCCTGCTTCCCATCCCCATGAATGCTGTGGTGGCAGCACATGTGGCAGGGGGCTGTAGCTCCAGCTCAGTCTGTCACTGAGCTGCCAGGTAGGCCAGGTGCCTGCAGCTGGCCCACTGCTCCTGAGGTATGATTTTCCTCCCTCTAGATCTCAGCCTCAGTGTGTTAACAGAGCCTCATCCATCTACCAGGCAACATGGAATGTGGGCGTAGCCACATTTCTTGTATCCTATTGGTCAGAAAGAATCATGAAATAATAGGGGTGTGGCCAGAATCCTGTGATGCAGGCAGAATGGACAGAGTTAAGATGACAGGGCTCCCCCAGCTCCTTTCCCAGGGAACTCTGTCCAGTTCAGTTAGGGACAGGAGGATGACCTGCTTGAGCTGGATGGCTGCACAGATTGTTGTGCATGTCCATTTGTTGCCAGTCTCGGACATTGAACTTAGGATCTGGCACAGTCCTTGAGCTGTTTTTGCTCAGAGCTAGCCCTCTACCACTGGAGCCACACGGCTCCACTTCTGGCTTTGTTGAGATTGAAGTTGGACAGGGGTCTCAAGGACTTTCTGGCTTAGAGTGACTTGACCATGATCCTCCTATCACAGTCTTGTAAGTATCAAGGAGGAGCCACTGGTGCCTGCCTCATCATTGGTTTTGCTGATGTTCTTGGACACACCCATGAGTTCCCTATCCTCAGATTTAAGTGGTGGGAGCTGGAACTCGTGGTTGGAATCCTGGTCCTTCCACTTCCAAATGGCAGGAGATCCTAAGAAACAAATTCCTATCCATATGAATACCAATGGAATGTGATGAATATCATGATTGAATGGGCAGTTCTTGCATGATTCTAGGATAAAATTATATACAATTGTATTCTAGGACACTGATTGATTTTAATTAATACTTTATAAAGCATTTAAACAATCACATTCATTAAATGGAGGCAGAATGAAATACTGAAGAATTGGGCATCACATAGTATAGAGATGCCATTTTTTCTGCCCAGACTTTCTTTACTTAATTGCTATATACCATTTTCTGAATGTACATTGGTATATGCAACTAGGATATATTATACTTGATCTGGAAATCAATTATTCAAACTGTTTTTTTTATCAAAAATGCTTATAGCAAATTAAAGAGGTAAATCCAAATTATGTATATTTGAAGACAATGCTTGGTTAGTCCTCTTCTCACATTACCTATTCCCTTCTTGAGAATAATACACATTGTAAGGAAATGCTTAGAATGTTTTGGAGAACTAGGTTAACTTTAAACCAGTTATTCTACGCTGCATTTTGTTTACTTTGTATCTAGAAAAGCTCAATTCTTACCTTATCATTTTCCTTAGGCTTTATATTCAGGTTTAATCTCTGATGGGTGATAGATAAAGATATAAACATTTTTTAACAGTTGTTAAATTTAGGCTGAGGAATCTAGGTACAATTATGCTCATGCAGATAGGCCTCATCAGTCATGAGACCATGATACCAAAATGTTAACCAATGCTTACTGGTGTCATCCTTATGAGATTTTGTGTATTATAAACAATGGTTATTACCATTTGTTTTGTAATCAACATCATTTCATGGGTTAGGAATTGATGTGCGACATTATACTCAGAACTATATTGAAGGAGGAATCCAAAATTAGTTACCAAGATATACACTTAACGCACTGTTTTAAAAATGTAAGCTAAAGGAAATAATTTATGGAAAAGTCCACATTTACAATAAATACAGAATCAGTATGACTGATTTTTCTTTTATCCCAGTTGCAATACGGCTTGCATGATGACTTTTATGGTTATATGTTTAGTTAGGTCTTGATATTTAGTTGAAGTTCTGTTTTTTCATATATTCATTTGTCAGATCAAAGAGGAAATTAATTCCATGCCACAGTCAACATCCATAATAATGTTACAGTTGTATCCTGCTACTTTGCCAAAGTTTCAAATGAGCTTGAGTATCTTGGGTCTTTTTTGGATTGAACAATATATGTATGCAATTTTGTCAGTAGTATAAAAAATTTTTTACCACTATTTATTAAACTATTATTTTCCAGAAACTACTACTCTCTTTTCATGAGATTTTTTTTGGGGGTCCGGTCGTGGGGCCTGAACTATGGGCCTGGGTGCTGTCTCTCAGCTCTTCAGCTCAAGGCTAGTGCTCTACCACTTGGGCCACAGCGCCACTTCCGGCTTCTTTATTTTTGTGTATGTGGTGCTGAGGAATCAAAACCAGGGCCTCATGCATGCAAGACAAACGCTCTACCACTGAGCCACCTTCCCAGCCCTTTTCATGAGATTTTTAATGTCATTTATATCATGGGTTGATGTTTTCCTTTAGATAACCCACATTCTGTATTCTACAAAATGTAATTTGGAGTAGTTTAAAATTATGTACACTCAGGTACACTGCTCAGATTCTACTATTGGCATATTTTGTTCTTGTTAAATCAGTAGGATTTAGGTCTCAATATGGATACTATTAGACTTATTCATTGCATTTCTGCATTTTTTAAGATGTCATGATTTTTGTTATTTTATTCTCTTAAATATGTGCAGATCTTACTCCACTTACAGTCACATTTCTTTTAAACAATTTGATCCATTCAAGGGATTTGCTATATCAGGTTCATCTAGATGAATTTAATTACAAATGAACACAACCATATTTTTGAGACACAGTTATCTTTATGGTTCTAGTCAAGGGTAACATGTATTTGAGATTTTTGTGCTTAAAAATAACTGGGCACAACATGTTTTTATTCCTGGTGGAGTTCTACTTTGTTGGTTGTTTTGCAAGCTGTGGTGACTTCAACATATGTGTGCATTTTATTTCAATTGTTTTGTGTCTATATTTTGTTTCATATAACAGAAAGTACAAAAAGAATCAGTGATTTAGAACTTTTTGAAATAGATTTCTAAGAGAGACACTTGAAGTTTTGTGACATCTGGGGCCGGATAGGTCTTGTTAGTGGAGGGGGTAGTAGAATAAAACAGACATTGTTTGACATGGTTTGAATTCTTCCTCTTATTGCCTCACTATTTCAAATAGTATTACTTCAAAGTCTTTAGTGGAAAGAAAATAATTTTGTCTGTATGAACTCAGAATTTTTGCTTTAATTGGGACACACTACACATTTATAATTGATTTTAACTCTAAAACCTTCTTTCTTTCTTTTAAAATCACAGATGTGAATTTATAATGCTAAAATAGCATCTACTAATTTATATGAAATAGTCCAAACTATTTTCCCTTCACACTATATGTAATATAGACTGTAATAATAGTGAGTAATATAATATGTAATAATTCACTTTGGGGAATGTCAATTACAGTGGATTTTTTGAGATACTGAGTAATAGTAAAAATTATATTTTATTCTATTAAAAACTTCACAGTTACATCTAAAAATAACTCATAATTATAAACTAATGCTAAAAAGTAAGATTGTTTATTGGAAAAGCCAGACGTTGCAATAAGCTTGCTTTTTATACATTGATTTGGATCTGGGCTTTGGTGGCTCATGCATGTAATTCTAACTAGTCAGGAGTCTGAGATCGAGGATAGTGGTTCAAAGCCAGCCTGGACAGAAAAGTCTGTGAGACTTTTATCTCCAATAACCCACTTGAAAACTAGAAACGGCACTGTGGCTCAAATGGTACAGTGGTATCAATGAGCAGAAGAGCTCATTGAAATCTGCAACCAGGCCCAGAGTTCAAGCCCCACGACCACCAAAAAAAAAAAAATGACATGGATTTTTACTTTATTATTTCATTATTTTTTATTGTAAAAATACAGAAGGGTTACAATTACATGAGCAAGGTAATGATTACATTTGTTATCAAACATTGTTTCTCCCTCCTTTGGTTCCCCTTACCATTCCTTCCCATCTACCCCTCAAAGCAACCCAGGCACCAACGTTGTAAAGTTCATTTTCCGACATAACTTGTTGTACATCTGATTATTGCATGGGACCACCTGTATCCCTATTTATACTACTTGTTTTTCCCTTCCCCTCCACAAATTATAACAACATCAAATACAGTGAAAACAAGGGTTATGTCATGGGGGAGGGACATACAAAGCAACAAAGAAATCATCTTATAAATATGCTAAAGATAATAGCAAGAGAAATAAAAAACATTTGAGTCCTTATCTTTGGGTTCATTTCACCTAACATCAACTTATCTGATCATTGCTGCTTGTCCAACACATATACTAATAATTGCAAATAAGGGAAACCATGAGACTTATATTTCTTTGGGTCTGGCTTACTTCACTTAATGTAATTTTTTCCAAGTCTTTCAATTTCCTAAAAAAATAGGGCAACGTCTTTCTTTCTGATGGAGGCATTGAATTCCATTGTGTATATATACCACATTTTCTTGATCCATTCATTTACTGAGGGGTATCTGGGTTGGTTCCATATTTTAGCTATGGTAAATAATGCTTTAATAAACATAGTTGTGCTGGTAGCTTTAGTATGGTCATGTTTCTGATCATATGGGTAAGTGCCCAAAAGAGAAATTGCTGGGAAATAGCGGAGCACTTTGTGGAGTCTTTTGAGGAACCTCCATACTACTTTCACAGTGGTTGAACAAGTTTACACGCCCACCAACAACACAATAGGGTTCCCTTCTCTCCAAATCCCCTCCAGGTTCTGTTGTTATTAGAGTTCTTATTTATAGCCATTTTAACAAGGGTGAGGTGGTATCTCAATGTTGTTTTCATTTGCATTTCTTTTATGGCTAGGGAGGTGGAGAATTTCTTCATGTGTCTATTGGCTATCTTTCTTTCTTCTTCAGAGAAGTTTCTCTTTAAGTCTTTAGCCCACTTATTTATTGGGCAGTTGTTTCTTTGAGGATTTGTTGTTGGGGGATTTAATTTTTTGAGTTCCAGGTATATTTTAGTTATGAGACCCTTGTCTGTTTTATGGCTAGTGAAGATCCATAATTTAACTTGTTTTTCTACAAATTTATAGAATAGTGTAGCTTTGGAAAATCAATAAATGTTGCATTTTCATATAGGATTACATAACCTTGCAAGTGTTGTCTTAAACTGATCTACACTGAAATGATTGCCATTGATAGCTTTCTCAAGATTCCAGATGTTTATACTTTCAGCTGACCTTCCACAAAACTCATACCCCGAACATAAGTTTTTAGTTTATTCATGCAATTATAGAAACATAAACATATGAAGCAAATGTTAATTACTTTTACCTGCTGTCATTAATGTAGTATAACTAATACAATTAAGTATATACCTTGAGGAAAATAAGATTCTTCCTTTGAAATACATGCTTCAAGGCACTCACACACACACACACACACACACACACACACACACACACACACACTTACCACTCTGACTCAGGTTAGGTTCCTGACATTGGGTATCAGACAATCATCTAATAATCAAACTTTCCTGCCCAGACATAAAATACATTCATAATTCCACACATATAAAAATACCAGATCATTCAAAATAATGAGAATATTTAACGGAATCACTCAGTTCCTGTACCATCTACTCTCTGATTTAATTCATTTATGACAATGCATTTTTCATATCATAATTAAAATAATTTTGAGTCTCTCTGATTAGCAGACAAAAATATGTTATCATATAATAGAAAATGTAGGTAAAATTACTTTCCCCTGTGTAATCTTTTATATAACTTATCAAAAACTTCTTTTTCTTTGCATACTCTTTTTCTGGCATTTTGCCCTAATGTCTAATATTAAATTACAAAGGACATGCCATATTCCTTAGTTCATTTTTCCTAAAGGTTATGCTATGGAGTTGAATCTGATTTGTTTGATTATTCTAAATTAAATTTTCTCAACAACTTGAATTATTGTTTATGTTACTCCTAAGCCATTTGAAATATCAAAAAGAACTGCAAATTCACTTTGGCAGTGATTTGTGAATGGCAGCAATGCTTGTGGATGGAATGAAGGACTTGAATTATATAGAGTGCCTTAAAAATGGCACTGTTCTTTATAAGGCTGATCATTTAGTAAGCTTTTGAAGTGTGATCTTCATATTTCATCTAAGAAGATAGCAGTATGCTTTTCATCACATTCTTGCCTGCAAAGCACTTCATGTCTATCTCCTACTGTAGTGAAACCCACAAACAACTGCACAGCTGTGTTAGCTGCTCTAGATTTTGAAATTTTCTTCCAGTAGCCCTAGTGATTTGAGCCCAGATTCATGGGATAGGCACATAATATACAATTACAAAGCACCACAATATACAAAGACAAAGTACAAAATGAGGTTCAATATTCTTCTTTGTTGTTTCCTTTTTGTCTTATTGATTGTCTTTTAAGGAGTTAGGGGCTGTTTATTTCTCATTACTGTTGATGTAACTTAAATAAATTACCAGATTTTTCAAATAAAATAAAGAGATATAAAAAAAGACATATTCAGTCATAAAATAAACATTTCGGTGATGTTTTTTATTCTAGTCCTGTTCTCAGTTATTTTCATATAATGTTAAGATGAGTCAAGCATATGTATAAATTGACATGTATTAAGCACACCGAACTCTGGAATCTTTGGGTTTGATTTTTATATCAACCACCTAGAAAAGAAAATTATCACTTGCTTCATGTCTTAAGTAATCTACTTAAACAAGTTGTATTAATTTTTTTTCTCTTAAAATATGTTTTCCTAGTCCTGGGTTTTATTATATATATAATTAATTGTGAAAATACCCTACAGAGGGGTTACAATCACATGGGCAAGGTAATAAGTACATTTCTTATCAAACATTGTTGCCTCTTCCTTTGTTTCCCCTTCCCATTCCTTCACATCTCCCAGTTGGTATAATTTGTGGAAGTGAAGGGAAAAAATAAATTGTTTAAATAGAGATACAGGCAGACCCTCACAACTATAAAATGTACAAGAAGTTCTGTCTAAAAACCATTTTACTAGTTTTATTAATTTTATCAATAGATCTCATAATCTATGGAATTGATTCATTGCAAAACAATTTGATTTCTTATTTCCACTGGATTAATATTACATTTATTTTCATTGTTTTACACATGAAATAATGACATTCTTGTGTATAAAACATCCCTGATTTTCATTTTGGTTGCCAAAATGGAACTATTACACACTTTGAAAATTTAACTTTAAACCTGAATCTTCAAATTTCACTAGGACTTGAATTGTGTTACTTACAAATTTAATGTTAAAAAAAGCATTATTAAATAGAAAGCAACATTATAAGTTATTATACCATAGTCCCTGAATTGACTTTTATGATAAAAAAAATTATATTTATATAACATGATATAAATACTCAAACAAACTATGAGACATGGAAACAGAAGTCTCCTTTTTTGTTTTGTGTTTGTTGTTCTTTATACTTTGTGATGAATCTGTCTTTACCTTACGCCTGATATATTCATTGTACGTCTTCAGGAAGGTGAGGGGTGTGCACAGAGCTTTAGGGAAAAGGGTAAAATATTGCAGCAGTGGAGTTCATTGAACATTGATGAAAGTGAACTATTTAACACATGGATGGGGACAGGAGTGAGGGACTAGGAACAAGTGAGAGAACCAAAGACATTTCATAAAAGGAAATGTACTCATAACCTGACTCATGCAATTGTAATCCCTCTATAAATCACCTTAATAATAACAACAGAGAAATTTTTTAAAGTCAAATAGAATATTGCTTTTTAGAATTCTAGAAGTTTTTTTTGTTCACTGGTTTGAGCTGTTTGAGTCTATCTCTGAAAATAGCTACATTGACATTCATTGAGTGAATTTGTGAGTTACTAGTAGATAAAAGTCAATTATGATTGCTTGTATGTTTTTTTGAAATTCTGATTTATTTATTGCTTTAATCTAATTTGTATTATTTCTGTCTACAGGTTTTTTGTTTGGCTTGTTCCTGTTTTTCAAGGACCTAGTGGTGAACCATTAGTGCTGATTCAAGATTGTTGTAATTTATTACCGTACATACTCAAAGTTATAAATTTTCCTCCAGGTATTGCCTGTGCTGTTGTGTCCCAGAGGAAGTAGTATTTTGTGTGTTCATGTCCACTGAATTCCATAAACGTTGGAACTTCCCTCCATATTTCTTCAGTGACTCACTGATGATTTAGAAATGTATTATTCAGTCTCTGTGAGTTTCAGAATTTTCTATGATGCCTTTTGATGTCAATATCTAATTTGGTCCCATCATAGTCTGACAGGATACAAGGAGTAATTTCATTTTTATTTTTGAATTTTCATAGATTTTCCTTGTGATCTAAGATATATATTTTGGAGAGTATTTGATGGGCTGCTGAGAGAGATATATAGTATGATGCTGCTAGGTGAAAAATTTTGTAGATAACTATTAGGAATAGCTTGTCATTGCAGTTACTTAGGTCTGAAGATTTTTTTTGCTAAGATTTACCTGGCTGGCCTATCCAGAGGTAAGAATGATGTGTTCAAGCAACCAATAATGTGTTTGGATGTATGCATATTTTTACGTTAAGTGGCATTTTTCTGATGAACTTGGGAGCTCTAGGATTCAGGGCATTGATATTTAGAATTGTTATATCCCCGTTTTCTTTGTCAATATTTAATGTCGTTTTTTGTCTCTTTTTACTTTCATCCAACTTTTGATTTAAGCCTATTTTATCTAATATTTGTATACCTACTCTAGCCTGTTTATGAAGTCCATTTTTAATTTGTGAACCCTAAGATGTATATTCAAATGTTTTTTCTTTCATGCGATTTTTTCCAACATATTTATAAGATTATTTCTTAGTTGCTTTGTATGTCCCTCCCCAACGGTATAACCCCTGCTTTCACTCTATTTGATGTTGATATAATTTGTGGAGGGGAAGGGAAAAAACAAATCGTTTAAATAGGGATACAGGTGGACCTATTGCAACAATGAGACATACAAGTCGTTATGTCGAAAACGAGGGGGGAGGGATGGAGGTGGATTCAGTGAGGGGAGAGGATGGGAAGGGATGGGAAGGGGAAACAAAGGAGGAGGCTACAATGCTTGATAAGAAATGTACTCATATCTTGCCCATGTAATTTTAACCCCTCTGTACAGTATTTTCACAATAAAAAAAGATGATGTACAGAAGGGTTACAATTATATAATCAGATATTGGACACTCTTTTGAACAGTCTCACGTCTTCCCTCATGTTCTCCCAGATTTTCCATTTGAACCTCCCTCCCCAATAAGTTGTATAGTTCATTTTCAATGTAGTGTTTATTGAGTAGCACTGCTGCCTTTGTTCACCCTTTGCCCCACCATTTCTGTTTCCCCTTGCCCTTTCCAAACTTACATATAAGACCAAAGGTACAAAAATCAAAACAGCAACAGAAGCCAGGAGGAAAATGCAAAATAATAAAACTCTCATGATCATTTCTTTTAGATAGTTTTGCTGAATATTATTTTATATGATAATACTCATACAGCTATTGAGCTTTTGTGATCTTCTCCAAAGGGCGTCCTCCGTTGATCTCACTGTATAAATTTTTAGAATCCCATATAACTTATCTTGTCCAAGTCTAATGTTTTCTCTTTTACCATCTAAGAGTGTTTACTTGTAGAATTATAGGCACATTCTAATGCAACAAATAAGGGAAATCATGCAACCTACATACACACACACACACATATACATACATACATATGTAAATATATACATATACATACAAGACTTATATATATATATATAATTTTATTGATCCCTATTTTTAAGTATGTATGTATGTATATATACACACACATATATATGCATATATATATATAAATAATCAAATTCCATTAATCCATCAGAAAGAATAATATTGCACCATTCTTAAGGAAAATGAAATACTTAGAAATAATAATATTAAGTGAAATTAACTGTACTCAGAGAAATGTAGGTTGCATGATTTTCTTCATTTGTGGTAGATAGAAGGTTCTTATAAATGTAAAATTCTTCTTTAATTAATTAATTTTATTGTGAAAATACCATACAGAGGAGTTACAATTATATGGGAAAGATAACAAGTTCATTTCTTATCAAGGATTGTTGCCTCCTCTTTGTTTCCCCTTCCCATCCCTTCCCATACAATCCCCACCTCTCCCGACCTGATCCTCCCCCCCCTCCACCAAAGTTGTAAAGCTCGTTTTTCAACATAACGATTTGTACATCTCATTGTTGCAATGGGTCCACCTGTATCCCTAGTTAAACGATTTTTTTTGCCCTTCCCCTCCACAAATTATACCAACATCAAATGCAGTGAAAGCGAGGGTTATACCATGGGGGTTAAATATACTGGATGGTATACAAACAGGTACAAATGAATTATCTCAAGTATCAGAGTCCATGGAGAGTGAAATACTGTTATTACTCTCTTAAAAGATTAAGTCAAAGCCCCACAAAATAAATACCAATAAATGTGTACTGCAAGAGAGGACACTGTGGACAATGTGAGAGGGGTAGGAAATTGAAGGGGAAAAGGATAGAATACAGGCATTAAACTATTGCATACTTCCCAGAATTGAAATATACAAAGCAAGGGGTAGTATGAAATGGGAGGCAAGTTGTTGAAATGGTAACACAATTCCAGGTGCATTGTACACATAAATTGCTTTGTTAAATGGCAAGTAATTCCATATATAACATAATATTGAGATACGTAAAGACTGGGGTTGATTGGGAGGAGAGAATGAGAATATTGAAAGGGTGACATTGACCAAGATGCACTGCAACCATAAACTGTTTCAGTGAATGGCAACTCCCTTGTACAACTTCTTAAAGATATTAAAATATTCAAAAAAATAATTATGATAGTTGAATAGAGAGTTGCACATCAATTCAATTCCCATTTAAAAATATTTGTAACCTGAAGGTTTGGAGAATAATATTCAAATAATAAAACATTATGAATCTTTTTTTCTGAAAATTTGAAATTTAAATCAAAACTACTTTGCTTTTTGTCAACCATTGGACGTTTATAAGAGAATACTTCAAAGTAAGTGGCTTACAAACATCAAGAGTATATTACTTATAATCTAGAAGCTTGAACATTGATTATAAAAATGGTTATTCAAATCAATTCCTTGTCTTACGGGGGTCTACTTTCTAGTTCATTATACTTTATTTACTGGATGTTCACATGGCAGAGTAGTTATATTGGGCTTCTTTTATCAGGATCATTATTTCAGGGTCATCTCTGAAAGGGTAATTCTAATGTCACCAGACAGGTGAATACAATTTCAAAATATGTATTTGGGAGGAGTTACATCGTCCAATATATTTTGCAACTTTTAACTCAGTGTAGTTTATCATTTGGATATTATTTCATAGAAAATAATAACTTAAGGACAAACCTATAACAAGTAAATCATATGAATGGTTCTTCTTACAATGGGAATATTTATAGTGATGACAAAGCGAAGTATGATTGTTTTGTGGCTCTTGAACTAGATCAAAGGTAATCATGTAAACATGGTTTTAACCTTTCTAAGGCCCTTCTGATGTATTTGAACAATCTCCATTGAGTTAATTGCTTTCAGAAATACAGATCTCCTTTGATTTTAATAATGTCTGCTATTAGGATTCCCACAGACACCAAAATTAGAGGATGCTAATTTCTCTGATAAAATAAATAATTGTTATAATTAATATAACATGAAGATTGTAATATTATTAGCATTTTAAATACTACTGCTCACATTATATAATACATTTACATCCTTTGGTTGCATCAATTTTTAGAATATTTATAACTAAATGTAAATTGCTTGTAAATAGTTATTTGATGATGTATAGAAAATGAGAAAAAGCTTTGTGTACATATTTACTACAGATACAAACATTCACGTGGTTATTTCTGATCCTTCATTTGTTGGTTTCATTCATGCATAGAGAACAGGCAGAGAAATGACAATTACAAACTTGCAATTACTAAAGGGTTAACTTACATGAAATTTATGTTGGGCTAAATAGCAGATTTTATAAATTAAATTGTTTTTGTCCCTTCCTTCCTTCATTCATTTTTTTCTTTCCTTCCTTCCTTCCTTCCTTCCTTCCTTCCTTCCTTCCTTCCTTCCTTCCTTCCTTCCTTCCTTCCTTCCTTCCTTCCTTCCTTCCTTCTTGCCTTCCTTTCTCCCTCCTTCCCTCCATCCCTATCTCTCTCTTTCTCTCTTCTTTCTTTCTCTTTCTTTTTCTTTCTTTCTTTTCTTTCTTTCTTTCCTTCTTTTTCTTTCTTTCTTTCTGTCTGTCTTTCTTTTTCTCTTTCTTTCTTTCTTTCTGTCTTTCTTTCTTTCTTTCTTTCTTTCTTTCTTTCTTTCTTTCTCTCTCTCTCTCTCTCTCTTTCTTTCTTTCTTTCTTTCTTTCTTTCTTTCTTTCTTTTTTTCTTTCTTTCTTTCTTTATTCCATTCTTCCTTTTACTCAGAATATTTCTTAAGACTATAGAAAAATACCAAATGTTCTACTCCAAGGTGTTATGAGGAATTATAACTATTAAGTATATTAATATTAATTTTAATAACCTATGCTATATCTTAAAACAAATTTTACTAAAAACCACTTCACAAAAGTTGCAGTATATGTAACAAATATGACTTTTCATGATATTGTTTATTTCTTCAAACTAAAATAAGAATTTACACATAATATTTTCCATGTCTCTCTGTGTATGTGTGTGCGTGTGTTTTGTTCTTGTAATTTGAACTCAAGGCCTATCCCTTAGTTTTATTCACTCAAGTATAGTATCCTAACATTTGATCCACAACGCCACTCCTGGCTTTCTCTCTCTCTCTCTCTCTCTCTCTCTCTCTCTCTCTCTCTCTCTCTCTCTGTATGATTGAGATGTGTCTCACAAAATTTCTTGCCAAGGCTGGCTTTTAACTCCAGCTTCAAGCGTACGCAGGATTAGAAGCTTGAGAGACTCATATTCAGCATGGATATAATATATTTAAATATAAAATAAATTTCTTGTTATTTGAATTCCAGAGGTCAATTTAACAAATTAACATTTAGATATTTATTTAGTTATTAAATCTGAACCTGCACTGTGGAAAAATACTTTTCATTTTTATGAAAAAATATACACTCGAAGGTTTAAATGACAGAATCTTTGGACAAATTTAAATACTCTATTACTCAAAAGCGACAAAAAGATCATTAATCAAATGTCTCATGTAAGCTAAAATCAATAGGCTCTGTCAGTCTGAATGAAGCAATTTGTCATTAACATTAATTTTTATCTATTGTGGCTACACGATTTTCTATTCTTTTTACCCTAAACGTTTTTGACATAAAATGTAGATTCATATAATTTTTGAGTATGCAGAAATCTTAGTTACTGGTCATGTATTTCTGAGGTTTGAGTAGAAGTGGTTTCAGAGGTTAATTTCATGTATTTTATGTCAACACTGACTTTTGGAAATTGAATCAATCTAAATATGAGATAACTAAAGCAAGATATTCCATGACTTATCCAATTATTCCTATAGATCTGAATATAACTTATTGTTGAATGGCAGGAAAATCATATTATACCTACTCTCTATAGAAGTGATAGTATTCATTTTCCTTCTACTTGAAAGAATGAACCTCGCTATAGATGACAAAAAACTTGAATAAAAATGCCATAAAATTAGGAAAAATTCAAGCCATTATGAGTTAGATGAAATAGTCATTTTTGAAGATAAAAAATGAAATATCTTGATGCTTCCTTATCTGTTAAATAAAACGTATTTGCACTCAAAATATTTCATTCATCTCTCCAGCAATTGTATAACCTAACCAACTCCAAGCCAAATATCTCCTCTGATTAATTCAAGTAAATAGTTAGGAACAGAAGTTATACAAGTGTACAGAAATATCTACCCACCACTCTAGAAATTAAATCTGAAGTCATAAAGGATTGGGATTAATAATTAGTTTTCACTATGTTGCCATAAAGAGATGGTGAACATTTTCAAGTGGGCACAATTGTAGAGATTTGGTCACTCTGAACTTGTGATCAAAGAGGACAATAAAATCAAAGACCTTTCCTCCTCTTCCTTCTTTTTCTTCTCTGTCTCCTTCTCCCTTTCCTTCTCCCTTTCCTTCTCCCTCTTCCTCTCCCCCTCCTCCTTTTTCTCCCTCTCCCACTCCTATTCCTCCTCTTCTTTACTTCCTCGCTTCCATGAAAACACATACTCCATCGCATGTTCCTGACATGGGGTACTGTGCCACCACCAACCCAAAGCAATGAGGATAAGAAACATGAACTGACATGTATAAAATCAGAAGGCAAGATTAATCTTTCCTCCTTTTAGGTTGATTTTATAAAGTATTTTGTCATATTAATAGGAGACTGACATAGCATGCTCTCATTTAGTACAAGGGATAAGATAATGAAATGATTGATTAAATTAATATTATAGTAGGGCAAATCTACTTTAAAATATCAGATGTACTTCAACAAGAGGCAAAAAATTCATCACTATTCTTTGCTATGAAAAGACAGCAGAATTCAATCTGTTCCTCAATGAAATTGACCTATAATTGGTAGTGTTGTCAATTTTATAAATTATTTATTAAGAGAGAAGAACAAATGCCAACTCAAACTGCGTGATATAAAATTTACTTTGCCCCTGTAAACAGCCTTTGAATTCTATCTATATTTGGTCCCTAAAATGACTTGTATTTTATTCTAAGCATATTTTTAATTAACTTTAAGTACGTAATTGGGGGTTGCTGTTTGACCATGCAGTTTATAAATAGTGTTTAGTGAGTTATTTTGGTTTCCTTTTTTCTCTCCTGAGGTTTGAACTCTGGGCCTGGGTGCTGCCCCTGAGCTCTTTTGGATGAACACTAGAACTCTATTACTGGAGGAACAGTAGTACTTTCAGATTTTTCTGAGATTTAACTGGAGATAAGAATCTCACAGACTTTCCTGCCTGGGCTGGCTTCAAACCTCAACCTCACCCTCCTGATTATTTAGGATTACAGGCATGAGCCACTAGTGCCTGTCTTAATACATTGCTTCCTTTTTTTTTGGCCAGTCCTGGGTCTTGAACTTAGGGTCTTGACAATGGGCAATGTCCTTGAACTTCTTTTCCTCAGGCTAGCACTCTACAATTTGTATCACAGTGCCAATTCCAGAATTTTTGTTTAAGTAGTACTGAGGAATCAAACCAAGGGCTTCATACTACCACTAAGTCTACCACTAAACCACATTCCCAGCCCAGTATAATGCATCTTGATGATCATTTTCCCTCATCCTTTTCAATCCTATCTCATCCCTCAATTTACATAATTTTGTAGAATATTCACTGACTCGCAATATCATATATAGTCACGTAGAGGATATGCCACAGATCATATTTTATAGATAATCTCATTCATCAACATAATAAACTTATGCATTACAGAATTCTGTGATTTTAATTTCTAAATTATCTCTCAGATTCACCCACTACTATTCTAAAATTTTTCCTAAGGTTAATGCAAATGCAATCTGTAATTCTTCGATAAAGTACAATGATTCATAGAATGTTACAGTTGGACTATGAACATCACCTTCAGTTCTAGAATATTTTGTCATCACAACCCTCTCAAAATACTCCAGTATTTATTAGTAGTCACTTCCTGTCATCATTTCAACCTACCATCCATTGACCAACCATTACTTCATAGTCTACCACTACAGTTGTGCCAATTTTATAAAGCTAATTTAATTAGAAAATGAAGTTTATTTTATGTATTTCTCCCATGTAATATTAGTGTTTCCCAAGTAAGTTCATATAAATTTTTCTCAATTATAGAGCATATTGTTTTGTATGCATTTGAATAATTGTATAATGTCCTCAATTGGCATTTCAATATTTTATTATATATTATTGTAAAAGGTTTTGCTATGTATATGCTTGTACATGTGTCTCATTTGGCATGTGTTGAAATCTATTTTGTATATAAAATTATGATTCAAAATGCTGGATAATAGAGCAACTATATGTGTAATATCTTAAAGATTGTCAGTATGTTTAACAAACTGACTATATCATTTTAAGTGCTAAACACCAATGTATAAGGATTCCAATTTCTACATAGTGGTTGTGCAGTGCTATCTTGTTTCTATTTCCACTAATCTCTATATGTATGCAATGTCTAGGTAGGTTATGTTCTTTCCAAATGTTATTTGGTTGTTAACATATTATTACAAAGATATGTATTTGGACTTTTTGATAACTTAGTCAGGATGGTTAAGTTTTTCATTGGCATTAATATGCCCTTAATATATTTCTGATTCAAGTCTCTTTAAATCAGTGTATATGTATACCTACTATGTGTACGTATGCATATATTCATACTTACATGTGTATATATACAAATAACTATATATGTATACACATAAATGAATATGCAGATCTATTTATACATGTATATAGACATATATATATATATTATTATTATTTTCATTTGTCCGTAAGCTATCATTTTACTTTATTTGCCAAACATGTCCTTTATTGGCTTTAGCAATAAGCAGTCTTAAATATAGGTTCAAGTCTAAGATTTTAGTATTATCTTAGACACCAATGGCCTTCTATTCTAATGAGCCATTAGCCCCGACTGTTGACCAAATTTCTTAGTTTGTTTACACAATTACTATAATCATGTATTTTCTCATCTATCATTGTTTCATTTCACCACAGAATCTGTATTTATCCTTTATGTCATGCTTGAATACCAATGCCTTTGGAAGATATTTATTAATTGGTGTATATTAATTTTATGAAGAAATCGTATTGAAATATTTTGCACACTCACATATTAATCAAGGGCCCGATTAACCTGTTTCTGTCTTTCTCAATTCCCACAGCCCTTTATTTTTCAATGGTTTTCTGTGAATGTCTTTGTGCTATCTCCACACATCGTCAAAATCTATTTCAGTGCTGTTCACCCACCATCATTGAAAATTATACCATGTTGAATATAAAGACAAAAATCTAAATAAATAGAGACATATGATTTTTATGGATTGGAGGATGCATATTGTCTCCTGCTTCCTCCCCCCCATTTTTTGGTCATTCTTGGGGCTTAAAATCTGGGCCTGGGTACTGTCCCTCAGCTCTTCACCTCAAAGTGAGTGCTGTACCCATTGAGCAACTTTGCCACTTCTAGATTTCCCATGGTTAATTGGAGATAAGAGTCTCACAGACATTCCCATTCCAGCTGCATTTGAACCACAATCCTCAGATATCAGCCTCCTATGCAGCAAGGATTATAAGCATGAGATATCAGCGCCCAACTTCACAATTTTATTTATAAGTTTTTGACAATTTCTTAAAACACTTGACCAACACACTTTAATTCATTGACAAAGGAATATAAACTGGAATATATTTCTCTGTCCAATATTAAAACTTTTAGTGTAAAATTGTCATATTTGTAGAGGAAAGATTATATAGCTAAATGTGTCTGTAGGGCACCATATTAGAGCCACATACATATTATCAAGGAATATTTAATAAAAGTGTAAAACCAAACACTTGTGGAATGACATTTTCTTTAATAGTGGTGATAGATTAGACAGTATTGGGGAGAATTAAAAAGTGAATGTTGACTTAAATATAATAATTTATTCAAATATTCTCTTAAAGCAGGTTTTGAAGGTGGCATATAAAACAAAAAGAGTGATGTAAATATAAAGCAAAGGAAGATGTCTTGACAATTTTGAGATGAAGCATACTTAAATATGGCATTAAAATTATAGGAAAGGAAAACTTGATATAGTAGAACTCAATAAAAGTGTAAAATAATTTAGTCTGTAAAAGCTCATATACAAGTAATGAATAGAAGTTGGGAGCAGGTGGCTCATGTATCATATCCTAGCTACTTGGGAGGCTGTGATTTGAGTATTGTGTTTGAAGGCAGCCCACAAAATAAAGTTCCTGAGAATCTTATCTCTGCTTAATCAGCAAAAAAGCCAGAAATGAGGCATGACTCAAATGGTAAATTGTTAACAAAATGCAACAAATCTCAGGGGCCCTGAGTTCAAACCCCAGGACCATACATACATGTAAAAAAGTAATAGTAGTAATACTAATAGTGATGATGATGATGATGATGATAATGATGATGATGATGGAAGGTACCCATAGTCAAGGATAAAATAGTTACAAATCCTGTATCTGAAGCATGCCTCAAACCTAGAGTCTACATAGAACTCTCAAAACCTAATGTTAAAAAAATCAATTAGAAAACATCAAAATACCTCTTGTGAAAAATAAGCACAAGAAAATTACCATCAGTCATCAAATGAATGAACATTAGAACTAACATGACATCATAAAACATATATGAGAATTACTTCACATAATACAATAATCTCCATACTAAATGCGATCAAGAAACAGAGAAACTGGATGCTGGCAGGAAAACTCAAGATATAAATGAATGGTATTACCACTCCATACTTCATAAATGTGTAAAAATATTTATGTAGTAGGTGCCAGTGGTTGATACTTGTAATCCTAGCTACTAAGTATTCGGAGAGCTGAGAATCATGGTTCAAAACCAGCCTAGGCAAGAAAGTCCCTGAGACTCTTATCTCCA
Source organism: Dipodomys spectabilis (assembly GCF_019054845.1). NCBI lineage: Eukaryota > Metazoa > Chordata > Mammalia > Rodentia > Heteromyidae > Dipodomys > Dipodomys spectabilis. Next base: position 7,339,186 of record NW_024870905.1, read on the forward strand.
ATGAGCCAACAAAAAACTGGCAGTGGCTCAAGTGGTAGAGCACTAGCTTTGAGCTGAACAGTTGAGAGAAAACGTCCAGGCCCAGATCTCAAACCACACAGCTGCCAAATGTAAAAATAAACAGGTAAAAATAAATATTTTGACATAAATGTTAAAATATATATTCTAAAACTCTTTAAATCTTCACCAGATATAATAGTTTACATAAATGTAGGGAAGTGTTTTCTGGTCTTAGTCATCATTGAATCAATTGTGTAAATCACATATTTCTCACTCAATTCATATTTATGTTTATATACTCATATGTCATAAATATAATTAACTGATAAGAGATAGCCAGTGCTGTTTATGGAATCTCTCTTGGCTTTCTAACATTAACCCTTCTACCCTAAATCTATATGCCCTCCAACCTTGCCAGAGGTTTCATTTACAGTAAAGTTACTCATTTTATTGAAGCAGAAAAGTATAAGCCATAGTCATTGTTTGGAATAACTGTCACATTTACATGCATTTCACCTAGTTTAAGAACCATGCCAGTAATGGCAAAATGTCTTCTGACCTATTCAATCTCGTAAGTGATGAAAATCTTTGTTATACACCTATTTTTTGACTAACATCTTATTCCTTAGGAAGATCTTTTTGTAAACTCTGTGCTCCTAATTACAGGATGGAACAAAGGCAATAATGAAAATAGCCAAGGAAAATACTTGAAAACATTTTAAAAAGCAATAACAGACACTCTTGTTTTCACTGGTTTCAATGAAAATGTACATTAAAGTATCACGTTTTTGTTATCATTTAAGCTTCAATTAGCAGTGTAGAAGGGAACAGAAAATTTTGTTTGAAGAAAGCTTGACTTTGAACAATTCAACATAAGCATAATGGATTTATCTTGTTTTTTTGTGTAGTTGCCAAAATAATAGAGAGCAATGCCCAAATGCAGGAAAAAAACTAAGCCAAAGCAATAAACTTTTGCCTATAAAATAATTATGAAGTTCTGACTCTTTCAAAATCAGGCTTGCAAAGAGGAAAAGTGTATTTGCTTTAGTGTGAACAATAAAAAATATAAAAAACCTTTATTAATGTTTTACATATCTTGACTAGGATTTCTCTTGTTGAAGAAGAGGAAAGGTATGAAAAAGATCAAGATTGTTTGACTATTCCCAAAGATCATTCTTATTTATTAGCTATAGCAACACAAGTAGCCTTCATTACTCTTAGTATCATTCTTTTTTACATTTAGAAGCATTATTTGTTGCTGGGTTATAAGCTGCAAACCCTTAAGTATTAATAAAGAGTCATTTACTATGAGAGGAAAGTTGCTGTGTAAACAAACCTAAAATATCAAAGACAGAATAGTGGAAACTATTTTCTAGCTATATCACAATCTGTAGGTGTAGATTTTGTTTCCCATTGTTCCAAGGGACCCATTTTTGTTATCTTCTTTTTCACCATCTAGTGATCTTATAACATTCTATACAATTCTGGGATTGTTGTATCTTTACTGGATTCTCTAATTTCTGTTGGAAAGTTAGGAAGGATAGAAAATTGAGTTTCTGTTTCTGTTTTACTTCATTTTTTATTACTTTAGAAAATATAACCCAAAATGACATAAATTATCTTTATAATATTAGGAGACAGATTTCATTTCCCTATTCGTACCTTAGCTTTCTACATAACTGTAGTACCTAGTGATCCCCAAATGTGAAAATAAAGATAGGGAGCTCCTTATTTAGATATTATTTAGAATTTCAAGACTTCATTAATTCAAGGCCTTTAGTAGTATGTACTCATACATGTATACAAAGCCAGTGGCAACTTTTTCATATTCTCAGAAACTAGGAACTGGTGTTGTCCCTGTAGTTGCATCAGTAAAAGGCTGTAGTTGACTTGGTTTACTCTATCAAATCTGTCAAATTTCGACAAGTTAAGTGGCTTGTATAATCCGTATTTATCATTTTAGTTCTAAAGGACAGAAATCTAAAAGAAGTCTCACTAGATTAAAATCGAGCCACCGACAGAGCTGAAATACTTTTCAGATGATTCTAGTGGAAATGGCATTTACTTCCTGTTCTGCTTTCCAGAAACTTCAGAATATGGGTTGTTGTCTTTTCCTTTATCTTCTAATGTAGCAACTTTACATCTTTCTGAGGGTTCTTACCCTAATCATGCCCCTTTCCCACTACAGCTGGGACTTTTAAGTACCCATTTGAATATACTTCCCCTATCTGATAATTATTCAAATTTGCGCTCCTTGGGTAATGAAAAGTGATTATTTTTACAAACTTAGATAGATAGACAGACAGACAGATAGATAGATAGATAGATAGATAGATAGATAGATAGATAGATAGATAGATAGATAGATAGATAGATAGATAGATAGATAGATAGATAGATAGATAGATAGATAGATAGATAGATATGTATAAAATGCAAATCTACATTTAAGGAATTAGATATTTGGGGATGATATTTTGGGAAGGTATTTCACTGCCTACCACAATAAGTGTGTAGCATTCTTTCTAATATGAACTGTTATCCTTTCATTAAATTTGAACAACATATTTCTTCCATGAATTATAACTAAAAAAATTTAGTCCCTCAAAGCAATTAATCTTGGTTAAAACATTCTCATGTACTAGAAGCCCTAAATCCCAGAGAGCAGCTACTGAAGCAGTGCTGGCACTGGCTCTTTTTATACATTCTGTTTAAAATCTTCTCTTTTCAAGAACATTTGACTGCTCTTATTTTGGAATTATGGTTAATATTTATTTGTCAGCTATTTTTAAAGACTATACTACCCAATACTGGTTCTCTTTTTCTAACTTATTGTGTCATCTATTTCTGGAACACAGTTATTTGAATTACATGAACTGCTTAGAATAAAGATGTCTCTGTGTGTATATCACGTTAAAAATGTACCTAACGGGGGCGGGGGAGGGAGAGATTGGGTGGGTGGGTGGGAGGAAGCAGGGAAAGGATGTGAAGTGTAAACAAAGGAGGAGGCTGCAATGCTTGATAAGAAATGTACTCATTACTTTGTCCATGTAATTGTAACCCTTCTGTAGAGTATGTTCACAAAAAATAAAAAGTAAAATTAAAAAAATAAAAATAATGTACCTAACAGCTACTTATCTTAAAATCATTTATTTTTCATTTTGTTTAGATTCTGATAAAATTTAGCCTCTCAACTCACAAAATGTTAATGCAGTCTTATTTCATGCCTGCCAAAAGCAAACAACAAATTACTATTTATTTAAAAATTATTTTTAAAAATTTTTTAAATTACTATTTATTTAAATAAGAAATGTTCAACATCCCTAGCCATAAAAGAAATGCAAATCAAAACAACATTGAGATATCACCTCACTCCAGTTAGAACGGCAAAAATCAAGAACTCTAACAACAACAGATGCTGGAGGGGATGTGGACAGAAAGGAACCTTACTTCATTGTTGGTGGGAATGTAAACTTGTTCAACCACTTTGGAAAGCAGTATGGAGGTTCCTCAAAAGACTCCACATAGAGCTCCCCTATGACCCAGCAATCCCACTTTTGGGCATTTACCCTAATGTTTACAAACAAGACCACACTAAAGCTACCAGCACAACTATGCTTATTGCAGCATTATTTACCATAGCTAAGATATGGAACCAACCCAGATGCCTCTCAGTAGATGAATGGATCAAGAAAATGTGGTATATATACACAATGGAATTCTATGCCTCCATCAGAAAGAATGACATTGCCCCATTTGTTAGGAAATGGAAAAACTTGGAAAAAATTATATTAAGTGAAGTAAGCCAGGCCCAAAGAAACGTAGGTCCCATGGTTTCCCTTATTTGTAATATCTAGTATATGTATGAGTCAAGCGGAAAAGGTCAGATAATGTGATGTCGGGAAAATGAACCCTTAGATGTGTATTTTAATGTTTTTTTCTTTCATGCATGTGTTTCTAACACATTTATAAGATTATCTCTTTGTTGCTTTGTATGTCCCTCCCCCACAGTATAACCCTTGCTTTCACTATATTTGATGTCAGTATAACTTGTGGAGGAGATGGGGAAAAACCAGTTGTTTAAGGATACAGGTGGACCTGTTGCAACAATGAGAAGTACAAGTTGTCATGTCCAAAACGAACTTTACAACGTTGGTGTGTGTGTGGGAGGGGGGGTTGGGGGGGGAGGAAGGAGAAGGATTGGGATTGGGGGGGAGGGGGGAGGCTGGGAAGGGATGTGAAGGGTAAACAAAGGAGGAGGCTGCAATGCTTGGTAAGAAATGTACACATTATCCTGCCCATGTAACTGTAACTCCTCTGTACAGTATGTTCACAAATAAAATTAAATTAAAATTTAAAAAAAAAGCTATTTTAAAAAAATAGCCAAGGCAAATGGTTTATTAGATATTTAGAGTTATGGTCCCACATTATGGTGGAAACCAGACAGGGAAAAATCATATTTTTATTCTTCTTCGAGCCACTCTGATTTACTTGTAAGTGGAAGCAGAATGTTATGGATGTCGGAGATGACTGTTAATGGTGCTTTACATAATAATGTCACAGGTAACAGCCCCATGAGTCCTGCAGGTCTTAACACTGTACTTCATTAGTGATGTCTGGCTTTTCCTGAACAGTTTATTGGAGATAAGAAGCTAAGGAAACTTCCTGCCTCGGTGGGCTTTGAACCATAATCTTCAGATCTTAATATTCAGATATTCGGATCTCCTGAATGTCTATGATAGATGAAATAATAATAATATATAATAAAATAAATATAACAATAAATAATATTTGCAAGTGTTCTGATCTCAAGAATAAAACTTGGGGGAAAATGATGCAGCAAAGTTTATTGTAGTGTTCTTCGCACAATTCGGAGGGCATCACAGCAGAAGTGTAGTATTTTTTCACAATAGTGATAAGCAAGTCATGATGTGAATTTAGGAAATTTTAAGGTGCACTTCACAAATTGGAAACTGTTGTGCTAGGATGACTTTATGGCATAAAAATTTGGGATTGATTGTCATAGAAATAATAGCTTACTCTGATGAACAAATGTATACTCTTCAGGAATTAATTATTATAGATAGTTCATAGGTTTATCTTCTACCAGAATGTGGCCATTTTTTGTTGACTTTTAAATATGTAACATCCCATTGGAAACTGCATCTATTGCAGAATTAAATAAAAGGCAAACAGATACTATTTTAAATGTCTCTGGTATGGTATGTTCAGAATTTGGAAATGAGTATTTAGTAGTCATAGGAATTTTGAAGAACACATATATTTTGTCCTCTTAACAATTATTCAGTTTTAAAAGTTAGTACTTTCCATAGAGTAGAACTGTTTTCTGTTTTAGTATAAGACATTACTAAAATAATGTTTTTTTCAAAATAATGGCAAGTATATTCTGAAAATATTGTATAGTTTGATAACATTCAAGTTGATGACCCTCTGATAAAGAAAGGAGTAATTGAATAATATTGACTATACCAATACAGTGAAATTATATTTTATGTAGCTTATATTTTAATTAAATTTTATTGTCAAGGGGATATATAGAAGGGATTGAAGTAATTGTAAGGTAGTGAATATATAACATGAACTTTTTACCCACTCCCTCATTTTCCTTACTGTTTTCCTTCACCCCAATACCCCTCACAAGTTGTAATGTAAATTTCCAAAATTTTGTTTTGTGAGTATTGCTATTGCATTGGTTTGCCCTTTGACCTTTGTCTCGCCATTTTGTTGTTCCTCTTCCCTTGCCAAATTAAGATAAATATATATACAATGACACATGATACTGAAAACAAATACAGCAAGGAACAAGCCATAGGAGAAAACACAAAAGAAAAAAGAAATCACATAGTACATTAAAAACAACAACCACAAAGAAAAACCTCTGTTTCCATATGTAGGAGTTCATTTTGCTCAGCATCATCTTACACATAGCTATTGAACAATTGTGCTCATCTGCTAGGACAATCCTAGATATTCCTACTTATTACAAATGAGGGAAACCATGGAATCTATTTCTTTGTGTCTCGTGTATTTTACTTAGTAGGATTTTCCCAAATCTTTCCATTTCCTTATGAATTGGAAGGATATAATTCCACCTGGTATATATATATATCACATTTTGTCAATTCGCTCATCTACTGAGTGGCACATTGGTTTGAAACAGATTGCATGTAAGTATCACGTAGGGCCATTCAAAAATGACAGAGCCACTTCCCCAGACATTTTAAAATCATGATTTCTATATAAGATAGGATTTCATGGTGGTCCAAGTATTGAGACATGTGTATCAGCCTAATGTATATCTTGCACTGGATTAGGCAGGAAGGTATCCAGCGTCATATAGGATAAAAATGGTAGTGACAAAATATTCCCTTGAGAAAGATATAGGAGTTTGCCAGAAGTATGAAGCAGTTCAGGTAATTTTGAAGGATTTAGAAATGCAAGCGCAAGTATGTCTCTTTAAATAAAAATTATGCAAGTGGAAGGACAAAAGAAGCAGAAGAGAAGAAATAACTGACCACAGATCATTGTCCCAAGTATAAAAGGACACAATCTATAACTTCCAAGTTAAAAAGAGACCAATATAATACGTCTCACTTAATTTAGGTGTTTTTTTTTTCCAGGGCTGAGGACTGAACCCAGGGCTTTGCGCGTGCCGGAAGGGCGCCCTTCTGCTGGGATAACCCCCCAGCCCCAGTCCCACTTAATTAAGGTACTTGCAAAATGTTTACTTGGCTTTTTCCTAGCTTAATGCTCCAAAATAAATGAAGACGTACTTCAACCTGAACACTAACTCTGATGAGCCCTCTTTTTCTCACTTTGCACATGGAATATAATCCCTAAGTTGATTATGTTGTAGCTGATTAGAGTCAGACTAAGGGGCTTCTACTTGTACAATTATCCCAGAATAGTTTAAAGAAGTTTTGCCTGAAGATATCCAATTACATTGTCTGAAGCTATGCTTTGAACACTCCCTCACACTTGAACACATAATTTCAAATTACACTTCAGCATTTCTGTGGCACATTCTACTTTGTGCCTCTGTCTTTTTGCACATTCCTTTTGAGTTCATAGTTGCTCTATTTCCATTTCATCTGTAAAAATTGCTAAGAACATTGTTCAACTACCACTTTTTGTTTGGTACTTTGTCCATGTTAAGCAATAGGGTAGTACTCACTCTCTGAGGCGAAAAGTTCCACAATATAACCGTATGACCACATTAGAGGATGTAGAATTTAAAGCATTTTGAGACAAACAGTGATATTAGAATTGAAATGACCACATTAGAGGATGTAGAATTTAAAGCATTTTGAGACAAACAGTGATATTAGAATTGAAAGGCTTCTTAGGGACATTTTCTTGGAGCTCATTAGTTTACCCAGGAGAAATATAAATATCCACAAAATCTGGAGCTAATTAGTAAGTATCCGAATTAACACTAGATCTTAGACGTTGTGTTAAAACAAGTCACCATTGTATTGTTGTTACATCAGAATCCTTCCCTACTTGCAAATGGCTATAAGAAAATGAAAGAAAGGCATTAAAGCAAAATGTCTTACCTCTATAGGCATTTAATCCTAGTGGTGAGGGAAATGTCTGAACTCTTCCATTCAATAAAAGCTTGAAGTTTATAAGAGTAAGTCCTACATATAAGAATTTGTGGCCGATTCATTGATTTATTTCAGCGTGGAGATATCCCTAACAAAACTAGAGTTAAATAGAGTATACGGCAGTTATGATGTGTCAATGGCTTTTGAGGCATTTTCTACTCTAAAGAGGAATCAATTCCAGAAGTCTTCAATCACATCAGCAAAGCTGTATGTTCAACCTAATACTTGGTTTTACTTTTCCTACATTTATAATGAATAGGCTGATAAAATATCCAAACGTATCTAAAGATATTTCAATAAAATCTCAAACTGTTGTGGATACATGGGTCACTAATTGGAACTGTAGGACAAATTAGGCTTGTCTGTGCTGTAGTTCAATCTCTAATCTGCTGGCTGAACAAAGTATTCAAAAATATTCACAGAATACCTCTAAGTAAAGTTCATGAGAGTTATATCTGTATAATTTTGCTAAGGTCAGGATAAAAAGCATTTGTTCCCAGCATTTAAAATCAACAGGATCTGTTGAATTCATGGATCCAGAATTTTATGGGCTCAAAATTTTATCAATATAACTTTCAACAAAACACTGTTCTTTTTAAACTTGTCTATATCCTTTCACTTTTCAAATGCAAATAGCATATTCCCTTCAATATCTTCCTGAAAATTCTTTCCTTCCTTTACTTAGGAAAATGTGTGTTTATTACTTTTTTGGTTCCTTGTTTTTCTCTTTGTTCCAATCTTGTCCACACTGGTGCTCACATTGCTCACATTTGTGTGAGAACTTTTCTTTTCCTCTTCTCTTCAATAATACCCCCCCTATTTTATTATCCTTTTTCATATCCATGGTCGTGGATATTTTGATGATGTCTAAACAGACCTATCTTTGCATCTGTTTAATATGAACTTTAGACCTATCAGAGTTTTATCCCCTAAATCCATCATTTCCACCTGTGGTCCTTATTACTAAGAATATCACTAATACAGTTGCTAGCCAGACCTGTGGAAGGACCTTAGATTTCTTCTTACCCTTCTACTCCCTCCCATTAGATAAGATGAATGATCAAGATTTTCTCAGGTTTTGTCACTAATATGATTTCTATGTACTCCTTTTCATGCCCCTGACACCAGCTTGTTTCATTTACTCATCACTGTCACCTAGTCCTAAAACAACCATTTCCAAAGTATGCTTTTTCCCCATATTCTTTTCATATTGGTCCTCTCCATCACCAAATTACTCTTTGTAAGCACACAGAGTGAAGACCTCAGACAAAAATTCTGCTATAATTCTTTGCTCACTACATTGACTGTTGGCCTTACATTTCCCATCTGTAAATGGATGTAATCTACCAGAAATAATGAAGAATATATTTGTTGACTTCTAGAGCAAGAAAAGAGAAGAGTGAAGAGACCTTACATTTTCCAACTTAACATACAAATAAGGAAAGAGTCAAATTCAGTTCGTTGGTATAAAGTCACAAATTATTTCATGCAGAAATAAAAATAAATTTTACCTCCTTGCTCTAAGGCCTAAGTACTTTTAAGGTAACTACAGATATGTAAGTAGTATTATGTAAATTTTGTCATGTGTTACAGCTGTATTGAAGAACATACTCTTAATATATTACTGGAAAACATTGGTTATTGAATTGTATGTATATGAGAGCCATGGCTTTCATGTTATTTGAACTAATCACACTAAGTTGAAAAGTACAACTTATTCCATCAAAATGTGGAAATTAATGATTTTATTTATAAGAAAACAATACCGCCAAGAATAGTGAGCATACATGAAAGAGACTGTAGAAATTACATTATGGTTTTACTATCTGTGATTACATTTCTTGATATTGAAACTCTTGTCTTGTTATTCTTATTGTATGTAATCCAAAGCTGTTGATTACTATGTATTCAATGTGGGAAATCTAGCTTCAAAACTGTGTAAAGTTTTTTTTTCCTTTTGAATCACAACATGGTCATTATCAGGGTACACTGTGGCCCTCATCATCATCATAAAATTAATATTAGCATCATATTTGCTAACTATTGAAGTCTGATATGTATCTATGATTTTGCAATTATTTCTCTGTTGATTAATAATTTTAATGTTACCACTGTGCATACATCCATATTAAAATTTTGAACAAATAAAGAAACAAAAAAATTAAGCCATAACAGGTAACTTGACTATGTGCTTATAACAAATTATGGAATAGAAATTTGAAGTATTGCAAATTCCTAACCAGTGTGAATTCGCTTCCTCTTTCCCCACCACTACACACAAATATTTAAGAGTTTGAACAGAATCATTTCAAGTAATATACTGTAAATGTTACTACAATATCATGTGTATATCTAAAATACCCTTGAAAGTAATAAACTCTACTTTCTATTGAAGGTTAGTCATTCTATTCTAGGAAACTTTTGGAAAAATATACTGTATATTTGTGAAATGAAAAAAGGTCAAAAAAGAGCATAAAGTTTTAGAAGGTGTCTATCTTCAGAAATGTGTGTGTGTGTGTGTGTGTGTGTGTGTGTGTGTGTGTGTGAATAGAAAGACATACATTTTTAGAGATTATTTGTCATCAGAAATATATACATATGTCTACATTTATGTGTAGAATGATGTACATTACAATGAAACAAACATCTTAAAACATATTTAAAATTAAAAAAATACACCAAACCAAGTGCCACTGACTCATGCCTATAAATGGAGCTATTCTGGGTAATGAGATCTTAGATTTGTTTTTGAAACTGGCCCAGACAGAAAAGTACTTGTTAGATTCTCATCTCCAATTAACCACTATAAACAGGAATTAGCTCTGTGCCTCAAGTTGTAGAGTGCTGGCATTGAGCATAAAAAGGCTTAAGGACAATGCACCGGCCTTGTAAACAACAACAACAACAGCAACAAAATATATTACATTAATTTCACAAAAGCATCTTTTAACTGCTGTGTACATTTCTTAGAAATATGAATACATGCCCCTGGAAAATGTTCAGTAAAAGTATAGAATATTTACATCTATGTTAAATACATGACTATTTAGATTGTTTAAGATATTTAGGTAATGATTAGGAATTAAAAATAATGATAACATATCAAGACTGGTGTTTTATTCTATTTTGCGATAGTAATAAAATAATATTTGTAATGAATATGTAAAATTACTTTTGTTTGGTATTTGAATTATAATAAATGTTAAACATTTTTAAATGATTTCCATAGTAAAGAATCATTTTTAATGGTATCAATTCTTTTGTAATTTCAAAACTATTAAGAAATTTATTCCATTGTTGCAATAGGTCCAACAATGAGAAGTACAAAATGTCATGTCAAAACCAGCTTTACAATGTCGGTGGGGGGTGGGGGGTGGGGGGGTATGATTGGGTGGGAGGGAGGGGGGAGGCTGGGAAGGGAGGTGAAGGGTAAACAAAGGAGGAGGCTGCAATGCTTGGTAAGAAATGTATGCATTATCCTGCCCATGTAATTGTAACCCCTCTGTACAGTATGTTCTCAAATAAAATTAAATTAAATTAAAAAAAAAAAAAGAAATTTATTCCAAGGCTAGTTACTCTAAGACTGTATTTGTTTTCTTATTCTAGTTTTCATATGTTGGTAGAAATTAAAATTCCAAAAATTCAGTGGATGTTGGCATTCAGGAACATCTTCATAGATACTAATATTAGAGCCCCTTAAATGGAATTGCTTTATTTCATTTGTTATGTTCACAAATAAATCAAGATTATTGTGTATTTTGTTTCTTTTCATTGCTATTGGCTCTTACCCTGAGAATACTTTTTTTCTTAGCAAAGTAGAGAAAAGCAATTGGATTGAGCAAGTAACATATGGTTTTCATAAATCACAGGTGTACATATTTCGGTCTTCTGTCATTTGCTAAACGTTTCTTCCAGCAAAGGTTATCAATTACTTATAAGTGATGCATAATCCCTAGGTATTCCAGGTATCACATACACTTTTTGATTGAGCTATCTCTGTAAAACTAAAACAAACAGACCAAAAAACTCAAAATAAACAGAAATCAAATCTTTGTTCTAAAAGCTGTAGTTTACAAATAGATTTAGCCAACACCAAAAACATCTTTTAAGGTATTCTTCAATTTGTGTGAAGTATCATTAACAATAGTGTTGTTTTTTTTTTTTTTGCTAACATGTAATTCACATGCCATATATTATCTCCTTCTATAGTATACAATTTAGTGCTTTGGAAGTGAATTTTACAATCATAGATTTTCCAAGCCTAATTTTCCCTTGCATTTCTTCAAATAGAAATGGTGTAAATTTTAGAACAGACATTAAAATAGATATAAAATTCACTTACAATAATTTGTCCAGCATACATCCTCAATTGTGTGTCTTATCAAAATTCGTTTTGGGGGATTATTTCCAAGGTCTCACACAGACTATTGAAGTGCACTGTCAGTGAACTACATTCTATGTCCAAATAAGTTTTTTAATTCTCTTTAATACACACATAGAAGTGTAATGGCTGAATCATATACAATTCTCTTTGACCTTTTGAAGACTTGAAAACTTGCTTGCTAAAATGATTGCAGTATTATGCAAATCAATCTACTATGTGGAGTATATCAATTTCTCCACAAATGCATTACTATATTTTGCGTCATCTTTTTATATTATGGTCATACTTGTGAGTTTTCATTTTATTTTTTCTTAGAAACTAAAGAGGAGCTTATTTCATATGCTCCTCCTATTGACTATTAATTTACATATGTTCTTTAAAGAAATATCCTGTTTGGGAAAACATTATATAAAATTAGAAGATATAAAAGTACTTAAGACTCAGTATCATTGTAGCATTAACATTGTACCATTAACAAATATGTGCCCTCTATCTGTTGGATAGGTTTTCACTTCTTTCATAGAATTATAAAAGGTTATCAGTTGATATTAACCAGTACATTCTTCTTTTCTTTAGCCACTAATGCTTTCCATGTCAAATTTTTAGAAACCTTTACTGATCCAATGCCATGAATTTTTACATTTATGTTTTATAGGTTTTTACATCTCACATTTAGTTTGATAATCATATTTTATTTTAAAATTTTGTATAAGGTTTGAGGAAGTAGTCTAAGCTCATTCTTTAAATCTAAAGAGGCAATAGTGCAAATACACCAATTTAAGATTCTATTTTTATTTAATAAAGTCATGGCATCCTCTTCAAAATCTGTTGACCATAAAACTAAGAATTTATTTTTGACAAATCTGTTACATTCTTCTATGTGTCTGTTCTTATAGTAGACTAAACATGGTAATATGATTCAAATCTAGTATGAGGGCTCAAGCTACAGCAGTTTACAAAATTATTCTGACTGACCTGTATTCCTTGAATTTACATACAAGTTTATTGAGCAGGTGGACCAGTATTTAACAGTTATCTAGATGTTTGATAATCAATCATATTTGGCACTTTGTGAAAACACACGATCCCAGATATTACATATGGTAAAATGTCTTAAGAGAATGCTTGAAAAAACTAAAATTAATTTAGGAATGAGTTAAAATTTAGATAACACTATAGCACAATAAACCTGAATGATAATGATTTGAGCTGTACTACAGAGGAGAGTGAGAGGGGATAGAATAGAATGATGGACCACATATGAGCTGTATGTCATTGGTTTTGTGTATGTCATTGGTTTTGTGTTTCAAAAAACAGAAAGTCTTGAGAGAGGAGGAGGAGGAAAATAATTAAAGTGTCCTGAATCAAGTTTCTTTTTAATCCACCTAATAGTGTGGACTGAGAGTCAGAGAAGATGGGAAAAAATAAAATTGAAAATAAAGCATTGTATAGACCTGTTACAATGTAAAGAAATTGTAATAAGATTGTGATAATTAATTACCAAAGAAATAAGAGAAAGAATAGGTAAAATATAAAGGCAAAAAGAATGAAGAGAGAAAAGAAGCAAATAAAACCTTTATCAACAAACGCAAGGGTTTGGAAGTGGAAATATTCTAAGTAACAATAAAATAACAATAAAATTTGCTAACATGGATAGAATATGGATCACATTGTAGCATATATAATTTTGAAAAAACATACTAGGAATGAAAATTTAAAAGTCATAATTTAAAGCACTATTTACATTATAACTGCACAGTATAGTTCAGAGGTAAAAACTTGGTTTAGCATATGTGAAACAATGTTATCCCAAGTGATATCCCAAGCATTACAAAGTACACACAAATCATACACACACAAAAACCACATAAACACACACACATACCACATACACACATTGGGATTATTATTATCATATTAAACAAAAGAAATTACCACAAATAGTAAAAAGTAATTTAATATAGTAAATCATAATATTGCTTGTACTATTTAAAAGTTTAGTAGAAATAAAATAGTCACAATATACTTGGATTCTTATAGATTAAGTTAATTGAAAAATAAGAAATTGAAGACATGAGAACCTTTGCAAACAAGTTTTAAATAATGAACATTTTGAAGCATTTATCCTTTTATTTTGACAAAATATTGATGTTACTGGTGATAACCAGCTGCTCTATATCTCACTAGGGATGGCCATATCTCTAATCATTTCAATATGGATATTTTTATAATGAGGTCTCAGTTTCTCAGGCTCTCCTGAATTACAAACCCTATTCACAGTTACTACCATAACTAGAAAATGGAAGCCACAAATCACCTTGCCCAGCTCAAACTTATTTTTAATTCAAGTACAAATATTTATAAAAAATAACCGGGTTATGAAGTTTTTCTTAATAAAGTATGTGTTTCTTGGAAATATAGTAAGTATTTGTTACCTGGAAAATATGTTTAGAACTATAAGAAAATAAATTTATTTAAATTCACCTTCCATATATAAATTAAGGAAATAATTTTAGATATTCACATGTTAAATATTTTAAAAGCAAAATATATGTGCCTGAATAATTTACATGTGTTAAAATCATGCAAAATTAAATTAACTAATCCTACAACTATGAAAAAAGAATTACCCTAAAGAAACAAAAGAAGTTCAAAATTTGAAATTTAGAAAATAAAATGAATTGTACTGTTTAGTTGACCTAAATAACTGCAAACCATCTGTATATCAATTTTATAATGAAAATACATGAACAAAGAAAGCAAAAGTACAGTAGTTGTTTGAGTGTAGAAATAAAACCCATGGAGGGGATATCAATGTTCCTTCCATAAGAAATGTACTCATTATCTTATGTAACTGTAACCCCTCTGTATATTACCTTCACAATAAATAAAATTGAAATTAAAAATGAAACAAATAATATACCAATTAAGAATTCTTAAAAGCCATTGGTTAAAAACTTTGTAAAATCTGCCCCCAGTACCCGAAGGATATACTTTGATGATAATATTTAAACACATAAATTTCAGCAGAGAAGCAAAAAGTTTAAAAACTGTTACAAAGTAAAGTAATAAGTCAGAATATAATACTATAATAATACTAGATGATTATTTTTAATTTTAATTTTTACTGTGAAAATAGTGTACAGAGGGATTACAATTATATTGGAAAGATAATGAGTACATTTCCTATCAAGCATAGTAGCCTCCTCCTTTGTTTCCCCTTCCGATCCTCTCCCAGTCCCCCCACCCAATCTTCCTCATCACCCACCAAAGTTGTAAGTTTGTTTTTCCATATAACGACTTGTACATCTCATTGTTGAAATGGATTCACTTGTATACCTATTTAAATGATTTGTTTTTTCCCTTGCCCACCACAAATTATACGAACCTCAAATACAGTGAAAGCAGGAGTTATGGTATTGGGGAGGGACATACAAAGAAACAAAGATATAATCTTATAAATGTGTTAGAAACAATCACCTGAAAGAAAAAGAAAACATTGAAATACATATCATGGTGTTCATTTCCCTAACATCAACTTATCTAACCTTTCCTGCTTGACTCAGACATATAATAGTTATTGCAAATAAGGGAAACCATGGATCCTAAGTTTTTTGGGCCTGGATTACTTCACTTAATATAATTTTTTCCAAGTCTTTCCATTTCCTAAGAAATGGTGCAATATCATTCTTTCTGATGGAGGCATAGAATTCCATTATGTATATATACCACATTTTCTTTATCCATGCATCTACAGAGGGGCATCTGGGTTGGTTCCATATTTTAGCTAGGGAAAATAAGGCTGCAATAAACATAGACGTGCTGGTGGCTGAAGTGTGATCTTGTTTGTGAACATTTGGGTAAATGCCCAAAAGTGGGATTGCTAGGTCATAGGGGAGCTCTATGTGGAGTCTTTTGAGGAACCTCCATACTACTTTCCAAAGTGGTTGAACAAGTTTACACTCCCACCAACAATGCAATAAGGTTCCCTTCTGTCCACATCCCCTCCAGCATCTGTTGTTATTATAGTTCTTGATTATAGCCATTCTAGCTGGGGTAAGGCGGTATCTCAATGTTGTTTTGATTTGCATTACTTTTATGGCTAGAGAGGTTGAGCATTTCTTCATGTGTCTATTGGAAATCCTTCTTTCCTCTTCTGAGAAATTTCTCTGTAAGTCTTTAGACCACTTATTTATTGGGCAGTTGTTTCTTTGAAAATTTGTTGCTGGGGAATTTAATTTTTTGAGTTCCAAGTATATTTTAGATATGAGACCCTTGTCTGTTATATGGCTAGTGAAGATCTTCTCCCAATCCGTGGGCTTTCTATTCATCTTGCTAGCTATGTCCTCTGCCATGCAGAAAATCTGCAATTTCATGCAATCCCATTTGTCGAACCTTTCTTTGATGTGTTGTGTTTCTGGGTCTCTATAAGAAAATTTCAGCCTGTGCCATGGAGACCTGGGGTTTCTCCCATTAAATCCTGTAATGTTTTAAGCGTGGCTACTTTGACTCTGAGGTCTTTGATCCATTTGGAGTTAATTCTGGTGCAGGGTGATATATAAGGATCTAGATTTAGTTTTCTAGAAGTGATGAACCTATTTTGCCAGCACCATTTACTGAAGAGGCTGACTTTATTCCATTCTATTTTTTAGCTCCCTTATCCTTATCCAAGATTAAATGTCTATAGGTCTGTAGTTTTATTTCAAGGTTTTCAATTCTATTCCATTGGTCCTGAGGTCTGTTCTTGTGGCAGTACCAAGCTGTTTTTATTACTATGGCTTTGTAGTAGAGTTTGAAATTTGGTACTGATATTCCTCCATCACTATTCTTTCTGTTAAGGATCATTTTAGGTATTATTGGGTCTTTTATTTTTCCATATACATTTTTGGATTGCCGCTTTTATTTCCTTGAAGAATGAGGATGGAATATTGATAGGTATCGCATTGGATTTGAAGATAGCCTTGTGAAGTATCGCCATTTTAACGATGTTGATCTTTCCAGTCCAGGAGCATGAGAGTTTTTGCCACTTGTTTTTTCATGAGGCAAAGTTCTTTGATTGTTTAATCTCAAAATTAAATGATGACATTACAATTCTATGTGTGATTAAATAATTCTTATAAAACTCATTAAGTGTTTTAGCTACTTTAAAAGCTCAGGTATTTTTTTTTAATTTTAATTTTATTTTTTGTGAACATACTGTACAGAGGGGTTACAATTACATGGGCAAGATAATGAGTACATTTCATATCAAGCATTGAAACCTCCTCCTTTGTTTGCCGTCACATCACTTACCAGCCCCCCCCCCCCGCGCTCCCACACAATCCCCCCCCCCCCACCGGGCAACAAAGTTGTAAAGTTCATTTTGACATGACAACTTGTACTTCTCATATATGCATCGGGTCCACCTGTATCCTTAAACGACTTATTTTTCCCCATCTCCTCCCCAAATTATACCGACATGAAATATAGTGAAACAGAGGTTATACTGTGGGGGAGGGACATACAAAGCTACAAAGAAATAATCTTATAAAAGAGTTAGAAGCAAATGCACGAAAGAAAAAAAGCATTTAAATACATATCTAAGGGTTCATTTTCCTAACATCATATTATCTGATCTTTCCTGCTTGACTCATATATATACTAGATATTGCAAATAAGGGAAACCATGGGACCTATGTTTCTTTGGGCTTGGATTACTTCACTTAATATATTTTTTTTCCCAAGACTTTCCATTTCCTAACAAATGGGGAAATGTCATTTTTTCTGATGGAGGCATAGAATTCCATTGTGTATATATACCACATTTTCTTGATCAATTCATCTACTGAGGGGCATCTAGGTTGGTTCCATATCTTAGCTATGGTAAATAATACTGCAATAAACATAGTTGTGCTGGTAGCTTTATTGTGTTCTTGTTTGTAAACATTTGGGTAAATGCCCAATAGTGGGATTGCTGGGTCGTAGGGGAGTTCTATGTATGCCCAATAGTGGGATTGCTGGGTCGTAAGGGAGTTCTATGGAGGAACCTCCATACTGCTTGCCAAAGTGGATGAACAAGTTTACATTCCCACCAACAATGAAGTAAGGTTCCCTTCTGTCCACATCCCCTCCAGCATCTGTTGTTGTTAGAGTTCTTGATTTTTGCCATTCTAACTGAATTGAGGTGGTATCTCAATGTTGTTTTGATTTGCATTTCTTTTATGGCTTTTATGGCTAGGGAGGTTGAGCATTTCTTCATGTGTGTATTGGCCATCCTTTTTCTTCTTCAGAGAAGTTTCTCTTCAAGTCTTTAGCCCACTTATTTATTGGGCACTTGTTTCTTTGAGGATTTGTTGTTGGGGGATTTAATTTTTTGAGTTTCAAGTATATTTTAGATATGAGACCCTTGACCATTGTATGGCTAGTGAAGATCTTCTCCCAATCTGTGGGCTTTCTATTGATCTTGCTAGCTATGTCCTTTATGCAGAAGCTGTGCAACTTCATGCAATCCCATTTGTCCAACCTTTCTTTGATGTGTTGTGTTTCTGGGTCTCTATTAAGAAAATTTCGGCCTGAGCCAAGGAGACCTAGGTTTTCTCTAATTCCATCCTGTAATGTTTCCAGAGTGTCTGCTTTGACTCCGATGTCCTTGATCCATTTGGAGTTGATTCTGCTGCAGGGTGATATATAAGGATCTAGCTTTACTTTTCTACAAGTAGTTAACCATTTTGCCAGCACCATTTACTGAAGAGGTTGTCTTTCTTCCATTCTATTTTTTAGCTCCCTTATCAAAAATTAGATGGCTATAGGTCAGTAGGTTCATTTCTGGGTTTTCAATTCTATTCCAATTGTCCTGAGGTCTGTTCTTGTGACAATACCAAGCAGATTTGATTACTATGGCTTTATAGCAGAG
Organism: Dipodomys spectabilis; assembly: GCF_019054845.1. NCBI lineage: Eukaryota > Metazoa > Chordata > Mammalia > Rodentia > Heteromyidae > Dipodomys > Dipodomys spectabilis. The sequence continues at coordinate 7,358,090 of NW_024870905.1, forward strand.
TTTGAAATTTGGTATTGATATTCCTCCAACAGTGTTCTTTCCATTGAGGAGCGTTTTTGCTATTCGGGGTGTTTTATTGTTCCATATGAATTTTTGGATTGCCTCTTCTATTTTCTTGAAGAATGAGGTTGGAATTTTGATAGGTATCGCATGGAAGTTGTAGATAGCCTTGGTAAATATTGCCATTTTCACGATGTTAATCTTTCCAATCCAGGAGCGTGGGAGGTTTTGCCATTTTCTAAGTTCTGTTTAATTTCATTTTTCAAGATTTTAAAGTTTTCATCAAAGACATCCTTCACTTCTTTGGTTAAGTTAATTCCTAGGTATTTTATATTTTGAGGGGCTGTTACAAATGGAGTTACTTTCCTAATTTCAGACACACTTTTCTCATTATTGGCATACAGAAAAGCCATTGATTTTGCCAAAGTTTTGAATCACCCTGAGTAATTTGGGAGTGGAGTCTATGGGATTCTTTAAATACAAGATCATGTTATCTGCAAAGAGCGAGAGTTTTATTTCTTCTTCCCCTATTCAGATCCCCTTTACGTTTACATCTTGTCTTATTGCTGTAGCTAGACATTCTAATACCAGAATGAAGAGAAGTGGAGAGAGTGGAAATCCTTGTCTTGTTCCTGAGTTAAGAGGAAATGGCTTTAGGTTTTCACCATTAAGTATAATGCTGGCTGTAGGTTTGTCAAATAAAGCCTTTATTGTATTGAGGAATGTTCCATGGATTCCTAACTTTTCCAAAAACTTCATCATAAAGGGGTGTTGGATGTTCTCGAATGCTTTTCCTGCATCTATTGAGATAACCATGTGGCTCTTATCCTTGCTCCTGTTGATGTGATGAATAATATTATTTGATTTGCGCATATTGAACCAGCTTTGCATCCCTGAAATGAATCCTGTTTGATCGTGGTGTATGATTTTTTGGATGAATTGTTGAATTCGATTCGCCAAAATTTTGTTGAAAAGTTTTGCATCAATGTTCATCAAAGAAATGGGTCTATAGTTCTCTTTCTTTGATGAGTCCCTGCCTAGTTTTGGGATGAGGGTTATGATGGCTTCATAGAATGTGTTCGGTAATGAACTTTCTCTTTCAATTTCATTGAAGAGTTGGAGCAGTATAGGTGTGAGCTCTGCTTTGAAGGCCTTGTAGAATTCCGCTGTAAAACCATCTGGTCCTGGACTTTTCTTAGCTGGAAGGTCTCTTATTGCTGTTTCTATTTCAATGCTTGATATGGGAATGTTAAGATGGTTTAACTCATCTTGATTTAGTTTTGGCATGTCTATGTTTGCTATGAAAAGGTCCATTTCTGTCAAGTTCTCAAACTGATTAGCATAATGTTTTGAGAAGTATTCTCTTATAATGTTCTGAATCTTGGTTGTTTTCATGGTGATGTTTCCATTCTCATCTCTAAGTTTATTTATTTGGGCGTGTTCTTTTCTTTTTCTGATAAGATTTGCTAAGGGTTTGTCAATTTTGTTAATTTTTTCGAAGAACCAACTCTTCGTTTTGTTCTTTCTTTCTATAGTTTCTTTGGATTCTAATTCATTTAATTCTGATTTAATTTTAATTATTTCTTTCCATCTACTGGTTTGCGGTTTTTCTTGATGCTCTTTTTCAAGTAGGTTCAGATGTCTCATTAAATTGTTGATTTCTGATCTCTCCAATTTGTTGATGTAGGAGCTCAGAGGTATAAACATCCATCTGAGTACTGCCTTTGCTGGGTCCCAGAGGAGCTGGTAATTTGTTTGCTCATTTTTGTTGAATAGCATGAACATTTGAATTTCCTTTCTAATCTCTTCCATGACCCACTCGTGATTCATCAGTGGGCTGTTCAGCCTCCATGTGTTATCAGACTTTCTTTGGTGGCTTTTGGTTTTGAGTTCTAATTTTATTCCTTGTGTTCAGAGAGAATGCAGGGTATAAATTCAATGTTTCTGAATTTGGACAAGATTGCTTTGTGGCCTAAAATGTGCTCTATTTTAGAAAATGTTACATGAGGTGCTGAGAAAAACGTGTGTTCTGATTCTGCTGGGGGAAATATTCAGTAGATGTCTGTTAAATCTAGTTGATCTATGCAGCTGTTTAGATCTGAAGTTTCTCTGTTGAGTTTTTGCCGAGTTGATCTATCTAGTGGGGAGAGTGGTGTGTTAAAATCCCCAACAATTAATGTCTTTGGATCCATGTGGGATTTGAGGGAAAGTAGTGTTTCTTGGATAAATTTGGGTGCTCAATTGTTTGGCGAATAGATATTTAGAATTGTAATATCCTCCTTAAGGAGAGATCCTTTAATTAGCGTGTAGCAACCTTCTTTATCTCTTCTCACAAATTTTAATTTGAAGTGTATTTTATCTGATATTAGGATTGCAACTCCTGCCTGTTTATGGGGGCCGTTTGCTTGGTAGATTTTGCTCCAGCCTTTAACAGTGAAAATGTGTTTTTTTTTTTATGGGAAGACGTGACTCCTGAAGGCAGCAGATAAAAGAACCTTGATTTTTATTCCAACTAGAGAGTCTATGTCTCCTAATTGGAGAGTTAAGTCCAGTAATGTTAAGATAAATGACTGAGAGGTATTTGGGGGTTCCTGCCATGTTATCCACTTTCTTAGGTGTTGCAAAAACTGAATTCTTCCTATGGTTCTTGGATTCTCAGTTTGGGTGCAGTTTCTTGGCCTTTATTGTGGTCTTGTTTTTTTTCTATGTGTAGGACATCTTTAAAGTCTTTTGTAGGGCTGGTTTGGTGGAGATGTGTTGTTTCAATTTTTCTTTGCTATGGAAGGTTTTTACTTGGCCTTCAATTATCAAGGAGAGTTTAGCTGGGTACAGTATTCTTGGTTGATAGTTGTTTGTTTTTAGGGCATGGCGTATATCAATCCAGGCTCTTCTTGTTTTGATTGTCTCTGCTGAGAAATCTGAGGTGATTCTAATTGGTTTCCCTTTATAGGTGATTAATCTATTCTCCTTCACAGCTTTTTGGTCTGAGTTGGTCCTGTGTGGATTATAATGTGCCGGAGGGATATTCTATACTGATCTGGTCTATTTGGAGTTCGAGAAGCTTCTTGTATCTGAATAGGCCTATCTTTTTGCATGTTTGGGAAGTTCTCTGCTAGGATCCTGTTAAACAAATTTCCTAGACCATTAACTTCTGTTTCTAGATGCTCCTCTACACGCATTATCCTTAGATTAGGCCTTCTGATGGTGTCTTCCAAGTGTTGGATAGATCTCTCATATTTCTTGGACTTGTCTTGGATGATTGTATGCTCTTTCTCTATAATATCTAGGCTATCTTCAGTCTCCGAGTTTCGATCTTCTGCATGGTGTAACCTGCTGTCAAGACTTTCTACTTTGTTTTTTATTTCTTTTCCTTCTAATTGTTCAGCTTTAATGGCTTCAAATTCTTTGTTGAAGCATTGTTTTATATCTTGTACGGACTTCTTTACTTCCTTAATTTGGCATTTAGTGTTTATTCTCAAATCATTTAATTGATAGTTTATGGTTTCCTTGGACTCCCATTCCTTCTGTTGGGTTCCATTCAGCATTCCCTTTGTGGTCTCCCTGACTTCCTTCAGCTCTTTGTTAATGGATCCCATGAATGCCTTTAGTGATCTTTGTGTATTCTCATCCTCCTCTCTCAATTCCTATATTACTCTCTGCTTAGCTTCCTCCCGTTCATGCCATTCTTGTAGTTCTCTTTGAGTGTTGTCAGCCTGTTCATGCCATTCCTGCCTTTCTTTTTGAGTATTCTCAACCTGCTCGTGCAAATCCTGTATCAGGTTTTGAGTAGCTTCCTCACGCTCATGATATTCCTCCATAAACCTTTGGATTGCTTCCTCTCTCTCCCTCTCACGCTCATACAGAATCCTTTGTATGTTTTCAATCTTTTCCTGCATTGACCTTTTTTGGCCTCCTCTCTCTCCCTATCACGCTCATACAGAGTTCTTTGTATGTTTTCAGTCTTTTCATTTATCATATTTGCCAGCAGTGTTTGTAGAGCTATTTGAGAAATCTCTTCTGGATTATTCATTATCTGTTCTGTCCTCTGATTATCATGAGTGGGAGTGGAGATGCCCAGACTTGCCATTTTTCTTGTGGTTTTCCGGTTTACTCTGCCCATTTGGAATGAAAGTAACACCAGTTTTGTGCTAGAACACTTACTTAGGGCAAGCATCAACCAAAGTCTGTATATACACAGTCAATAGTCTGCAGATACAATCTAGTTCAACAGATACCTCTATTCAACATCAAATAAGTATATATATTAATGGGCTATAAACCACAAAGAAGAATTTGGTAAACCAGAAATTATTAGGGTTAGGGAGAGATGTAGGTAAAAAATAGGAATAGAGTGATGTGGGAAGGCACAGGGAGAGTTAACTTAACTAGTCCTAGTCTCAAAGCAGGAAACAGTTTGGATAGGATTAAAGTAGTGAGAGAGAAATCAAGAAGAAAAAGAAAGGGAACAAAAAGAGACCAGAAAAAAATAGAAGATTAAAAATTAATAATATGCAGATCGAGAACAAACTATTCAAATAACGTTAATATAATGAGAGAAGGGGAGGGATATAAATGAGATGTGAAAAACTTAAAAATAAAAATACCTAAAATATTATATAGGTATAAAGAGGTAGTACTGCCATTAAGGAATTTAAGTCTCAGAAGTTTTGAATTGAGTAATAAATTTGTGGATTAAGTGTGTACACAATGGGTGATAGGGTTTAATATTCAACTAGGGTTTATCTGAGGATGTGCAGAACAACAATTTAGTCTCATAAAGAAGAACAAAAGAGAGGAAAAGGTGAGAAGAATAAGGAAGAAAGAAAAAAAAAGATCAGAAGTTCAGTCGAGCTAAGCAAAAAACAAAAAGAAATTTTTTTAAAGAAGAAAAAAAAAAGAAGGAAAAATGCACACACATATGTACCCCTAAAATAAAGATTATAAGGAGTAAAAAAAAGTTACTAGAAAACAATTTTTTTCAAAAAAGGTGAAAATTAAAAATTAGAAAACGTTTTAGAAAAGAAAAAAAAATTGTAAAAGGTATTAAAAAAAAACAAGAAGATTAAAATAAAACAGTTCTTTGATTTTTTGGAGGAGGTTTGGGAAAAATCCTATATCTCCCTTGTGTCTGTAATCAGCCTCTGGTTGGAGTCTCTGGTCTGCTTATGGTCCTGTGGCTTGGTTGGTTTCTTAATTCAGTTTGTTTGGACAGGCAGAAAAATGCTCTGCTTTGCCCAGGATTTTTCGATCCTCCTCCCAAGTTAGTTCAATGGGAGGGGGATTTGCTTTGAGTATCACAAAAGACGGTGATGGCTTTTTCCTCAAGTTTGGAGATGCCGTGATGAGGCCAGGTTCTGGGTAGAGTTGAGGTCTTTCAGCAAACAGTAGCTTTTCCTTGGGGCTAGTTTGTGAGAAACTCACAGAGCCCAGCCAGGAGCCACTCTCAGGGTTTCTGTTTACTGATGTCGAGGCTGCTAAAGGGAGGGGCAGCCTCTGGCTCTGATTACCCGATGAAGAAATCCACTCCTAGGGCTGGCGCCTGAACTGGGTGACTTTTCCCTGGGTGGATCTGAGTCTGGCAGGTCACACCATTAAGTTCTTGTGACCTGCTAAATGACCCTAGTTTTATTCCAAGGCTTGAGTTGGAGCTAGCAGCTCCTCAGAGCTTTGTTGGTATCCAAGATGGAGATCTCCGGTACTGGCGGGGGAGGAGTGGCCTTCCCTCCTCTGCTTCCTGAGAAGGAGTGAGGATGTCAGGCTTCTACTGAAGCCGTGTCTTGGTTCCTGGGTCATCTCTGGTCTGGGAACTGGAGGATAAAGATGTGTGCTCTGTGTCGGTTCTTGCTGGTGATGAGTAGAATTCGCTCACCTGCTCCGTATGGTTCTTTTGTCCTGGACTCTCTCTGTTTCAGGTATGGCATCTGTGGCCGCCACAGCCACCCCTGTCGCAGATGCTACAGCGGCAGCTGCTGGCAAGAGCTCAGATCTGTCTCCTTGCCTGGATATTCCCTCTCTGGCTTAACTCTCTGACCTGTAATGGCACACTTGGTGTGCTTCTCTGGCTTGCGACTGTTCACTGGAACTCTAAAACTGCTTTCGATGTGAGAGCTTGTTTTGACTCCAGCTTCTCCTCCGCCATCTTCCCATCTCCTTCCGTTTTTGCCACTTTCTAAGTTCTGTTTTGAATTCCTTTTTCAAGTTTTTAAGGTTTTCATCATAGAGGTCCTTCACTTCTTTGGTTAAGTTAATTCCTAGATATTTTATTTTTTGTGGGCTATTACGAATGGAATTACTTGCCTAATTTCAGCCACACTTTTCTCATTGTTGGCATATAGAAATGCCTTTGATTTTTGAGATTTAAATTTATACTCTGCTACTTTGCCAAAGTTTTGAGTAATTTGCGAGTGGATTCTGTGTGATTCTTTAAATAAAAGATCATGTCAACTGCAAAGAAGGAGAGTTTAAATTCTTTCCCTATTTGGATCCCCATTATGTTAGCATCTTGTCTTTTACTATATCTAGGCATTCAAATACTAGATTGAATTGCATTAGAGAGACTGGGCATCCTTGTCTCATTCCTGAGTTAAGAGGAAATGGCTTTAGTTTTTCAGCATTATGTATATTGCTGGCTGTAGGTTTGTCATATACAGCCTTTATTGTATTGAGGAATGTTTCATGGATTCCTAATTTTTCCAGAACCTTCATCATAATGGGAAGTTGGATTTTGTTAAATAATTTTTCTGCATCTATTGAAATAACCATGTGGTTCTTATCCTTGCTCTTGTTGATGTGATTAATTATATTAAATGACTTGCCCATATTGAACCAGCTTTGCTTCCCTGAAATGAATCCTGTTTGATCATCGTGTATGATTTTTGGATGAACTTTTGAAGTCGATTGGCCAAAATTTTTTGACAAGTTTTGAATCAACGATCATCAAAGTAATGGGTCTATAGTTCTCTTTCTTTGATGAGTCCCTGCCTGGTTTTGGGATGAGGGTTATGATGGCTTCATAGATGAATTCGGTAGTGAACTTTCTCTTTCAATTTCATTGAAGAGTTGCAAGTGTATTGGTGTGAGCTCTGCTTTGAAGGCCTTGTAGAATTCTGCTGTTAAACCATCTGGTCCTTGGCTTTTCATAGATGGGAGTCTCTTATTGATGTTTCTATTTCAATTCTTGATATGGGCCTGTTAGATGATTTAACTCATCTTGTGTTAGTTTCGGCATGTCAATATTTGTTAGGAAAAGGTCCGTTTCTGTCATGTTCTCAAACTTCTTAGCATAAGGTTTTCAGAAGTATTCCCTTATAATGTTCTGAATCTTGGTTGTTTGTGGAGTAATGTTTCCATTCTCATCTCTAAGTTTATTTATTTGGGTGTGTTCTCTTCTTTTTCTGATAATATTAGCTAAGGGTCTGTCAATTTTGTTTTTTTCGAAGAACCAACTCATTGTTTGATTGATTCTTTCTATAGTTTTTTTGGATTCTAATTCATTTAATTCTGATTTAATTTTAATTATTTCTTTCAATCTACTGGTTTGGGATTTATATTGCTGCTCGTTTTCAAGGATGCTCAGATGCCTCATTAGTTTGTTGGTTTCAGATCTCACCAATTTGTTCATGTAGGAACTCAGAGCTATAAACTTACCCCTGAGTACTGCTTTGTTGTGTCCCAGAGGAGCTGGTAGTTTGTGTGTTCATTTTTGTTGAATATCATGAACATTTGAATTTCCTTTCTAGTCTCTTCCATGACCCACTCGTGATTCAGCAGTGTGTTGTTCAGCCTCAATGTGTTACAGGAATTTCTTTGGTGGCTTTTGGTGTTGAGTTCTAATTTTACTCCCTTGCGGTCTGAGAGAATGTAAGGTATAAATTCAATGTTTCTTAATTTGGACAAGTTTGCTTTGTGTCCTTCAATGTGGTATATTTTGGAAAATGTTCCATGTGCTGCTGAGAAAAACGTGTATTCTGAAGCTGTTGGGTGAGATATCCGGTAGATGTCTGTTAAATCTAGTGGATCTATGCAGTTGTTTATATCTTCGGTTTCTCTGTTGAGATTTTGCCGAGTTGCTCTATCTAGTGGGAAAGTGACGTGTTAAAGTCCCCAACAATTAATGTCTTTGGATCTATGTGGTATTTGAGGGAAAGTAATACTTCTTGGATAAATTTGGGTGCTCCGTTGTTTGGCGAATAGATGTTTAGAATTTTAATATCCTCCTGAAAGAAAGATCCATTAATTAATATGTAGAGACCTACTTTATCTCTTCTTACTAATTTTAATATGAAATCTATTTCATCTGATATTAGGATTACAACTCCAGCTTTTTTATGGAGGCCATTTGCTTGGTACATTTTGTTCTAACCTTTCACATTGAAAATGTGTTTGTTTTTATGGGCAAGATTCCTGAAGGCAGCAGATAGAAGGATCTTTTTAATCCAGATGGACAGTGTATGTCGCTAATTGGAGAGTTAAGTCCATTAATGTTAAGAGATAGGACAGAGTGGTACTTAGGAGTTTCTGCCATTTTATCCACTTTCTTGGGGGCTGCGGCAACTAGGTTCTTCCTATGGTTCTTGGATTCTCAGTTTGAGGGCAGTTTCTTGGCCTCTATTGTGGTCTTGTTGGTTTTCTATGTGTAGGACATCTTTAAGAATCTTTTGTAGGGCTGGTTAGGTAGAGATATATTGTTTCAATTTTTCATTGCTATGGAAGGTATTTAGTTGCCCTTCGGTTATGAAGGAGAATACAGCTGGGTACAGTACTTTTGGTTCATTGTTGTTTGTCTTTAGGGCATGGCATACATCATTCCAGGCTTTTCTTGCTTTGATTGTCTCTGCTGAGATATCTGAGGTGATTCTAATTGGTTTCCCTTTATAGGTGATTGATCTTTTCTCCTTGACAGATTTAAGGATGTTTTCATTGGTCTGAATTGATCCTGTGCGGATTATAATGTGACAATAGGATGTCCTATTCTGGTCTGGCCTATTTGGAGTTCTAAAAGCTTGTTGTATTTGAATAGGCCTATCTTTTTTGCATGTTTGGGAAGTTCTCTGCTAGGATGCTGTGAAACAAATTTCCTAGACCATTAACTTCTGTCTCTAGGTGCTCCTCTGCACCCATTATCCTCAGATTAGGCCTTCTGATGGTGTTTTCAAAATGTTGAATAGATCTATCATATTTCTTGGATTTTTCTTGGGTGGTTGTATGTGCTTTCTCTATAATATCTAGGCTGTCTTCAATCCCCGAGATTCAATCTTCTGCATGGTCTAACCTACTGTCAAGACTTTCTACTTTGTTTTTTATTTCTTTTCCTTCTAATTGGTTGGCTTTGATGGCTTCAAATTCTTTGTTGGAGCTTTGTTTTAGATCTTGTATGAACTTCTTTAGTTCCTTAATTTGGTGTTCAGTTTTTATTATCAAATCACCTAGTTGATTGGTTATTGTTTCCTTGGACTCCCATTCCTTCTGTTGGTTTGCATTCAGCATTCTCTTTGTGGACTCCCTGAGTCCTTTCAGCTCTCTGTTTATGGATTCCATGATTGCCTTTTTGTATTCTCATCCTGCTCTCTCAATTTCTGAATTACTCTTTGATTAGATTCCTCACGTTCATGTGATTCCTGTTGCTCTCTTTGAGTATTTTTAGCCTGCTCACGCCATTCCTGACTTTCTCTTTGTCTGTCCTAGGCCAGTTCCCCCAAATCCTGTCTATCTCTTTGACTGGTCTCAGCCTGCTCATGCCATTTCTTTATTTCTCTTTGAGTGCTCTCTAGCTGCTCACGTAATTCTTGTATCAATCTTTGAGTAGCTTTCTCACGCTCATGGTATTCCTGTATTGACCTTTGGTTTGTCTTCTCTCTCTCCCTATCACATTCATACAGTGTCCTTTTTAGGTTTTCAATCTTTTCATTTACCATGTTTTCCAGTAGTGATTGTAGAGCTTTTTGGGAACTCTCCAGTGGATTATTCATTATCTGTTCTGTCCCCTGAGTATCATGAGTGGGTTTGGAAACTCGAACTTGCCATTTGTCTTGTGTTTTTCTGGCTTGCCCTCCACATTTGGGATGAAATTAACACGTTTTGTGCTAGAACACTATCTTAAGTTAAGCATCAAACAAAGTCTGTAGTTGCATCGTAAAAGTCTGAAGATACACTTTAGTTCAACAGATATATCTATTCAACATCAAACAACTATGTATTAATGGGCTACGAACCACAAAGAAGAATTTTGCAAACCATAAATTATCAGGTTTAGGGAGAGGATGTGGGTAAAAATAGGAATACAGGGATGTGGAAAGGCAGAGGATGAGTAAACTTAACTAAGTCTTAATCTCAAAGCGGGAAATAGGTTGAATAGAATGATAGTAGAGAAAGAGAGAAAAAGAAAAGAAAGAGAAAAAATGAGACAAGAAAAAAATAGAAGAAAAAATATTAAAAATTAAAAAGTGAAACACTTAAAAACTTAAAAATTATGCAAAATGCAGACATAATATTCAGAGAAGAAATTGTATAGGATAAGATAAGGGTAGGGCTATAAAGTAGATATGAAAAACTTAAAATTAGAAATGCTTAAAATATTATATAGATATAAAGAAGTAGTGCTGGTTTTGAATTGAGTAATAAATTTCTGGATTAAGTGGGTACACAATGGGTGATAAGGTCTAATAATAAACTATGTGTATATCTGAAGATGAGCAGAATAGCAATTAAGTCACGTAAAGAAGAACAAAAGAAAAGAAATTGTGAAAAGAATGAGAAGGAAAGAAAAAAAATGATCAAAGGTTAGTAGAGCTAAACAAAAAAAAGTTATAGAGAAAAGAAAAAACACAAGAAAAAAGCACACACACTTATACCCTGAAAATAAAAATTATAAAAGGAAGAAAAAAAAGTTAATAGAAAACAAAATTTTTTTAAATGTTAAAAATTAAAATTAAAAAAATGTTTTAGGAAAATTTTTTTTATAAAAAACTAAAAAAAGAGTTATTTGATTTTTTTGGGGGGGATGGGAAGATCCTGTATCTCCCTTGTGTCATTAACCAGTCTCTAGTTGGAGTCTTTGGTCGTTTTGTGGTGTTTGATTTTCCTGTGGCTTGGTTGGTTTCTTAAGTTGGTTAGTTTGAGCAGGTAGAAAAATGCTCTGCTTTACCCAGGATTTTGTGATCCTCATCCCAGGCTTATTCAATGGGAGGGAGATCTGCTGTGAGTATCAAAAAAGTGGGAGATGGCTGTTTCCTCTAGTTTGGAGATACTGTGATGAGGCTAGGTTCTGGATAGAGTTGAGGCCTTTCAGCAAACAGTAGCTTTTCCCTGAGGGGCTAGCTTGTGAGACACTCACAGAGCCCAGCCTGGAGCCTTTCTCAGGGTTTAAGTTTACTGAATTTCAATTGATTGTCAAGTCTGCTGTAGGGAGGGGCAGCCTCTGGCTCTGTTTATCCAGTGAAGACATCTACTCCTGGGGCTGTCAGAACTTGCTCTCCACAGGCTGGGTGACTTTTCCCTGGGTGGGGCTGAGGCTAGCAGGACAGGTTAGGTTCCTGTGACTTGCTACATGACTCTTGTTTTCTTCCAAGGCCTGAGTTGGAGCTAGCTGCTCAGCCAGGCCTTTGTCAGTATCAAAGGTCTCTGGTAGTGAGGGGGGAGGGGTGGCCTTCCCTCCTCTGTTCCCTGAGAAGGAATGAGGATGTCAGGCTTCTACTCACACCAAGTCTTGGTTCCTGGGTTGTCCCTTGTCTGTGAACTGCAGGATGAAGATATCTGCTTCTAGTCAGCTTTTGCTGGGGTTGAGTAGAATCCGCCAACCTGCTGCGTCTGGAGCCTTTGTCCTGGACTCTCTGTGTTGTAGGTTCGGCGTCTAAGGCTGGACACAGCAACCACCGCCGCTGGCAAGCGCTCAGATCTGTCTCCTTGCCTGGATTTTCCCTCTCTGGACTAACTGTCTTCCTGTGATGGCATACTTGGTGTGACTCTCTGGCTTAGGACTGTTCACTGGAACAATAAAACTGCTTTCTATGCAAGAGCTTGTTTAGCCTCCAGCTTCTCCTCTGCCATCTTCCCGGAACTTTTTCTAGAAGAATTTTTAGTGATACCCAAATATGTAAGAAATGAGGTAATTTGCCATTCTTTTGCACTTCATAAATGAGAAAGAATTTTCTAGGTGTTTTTAAATATATCATAATATAATGTAGAACTATTCTGTCACATCGTATGATAATCTGATAAAGATATTAGAATAAAGGACACATTGTACTAAGTTTTGGGATGTTAATGTATATAATTATTTTGATTGTGGAAAATTGTGGGGATTTCAACTTTGGGTATTTTTCTTGTTAGGCTGGCATAATATCAGTGGTTAATTTTAGGATAGTGATTCCCTTTCTACAAGAACATGCACCTTATCTGTCCTTTTAAACTTCCAATCATCAATGGCATCAGAGTTGTACACCAACTTGTCTAGCTTCCGACCTTAGCTGGTCTGGATCCTGCAGTCCTTCCAATCCTAGTTCTTAGATAGTGCAGGATGGTGGAAATGATCCAATGCACCCAGCTATAGATAGAGAAGAAAGTCCACTAAAATTTGGCCTGGGATCTGTTCTCAAGCCTCCTAAATAGTTAAGAGTAGAGATGGGAGGCCCTGGTGCCAAGCAGTAACATTATTTTTAAAGCAATTAGACATATATGAGTTACGCTTCTGATTACCGCACGAAAAGAATAAAAGAGCAGTGAAGCATACAGGACAGTCAGAATTTTAACTAGAAACTCAGAGGCTGAATCAGCTTAGCTAGCTACTCAGGAGGCTGAGATCTGAAGACCACTGTTCAAAGCCAGTCCAATCATGAAAATATATGTGATTATCTCTAAAAAATCAGAATGGAATAGTGGTAGACAACTATCCTTGGGCACAGAATCTTAGGGATAGTGCCCAGGCAGTATCACACTTCAGGAATGATGAATACAGGCATGAGCATCTGCATATGTGCATGTGCGTACCCACGTGTGCGTGAACACACAAACATACCAATGAGTATTTCAATATGACCTTCTTTATTTTTTTTTACCTTGTTGTACTCTGTTTCCCTGAATTAGTTCACAAATTAACAAAATCAGCTAAGCAGCTATTTACATCAACTCATCATGTTTCTCTAAAGCCTATTCTCTTTTTGCAAGCCTCCTTTTATTTGACCCAAAAGTAAATTATTCAGGAGGGCAATTCATCTCCCTCAACTCTGTAGTATTAGATTATTGTTTAGGTTCATATCCTAAAGAGACACATTATAAAAATTACAGTAAAAAATTTAGAATTCATCAAATGATAAAATAACAGGTAGAAAGGATCAAATGCTGATCGTTTTTCCAAGTATGTTATCTATGGTACCTAATTTAATCCTAACAATAATCCCATAAAGTAGAACTACTTCCATTTCTAATTCTCAGATGATGATATTGAAGTCTTCAGAGTTGGAATTACTAGTACAACATTGCACAAATGGTAAATCTTAGCCTGCGCCCCATTCCCACCGTATCAAATAACTTCATTCTAAATTATGACTAAAATACCAGCACGTAGTCTACTAATTCTAGGAAAATTTCCCAGAATTATTGTCCACATTCTAATGATATTTCACTTTATCTTTGTTAGAAAATAGGAAAATAAGCCTGATGCCTGTGGGTCTACGTGTTACCCTAGCTACTCAGGAGGGTGAGATCTGAGGAACGCGGTTCAAAGCCAGCCCAGGCAGGAAAGTTCGAGAGATTCTTACCTATAATAAACTACTAATAAACCAGAAGTTTCACTGTAGCTCAAGCGATACAGTGATCACCTTGAGAGGAAGAGCACAGGGACAGTACCCAAGCCTAGAGTTCAAGCCCCACGACTAACCAAAACAAAAAACAAAAAGAAAGGAAATAGGTAACTGTAATATGAAAATTCCAAATTCATAATCAATTTATACCTCCCTGGTGAAAGGAACTGCTAAACTATAACATTCCTGATTTCTAGCTCAAAATTGTAGAAATCATATTCTATCCCATGAAAAGACTGCACTACCTTGGGACCCAATCTCTCTTTAACACAGTCATACTGAAGGAATGACCTCCCCAATTCCTGATGGAAACAGACTGCAGGTCTTATGGACCAATCATTTCCACATTGTAGCTCACCTAAGTTGTTTACTATTAGAGGTATTTTGAATGTTTTTTATACCCAACATTTTGAGAGAAATGTACTACTTTAAAATGCTATTAACAAGCAAGACTGATATAAAAATCACCTTTGACCTCAGATAAATATTTTTCCAAAATGCAGTCTCAACTATCATTAATGGTAGGAACGATAGGTTAAAAATAATAGACACCAAGACCTATGCATGAATTAAAGATTCTCCAAGTTGTGAATACAATTGGTTTCAAAAGACATCAATACTACTGCATATTTTTCAAAATTTATTGTGATACTGAAGATTCAGTCATAAAATATTAACACTTGAAAATAACTCATTTTCTTGGGAGTAGGACACAAAACACAAGATTAATCCTAATCATTTTTAAATACATTTATTTTTTCCACAAATTCATTCTTATAAAGATTCTAAAACTAACTGAAGTACAGATATACAAACAAAATAATTTAACTGCATCATCTACATTAAAAAAACTTGCTAGAAAACAAAGTTATACTAATAATTAGCTTACCAAATTTACTTATACTCTTTTATTCTATTTCATTTACTTTCATAAAAACTGGGTTTTCATAAAATGATGCATAAAAAACCCTATATACCCACTTACATCTTCAGATGTTAATAATATTTATTTCAGAAATGTATTTAGCCCTATAGTCAATGAAGTGAAATAATACTAAAATATTCAAAGGCTTTTCAGAAATTGCAAGACTAGCTCTGGGTTGATATTTATATTGGAAAAAATATTCAAAAATCCTTATTTGTTAAAGTTATGAGAGTTACTCACAAAAAAGGGCCATTAGTGAAGATCCCACTGCATGTACAAAACAACTTCAAATGCATCCACAATCTGGAGGTGACACAGGCTTTTTGTTTGTTTTTGAAAGGTATATCTAACAAGCATATCCACAATACTGATTTTCAGTCCATATGGTGGGATATTCAAACTTAATAAATACAGGGTAGATTATCTTAGTGAGATTAGATATGATGTTACAAAGAAAGTTATTTTCAACAGAAATCCGGATAGAATTTATCCACCTTGTGTTTCACAGGAATAACCAGAGAGTAATACCTGTTTGGTCAAGTAGGTCAAACTCACTCCATGATTATATCTTAAAAGTATAACCAATTTAAGAGGTCAAATACATATTTTGTACTGACAGTCATCTTACAGCAATAACTTACTACCTAATTATATCAGCATCTTCTTACCTAACATATAATCAGAGCTAAAATTGGTCTGTTTAATCTAACTTAATGTTGTATATGCTTTGATTATGATGTTATTATTTGACAAATAAAATGTACAGAAGAGTGGCTCCATAGAAATGACATGACAGAACACTGATAAATAAAAACATTGCAACACAGTTAGCTCTTTTCAGCCTCACCCTGTCCACATTGGCAAGCAACATTGCAACAGCACACTCACACATATACACATACACACATGTGTGCACATGTACACACATATATATGCATGCTAAATTCAGGGTTTAGTACAAAAAGTACAAATAAAATATTAGTGATTTGGACAAACGTTAATTTGCCTTATTACAAAATAATACACAATCCAGTCACCATGGGTGTTACATTTTACTTGCCTCGCCACATGTGACCACTTAATTTATTTTAATTAATTAATTAATTCATTTGTTTTGTGCTAATACTAGCCTTGAATTCAGGGCATGGTTCTGTCCCAGAATTTGTTGTTTTTTTGTTTTAGTTTTCTCAAGCCTAGAATTTTACTGCTTGTCGCACAGCTCCATTTCTAGCTTTTGCTGGTTACTTTCAAATCAGAATCTAATGGAATTTTTTTTGCTTGGTCTGGTTTCAAACCACAATCCTCAGATTTCATCTTTCTGATTAGCTAGGATAAACACATGAGCCACCAGTGTGGCTTCTAGATTTTCCTCTATAGCTATCTAATGCACATACTTAGATAGTAATTTAAAACGTAGAGTATAGAAGCAAGTTGTACAGTGATGATATTGTCCTGTCAGAAATTTAAGCTAGTAAATTTCTTCTTAAAACCATGAGCAAAAATACCATGATATAATATAAGAAAACTCACTATTGAACATATGAGCTTTAAGAGTTTTCTAATAGATCCGTTACTTGTTACCCAACATTAGAAAAAAACTGTATAATACAGTAGTAAAAAAAAGTCTTTTGTAGGAATACTTAATTATCTTATTTTTAAAGACACCTGTTTTCATCTAAAAAAGTAGGCCTGTCTATTGTCTTCATGTGATTTTGATGGTTGAAGGTGCTTAATGAGAAGTCAAAGTGTATTACTAATCCTTTGCTATCAATTAAATCACCTTTTCTTCTTGGAACATACAATGATTAAAGCAATAGTTCATAATCAGCAAGCAATATTTCAGATTCACACTACCAGTGCAAGTGGATCACCAGTAATTAATCCTTGATACCATTTTCCACAAAGTTTTGTTCCAGATACAATCAGTCTGCCTTCTCTAGCTGCTTTCCTAGCCTGGACCTATTCCTTCACTCTACAGGAAAAGTGATATTCAAATGATTTCAGTCAGTTCTGTTACTAGAATTATCAGGGATTTAGATTCTTGTCTTTAATTTGGTCAAAGCTATGTCTCTTTATGTAGGCCATTAAAAATGTATTTACTGGAGTTCCGGGAAGATGGCGGAGGAGAAGCTGGAATCTGAACAAGCTCTTGCATAGAAAAGAGTTTCAGAGTTCCAGTGAACAGTCCCAAGCCAGAGAATCACACCAAGTGTGCCATCACAGGACAGAGAGTTAGTCAAGAGAGGGGAAGCCAAGCAGACACATCTGAGCAGCTGCCGACCACCGCCGCGGAGGCATACCTGAGACTCAGTCTGGGACGAAGGAGCCAGACGCAGCGGACGAGCCGATTCTACTCAACACCAGCAAGAACCGACAAGGAGCGGACAACTTCATCCTGCACTTTGCAGACCAGAGACGACCCGGGATCCAAGACTCCGCGTGAGTAGAAGCCCCACTTCCTCACTCCTTCTCTGGGAGAAGAGGAGGGAAGGCCACCCCTCCCCTCCCAGCACCGGTGATCTCCATCTTGGATACCGACAAAGCTCAGAGGAGCGGCTAGCTCCAGCTCAGGCCTTGGAATAAAACTAGTCATTTAGCAGGTCACAAGAACTTAACGGCGAAGTGACCTCACAGACTCAGTTCCATCCAGGGAAAAGTCACCCAGCTCAGGCGCCAGCCATTGGAGTGGCTCTCCTCACCGGGTAACCAGAGCCAGAGGCTGCCCCGCCCTCTAGCAGCCACCACAATCAATTGAAAAACAGAAACCCTGAGAATGGCTCCAGGCTGGTTGCTGTGAGTTTTTTTTTCACAAAATAGCCCCAGGGAAAAGCTACTGTTCATTGAAAGGCCTAAACTCTACCCAGAACCTAGCCTCATCACTGCATCCCCCTCTTTTGTGATTCTCAAAGCAGATCACCCTCCCAGTAAACTAACCTGGGAGGGGGATCTCAAAAACTTGGGTAAAGCAGAGCATTTTTCTGCTTGTTCCAACAAACTGACTTAAGAAACCAATCAAGCCACAGGACCTCAAGCTGACCAGAGACTCCAACCAGACTCTGGTTACAGACAAAAGGGAGATACAGGACTCTTCCCACCCCTCCCCCCCAAAAAAATTCAAAGAACTTTTTTTTTCTTCTTCTTCTTTTCTTTTTTTTTCTTTTCCTTGTTTTGTTTTTTTTTCATTTTTTGTTACCTTATATATATATATAAATTTTTTTTTTGCTTTTCTAAAACTTTTATTAATCTTTAATTTTTGCCTCTTCTGAAAAAATAATTGTTTTCCATTAACTTTTTTTTTTTCTTTCTCCTCTTATAATTTTTATTTTAGGAATACGTGAATGTGTGTTTTCTTTTCTTTTCTTGTCTTCTTTCTCTTTTTCTTTCATTCTTAATTATCTTTTTGTTTTTCTTACTAGCTTTACTGAACTTCTGATCTTTTCTTCTCACTTTCCTATCCTTTCCATCTTTTCCTCTTTGTTCATCTTTATGTGACTTAACTCTTGTCCTGCACAGCCTCAGATAAACCCGTAGTTAACCAGTAGACCCTATCCCCCATTGTGTACACACTTAATCCACAAACTTATTACTCAATTCAAAACCTCTGAGACTTAAATTCATTAATAGCAGTACTACCTCTTTATACCTATATAATATTTTAAGCATTTTTTAAAGTTTTTCTCATCTCCTCTATGTCCCTCCCTTTCTCTCAACATATTCATATTCCTCTATAAATAGATGGTCTTTTAATCTCTAAAATAACATTAATTTTTACGTTTCTATTTTATTTTCTGGTCTCTTTTCATTCCCCTTTCCCTTTCTTCTTTTTCTCTCTCTCTCTACTTACATCCTACCCAACCTATTTCCTGCATTGTGATTAGGACATAGTTAACTCTCCCTGTGCCTCCCCACACCAATCTATTCCTATTTTTTACCCACATCTCTCCCTAACCCTAATAATTTCTGGTTTTCCAAATTCTTCTCTGCGGTTCGAAGTCCTTTAACATATAGTTGTTTGATGTCGAATAGATGTATCTGTTGAACTAGATTGTATCTGTAGACTATCGACTGTACAAATGCAAACTTTGGTTGATGGTTGCCTTAAGATAGTGTTCTAGCACAAAACTGGTGCTATCTTCATCTCAAATGGGCAGAGTAAGCCGGAAAAACACAAGAAAAATGGCAAATTCGGGTATCTCAATTCCCAATCCTGATAATCAGGGGTTAGAACAGATAATGAATAATCCAGAGGAGAGTTCCCAAACAGCTCTACAAACACTGCTGGCAAACATGATAAATGAAAAGTTTGACAATGTACAAAGGACTCTGTATGAGCGTGATAGGGAGAGAGAGGAGGCATCCCAGAAGTTTATACAGGAATATCATAAGCGTGAGGAAGCTACTCAAAAACTGATACAGGATTTGCGTGAACAACTTGAGAATACTCAAAGAGAAAGGGAGGAATGGCGTGAGCAGGCTGAGAACACTCAAAGAGATCTGCAGGAATCTCACGAACGGGAGGAAGCTAATCAAAGAGTAATACAGGAATTGAGAGACCAGGTAGAGAACACACAAAGATCACTAAAGGCATTCATGGAATCCATTAACAAAGAGCTGAAGGAAGTCAGGGAGACCACAAAGGGAATGCTGAATTGAACCCAACAGAAGGAATGGGAGCCCAAAGAAACCATAACCAATCAACTAAGTGATTTGAGGACAAACACTGAACACCAAATAAATGAAGTAAAGAAATTCATACAAGACCTAAAACAGAGCTTCAACAAAGAACTTGAAGCCATCAAAGCTGACCAACTAGAAGGAAAAGAGATAAAAAACAAAGTAGAGAGTCTTGACAGCAGGTTAGACCATGCAGAAGATCGAATCTCAGGGATTGAAGACAGCCTAGATATTATAGAGAAAGAACATACAACCATCCAAGACAAGTCCAAGAAATATGATAGATCTATCCAACACCTGGAAGACACCATCAGAAGGCCTAATCTAAGGATAATGGGTGTAGAGGAGCACCTAGAAACAGAAGTTAATGGTCTAGGAAATCTGTTTAACAGGATCCTAGCAGAGAACTTCCCAAACATGCAAAAAGATAGGCCTGTCCAGATACAAGAAGCCTTTAGAACCCCAAATAGACCAGACCAGAATAGGACATCCCACCGTCACATTATAATCCACACAGGATCAACTCAGAACAAGGAAAAGATCCTTAAAGCTGTCAGAGAGAAAAGGGTAATCACTTATAAAGGGAAACCAATTAGAATCACCTCAGATTTCTCAGCAGAGACAATCAAAGCAAGAAGAGCCTGGAATGATGTATGCCATGCCCTAAAAACAAACAACTATCAACCAAGAATACTGTACCCAGCTAAACTCTCCTTCATAACTGAAGGCCAATAAAAACCTTCCATAGCAAAGAAAAATTGAAACAATACATCTCCACCAAACCAGCCCTACAAAAGATTCTTAAAGATGTCCTACACATAGAAAACCAACAAGACCGCAATAAAGGCCAAGAAACTGCACCCAAACTGAGAATCCAAGAACCATAGGAAGAACCCAGTTTTCGCAGCCCCCAAGAAGGTAGATAACATGGCAGGAACTCCCAAATACCTCTCAGTCCTATCTCTTAATGTTAACGGACTGAACTCTCCAATTAAGCGACATAGACTGTCTAGTTGGATTAAAAAACAAGACCCTTCTATCTGCTGCCTACAGGAGTCACATCTTGCCCATAAAAACAAACACATTTTCAATGTTAAAGGCTGGAACAAAATCTACCAAGCAAACTGACCCCATAAACAGGCGGGAGTTGCAATCCTAATATCAGATAAAATAGACTTCAAATTAAAATTCGTGAAAAGAGATAAAGAAGGTCGCTACATACTAATTAAAGGATCTCTCCTTCAGGAGGATATTACAATTCTAAATATCTATTCGCCAAACAATGGAGTACCCAAATTTATCAAAGAAACACTACTTTCCCTCAAATCCCATATAGATCCAAAGACATTAATTGTTGGGGATTTTAACACACCACTCTCCCCACTAGATAGATCAACTCGGCAAAAACTCAACAGAGAAACCGCAGATCTAAACAGCTTCATAGATCAACTAGACTTAACAGACATTTACCGAACATTTCACCCAGCAGCATCAGAATACACGTTTTTCTCAGCAGCACATGGAACGTTTTCTAAAATAGACCACATTTTAGGCCACAAAGCAAACTTGTCTAAATTCAGAAACATTGAAGTTATACCTTGCATTCTCTCTGACCACAAGGGAATAAAGTTAGAACTCAACACCAAAAGCCACCAAAGAAAGTCCGGTATCACATGGAGGCTGAACAACACACTGCTGAATCATGAGTGGGTCATGGAAGAGATTAGAAAGGAAATTCAAATGTTCATGCTATTCAACAAAAATGAACACACAAAATACCAGCTCCTCTGGGACACAGCAAAGGCAGTACTCAGAGGCAAGTTTATAGCTCTGAGCTCCTACATCAACAAATTGGAGAGATCTGAAACTAACAATTTAATGACACATCTAAACCTCCTTGAAAAAGAGCAGCAAGATAAACCCCAATCCAGTAGACGGAAAGAAATAATCAAAATTAAATCAGAATTAAATGAATTAGAATCCAAAAAAACTATAGAAAGAATCAACAAAACAAAGAGTTGGTTCTTCGAAAAACTTAACAAAATTGACAGACCCTTAGCAAATCTTATCAGAAAAAGAAGAGAACACACCCAAATTAATAAACTCAGAGATGAGAATGGAAACATCACCACGGAAACAAGCAAGATTCAGAACATTATAAGGGAATACTTCTCAAAACTTTATGCTAATAAGTTTGAGAACTTGACAGAAATGGACCTCTTCCTAGCAAATATTGACATGCCAAAACTAAACCAAGATGAGGCAAACTATCTTAACAGGCCCATATCAAGCATTGAAATAGAAACAGCAATAAGAGACCTCCCAGCTAAGAAAAGTCCAGGACCAGATGGTTTCACAGCGGAATTTTACAAGGCCTTCAAAGCAGAGCTCACACCAATTCTCCTCCAACTCTTCAATGAAATTGAAAGAGAAAGCTCACTACCGAACACATTCTATGAAGCCATCATAACCCTCATCCCAAAACCACGCAGGGACTCATCAAGAAAGAGAACTATAGACCCATTTCTTTGATGAACATTGATGCAAAACTTCTCAACAAAATTTTGGCCAACCGACTTCAACAATTCATCCAAAAAATCATACACCACGATCAAACAGGATTCATTTCAGTGATGCAAAGTTGGTTCAATATGCGCAAATCAATCAATATTATTCATCACATCAACAGGAGCAAGAATAAGAACCACATGGTTATCTCAATAGACGCAGAAAAAGCATTCGACAAGATCCAACACCCCTTTATGATGAAGGTTTTGGAAAAATTAGGAATCCATGGAACATTCCTCAATACAATAAAGGCTGTATATGACAAACCTACAGCCAGCATTATACTCAATGGTGAAAAACTAAAGCCATTTCCTCTTAACTCAGGAACAAGACAAGGATGTCCACTCTCTCCACTTCTCTTCAATCTAGTATTAGAATGCCTAGCTACAGCAATAAGACAAGATGCAGACATAAAGGGGATCCAAATAGGGAAAGAAGAAATAAAACTCTCCCTCTTTGCAGATGACATGATCTTGTATTTAAAGAATCCCATAGACTCCACTCCCAAATTACTCAAGCTGATTCAAAACTTTGGCAAAGTAGCAGGTTATAAAATTAACCCCCAAAAATCAATGGCTTTTCTGTATGCCAACAATGAGAAAAGTGTGGCTGAAGTTAGGAAAGCAACTCCATTTGTAATAGCCCCACAAAAAATAAAATACCTAGGAAATAACTTAACTAAAGAAGTGAAGGACCTCTATGATGAAAACTTTAAAATCTTGAAAAAGGAAATCAACACAGAACTTAAAAAATGGCAAAACCTCCCATGCTCCTGGATTGGAAAGATTAACATCGTGAAAATGGCAATACTTCCCAAGGCTATCTACAAATTCAACGCAATACCTATCAAAATTCCACCCTCATTCTTCAAGGAAATAGAAGAGGCAATCCAAAAATTCATATGGAACAATAAAAGACCCCGAATAGCAAAAACGCTCCTCAACGGAAAGAACACGGCTGGAGGAATATCAATACCAAATTTCAAACTCTACTATAAAGCCATAGTAATCAAAACAGCTTGGTATTGGCATAAGAACAGACCTCAGGACCAATGGAATAGAATTGAAAACCCAGAAATGAACCTACAGACCTATAGCCATCTAATCTTCGATAAGGGAGCTAAAACAATAGAATGGAAGACAGACAGCCTCTTCAGTAAATGGTGCTGGCAAAACTGGTTAACTACATGTAGAAAACTAAAGCTAGATCCTTATATATCACCCTGCACCAGAATCAACTCCAAATGGATCAAAGACCTTGAACTCAAAGCAGACACTCTGAAAACATTACAGGATGGAATAGGAGAAACCCTGGGTCTCCTTGGCTCAGGCCGAAATTTTCTGAATAGAGACCCGGAAACACAACAAATCAAAGAAAGGGTGGACAAATGGGATTGGATAAGGTTGCAGAGCTTCTGCAGGGCAAATGACATAGCTAGCAAGATCAATAGAAAGCCCACGGACTGGGAGAAGATCTTTACTAGCCATACAACGGACAAGGGTCTCATATCTAAAATATACTTGGAACTCAAAAAATTAAACCACCCAGCAACAAATCCTCAAAGAAACAACTGCCCAATAAGTAAGTGGGCGAAAGACTTAAAGAGAAGCTTCTCTGAAGAAGAAAGAAGGATGGCCAATAGACACATGAAGAAATGTTCAACATCCCTAGCCATAAAAGAAATGCAAATCAAAACAACATTGAGATATCACCTCACTCCAGTTAGAACAGCAAAAATCAAGAACTCTAACAACAACAGATGCTGGAGGGGATGTGGACAGAAAGGAACCTTACTTCATTGTTGGTGGGAATGTAAACTTGTTCAACCACTTTGGAAAGCAGTATGGAGGTTCCTCAAAAGACTCCACATAGAGCTCCCCAATGACCCAGCAATCCCACTTTTGGGCATTTACCCAAATGATCACAAACAAGGCCACACTAAAGCTACCAGCACAACTATGTTTATTGCAGCATTATTTACCATAGCTAAGACATGGAACCAACCCAGATGCCCCTCAGTAGATGAATGGATCAAGAAGGTGTGGTATATATACACAATGGAATTCTATGCCTCCATCAGAAAGAATGACATTTCCCCATTTGTTAGGAAATGGAAAGGCTTGGAAAAAATTTTATTAAGTGAAGTAAGCCAGACCCAAAGAAACATAGGTCCCATGGTTTCCCTTATTTGCAATATCTATATAGGTATGAGTCAAGCGGAAAAAGTCAGATAATGTGATGTTAGGAAAACGAAACCTCAAATATGTATTTTAATGTTTTTGTTTCTTTCATGCATGTGTTTCTAATGCATTTATAAGATTATTTTTTTGTTGCTTTGTATGTCCCTCCCCCACAGTGTAACCCCCGCTTTCACTATATTTGATGTCAGTATAACATGTGGAGGAGATGGGGACAAACAAGTCGTTTAAGGATTCAGGTGGACCTGTTGCAACAATGAGAAGTACAAAATGTCATGTCAAAACCAGCTTTACAATGTCGGTGGGGGGGGGGTATGATTGGGTGGGAGGGAGGGGGGAGGCTGGGAAAGGAGGTGAAGGGTAAACAAAGGAGGAGGCTGCAATGCTTGGTAAAAATGTATGCATTATCCTGCCCATGTAATTGTAACCCCTCTGTACAGTATGTTCTCAAGTAAAATAAAATAAAATTTAAAAAAAAATGTATTTACTAATTTCAAGTAAATACATAAATTGTATTTCCATCTCTTTTAAAAAATAAAATTGTTTGATCTATAAATTGATCCGAGGCATGGATTTTGTGGCTAGCTAGGTCATTGCATATCTGTCTCTTTCTTCCTCTCTCCCTTTCATGGTTCTCATAGATAATATGACTGCTCCATAATTATCCTAATTTATTTTGCTTTTATATTTTTGGTTGCATCATTTCACTTTTTGCTCTGCCATTCCCCAAATCATTTACATAGAAAGCATTATTTCATATTTTCTCGTTCCTAGAATAAGCTGCACATGAAGACACCACTGGTCCTCATTTTCAGTCTGTACCTTTCTATATGGAGGAAAACCTTTCCTCTGCTCTCTATCAATTCTCTACTCTCCAGTTAGAATAATTTCGAATAGTAAAAATGGAAAAAGAGAAAAATAATCATGGTGAAATAACAGATGTAGAATATTCACTGGATTTTTCTGAGCAGTTCAACCAACGTGAACTATTGGGGAATATATGTGCACCTGATTCCCACTGGTACTCAATGTCTCTGCTTAGGCAATTCTGATGAAGACAAGGCACAAGATGAAAAAGTGAGGAATGATATCATTCGCAGAAAAAATGGAGAAGTATTCAAGCAAATTATTCTATGGGCTGCTGAAAATAATCAGCTTACTACAGTACAGAGACTACTTTCCAAAAAGGCCACTCATGTGAATACTAGGAATGATGATGAATATACCTCTCTTCATCGGGAATCCTACAGTGGACACTTAGATATTATCCATGAGTTGGTGGCTCAAGGCAGATATTCATGCAATAACTGTGAATTGCTGGACATCCCTACACAGTGCTTATATGTGGAATAATACCAGACTGGATTCTTTCTTAGTTCATCATGATGCATGTCGCAATGCCCAAACTAAAGTCCTCTTGACCCCCTTGCATCTTGCTCTTTGGAATAGATATAGCAAAAATATGCTGGATCTCTTACTATTGAATATTATCAAATTATCAAACCAGGTCTGAAGAACTTTGAAGAAACTGAATTTGATATTGCCAAAAGGATAAATATGTATCACTACGTTTTTGGAGTTGTGGAAAGCTGTAAAAATTGTTCTCCTAAGTCATAATGGTTTGGTTAAGTTTCTTAAATTTCAAAAAAGCCAATCCATCCTTGTGTCCGTACAAAATATTTTCACCATACAAACAGCAGCAATATCTTACTTTAAAAATTCATGGACTCCATGGTATTCTTCAAGTGAATTGCCTGACTTTGATGTCAAAATGTATTCAAGATTTGTTTGTATACATCTATAATGATTTCTGCAGAGTTTGTGGTTTTTAAATCAGAAATCATTTTAACTTATCTGTTGAAATGTGTAGTACAGAAACTAAAGATATTTCTGGTTTTTGTCTGAAAAAAGTATATTTTAATCTAATCTGTATTTTGTTTGTATAATATCCATAATCTATTTCATTCTCTCCTAGACATAATAGTTTGAATTCTACATTGTTTTATAATATATAGGTTCATTTTTAAATGTGTTATTTCAGATAGCATTCCATATAGAAACAGTTTAACATTCCTTTTTTTCCTAGGTCCTTATAGTATGTTATTTCTTTGGAATAAAATGACGATGTTATCTAATTTCAAACGTTTTGTAAAGATTATGCTATGTAAAGGCCTTTCTAAGGTGAGGATTTAATACACTGATGTCAAACTAATTTTTAGTTCAATTAATTACATGTATTGTTACATTTTTATTTTTGTAATCATTTTTAATAACTTTTTCATTTCTTGCATCTGAAGAATGAAAAATATGGCATACTTCACAAATTTTCATATCATCCTTGTACAAGTGCCATGTTAATCTCTGTATTGTTGTAATTTGGGTAAACGTGCTGCTGAAGCATGTCATATCCTGTAAATTTACATAGTTAATGATGCAGTCTTTATAAAGGCATATATCCTTGGTTGACTGTTTGTAACCAGGAAAACTTATTGTTCCCAAAATGCTATTGATCTTAATTCTCTAAAATTCTGTGTATATTGGAAAACTTACACTGTTTGGTCGATTGCTCACATTTGCAATTTTTTTTGTCAATGACTATTTTAAGTCTTTTTCAATTAAATTTGATCATACTTTGAAGCCTTTATAGCTAGATCCAAAGGTGATGGCTTTTCAAGTACTTATTTATCAACTGAGTTAGCTTTGTGGAGCTAATGGATTCAAAATAAGCCTTGCTTAAGAGCTACTTCTAAACTTCTGCAGCTTAAAATTTCCTAAATGAGGTCTTACTGGCACAAATGTCTACCTGACCCTTCACTCTTCTTCCATGTAACAACAGACCAACCAGAATATCTTACCCTGACAGCATAGATTTCCTTTTTGGAACAAAACTAATCTTAGTTAAGAGGGATTATAGAGAAATGAACAGTTAAGACAGAATCGTTTAGACTAGAAGGTATTTTATCAAAATATAATTGTTTGTTATACCTAACATTTTAAAAGTAGCTAAAGCCAAGAAGGTGAAAATAAATTCATATGCATGATTACCTAATGTCCTGGCCAGGCTACCATCCAACCAGGCAGGAATTTACACTACTGCCTTTCTTTCACCAAATATTTTCATAGGTACAAGAGAAGTCTATATGTTTCTCCTTGATATTAGGCCTTAAATTGGTAATGGTTTAATCACAGTGTTTCATCTTGCCTCTAGGCTGTAAATCTACAAATGGTAAAGCTTTAGGTCCAACTCTACCAAACACTGAGGTAGAAATAATGGAATAATACTTTAAAACACAGTTGCCTTTGATACCCTAACCACAACAGAACATTGCAAAACATGTGCCTTTTTCTTATATTATATATAGTTATATATTTTATATTTATATGTGCTGATATTTTATTTCACACAGTGAAGCTTACTAGAATTAATTGATAATTTGACAAATAAATAGATATATATTACAATAAATAGATTGGAATATAAATAATTGTGTTTAGAATATATATTAGTATATGGCCGGGCGCTGGTGGCTCACGCCTATAATACTAGCTACTCAGGATGCTGAGATCTGAGGATCGCGGTTCAAAGCCAGCCCGGGCAGGAGAGACCGTGAGACTCCTATGTCCAATAAACCACTAGAAAACCAGAAGTGGCGCTGTAGCTCAAGTGGTAGAGCGCTCACCTTGAGCTGACTAGCTGAGGGACAGTGCCCAGGCCCAGAGTTCAAGCCCCACGGCCGACCAAAAAAAAAAAAAAGAATATATATTAGTATATGAAAAGTATCAATGCAATGTCTTCGGTATAAACATTGTAAGTGTTCTTGGTCTTCAGAATTCACATTGTTAAAAAAAATTGTTTTCCTCTAATCTATAAGAGAATTTACACTCCTGCTCTGTTTATTATTTTAACTCACTGGTTCCAAAATGTTTTTCTACACATTTCTGAAGCATTCCTACTGATTATACCCAAATTTTGCTGATATGATGTCTAAAACTTATTATTCTTCTGCAGGACTCATGGGTCCTAGGATCCCAGGTTTCAATTATCCCCATCATCAAGTAACAAGGGCAAGACTTCTCACCTAGGCCCATGCAACATGCCAACAGAAAGTAATTGAAAATCCATCTCAATCCTTACGACACTGGAATTAGCAGTAAGCAAATGTGAAATGCAAGGCAACTTAAAATGAAAGATGAGATCACAAAATTTGAAAAAAAGTACAGTAATAAAACTTTTAATTTACAAATGACCAGCACATATGAGTGAACAAGATAACAAATGTCACAAATTATTTTTAATACCCCTCTCCTAATAATTACTGAAAGATTTCAGTCCAGCATAAGTAGGCCAAAAAAATAGTTCCTAGAACGATAGATCCATAATTGGTCTACCAAGGCTAGGAAAACTTGACTTACAGGTCAAATATAATTCACAAAAACATTAATTGAGAAGATCGTTAATGCTTCAAAATACTGGTACTTCAGTAAAACTTGGTTCTGTAGTATAAAAATGTTATCATTCACTAACAAATGATAACCTATATTTTATCTCCTGAAAACAGATTCCTTTTCAAATAATCTTTTAAAATCACATTCACCAAAATAACAGTTGACAAGTCAATGATAATTAGTGACATTACAAACTTTTCAAGTTTAGGGTGCAAGTTACAAAAGAGTTGATTTATTTACCCATCACTAATGCGAAACAGGTTCAACCATTCATAAAAGTGTAGAAATAGTACCACCCAACATTTGTATTGTTCAGTAGGTGCCTTCCAGGAATGTGTTAAATAGATCAACCTCCCATAATTCAAACCCAAACACTAGCTAATAAAGTAAATTTCATCACTTAATAAGGTACATTTTAAAAAGTCACAAATAGTTGCCTTATCATATGTTGTTTTATGTTTCCCCTATCTGTTTAACATACTAAGAAATATGACTTAAAGTCATGAATATGGGTACTCATCAGAGATGTGACAAACATAAAATCTGTCTTGTTTCTATCATATTCCTCTATAGTAGTAAATCGTAGTTTTCTTCTTTTCCCAAAACTTATAGGTAGTAGAAAATATTATCCCATGTAAAATAAAATAATCACAAGCCCTATTACAACGCCGTTTATAAAATTTGTTAGTTAGGAATATATTCTAAGCCATTTTTAATCTTTCTTGTTGACTCAAGATTAATCTTCCAAATGGATGAGAATAAAATCATGTCTAGGGGCTTCACGTCTCCAGTCTTGCAAATTGTTATTTCAGATGAATGAATTATGGAAATATAAACTGACATCAGTTCAAGTATAAGCAGGATTGAAACTCCATGGAATGTATATAAACCTTTCAAAGTATTAACAGAGAGTTTAACAGAATGACTATCAGGAAGTTGAAACCAGAGAGAAAAGCCATAGAATGAATGAAAAATGGAACAACGGACAAGTACAGCTAGAATACTCAATGTACATATGTGATAAAGGAAGTGGTAAATCTGAAATAAATCTTGGAGAAGAGGTTGGTTGAGAATGATAGAAAGAGTCACTCAGATCCAGGAGCATTGGGAAATTTGATGGACATATTTATTGTAATACATGTGCACAACCTTTTGAGATTTAGTTAAAAAACACAAAAAAACAAAAACAAAAACACACAAAAATCACAAACAAACAGCAATCTCTAGAGTGGATGAATGGACCTCTCAAAATTTTAATTAGTTAATGAAGGGTAGTCTTGGGAAAAGCAAACTAAGTTGTTCAAAGTGGGCAGTTTGGGGTAGCAGAGAATTTTGAACAGATTTAAATAGATTGTCTAAGGTTAAGAAACACCAACATCTGCTGCAGATATTTTCTTCTGTGAGTTCTCTTTGTCTGCAATGGATACTTCAGTCCTCAGCCACACTTGATAGCTTGTGAAGATAGAATAGAAGAAACAAGATCAAGAACCCATTACTCCACTGGAGATAGAAGAGTCCTCTTTGTTTTCTCTCATCTCTCTTCAGTACTCTTTCTTCATACTTTTAAGTCAAGTGTTTTTGAATTATGTCTTTTCATTCTTTGTTCTGGCAAAGTAATTAGCCAAACTAATTTACTAAATATTATTTGCCATTTTTTTCTACCATGCTGTTTAGTTATCTAAGAGAGTCCATTAAACTTCACCCTTGCATTTGGTTGCTAAGAAAACCCAACATCTATCTTAATGAGGAAAAACTCTAATGTAAACTTTGTCTCCATAAAATCAGTCCAAGAAGCTGTGATCACAAATATTTAGCTATACATTTTTTCTTTTACCTTGAAAGTCTTCTTGTGTCTGAAGGGCCACAAGATAATTACTCCCCCACTTTTTGGTTCAATCACTTCTAACCTCAAAGATATATTTTGTAAAAAGATGCTTAGAGGAAGTATACTCCACTTTAATCTTCTCTCGTAAGTCTCTCCTTAGGTAACATATCAGGAACAAAGTTATTCTATCCTAAATTATTTCAATAGATTATTTTCTCTTGGTCTTGCATTTGCTCAACAAGATATATTGAGAAAAATAGAGTTAAATTACCCATACCTTGCATGACAGTGTCTGTTACAACGGACAATACTTCTTTGTCCTACTTCTACGTCCTCCTCATAGTTCTTGCTTGATTTCCAATTAATCACACCTCCTTGGCTTCAAGTCTAGTGAAGCTGAAGAAGTATATGGTTTCTCTTTTTAAACTCTTTTATTTGGATGTGGAATGTCTTCATTCAATCTGTTCTGCATT
Source organism: Dipodomys spectabilis (assembly GCF_019054845.1). Classification (NCBI taxonomy): domain Eukaryota; kingdom Metazoa; phylum Chordata; class Mammalia; order Rodentia; family Heteromyidae; genus Dipodomys; species Dipodomys spectabilis. The sequence continues at coordinate 7,388,995 of NW_024870905.1, forward strand.
GTAGTGAGCCAAATAGACTCTGTAAAATCACTTTAGGTAGCAAAAATATTAACAAAATCTATATCAAAAAGTTTTGGAATCCTTCTACTGCTGAAGCCAATACGCTTTAGCTAGGGCTTCTAAGAACACCTTATCTTACCTTTTCAATTTGCTCAATTCTTTTCTGACTCCAAAACTTTTTGGCTAATGTAATAAGAGAAGTCTTTACTATCTCATGTTAATAAGGATATTATATTTTGTGAGCTACTTAGAAATGTGAAATCATTGGTTTGAGGTATCCGATCAGATTTTTTCTTTGTTTCAGTGCTTCACATGCAAAGACATTGTGTAAAGTATTATAAACAGAAAAGTGTATACCCAATACCTTCTTTCATTGTGGAGGGCAATTTCTCCCTAAATATTTTGACCCAAATTATTTTTTCAGAGAATTTCTGTTTGGTAATTAAAGGTCAATTCACAAATTTTGATGTCTTTTGTAAAGAAATTTGAATTTAAATTCCACTACAACCTTGTTTCACACAGTGAGAGTATATTTCCTGGGTAAGGATAATTCTCAAGGGAACCTACAGGATTTATAGCAAGGTTTCTGAGGTTTGTTTGTTTATTGTGAAAATGAGCCATCTTCACCAACATTGCTCCCTCTCAACTAAGTCTCCATGGATTAATTTGCATGAAAGCCTATTTTCCCAGGCAATTTTAAATTTTCTTAATAGGCTAAGTTGTTAAAAAGTTTGAACGATTAAAATTTACCTGGCATAATTTTAAAATTCTTTTGAAATTCCTTTATCAGAATCGCAAATTTGCCAATCGTTACTGCACCTTTACCATAAAAAACGGTTAACATGCTGTCTTCATGATATCGTGTCCATGAAACTATTATTTTCCAGTGGCTTTGTTATGCATATATATGACTATATAAGCTGATGCTGAGCAAAATGAACTCCAAGATATGGAAACAGATTTTTATTTGCGGCTTGTGTTTTTAATGTACTATGTGATTTTTAGTTTCTTTGTTTTGTTTTCCCCTATGGTTTGTCCCCGGCTGTATTTGATTTTGGTACCCTCTGTATTGTGTATACATTTACCTTAATTAGGGAAGGGAAGAGGAACAACAAAATGGCGAGACAAAGGACAAAGGGCAAGCCAATGCAATAGCATTACTCACAAGACAATATGTTGGAAATGTACATTACAACTTGTGAGGAGTATTGAGGTGAAGGAAAACTGTGAGAAAAATGAAGGAGTGGGTAACACCTTTGAAAAGTTATGTATTAATTTCCTTACAATTACTGTAATCCCACTGTACATCACTTTGACAATAAAATTAATTTAAAAAATAAGTTGCATGAAAAAATTTCACTGTATTGGTATAGTAAATATTATTCTTTATGTAGTAACTTTTTAAAAATTAATACTATTTTGCATCTAATTTGAATTTATTACCCATTTTTAATCAGAGGACAAACAACTTGAATCCAACTAGACAATAATTTCACAATATACTTGACAATATTTTGAAAAAAGAACAAATTTAGTACTTTCGCATACTCAAATCAAAAACAGTTTAATTCTATGGAAACCCATAACTTTTAAAAGTAAATAAGTTGTTAAGAGGAGAGAATATATGTATTCTTCAAAATTCCTATGACTGATAACTACTCATTTTCAAATTCTGAACATTCCATTCCTGTTGGCATGTTATGAAATTCTGCAATAGATGCAGTTTCCAGTGGGGTGTTACAGATTGAGAAATCAACAGAAAAGTAGCCACATTCTGGTAGAAGATAAAACTATGATTCACCTGTAATAATTAATTCTTCAAGAGTAAGCAATTTTTTTATCAGTGTAAGTTATTATTTCTTTGACCATCAATCCAAAGACTTCTGCCATAAATTCATCCTAGCCCAACAGTTTCCAACTTGTAGGGTACACCTCAAAATTCCTTTAATTCACATCACGAATAGCTTATCTCTATTGTGAAAAAATACTACACCTCTGCTAATGTGATGCACTTCGTGTTCTGGAAAGAACACCACAATAAACTGGGTTACATCATTTTTCCCCACTGGTATTCTTGAGATCAGAACATCTTGCAAATATTATTTATATTTATGCTTTTTAACTATCATAGATATTTAGGATGCTAAGATCGGAAGATTTCAGTTCAGAGCCCACCCAGGGAGGAAGGTTCCCTAGATTCTTATCTCCAAGAAACTTTTCAAAAAAGCCAGACATAAGTGGCACTGATGTTGAAGTGGTAGGGCACAAGCCTTGAGCATAAACAGGCTCCGAGACAGTGTCCAGGCCCAGAGTTCAAGCCCTATGACAAATCAATAAAACAAAAATAAAAACAAACCCAAACCTAGCAATTTTCTCATTGTATACAGAGGCACATAATTTAGGAAACTGCTTCCTGTGTTACATACAGGTAGAAAAAAGAAGATGTCATACAATTATTCTCTTCATACTATGTTATGCCAAAGCCTCAAAAATTGCTGTTTTCTAAATTTATAAATTAATATCTTTTTGTTCGCAACTCTGTCTACATTATTCACATTATCATTTTATACATGAATTGTTGGAATTATCTATTAACTAAGTTCTAATTATAACTCTCTTAAAAGAATATTCTAGGCAAGTAGAATGCAAGAATCATTTGTGAATTTGTCAATTAAACCCTCTACTTAAAAAGAATTTTGTAGTATCTTACAGAATATGTAATTAAAAACAAAAACAAAACATTTATTTTAAATCTAAATTCTAATTTAGCAATATCTACAAAGACATACATTAGACGAACTTTGCTTTTTCTCTGGGCTTAAGCTTTTGTAATCCTTCATCAATTCTTTGGAATCCAACAGAATTATGATAAGAGAATTGTGGATGGGAATCAAGAGCCATTTTACATCTAGAAATGTTCTGTAATGCAGACAGCATTTGAAACACACCTGAGGATTATATATGAGTTGCATTGTAATAAGAACCTTAACTTCTCAAAACATAGTGACAAAATTAGCCCAAACTTCCAACTGTGTATTCCTTTCTTGTTTGGTTTGTTTTATTAAGACAAAATTATACTACCTAGTCCAGGGAAGGTATCACTATGTAATTCCACTCTCTAATCTCCTGTCAGTCTGAATGTTAGAATTCTAGCCTTGTATCACTTTGCCCTGCCATAGTTTCATGGTTTATTTAATCTAGATACAGACTAGCAATTCTGAACTTCTCCAGTGATATTATCCACTAGACTTCTCAGACTCTTCATGTACTATTTTCAAAGATTTTCTAACATTTGACCATTTTCAAATACACCTGCGGGGTCTCTGATTCATTCCTCCATGGATCCAATCCCTTTACTATTGATTACTTGACTCTCTTACTATCTCAAGTTTACCTATGTAATATTCTCAAACTTTTTTGAAGAAAGTTCACTTGAGGATTTTCTAAGTTAAAAATTATCACTTGATTCTAGTCTTACTCAGGATATATTTTCTATTGCTTTCTAAATTTTCTACATATTCTGAGAGTTGTATCATTTGTGCATTTGTGTGTGTGCATTTAAGTGCCTCTGTGTTTATGATTATGTTTGTATGTATGCATGCAAAAGCCTCAAGCTCTTATTTATCAATATTGCTCATGACTGGTATTCCATGACCTGAGCCATTCTTCCAATCCAGCTTTTGGCAGGTTAATTATAGATAGTGTCTCAAAAACTCTTCTGCCCAGGCTGGATGTAAACTGAACTTCCCAGGCTCCTTTATATTCGTAGGTTTTATTTATCCAGTAGAATCAACTTTTGAACTAGAAACATTTTTTTGAGTGTAAAGTCTAAGCTGTAGCCCAGATTTTTAACTCCAGAATTCATATAAAGATAGATGAACATACACATTACATATACTGAGTGTACAGTTAGAAATGTGATCCTAAGCTGGGTGGCGGTGAGATCTGAGGATTGGGGTTCAAAGCCAGCCCTGGTAGGAAAATCCCAGAGACACTTCTCTCCAATTAACTGCAAGAAAAGTGGAAGTGGCACTGTGGCTCAAGGGGTAGAACATTAGCCTTGAGTGGAATAGCAGAGGGAAAGTGCCCAGGCCCAGAGTTCAAGTGCCAAGACCACGACCAACAAAAAAATATATAAGTAAAGGAAAGAAAAAGAAATGTCATCTTAGCCACCAGTTCATTGCTAGTATATTCTCTACTCTCTCAAGATGGACTTTTTTCCCTGTTACGTCCATGCTCTTATGTCTGACTTTTTTTGGAAGCAGAATTATACTTCCATTCTTCTTTCTACAAAGTTGCTTGATTAGCAAGCATGATTTAGAAAGGGAGTGCCCTCATAATTCGTGTTCCATGTAGGAGTAATGCTTTCTCTATATCACTCCCATAAATCTACATACTGGAATTGGCTTTATTGTTTCAATGTTGTCTTATTTGTAGAGTCTTTTTATAGTATATTGAACCCTTATACTTAAACACAGAACTTCTCTTTCTCCTATTATTGTTATGGTTTCCCTTACTGTTAATGCATGTACACTTGGGAAATAATGCGCTGCACATACACACACAAAAAGAATGACTGAGAACCTTCTTCCTATTTATAATTCGCCTTAATTTACAGAGAACTTACAAAGTTTGTACTCAATGTAGTCATTGATAAAGTATTTATAAGCAACATAAATTTCGTATTTTCTCTTTACTAAGTTGTCTTTGAAACATGTGTTACCTCAGGTCCAAAATTGTCCTTGTGTTATTTCAGCGAACCCAGAACATTCATCATACCTCAGGCAGCACCATCGATTGTTACTGGACAAAACAGCTATTGGATGTGGAAACTCCCAGGAGAGGAAATGAACACAGAGGAATGACAAAGTTCATATTAACTTGTGCTTTCCTTTTTACTGTACAAGAAAAGAATCCCAAGGCTTGAAGGAAACTCTGTCCCTGACTTTTTCAAGTGTGTTCTATACTCATGTAAAACTTTTCTGTAAACTTCTAGGTGAGAGTATTACAAAAAGAAATAATGTGCCATTTGAAGGCCAGCATAGAACAAAAGGAAATAACGTTGTTTTAAAAGTGTTCTACAGCAAAGAAACAAAGGCATGGAGGTTTTAAAATGTCTTATGTATGGATATTTCACCCCTGAGATGATTCTCTTTTTTGCAGGAGACAGTTATCAATTCCTCTAGTCTAGTCCTGAGTTCTCCTGAGCAATAAGGATTCCAAAAAAGCAGGATCCAGTGACTATGATAAGCAAAAGTGCCTCTTCTCAGACTAGTGCTCCTTTAAGGAGGGTCCCAAAGAAATATTTGTGGTTTTTTTGTTTGCTTGTTTGTTTGGATTGTGCTGGTTCTGATCCTGATCCTGATCCTGAACAGTTGTCTTTCCTGCCCACCTGTCCCCAAAGCTAGTACACTACTGCTTGAGCCAAAACTCCACTTCTGTTTTTTGTTGTTTAATTACGGATAAGAATTTGACCAACTCTCCTTCCTGGGTTGGCTTTGAACTAAGATTGTAAGACAGCTAAGTAGCATCAACTGTATAGACATTGCGTTTGAAACAAGAAATATTAGATGAAGTTTACTATGAACTTAATATTTGACAATTTTTAAAATAAAAGACTATGTCCAGCAAAAAAGCCATAACTTAAGTAACTCAGCAAAAGTAGGTGCACTGAATAATTTTGGAATTATTTTTTCTGCTTGGGAAGTTAATTGATCTTGACGTTCCTTTGGGGGAAACTTAAAGTCATATTTCGCTTTTTTTGTTGGTCTTGGGGCTTGAACTCTGATCCTGGGTGCTGTCCCTAAACTCTTAATCTCGAGTTGAGCGATCTACCACTTTAGCTAAAGCACCACTTCTGGGTTTCTGGGAGACCAGGCTGGCTTTGAACCACAATCCTCTGATCTCAACCTCCTGAGTAGCTAGGATTACAGTCATGAACCACCAGGACCTGGCTCATATTTGCATTTATGTGCACTGAATGACACTATGTAGCCAAAGAATGGAAATTTGAACAAAATGATGCCAATGCAGCTTTTCAGAAAAATTGAGGTAGCAATAAATAGGTCCTCCTTTTCCATGTTGTTACATTAATGACTCATGAGCTTTGGGACCCTTACATTAGCATCCTCTGCCATCTGTATAGGTGTATTTAGTATCAGGAAATGTTCATAAAGAAATATAGAAAGACTGAGATTTTTAGAAAGCAAAGGGATCAGGTATGAAAGAACAGCATAGAAGGAGATACGTTTATCACACAGAGATTAAGAACTAGCCTAAGGGATTTAGAATGCTAAAGGCAATGAGGAATAAGCCTAGTTGATAACTAGTTTTTCAATAACCAAAAATGGTTCTCTAGAACACTTTCTGCTACACCTTAGTTACTATCATTTATTCCTTCCATCTGGAGTTATTTCTTCTTTTCTGTCACAATTGTTAATTAGTCTCTGCCTTTTGGTGTCATGATTGACCAAAAAGATTTCCAAATCTCACTTAGACTACCCTTCTCTTTGTGATTAGCAGTGACCACACAAAATCCTGGAATCTTTGAATTACCAGAATTAATATTCACCTGACATCTAAGACCATTCCTGGCATTAATTGCTGTGACCTAATGAACAAAACTTTTTTCAACACAGTATCCTAATAAAATAAAGTACATGAATAAGGGACTATTTTCAGGTGTCAGAATGCAATTATATATTCCAAGTATGTGTTCTTTATTTTGCATTTACTAACCAAAAATTTTTTTTTCCCTGACCCACAGACCACCTCCAGAATGAGAGGGCCACCTTGGGTTCCAGCCACATGGGGACGCTGGTCCACCTCCTCCTGCACCCATTCAACCAGTTCCTGTGAGAGAGAGAGAGAGAGAAAGAAAGTCAGAATTACACTTAAGTCAGGTGCTGGTGGCTCAGAATTCTAATCCTAACTACACAGGAGGCTGAGATAGGAGGATCATGGTTCATAGCCATCCCGGTCAGGAATAACTGTGAGACTCTTATCTCCAAAGAACCACCTGAGAACTGGAAGTGGTGCTGTGGGCTCAAGTGATAGCCTTGAGCTGAGGAGCTTGGGGACTGAGCCCAGGCCTTGAGGTCAAACCCCACGTCTGACAATAAGTGGACTTCCCACCACAAGAAATGGACTGAGTAGCACCCATTGTCCTAGGGAGCATGGTAGAGAAGTCAGGCTGAGCTTCCTGTGAATTGAGGTTATAAGTAGGTCACCTGGCTTCTCTGTTCCTTGATTTCCCCACCTGCAAAACTCAACAGAGTGAAGGATCCCCTGTCTTACGGGGATAGTTTAATGATGAAAGAGAGCCATGTTTTCTTTCATAATACCCACCTGTTGCACGATTAATAACTGGCCCCACCTGAGCCCTTTCCAGTATCTTCCTGTCATATGCTCACAGAATTGCCAACAACCTTAACTGAAGGCTTCTCCCTCTGTGCCTAGCCATGCTCTAGAGATCCCTCTGTATAAATCAATTGTTTCCTCACACTCTCCTGTGAGGAGACTGAGGTCTGATGGTTGAGGCCCTACCCAGAGCTTCGCCTTTGGCCAAGAATTGGCTACTGTGGACTAAGAGTTTGGGATAATCCATCTAAACCGAAGAATGAGCATGGCGCTACATGTCTAACATCCCAACTACAGAGGACCTACCTGTTAAAGATAGGAGGACTGTGATCCAGCCCAGCCTGAGCATATATTGAGTCTCTATTTCAGAAATGCCCAACAGAAAGGTGGTTCCTCAGAGCCAGGGAGAGCAGGGGGTCATGGTGCCTGCAGAGGGGTGTCTGACCTGGGTGGGGGTGGTGTTAGGGAAGCCACTCACCAGTGCTGCTGGGAGAATCTGTTGGTTTCTGCTCCAGGTGGGCCAAGCAGCAATGGCAGCAGCATTATGGATACATGGGCCCAGAGCAGAGGACAAGGGGCAAAGACCTGTTTGGGGCTTTAGGCCAGCTGGCAGGGCACTATTATCTGAGGATTGAAACCTGGCACCACCTCGGGAAGGTAGGGACGGGGCTGGGAGGTGGGGTGGCACATCAATTTCCTACTATGCTCCAAAGTCACATCAAGTCTTTTGCTCATCACTCAACCACTCTACCTTCCTCAACTGCTGGTAGTGGTGTAAACTAACAGAGGGAATCTAGGTGCTACTGGGAAGCCTGGAATGTGGGCGGGGCCACCATTCTTGTATCCCATTAATCAGAAAGAAACATGAAAGAATGGGGGTGTGGCCGGAATCCTGTGATGCCAGCAGCATGGGCAGAGTCAAGATGACAGCGGGTCCTCCAGCCATTTCCGATGGAACTCTGTCCAATTCAATTGGGGACAAGAGGGTGACCTGCTTTAGTTGGATGGCTGCACAGATAGTTGTGTATGTCTGTTTGTTGCCAGTCCTGGACCTAGAACTCAGGATCTGGGCACAGTCTGTGAGATGTTTTTGCACAAGGCTCACCCTCCACACTGAAGCAACAGGACTTCTGGCTTTGTTGGCACTGATGTTTGTCAGGGGTCTCAAGGACTTTCCTGCTTAGGGTGACTTTGACCATGATCTTCACATCACAGCCTTGTAAGCATCAAGGAGGAGTGCTGAGAGCCACTTATTAGTCTTGCTGATGTTCTTGGACAGATCTGTGATTTCTATATCCATGGGTTGAAGTGGTGGGAGCTGGAGCCCACAGTTCCTTTCCTGATCCTGCCAGGTCCAAATGGCAAGAGATCCTAAGAAACTTGTTCCTATCCACATAATTACCAATGGAATGTGATATAAGTCATAATTTAATGCAAAGTTCTTGAATGATTCTAGGATAAAATTATACACAATTATATTATAGGACACTGATCGATTTTAGTTAATACTTTATGAAGCATTTAAACAATCACATTCATAAAATGGAGGTATAATGAAATACCTAAGAATTGGGCCTCACATAATATAAAGGTGCCATTTTTTATGCCAGGACTGGGATTTGAACTCATGGTCTGGTTAACTCTGTTGCACTGTGTGGGAAGGGAAAGCTTGCCTCCTTGAAGTCAAGAAATTCAAGTCTTTTCCTTAGTCCTGAAATAGATCCTCACCACTGGAAAACATCCTATTCATGTACAATTTACACATATGATTTATATTTATATACATATGTAGACTCCATATTGTGTTAAGTATAGTTATTTTATTTTTTGTTTTATTCATGTTTTGACCGTTTATGTTATTAACTATTATGGCACATAGAACATTGATTACATTGATTAAAGAGAATATAGGTCTACATATGTATTCCACTTCATAAATGACACCAAGGACATTCACAGGAATGGAAAACATGTTTCACCTTCAGCTTCTTATTCCAGGATTCATTGTTTGGGAATGCTGGCATCAGAATTCATGGACTACAACTCATGAATGGGTGAGTGTCATCACGCCATCCTGGGGCAAATTGAGTTGACAGGCAGTTCCCAGAACCTGAGATTGTGCCCCAGGTGTTAAGAAAGTAAGAACAGATTGACCTGCAGATGGCAGTATGCTAATAAATATATATCTTTATAGAGTACCAGAGATATCTATACATTATTCAGTTATATGGGCTACATTCCTACCAATTCCTGGGTATTTATTATGCCTCCATATAATTAATGTTATTGTTTTCACCTTAAACTACTAATGAAATCAATCAGTATCATGAAATTATTGTGTTCCTGTAATTAATAATATTCTTTTTATACTTCATAAATAATAAATAAAATCAATCATCCTCCTGAAATGATGCAGTCTAATTTTATTTTATTTTATTATATATACAGTATATATATTATATATATATATATAGTATATATATAATATATATACTAAATATATATATATATTTATAGTATATACATAATATATATTCTATATATATATAGTATATATATATAATATATATATATATACTAAATATATATATATATATATATATTTATATACTACTGTGAAAATACTGTACAGAGGGGTTGCAATTACATGGGCGAGATTATGAGTACATTACTTACCAAGCATTGTAGCCTCCTCCTTTGTTTCCCCTTCCCATCCATTTGCATCCTCCTCCCTGCCCCCCACAAATCCTCCCACACTTCTTCCCCCACCAAAGTTGTAATGTTCGTTTTGGACATAACATCTCATTGCTGCAAGGGGTCCACCTGAATCCCTATTTAAATGATTTGTTTTTCCCCTTCTCCTCCACAAATTATACCAACATCAAATACAGTGAAAGCAGGGATTATAACGTTGGGGAGGGACATAGAAATCTACAAAGAAATAATCTTATAAATGTGTTAGAGACAATTGTATGAAAGAAAAAGAAAACATTTGAATACATATCTTAAGGTACATTTAACTAACATCAACTTATCTGACCTTTTCTGCTTGACGCAGACATATACTAGATATTGCAAATAAGGGAAACCATGGGACCTATGCTTCTTTGGGCCTGGCTTACTTCACCTAATATAATTTTTTCCAAGCCTTTCTATTTCCCACAAATGGGGCAATATCATTCTTTCTGATGGAGGCATAGAATTCCATTGTGTATATATACCACATTTTCTTGATCCATTCATTTACTGAGGGGCTTCTGGGTTGATTCCACAATAAAAGACCCAGAATACACTTCTGGGAAGATGGTAGAGGAGAAACTGGAGGCTAAACAAGCATAGAAAGCAGTTTTAGAGTTCCAGTGAACAGTGCTAAGCCAGAGAATCACACCAAGTGTGCCAGCACAGGACAGAGAGTTAGGCCAGAGAGGGAAAATCCAGGCAAGGAGACAGACCTGAGTTCTTGCCAGCAGCTGTCACTGCGGCGGCAGTGGCAGCAGCTGAGGCTGTACTGCAATACCTGAAACAGAGAGAGTCCGGGACAAAAGAGCCAGATGCGGCTTGGGAGCAAATTCTACTCAACACCAGCAAGAACCGACAAGGAGAAGACATGTTCATCCTTCCGACAAGGAGAAGACAGTTCACAGACCAGAGACGACCCAGGATCCAAGACTCGGCGTGAGTAGAAGCCTGACATCCTCACTCCTTCGCAGGGAGCAGAGGAGGGAAGGCCACCCCTCCACCCCCAGTACCAGAGATCTCCATCTTGGATACCAACAAACTCCGAGGAGCTGCTAGCTCCAACTCAGGCCTTGGAATAAAAGGAATCATTTAGCAGGTCACAAGAACTTAATGGCGTGACATGCCAGACTCAGCTGCACCCAGTGAAAAGTCACCCAGCTCGGGCGCCAGCCCTAGGAGTGGCTTTCTTCACTGGATAATCAGAACCAGAGGCTGCCTCTCCCTTTAGCAGCTTCGACATCAGTAAACAGAAACCCTGAGAGTGGCTCCTGGCTGGGCTCTGTGAGTTTCTCACAAACTAGCCCCCAGGAAAGGATACTGTTTGCTGAAAGACCTCAACGCTACCCAGAACCTGGCCTCATCACAGCATCTCCAAACTTGGGGAAAAAGCCATCTCCCTCATTTGTGATACTCAAAGCAGACTCCCCCTCCCATTGAACTAACAAAATCCTGGGTAAAGCAGACCATTTTTCTGCCCATCCAAACAAACTGACTTAAGAAACCAACCAAGCCACAGGACCACAAACAGACCAGAGACTCCAACCACAGGCTGATTACATGCACAAGGGAGATACATGATTTTTCCCAACCCTCCCCAAAAAATTAAAGAACTTTTTTTTCTTCTTCTTTTTATACCTTTTACAAATTTTTTTTCTTTTCTAAAACTTTTTTTAATTTTTAATTTCCACCTTTTTTGAAAAAAATTGTTTTCTAGTAATTTTTCCCCCTTATAATCTTTATTTTAGGGATACATGAGTGTGTGCATTTCTTACTTTTTTTCTTTTTTCTTTTTTAAAAAATAATTTCTTTTTGTTTTTTGCTTGTCTAAACTGAACTTCTGATCTTTTATTTCTTTCTTCCTTATCCTTCTCACCTTTTCCTCTCTTTTGTTCTTCTTTATGGGACTAAATTGTTGTTCTGCACATCCTCAGATAAACCCGTATTTGATTATTAGACCCTATCACACATTGTGTACACACTTAATCCACAAATTTATTACTCAATTCAAAACTTCTGAAACTTAAATTCCTTAATAGCAGTACTACCTCTTTATACATATATAATATTTAAAGTATTTTTATTTTTAAGGTTTTCACATCTCGTTTATATCCCTCCCCTTCTCTCATTATATTAACGTACTTTGAATAGTTTGTTCTCGATCTGAATATTGTTAATTTTTATTTTCCTATTTTTTCTGATCTCTTTTTTTCCTTTCTCTTTCTTCTTGTTTTCTCTCTCTCTACATTCATCCTATCCAAACTATTTTCTATTTTGTGATCACTCTATTCCTATTTTTTACCCACGTCTCTCCCTAACCCTAATAATTTCTGGTTTACCAAATTCTTCTTTGCAGTCCGTAGCCCACTAATATATAGTTGTTTGATGTTGAAAAGAGGTATCTGTTGAACTAGATTGTATCTGCAGACTATTGACTGTGCAAATTCAGACTTTGGTTGATGCTTGCCTTATGTTAGTGTTCTAGCACAAAACTGGTATTACTTTCATTCCAAACTGGCAGAGTAAGCTGGAAAACCACAAGAAAAATAGCAAGTCTGGCTATCTCCACTCCCACGCATGATAATGAGGGGACAGAATAGATAATGAATAATCCAGAAGAGAGTTCCAAAATAGCTCTACAAAAACTGCTGGCAAACATGATAAATGAAAAGATTGAAAATATACAAACAACTCTGTATAAGCATGATAGGGAGAGAGAGGAGGCAAACAAAAGGTCAATGCAGGAAAAGATTGAAAACATACAAAAGACTCTGTATATGTGTGATAGGGAGTGAGAGGAGGCAAACAATAGGTCAATGAAGGAAAAGAGTGAACACCTACAAAGGACTCTGAGCGTGAGAGGGAGAGAGAGGAGACAATCCAAAGGTTTATACAGGAATAGCCTGAGTGTGAGGAAGCTACTTAAAAACTGATAAAGGATTTGCGTGAGAAGCTTCAGAATACTCAAAGAGAAAGGCAGGAATGGCGTGAACAGCCTGACAACACTCAAAGAGAACTACAAGAATAGCATGAAAGGAGGAAAGCTAAGCAAAGAGTAATACAGGAATTGAGAGAGCAGGATGAGTATACACAAAGAGCACTAAAGGCATTCATGGGATCCATTAACGAAGAGCAGAAGGAAGTCAGGGAGACCACAAAGGGAATGCTGAATGGAAGCCAACAGAAGGAATGGGAGTCCAAGGAAACCATAACCAATCAACTAAGTGATTTGAGAATAAACAATGAACACCAAAGTAAGGAAGTAAAGAAGCTCATACAAGATCTAAAACAAAGCTTCAAGAAAGAATTTGAAATCATCCAAACAGACCAATTAGAAGGAAAAGAAATAAACAACAAAGTAGAAAGTCTTGACAGCAGGTTAGACCGTGCAGAAGATCGAATCTTGGGGAATGAGGACAGCCTAGATATTATAGAGAAAGAACATACAACCATCCAAGACAAGTCCAAGAAATATGAGAGATCTATCCAACACTTGGAAGACACCTTCAGAAGGCCTAATCAAAGGATAATGCGTGTAGAGGACCACCTAGAAACAAAAGTTAATAGTCTAGGAAATTTGTTTAACAAGATCCTAGCAGAGAACTTCCCAAACATGCAAAAAGATAGGCTTATTCAGCTACAAGAAGCTTTTAGAAGTCCAAATAGACCAGATCAGAATAGGACATACCACCTGCACATTATAATCCACACAGGATCAACTCACACGAAAAAGCTAAAGGAGAAAACATTAATCACCAATAAAGGGAAACCAATTAGAATCACCTCAGATTTCTCTGCAGAGACAATCAACGCAAGTAGAGCCTGGAATGATGTATGTCAAGCCCGAAAAACAAACAACTATCAACCAAGAATACTGTACCCAGCTAAACTCTCCTTCATAACTGAAGGCCAAATAAAAACCTTCCATAGCAAAGAAAAAGTGAAACAATACATCTCCACCAAACCAGCCCTACAAAAGTTTCTTAAAGATGTCCTACACATAGAAAACCAACAAGACCACAATAAAGGAGAAGAAATTGCACCCAAACTGAGAATCTAAGAACCATAGGAAGAACCCAGTTTTCGCAACCCCCAAGAAGATCGATAACATGGAACTACCAAATACCTCTCAGTCATTTATCTTAACATTAACTGACTTAACTCTCCAATTAAGCAATATAGACTGTCTAGTTGGATTAAAAATCAAGATCCTTCTATCTGCTGCCTTCAGGAGTCACATCTTGCCCGTAAAAACAAACACATTTTCAATGCTAAATGCTGGAGCAAAATCTACCAAGCAAATGACCCCAGATAAACAGGTGGGAGTTGCAATCCTAATATCAGATAAAATAGACTTCAAATTAAAATTCGTGAGAAGAGATAAAGAAGGTCGCTACTTACTAATTAAGGGATCTCTCTTTCAGGACCTTATTATAATTCTAAATATCTACTCACCAAACAATGGAGCACTCAAATTTATTCAAGACACACTACTTTCCCTCAAATCCCATATAACTTCAAAGACATTAATTGTTGGGGATTTTAACACGCCACTCTCCCCACTAGATAGATCAACTCGGCAAAAACTCAACAGAGAAACTGCATATCTAAACAGCTGCATAGATCAACTAGATTCAACAGATATCTACCGAACATTCTACCCAGCAGCATCAGAATACACGTTTTTCTCAGCAGCACATGGAACATTTTCTAAAATAGACCACATTTTAGGCCACAAACCAAACTTTTCCAAATTCGGAAACATTGAAGTAATACATTGCATTCTCTCAGACCACAAGGGAATAAAATTAGAACTCAATACCAAAAGCCACCAATGAAAGTCTGGTAACACATGGAGGCTGAACAACACACTGCTGAATCACGAGTGGGTCATGGATGAGATTAGAAAGGAAATTCAAATGTTCATGCTATTCAACAAAAATGAGCACACAAGTTACCAGCTACTCTGGGAAAGAGCAAAGGCAGTACTCAAAGGCAAGTTTATAGCTCTGAGTTCCAATATCAACAAATTGGATAGATCTGAAACAAACAATTTAATAAGACATCTGAACCTCCTTGAAAAAGAGAAGCAAGAAAAGCCCAATCCAGTAGACAGAAAGAAATAATTAAAATTAAATCAGAATTAAATGAATTAGAATCCAAAAAAAAAAAAAAAACTATAGAAAGAATCAACAAAACAAAGAGTTGGTTCTTTGAAAAAATTAACAAAATTGACAGACCCTTAGCAAATCTTATCAGAAAAAGAAGAGAACACACCCAAATAAATAAAATCTGAGACGAGAATGGAAATATTGCCATGGAAACAACCAAGATTCACAACATTTTAAGGGAATAATTCTCAAAACTTTATGCTAATAAGTTTGAGAACTTGGCAGAAATGGACATTTTCCTAGCAAATATTGACATGTCAAAAGTAAACCAAGATGAGTTAAACCAGTTTAACAGGCCAATATCAAGCATTGAAATCGAAACAGCTATAAGAGACCTACCAGCTAAGAAAAGTCCAGGACCAGATGGTTTTACAGCAGAATTCTACAAGGCCTTCAAAGCAGAGCTCACACCAATACTCCTCCAACTCTTCAATGAAATTGAAAGAGAAAGTTCACTACCGAACACATTCTATGAAGCCATCATAACCCTCATCCTAAAACCAGCAGGGACTCATCAAAGAAAGAAAACTATAGACCCATTTCTTTGATGAACATTGATGCAAAACTTCTCAACAAAATTTTGGCGAATCGACTTCAACAATTCATCCAAAAAAATCATAAACCACGATCAAACAGGATTCATTTCAGGGTTGCAAAGCTAGTCCAATATATGCAAATCAATTAATATTATTCATCATATCAACAAGAGCAAGGATAAGAACCACATGGTTATCTCAATAGACGCAGAAAAAGCATCCAACAAGATCCAAGACCCCTTTATGATGAATGTTTTGGAAAAATTAGGAATCCATGAAACATTCCTCAATACCATAAAGGCTGTATATGACAAACCTACAGCCAGCATTATACTTAATGGTGAAAACCTAAAGCCATTTCCTCTTAACTCAGGAACAAGACAAGGATGTCCACTCTCACAACTTCTCTTCAACCTAGAATTAGAATGCCTAGCTACAGCAATAAGACAAGGTGCAAGCATAAAGGATATCCAAATAGAGAAAGAAGAAATAAAACTCTCCCTCTTTGCAGATGACATGATCTTGTATTTAAAAAATGCCATAGACACCACTCCCAAATTACTCAAGCTGATTCAAAACTTTGGCAAAAATCCCCCAACAACAAATCCTCAAAGAAACAACTGCCCAATAAATAAGTGTGCTAAAGATTTGAAGAGAAACTCTCTGAAGAAGAAAGAAGGATGGCCAATAGACAGATGAAGAAATGCTCAACCTCCCTAGCCATAAAAGAAATGCAAATCAAAACAACATTGAGATACCACTTCACCCCAGTTAGAATGGCTATAATCAAGAACTCTAACAACAACAGATGCCGGAGTGATGTGGACAGGAAGGAACCTTACTTCATTGTTGATGGGAGTTTAAACTTGTTTAACCACTTTGGAAAGCAGTATGGAGGTTCTTGAAAAGACTTCACATAGAGCTCCCCTATGACACAGCAATCCCACTTTTGGGCATTTACCCAAATGTTTACAAACAAGACCACACTAAAGCTACCAGCACAACTATGTTTATTGCAGCATTATTTACCATACTTAAGATATGGAACCAACCCGGATGCCCATCAGTAAATGAATGGATCAAGAAAATGTGGTATATACACAATGGAAGTCTATGCCTCCATCAGAAAGAATGACATTGCCCCATTTGTTAGTAAATGGAAAGGCTTAGAAAAAATTATATTAAGTGAAGTAAGCCAAGCCCAAAGAAACATTTGTCCCATGGTTTCCCTTATTTGCAATATCTAGCATATGTATGAGTCAAGCAGAAAAGGTAAGATAATGTGATGTTAGGATAATGAACCGTTACATATATATTTAAATGTTTTTTTTTCTTTCATGCATTTGTTTCTAACTCATTTATAAGATTATTTCTTTGTTGCTTTGTATGTCCCTCCCCCACAGTATAACTCCTGCTTACACTGTATTTGATGTCGGTATAATTTGTGGAGGAGATGCGGAAAAACAAGTCATTTTAGGATACAGGTGGACCCTTTGCAACTGTTTTAATTACAAGTTGTCATGTTGAAAACGAACTTTACAACTTTCGTGCGGGTTGGGGGTGGGCAGGGGTGGGGCGTCGGGGGAAGACTGGGAAGGGATGTGAAGGGTAAACAAAGGAGGAGGTTGCAATGCTTGATAAGAAATGTACTCATTATCTTTCCCATGTAATTGTAACCCCTCTGTACAGTATGTTCACAAAAATTAAAAATTAAAATTAAAAAAAGTCCCAGAATTGCAAAAATGATCCTCAACATAAAGAATACTGCTGGAGATTTATTGCAGTTTAATTTTATAGCAGCATCATTCATGATCAACTCATTAAACTGTGACATTGATAACATTCCATTGTTATTGGTATGGATTGGAACCAGTTTCTAAATATCTCCTGTCATTTGTTGGTGTCAGGATGAGGATTCAAAATCAGGATCTATGTTGCCACGTGGGCCTAGGGATTCCCTGGTAGTCTGCCAGCCTTCATCAATGCAAGGTGAAGTACCCTTTGCAACAGTGTCATTCAGACCCAAGGGGGTTACCATGCAAAGAAGAAAACTTAAAAAGGCAAAATTTTTTCTGTGCATTGTTTTTCCTGCAAGGCCTGAGGGCCTAGGATTCCAGAAGCAGCAGTTTGTCCAGTTGCTGCACCCCAGCATAGGGTGATCAAAGCTGAGGCAGAGTTGCTACGACCTGGGTTCAAGCCCCACGCTGAGGAAAATTTAAAAATAAATTAGCTCTCTGGCTTTGGATTTGAACTCAGGATCTGGGTAAATCTGCAGCTATATGGATGAAGGGGAAGATCACTGTACTTGAAGATAAGAAAGTCAGGACTGTTCACTAGTCCTGAATTCAAGCCCCAGCCCTGGAAAACATACTATTTATATACATTGTAAAGATAGGATTTTACTTACCTGTAGATGTTCAGTCCATACATGTCTTATGTGGTTGTTCCTTGTATTTTTTGTTTCATTCATTTACCATTTATTTTACTCTGATGAAACCCATTCTGTTTATTACATTGATGACATCCTATCACAGAGCATAAAGATTTGTAGAAATGTTCTCCATCAAGCCTGACACCCAGGATTCTCAGAGAAAAGGAAAACAAATTTCACACTTGGCTTCTTACTCCACGATCCACTTGTTGGTAGTACTGCGATCTGACTTAGGGCCTAGCAGGACCAATTGGCCAATAAGTCAAGGTGAACACACAAACCTGTGAGCCTCTAAGGAGCTAGGCTGGTAGTTTGTGTGTTCATTTTTGTTGAATAGCATGAACATTTGAATTTCCTTTCTAATCTTTTCCATGACCCACTTGTGATTCAGCAGTGTATTGTTCAGCCTCCATGTGATACCAGACTTTCTTTGGTGGCTTTTGGTGTTGAGTTCTAATTTTATTCCCTTGTGGTCAGAGAGAATGCAAGGTACAACATCAATCTTTCTGAATTTGGACAACTTTGTTTTGTGGCCTAAAATGTGGTCTATTTTAGAAAATGTTCCATGTGCTGCTGAGTAAAACCTGTATTCTCATGCTGCTGGGTGAAATATTCGGTAGATCTCTGTTAAATCTAGTTGATCTATGCAGTTGTTTAGAACTGCGATTTCTCTGTTGAGTTTTTGCCGAGTTGATCTATCCAGTGGGTAGAGTTGTGTGTTAAAATCCCCAACAATTATTGTCTTTGGATCTATGTGGGATTTGAAGGAAAGTATTGTTTCTTGGATAAATTTGGGTGCTCCATTGTTTGGTGAATAGATATTTCGAATTGTAATATCCTCCTGAAGGAGAGATCCCTTATTTAGTATGTAGCGACCTTCTTTATCTCTTCTCACGAATTTTAATTTGAAGTCTATTTTATCTGATATTAGGATTGCAACTCCTGCCTGTTTATGGGGGCCGTTTGCTTCTAACATTGAAAATGTGTTTTTACTGGCAAGATGTGACTCCTGATGGCAGCAGATAGAAGGATCTTGTTTTTTAATCCAACTAGACAGTCTATGTCACTTAATTGGAGAGTTAAGTCAGTTAATGTTAAGAGATAGGACTGAGAGGTATTTGGTAGTTCATTACATGTTATCCACCTTCTTTGGGGCTGCGAAAAGTGGGTTCTTCCTATGGTTCTTGGATTCTCAGCTTGGGTGCAGTTTCTTCTCCTTCATTGTGGTCTTGTTGGTTTTCTATGTGTAGGACATCTTTAAGAATCTTTTGTAGGGCTGGTATGATGGAGATGTATTGTTTCACTTTTTCTTTGCTATGGAAGGTTTTTATTTGGCCTTCAGTTATGAAGGAGAGTTTATCTGGGTACAGTATTCTTGGTTGATAGTTGTTTGTTTTTAGGGCATGGCATACATCATTCCAGGCTCTTCTTGCTTTGATTGTCTCTGCAGTGACTGTCTCTGCAGTGATTTTCTCTGAGGTGATTCTAATTGGTTTCCATTTATAGGTGATTAATTTTTTCTCCTTGACAGTTTTAAGGATCTTTTCCTTGGTGTGAATTGATCCTGTGTGGTTTATAATGTGATGGTGGGATGTCCTATTCTGGTCTGGTCTATTTGGAGTTCTAAAAGCTTCTTGTATTTGAATAGGCCTATCTTTTTGCATGTTTGAGTAGTTCTCTGCTAGGATCCTGTTAAACAAATTTTCTAGACCATTAACTTCTGTTTCTGGGTGCTCCTCTACACCCATTATCCCTAGATTAGGCCTTCTGATGGTGTCTTCCAAGTGTTGGATAGATCTCTCATATTTCTTGGATTTCTCTTGGATGGTTGTATGTTCTTTCTCTGTAATATCTAGGCTATCTTCAGTCTCCGAGTTTCGATCTTCTGCATGGTTTAACCTGCTGTTGAGACATTCTACTTTGTTTTTTTATTTCTTTTCCTTCTAGTTGGTCAGGTTTGATGGCTTCAAATTCTTTGTTGAAGCTTTGTATTAGATCTTGTATGAACTTCTTTACTTCCTTAATTTGGTGTTCAGTGTTTATTCTCAGATTGGTTATGGTTTCCTTGGACTCCCATTCCTTCTGTTGGCTTCCATTCAGCATTCCCTTTGTGGTCTCCCTGACTTTCTTCAGCTCTTTGTTAATGGATCCCATCAATACCTTTACTGATCTTTGTGTATTCTGATCCTGCTCTCTCAACTCGTGTATTACTCTTTGATTAGCCTCCTCCCCTTCATGCCATTCTTGTAGTTCTCTTTGAGTGTTCTCAGCCTGGTCACACCATTCCTGCCTTTCTCCTTGAGTATTCTCAAGCTGCTCATGCAAATCCTGTATCAGTTTTTGAGTAGCTTCCTCACGCTTATGATATTCCTGTATAGACTGTTGGATTTCCTCCTCTCTCTCCCTATCATGCTCAGACAGAGTCCTTTGTATGTTTTCACTCTTTTCATTTATCATGTTTGCCAGCAGTGTTTGTAGAGCTATTTGGGAAATCTCCTCTGGATTATTCATTATCTCTTGTGTCCTCTGATTATCATGACTGGGAGTTGAAGTACCCGGACTTGCCATTTTTCTTGTGTTTCTCTGACTTACTCTGCCCATTTGGGATGAAATTAACACCAGTTTTGTGCTAGAACACTATCTTTAGACAAGCATTAACCAAAGTCTATGTTTGCACAGTCAATAGTCTGCAGGTACATTCTAGTTCAACAGATACATCTATTCAGCATCAAACAACTCTATATTAATGGGCTACGAACCGCAAAGAAGAATTTGGTAAACTAGAAATTATTAGGTTTAGGAAGAAATGTGCGTAAAAAATAGGCGTAGAGTGATGTGGGAAGGCACAGGGAGAGTTAACTAAGTCCTAATCTCAAAGCAAGAAATAGGTTGGATAGGATGAAAGTAGAGAGGGAGAAAGAAAAGAAGAGAAAGGGAACAAAAAGAGACCAGAAAAAATAGAAAGGTAAAAATTAGATATATTTTACAGAATCAAAAACAAACTCTTCAGAGAAGAACATGAATATAATGAGAGAAGGGCAGGGATATAAAGGAGATGTGAAAAATTTAAAAATAAAAGTACTTAAAATATTTTAAAGGTATAAAGAGGTAATACTGCTATTAAGGAATTTAAGTCTAAGAGGTTTTGAATTGAGTAATAAATTTGTGGATTAAATGTGTACACAATGGGGGATAAGGTCTAATAATCAACCATGGGTTTATCGGAGTATGTACAGAGCAGCAATTAAGTCACATAAAGAAGAACAAAAGAGAAGAAAAGGTGAAAAGGATAAGAAAGTAAGAAAAAAATGAGAAGTTGAGTAGACCTAAACAAAAAACAAAACAAAACAAAAACAAAAACAAAAAAAGAAAGGAAAACGCACACACACTTATACCCCTAAATAAAATTTTAAGAGGAAAAAAAAATTACTAAAAAACAATGTTTTTATAAAAAGGTAAAAATCAAAGATTAAAAAAATTATTTAGAAAAAAAAATTATAAAAGGTACAAAAAAAAGTTCTTTGATTTTTTTTGGGAGGGGTGGGAAAAATCCTGTGTCTCCCTTGTGTCCATAACCAGCCTCTTGTTGGAGTCTCTGGTCTGCTTGTGTTCCTGTTGCTTGGTTGGTTACTTAAGTCAGTTTCTTTGAACAGGCAGAAAAATGCTCTGCGATCCTCCTCCCAGGTTAGTTTAATGGGAGGGAGATCTGCTTTGAGTATCACAAAAGAGGGAGATGGCTTTTTTCTGGAGTTTGGAGATGCTGCAATGAGGCTAGGTTCTGGGTAGAGTTGAGGCCTTTCAGCAAACTAGCTTTTCCTGGGGGCTGGTTTGTGAGAAACTCATGGATCCCAGCCTGGAGCCACTTGCAGGGCTTCTGTTTACTGAATTTCAATTGATTGCCGAGGCTGCTAAAGGGAGGGGCAGCCTCTGGCTCTGATTACCCCGGGAAGAAAGCCACTCCTGGGGCTGACGCCTGAGCTGGATGACTATTCCCTGGGTGGAGCTGTGTCTGGCAGGCCATGTTAAGATCTTGTGACCTGCTAGATGACTCTAGATTTATTCCAAGGCCTGAGTTGGAGCTAGTAGCTCTGCTGAGCTTTGTCGGTATCCAAGATGGAGATCTCTGCTACTGCGGGGGTGGAGGGATGGCCTTCCCTCCTCTGCTCCCTGAGAAGGAGTGAGGACGTTAGGCTTCTACTCATGCCAAGTCTTGGTTCCTGGGTGGTCTCTGGTCTGCGAACTGCAGGATGAAGATATCTTCTTCTTGTCGGTTCTCGCTGGTGTTGAGTAGAATCCGGTCACCTGCTGCGTCTGGCTCCTTCGTCCCGGACTCTCTGTGGTTCAGGTATGGTGGCTGAAGTTTCTGCCGCCCCCCTTGGGATTTCTTTAGATGATTTATAGTCAGATGCCTTTTCTTGAGGATACAAAAGTGAGGGATACAATTGTAAGGGTGGGGTTAGAATTGCGGCTAAGTGGTAAAGAGCTCGCTCAGCATACACGAATACCAGGGTTTTAAAACTCAGTGACACATACTCAGAAAAAGCAGAAGCTGTGGTGTGGGGCAAGTGCCTAGCCTTGAGAATAAGAAGTTCAGAGACAGTTCCAAGGCCCTAAGATCAAGTCCCAGGACTGTCAAAAACAATAGGCCATATGCCAGTGCTCACACCTGGAACGCTAGCTTCTCAGGAGGCTGAGAGCTGAAGACCACTGTTCAAAGACAGCCTAGCCAAGGAAAGCCTATTAGACTCATATACAGTGAACCACCAAAAAACCCATGTGGCGCTGTGGCTCAAGTGGTATAGTGTTCGCCTTGAGCTGATGGGTTCAGGGACAGTGCCACGCTTGAGTTCGAGACACACAATTGGAAAAAAGTGAGGCTTAATCAAAGAAATTTTCCTATTTGCTAATTATGAGAACATTCTTTGGAAAATGAACACTGATGGACACCAGAATAGAACTAGAGCTGCAGGCTGAAGTGTAGCAGATCCATATGCCCAGCATCTCAGACTCTAGCATTGTAACCTTGTGTCCTACTGGTTTCTGAAAGGTCCAATGTTGAAAGTTTTAATATATTCCTCAAACCCTTTGTGATAAGCAGTTGACTTGTATTGTCAATGTCATTGCAATTCTGAACCAAGCCGAACACCAGTAGTTCAGACCCGTCACCCTAGCTCAGGAGACTGAGGTGTCAGGATCACAGGGTGAAACCAGCAATGGCAGAAATGTCTATGACACTCAGATTTCCACTTATGAAAGGTCAGATGTTCAAGAGCTTCCTTTGTTTCCTTTGGTGATGAGAAGTACTTGTACTCTAAATGTTCTTAGAGTTCTTGAGCTATAGAAGCAGGAAAGAAACATTATTGACCTATCCTGGGTTTAAATGAAGTTCTCAGGACCCAAACCCTAGCCATGTTAGCAGGAAGAACTGCAGTGTAACACTGTAATTGAAGGCAGAAAACAGTTTCAAAGCCAAGCTAGAGGCAGAGAGTAGGCCTACAGGATTAGGAGGCAGAATGTACACACTCATCAGGGAAGGGAGTTGCAAAATCACTTCATTCATTCCAGGAACAGCCACCAATGGGGGGAAACCTGAAACAATTGTTAGAGTTAAACTAGGGTAAGGCTTTTCTCTGCCTCTTCAAACAATGACTAATTAACCTTCCTCCCTCAGGTGAAGGGAGCCTCAGCCTACCTTTAGGTTACCAATAGAGAGCGAGTTTAGTGGGTGAGAGGGGAGGAACAGAGTAGAAAAACACTACCCTCTGGCCTTAAGGAGTGGGTTTTTCACTCTCCATCTGTCAGATTTGAAGGCCCTTCTTCTATCTCTGCCAGTCCTTTCTCCTTCCTTCATTCTCCACTTCATTAATGCAAATCTCCAATCCCTGAGTTAGAACCTAGGTCTGCCTGTTTGACTCTGTGGCCTTTGGCTGCCTGAGAAGTGGAAAAGAGACAGTCTTCCTGCCCTGTGGTTGTGTGAAGGCAATGCTGGTGTCCTGGCACACTGCAGAAGGCCTCATGACTGGGAATTGTTCCCTTCTTTCCTCCTGACATCCAAAACCAGATTCATCTATCATTTTTCTATCTATCTATTGAATCTATCTATGGATCTATGTATTTGTGTATGTATGTATGTGCCTATATCTAGCTAACTACTACCTATCTAGATATCTCTTTGCCAGTTCCTGGGTTGAAATAAAGGCCAGGACACTGTCTATAGCACTCTACTACTTGAGCCACAGCACCGATTCTGGGTTTTTCTGTGTATGTGCTCCCAAGGAATCGTACCCATGGCTTCTTGCATGCTAGGCAAGCACTCTCTCAGTAATCCACATTCCCAGTGTCCTCATCTTTTCCTTAATGGTAGTTTTTACATAAGTATGCTCCCATTTTATGTCCCCAAGTTTAATGTTCTGAATACTGGTTACTTCTATGAAACCTGATCTTCTCTTCCCCTGTCTGATTTGTGAGTATTCTTGCATTGGTCCCATAATAAAATGTAAATAAAGGCTGCTGAGAGCTTCAGTGTGCATCATATAAGGACACAGGTTTGGAACCCTGGAAGAGAAAAGCTATGGGCCTGAAATGAAGACAATGATGCGGTATGTGCAAGGAGCATATCTGAAAAATAATCCAGTAAATAAAAGGAGAAGAATTGCATATGGTCTTTTTGCACTCACAGAGGTAAAATACACACATAACTGCATCGGGCACTGATACATAAACTTGGCCTTCTCTTTTTGAAAATTTTTTGTGGCCATCCCAGGGCTTGAACTCAGGGCCCGACGCATTCCTCAGCTGTTTTTCACAAGGCTGAGGCTTTACCACCACCACAGATACACTTCCACACATCTGGTCATTAATTGGACATAAGCGCCTCCCAGGTTTTCCTGCCTGGTCTAGCCTCTGTGTCCTGCTCGGCTTTTTCTCTCAAAGCTGGAGCTCTACCCTCTGGGCCACTGCTCCACTTCTGGTTTTCTGGTGGTTTATTGGAGTTAAGACTCTCACAGACTTCCTGCTCAGGCTGACTTTGAACGGCGATCTCCCAAGAGGCCTCAAGGGGCTTTCCTTAGGGATTCACCGAGTAGCCCCTCCACA
Organism: Dipodomys spectabilis; assembly: GCF_019054845.1. Classification (NCBI taxonomy): domain Eukaryota; kingdom Metazoa; phylum Chordata; class Mammalia; order Rodentia; family Heteromyidae; genus Dipodomys; species Dipodomys spectabilis. The sequence continues at coordinate 7,414,323 of NW_024870905.1, forward strand.
CAAGCCCTTAATCTAAATTTTAAGAGGCACTCGAGAAAAAGAGATACATGAAGATGCTTCTAGTGTGTTCTAGATTCTTAAGGTTAGAGACACACAACACTCACAATTATTAGATCATTTTATAGGCAAAAGGAGCAATGAGGATTGCTCCAGCTTTCGGTCCTCTCATCCTGAGACAGTAAATTCACTGCAGCTCAATGCTAAGTGACAGGGCTGACATGTCCTGTGGACATTTGCTGCCAAATCCTGTGACACTCACTTCTCACTTTTGGCTTCAAACCTGTGACCAGAGGAGAAGATGAGGAGAGAAAATGCTTCTCAGTGAAAGAAGCTATAAAGAATATTGGGTAGTTAACTTATAAATTCAAGCCATTTTAATGACCCTGTTAAGAAGTCAGATTGTCCAGATTAAAAAATGAAGAAGAAAAGAAAGAACGTGCCAGCGGCTTCTCACTTTAACACCAGCTCTTCAGCAGCTGAGATGTAGAGAATCTGAGTTTGAATCCATCCAGCACACGAAAGTCCATGACACTGTTATTTCTAAGATATCACAGAAAAACCCAGAAGTGGGGCTGTAATTCAAGGTTAATGCACTACCCTTGAGCCAAAGGAGCTCAGGGACAATGCCTCGGCTCATAGTTATACCTCGGACATGCCACCTCAAAAAGAGCCTGTCTTCCATGTCTTTGGGTATGTATGGATGTATTCCTATAGGTGAAGTTCCAGAGTAGCTATGATGAACATCACCAAGCTAAGAAATTTGTATTCAAGAAAATGATTTCATAACAGAGACTGCTTTCATGAAAGTGCATGTTCCAAGGCTCACTTCACTGTTCTCAGTGTAGCCTGAGGATTTCTCTTCATCCCAGGCCTGCTGAAAGAAGTCTCTCTCATTGTCTGGACAGGCAGACAAAAGACTCACTCCTGTACAGCTGTGTAACAAACAACTTTATCCAGGTCAGATAGTGAGAATGATTTTGGGCACGCTCCAAAGTCAGGAGAAAAAGGTCTCTTTGTACCCCAAACTATCTCTCTCCCCAATGCTCTGGTTTGACAGGAAGTCTTCATTTGTGCCACCTCCCGTGGCAGGCCAAGTCCTGTGCACTTATCCTGCCTTTGGAGACTATATTCCAGTATTCAGATACAGTGCTCAATATAATTCAGGATACATTCTGGCAGACAACCAGGGCACTGAACCTCATGAAATGATTCATTGAGAGCGATGATGGGCCTATGATGCCTCTCTTAGGTTTCCAGAAGCTTGGAAAATCTAAACACATATCTGATATCACAAAGCTTCCTGTCATCTAGGGCTGGTGAATCTAATCAGGTTTTGAAACTTTTGACCTCTCCTAGTTGGTCCCTGTGTGGCTAGGTTTGGGGGTTGAACCCAGGGCTGGGGTGCTGACCATGAGCTCAGTGAAGAAACCCACTGCTTTACCATTTTGTGTAACATCATCACTTCTAGTCTGTGTGTGTGTGTGTGTGTGTGTGTGTGTGTGTGTGTGTGTGGGTGGGTGGGTGTGTGTGTGCTTGCACATGTGCTCTAGCTCAAACTCCATTCCTGGAAGTTGAATTCAGAACCTGGGCTCTGTACCTGAGCACTGTAACTAGTTTCTCTTGTACAAGGATAGCCCTCTTCCATCCCTCTTCCACGTGAGCCAGAGCCACTTCAGGCTTTTTTTTTAGTGATGTGGTCCTGAGAAATCAAACCCAGGGTTTTATATATGCAAAGAACTCTACTCCAAAGGCATATTCCCAGCCCTCTACTTCAGGTTTGTTTGTTTGTTTCTGTCTTTTTGTTGTTGTTGTAGGAGTTGAAGTCTGGGCCTGGGTGCTGTCCCTGAACTCTTCAGCTCAAGTCTTGTGCTCTACCATTTGAGCCAAAGCGCCATTTCAGTTTTTCTGGTGGTCCATCAGAGCTTAGTGTCTCAAGGACTTTCCTGCTCAAGCTAGCTTTGAACAATGATCCACAGATCTCATCCTCCTGAGTAGCTAGTATGACATGCATGAGCGACAAGCACCCAGCTTCAACTTCAGGTTACTTAGTGGTGAATTGGAGATGATAGTCTCATGGGACCTTTTGTTTCTGAGATAGTTTGGAACCCAGATCCTCAGATCTCAGCTTCCTGAGAAGGCAGGATGATAACCTCAGCTATCGACCCCTAAGTGGCACTCTGCTAAAAGGGGGTCCTTGGCTCCACGTGGTGGAGTGCTAGCCCAAGTGGTAAGGGGCAGCACTCACGCCCCTAGTTCAAGGTTCATGACTGAGAAAAAAAACAAAACAAAAAATTGAAGAGACAACTCATTACTTTTCAGTAATACATAATTTTTTCTCTGACATGGGGACATATATGAGCCTCAATATTATTGTCTGCATAATCATCTCAATTGTAGAGCTCTTACAAGGACCTGATGAAAGAATGCACCCTGTGAAGAATACAGCACATGGCACTCTTTGCATGACTCAGCACACAGCATCCTGTGAAAGACTCAGCACCCAGCAACCAATGCAGGACTCAGCACACTGCACTTTGTGAAGGACTCAGCACATAGCACCATGTGCAGGACTCAGCACAGAGCACCTTATGAAGGAATCAGCACATAGCTCTATTCAACAAGCTGCCATTAGAATTAGGGTGCTCTCATCAGTATCACCATTCTTTGAGGAACATTTCACAAACCACACAAGTTTACTTCTAATGGTTTAGTGGGGTGTTGTTTTTGTTGTTGGGGGGTTAGCCATGGGGCTTGAACTCAAAGCATGAGGTACTGTTCTAATACCATTTGCTCAAGGTTAGAACTCTACCACTTCAAGCCATATTTCAAAGAGTCTAGCAGACTTCTTGCCAAGTTTTAAAGCTACGGAGCAGCCGGGATGTTGGTGGTAAGCCAGGGTAAACCAGGATGACAGGAGTAAGCCATGGAGCTGGGTTGCAGCAGTTTACATCTGGCCAAGTCAGGTTAGGTGGCAGCTGTCAGCATCAGACTACTAGCTTTCTCTGTGATGAGGTCCTGTCTTTCTCTAGTTGCAGTTGAACATTCTACCTTTTTGTGGCATCAGTCCTGGGGCTTGAGTAAGGGCTTTGACACTGTCCCTAAGCATTTGTGCTCCAGGCTAGCACTCAATTGATTGAAAGATAGCAGAATGCCCTGGACTGGCTCTTTCGGGACGACGGAGGACACCTAGTGGAGATAACTGGAACAGGTGGGGAGATGGCAAACAGACAACTCACACACAAGAGGAGTGAATGCTGAGTGCTATTTATTGCAGAGGATAACAAGCTTTTATAGATAAAGGTCTCCATGAGAAAGGGCAAAAGGTTACACAATCTTGCTGCAAGGCTTTGTTCTTGGGTGGTCACCTGATCTTGTTTTTTGTATGACAAGCTATGATGATAGACTTTTCCTCTATTTTTAAGAAATGCAATTGTTTTTGAGATGTTTATCACCTATTAACCATTAACCAGAGCATATGGGCAAGGTGCTGGACAGAAAGGCATGAACTCTAGTACTTTATTGTTACTTTTGTTGAGTTTTGTACTTTATGCATTTCAAATCTTTTCTAAGCAATTGTGCTTCTTTGCCATTCTTTTAGAGGGTCCCCAATTTGTGGCCAAAACTCATGATATTCAGTATACTTAGTTAAATCTGGCCATATATCAAATTCAGCTCATAGTGTCTTCTCAGTAACCCTTTCACATAATCGTTTACTCTTCTCCATAGAGGCCTTAACTGTCTCATAAGATCTGTTTTGTTTCTTCTTTGATAGTAAGCACCAAGGAGGCCTAGATCTAGCAAGTCTCTCAGTAAATGGAAGAGAGTAATAGGAAGTTTTTTTTCTTAAGTAGTTACCCAACGGTTGCCATCCTTATCATACACACCTGTAAAAGGCGATGGATCTGGGGGAAGTCTTTAGGGTCCTCTAGATAATGGAGGATCCTACCATTTTCCTCTGATAAGCCATTGCCACCTTCCATCTACCAACCTTTTAGGAATCTTATTTAGCTTTTGGTCTAAATATCCCTCTACATCATTCTTATCTACAAGATATCTATATGGGTCTATTGTATATGCTTCAGGATTAAAGGGAAGTCTCCAATAGCCATATACAGTTTCTGCTCTAGCCGTGCCTACAGCTTCTTGTAAATCTCTTACAAACAATTCCTTCTGCTGAAGTGATGTCATGAAACCTCCAATACTTTTATATTTAATTATGACTTTCTAATAGCCTCCATAAGAGGGGCTTTCAGTGTAGCGCTTAACTCTGGTGAGGACACTCATCGGATGGTGGGGTCGTCATCACTTCCAAGAAAGAGCCCTGAATAAGGGAACATTGAATATGAGAAAGTAGAACAAGCAGCAGGAACAGTAAAAGATTAATAGGCACTCCTTTACAGCGAAGAAAAGAAAAACAGGAACAGAACATATCTTTCCAGGGGCTTGCCAGCCTTTCCAGGAGGTAGGCCTTTTGAAGCTCCATTATATGAGGTAGACTTCTATGAAGTCCCATTCTCAGAGGTAGGCTTCTGTGAGGCCCAATTCTCAGATCTGGTAGCAGGTGTTCCATGCTAAGCAGACTCCACTGGAGTAGGCGTGGCAGCAGAACTTCTGAGTTTTCTGTTTATGGCACACTGAGGAATCGAACCCAGTGCTTCGTGCTTAGTAGGCGATCACTCAACCACCAGTCCCCAGGAGTGAATGAGGCATAGATAGATATTGCTGTATATAAATATTATATACACAAAAAGATGTCTGTATATTATTAATTTATATAGTTAATTACTACCAATTATTAGGTATTAAATTATGTCTCCATTTAATGATGTGTCCCAGTAAACAATAAAACATTAATTAATATTACTCAATATCCTATTATTGTTTATCACATATGTACATACATCCATACATATAATCACATATTTTATAGAATGAGACAGATGTCTATATATTATTAAATTGCGCATCAGCTGTTATTACTAATATTTAGGTATTTATGTTTCCATGCAATTTTTATTCTGTTAATGCTTAATAAAATATTAAACTTAATGCATATCCTCTAATTATTGTGTCTATTTTATCCTAGAATGATTCACTACTAATTCAATCTTTTTTTCATTTATTGTAGTGACAATTCTTCCACTTATGACATTTTTTTCATTTATGACATCCTATTACATAGCTTATAAATTTGCATCTGAATTATACATCCTACATATAACCGAGTACTTTCAAAGAAAAAGAAAACATGTGTCACGCTTGGCTTCTCACTCCACAATTACATTTTTGGTAGTGCTGGGATCAAACTCAGGGCCTAGAAGGTTCAATTCATGAATGAGTGACAGTCAGCACAGCAGCCTCTAGCCAATTCATCTGCCAGGCCTTTCCTAAGCCCTGAGATCGAGCTCCAGATGTTGACCCCATGTGGAGCTTAGTATGGTTATTCATTTTATTTTTGTTTTATTCATTTATTTACCACTTATTTTATTGACTGTTACCACACATGAAATATTTATTACATTTATTACATAGGATATAGATTTGCCTATATATGAAACTTCACACCTGCCACCCAGGACTTTCACAGAAAAGGAAAAAAATGAGTCACCATGGGCTCCTTAATCCACGATTCAATTTTTGTGAGTGCTGGCAACTGAATTCACAGTCTACAAGACCCAATTCATGAATGGGTGAGTGTCAGCACACCAGCCTGGGGCATATGTAGCTGACAAGCATTTCCAGCACCTGAGATCGAGCCCTAGGCATTGACAAAATAAGAACAGATTGACATGAAGATGGCAGTACACAAATAAATACAGATATTTATAGAGTGCCAGAGATGTCTATACATTCTTCAGTTATATAGACTACATTTCTACCAATTCTTGGGTATTTATTATGCCTCCATGTATTTAATATTATTGTTTTCATCCTTAATGAAATATTAATTAATTCAACCACGGTTTGGAAACTATTGCGTCCATGTAATTAATACTATTCTTTGAATGTGTCAAAAAATACTCATTAAAATCCATTGGCCTCATAAAATCACTCTGTCTAATTGTACAGTAGTATTCAGAAACAACCAAATCCACCTTGCCATTCATAATCTTCCATCAATATTCCTATGAATAGGAACGAGACTCAGGATTTCCCTCCATTTGTAGGGGACAGGAAGGGGCTTCTAACACAGGACCTATGTTGACATGTTAGCCTATGGCTTTCGGGGTAGCCAGCCAGCCTTCAGCAATTCCAGGTTATCAACATTTTTCAGCCATGTCATTCAGACACAGGATGGTCACCTTGCAAACCAAACAAATGTAAAACTGGCAGCCATCTGCAAGTTGCCAGTTGTTTTTTTTTTTTCTGTGTCACAGTAATTTATTTTTTCCTGTCAACATTTGGGGCCCAGGAACCCAGGTTCAGCTGTGGGTCCAGGGGCTTCACCCCAGCCTAGAGTGATCAAAGCTGAGGCAGAATTGCCACGACCTGAGTTCAAGCCCTGTGCTTGACAAAATAAAAAGAAATAAAGTACATATATTGATACATTAAAAATATTTAAAATATTATGAGGCTCCTTGTCTTGGAATTCATGCCCATTTATCTACCAGGCCTAGGATTTGAACTCAGGCTCTGGGTAAATATGCAGCACTGTGGGGGATGGGGAAGTTCACCGTGCTGGAAGACAAAAGGCAGGCCTGTCCCTAGGGCCTGAATTCAAGTCCTAACACTCTAAAGAATAATATGCGTATACATTTTAAATACATTATTTATATTTACATACACGTTTACTGCATAATGTGATTAGTGTAGTTATTCATTTTATTTGTGTTTTATTTCTTATGTATTTTTGTGAGTATGATTACACATATACCATTTTTTGCAGCTTTTTACGTAAGACATAGATTTGCCTATGAATTCTACATCATCCTGAGACCCAGGGCTTTCATGGATAAGGAAACAAGTGTGACAATTGGCTTTTCCAAGAGGATTAAGTTTTTGGCAGTTCTGTGACTTGAACTCAGGCCCTAGCAGGTCCATTTCATGAATGGTTAAATGTTAGCACACCAGTCTGATGCAAGTGAAGTTGGCAGGCAAATTTGAGGACCTGAGATCAAGCCCTAGGAATAGCCAATATATAAACAGATAGATGTTCAGATTGCAGTGTGTGTGTGTGTGTGTGTGTGTGTGTGTGTGTGTGTGTGTGTGTGTGTACATGTGTGTGTATTTACATATGTATATACATCTATAAATATATACAGAGAGAGACAGAGAGACTTTTATGTAGATTCTAGTGTGTAACCCTGTATAAAGAGTGATGTCTATAGCTTATTTTTATATATTCCATTAATACCATTTATTTGGTCTAAAATTGTGCCTCCATTAATTAATCACAGTAGAACACTTAATAAAGAATTAATCAATGACCTATATTTATTGCATGCAATCTTATACTGGAATAACTATCTAATTAGTAATTCAGTTAGTACATTTCAAACATTCTATTAGTGTTCCTATACATAGGAACGAGTTTCCTAGGATCTTCAGCCGTGTATAAGTGGCAGTATTAGGATCGAACTCAGGGCCTAGGTATCTGGGTTGGGCTCATACTTCACTGACAGCCCCCAGCCTTCATCCATGCAAGCTCACGTAAATTTTCAAGCTGAGTCATTGAGACCCACGAGGATCACAGTACTAAGGAAACAAAGGTAAAACTGTTGTGTAAAACTTCCTGTTTTTCTCCTCCTCCATTTTTGTTGGTTTGATGTACTTTTGCCAGTGCTGGGAGTTGAGCTTGGGTCCTAGGATCCCTGGATCCTTTGTGAGTGTAAAAGCTGTACCCCAGCCTATGGTAATCATGGTTTAAGACACAATAAAATGGTTAGTTGAGCAAATGGAGCTCAGGGAAAATGTCTAAGCTCACAGTTCAAGCCTCAGAACCTGCCACAAAAAAAGAGCCATTAATTCCCTGTGTCTGTGTATGTATGCATGTATTTGTATCAGTGAACATCCAGAGTTTTTATGAAGAAAGGCACCCAGCTAGGAAATTTGCTTTGAATAGAATGATTTCATAGCACAGAGAGTGCTTTCAAGACAGTGCATGTTCTGGGGTTACCCTCACTGTTCCCAGGGTAGCATGAGGGTTCTTCATACCCCAGGCTGCTGGAGGAAGTCTGCCTCATTTGTAGAACAGGCAGACAAGAAGCCTCATTCCTATAGAGCTGTGTAACAAATAATTCATCTGGATCATTTAGTGAGGGTGAGTGTGGGCAGGCTCTGAAGATCAGGAGAAAAAGGCCTCTTTGTACGTCAAGCTATCTCTCTCCCCAGTGCTCTCTTTTGACAGGAAGCCTTCATTTGTGCCACCTCCCATGGCAGGCCAAGTTCCCTACACTCATCCTGTCTTTGTAAGACTATGTTTCTGTTTTGAAACGAACTACTACCATTAATTCAAGGGTCCTTCTGGCAGACAATTAAGGAGCTGAACCTAATGAAATTATTCATTTTTGGCAACGGTGCTTGAACTCAGGACCTTATCACTGTACCTCAGTTTCTCCTGTACAAAGACAGCACTCTACCACTTGAGCCACAGTGCCACTTCAGGGACGTGGAACTTTTCTATGGATGTGGTACTGAGGATTCAAATCCAGGGTTTCACACATACAAAGCAGTCTACCCCTAAGAAAAATTGCCAGCACTCCACTTCAGATTTCTTTCTTTCTTTTCTTGTAAGTTGGAGGAGTTGAAATCTAGGTCTGGGTGCTATCCCTGATCTCTTCAGCTTAAGTCTAGTGCTCTTCCACCTGAGCTACAGTGCCCCTTCAGGCTTTCTGGTGGTTTATTGGAGATAACCATCTCAAGGAATTTCCTGCCCAGGCTGGCTTTGGACCATGATCTGAGATATCTTTGAACTGAGATCTTCTACTTCCTGAGCAGGCAGGATGATAGACCTCAGCTAAATACACCTAAGCCATGACAATTTGCTTCAAGGGGGTTCTTGGCTCTGCATTGTAGAACGTTAGTCATGAGCCCAAGTAGAAATTCAGTACCTAGGCTCTGAGTTCAAAGTTCATAATGGAGAAAACTAAACCAAAACAATTGTCTGCAGGAGACAAGTCACTAGAGCTCAGCATATACATAAACTTGGCCCTGTCTTGGGGACATATCTGAGCCTCAACTTTATCATCTGCACAATCATCTTACTTGTGTAGCTCTTATAAGGACCAGATGAAAGTAAACAACTCATGAAGGACTCAGCACATAGCACCCTGTGAAGGACTCATGACACAGTACCCTATGAATGACCCAGCACCACGTGAAGGACACAGCACCCAGCACCCCAGGAAGGACTCATCATATAGCTGTATTGCATAAATTGTCATTAGATTTAGGGTGCTTTAATCAGTATCACCACTCTTTCAGATACACGTCACAAACCACACAAGTTTATATCTAACGGTTTAGAGGGGTAAGTTTTTGTGGGGAGGGTCATCAGCCTCGGGGATTGCACTCATAGGTTGGAGGTACTGTCCTAAGCTATTTTCCCCAAGGCTGGAGCTCTACCACCTTGAGGCACAGCTCAGAGTCTCCCAGACTTCCTGCCAGGGCTGTTTTCAAACCACCAGTGTCTGATCTCATCTTCCGAGCAGCAAGGGGTGAGCCAGCAGCATCTGGTTCCATGGTTGACCTCTGGCTAAGTCAGGTTAGATGGCAGCCATCAGCTTCAGACCCCTACCTTGCTCTGTGATGAGATATTTGAAATCCTGCCCTTCTACACTTGCAGTCAGAACATTCTAATTTGTTTTTTGTGTCAGTCCTGGGGCTTGAATAAAGGCCTAGACACAGTCCTTAAGCTTTCATGCTCAACACCAGTGCACCACTGCTTGAGTGACAGCAATACTTCCAGCATATTCTGTGCATGTGATAGTGTGGAATCGAACCCAGGGCTTCATACATACTAGGCGAGCACTCTACCACTGAGCCTCAGGCATAACAAGTGTAGAAATAGATATGTAGATTGTTACACACACACACACACACACACACACACACACACACACACACAAACACACACACACATATATACATATAGAAGTATATATATATGTATGTATGTATAAAACAAGACAGAAATGTTTGTATATTAGTTAATTATATATACTACATTACTACCAATTATCAATAAATTATTCCTTCCTTTTCTTAAGTATTATGGTTGAATGCATAACAAACTATTAATTGAAAATTAGTCAATGTACTATAACTATTGTGTATAATTTTATAATATAATCATACACTACTAATGTAATTGTTACTTTGCAACATTCCATTCGTATGGATATATATCAGAATGCGTTTCTTAGAATCTACTGCCATTCATAGGTGGCAGTCCTGGGATTCGCACACTGGGCCTAGGTTGCTGATTTTGGCTGTGCCTTCCCTGATAGCCCACTAAACTTTAGCAGTGCAAGGTAATGTACACTTTCCTGGCCCTGTCATTTAGAACCAGGATGGTTGCAATGCAAAAGACAAAACAAAGTAAAACTGCCTTCTCGGACTTCCCAGTTTTATCCTTCTCCTTTTTTTCCCTCTCTTTTTTCTTTTTTTTTTTTTCAGTTTTGCAGCCAGAACTATGGGTCTGGATGCTGTCCCTCAACTCTTCAACTCAAGGTTATCGCTCTACCATTTGAGCCATAGCACTACTTCCCTTTTTTTCTGCTTATGTGGGGCTGAGGAATCAAATCCAGGGCCTTATGTATGCAAGACAAGCCGTCTATCACTGAGCCACCTTCCCAGCACTTCTCCTTTTTTTTTTTTTGCCAGTCCCAAGGTTTGAACTTGGGTCCTAGGTTCTCAGGATGGGCTGTTGGTCCTGAGGCTACACTCCAGCCTAGGAAGATCGAAGCTGAGACAGAGTTGCCATGAGCTGAGGTCAATCCCCAGGCATTGCCAAAATAAAATTAAGGCCCTGGCTTGGAAATTGCACCGTTTTTCTGACAGGCCTGGGATTTGAACTCAGGGTCTGGGTAACTCTGTGGCACTGTGAGGGAGAAGAAGCTCACCATCATTGAAGAAAAGATTTTCAGCCAAGTTCCTAGGGCCCAAATTCAAGCTCCAGCACTGTATATGAGATTTATTTACATACATGGGTTTAATCCTTATGACATTTATTACCCTTATATTCTTTAATTTTATTTAGTACTATTTCATATATAGCATCTATTTCATTTATTACATCTTATCACATGGATCTATTTGCATATAGATTATACATCTTACTGAGACCCAGGACTTTCAAAGAGAAGGAAAAAATGTCTCAAAATTGGCTTCTAACTCCACATATAATTTTTTTTTTGTCGGTCGTGGGGCTTGAACTCTGGGCCTGGGCGCTGTCCCTCAGCTCTTCAGCTCAAGGCAAGTGCTCTACCACTTGAGCTACAGCACCACTTCCAGTTTTCTGGTGGTTTATTGGAGATAGGAGTCTCACGGTCTCTCCTGCCCGGGCTGGCTTTGAACCGTGATACTCAGATCTCAGCCTCATGAGTAGCTAGGATTACAGGCGTGAGCCACCAGTGCCCGGCTTCACATATAAAATTTTGGCCATGCTGGGATTTGAATTCACAGGCCACAATGCCCAATTCATGAAAGGGTCAGTTGTAGAACAAAAGGCTTTGGCAAACTGAGCTGCCAGCCAGTTCTGAGGACCTGGGAACAAGCCATAGTAATGATTGATAGATATAGACATAGTTAGATAGATAGATGTATAGTTTGCAATATATATGAGAGAGAATGTGAGGATATTAAATTATATATATTATGAATTATTATTAAATTATGCCTCCATTTAATGAAGTATCATGGTTGAATACTTATTAAAGCATTAATGTAAAAGTAGTCAGTATTCTTTAATTGGGAGAATCATACCATGATGCTAGAATGGAAGACATAATCCACCACATTTTTTGTGGCATTCTATAAGAAAATCATGAACCAGCTGCAAATTTAATTGTTACTTTTATTACACTCCAATAAGCATTCACATGAATAGGAAAGATTTTCTCCAGATCTCCTTCCATTTGTAGGTGGCAGTCCTGGCATTCAACTCTAGGCCTGGGTAGTTTACTTTGAAATGCAAACCATTAGAATGACACTGTGAAGATTTCAGTTTGTCACAATGAAAAAAAAGAACAAGAAGAAAAGAAAGGCAGGTGTCAGAGGCTCCTGCCTGTAATCCTAGCTCTTCAGGAGTCTGAGAGGTAGAGAATGCCTGTTTGAATTCAGCTGGGAAAGGAAAGTCCACAGCACTCTTATTTCTGAGGGATCACAGGAATAAAAAGTCGCCATGAATGGGGCTGTGGCTCAAGGAAGGAGTGCTACCCTTGAGCAAAAGAAGCTCAAGGACAGTGCCTGGGCTCATGATACAACCCCCAGACATGCCAAACAAACAAACAAAAAACAAGTAACTCCACGTCTCCCCATGTATGTATGCATGCATTTCTATCAGTGAAGGTCTAGAGTCCCTATGATGAAAGGCACTCAGATAGGAAATTTGCTTTGAATAGAATGATTTCATATCACAGACAGTGTTTTCAAGACAGTGCATGTTCCGGGGCTCCCCTCACTGTTTCCAGAATAGCCTGAGGTTTTCTCCGCACCCCAGGCTGCTGGAGGAACTCTGCCTCATTGTTGGAACAGACACACAAAAAGCTTTACTCCTGTACAGTTGTGTAACAATCAATTCATCTGGGGCAATTAGTGAGGATGAGTTAGGCAAGCTCTGAAGACCAAGAGAAAAAAGACCTCTTTGTACCCCAAGCTATCTCTCTCCCCAGTGCTCTGTTTGGACAGAGAGCCTTCATTTGTGCCACATTCTGTGGCAGGCCAAGTTCTCTGCACTCATCCTGTCTATTTTAGACAATGTTCCAGTGTTGAAATAAACTGCTACAATTAATTCAATGGTCCTTCTGGCAGACAGCAAGGGAGCTGAACCTTATAAAATGATTCAATATTGGCAATGGTGCCTTCCTAGGTTTCTGGAAGTTTGCTAAATCTAAGCACATGTGTAATATCACAATACTTCCTGTCATTTAGGGCTGGTGAAGCTCATCTGGTTTAGAAACCTTTGACCTCTCCTAGTTGGGTCCTGGGTGGCTAGGTTTGGGGTTGAACAAAGGGCCTTGGTGCTGACCATGAGATCAGAAGAGAAGCTCAGTGCTTTACCATTTGGTGTCACAGCTTCACTTCTGGTGTCTGTGGTGTGTGTGTGTGTGTGTGTGTGTGTGTGTGTGTGTGTGTGTGTATGTGTGTGTGTGTGTGTGTGTGTGTGTGCATACACTTGTCCTGGAGCTTGAACTCAGGACCTGAGCACTGTATCTGAGTTTCTCCTGTACAAAGATAGCACTCTACCACTTGAGCCACACAGCCACTTCAGGCTTTTTTCTAGTGATGTGGTACTAAGGAATCAAACCCAGGGATTCATACATGCAAAGCACTCTACCCCTCAGACACATTCCCAGCACTCCACTTCAGGTTTCTTTCTTTCTTTTCTTGGAAATTGGAGGAGTTGAAGTCTAGTCCTGTGTGCTGTCCTTGAACTCTTCATCTAAAGCCAAGCATTCTACCACTTGAGCTACAGCATACCTGCAGATTTTTGGTACGTCACTGGAAAGAAGCCTCTCAAGGATTTTGCTGCCCAGCCTGGCTTCGGGCTGTGATCCTCAGCTCTCAGGCTCCTGAGTAGCTAGGAAGACAGGCGTGAGTCGCCGGAGCCCGGCTTCCACTTCAAGTTTCTAAGTAGTGAATAGGAGATAATAGTCTCATGGGAAGTTTTGTGTCTGGGATAATTTAGAACCGAGATTGTTACATCTCAGCTTGCTGACTAGGCAGGATGACACACCTCAGCTACAGACACCTAGACTGTAATGCTCTGCTGCAAGGGGGTCCTTGGCTCCACATTATAGGATGCTAGCCATGAGTCCAACAGGGAAGGGTCAGTGGCTAGGCCCTTAGTTCAAGGTCCATGACTGAGAAAAATAAACCAAAACAATTGTCTGCAGGAGAAAACTCACTAGAGTTAGGTACATACATCTTTTTGGCCCTGTCATGGGGATATCTGAGCCTCACGTTTCTCATCTGCACAATCATCTGACTTGTGAAGCTCTTACAAGGACCAGATGAAAAAATGTACCCCGTGAAGGACTTAGCACACAACACCTCATGAAGCACTCATCACATAGCTATATCCCACATACTGTCATTAGAATTAGGGTGCTTTCATCAGTATCACCATTCTTTCAGAAACACATCACAAACCACACAAAGTTCACATCTAATGATTTAGAGGGGTGGGTTTTATTGGGTAGGTAGAGTCAGCCATGGGGATTGCACTGAAAGATTAGGGATACTGTCATAAGATCTTTTGCTCACGGCTAGAGCTTTACCACTTTGAGCCACAGCCCAGAGTTTCACAGATTTCCTGCCAGCACTGGGTTTTTTAACTCACCTGTGTCAGATTTCAGTTCCCAAGGATCTTGGATGATGGGGTGAGTGATCCAGCAGCATCTGGTTTTGTGGTGCTGAGTTGCAGCAGTTTACCTCTGGCTAAGTCAGGTTAGATGGAAGCTGTCAGCACCAGACTCCTGGCTTGCTTTGTGATGAAGTATTTGCAGTCCTATCCTTATATAGTTGCAGTCAGAACATTCTTTTTTTGGTGCCATTCCTGGGTCTTGAGTAACACAGTCCCCAAGCTTTTATGCTCAAACTTGTGCTCAGCTGATTGAGCAACAGCATGACTTCTGGATTTTTCTGTGCATGTGGCAGTGAGGAATCGAACCCAGGGCTTTATACGTATTAGGTGAGCACTCTAATACTGAGCCCCAGTAGTGACAAGTGAATAAACAGATAAATGTGTAGATCTGTAGATAGATAGATAGATAGATAGATGGATAGATAGATGGATAGATAGATAGATAGATAGATAGATAGATAGATAGACAGACAGAGAGATGTAGATGCATGAAACAAGAGAGAGATGTCTGTATACTATGAAAATGCATATATGATATTACTACCAATTATTGGCAATTAAATTATGCCTTCCCTTTTTAAGTATCATGATTGCATACATAATAAAATATTAATTGAAAATTAGTCATGGTAGTATAAATGTTGTGTATAATTTTATAATATAATCAAACACTAACTACTTATATAGTTGTTACTTTTATAACACTCCATTTGTATGGATGTACTTGAGAATGGGTTTCTTAGAATCTCTGACATTCATTATTGGCAATCCCAGGATTCAACCTCCACACCTAAGTTGCCAGTTTCGGCTATGGTTTCCTTAATAGTCCGCCAAACCTCAGCAATGCAAGGTCATGTACTCTTTCTTTGCCTTGTCATTTACATCCAGGATGGTCACAATACAAAGGAAATAAAATAAAACCATCTTCTTGAACTTCTCAGTTTTATGCTTCTCCTTTTTTTTTTTTTTTTGCCAGCCCCAAGATTTGAACTCTCCTAGGATCCAAGGGTTGGCTGTGGCAGAGGTGCCAAGACTTGAGAGCAAGCCCTGTGCTCGGCTAATAATAATAATTATAATAATAATAATAATGCCCTGGTTTGGAATTTACACTATTTTTCTGGAAGGCCTTGTATTTGAACTCAGGGTCTGGATAATTTTGTGGCATTGTGGATGAAGGGGAAAGGCTCACCATCCTTGAAGACAAGAAATTCAGACCAGCTCCCAGGGCCTAAAATGAAGCCCCAGCACTGGAAAAAGTAATATTAATATATGAGATCTATTTACATACATGGGTTTAGTGCATATGATGTTTATTACCCTTATTTATTTAGTATTATTACACATATAACAGTTCTTTTATTACATCATATCACATAGGATATATTTGCATGTGGATTATACATCATACCGAAACCCAGGACTTTCATAGAAAAGGAAAAAAATGTGTCAAAATTGGCTTCTTACTCCACGAATAAATTTTTGGACATGCTGGGATTTCAACTTATGGCATACAATGGCCAATCCATAAATGGGGTCACAGTCTTAGCACACCAGCCTCTAGCAAACTGAGCTGCCAGAAAGTTCTGAGGACCTGTGATCAAGCCACAGGAGTACACAATATAGATAGATAGATAGGTAGATAGATAGATAGACAGATAGAATAGATAGACGTGTAGATATATATAAATGCAGAGAGAGAGGGAATGTGAGGATATTAAATTATATATATAATAACCAATTATTAGTTTTCAAATTATGCCTCCATTTAATGAAGTATCACTTTTGAATACTTATAAAAGGATTAATTAAAAATTAGTCAATATCCTTCCATTAGCGAAATCATACCATGGTGCTACAATGGAAGACATAAATCCAATAATTTTTATGTGGCATTCTAAAATAGAATCATGAATTAATTGCAAATGTAATTATTACTTTTATAACATTCCATTAGCATTCACATGAATAAGAATGAGTTTGTCAGGATCATCTTCAATTTGTGGATGGCAGTCTTGGCATTCGAACTCCTGGCTTTGGTAGTTTACTTATAATGCAAACCATTGGAATGACAGCATGAAGATTTCAGAATGTTATGATTACAAAAAAGAACAAGAAGAAAAGAAACCCAGGAGCCAGGGTCTCCTGCCTGTAATCCTAACTCGTCAGGAGGCTGAGATATAGAGAATGCCAATTTGAATTCAACTGGGACAGAAAAGTCCAAGACATTCTTATTTCTAAGAGATCACAGGAAAAACCAAACATGAATTGGGCTGTGGCTCAAAGGCCGAGCACTACCTTTGAGCAAAGGAGCTCAGGGACAGGGTCTAGGCTCATAGTACAAACCTGGAACTGTCCCCCCCCCAAAAAAAAAGAGGCAATAACTCCATGTCTCTGTGTGTGGATGGATGATGGATGGATGATGGGCATTCAGCAGGTTGCCCATGCCCATCCCTCTAACCTGGGCAAGCTGGGACAAGCCTTGAATTGTACTAAGTCTTAGCCAACAGCTTGAACATAGCATCCTTTTTCTGCCATTACTAACTGAAGCCTGATGGGACACCTAGCAGCCAGCCACTGCCTCTAGGGAGACCACAGTACCTATACTGTAGGAGTTGTCAAAGTTTCTGGCTCCATATTCTCTATCCCTCTGTAGAATGTGAGACTAGACCTCTAGGGCATGGTGACTATCACTCATTTATCATTCCTCATTGCTGAGTCACAGGCTGGTCCCAAATCTTGGCAAAGATATGAAATAGTCAGCAATATCTATGCCGAAAGGGGTATGCCAATCAATCTCACCCTCATAATTCCTGTTATACGTGAGACTTGGTCTGTGAATGTGGCTTAGTGATAGCGTGCTTGCCTAGCATGCACTAAGCCCTGAGTTTGATTGCTCAGCAGAACACAAACAGAAAAAGCCAAAAGTGGCACGGTGGTTTAAGTGATAGAGTGCTAGCCTTGAGCAAAAGAAGCTCAGAAACATGCCCGGAACCTGAGTTCAAGCCCAAAGACTGGAAAAAAAAGTGACCCTGATGAGACATATTCTTCTGGGACTCAGAAGAAGACCAAAGTTATAGGTAAGAGGTAAGGTAGACGGCAGGTGCTGGTGGCTCCCCTTGTAACCTACTCAGGAGGCTGAGATCTGAGGATCCCAATTGCAAGCAAGAAAGTCTATATGAGACACTTTTCTGCAATTAAACATCCAAAAAGCCAGAAG
Source organism: Dipodomys spectabilis (assembly GCF_019054845.1). Classification (NCBI taxonomy): domain Eukaryota; kingdom Metazoa; phylum Chordata; class Mammalia; order Rodentia; family Heteromyidae; genus Dipodomys; species Dipodomys spectabilis. The sequence continues at coordinate 7,432,067 of NW_024870905.1, forward strand.
TAGAGCTGTGTCCCAACTAGTAGAGTGTTAGCATTGAGCACAAAAGCTCAGGGATAGGATAGCATCCAGGCCATGAATTCAAACCCCAGGACTGGCATGCACACGCACATGCACACACACACACACACACACACACACACACACACACACACACACACACACACACACACACACACCAAGATAGAGCATTTGCCAATCAGCCTGCAAAAGTTCCATCTCTAGAAACTCAATATTTGAAAAAAAGAGGGAGAAGGGAAGGAAAGACTTGCTCCACGAGGTGATAAAACCAGTGCCAAAATTCCACAGGAGTTCTAAGATGTGGATTCAGGACAGAGGGTCTCAGGCAGAGGGTCCAACATGGGCAAAGGTCCTGAGGTGTGGTGGAGAGCAGATGGTGTGGGTAGGATGAAGATTCTGTGGCTTCAGACAAGTCTGGGAGGACATTCAAGGTTGGGTCAAGGTTTGTACTTGAGTCACAGGTAGGGTACACGGTCTGGTCCCAGAATGGGGTCCAGGGGGAAGATTAGCTTGCTTTTTACCACGTACCCCAGCCATTTCCTATGACTGGAAGCTTATTTTTCACAGCTCTTGACCCTCAGACCTCCTTTGTGTGGAGGAGTCAAGGCAAACACAGGGAAGAAAGCTTGCATAAGAAAAGTTTCTAGCCCAATACCACCAGTGGCTCAACCCCTGTAATCCTAGCTACTCAGGAGACTGAGATAGAGATCGTGGGTCAAGCCAGCTCAGGGGAAGTAAGTTAGTGAGACTTTTCTTGCTAATTAACTACCAAAAGCCTGAAATGGAGCTGTGGCTCAAGTGGTAGAGTGCTAACCTTGAGGGAAAATGTTAAGAGACCAGGGCCCAGACCCTGAGTTAAAACCCAGTACTGGCACAGATACAATAAAGAAAATTTTCAGGAGTTCCTAGTCTATTGTGGTTAAAGGCCAGATCAGCCAGGAACCAGTGGCTCACACCTGTCATCCTAGCTCCTCAGTAGGCTGAGATGTAAGGACCACGGTTCAAAGCCAGCCCAAGCAGGAATCGGGAGACTCTGATCTCTAAGGAACCTCCAGAAAACCGGAAGTGGCTCTTTAGCTCAAGTGGTAATCTGGAGAGCTTGGGGACAGTGCCCAGGCCCAGAGTTCAAGCCCCATGACTAACACCTGGCCTGCTTGGACCTCCCTCTGTTGCTCTAGGTAGAGTACTTTCCAGTGGGCCACTGAGGGTCTCCCAATGTCTAGGTGTCCTACAAGTCTTGAGAGCAGCCTGTTTGGAGGCCATTACCTATAGAGCAAGCTACAGTACCAGAGAAAGGTTGAGCCTTGGGGCATGGAGATAATCAGAATCACATCTGTCATGGGTGTAATGTGGATCTGACCAGTAAATTGACATCTTAGACCATGGTTCTGGGCCAGGAGGGGCAGAAGCTGCAAGATATCACACCAGGTAATGCCCACGCATATGAGTATGAATTTGTCAGGCACACCTTGGGCAGGTGTTGAGTTGGGCTCATGAAAGAATTGTAGTCTCAGGAATTCACAGCCGGCTGGTTGGTGCTTGTAGCAGTCACTGTCCCTGGAGTCCCAGGGACTCAGAGGCCTGCTTTCCACACCAGTGCTCGGGGGCAGATGAAGGTCTGCAATCATGGGCCGACTACAGACAAGCATCCATAGTGTCCTTCCCATGGTCCTGTGGCCCCATACATGGATGTATCTCTAGAGTTTACTGTGACTATGCCTCAGGACTGCCCCCAGTTCTAGTTCAGCTCATCATAACCACCTTTCTGTGTGTTTTTATGTGTGTGTGTGTGTGTGTGTGTGTGTGTGTGTGTATCTGTGAGTGTGTGCATAAGCATTTTGGGACTAGGGCTTGATCTCAGGGCCTGGGCTCTGTCCCTCACTTTTTTAATTCAGGGCTAGCACTCTACCAGTTAAGCCACAGCTTTTTTTCCAGCTTTCGGGTGGTTATTTGCAGAAGAGAGTCTCACAGATTTTTCTAGCTGGGCTGCCTCTGAATGGCAATACTCATATCTCAGACTCCTGAGGAGCTAGGAATATGAGAGCATGAGTTATTACCATCTGGCCACAGTTTCTTTCTTAGCTAAAACAGACTACCTCTCTCCAGCTGAGCACCCATCTACAGCTACCCCTCCTAACCCTGACTTCAGATGAAACATAAACTCCTTCCCTGAGGAAAAAAAAATGGGATAAGGTTTGAGCTTTACGTTCTTCACACAGTCAGGGGCTGCTGGGAGTTGATGTGGAAGTCAGAGATCTAGGCCAGGGCAAGAAGACAGCTGTTAGAACAGAAGAGATTATGAAAACACAGCCTTGCAGCTGGGTGCCATTGGCTCATGCCTATAATCCTAGCTACTCAAGGCTGAGGCCTGAGGATCAATCAAGATTCAAAGCTAGCCTGGGCAGACTCTTATCTCCAATGAATCACCAAAAAGATGGGTAGGAGAGCTACTGTTGTACTGCTGTACTACTGTTCAAGTAGTACAGCACCAACCGTGTGCAAACAAGCTAAAGCATACCACCAAGACTCTGAATTCAAGCCCTGGTAAACACACACACACACACACACACACACACACACATCCTTAGCAGGTACCAGTGGATCATACCAGCAATCCTAGATACTTAAATGGCTGAGCTCTTAGGGTGGCAACTTGAAGCCAATCCAAGCAGGAAAATATGTGAGACACTTCTGTCTATTAAACTACTAAAAAAGATGAAAGGTGAGCTGTGGTTCAAGTGTTAGAGTGTTAGCATTGAACAAAGGAAGCTCAGGGACAGTGCCAAGGTCTGAGTTCCAGCTCAAAGATTTTTTAAAGACACCCTGCCCCCCAACCAGGCCATAAATCCAGATTTTGGTCATTCTAGATCTAACTTCCACTCCTGTCACTTCCACAGCACAAGTGGCCAGTGCATGGCCAGCACTGGGTTAAGAAGTGAACTTACACAAGGGGTACATAGCCAGGTCAAGGATAATGCCCCAGAACATTGAGGTAGTAGCCAAACCAGTCTCTCATCCCCCAGTTCCCTGGCCCTAGAGATCAAAATCTGTGACTCTGTATTCTGGACATCAGGAATTGTCTAGAAGGACCTGAGAGATCCTGCTAGGGCCAGAAGATAGACTTGCCTGTGACAAGATATCGACCAAAATTTCCAAGCCACCTTGGCCTCACCTCCCATGTAGCCCCTGATCATCCTTGCTGGGTCAGCCTTCAGTCAGCCCTCAAGCTCGAGTTGGCCAGTGACTGTTAACCACCCTTCCTCCACTCCACTGCAAGCCTGCTGGGAGTAGGATGTGCAGCCAGAGGCCCAGCTGAAGAAAAGGACAACACATCGCATGACAACTGACTCTGTCCCGCCCCCCAGAGGCAGGGGAGAACATATGCTAGCTGGCCCTGCTGACCCAGAATCCTTTGGAAGCGGACAAAGATATGGACAGTCGATCTTGGGCCCCAAAGAAAAGCTGGAATATTCAGGTCTCTGGAAATTTAGAACTCATTATAGATCCTGATAGGGGGCTGAAGACAAGGATGCCATGGAGGAGAGGCACCATACGAATTCAGGAATAGGCAGACAGGCACTCAGGAAGTGGACAGAGAAAGATGAGGGAAAAATACACACACACACACACACACACACACACAATAAAAACAAACAAACAAACAAACAAACGGGTAGCCCAAGGCCCTGAGCACATGAATATCCCAACCCCCGAGAAGATGGCACTATTGTCCTCAGACCAAGTGTAGACAAAACTCAGAGCTTCTCACACATCTGGAATGGCTCCTAACACAGCATAGCATTTCCTACTGTACACAACGCTATGAAGAAAACTCAGCCACCTTATTTTTGGTTATGGGTCATAGGGTTTGAACTTTGGGCCTGCACACAGTCCCTCAGCTCTTCAGCTGAAGATGTGCGCTCTAACACTGGAGCCAGAGCACCACTTCCGGTTTTCTGGTGGTTCACTGAAGATAGTCTCACAGACTTTCTTGCCCAAGCTAACTTTGAACTGTGATCCTCAGGTCTCAGCTTCCTGAGTAGCTAAGATTACAGTTGTGAGCCACTGGCATCGCCCAGATTCAGCCACCTTCTTACACAGAGTACTTTCCCTGATGATGATTTTTGCTCAAGGCAAGTGCTCTACTACTTGAGCCATGGCCCACTTTCAGTTGGAGGTTGGAGATGAGACTCTCATGGGACTTTCCTGCCTCGGTTGGGAAATAAGATCCTCTGGATCGCAGCCTCCCAAGTAGCCAGGATGACAGGCATGAGCCACCAGCACAGGGCTTATGGTCCCTCATTCTTTAGAATTTCCACCTAGTCCTCCTCTAGACAGTACCACCTACACTCTTTAACCTCTCTCAGGGACAGCAAAGTGAGGCTTGAAATCTGGGTAGGACCATGGACATTAAAGGGCTCCTTTCACATCACTACCCCTCTCTAAGCTCCCATCCACCTCCTCTGGATGGCCTAGTCATCTGGGCAGATCAGACCCACTAGGACATCTGGAGCTGCCCTGTATCCTCCTGCCCCTACCAACTGGTACCTGAGGATTTCTGGGGCCAGCTACTCCATATCCAGTTGGAAGACAATAGGGGGGTTGCTGATAACCAGGTCCAGGGGTGCCCAGGCAGGAGTGTCCAAATCCCCTCTTTCAAAGGAGATACAAAGCATAGATGGATCTACTAAGAGCTACAGGGCATGGTCATTCACCTGTCACCCAGGTCAACTGGAGTGCTGTTATATGTTGACAGTGCTGGGGCTTGACCTCGGGGCCCAGGCGCTGTCCCAGAGCTACTTTTGCTCTAGGCAAGTGCTCTTCCACCTAAGCCATGGTGCCACTTCCGGCTTTTTCTGTGTATGCGGGACCTAGGAATCAAACCCAAGGTTTCCTGTGTGCTAGGCGAGCTCACTGCTGCTAAGAGACAATCTCAACCCTGGATAGCTGTTCTTCTGTGATACCTTGGGCCTGTCTTGGGACAGACTTGCACATCTTTACTGAGTTTGTCACCACTAGCCCTGGCTGGAAATGAACATGCTCAGCTATGTTGTCCTTTATCTACAGCATCTTTGCTCTCTGTTCTTCCTGTTAGATCCTCTTTGTTAAGCAAGACCCCCTGTCAAGTGCTGCCTCTAAGAAGCCTGCTCCAATCACCCTGGCAGAGAGGGATCTTCTGTGCTCTGCAGGCTGCTGGCCTTGTCAAGCTCTGCCTACCAGATGGTGTGTGTTCAGAAAGCACAAAGGGGGAAGGTCTGGCTTTTACCACCCAATTTCTGAAGGCTCTGATACACTACCCAGAGACCGGTGCTGTATCACACTCTGGAAGAGAGCACTCAAGGCTCAAGCAGTCTGGGGGCAACACATGGGACCATTTCTTTATGTGGGCTTGAACTGAGGATCTGGGACCTGTCTCTGAATTTTTATGCTCAATGCTGTTGCTCTATCACTTGAGCCACAGCTCCACTTCTAACTTTTTGATGGTTCCATGGAGAGTAGAGTCTCACTGGCTTTCCAGCTTATGGCTGGCTTCGAACTTTGATCCTCAGATCTCTGCCTCCCAAGTAGCCAGGATGTCAGGCATGAGCCTGAGCCAGAGGTGACAGGCACCAGAGCCTTTCTTTTGAGCTTCTGTTTATCTCGTGTCAACTGCAAGCCCTAGTTAAAATAGTCATTTACAGGGGATCAAGTTCCTCTCCTAGGTCAGTTAATCCAGGGAGAAAAAGTGTTTTTGGAAAAGGCTACTCTGAGTTGGACTAGGTGAGTGTGTGTGAGAGTATGAGTTGCGGGGATACTTACCCCCATGTCCGCAGTGCCTCATCCTCCCAGTGGTGAGTAAATCCAGGATCCCCATCCCAAGGAGGGAAGGTAGGGGATGGTACTTAAGATTATATCAAGAGGGATGATCTAAATACTATCCTGCAGCTCAAGCCGGGAGAGATAATAGACAGAAGGTTTAGAGGAACATCAAGGGAAGACCCTTACCTTTGGATACAAGTACCAGAGAGGAGACTGAATCCATCCTTTTTGGTAGTAACATAAGAGGTGCCCATTATTCATTTATTTTATTTTTTGTGAGTCCTAGGGCTTGGGTTCAGGGCCTCGGTGTCATCCCTGAGCTTCTTTTACTCAAGGTTGAAGCTCTACCACTTGAGCCACAGCACCACATCTGTCTTTTTTTCTAGTGGGGGGAGGTGGTTTATGGGAGATAAGAATATCACAGACTCTCCTGCCTGAGCTGGCTCTGAGTTACGACCATCAGACCTCAGCCACCAGCACCTGTTCACCTCCATCCATTTATAATCCCCTAGGGCCAGTCCCAGGCCACCCACACTACACCCTCCATGTTTTGAGAAAGCAGACATAGGCGGGTTTGATACTTCAACAGCCTACCTACCTTTGAGCATTTTTCTGGGTCAGTCTGATAGCGGCTTCTTTCTTATGCACAGCAATGACTTGGCTCTGTCACAAGAACAAATGTCCCCCAGCAGGTGTCAGGCCTTGGGTCTTTCCTCTGCACATTGCCCCCTCTCCCCAAAATGACGCAAAGTGAAAGTAGACATAGAGTGAATTCATTTTCTTATCATCAGGGTCTGGCCCAATATGTGGTGGTGAGGATCAGAGGCCCGGGATCGTGCTGTGCAGTTGGAAAACGTGATGCCTCCTCATCCACTTTGGTTAGCAGAGAATAGTGGAGAAAGACTCAGCAGACGGACTGACGATGAATAACCATCATGGTCTAGCCTGGGCACAGAGGGGCATACTTCAGGGAGGTAGTTCAACAGCCTGAGCAAGACAGCTCCTGACCCACAGCCCACCTCCAGAATGAGAGGGCCATCTTGGGTCCCAGCTACATGGGGACACTAAGCCACCTCCTGCAGCACCCATTCAACAATTTCCTGTGAGAGAGAGAGAGAGACAGACAGACAGACAGACAGAGAAAGGGAGAGAAAGAGAGAGAGAGACACAGAGAGAGAAAGTCAAAAGTACACTTAAGCCATGTGCCGGTGGCACAGGCCTATAATGTTAACTACACAGGAGGCTGAGATATGAGGATTATGGTTCATAGCCAGCACAGGCAGGAACATCTTTGAGACTCTTATCTCCAAAGAACCACCAAAAAACCAGGAGTGGTGCTGTGGTACAAGTGGTAGAACGTTAGCTTTGATCTGAGGGGCTCGGGGACAGCACCCAGGCCCAGATTTCAAGCCCTTGACTGACAAGAAGTGTACTTCCTACCACAAGAAGTGGACTGATTAGCACCCATAGTCTTAGGGAGCATGGCAGAGAAGTCAGGCCGAGCTTCCTGTGAGCTGGGGGAAATGAGTAGGCCATCCAGCTTCTCCGTGCCTCATTTTCCCCAGCTGCAAAACTGAACACAGTGAAGGATCCCTTTCCTCATGGGGATAAGGTAAGGATGAAAGACAGCCATGTTTTGTTTCATAATCCCATACCTGTTGCAAGATAAATAACAGGCCCTTCTGAGCCCTTTATAGCTATCTTCTCGTCAAATGCTCACAGAATTGTCAAGACCTGAGCATGGCGCAACATGTCTACCATCCCAACTACAGATGACCATGCATGGGGGCCCATGCCTGTCACAGGAGAACCGTGATCCAGCCCAACCTGAGCATATATTGAGTCTCTATCTTCGAAATGACCAAGAAAGAAAAATTTAGCTCCCATGGTAGAAGACCTGACTGGAAAACCTAGGCCTTGAGTTCAAACTCTAATATACCAAAAAGAATCAGAGGCCTGGTGCCAGAAGCTCATGCCTATAATCCTATCTACTCAGGAGACTGAGATCTGGAAATCACAGGTCAAGATTTAAAATAGGGTTGGCTCCCCCCTCAGATGTCATGATCAGAAGACCCAGAGTCTGACCGACGCCAATACGCTTCATACTAACAGGACTCACATCCTTACTAAATGCTGGTCACACTCTCTGTTCCCCTGAGGAGCCAGCCCCTGTGGGCCCCACCCCCAGGTCCTCCCAAGCTCCCTCTGCCACCACCAGGCCCAAGTGAGTAGACAGTTCCAGGGCACAAAGATCCCTTGGTCTTATAATTTAATGGTGTTGAGTCCCATACAAGCGTCTCACCCTTCCAGGCCCCCAGACTTCAGCCACAAAGCCCATACACCACCCAAGGATAGTGGTTAGAAGTTACAAAAGGGTCCAGTGCTCCTTGTTACAACCCACTTCCACACACATTCACTCACACACAAACATACAAACATACACACACACACACACACACACACACACACACACACACACACGGCCAGCAAAGGTGGCTCCTGTCTGTCATCCTAGTTACTCAGGAAGCTGAGGTCTGAGGATCACTTTTAAAAGTCAGCCCTCGTAGGAAAGCCTGAGAGGCTCTTATCTACAGTGAACTACCAAATAGCCACAGAGGGAGCTGTGACTACTGTGTCAGAGCACTAGCTTTGACCACAAAAGGTCAGGAAAACCACCTAGGCCTTGAGTTCAAGGCCCAGTTCTTGTACCTTCAAACAAACACAGACACAGATACAAACAGACACACACACACACACACACACACACACACACACACACACACACACACACAGATAGCCCAAGGGTTCAGCAGTCCCTGAAAACAGAACCATGAACTCATTCCATTAGGATCACATCCCACCCCCAAGAAGGTGGTACTACTGACCTCAGACCCACTGAAGACAAAACATTGAGCCTCTCACATATCTGGAATGCCTCATAGACCAGCATGGCATTTCATACCATACAGACTGCTATGCAGAAAACTTAGCCACCTCTTTTATTGTTGTTGGTCATGGCTTTGAACTCTGGGACAGGTCACTGTCCCTCAGCTTTTCAGCTGAAGGTGAGTATTCTGCCACTTAAGCCAGAGCACCACTTCCTGTTTTCTGGTGGTCCATTGGACATCAAGTCTCATAGACTTTTCTGCCCAACCTGGCTGTGAACCATGGTCTTCACATCTCAGCCTTCTGAGTAGCTAGGATGACAGTTATGAGCCACTGGCGACTTCCGGTTTCAGCCATCTTCACATACCCAGAGGAAAACCATCTTATAAGGCTACAAACTTCTTGCAACCCTTCACTTCAGATTTTGTCACCAAGCATCCAAATCCATCTTTATTGGAGAGAATACAGACACAGCAATCCCACCCCTGCACAAATTCGCCCACTCCCTGCCTGCCACAAGCCATGTCCTCTTGAAGCTGTGGCTTCAAGCTGGGGTAAACTTGGGGAGTTCTTAGAAATGTCTGTACAGTGGGGCGAGCACCTGGTCTCCCAACCACAGCACCCCCCTCTTCGTCCTTCCCACACCTGGACCATCCTTTGCAGGCAAATATGTTTTACTTTGTTTCTTTTTTCAGTTGTGGGGCTTGAACCTTAGGCCTGGGTGCTGTCCCTGAGCATTTCAGCTCAAGGTGAGAACTCTACTACTTAAGCCATAACACAACACCACTTCTGCTTTTCTGGTGGTTCATTGGAGATAAGAGCTTCAGGGTTTTTCCTGCCCAGGCTGGCTTTGACTCTGATCCTCAGATCTCACCTCCTGAGTTCCTAGGATGACAGTCATGAGCTAGTGCCACCCGGCCAAAGATACTTTTCCATGCCTGTCATCCTATCCCCTCAGGAGACTGAGATCTGAGGACCACAGTTGGATGCCACCCTTGGCAACAAAGTCCATGAGAACTCTTTATCTCCAATTATAAACACCCAAACAAGTTGGAAGTGGAGCTGTGGCTCAAATGGTAGAGTGCTAGATTAGAGTATAAATGACAAGGGATAGGACCCAGTCTCTAGTTTCAAGCTTTTTCTAGCAATGACCCACCCAAGGAAGGGAAGCAGGTGGGCATATGGGAGCTGAAAGCTCACACATAATACTCAAGACTCCTAGAACAGACCCCATCCTGCTCTGATTCTCTAGATTCTATGTCCTACATCATGGTAACCTTAGATGGAACTTACCATGCACCAAGTTAGGATGTTCAAATACAATCTCATATTCAGGATCCCGTGGCCTTTTCAAAGATTCAAGATCTCTCACTGTCCTGCCTCTTCACTGGGTAGGGAGGTGAGGTCTAGTTATCCAACCACAGGATGTGGGAATGAAAGGATTTCTTGGCCAAGGGACGCAGGGCTCCAGGTCCCTCTCTCTCAGGAAGGAGAAAAGGGCTGATCTATCCCCGGAATGTTCCTGGGTTGTGAGTATCCTCAAAGAAAAAACCCTGCTCAGAGACCAGTGCCTCTGGTTTTCCCACCAGCCTCTATCCAAACCTGCCCCACCTTCAGGCTGCCCTCTCTGAATCTCAGATCTGCCACCTAGACTAAAGGCTGAGCCACCAAAGAGACCCATCTCTGCCTCTGAGAAAGGCAATCACGAGGTCCTAGCGCCCCATAGAGCACGTCTGGGGCAACAAGGGTCCTCACTCCCACCCTCATTCCCTGGCTGTCTTGTGCTAGTGGCCAGCTTACTTTTGTCTCTGGTGGTGTGTCAACTTCAGATTGAGCCCTGGAAAGTCCCAGACCCCAAGGATGTACTGCACAGGCATCCTGCAGTGGACGATAGCCAGGTGATCAATGGAGAACCCAATGTGCCAGGACTCTTAATAGCAGTGTGGCTGGGTCAAAGGCTCTATCACTTTTGGTCTAGGTTGTCAGGCAAAATCATGGCTCCAATGTCCTGACATTCCTGACCTGTGATTGTCCTTCTTCATCTTCCTGCTTATCCTACCCCCCCCCCCCCCCGCCGACACTCCCTCACACCAATACCTCCCTAGCCCTTGGACAGCTTGTTCTTATGTGACCAGAAAATAAACTCATTGGCACAACGGATGATTGAAACCTGGTGACCCATCCTGAGTCCTAGTGTCCTCCCTAGGCTGCTTCCCTCTGCAGTCGGCTACCACACAGCTCCTGAATGTCAGAAAGTTGCTGAGGTGTCAGTAGCTTGGTCCTACATACTGGCTTTAGGCTCTGAAATTGTCCCCACATAGGTTGTGAATGGTTTGCTCCCTTGATCCAGGGACTCCAAACCAAGGCTCACATGTTCTCCCTTCTTCCTTCCTTTCCTCTTTTTCTCCATCCAGCCTTCCCTCCTCTTTCTCTCTTTCCTTCCTTTCTCTCATTCCTGGCCTTGAATTTGGAGCCTAAGTGGTGTCCCTGAGCCTTTTTACTCAAGGCCAACAGACTATGGCTTGAGCCACACATCCACTTCTGGTTTTTCTTTTTGCTAGTTAGTTGGAGATAAGAGTTTTACAGGCTTTCCTGCCTTGGCCTCAAGCATCGATCCTCCCATCACAGCCTCCTATGTAGCTAGGATGACAGTCATGAAGCACAGGCATCCAGCTCAAACCAAGGTTTCTTCATGTGCTGTGGAACCAGCACTGGGAACTCTCATTGTCTATGACCTCCAGAGCCTGGCGCACACTGTAATTCTTTGTTGGATAAATAAATGAGCATCTGTCAACAAAAATACTACAGAAAAGTCCCATCCCATTCGTGTAAGCATCCTGGTGAGCGAGGCAAAGCCTGATGTAGCTCTCCCACGGTTCTCCCTCCTCCCTCTTCCCACTATCCTGGTGCCACCAAACTTAAATGTTTTGGCTCTGAAGACATGATCCAGGGTGTACTCGCTGGATTCCGGAGCCTCTGGGATGCCTATCTTCTCAAAGATCTCTGGCCAACGGCTGACCAGCTCTGTGGCACTCAATTCCCCTCTCAGGTGTGAATGAGATTCCCATGAGCTGAAGGCCAGGCTCAAGGGGCCTACTCTCCTACCGCTGGGGTCAGCCAGGATGGCCAACCACATCTGAACCCCCAAGTTTCATGTTACAGAGGAAGGATCCTCGAGGCATCTTGGGTTTCTAAATCTCCCAGAGTCCAGTGCAGGTGCTGAGAATCCTCTCTACTCTCAGCTGGCAGGCTAGGGATGCTGAGGTCACAATCTCTGCTCCCCATGACATCCTCAATGTTATGTCTAGGTCACAGGACCCCCACCAAGGAGACCACCGAGAGTCAGACTCTACAGCTGTTTTATTTAAACGGGCTGCAGCTCAGGCCTTGTCCTACACTCTGACACAGTGGAGCCCAGGAGGAGAGCCCCGAGCTAAATATATACAGGTCTTACGAAGGCACACAACTAGGTGCTTTAGCACCACGTGTTGCTCTGCTCTGAAAGAAACAACAAATGGTCACTGCCTCAAGTACTTTAACCTTCACTCAACTCTGGGGGTCACACTAGAGAGAGTCAGAGGAGAATCAACAGGAGCCGCATAAAAGCAATCAAGGCATGACGTTCATAGCAGGAGACCATCTGGCTTGGGAACTCTGCTTGTGATACTTTGAATGTCATTGATTTTTGGCTGAAACAGTCTGTCTAATTTGACCCATAATCCCAGGCATTAGTGGAAATTGCCAGCTTCAAGAAAAAACCCTGGAAAAGGTGACATTTCAGTTGCCCCAATCAAACTTAAAGGGTTCCAAAATTAGTGGTCCCTTTTCTTTCCAGACAGCCCACAGTAGTTTACAGAAACGCATTCAGCAAGCCTTAGCTAACTGCCATGGCCTGATACAGAGCAGGCTCCAGCAGGGGGAAATGCATTTGTCTACCACTGCCCAGCTGGAAACAGCACAGGCAGGACACAGATTAAAGTCTTCAGGACTCCAGGGAGGACTTCCCACCAGTGCACTCCCCCAGGAGGGAATCCACGCCACCAGTGGGGTGCCAGAGCCCCCTGCCCAGATGCCCATGGTCACCGTCAATGCCCTGGGTAAAGTTGCCCTCTCATCCTCGGTAGTGGTGAACCATCTGCAATGTCACACCGTTCACCATTTCCCAGACCCTCCTAGCTTCACAACCCCTGCCCTACTCCCCCCCTCCATCTCATTCCCTAATTACATTTGGCAGACACATTCCCAACCCTTGAATTAGCTCCAACTATACAAACAAGAGCTGACTCTCTGGCTGGAAGAGTGCGGCTGTGGTCACACTCATCTCACAAGCCTTCAGGCTTAAGACGGAAGGTGTCCACTTTGGTCTGTGGGTCACACAGGCCTCCTAGGGGATACCCACGCAGGCCTAGCAGCTACTGTGGGCTATAGAAAAGGGGGAAGAGAGAGGTGGAAAGGAACATCTACTGAAATCTTCCGCAAAGGAGCCATGAAACAGTGAAGGTGAAAACAAAAATTATGGCTCGTATCATACCTGGCATTGATGAAAAAAGAACAACAAATACACACACACACACACACACACACACACACACACACACACACACACACACACAAATCCAGAACAGTAACTGTAGACTCATCCATGCAGCACCTGCAATTTGCCAACTGATCACTCACCTGAGCACAGTCAGGCTCTCTCTCTCTCTCTCTCTCTCTCTCTCTCTCTCTCTCTCTCTCTCTCTCTTTCATGCACACACACACACACACACATATACATAGACTCAGAATAGTGCCCCTCCTGAGTTTGTTGGTTCCTCATCTGGGACAATGTATAAGCTGGAGCACGGGAGTTTCCTTGTCAGAACCAGGGGCTCAACCCAAGGAAGCACCGCTCTAATAATGCTGAACCACCCTGCCTCTCCCTATCTCCAGGGCCAGACACTTTCCCTTGGGAATAACCAGCCTTGACTCCCCATTCACCAGAACCCTAGGCCAGGACTCTGGGTGAAGAAGTCCTAAGACAGGTTGCTCTTCAGACCCTGGACTCAAAATAAGCAGGAGGTCATGGTGCCCCCAGAGAAGTGTCTGACCCGGGGTGGGGGCAGTGTTGGGGAAATGGATGGGGTCCTAAAGGCTACATACATGGATGAACTTTCTACTTCCAGCCTAGATGCTTCTGGGTGACTTGGTCGATTCTTGGGGAGGATGAGGAAACCAGATGGACCTGGAGCACCAGCAGATGGTGGCAGAGCTGGGAAATGTGATCACCCTGTGAGAGATGTTGACAGCTGGAGTGGAGGGGGACAGGCAGGATGTATGTGTGTTTGAGGGGCGTGTTCTTCCCAGACATTCACCTTCTATCTGACCCCTAGTGCCCTCACCTCCTTAGTGGGCTCTTCTGGGACTCTCCTCAGGGGACAGTTTGACCGAGCACAAAAGACAAGGGGTCACACAGAAGCGGGGGCTATCTTCTGCATCCAACACTCCCCACCCCCAGATAAAAGGAAAAATCCCACGAAGGCAGGTGTGGAGGTGCTGCTCCCCACCTCTGACTAAAGCCACCAGGTTCCCCCAAAGGAGAGGAAGGGTGCAGATGCAAAGCTCTGTGGCTCCCACTGCTCTAGGCAAGGGGCTAAGTGGCGCCTCCTCTTCACCCATCCCAGCATCTGCCCTTTTCCTGGGACACTGGCCACTAGGGATGGGGGTAGGATCCCAGGATCAACATCCACTCCCCCACCCCCCACTCCTGGGGCACATTTGTTCAGGTCAGGTCTGGCCTGCCTGGTGCTGGGGAGGGGTGTTTGTGACACACGAAGGGAGGCAGGAGTCAGGGGTCTGAGTCCGTGGGGGTGGGGGCTAGGTGGAGGTTGTGAGGTGCAGACCCGCGGGGCTTCCACTGGGGACTGAGACCCGGTCAGGGCAGCAAGGAGGCCAGGGGTGCACCATCGCTGGATGACTCCAACAGGCGCTACGGGTCCAAGCTGGCAGCAACCTGTTTCAAACGTGGTGCCATGGGGAGGGCAAGAGAAGGGGCCGGGGCAGGGGCGGGCAGGTGGCAGGGCTGAGCTTGCCCCCTCCACAGCTGAGCTCCTGGTTCAGGGGCCTTGGACTCAGGGTCTACCTGGCCTCTGAGCCTCCCTGGGGCTGTGAGAGGTATGTGCCTGCTGTGCTGGCGTGGTGTCCTCTCTGCTCCTGGCCCAGACCTGTGCCCTACAGCAGTGGAGGCCAGTCATGATGCTGCCACCCCTGGTGCACGTGCCTGCTCTTCTCTGTTCTCTCTCTGCCCCCACTTCTCACCCAGGCTGCCCAGCCCCTGCTGCGCAAGTATGCCAGCTCCCGTGTGCCCCTGGCTGCAGCAACTATGTGCCCCTTCAGCCATGCCCTGTACTCCCCTCAGTCACTCCCCCTCCCCACCTCAGCCATTCCCCCTCCCCTGGCTTTGTGCTGCCCTGACTCTGCCCTAAGGCTACCAGGCTATGGCAGAAGCAGCCTCACCTCAGCTCAGGGTTTCCCCCAATCCCCAGCAGCTGCCTGGGGGAACTGAAGATTCCCCTCAGCCAAACCACTGGGGGAGACTCTTCTCCATCTACCCCACACACCAAGCAAGTGCAAGGTAACACTCCTTGTGTGTGTGTGGGTGTGTGTGTGTGTGTGTGTGTCCTCTCAAGGACTCAGAATATTGAATCTTTTGGGATGACAGCACACAGCACACTTTTAAAAAAAAGCACAAGGGATCCTGTGTAATGGATTCAGCACAATGTGCCTTTTGAAGGAGTCAGCACATAGCAACTTTTCGGATCCTCATGGTAATTTAATTAGCAATAAGATTAGACAGGCCATTTTGACATCACTAAACTTAAATATCATAATATTATGACATTGTCTGTCATAGTGACAATATAGACATATTGCAAATTCCTATTCTGTGATTTCATTCTATTACAAGCTAGCAATATTGGTGGATATCAGAAATCCATTGTGACCTCAAAGCCATTGTGACATGAAAATCCCTTTGTGACATCACAGTGCTGTTGTGATATCATTAACCTGTTCTGACATCACAAACCTGTCCTGTCCATTGTGACCTCATCACCAATGTGCCAGCACAAAGCCATTGTGATATCACATTGCTATTGTGATATTACAATCACCTTGATGCCTCTGAAACCCATTATGACATCTTTAGCACCTTTGAAAAAACACATGGCCTTTGTGACATCACAGTCCCTTTGTGTATCCATATCCTCATTGTGAAATATCAATTGAGATCTGATATGCCATTGTGATATCACAAAGCATTTACAATATAATCATTGTTGTGACATCACATTGTCATTATGACAACATCAGGTCATTGTGACATCAAAAATCTGTAATGACATCATACCACTGACACCACATTGTCATTGTGACAACATATATACATTATGAAGGCCTATTAGGTGATTTCATTGCATTTCAAATGTGGGTTCAGCCGGGCGCTGGTGGCTCACACCTGTAATCCTAGCTACTCAGGAGGCTGAGATCTGAGGATCGCGGTTCTAAGCCAGCCCGGGCAGGAGAGACCGTGAGACTCCTATCTCCAATAAACCACCAGAAAACCAGAAGTGGCGCTGTATCTCAAGTGGTAGAGCACTCGCCTTGAGCTGAAGAGCTGAGGGACAGCGCCCAGGCCCAGAGTCCTAGCAAAAAAGAGTGAACCTCAAATGTGGGTTCATATCAAAAACACATTTTGACTTCATAACCATTGTGACTTGACAATTCTTTTGTGATATAATATTGCCATTGTGATATCTCTAAACAACTGTGACAACTCAAACATGTCCTATCCTAAGTTTTGTGACATGTTGCCACTGTGTTAGGCCCATTGAGAGCTCAATCTATATTCAACTTCATATTATTTCAGGTATGACATTAAATATTATAAAAATACTGTGAAATTATGAATATTGTGACATCACACTGCTAGATGTAATGACCATTGTGTCACATTGTCACATCACAAATCTGTTCTGACTTCATCACATTTGTGCCAACAAATGCCTTTGGAATCCTCACAATCCCATTCTAAACTCATGTACTCATTATGAGTTAGTGACAATTGAGGTCTGGAATGCCATTTTCTCATCACCAAACTACTGCGACATCACAAAACTATTTTGAACTCATCACTATTATGGCATCACCAACTAATTGTGATATAACAACACTCTTATGACATTATAATTTGACATCATATTGCAATTGTGATATTACTGAACCCTCATGCTTTCACAAACCTATTATGATCTCATCACATCTTAGAAAATTATGGCCTTTGAGACATCAAGCTCCTTCCGTGAACTCGTAGCATTGTGAACTTGTAGCAATTGAAAATTGAAATAAGGGCTGGGAAGGTGGCTCAGTGGTAGATCGCTTGCCTTGCATGCTCGAGGCCCTGAGTTCGATTCCTGAGCACCACATAAACAAAAAAAGAATAAAGCCTGAAGTGGCGCTGTGGCTCAAGTGGTAGAGTGCTAGCCTTGAGCTGAAGAGCTGAGGGACAGCGCCCAGGCCCAGAGTTCAGACCCCACGACAGGACCCAAAAAAAAAATGACATGAAAATTGAAATAAGATGTGATATTGCAAACTAGTTTTGACATCACTAACCCATTTTTATATCATGAACACTTTGACAACCAGAACCTGTTAGGAACCTTAGCACTTTTGACAAAAACACATGGCCTTGTTTCATCCCAGTTCATTTGTTTATGTCATTGTGATTTCATCCTCATATCCTCACTATAAACTAATGGCAATTAAGATCTGACATGCCATTGTGACATCATAACCAGTGTGACATCAGACTGTCATTATAACACCATCAGCTCATTGTGACATCACCAAGCTATAGTGACATCATAGCATTATGACATCGCATTGCCATTTTGCTGACATAGACACATTGTGAAAGTATATCTTGTGATTTCATTCTATTTCAAATGTGGCATATCAGTTGATATGAGAAACACATTGTGACCTCATAACCATTGTAAGATAATAAACCCTGTGTGACATAATAACCAGTGTGACATTATATTGTTTTTATGACATTTTTAGCTTATGGTGGCATCACAAAATAATGACAGTATAGCATTTGCCATTGTCATTGTGACATCATTGTCACATTATGAATGCCAAATCTGTGATTCATTGTATTTGAAATGTGGTATGTGGGTTGATATCAGAAACTCATGGTGATGTTATAACCATTGTCACATCAAAATCCCTTTTTGACATAAATTTGGCAATGTGACATCACACTGACAATGTGATGCTAGTAAGGCATCGTGATATCACAATGGTCATGAACTCACAATGGATTTCTGGTATCAACTGACATGCCACATTAGAAATAGAATCAAATAACATAATAAGCAAACACAACGTGTCTATGACATCAGAATGACAATATGATGTTACAATGCTATGATGTCATTGTAGTTTTACATGTCAAAATAAGCTGATGGTGTCATAATGGCAACATGATGTCACAATTATGATTATGTCAGACAGGATTTGTTATGTTTCAATGGTATATCTGATGTCAATTTTCATTAGTTCCCCATGAGGATATGGATACAAAAAGGTTCTGTGATGTCTCAGAGGCCATGTGTGTTTTCAAAGGTGGTAAGAGATCATAATAGGTTTGGGATGGCACAATGTGATCCATAATGTCACAATGGAAATGAGATATGCCATTGGGTTTTTGATGTCACAGTGGTGATGAGGTCACAATGGTTTTGCGATGATACAGTTTGTAATATCAGAATGATATATCAAATTTCAATGACTCATAATTCAATATGAGGATACCAGGTGATAGAAGAAGCTCCATAGTATGAGGTCATACTATGTGAAAACCCAATGGGACAGTGATTTCACAATGACAATATGATATCTCACCATCATGTTATAAGAATGTTTTGATGTCACAATTGGTGACGCAATATTGATGAGGAGATTGCAATAGATTTGAGATGTCCCAAGGGGTTGGTGATGGCACAATGGCATGTGGGATCTCAATTGTCCTTAACACACCATGAGTATATGAGTTTGGGAAAGGATTCTGATGTCAGCAAAGCATATGTAGTCAAAAAGGTGAAGAACTAACAGGTCTGAGATGTCACAAAGTGACACAATGGTTATGATGTCCAGCGGTGTGATATCATGATGTTACACTGGATTTTAGATATCTCATGTCATATCTGAAATACGAGGTCGAACTCACTAATATATCACAATGGCATGTCACAAAATTGTGAGAACAGGAGAGGTATTTGATGTCACAGTGGGTTAGTGACATAACAAAGGCAATGTGCTGTGACAAAGAGATTTAGATGTCACAAAGGTTATGAGTTCACAATGGTTTCCTGATATCAAGGCAGATGGCACATTTGAGATAGAATGAAATCAAAGAATAGGCATTCAAAATGGGTCTATGACATGAAAATGACAATGTGATCTCAAGGCAGCAATGTTTGACAGTATATGTACTCATTACCTTGCTCATGTAACTGTAATCCTTCTGTACACTCTATTTACAATAAAAAAACTTACAGAAGAAAAAAATAAAAATATGGTATGGTGTCATTGGGGTTTGGTGATGTCACAATGAATGGTGGTGTCATGATGACAATGTGATTTCACAGTCATAATTATTGCACAAAGCATTTGTGATGATACAATGCTACGAGTGATAACAATTTTCATTACTTCATTATGAAGATATGAGTACACAAAGGGTCTGTGATGCCACAGAGGTCATGGGTTTTTTTCTTTTTTTATGTTTTTTTTCATTGTGAAAATACTGTACAGAGGGGTTAAAATTACATGGGCAAGATAATGAGTACATTTCTTATCAAGCATTGTAGCCTCTTCCTTTGTTTCCCCTTCCCATCGTCCTCCTGCCCCCCCACACAATCCTCCCCACTCCCACTCCCCCCCTCACACGAAAGTTGTAAAATTCATTTTCGACATAACAACTTGTACATCTCAAGAGTTCACAATAGCTTTGTGATGTCACAATGTGATTGTGAAGGCACAATAGCAATGTGATATCACAATGGTTTTGTGATGTCACAGTGGTGATAAGGTCACAATGAGTGTGTGATGTTACTATGAGTTTGTAATATCACAATGACATGTCCAATTTGAATTTCTACTAGTTCACAATGAGGATACAATTTCAAAGAAATAATCTTAAGCTCCCAAGACCATGAGTTTTTAGTTATAACTTGTGCGATATGCTGCCATTAGGATATTTTAGGCCTTTAGTAAGCTTATAATCTGTTTTCAAACTCATAATAACCCAGGTATGAAATATGATATCAGAAATTGACTCTGACAGGAACACTGTGACATCACATTGATAGACATCAAGACCATGGTGTCACATTGTGAACTCACAAATTTGTTATGGCTTCATCACATTTGTGCCAACACATGACTTTGGAGACAACACAGTCCCTTTGTGAACTCATATCTTCATTGCGAATTAATGACATTTGAGATGCTGCATGCCATTGTGACATTTCCAACCAATTGTGACAGCAGAAACCTATTATAGTAGAAACACATTGTGATCTCATAGCCATTGTGGTGGCACAATCCCTTCATGACCGCACATTTCCATAGTGATATCACTAACCCAATGTGAAATTCCAATCCTCTCATATCCAACCCAGGTATTAAATGTGATAACCGAATCCAGTGTGACATCTTGATCATGGTGACATCACACTGATAGATGTTATGAGCATTTTGTCACATTCTGACAATACACACCTGTTAGGACTTCATCACTTTTGTGACAATGCATGCCTTTTGAGACATCAGAGTCCCTTTGTGAGCTTATATACTCATTGTGGGTTAATGACAATTGAAATCACATGTGTCATTTTGATATCACCAACCCATGGTGACATCACACACCTATTGTAAACTCATCACGTGTGGCATCACCAATTGTGATATCAAGACATTATTAAGTCATCATATTGCAACATCATATTGCCATTGTGATGTCACTGTTCCACTGTGTTTTCAAAAACCTACTGTGTCTTCACAGCATTTTAGAAAATTCATAGCCTTTTATACTTCAGTCTTCTTCTATGAACTCATATCCTCATTGTGAAATAGTAGCAACTGAAATTGGACATGTGATTATGAGATGTGACTTCACAAAATTATTTGATTTCATCACCAATGTGACATCAAAAACCCATTGTGAATTTCATTGCCATTTGACATCACTATCACATTGTGACATCCCAAACCTATTAGGACCTCTTAGCACCTTTGAAAAAACACATGGCCTTTGTGACATCACAGTCCCTTTGTGTAACTATCCCCTCATTATGAACTGACAATTGATATCAAACATGCTATTGTAACATCACGAACCCTTTGTGACATCATCAGTGTGACATAGTATTGTCATTATGGCAGCATCAACTACTTTTGACATCACAAATCTACAATAACAAAATAGCATTATGAGATCACACTGCCATTGTGATGTTATAAAAGGATTATGAATGCCTGTTTTTAATCTTTTTTTTCGGTCGTGGGGCTTGAACTCTGGGCTTGGGTGCTGTCCCTGTTCTTCAGCTCAAGGTGAGCACTCTATCGCTTGAGCCACAGAGCCACTTCTGGTTTTCTACTGGTTTTCATTGGAGATAAGAGTCTCATAGACTTTCCTGCCTGAGCTGGCTTTGAACTGCGATCCTCAGATCTTAGACTCGTGAATAGCTAGGTTTACAGGCATGAGCCACCGGCGCCCAGCTTTTTCATTCTATTTCAAATTTGACATGTGTGTTGATATCAGAAACATAATGTGACCTCATAACCATTGTAACATCATAAATCAGCAGTGACATCAAATTTTCATTATGACACCATCAGCTCATTGTGACATCACCAAACAACAATGGCATCATAGCATTATAAATCACAGTGACATTGTTATGACTTAACAGGGTGAAGGCCTATTCTGTGAATTCACTCTGTTTCAGAAACCCATTTTGACCATATAACCATTGTGATATCACAATCCTTTGTGACATCACATTGCCATTGTGATATCATTAACCTGTTGTGCCGTCACAACCAGTCCTGTCCTTGTAAGTTTTGTGACATGCTGCCATCGTCATATAGTACGGCTTTGTGAGCTCATAATCTGTTTTCAATCTCATATTTCTGGTATGACATGTGATATCAGAAATCCCTTATGACATCATACTGCTAGATGTCATGACCATTGTGTCATATTGTGACATCACAAAGCTGTTAGAATGGCATCACATTTGTGACAACACATAACTTTGGAGACATTACAGTCCCTTTTTGAACTCATATATTCATTGTCAATTAATGACAATTGAGATATCCCATGCCACTCTGACATGATGAACCTATTGTGACATCACAAACTTATTGTGACCTCATCACGAGAATGGTATTAACAACTAATTGTGGTATCAAAGCATTATTTTGACATGATATTGTGGTATGGGCATTGTTATTTCACTGTCCCATTGTGTTTTTACAAACCAATTATGGCCACATCACATCTTAAAGGATTCACGGCCTTTGAGACTTCAATCTCTTTCTGTGAACTCGTGTACTTATTACCTCTAAGGCAAGGAGACAAACCATTGAGTCACATTTAATATAATAAACCAATTTACACTAGAAAGGAGACTGTGATTACCTTATCCTGGACTGGATAACCAGGTCCAAGAGCAGCCTTGACCATCAAACTTCAGACATCCAATGGGCAGCCCCGCCCTATCTTAATTGGTCAGCCAAAAATTTATGATCTCCAAAGCTCCAAACCTCAATGGGCAAGGCTTTTAACTTTTCCATTACTCCCTCCTTCACTACAGACCTGCCATTCCTTTCTGGTCTTTCTCTTTTTCCTTTCCACCACTTTCTTCTTCTCTTCAGGCCTCTTCAGTCTCCATAGGCCTGCACTACTCTGCCCTAATGACCACTTTTCTGCTTCCTCTCTTCTCAGGTTTTTCGCTTCCTGCTGTCTTACCACTTTCTTCCATCGGGTAGCTCTCATTTTTATCTCCCCTTCCAGTGCTCTGAAAATGCAACTTATATATAGGTTGTACCCCTCCTCACTCCAACGGGTCTTCTGACTAACAGTTTTCAACCGTCACTTCCCAAACTGCCCAATGTTCAATCACTTCTTGACAGCTCACCATGTGAGGCTTGACATCTCCACCTTTGGTGGATTTCCCCACACTCTCCGGTGGGCCAGGCCAAGAATTTACAAAGATTAATGGCTCCCACAGATATTTCTGGCTCCACTGGTTATTACAGTCTCCTCATAGTGAATTAGAAGAAATTGAAATTGTATATGTTGTTGTTATATTACAAACTTGATGAGACATCACTAACCCATTGTGACCTCATCACTGCGGTGACATCACAAACTCATTGTGATATCACATTGCCATTGTGCCACCATGATCACATTGTGACAACCCAAACCTATTATAACCTCAGAAGCTTTGAAAGAAAGTATGGCCTTTGTGACATCACAGGCCATTTGTGTACCCATACCCTCATTTTGAGCTACTGACAATTGAGGTCATACATGCCATTTTAACATCGCAAAAACTTTGTGACATTATTACCAGTGTAACATCACATTGTCATTGTGACATCATAAAACAATGACATCATAGCATTATGACATCACATGATCATTGTGATGTCACAGATACATTGGAATGCCTATTCTGTGATTCCATTCTATTTCAAATGTGGCAGGTAGGTTGATATCAGAAATATATTGTGACCACATAATCATTATGACATCACAATACCTTGATGACACCACATTGCCATTATGATATCACTAACCCACTGTTACATCACAAAACTGTCCTAGTCTCATAAATTTTTTGACATGCTGCCAGTGCGATCTCTTCGGCATCACTGAGTTCATAAATTTTTTAACTCATACTTCAGGTATGACATGTGATATTAGAAATCCACTGTGACATCACACTGCCAGATGTCATGACCATTGAGTCACATTGTGACATCACAAACCTGTTAAGACCCATTACACTTGTGCCAACATATGCCTTTGGATGCATCATTATCCCTTATGAACTTATATATTCATTGTCAATTAGAGATCTGGCATGAGATTGTGAGATCACCATCCCATTGTGAAATCACAAACCTATGTGACCACATCACCCGTATGGATAACCATTTCTGACTTCAAAACAATACTATCTCATTTAATGGTAACATCACATTGCCAATGGACTATCTCTGTCCCATTGCATTTTCACCAACCTATTATGTCCTCATAATATTTTACAAAATTTATGGCCTTTCTGACTTCTAGCTCCTTATGTTAATTTGTATCTTCATTGTGATCTAGTAGAATAAAATTGGACATGTAGTCGTGATATTATAATTTCATTGTGACATCACTATCCAAGTGTGACCTTATCACCACTGTAACACACAAACCCATTGTGACATCACATTGCCACAGTGATATCACGATCACCTTGTGATATCCCAAACCTCTTGTGATCTCTTAGCACCTTTGAAAAAGCACATGGTGTTTGTAACAACACAGTCCATTTGGGTAACGATATTCTCATTGTGAATAAAGGACAACTGACATCAGACATGCCATTGTACCATTACAAACGCTTTGTGACATAATCTACAGAGTGAGATCACATTGCTGTTAGGACACCATCAGTCCATTGTGACATCCCAAAAGGACAATGACATCGTAGCATTATGACATCACATTTTCATTGTGAGGTCATAGAGACAATGTGATTGCCTATTCTGTGATTTCATTCTATCTCAAATGTGGCATATAGGTTGATTTCAGAAACCCATTGTGACCACATCACCATTGTGACATTGCAATCCCTTTGTGACCTCATATTGATTTTGTGATATCATTAATGCAATGTAACATCACAAACCTGTCTTGTCTTCATAAATTTTGTAACAAGCGACTACCTTGACCTGGGCTGGAGCCCCAGAGCTAATTGCAGCCTCACCTATGAACCCTCATACCTCCAAAGAGCAGCCCAGCCGTTTGTTAACTGGTCTTCAAACAACCAACCCCCAAAATAATCATCTCCAAAGCTCCACACTTCAAAGGACAAGGCTTTTTCCTTTCTTTTCATTCTCCTTCTCTACAGACCTGTCCTATCTTTCAGGTATTTTCATTTTTTCCTTCCACCATTCCCTTCTTCTCTTCAGGTTGCTGTACTCTTGACAGGCCTTCCCTGCCCTGTCCAGGTGGCCAGTTGCCGTCCTTCACCTCCTGCTCTCCCTAAATTTCCTCTCCTCCCAGGTCTTTACCCTCCTGCAGTCTCATCACTTCTTTCCTTCCAGACCTTTCCCCTTTTTCTTCCCCCTTCTGTTGCTCTGAACATGCAACCTACATATAGGCTGTACCCTGCCCCCACTAAAATATGTTTCCTGAATAACAGTTTTCAATCATCACTTTCCAAATGTCGATGCCCAATAACTTTTTGGCAGCCAACCATGTGGGGCTTAACATCCTATCTCTTCAGCAGCATGTCCTGCCCACTCCAGCGGCATGCACCCCCCCTTTCTGGTGGTCCAGACCAGGAGGTCATGATGATTATCTGTTCACGTGGATTATAGGGGTACTGCTGGTTATAACAGTGTCCTCATAGTGAACTAATAGCGATTGAAATTGGACAAATAATTGTGATATTACAAACTCATGACCTAACTAACCCATTGTGACCTCAAAACCACTGTGACATCATGAATCCATTGTGACATCACATTGCTGTTTAGACACCAGGATCACATTGTGACATCCCAAATCTATTATGACCTCTTACAACCTTTGAAAAAATACATATCTTTGTGACATAACAGTGCCTTTGTGTACCCAAACCCCACTGTGAAATATTGATAATTGAGAATCAGACATGACATTTTAACATCAAAAAGTTTGTGAGGTCATCACAACTGTGACATCACATTGTCGTTGTGATACCATCTGCTCGTTGTGAAATCACAAAACTAAAATATGATAAAATTATAATTTCACAATGTCATTGTGATATCATCGACACATTATGAATCCCTTTTCTGTGATTTCATTCGAATTCAAATGTGGCATATAGGTGGATATCATAAACAAATCATGAACTCATAATCATTGTGACATCAAAACCCCTTTGCACATCACATTGCCATTGTGATATCACTAACAGACCGTGACATCACAAACCTATCCTGTCATCATAACTTTTGTGACATGCCTTTCTTTCCTCATAATCTGTTGGTGACCTCATTAGATTTCACATATGACATTTGATATCACAAATTCACAGTGACATCATGATCATGGTGACACCACACTGCCAGATGTCATAACCATTGTGTCAAATTCTGACATCACAAACCTTTTAGGATTTCAATATGTGACACCACAAACTTTTGGAGAAACCACAGTCCCTTTGTGAACTCATATACTCATTGTAAGTTAAAGACAATTGAGAACCATCATGTCATTGTGACATGGCCAGCACATTGTGACATCACCAATCTTTTTTGATTTCATCACCAATGTGGCATCATCAACTACTTGTGACACCAAAACAATATTCTGACATGATGTAGTGAGTTGACATTGCCATGGTGATATCACTGTTCCACTGTGTTTTCAGAAACCTAATATGGCCTCATAACATTTAAAAAGATTCATGTGCCTTAGGACTTCACGCTCCTTCTGTGAACTTGTATGCACTTTGTGAAATAGTAGCAATTCAAATTGGACATGTGTTTGAGATATTACAAAATCATTATAGCATCAAAAACCCATTGTGACCTCATCACAACTGTGAATCCTAAAGGTATCATGACCCTTAAGTACCTTTGAAAACACATAAGGCATTTGTGACATCACAGTCCCTTTGTGTACCCATATCCTCAATTTGAACACATGACAATTGAATTCATATATGCCACTGTAACATCACAAACCCTTTGTGACCCCATCACCAGTGTGACAGCACATATTCATTATGAGAGCATCACCTCCTTGCAACATCACCAATTTACAATGACCTCATAGCATTATGACATTATACTGTCATTGTGATGTTATAGACACATTGTAAATGCCTATTCTCTTATTTCATTCTATTTTAAATGTGGCATGTGGGTTGATATCAGAAAATCATTGTGATCTCATAGATATATGGCATCACAATCACTTTGTGACATCACAGTGCCATGGTGATATCACTAACACACTGTGACCTCACAAACATGTGCCTGTCCTCATTAGTCTTGTGATGTGCTACAACTGTGATGTCTTAGGCCCTTTATGAGCTCATAATCTGTTTTCAGACATAATATTTCAGTTATGATATGTGATATCAGAAATCCACTGTGACATCATGACCATTGTGACATCATACTGACAGATATCATGACCATTGTGTCACACTATGACATCACAATCCTCCTAGGACTTCATCACATTTGTGACAACACATGCCTTTGGAGATACCACAGTTCATTTGTGAACTCAGATTCTCTGTGATTACATGACAACTGAGAAACTTTATGCCATTTGGATATCACCAACCAATTGTGACATCATAGACCTAGTGTGACCCCTTACCTGTATGGCATCACCAACTAATTGTGACATCAAAACTTTTTGTGATGTCACAATGTGACATGATGTTCATGACATCTGTCAGTTTGATGTCACAATGGTCATGATGTCACAGTGGATTTCTGGTATCTCATGTCATACATGAAATATGAGGTTGGAAACAAATTATGAGGGCAAAAAGTCCTAAGATATCACAATGTCAGCATTTCACAGAAGTTAGGAGGATAGGAGAGGTTTGTGATGTCACATGGTATTAGTTATATCACAATGGCACTGTGATGTCACAATGTGATTATGATTTCAAAATGGTTATGTAGGCACAAAAATGTGTTTCTGATATCAACTCTCATGCCACATTTGAAATACAATGAAATCACAGAATAGGAATTCACAATGTGTTTATGATGTCACAATGACAATTGTTATAATGGGATTATGTCATTGAGTTTGGTGATGTCACAATGAGCTGATGCTCTCATAATGAAAATGTGATGTCACACATAATGCTCTCATAATGAAATCATGATGTCACAATGACAATATTGTCACAATGGGTTTGTGATGTCGTGCTAATGATGATGTCAAAATGTGTTTGTGATGTCACAATGAGTTTGTAATATCACAATCAAATTTCCAATTTCAATTGCTACTAGTTCACAAGGAGGATACTGTAATAATCAGCAGGGCCCCGGTAATCTATAGGGTCCGATAATCAGCGTGGTCCCATCTCCTGGCCAGCTTGAAAGGACAGGATATTCTGTGGGAAGGGCTGATACATTAATCACCAAGTGTTGAGCTGTTAAGAAGTGATTGGGCTGTGGGGAGTTTGGGATGTGACAGTTGAAAACTGTTAGCAGTTGGAGTGGAGAAGGGGTACATTCTTTATATATGCTGATTGTTCAGAGCAATGGAAGAGGAGATAAAAATTGAAAAGTCCTGGAAGGAAGGAAGTGGTGTGATAGCAGAAGGGGAAAGACCTGGGAGGAGAGGAAGTTGAGGGAGAGCAGGAGGTGAAGGATGGCAACTGACGACCCAGGCAAAGCAGTTCAGGCCTGTGGAGAGTAGAGAGGCCTGAAGAGAAGAAGGAACTGGTAGAAGAGAAAAAGGGAAAGACTTCAAAGGAAGTATAGGTCTGTAGCGAAGGAGAGACAAAGGGAAAGGGAAAAAAGGCTTGCCCTTTGATGTTTGGAGCTTTGGATATCATAATTTTGGGGGTTGGTGGTTTGGAGAACATTTATTATATTAAATGTGTCCCGATGGATTCTCTTGAACAATAGAGGTCCGAATTTTTGGAGACCCCATGGAAATTAATCCGTTTGGATGGCATCAGCCCTTGGCCCCAGGGGAAAATCCCCATAGGTGAGAGTGTCAGCTTTCAGGGCCTTGAGTGTTTGTCTCCAGAGGACCAACATGTTCAAAAGTCATATAGGTACCTCTAGGGGTGCGTCTGGGCAAGCTTGCCAGCCTGTTTTTGGGACCCCCTCTAGAGGTCATTTGTGGCTTTCTTGGAAAACCATCTGGGAACTCCTTGAGAGGTCATATGGGGCTTCCTTGGGAAGCCATCCGGAACCTCCTTGATAGGTCATGTAGGGCTTCCTTGGGAAGCCATCTGGAACTTCATCAAGAGTGCATCTGCAACTTCCTTGAGAAGCTATCTGAGACCTACCCTGGAGGTCATCTTGGGCCTTCTCCAGTGGCCATCTTGGACTTTCTCCAGAGGTCATCTGGGGCTTCCTCAGGAGGCCACCTGAGACCTAATCAAAAGTATTCATTGGGGATTCCTTAAGCGGCAATTTAGGGTGACCTCCTGAGGTCATGTAGAGCTTTTTTGGGAGGTCATCTCGGGTTACCTTGATGAAAAATCTGACTGTCTTCATATATCATCTGGGACTTCCAAGAGAAGCTATATGGGACCTTCTCTGGAGGTCATCTGTCGCACTTTCAAGAGGGTTATCTGGAACCTCCTCTGGAGTTCATATGTGGCCTCCTTGAGTGGCCATCTGGGAGCTACTCAAGAGGTAATCTCATCCTCATTGAAAAGACATCTGGAAACTCCTTTGGAGGTCATCTGACACTTCCTTGGGAAGCCATTTGGAACCTCCATGAGAGGTCATCTAGGGCCTCCTAGAGAGGATATATGAGACATCCTCCAGAGGTCATCTGCAGCATCCTCAAGAAGCAATCTGGGATGGTCTCTCTGTCAACTGGGATCTCTGTAGAGGTCAAAATTGAGTGGTGTGGGACATGTGGTCTAAGTGTCTGAGGTTCTTGGTCTGTGTGTGTATGCTGATAGTTCCATCTGTGTCCTGTATGTACCTCTGTTTACTCCTTTTCTCAGGATGGGAGAACAGGCCTAAAGTTGTCATATCCAAAAACTATTCTCCCCCAGGGTTACAGAATCCTTCAGAGGAAGATGCACTGATGTACTCTCTCTCCTATTCTTTGCCATCAGTACCTCTAATCTAAAGTCCTCCCATAACAAAAGTGGTTACTTGTACCAGCCTGAGGTGGTACAATGTGGTATGTTACCCTTATTACCTTTGAGACAGGAACATGGAGGAGATGGTGGGCAGGCCGCCTTTCTAATATATTTTCCCTTTACAACTAGTTACCTGTATAACTGAAAACATCAAAACCCATCCTTTTCAGAAAAAATAAAACCAGGGGCTCATTACCTCATTAGAGACAGTAATTTTCACACACAAGCACATCTGGGATGAGTGCCGGCAAATTTTACAGGTGTGTTTCACCTGGTAGAAAAGGGAGTGAATCCTGCTCAGTGACTCAAAGGTGGTCCTTGGACCACACAGTAGCCCCACTATTGAACCAGACTATTTGGCGTTTTCTTTTTGGTAGTTAGTTGGAGATACGAGCCTTAAAGTCTTTCCTGCCCTGGCCTTAAGCCTCTATCCTTCTAACTCAGCCTCCTAAATAGCTAGGATGACAAGAGTGATGCTCCAGCATCCAGCTCAAACCAAGGTTGCTTCATGTGCTGTGGAACCAGCACTGGAACCTTTCATCGTCTATAACCTCCCCACACACTGGACCCTGGCACACTGTAACTCGTTGTTGGATAAATAAATGAGCATCTGCCTATGACAATACTACAGAAATGTCCCATCCCATACAGGTAAGCATCCTGGGCAGTGGGGGGGGGACCTCCTGTACCTCTCCCAGTTCTTCTTCCCTCTTTCTGCCCTCCTGGTGCCACCGCACTTAACTGTTTTGGCTCCAAGGATGTGAGCCACGATGTACTCGCTGGATTCTGGGGCCTCTGGGATGCCTATCTTCTCAAAGATCTCTGGCCAACGGCTGACCAGCTCTGTGGCACTCAATTCCCTACTCAAGTGTGAACAAGGTTGCCATGAGGTGAAGGCCTGGCTCAAGGGGCCTCCTCTTCTCCCCCAGGGGCCAGCCAGGATGTTCTACCACATCCAGCCCCCAAGTTTCATGTTGCAGAGAAAGGATCCTCGAGGTGCCCCGGGTTTCTGAATCTCCCAGAGTCCAGTGCAGGTGCTGGGAATCATCTCTGTTCACAACTGGCAGGCTAGGGATGGTGAGGTCACAATCTCTGCTCCCCACGACATCCTCGACTGTAGTGGTCACCCTAGAGAGAGCCAGAGGAGAATCAACAGCTGCTGCATAAAGGCCGTCAAGGCACGACATTCATAGCAGGAGAACATCTGGCTGGGGAACTCTGCCTGTGCTGCTTTGAACGTCCTTGTTTGGTGGCTGAAGTGGTCTATCTAATTTGACCCATAATCCCAGGTGTTAGTGGAAATTTCCAGCTTCAAGAAAAAACCCTGGAAAAGAAGGCATTTCAGTTGTCCCAATCAAACGTAAAGGGTTCCAAAGTCAGCGGTCCCCTTTTCCTTCCAGACAGCCTACAGCAAGTTATAGAAACTGGCATTTAGAGAGTCTTAGCTAACTGCCACGGCCTGATACCGAGCAAGCTCCAGGAGGGGAAACACACTTGCCTACCACTGCCCAGCTGGAAAAGGCCTAAGAGGTATGCAGATTGGAGTCTGAAGGACTCCAGGGAGGGCTGCCCACCGGTGCACTCCCCCAGGAGGGAACACGCCACCACTGGGGGCCTGGAGCACCCTGCCCAGATGCCCATGGACACCGTTAATGCCCTGGGTAAGGTTGCCCCCTCATCCTCGGTCGTGGTGAACCATCTAATATGTAACAACGTTCACCACTCCCCAGTCCCTCCTAGCTTCACAGCCCCTCCCCTACTCCCCCACATCTCAGTCCCTAATTATGTTTTGTAGACACATTCCCAATACACACGAGAGCAGACGGTCTGGCTGGAAGAGTGCGGCTGTGGTCACACTCGTCTCACAACCCTTCAGGCTGAAGACAGAAGCACAGGTGTCCACTCTGGTCTGCGGTTCACATAGGCATCTTAGGGGAGACCTATGCAGGCCCACCAGCTACTGTGGGATACAGGACAGAGGGAAGAGATTGGTGGAAAAGAACATCTACTGAAATCTTCCCCCAAAGGAGCCATGAAACGGTGAAGGAGAAAACAAAAATTATGGCATTGATGAAAAAAGAACAACACACACACACACACACACACACACACACACACACACACACACAAATAAAATGCTTTTTCTCTTTTTAGACATGATGACTTAAATATATTTTCATTTTTTCTCATCTCCCTGCTCTCCCAACACACACACATCCAGACTGTGACAGAAGACTAATCCATGCAGTACCTGCAATTTGCCAACTGATCACTCACCTGAGGACAGTCTACTTGTGTAAGGGAAAGATGATCTCTTTCTCTCTCTCTCTCTCTCTCTCTCACTTGCACACACACACACACACACACACACACACACACAAACAGACTCAGAGCAGTGCCTCTCCTGAGATTGCTTGTTCCTCCTCTGGGACAAGGTGCAAGCTGGAGCACGGGGGTTCCATTGTCAGAACCAGGGGCTTGATCCAAGGAAGCACCGCTCTAATGATGTTGAACCACCCTGCCTCTCCCTTTCTCCAGGGCCAGACCCTTTCCCTTGGGAACAACCAGCCTTGACTCACCATTCACCAAAACCTCAGGTCAGGATGCTGGGTGTTGTCCTGAGATTGGTGGCTCCTCAGAGCCAGGACTGAAAACAAGCAGGGGGTCATAGTGTCCCAGAGGTTTGTCTGACCTGGGGTGGGGGCAGTGTTGGGGAAATGGATGGGATCCTAAAGGCTACATACATGGATGGACTCCCTACTTCCAGCCTAGATGAGTCTGGGTGACTTGGTGGATTCTTGGGGAGGACTAGGAGACCAGATGTACCTGGAACACCAGCAGATTCTGGCAGAGCTAGGAAATGTGATCAACCTGTGAGGACTGTTGACAGCTGGGATGGGGGGGAACAGGCCGAGTGTA
The DNA here is from genome assembly GCF_019054845.1 of Dipodomys spectabilis. NCBI lineage: Eukaryota > Metazoa > Chordata > Mammalia > Rodentia > Heteromyidae > Dipodomys > Dipodomys spectabilis. The sequence continues at coordinate 7,464,883 of NW_024870905.1, forward strand.
TGTGTGTCTGAAGGGGTGTGTTCCTCCCAGATATTCACCTTCTATCTGACTCCCAATGCCCTCACCTCCCTAGTGGGCTCTTCTGGGACCCTCCTCAAGGGAAAGGGTGACTGAGCACAAAAGACAAGGGCTCACACAGCAAGTAGGGCCTATCTTCTCCATCCAACACCCACCACCCCCGGCAAAAAGGAAAAGACCCAGAAAGGCAGGTGAGGTGCTGCTCCCCACCTCTGACTAAAGCCACCAGGTTCCCACCAGGGAGAAGAAGGGTGCAGATGCACAGCTGTGTTGCTCCCACTGCTCCAGGCCAGGGGCTCTGTGGCTCCTCCTTCTCACTCTTTCCTGCATCTTCCCGTTTCCTGGGACACTGACCACTAGGGATGGGGGTGGGATCCCCGGGTCGACACCCACCCTCACCCTCACCTGGGGAACATTTGTGGTAGGGCTATGGCAGACTGTGGGGTGCAACACAGGCGAGAGAAGGATGGGAGAGGGGAGGCAAGAGGCTTGGGTCCATGTCAGCAGGGGAAGAAGTGGGGCGGGAGGGTTCACAGGTTGTGGGCCCTTGGCAGCCACTCACCTGTGCTGCTGGGAGAAGCTGTAGGCAGTGGCTTTGTGTGCATGTGGGCCTGGAGTCCAAGGACTGAGGGCTGGGACCGGGTCAGGGCTGAAAACCGGCCAGGGGTGTGCCATCTCTTTTGGGCGACTGTGAGAGACAATGCGGGTCCAAGTTGAAAGCACTGTGTTTGACACACCATGTTGCTGGGAGGAGGCAGGTGTATCTGTGGAAACATAGAGGGGCTGCACGAGGCCTCTGCTCCTCCTCTTCTTCCAAGGCTGACCCTGCCACCATCACCTCCGTGCTCACTACACCGGGACCTCAATCTCAGGGCTGCCATGACCACCGCGCCTCCTCGTGGCTGCCCGTAGCAGGGTGCCTGCTGTGCCAGCTCTATACGCTCTGTGCTCCCCACCAGGACCTGTGCAAATGTTTGGGGAGGCTGCCAGATGATGAAACTGCTTGCCCTTATGCATGTGCTTGCTCTTTTCTCTCCTCTCTCTCTCTCTGCCCCCACTCCTCTCCTGGGCCACCTTGTGCCTCCCCCCTCCCCCAGTGCTTTCCCCCATGCTCCTGGGCACTGCTGCCATCTCAGTGAGCCCTGGCCCCTGCCCCCTCTTTCCCTTGGCCATGTCCACTTTTCCACTAAGCCCCTCCTTCCACCCTTGGCTGCAAGCCCAGCCCTGATTAGGCCCTAAGCCTTCCAGGCCATGGCAATTGCAGCCTCACCACAGCACAGCACTCCCCCCCAACGCCAGTCCCTTCCCTGGGAATTGATTCTCTCCTAGCCCCGCTGGTGGAGGAGACTCTCCTCCATCTCACACCAACCAGGTACACAGTGACCCTCGTGTGTGTGTGTGTGTGTGTGTGTGTGTGTGTGTGTGTGTGTGTGTGCGTGTGTGTGTGATTGTGTGTGTGTGTGTGATTGTGTGCATGTGTGTGTGTGAGACTGTTGGGGATAACAACCTCTCAAGGACTCAGAACATAACACCCTTTGAGATGACTCAGCACACAGCACACTTCAAAAAACAGCATAAAGCACCCTGTGTAAAGGATTCAGCACACAGCTCCCTTTGAAGGACTCAACATATAGTACCTTGTGTAGAGTACTCAGCACACAGCACAGCACACTTTGAAGGAGGGAGTCCATAGCCCGCAGTGTAAAGGACTCAGCACATGGCATGCTTTGAAAAACTCAGCGTGTAGCACTCTTTCCCAGGGACTCAGTACATAACACCCTGTGTTAAGAGCACACACAGCCCCCTTTGAAGGGCTGAGTATGTAGCACCCTGTGTAAAACAGTTCAAACCACCCTTCAAAAGACTCAGCACATAGCACAATTTTGAAGTACTCAGCACATACCACCCTGTGGAAGGACTCAGCACATACCACACTGACAAAGGATTCACCACACAGCACCATTTGAAGGACGGTACAGAGAACCCTGTGTAAAGGACTTGGCACACAACACTTGAAAAATTCTCCTCATCCCTCTCTTCTCAAGGGTTCAGTACATTGCAGCAGCGTTTGGGATGAATTAGCACACCAAACCTTTTGAAGGACTCAGCACACAGTACGGTATGTAATGGACTCAGCACATAGCACCCTTTGGGATGACTCAGCAAACAGCACCTTTTTGAGGACTCAGCACAAAACCCCAATGTGGAAAAGCCCCAGCAAACAGCACCCTTTGAAGGACTCAGCACATAGCTGTATGTCAGAGTTCAGCTGTCATTAGAATTAGGGTGCTTTCTTCAGTATCACCATTCTTCAGAAACACTTCACAAATCCTACTAGTTTACATTAGCCAACCTGTGTTTTATGGGGGAGAGTCAACTGGGGGTCTTGAACGCAAAGCTTGGGGTCCCTTTCCCTGAGCTCTTTGGTTCAATGCTAGAGCTCTTCCACTTGGAGTCATAGCTTCAATTTTGTTTTTTTTGGGTTGTTCTTTGACAGGTCTTATGGTGATCAGGAAGGGAAGGCCAAGTTGGGGTGTCTGTGGGCAAAGGCTCTTACCTCGGCCTGGAACTGACCTCTCCTTTCCTTGTGCCCCTGGGTGCTGGGCCTCCTGGAGCTCTCATGGCCTAGGGGGAACAGACCTGCTCTGGCATGCATCAGCACTCATGGTGAACAAAAGTCAGCTTGGTCCTGGTCACTTCCCAAAATTGAAGTCTAGAGAACAATGGCATGGGGCTGCATATCCCTCATCTGGCCACCAGGGGGCAGGGGTCGCCTACCAGAGTTGTGTTTACTCTTCCTTCCCTGGGGCCCCCACCAAAGTCCTTGAGACTCTTACTTACAAGTAACCATCAAAAGGCAAGTGGGGCTGTGGCTCAGGTCGCAGAACATTAGCCTTGAGCAAGAAAACTCAGGGACACAATAACCTCCCAAAAAATAAAATATTTAGGAATTAACCTAACCAAAGATGTAAAAGAACTATTTAATGAAAACTATAAAAAGTTAAAGAAAGAAATTGCAGAAGACACTAGGAAATAGAAAGACCTCCCATGCTATAGGCCGACTTAATATGGTAAAGATTGTAATATTCCAAAACTAATATACAAATTCAATGCAATTCCTATTAAAATCCCAATGACGTACATCACTGAAATACAGAAAACAGTCCAAAAATTCATATAGAACAACAAAAGACCTAGAATAGCCAAAACAATTGTGGGGGATAAAGACAATATGGGAGGGCTATCCATGCCGAACTTCAAACTCTACTACAGAGCTATAATAACAAAGACAGCATGGTACTGGCACAAAAACAGACCCGAAGACCAATGGAACAGAATAGAAATCCAGAAATCCACAGGCCTACAGCCAGCTGATATTCGACAAAGGAGCCAAAGACATACAATGGAAGAAACATAGCCCCTTCATCTGCTGGTGCTGGGAAAACTGGACAGCCACATGCAGAAAACTAAAAGTGGACCCCAGCCTATCACCGTGAACCAACATCAACTCAAAATGGATTAAAGACCTTAACATTAAACCTGAATCTCTGAAACTACTGCAGGACAGAGTAGGAGAAACAATTGAACTAATAGGCACAGGAAGGAACTTCCTGAACAGAGTCCCAGGGTCACAGCAAGTTGGAGAGAGACTCGACAAATGGGACTACCTTAAAATAAAAAGCTTCTGCACAGCTAAATCTATTGCAACCAAGCTAGAAAGACAACCAACTAATTGGGAAAAAGTATTTACCAGCAATATATCAGACAAGGGGTTAACATCCTGTATATACAGGGAACTCAAGAAACTAATCCCTCCCAAACCTAACAAACCAATTACTAAATGGGCAAGGGAACTAAAGAGGGACTTCTCAAATGAAGAAATAAAAATGGCAAAGAAACACATGAGGAAATGTTCATCATCCCTGGTGGTGAAGGAAATGCAAATAAAGACAACCCTGAGATACCACCTTACCCCAGTCAGAATGTCCCACATCCACAAATAGGCCAACGACAAATGCTGGAGGGGATGTGGAAAAAGAGGATACCTATTACACTGCTGGTGGGAATGTACACTTATACAACCACTTTGGAAAGCAGTCTGGAGGGTCCTTAGAAAGCTAAAGATTGACCTCCCTTACAACCCAGACATACCACTTCTAGGCATCTACCCTGAACAACAGGAACCAATATACAAGGACACGTGCACCTCCATGTTTATGGCAGCACTGTTCACAATAGCTAGGATATGGAAACAACCCAGATGCTCCACCACAGATGAATGGATCCAAAAATTGTGGTATCTATACACAATGGAGTATTATGCAGCCATTAGAAATGACAAAATAATGGCATTTGCAGGGAAATGGATGGAGCTAGAAGGAATCATGTTGAGCGAGGTAAGCCAAGAGCGAAGAGACAAACGGTGCATGGTCTCCCTGATAAGTGGATGCTAAATCCAAAATGTTAGGTGATACGACAAAACCAACAGGACTTAAGAAACAAAGAACTCCCACTCATCTGGTCGAACCACTACTAAATATTCCCATGGCTGCTGATCACATGTATGGTGTATAACATGTGAACACCGTTATATGTTACAGACTGTGATAGACAATTTGCTCCAGGAAAGTTAGAATGACCTTGTGACTTTAAATGAACATCATTATTCCACAATACTGTGAAATTCCAGAAATTATGTAATCACTTAATCACAATCAAAAAAAAAAAAAGAACCTCGGGGAAGGTAGGGAGGAAAAGGATGGTAGGGGGAAAACAATGGAGGGGGTAACAATGTTCAAGAGGAAGTGTACTCATTACCTCACTCATGTAACTGTAACCCTCTGTATAGCATCTTTACAGTAAAAAATAAATAAATAAAAGTAAAATGACACATATTGAAAAAAAAGAAAACTCAGGGATAGAGCTTAGGCCCTGAGTTCACACAGACACACACACACACACACACACACACACATACACACACACCACATGCATACAAAATCAGAGATTTCTACACTGCATTCTTTGGATATTCTCTACCTATTCCCCACTAAGCCTGATAGCTGTTGACCTAGGTGTTCGATGCATACACCATCACCTGGAATCTTTAATTTTGGGGAACAGAATGGCTAGAAGGTCAGCTTTCCCCCATCCCAGCTCCTTGATTAGGTCGTGGTCTATCCAGGCCTTTTGCGGCTCCCTTTACAGACTCTCCAAGATGTCTTCAAAAGGCCTCACATGCTGGGCACTGGTGGCTCATACCTGCCATCCTAGATACTCAGGAAGCTAAGATCTGGAGGATCATGCTGCAAAGCGAGCTGGGGCATGAAAGTGTGTGAAACTCTTATCCTCAATGAATCATCATAAAACAAGAAGTGTCCCTGTGGATCAAGTGGTAGAGTGCCAGTCTTGAGAAAAAGAGCTCAGGGACAGTGCTCATGGACAACAACAATGAGAGACATTACACTTGACTTTGAGATAGGGATGGGCCAAATATAATTGGAATTTTCAAGTGCTCCAAGACAAAGGAGTACCTCCTTTAGTCCTGTGCTCCTCCATCTTTTTTTTTCTTCATTTTATTTTATTTTATTTTATTTGTGAACATACTGTACAGAGGGGTTACAATTACATGGGCAGGATAATTCGTAAATTTCTTATCAAGCATTGCAGCCTCCTCCTTTGTTTACCCTTCACATCCCTTCCCAGCCTCCCCCTCCACCCCTCCACCCAACCCTCCCCCCCCTGCAACCAACGTTGTAAAGCTCGTTTTCGACATGACAACTTGTACTTCTCATTGTTGCAACAGGTCCACCTGTATCCTTAAACGACTTGTTTTTCCCCAACTCCTCCACAAGTTATACGGAAGATATCGAATATAGTGGAAGCAGGGGTTATACTGTGGGGAGGGACATACAAAGCAACAAAGAAATAATCTTATAAATGCATTAGAAACAAATGCATGAAAGAAAAAAGCATTAAAATAGATATCTAATGGTTCATTTTCCTAACATCACATTATCTGACCTTTTCTGCTTGACTCATACATATACTAGATATTGCAAATAAGGGAAACCATGGGACCTATGTTTCTTTGGGTCTGGCTTACTTCACTTAATATAATTTTTTCCAAGTCTTTCCATTTCCTAACAAATGGGGCAATGTCATTGTTCCTGATAGAGGAATAGAATTCCATTGTGTAAATATACCACATTTTTTTGATCCATTCATCTACTGAGGGGCATCTGGGTTGGTTCCATATCTTATCTATGGTAAATAATGCTGCAATAAACATAGTTGTGCTGGTAGCTTTAGTGTGGTCTTGTTTGTAAACATTTGGGTAAATGCCCAAAAGAGGGATTGCTGGGTCATAGGGGAGTTCTATGTGAAGTCTTTTCAGGAACCTCCATACTGATTTCCAAAGTGGTTGAACAAGTTTACATTCCCACCAACAATGAAGTAAGGTTCCTTTCTGTCCACATCACCTCCAGCATCTGTTGTTGTTAGAGTTCTTGATTATAGCCACTCTAACTGGCGTGAGGTGGTATCTCAATGTTGTTTTGATTTGCATTTCTTTTATGGCTTTTATGGCTAGGGAGGTTGAGCATTTCTTCATGTGTCTATTGGCCATCCTTCTTTCTTCTTCAGAGAAGTTTCTCTTCAAGACTTTAGCCCACTTATTTATTGGGCAGTTGTTTCTTTGAGGATTTGTTGTTGGGGGATTTAATTTTTTGAGTTCCAAATATATTTTAGATATGAGACCCTTGTCCGTTGTATGGCTAGTAAAGATCTTCTCCCAATCCGTGGGCTTTCTATTGATCTTGCTAGCTATGTCCTTTGCCATGCAGAAGCTCTGCAACTTCATGCAATTCCATTTGTCCAACCTTTCTTTGAATTGTTGTGTTTCCTGGTCTCTATTCAGAAAATTTCGGCCTGAGCCAAGGAGACCTAGAGTTTCTCCTATTCCATCCTGTAATGTTTTCCGAGTGTCTGCTTTGACTCCAAGGTCTTTGATCCATTTGGAGTTGATTCTGGTGCAGGGTGATATATTAGGATCTAGCTTTAGTTTATTACAAGTAGTTAACCAGTTTTGACAGCACCATTTACTGAAGAGGCTGTCTTTCTTCTATTCTATTGTTTTAGCTCCCTTATCGAAGATTATATGGCTATATGTCTGTAAGTTCATGTCTCGGTTTTCAATTCTATTCCATTGGTCCTGAGGTCTGTTCTTATGCCAATACCAAGCTGTTTTGATTACTATGGCTTTATAGTAGACTGTGAAATTTGGTATTGATATTCCTCCATCACTGTTCTTTCTGTTGATGAGCGTTTTTGCTATTTGGGGTCTTTTATTGTTCCATATGAATTTTTGGATTGTCTCTTCTATTTCCTTGAAGAATGAGGTTGGAATTTTGATAGGTATCACGTTGAATTTGTAGATAGGCTTGGGAAGTATTGCCATTTTCACGATGTTAATCTTTCGAATCCAGGAGCATGGGAGGTTTTGGCATTTTCTATGTTCTGTTTTGATTTCATTTTTCAAGATTTTAAAGTTTTCATCATAGAGGTCCTTCACTTCTTTGGTTAAGTTAATTCCTAGGTATTTTATTTTTTGTGGGGTATTACAAATGGAGTTACTTTCCTAATTTCAGACACACTTTTCTCATTGTTGGCATACAGAAAAGACATTGATTTTGGGGTTTAATTTGATACCCTGCTACTTTGCCAAAGTTTTGAATCAGCTTGTGTAATTTGGGAGTGGAGTCTATGGCATTCTTTAAATACAAGATCATGTCATCTGCAAAGAGGGAGAGTTTTATTTCTTCTTTCCCTATTTGGATCCCCATTATGTTTGCATCTTGTCTTATTGCTGTTGCTAGGCATTTTAATACTAGATTGAAGAGATATGGAGAGAATGGACATCTTTGTCTTGTTCCTGAGTTCAGGGGAAATGGCTTTAGTTTTTTCCCATTAAGTATAATGCTGGCTGTATGTTTGTCATATACAGCCTTTATTGTATTGAGCAATGTTCCATGGATTCCTAATTTTTTCAAAACCTTCATCATAAAGGGGTGTTGGATCTTGTCGAATGCTTTTTCTGCATCTATTGAGATAACCATGTGGTTCTTATTCTTGCTCCTGGTGATGTGATGAATAATATTAATTGATTTGCGTATATTGAACCAGCTTTGCATCCCTGAAATGAATCCTGTTTGATCTCACACCCTGGGCTTGGCCATGCTTTGGGTCAGCATGGCTCTGGCTTTGTTGGAGAGCTCCAAGGAGGAAGAACCCAGAGCAATCACTCTGCCTCCTTCCACCCTTCTCACCCTGCTGCTTTTGCTCTTTGCCATAGACCTTCTTCCTGGAATCCATCCATGATGTCATCACTGCCAACATTGTGGTGAGTGGTGGGTCCAGCCTAACTCGGGGCAGTCAGAGGTGGAAGTCAGTCTGGGATTAGGAGCTTCTACCCTGTGTGTGGGCTGAAGTCAGGGCTGGCCTTTATTTCATCCTGAGCCTTGAAGTGGTGGAGAGATAGTGTAGACTCCACATTGAATCAGGATCGGAATCTAGAGGATCACTTTTGTGAGGTAGGCTGTGGGGCTCACAGGGCCACTGCTCGTGGTACTCCTCTCTCGGGACTCACCTCTCCCTCTCTCATCCCTAAATGTTTGAATAGAAAGTTCAAATAAGTGGATCAAAGAGGGGGCAGAGGAGTATTTCTGTGTGAACCAGACTTGTGCTTCATATTCATCCTAGCCTTACTTCCTATTATTCTGAGGAATGGCCATATGGGTTTGGGGGGGGGGGGGAGGAATCATCCTAGCTGAGAATGTGGCTCAGTGGTAGATGGGTGCCTAGAATGACTGATACCCTGGGTTCAATTCCATACAGAAAAAGCTTGAAGGGGAGGTGGTGCTCAACTGGTAGAGTGCCAGCCTTGACCAAAACAGCTCAAGGACAATGGCCAGGCCCTGAGCTCAATGCCCAGGACTGGAAGAACGAATATTTGTTGGAGGCTTTCCTTCCCTTTGAAATCAATTTATTGTTTGAGATAAGCATAACATGGGTCTCTTCCCTGGCCACAAATGGGCCATTAGATGTCCCTTGAATTTGGGTTGCAACCCAGCAGGCTTTGCCCTACCTGACCCACAGTTTATCCATCCCATCTCGTGGCAGATGAAGGCCTGAGAGAAGGCCATCTTGCCATCTACTTCTGGTGGCTTCCTAGGCTTTTGAAAGTCAGTATGTCATATAGAGAGTCATCATCCAGATCAGTCTACAGAAGAAAGGGAGGGAGCACTCCTTACCTGATCCCACAAGCTGCAGGCCACTCTGGATGTGGGGCATCTGCTGTAGGACGTGCTCCATGGGAGAGTTATCTACGGGGTCGGGAACTCCAACCTCTTCTCTGGCAGTTTCCAAGGTTTCTTGAAGTTGCAAATCTTCAAAACCTTTCTGCTCCTCCCTCCTTTCGCCCACCACAGAGCCTGAGGCATTTGAAGCAGTGGTGATGGCAGGAGGCTGGAGCCTGCTGTCTGTGCTTTCCCCTGCAAGGAGCTACAGCAGTTCCTGCAGCTCTCTCTTCTCCATCTTCTCCTGGGAGAGCCAGCACATGTGCTTGGATTTCTCCCAATACAGCTCATCCCAGACGAATGTCTGCTCTTTACACCCCATGAGGGACTTCTCAACAGTGCGAATGTGTGCCAACAGCTCGCTGCATCGATGGTGGAGCTTATCTGCTGGACTATGGAAGTCCACCTCACCATGCAGGTCATGGACATAGCAGATTTTCTTCTTGGATTCCCACGTGTCCCACTTCCTATCCCTACACCTGCTGTGGTGGCAGCTCATGGAGCGGGGGTCCTGTGGCTCCAGCTCTGTCTGGCACTGTGCTGCTGGGTGGGCCGGGCACCTGCAGCAGGGCCACCGCTCCTGTAGCAGGAGTTTCCCCCTGTAGATCTCAGCCTCAGAGAGCACTCGCAGAGCCAAATCCCTCTCAGTCTGGGGGATGTCTCCAGCCTCTGCTTGGTCACATCTGGGGGAGTTACCTCCTCATCTTTTGCTTCTCCGGGGCTCATGGCTTTCCCTTCCCTAGGGAAAGCCAGGAAGCTCAGCTGGGCCTACAGGCACTCCTCCTGTGCTCTGGAGGCTTCCAGGCACTTGAGCATTTCCTGCCACTTTGGGGGCACCACCTGGTCCCCCCAGGTGGTTGGGCCTTGCACTTGCTTCAGCTGATCCAGCAGCTTGGTCTGCTTCTGCAGGTGCTGCTGCAGGGCTTCTTTCTCAGAGTTCAGCCACTTATTGGAGGCAATGTGTTGCTGATAGGTGGCTCTGAGCTCCTGCAGCTGGGCCAGGGACTGCTCCTGCTGCTCGTGCAGCTCCCAAGCCACATGGCTCTCTCTCTTGGACACCTCTTTCCATTCCTGTATCTTCTCCGCTAAGTGATCTAGCTGTTCCCACAGATGTTTCTTCATCTGCTGCTCTGAGTTCAGGATGCTGGTGAGCTCCTCCATCTCTCCGATCACCCTGTGGAGAGCATCCCACAGCAGGGCTAGCTATTCCTCTGGCTATGGGTCACACACACATGCGAATCATGGGGGTCTCAGGGATCTCCTGCCGACCGTAGGCCTTATCGTCCAGTCTCCTTAGTTGCTCCCATTGCTCCACTTTCTAGAGACAGAGCCTCTGGTTTTCCTTGACCTGGATATGACCTTGTTCCTCCAGGTTTTTCAACTCCATCTGCGTGTGGTAGGCCTGGGCCTGCAACTGTCACTCAGGCTGAGATGGCTCTATCAGCTTCCTTCTCAGTTCCCCCAGCTCATTCTCTAGATCAGCACCTGCTTCTCCCTTCTCTCCTTCTCCTCTGTCAGTTGGTTCACCTGGTCAGTCAGCCACTGAGCCTCGTCCTTCCATGAGGAACTCTCAATGCACAGGTTCTCTGTGAAGGTGTCTCTCTCCAGATATTCTGAGGTCACCATACAGCTCAGGTTGTCCAGTAGTCTCTTCAGTACCTCCCACCCCACCAGCACTTGTTGGAACTTGCAGATTCTGTTCTTCCTGTTACTCTTCCGTGTCCAGAGGGCTTCCAGCTTCTCCTGCAACACTGTGTTCACTTGCTCCAAGTCATTGAAGCTTCTGGTCTTTTCCTTGAGCTGAAGTGTCACATCATTCAGCTGTTCGAAAAACATTTCGATCTCCTTCTGTGCAGCAGTGACGGCAGAAGTGGCCATCTCCAACTCCACCATGCGCCACTCTGCGGCCTGCAGGTGGCAGGTGAGAACTTCTTGCTCCATTTCTTTGTCATTGGCCCACCTGCTCCACTTAGGCCGTTGCAGATTGTAAATCACTTTCTGTACAAACCAATCTCTGTATGGGTGGCTTGTGGATCTCTAGCTCTGTTTTTGGTTCTTCGTGCACCTCAGCTATCTTGTCCCTCTCTTTCTCCAGTCGATCCTGCAGGTCTGTGTTTTCCTGCTTCAGTGGTTGGATCTTGGCACAGAGTGCCTGGTTTTCCTCTTTTGCTGCAGTCCAGGGTGGGCACCATGTGTCGCTAGCACCTCTGCAGATCCTTGGTGGTATGGCAACCCTTGATATTCTTGACCCTGTTGGCTGTGACTGTGTCCAAAGGCAGGGGAGACCCCCCAGTCAGCATCACCTTTGGCTGGACCCTCTGATAAATCACCCTCCCCAGTTGTGTTTGTCTTGGGGATCCCTCCCTTTTTCATGTTTGGTGTTTTTTTGAATGTTGCAAGTCTAATGGGAGGATTCCTCTGCCAGTGTTCTGGCAGTAGTTTCTTGCCTGCAGCTCTCTCATGGAGTCTTGTTGTTTCAGACATCTGAGCACTGGAATGGGAAAGGTGGGCTGGCCACATTCCCAGGCTCTGGGAAATCCTCTATTCTCCCACTCACTGACAAGGATGTCAATTTGCTACTCTACTCCAAAGTTGCCTCAAGTCTCTAGCTCACCACTCAGCCACCACTACCTTCCTCAACTGCTGGTGGTGGTGTCAACCAACAGAGGGAATCTTGATGCTTGGCAACATGGAATGTGGGGTGGCCACCATTCTTATATCACATTGGTCAGAAAGAACAATGAAAGAATGAGGTGTGGCCGGAATCCTGTGATGTAGGCAGCATGGTCAGAGTCAAGATGACAGAGGCTTCCCCAGCCCCTTTCCCAGGGAACTCTTTCCAATTCTGTTGGGGACAAGAGGATGACCTGCTTTAGCTGGATAGCGGCACAGATTGTTGTGTGTGTCTGTTTGTTGCCAGTCCCGGACCTTGAACTCAGGATCTGGGCACAGTCTGTGAACTGCTTTTGCTCAAGGCTAGCCCTCTACCACAAGAGCTACACTGCTCTACTTCTGTCTTTGTTGGCACTGAAGTTGGACAGGGGTCTCAAGAACTTTCCTGCCTAGGGTGAATTTGACCATGATCCTCCCATCACAGACTTGTAAGTATCAAGGAGGACTGCTGAGAGCCACTGGTGCCTGCCTAATCATTAATCTTGCTGTTCTTGGACAGACAAGTGAGTTCCCTATCCACAGGTTAAAATGGTGGGAGCTGGAGCCCACAGTCAAATCCTGGTCCTGCCACCTCCAAATGGCAGGAGATCCTTAGAAACTCATTACTATCTATATGAATACCAATGGAATGTGATGTATGTTATGACTGAATGGACAGTTCTTGAATGATTCTACGATAAAATTATACACAATTATAGTAAAGGATATTGATCGATTTTAATCAATACTTTATGTAGCATTTAAACAATCACATTCATTAAATGTAGGCTGAATGAAATACCTAAGAATTGGGCATAACATAGTATAAACTTGCCATTTTTGACTGGGATTGCAACTCTTGGTCTGGGTAACTCTGTTGCACCGTGTGGAAAGGGGAAGCTGGTCTCCTTGAAGTCAAGAAATTCATGTGTGCTCCTTACATCTGAAATCGATCCCCAGCACTGGAAAACAACCTATTCATGTACATTTTAAATATATGATTTATATTTATTTACATATGTTGACTCCATATTGTGTTCAGTGTAGTTATTCATTTTATTTTTTTGTTTCATTCATGTAAGGACTTTACTTTATTGACTATTATGGCACATAGAACATTGATTACATGATTAAATAGGATATAGGTCTGCATCTGTATTCCACTTATTCCTGACACCCAGGACTTTCACAGAAAAAGAAACAAGTGTCACCATCAGCTTCTTGCTCCACGTTCATTGTTTGGGAGTGCTGGCATTTGAACTCACGGCCTACAGGGCCAAATTCAAGAAAGGATGAGGGTTAGCATGCCATCCTGATAGGCAGTTCCCAGGACCTTAGATCGAACCCCAGGGGTTGAGAAAATAAGAACAGATTGACACACAGATGGTAGTACCCTAATAAATATATGTGTTTATAGAGTGCCAGAGATGTCTATCCATTATTCAGTTATATAGACTACCTTTCTACAATTCTTGGGTATTTGTTATGCTCCATGTAATTAATGTTATTATTTTCATCCTTAATAAACTATTAAGTAAATCAGTGTCCTGAAATTATTGCATCCTTCTGAAAAATAGTATTCTTTTAATGCTTCATATGATATTAAATAAAATCACTCAGCTGATTGAAATCATGAAGTCTAATTTTATATGAGTATCACTCATGAGCATCTCATTCAACCATGACATTGCTAACATTCCATCGTTATTCCTGTGGATGAGAACGAGTCTCTTAGGATCTCCCACCATCTGGATGTGGCATAACTGGGATTCGAACTGTAGGCCTATGTTGCCATGCAAGACTATGACTTCCCCAATAGCCCGCAATTAAAAAAATTATTTAGCTCCCTGGTTTGCAATTCATGACATTTTTTTCTGCCAGGCCTGGGATGTGAACTCAAGGTCTGGGTAAATATGCAGCACTGTGAGGGAAGAGAATCTGACCATGCTTGAAGACAAGAAACTCAGGTCTGTTCCCTAGGCCTGAATTCAAGCCTCAGGCCTGGAAAACATACTCCTTATATCCATTTTAAAGATAGGATTTATACTTCCATACAGATATTCAGTCTATATTGTGTTTGGTGTGGTTATTCACTTTATTTCTTGTTTTATTCATTTATTTTCCAATTATTTTATTGACTCTGATGACACCTCTACATTTACAACATTGTTTACATCCTATCACATAGCATCCAGATTTGTAGATATGTTCTCCATCATGCCTGACACCAAGAACTCTCCCAGAAAAGGAAAACATGTGTCACACTCGGCTTCTTACTCCAAGATTAAATTTTTGGTTGGGATCTGAACTCAGGGCCTAGCAGGCCCAATTCACGAATGGATGATTGGGAACATTGCAGCCTCTAGCCAATGAAGCTGTCAGGTGGCTCCCAGATCCTGATATCCAGCCCCAGGTTTGGCCAAAACAGTGATACATGGATAGGCAGACGGTGCTATACAAATAAATATATATTGGTAAAGAGTGCCAGAGCTGTCTAGCTATGATTGAATGACACCTACTATGTTCCTACCAACTCTTAGTCATTTATTATACTGCCATTAAAGGAATATTATTCTTTTCATGCTTAATAAACTATTAATTAGGATCAATCAGGTTCCTAGGATTATTGCATCCAATTTTAAACGAGACTGAGGCATGAACTACTCTTTCAATTGGTATTCCTATTGTTCTTGAGTCAAATCATTGACTCAATTTTTCCATTAGGATGGAATCATATTGAGTTCCCATTACCATTAATTTTGTGGCCCCAATCCTCTTTTGTATGAATGACATTAATGCATTAATTACACCAGGGCTAATTTATAGCATCAGGAGGGTATGAATCAAGGTGGGCAGCAATAGCTGAAATCAGAGTCATCATCCATGGAGACCTATATTAATGTCAGAAGGAAGAGAACTACACCAGAAAGGGCAGTTATTAGGTTTGTTGCCCATGGGGACCATGAGAAGAGAGACATAACATGACACAGTCCCTAAGACTCTTCTAACAGAGGCCAATCTTTCCCTTGTACAGAGGCTACCTTGTTTCATGAGAAGTCCAGTTCCAGGCGATTTCAGAGAACTACCTCTGCCAGTGAGTCTACTTGGGAGCTCTAACTGAACTAGCATCTAGATTGCAGTAGGCATATAGGTAAGACAAAGAATATTCCACATCAGTACACCAATCCTGACTTTATGTATAGCACAGCTAACAATTTTATACCAGCTCTATCGTAAGCTCCAATTTCAAGACATACTCATACCATTTGCTAGATACTTATACTTTCTGAGGTTTGTCTTCTTTCCTTTCAAACATTTAAAGACAATCATTACTTTTCAAATCCTTTCTTATCCAGAGGATACCAATTTTTTTCCCAATTCCTTTCCCAAGGCTTTCTTTACCACCCTCCTCTTCTTTTCAGTTTCTTGAGCATCTTTGTGGCTAGAGTTTAAAACTGCCCAATTTTCTTTGGCTTGTGGAACCTTTATCTTAGAACAGCCTTAAGGCACCATGGTGATGTAGAAGCTTGCTAGATTTTAAGGCTAAGAGTACTACCTCCATTGATAACACACTCAGGTTATTACCATACCAGAGCCAAACTAAGCTGTGACCATAGAGTGGATTTCCAGTAACTATGCACTGAAGTGCCTAAGGTAAGCAAGCCAGTGATATCCTTGTCCCCAATATCCACTGTGGGATTAGAGAGGGTTTCTGGATATCACCCAAAAGAATGTCCCACAAGATCTTAGATTTAGCAGCTGTCAACCAGGAAGCAGACTCAGGTGATGGAATCAGGCAGGAGTTCCTCCAGGTGACTGTCAGGCCGTCGTTGAACTTTACCCATTAGGGTATACAGCAGCAGCAGCAGCAGGGTCTCTCAGTGGCTCCAAGGGACTGTTGCCTCATGCTGGGCTGCAAATTCCTACACAGACTGGTTAAGGATGCAAGTAATAAATAGGCTTGGCAGGCTGTGGCCCCGTTGGTTTTTAAGAACATTTAGACAATAGCCCAGGACAATTTACCAAAATGACAACTTATTACTAACAAGATATTTTTGTAAATAGAGACAGAAGGCTTAGTCTTGTAATCATCTCTGACAGATGCAGTCTCCACACTTGCAAACCTACAATTGTTAACACTATTCTTTATGCCTTTTTCTAAAAAACATTATTTTTCCTCATTTTTCCAAAACTGACTCTGGACTCTTGATCGTAAAAAGGGGGTAGAAGGGCGAAGCTCCATCTTCTGTAACTTTTTCAAGCTGACTTCAGGGGTGTTGATCCAACCTAGCCAGGAACCTATAACCTTAGCCTATTTTACAAAGAGGCTATCAGGGTTACATGTCATTAAGAACAATATTTGACTTCTGACAACTGCACAGACCTTTTCTCCTGCGACACCAGTGTAGCTTGTTTAGCACTCCGGTTTGCAAAAGCATCTTTCTGGATGACTTAGGAATGTGATCTCTAGTGACCCAAATAATGCCTAAGTTACCTTTGCAGGCCTTTAGACAGATATCAATAGAAACACACTCTCATGTTTACAAAATTTTTCTGAGCAGATGAATTTCATGTAACTGGTGTCAGCTCAAAAGTTACTGCCAATTAAAGCTTTTGGCACATAAAGTGGTTGAGATTTAAACTATGCCCCACATTTTATAACATTAGCTTTTTAGTAGTACCACAGAGGACTGGCAAGTTCCTGTCCCTTACAAGGTAGATAGTCATGGACATTAGGCATGCTTACAAACTCTTGCCATGACCTCCCGGCTCTGACCAATTTTGAAGGGCCACGCACAAATGACTCTAGGATCTGACATTTCTGCCATCCAAGCAGTGGTTACTGCCTCTGGATGCTCCTCCATTGCTTTGTCGCAGGAGTGTCTTCTCCACACTGGGATAAATGCTTCTCATTTCCCTTAGCTGGTCGCAGGACTTGATGTCGGGGCCTGAGTGCTGTCCTTCAGCTCTCCAGCTCAAGGCTAGCACTCTGCCACTTTGAGTCCTAAAGCAACTTTGCTTGCTCTTTCAGCACCCTGCTGGCTGAGTAGAGGTGACAGTCTCACAGGGACCTTTTTCTGCCCGGGCTGGCTTTGAACCAGTTTGCAGATCAATGAGTCTCATAAAGTCACTTTGCTCCAATTAAAAGCAACAAGGTGGTCAACATAGAAGTAGCTTTTAAGCATGTTCTTACCTGGAACTTAAGAGCCAAAGTTACATCTGACAAACTTGTAAGAATCCTCTGTGCTTTGCTCTGGGCTTGCTTGAAACGTATAAAAAACCTATAAGAGCAAAGTAGAATAGCAATTCTTTTTGGTAATCCTAATTTTTTCTTCGTGCACTTTGAGACAAATGTTAAAAACAATTTTACTGTTAAACTTTATATCCAAAAATCCATTCCTAATTTTTTAAGCTTCTTATTAATCTCCTTTACTATTTTATACTTTAGTTTTCATTTGCATTTTGAAAAGGTCCCTTGAAAACTTGAGGACAATTGTCACTCATTGCCTCTTGGCTGCTTGTTTTAAAACAGATACACATTAAAAATCTTGAACTCAAATGACAATTTTTTTCCTTAATGCAAAAATTACAATCACCAGGGAATTCCGGGCAGATGGCGGAGGAGAAGCTGAAATCTGAACAAGCTCTCGCATAGAAAGCATATCTAAAATATACTTGGTACTCAAAAAATTAAACCCCCCAACAACAAATCCTCAAAGAAACAACTGCCCAATAAATAAGTGGGCGAAAGACCTAAAGAGAAACTTCTCTGAAGAAGAAAGAAGGATGGCCAATAGACACATGAAGAAATGTTCAACATCACTAGCCATAAAAGAAATGCAAATCAAAACAACATTGAGATATCACCTCACTCCAGTTAGAACGGCAAAAATCAAGAACTCTAACAACAACAGATGCTGGAGGGGATGTGGACAGAAAGGAACCTTACTTCATTGTTGGTGGGAATGTAAACTTGTTCAACCACTTTGGAAAGCAGTATGGAGGTTCCTCAAAAGACTTCACATAGAACTCCCCTATGACCCAGCAATCCCTCTTTTGGGCATTTACCCAAATGTTTACAAACAAGACCACACTAAAGCTACCAGCACAACTATGTTTATAGCAGCATTATTTACCACAGCTAAGATATGGAACCAACACAGATGCCCCTCAGTAGATGAATGGATCAAGAAAATGTGGTATATATACACAATGGAATTCTATGCCTCCATCAGAAAGAATGACATTTCCCCATTTGTTAGGAAATGGAAAGGCTTGGAAAAAATTATATTAAGTGAAGTAAGCCAGACCCAAAGAAACATAGGTCCCATGGTTTCCCTTATTTGCAATATCTAGTATATGTATGAGTCAAGAGGAAAAGGTCAGATAATGTGATGTTAGGAAAACGAACCCTTAAATATGTATTTTAATGTTTTTTTTCTTTCATGCATGTGTTTCTAACGCATTTATAAGATTATTTCTTTATTGCTTTGTATGTCCCTCCCCCACAGTGTAACCCCCGCTTTCACTATATTTGATGTCAGTATAACTTGTGGAGGAGATGGGGACAAACAAGTCGTTTAAGGATTCAGGTGGATCTGTTGCAACAATTAGAAGTACAAAATGTCATGTCAAAAATGAGCTTTACAATGTTGGTGTGGGGGGGAGGGGGGGAAGGATTGGGTGGGGGGGAGGGGGGAGGCTGGGAAGGGAGGTGAAGGATAAACAAAGGAGGAGGCTGCAATGCTTGGTAAGAAATGTATGCATTATACTGCCCATGTAATTGTAACCCCTCTGTAGTGTATGTTCTCAAATAAAATAAAATTAAATTAAAAATATATATATAAATAAAAAAATTACAATCACCGTAACTGTACCAAAAAGCTAGACTTGACACCTTTATGACTTTTAAGAACATATCCTAATTGTGGAACATAATTGAAAGTAAGCCACATTATACAAATACCTTTTTACCCTCTTTTTAAGACCTTCCTAATTTTAATGTTAACACATCCAAGGGGAAGTTTTAGCAATACTAATCAGATCATCAAATCACTCATTTTAACCATCATGTTTTCAGTGTCTATCTGCAGGGAAAAGAGAGAACATAGATGGGCCACTCAGTCCCTTCTATGAAATGGGCACACACCCAATCCGACTCTTTAGGGTTAGATGAACTGCGTTTGTGCCAGCTTGCCCTCTTTCACCATGCGCGGACTCCTCCCAGGGCCTGTCCCACCATGCATGACCAGCTGAACTGCACTTCTGCCTATTCACCCCTTACCTCTAAAGACAGGTCATCTGTTGGTTCATGAATGAAATACACAGTTTTAGGCAGACTGAACAGGTATGGTCTTTGACAGGGTTAAACTAACCTTTACATCTAAATTTCTAATATTTATCCCCAAATTTTAGCCAAGGGAACTAAATCCCAAACAGACAATGCATTTTTGTTAAGCCAGATAACTTGATTACAGTATAAACAGTCTTATGCACTTTAAAATATTAGTTTTTAAAATACCAGATTTTCTATTTTTCAAGTTAAAGAATCCTTAAAAAGTCATTTAAAACACTATGAAGATTCTTTAAAAATTTTGTTAATGTCCAAACCTCATAACCTTTTGAATTTTAAATTTAAACTCACCCAATTGTTACAGCATGCTGACAATTCTTATCTTTGAACACATTCACAGACACACACAAAACACTCACACAGATCTTAAAGCACACAAAAATCAAAATCAGTTGTACGTACACATTCTAAAGTTTTTAAACAAAAATTTAAGACAGTATTTCTTTTAAACTATGTACTTTTGTTGGGCTTCATTTTCCCAGAGCTTGCTTGTTTAACAAGACAATTCACTAATTAGTCTTTTGAATCCCTTCTGTGGGAGGAGGGTTGTGGGAGGGGGTCACCTAAAACTAAACTGGCTAGATTTGTTTATCTAATTTTAGACAAGAGCACTTTCCAAATTGTTACATTGTCAGGACTAGCTGAAAAAGTCCAAATCAGGCACACAGCATTCTATACCCTCCCTGCCGGCAGCCTCCACAAGAAGAAAATGCAGCCTGAGGCTTGAAAGGAACCAAACTAGCTCAGTAACCTTCCATGCCTCATAGGGAGGGTGGGCATAGCAAGTCTGTGACCGAGCCCAGCTGCAACTTTTATTCCCCCAGAGATGTTCAAATAAATAAATAACAAAAACACAGATAAACACAAAAACCAAGGATCCACATTTAAAACTGGTACCAATTCTAAAACAGCTAGACAAGAACCAAAGGCTGAGTTGGGGACTAATGCGACCCAGTTTATCCCTACCGGAACTCTGTATTGCTCCCACTCAGCAAGCTGATCCAGATTCTGCTGAATGCACCTGCCATGCTCACCCAAAACTTCCCTACCTCTGGAAACAGAACAGAAAACACACCAAAGTAAACAAGACAGACAAGTGCCCACAAAGACAAAATCAGGTCTCAGTGAATGGGGTGACATCTCACCACCATTCACTTACCGGAGGACTCAACCCCCCCCACTGACCTCCCGAGAATTTTTCTTTTAGATTCCTGCAAACGTTGACCCAAGGGCCTTCCAAGGCGGAGGAGAATTCCCAGTCATCTTGGGGCAAGGGAGAAAAGTCCCTAGCGGCCGTCCCCTCAGACTGACATGTTCTCCCCCATGCTCATACCTCCTGAGCCAAGGACTGAGGCTGAGATCTAACTGGGGCCACTTGCGGGTGGTCAGTGGCAATTTCATAATTGACAAACAAGCAAGTTACAAAAGCAGAATCAGCAGTTTTTGTTTTTAAACGAACTAGGACAAGGTCTAGGGGTGTCCCGGGAGTGGACTCACTTTGCCCCATATTTTTCCTGTAAAGTAAATCCAATTACATACATGGCAAGCAAAAGTAAAAGAACAATGAGACACAGACAGACACAATTATACAAAGAACGAGGAGGGATCCCAAAACCAAAAGTTACTTTTTTTCTCAACCTATTTTCTCCACAAGCAAGCCCCCTGTCCAACTAGGACTGCTAGGGCTGGTGGAATTGAGGGGTCCAGGCATCCCTGGACCTCTTCGGCCATAGGGGACTCTGCTGAATTGAGCCTCACCCTACTTTTGGCCTCACTCTGGCACCTTCTCTACCTAGGTTGACCACGCTTACCTCGAGGCTTTCCTCTGAACTTCTGTCCAACAGCCGAGTGCTCGCACAATTTCCTACCGGCTGGTGATCCCAGTCCCCCTCAGGTTTGAGCGGCTAAGAGCTTTATCCCAGACGAGCCCCCATTAAATGTAGTAGGAAGAATCCTACTCAGGCAGGCAAGCCCACCTAGTCGTGCGGGGTGACAGAGCCCACCACAACAAAGTTGCTAATAAAGAAGCAACTTTATTGAGAAGGTTCCTACACTGACCAGCCAGGGCCGCAGCACAGGCTTGGGAGCTGATACTGCGACCCCGAGCAGCCCACATACTTAGGTTTTTAAAGGCAAAATTCACAAGGTTGAGCCTGGTCATACGCAGGTGACCAATGGGATCATAACTGTAACACACACAAAGGATTGTATGGTCATACTAGACCACACACAAGTAACCAATAGGTGGAGTCACCAGTATGAGCCAGATTACACCCATCTGTTTAATCAGTCAGTCCTTAACAGAACAACGAAGGTGGGTTAAGTTGTAAAGGAGAGGGGGACCTAGAGACATTCTTTCCATTCCAAGAACTGGGCTGGTTGGATCCAAGGTCGAGTTAACCTTGTTTAGAGGTTTGTTTGTTTTTTTCTCCCTAAAATCCCTAAAACAAAGGCAAAGCCTGGAAACAAGCTGTACTAGCTTGAGTCTTCTCCCAGGGCCTACTTCAATACATAATTTAATGGAGACATTTGTCACAGTCTTCTCACGTTTACAGTCTCTCCCAAGAATGAGCTTTGTCTTATTTATCTTTCGACACGTTCCTATAGGGATGTCTTTAGATGATTTATACAGAGAAGCCTTTTTAAAATTTTTATTTATATTTTATTGTGAAAATAGTGTACAGAGGGGTTACAATTACATGGGCAAGATAATTAGTACGTTTCTTATCAAGCATTGTAGCCTCCTCTTTGTTTCCCCTCCCCATCCCTTCCCAGCCTCCCCCTGACCCCTCACCTAATTCCCCCCCCCCCCAACCAAAGTTGTAAAGTTCGTTTTTGACATGAAAACTTGTACTTCTCATTGTTGCAACGGGTCCACCTTCATCCTTACTTAAACGACTTGTTTTGTACCCTTCCCCTCCACAAATTATACCAACATGAAATACAGTGAAAACAGGGGTTATACTGTCGGGGAGGGACATACAAAGCAACAAAGAAATAACCTTATAAATGCACTGGAATCAAATGCATGAAAGAAAAAAAGTAAATACATATCTTAGAGATCATTTTCTTAACATCACCTTATCTGACCTTTTCTGCTTGACTCATGTATATACTAGATATTGCAAATAAGGGAAACCATGGGTCCTATGTTTCTTTGGGCTTGGCTTACTTCACTTAATATAGATTTTTCAAAGTCTTTCCATTTCCTAACAAATGGGGCAATGTCATTCTTTCTGATGGAGGCATAGAATTCCATTGTGTTTATAAACCACATTTTCTTGATCTATTCATCTACTGAGGGGCATCTGGGTTGGTTCCATACCTTAGCTATAGTAAATAATGCTGCAATAAACATAGTTGTTCTGGGAGCTTTAGTGTGGTCTTGTTTGTAAACATTTGAGTAAATGCCCCAAAGTGGGATTGCAGGGTCATAAGGGAGCTCTATGTGGTGTCTTTTGAGGTACCTCCATACTACTTTCCAAAGTTGTTGAACAAGTTTACACTCACACTAACAATGAAGTAAGGTTCCATTCTGTCCACATCCCCTCCAGCATCTGTTGTTATTAGAGTTCTAGATTTTTGCCATGCTAACTGTGGTGAGGTGGTATCTTAATACTGTTTTGATTTGCATTTCTTTTATGGCTAGTGATGTTGAGCATTTCTTCATGTGTCTATTGGCCATTCATCTTTCTTCTTCAGAGAAGTTTCACTTTAAGTGATTAGCCTACTTATTTATTGAGCAGTTGTTTCTTGGAGGACTTGTTGTTGGGGAATTTAATTTTTTGAGTTCCAAGTATATTTTAGATATGAGACACTTGTCCGTTGTATGGCTAGTGAAGATCTTCTCCCAATTCGTGGGCTTTCTATGGATCTTGCTAGCTATGTCCTATGCCATGCAGAAGCTCTGCAACTTCATGAAAATCCATTTGTCCAACCTTTCTTTGATTCGTTGTGTTTCCGGGTCTCTATTCAGAAAATTTCAGCCTGAGCCAAGTAAACCTAGCGTTTCTCCTATTCCATCCTTAAAGTTTTCAGAGTGTCTGCTTTGACTCTGAGGCCTTTGATCCATTTGGAGTTGATTCTGGTTCAGGGTGATATATAAGGATCAGCACCATTTACTAAAGAGGCTGTCTTTGTTTCATTCTTTTTTGTTACCTCCCTTATCGAAGACTAGATGGCTATAGGTCTGAAGCTTCATTTCTGGGTTTTCAATTATATCCCACTGTTCCTGAGGTCTGTTCTTGTGCCAGTACCAAGCTGTTTTGATTACTATGGCTTTATAGTAGTGTTTGAAATTTGGGATTGATATTCTTCCAGCAATGTTCTTTCCCTTGAGGATCCTTGTTGCTATTCGGATGCTTTTATTGTTCCATATGAATTTTTGGATTGCCTCTTCTATTTCCTTGAAGAATGAGGTTGGAATTTTGATAGGTGTCACATTGAATTTGTAGATAGCCTGGAGAAGTATTAACATTTTCCCAATGTTAATCTTTCCAATCCAGGAGCATGGGAGTTTTTCCCATTTTCAAAGTTCTGTTTTGATTTCATTTTTCAAGTTTTTAAAGTTTTCATCATAGAGGTCCTTCACTTCTTTGGTTAAGTTAATTCCTAGGTATTTTATTTTTTGTGGGGCTATTACAAGTGGATTTGCTTTCCTAATTTCAGCCACACTTTTCTCATTTTTGGCATACAGAAAAGCCATTGATTTTGGGGGGTTAATTTTATACCCTGCTACTTTGCCAAAGTTTTGAATCAGATTGAGTAATTTTGGAGTGGAGTCTATGGCATTCTTTAAATACAAGATCATGTCATCTGCAAAGAGGGAGAGTTTTATTTCTTCTTTCCCTATTTGGATCACCTTTATTTTTGCATCTTGTCTTATTGCTATAGCTTGGCATTCTAATACTAGATTGAAGAGAAGTGGAGAGAATGGACATCTTTGTCTTATTCCTGAGTTAAGGGGAAATGGCTTTATTTTTTCACCATTAATTATAATGTTGGCTATAGGTTTGTTATATACAGCCGTTATTGTACTGAGGAATGTTCAATGGATTCCTAATTTTTCCAAAATCTTCATCATAAAGGGGTGTTGGATCTTGTCGAATGCTTTCTCTGCATGTATTGAGATAACCATGTGGTTCTTATTCTTGCTCCTGGTGATGTGATGAATAATATTAATTGATTTGCGTATATTGAACCAGCTTTGCATCCCTGGAATGATCCCTGTTTGACCGTGCTGTATGATTTTTTGGATGAATTGTTGACGTCGATTCGCCAAAATTTTGTTGAGAAGTTTTGCATCAATGTTCATTAAAGAAATGGGTCTATAGTTCTCTTTCTTTGATGAGTCCCTGCCTGGTTTTGGGATGAGGGTTATGATGGCTTCATAGAATGTGTTTGGTAATGAGCTTTCTCTTTCAATTTCATTGAAGAGTTCTAGGAGTGTTGGTGTGGGCTCTGCTTTGAAGGCCTTGTAGAATTCTGCTTTAAAACCATCTGGTCCTGGAATTTTCTTAGATGGGAGGTCTCTTATTGCTGTTTCAATTTCAGTGCTTAATATGGGCTTGTTAAGATCGTTTAACTCATCTTGGTTTTGTTTTGGCATGTCAATATTTTCTAGGAAAAGGTACATTTGTGTCAAGTTCTCAAACTTATAAGCATAAAGTTTTGAGGTTGTTTCTGAGGTGATGTTTCCATTCTTATCTCTGAGTTTATTTATTTGGGTGTGTTCTCTTCTTTTTCTGATAAGACTTGCTAAGGGCCTGTCAATTTTGTTAAGTTTTTCGAAGAACCAACTCTTCATTTTGTTGATTGTTTCTATAGTTATTTTAGATTCTAATTCATTTAATTCTGATTTAATTTTAATTATTACTTTCCATCTACTGCATTGAGGTTTATCTTGCTGCTCTTTTCAAGGAGGTTCAGATGTCTCATTAAATTTTTGGATTCAGATCTCTCCAATTTGTTGATGTAGGAGCTCAGAGCTATAATCTTGACTCTGAGTACTGCCTTTGCTGAGTCCCAGAGGAGCTGGTAATTTGTGTGCTCATTTCTGTGGAATAGCATGAACATTTGAATTTCCTTTCTAATCTCTTCCAAGACCCACTCGTGAATCAGAAGTGTGTTGTTCAGCCTCCATGTGTTACTTGACTTTCTTTGGTGGCTTTTGGTGTTGAGTTCTAATTTTATTCCCTTGTGGTGAGAGAGAATGCAAGGTATAAATTCAATGTTTCTGAATTTGGACAAGTTTGCTTTGTGGCCTAAAATGTGGTCTATTTTAGAAAATGTTCCATGTGCTGCTCAGAAAAATGTAAATTCTGATGCTGCTGGATGAAATATTCGGTTCATACCATTCCTGTTTTTACCTTTGAGTGTTCTCAGATTGCTCATGCCATTCCTGCCTTTCTCTTTGAGTATTCTCAAGCTGCTTATGCAAATCCTTTATCATTATTTGAGTAGCTTCCTCACACTCATGATATTCCTGTATAAACCTTTGGATTGCCTCCTCTCTCTCATACAGAGTCCTTTGTATGTTTTCAATCTTTTCCTTCATTAGCATTTTGTTTGCCTCCATTGAACTGTTGCTTGCCTCTTCTCTCTCCTTATCATGCTCCTACAGAGTCCTTTGTATGTTTTCAATATTTTTATTTATCATGTTTGCCAGCAGTGTTTGTAGAGCTATTTGTGAACTCTCCTCTGGATTATTTATGATCTGTTCTGTCCCCTGATTATCATGATTGGGAGTCGAGATACCGAACTTACCATTTTTTTTTGTATTTTTCCGTCTTACTCTGCCCATTTGGGATGAAAATAACAGCAGTTATGTGCTAGAAAATTACTTAAGGCAAGCATCAACCAAAGTCTGTATTTGCACAGTCAATAGTCTACAGATACAATCTAGTTCAACAGATACATCTATTCAACATCAAACAAGGATATATTAATGGGCTACAAACCGCAAAGAAGTATTTGGTAAACCAGAAATTATTAGGTTTAGGGAGAGATGTGGGTAAAAAATAGGAATAAAGTGATGTGGGAAGGCACAGGGAGAGTTAACTTAAGTAAGTTTTAATCTCAAAGTAGTAAATAGGTTGGATAGGATGAAAGTAGAGAGAGACAAAAAAAGAAGAGAAAGGGAAAAGAAAGAGACCAGAAAAAATACCAAAGTAAAAATTGACATATTATGCAGAAACAGGAAAAATATATTCATAAAAGAACGTGGATATAATGATAGATGGGGAGGGATATAAAGGAGATGTGAAAAACTTAAAATAAAAATACTTAAAATATTATAGAGGTAGAAAAAGGTAGTACTGCTCTTAAGGAATTTAAGTCTAAGAGGTTTTGAATTGAATAATGAATTTGTGGATTAAGTGTGTACACAGTGGGGGGTAAGGTCTAATAATCAACTATGGGTTTATCTGAGGATGTGCAGTACAACAACTAAGTCACATAAAGAAGAAAGAAAGAGAAGAAAAGGTGAAAAGGACAAGAAAGAAAGAAAAAAAGATCAGAAGTTCAGTAGAGCTAAACAAAAAACAAAAACAAATTAAAAAAGAAAAAAAAAGAAAGAAAAACGCACACACACATATACCCCTAAAATAAAAATTATGAGGAAAAAAGTTACTAGAAAACAATTTTTTTCCAAAAAAGGTAAAAATTAAAAATTAAAAAAAAGTTTTAGAAAAAATTTTTTTATAAAAGGTACAAAAAAAAAGAACAAACTTCTTTGCTTTTTTTCCCTGCATCTCCCTGTATTTCCATAACCAGCCTCTTGTTGGAGTCTCTGGTCTGCTTGTGGTGTTTGATTTTCCTGTGGCTTGATTGGTTTCTTAAGTCAGTTTGTTTGAACAGGCAGAAAAATGCTCTGTTTTACCAAGGGTTTTGTGATATTCCTCCCAGGTTAGTTCAATGGGAGGGAGATCTGCTTTGAGTATCACAAGAGAGGGAGATGGCGTTTTCCTCAAGTTTGGAGATGTGGTGATGAGGCTAGGTTTTGGATATGGTTGAGGCCTTTCAGCAAACAGTAGTTTTTCCTGGGGGCTAGTTTGTGAGAAACGCACAGAGCCCAGCCTGGAGCTACTCTCAGGGCTTATGTTTAGTGAATTTCAATTGATTGTCAAGGCTGTTAAAGGGAGGGGCAGCCTCTGGCTCTGATAACCCAGTGAAGAAAGCCATTCCTGGGCCTCCGCCCAATCTGGGTGACTTATCCCTGGGTGGAGCTTTGTCTGGCAGGTCAGTTGAGGTTCTTGTGACCTGGTAAATGACACTAGTTTTCTTCCAAGACCTGAGTTGGAGCAAGCATCTCTGCCGAGCTTTGTCAGTATCCAAGAAGGAGATCTCCGGTACTGAGGGAGTGGGGTAGAGGGTTGGCCTTTTCTGCTCTGCTCCCTGATGAGAAGGCTTTTCTTGAGGACAGGCAAGTTGTGGGATAAAATTGTAAGGGGGTGGCTAGAAATGTGGCTTAGTAGTAAAGAGCTCACCCAACATGCGTGAATACCAGGGTTTGAATCCTCAGTGCCACATACTCAGAAAAAGCCAGACACAGTGAGTGACTCAAATGGTCGAGTGCTAGCCTTAGGAAAAAAAAAAATCCCCAGGATTGTCAAAAACAATAGGCCACATGCCGGTGGCTCACACCTGGAGAACTACCTTCTCATGAGGCTGAGATTTGAAGACCACAGTTCAAAGACAGACGAGGCAAAAAAAGTCTGTTAGACTCTTATCTCCCATGAACCACTAAAAAATCCCATGTGGAGCTGTGGCTCAAGTGGTAGAGAGTTATCCTTTACTGAATTGCTAATGGACAGTGCCCAGGGTTGATACGAGACACACAACTGGAAAAAAATAGAGGGTTAATCAAAGTACTTTTCCTATTTGCTAATTACGAGAACATTCTCTGGAAAATCAACGCTGATATACACCAGAATTGGAGTCAGACCTCCAGGCCTAAGTGTAGGAGGTCCACATGCCCAGCCTCCTAGCCTCTAGCATTGTAACCTTGTGTCCACAGGGTTCTGAAAGGTCCAATGTTGAAAGGCTTAATATGCTCCCCAAGCCCTTTGCGATAATCAGTTGACTTGTATTGTCATTGTCATTACATGTCTAAACCTATTAGAACACCAGAAGCTCTTGACCATCACCCTATCTCAGGAGACTGAGGACTCAGGATCACACTGAAGCCAGCCAGGGCAGGAAAGTCTATGACACTCTGACTTCCATGACTGAAAGGTCAGATGTTCAAGAGCTTCTTGTTTTTCCCTTGGTGATGAGAAGTTACTCTAAATGTTCTTAGTGTTCTTGACCCATTGACCCATCCTGGGTTCAAATGAAGTTCTCAGGATCCAAGTCCTGGCACAGTTATCAGGAAGAACTCCAGTGTAACACTCTATTTGAAGGACAGAAAACAGTTTCAATAGCCAGGCTAGGTGAAGAGAACAAGGAGGCAGAATATACAAACTCAACAGTGATTTGAGCTGCAAAACCACTTCATTCATTCCAGACACAGATAGCAATAAGGGAAAACCTGAGACATTTGTTAGAGTTACACCAGGGTCAGGCTTTTCTCAGCTTCCTCAAACAATGACTAACTTTCCTCCCTCAGGTGAAGGGAGCCTCAGGCTATCTTTAGGTTATCAATAGAGAGCCATTTTAGTTAGCTTGATGGGAGGAACAGAGTAGAAAAGCCTTGCTCTCTGGTCTTAGAGAGTGGGATTTTTACTCTCCATCTATCAAATAAGAAGGCCCTTCTTCTACCTCTGCCAGTCTTTTCTCCTTCCTTCATTCTCCACATTATTAATACTAATCCCCAGTCCAAGGTGAGGAAGGGTCATTTCTCTTTTGTCTCCAAGCAGCTGAGTTAGAACATGGCACTGCCCTCTTGGCTCTGGGGCCTGATAAGTGGGAAAGAGACATTCTTCCTGTTCTGTGGTTGTGTGAAGGTGATGCTGTTGTCCTGGCACACTGCAGAAGGCCTCATTACTGTGAATTATTCCCTTCTTTCCTCCTGAAGTCCAAGACCAGATTGATCTATCATTTTTCTATCTGTCTGTCTGTCTATCTGTCTATCTGTCTATCTATCTATCTATCTATCTATCTATCTATCTATCTATCTATCTATCTATCTATCTATCTATCTATCTATCTATCTATTTATCTATCTATCTATCTATCTATTGACCTTTCTTTCTTTCTTTCTTACTTTCTTTCTTTCTTTCTTTCTTTCTTTCTTTCTTTCTTTCTTTCTTTCTTTCTTTCTTTCTTTCTTTCTTTCTTTCTTTCTTTCTTTCATTCTTTCTTTCTTTCTCTCTCTCTCTTTCTTTCTTTCTTCTTTTTTTTTGCTTTCTTTCCTTTTTTCTTTCTTTCTTTCTTCCTGTCTTTCTTCTATCTATGTATCTATGTACCAACCTACCTACCTGCCTACCTGCCTACCTGCCTACCTAACAACCTACCTACCTACCTAACTACCTACATAGTTATTTCTCTGACATTTCTTGTGCTGAAATCAAGGCCTGGGCATTGTCTCTAGCACTTTGCTACTCGAGCCACAGCACCAATTCTGGATTTTTCTGTGTATGTGTTACTGAGGATTCGAACCCAGGGTCTCTTGCATGCTAGGCAAGCACTCTCCCACTAATCCACATTCTCAGCCTCCTCAGATTTTTTCTTAATGGTAGTTTTTGCATATATATGCTACCATTTTGCATCCCCAGGTGTAATTTTCTGAATACCGCTTATATCTATGAACTATGATACTCTCTTCCCCTGCGTGATTTGTGACTGCTCCTGCATTTGCCTCATAATAAAATGTAAATAAAGGCTGCTTAGAGCTTCAGTGTGCATTATATAAGGAAACAGGCCTAGAACCCTGGAAGAGAAAAGCAATGGGGCTGAAATGAAGAGAATGATGCATTATGTACAATGAGCATATCTAAAACATAAATCAGTAAATAAAAGCAGAAATTTTGCATACAGCCTCTTTGCATTTAGGGAAGTAATATAAACATGTAAGTAAGTAGGACACTGATACATAAACTTGGCTTCTTTTTGAAATTTCTTTTGTGGCCATCCCATGGCTTAAACTGAGGATGTGATGCATTCCTCAGCTGTTTTTCACAAGTCTGAGGTTCTATCACTGCCACAGCTCCACGTCCAGCTATCTGGTTGTTCAATGGACCAGACTGGCCTTTATTTCTTGCTTGGCTTTCTCTCTCAAAGCTGGAGCTCTACCCTCTAGGCCACTGCTCCACTTATGGTTTTCTGGTGGTTTATTGGAGACAATAAACCTTTCCTGCTAGGGTTGGCTTTGAATGGAGATCTCCTGAGGAGGCTTCAAGTGGATTTCCTCAGGGACTCACCTAGGAGCCGCTCCATCCAATCTTTAGTCTAAATCTCGAGAGTTACTAGAGAAAAACAGAAGCAGGACATGCTTCTAGTGTGTCCTAGATATTTAAGGTTGGAGATACAAAAGGCTCATAATTATTAGATCACTTTATAAGCAAAAGGAGCAATGCAGATAGTGTGAGGATCACTCCAGCTTTTGGTCCTCATATCCTGAGACAGTAAATTCACTGCAGCTCAATGCTAAGTGACAGAACTGGCATGTCCTGTGGACATTTGCTCCTAAATCCTCTTACACTCATTTCTCACTTTTGGCTTCATCCCTGTGACCAGAGGGTAAGATGAAGAGAGAGAATACTCTCAGAGGAAGCAGGTATAAAGAACTTTGGGTAGTTTACTTATAAGTCTCAACCATGGGAATGACCCTATTAAGAAGTCAGTCCTTATCATAAAACAAAGAAGAAACGAAAGAAGGTGAAAGTGCCTGCTGAGTGTAATCCCAGCTCCTCAGGAGGCTGAGATGTAGAGAATTTGAGTTTGATACCAGCCAGTGGAAGTATGTCTTTTACAATGTTATTTCTAAGATATCACAGAAAATCCCAGAAGTGGGGCTGTGACTCAAGCTTAATGCAGTACCCTTGAGGAAAAGGAGCTCTTGGACCAGGCCTAGGCTCATAATTCAACCCCCGGACCTGCCCCCTCAAAAAAGAAACGTGTACCTCAATTTGTTTGTGTACGTATGGATGTATTCCTCTAGGTGAAACTCCTGAGTAGCTATGATGAATGGCACAAAGCAAGAAAATTGTATTCAATAAAATGAGTTCATAACACAGACACTGCTTTTATGATATTGCATGTTTCAGGGCTCCCCTCACTGCTCCCAATGTAGCCTGAGGGTTTCTCTGCATCCCAGGCTTGCTGGAGGAAATCTCCCTCATTGTCTGGACAGGAAAACAAAACACCTCACTCATGTACAACTGTGTACAAAATAACTCCATTTGGGCCAAATGATGAGGATGTGTGAGCGGGCTCTGAAGGTCAGGAGGAAAAGGCCTCTTTTTACCCTTAGCTATCTCTCTTCCCATGCTCTCTTTTAAAAGGAGACCTTCATTTTTGCCACCTCCCATGCCAGGCCAAGTTCTGTGCTCTTATCCTGCCTTTATGAGACTATATTCTGGTGTTCAGATGCAGTGCTCAATATAATACAGGATTCCTTCAGGCAGACGACCAGGGCATTGAACATAATGAAACGTTTTATTGCCGGCAATGATGGGACTATAATGCCTCTCCTAGGTTTCCAGAAGCTTGAGAAATGCAAGCACATTTTGGATATCACAAAGCTTCCTGTCATGTAGGACTGGTGAAGCTCATCAGGTTTTGAAACCTTTGACCTCTCCTAGTTGGGCCCTGGGTGGCTAGGTTTTGGGGTTGTACATATGGACTGGTTGCTGACCATGAGCTCAGAGCCTAAGTCTAGTGCTTTACCACTTTGTCACACCTTCACTTCTGCTTTCTGTGTGTGTGCGTGTATGTGTGTGTGTGTGTGTGTGTGTGTGTGTGTGTACGTTCATGTGTGTGTACATACACTAGTCCTGGAGCTTGAACTCAAGACATGAGCACTGTACCTAGTTTCTCTTGTACAAGGTTTGCCCTCTCCCTGTTGAACCACAGAGCCCCTTCAGGCTTTTTCCTACTGATGTGGTTCTGAGAAATCAAGCCCAGGTTTTCATATATGCAAAACACTCTACCCCTAAGGCACATTCCCAGCCCTCTACTTCAAGTTTGTTAGTTTGTTTCTGTCTTTTTTGTTGTTGTTGTCATTGTAGGAGTTGAAATTTGGGCCTGGGTGCTGTCCCTGAGCTCTTCAGCTCAAATCTTGTGCTCTACCACTTGAGCCACAGAGCCACTTATGGTTTTCTGGTGGTTCATTGGAGCTCAGTGTCTCAAGGATTTTCCTGCCCAGGCTAGCTTTGAACCATGATCCTCAGATCTCATTCTCCTGA
Source organism: Dipodomys spectabilis (assembly GCF_019054845.1). Taxonomy (NCBI): domain Eukaryota; kingdom Metazoa; phylum Chordata; class Mammalia; order Rodentia; family Heteromyidae; genus Dipodomys; species Dipodomys spectabilis. The sequence continues at coordinate 7,497,609 of NW_024870905.1, forward strand.
GTAGCTAGGATGACCGGCATGAGCTCCAAGCACCTAGCTTCCACTTCAGGTTTCTTATTGGTAGATTGGAGATAATAGTCTCATGGTACCTTTTGTGTCAAGGAAAGTTTGGAACCCAAATCTCAGCTTCTTGAGAAGGCAGGATGACAGACCTTGGTTATAGAACCCTAATCCATGGCACTCTGCTGCAAGGGGTTCCTTGGCTCCACGTGGTAATGTGCTAGCCATGACCCCAAGAGGTATGGTTCAGTGCTTAGGCCCTGACTTCAAGGTTCATGACTTAGAAAAAACAAGAAAAAACAATTGCCTCCTGTAGACAACTGACTAGTCTTCAGTAATACATAATTTTGTCCCTGCCATGGGGAAAGATCTAAGCCTCAATATTCTTTTCTGCATAGTCATGTCAGTTGTGGAGTTCTTTTGTTTTCTTTTTCCTTTTATTGTGAAAATACTGTACAAAGGGGTTACAATTACATGGGCAAGATAGTGAGTACATTTCTTATCAAGAATTGTAGCCTCCTCCTTCTTTTATGCTTCCCATCCCTTCCCATCCTACCTCCCCCCCACCCCAACCCCCCCCACCCAAGTTGTAAAGTTCGTTTTTTACATGACAACTTGTACTTCTCATTGTTGCAACAGGTCCACTTGTATCCTTATTTAAACGACTTGTTTTTCCCCTTCCCCTCCACAAATTATACCGACATCAAATACAGTGAAAGCAGGGGTTATACTGTGGTGGAGGGACATACAAAGTTACAAAGAAATAATCTTATAATTGCATTAGAAACAAATGCTTGAAAGAAAAAAAACATTTAAAATCATATCTTAGGGTTCATTTTCCTAATATCATCTTATCTGACCTTTTCTGCTTGACTCATACATATACTCAATATTGCAAATAAGGAAAATCATGGGACCTATGTTTCTTTGGGCTTGGCTTACTTCACTTAATATAATATTTTCCAAGTCTTTCCCTTTCCTAACAAATGGAGCAATGTCATTCTTTCTGATGGAGGCATAGAATTCCGTTGTGTATATATACCACATTTTCTGGATCCATTCATCTACTGAGGGGCATCTGGGTTGGTTCCATATCTTAGCTATGGTAAATAATGCTGCAATGAACATAGGTGTGCTGGTAGCTTCTGTATGGTCTTGTTTGTGATCATGTGGGTAAATGCCCAAAAGTGGGATTGCTGGGTCATAGGGAGAGCTCTTTTCTTCATAGTCATGTTAGTTTTGGAGTTCTTTCAAGGACAAGATGAAAGAATGCACTCTTTGAAGGAGAAAATATATAACACTCTTTTTTTTTTTGGTCAGTCATGGGGCTTGAAATCTGGGCCTGAATTCTGTCCTTTAGCTCTTCAGCTCAAGGCTAGTGCTCTACCACTTGAGCTACAACGACACTTCCAGTTGTCTGGTGGTTTATTGGAGATCAGATTTTCAGCGTCTTTCCTGCCCGGGCTGGCTTTGAATCATGATCCTCAAATCTCAGCCTCCAGAGTAGTTAGGATTACAAGCGTGAGCCACTGGTGCCCGGCTCCAAATAACCCTCTTTACTTGACTCAGCATACAGCACCCTGTGAAAGACTCAGCACCCAGCACCCAATACAGAACTCAGCACCCTGCACCCTGCGAAGGACTCAGCACATAGCATCCTGTGCAGGACTCAGCACATAGCAACCCGTGAGGGCACTAACACCCCCAGGAAATACTAATCACATAGATGTATCCCACAAGCTCTCATCAGTATTAGGGTGCTTTCATCAGTATCACCATTCTTTCAGAAACACATCACAAACTGCACAAAGTTCACATCTAATGATGCAGAGGGGTATTTTTGGGGGGAGGAGTCAGCCACATGGATTACACTAAAATGTTGGGGGTACTGTCCAAAGATCTTTTCCTCAAGGCTAGATATCTATCACTTTGATCCACAATCAGAGTTTCACAGAAATCCTGCCAGGGCTGTTTTTTAAACCCACCAGTGTCAGATCTCAGCCCCCGAGAATCTTGGATGACAGGGGTGAGCAAGCCAGCAGCATCTGATTCTGTGGGGTTGAGTTGCAGTTGTATACCTCTGACTAAGTCAGGTTAGATGGCAGCTGTCAGCACGACTACCGGCTTGCTCTGTGATGAGGTATTTGAAGTTCTATCCTTATAGAGTTGCAGTCACAACATTCATTCTTTTTTTCATGCCCATCCTGGACCTTGAGTAAGGGTCTAGACACAGTCCCTAAGCTTTTAAGCTCAAAGTTAATGCTGAACTGCTTGAGCGAGAGCACAACTACTGGATTTTTATGTGCATGTGGTAGTGAGGAATCGAATCCAGGGCTTTGTATGTACTAGCCATCATTATACCACTGAGCCCCAGGAGTGACAAGTGTATAAACAGATAAATGTGTAGATTGGCATATATATGTATATATATATATATATATATATATGTATATATATATATACATATATATATACATATATATGTATAAAACAAGAGAAAGGTGTCTGTATAGTATGAAATTACATATATTATATTATTACCCATTATTGACAATCAAATTATTCCTTCCAGTTTTAAGTATCATGGTTGAATACATAATAAAGAATTAATTGACAATTAGTCAATGTAATATAGTTGTTGTGTATAATTTTATAGTATACTCATACACTATTTACTAATTTGTTACTTTTATAAAATTCCATTCATATGGATGTACATGGGAATAGGTTTCTTAGAATCTCATGTCAATACTTAGTGGTAGTCCAGGGATTCGACCTCCGGGCCTAAGGTAGGTTTTGGCTATGGCTTCCCTAATAGCCAGCCAAACATCAACATGCAATGTCATGTACACTTTCAGGGCCTTGTCATTTACACGCAGAATGGTCACAATGCAAAGGGGAAAAAAATGTAAAACCACCTTCTTGAATTTCTCCATTTTATCATTCTCCTTTTCATTTTATTTCTTGAAAACCCCGACATTTGAACTTGGGTCCTAGGATCCCAGAGTAGCTGTGGCAGAGATGCCAAGACCTGAGTTCAAGCCCCGTGATTAGCAAAAATAAAATAAAATAAGGCCCTGGCTTGGAATTTGCACCATTTTTCTGGCAGGCCTGGGAATTGAACTCAGCATCTGGGTATCTCTGTGGCTCTGTGGGTGAAGGGTAAGCTCACCGTCCTTGGAGATAAGAAATTCTGACCAGTTCCCAGGGCCTAAATTGAAGCCCCAGCACTGTAAAAATACATACATAAGTTTAGTGAGTATGACGTTTATTACACTTATTCATTTAGTATTATTACACATATTTCATTTATTATATCGTATCACACAGGATATGTTTGCATATGAAGTATACATCATTATGATACCCAGGACATTTTCTCAGAAAAAAAAATGTGTCTAAAGTGGCTTCTTAATACATGAATAAATTTTTGGCAATGCTAGGATTTCAACTCACAGCCTACAATGCCCAATCCACAAATGGGGTCACAGTCTTAGCACACCAACCTCTGACAAACTGAGCTGCCAGGAAGTTCTGACGACCTGTAATGAAGCCACAGTAGTGCCATGTATATATATATATATATATATACATATATATATATATACACACACACACATATATATATATATACACATATATATATACTATATATGTATATATATATATTTAGAGAGAGGGATGTTTATATTGCTGTATATACATGCATATATATAGTAGACAGAGAGAATGTCAGGATATCATTAAATTATAAATATATATGTATATAGTTACCAATAATTAGTTATTAAGTTAGGTTTCCATTTAATGAAGTATCATAGTTGAATACTTATAAAAACATTAATTAAAAATTAATCAATATCCTTCCATTAGGGGAATCATAACATGGTGCTAGAATGGACAATGTAATTCCAATAATTTTTGTGTGATTTTCTAAAATAGAATCATGAATTAACTGCAAATTTAATTATTTTTATAACATTCCACTAGCATTCACATAAATAGGAATGAGTTTGTCAGGATCTCCCTCCATTTGTGTGTGGCAGTCCTGGCATTTGTACTCCAGGCCTGGGAAGTTTACTTTGAATGCAAACCATTGGAATGACAATGACGATTTCAGATTATCACGATTAAAAAAAGAACAACAAGAAGAAAAGAAAGTCAGGTGGCATTGGCTCCTGTATGTAATCCTAGCTCCTCAGGAGGCTGAGATATAGAGAATGCCAATTTAAGTTCAGCTAGGGCAGGAAAGTCTGCAACACTCTTATTTCTAAGAGATCACAGGAAAATATCCTCATGGGTTGTGGCTGTGGCTAAAGGGCTGAGAGCTACCCTTAAGAAAGAGGAGATCAGGGATAGGGCTTAGGCTCATATTTCAACCTCAGTCTTGCCAAAGGAAAAAAAAAAAGAAGGCAGTAACTCCATGTCTCTGAGTATTTATGGATTATGTATGATGGGTATTCAGCAGGTTGCCCATGACCAGACCCCCAACCTGGGCAAGCTGGGACAAGCCCTGAGAGAGTACTAAGCCTGTGCCAGTACCTTGAACAAAGCATCCTTCTCTGCCATTTAATAACTGAAGCCCAGAAGGCTTGCCTTGGCTGGGGTATGCAACGGGTACATCATGTTCTGGCAGAGGTGTCTCATTGGGACATCTAGCAGCCACCCACTGCCTCCAGGGAGACCATTGTTCATAGGCTGTAGCAGTTGTGGAAAGTTCTTGCTCCATATTCCCTATCCTAGCAGTTGTGGAAAGTTCTTGCTCCATATTCTCTATCCCTCTGTAGGACGTGAGCCTAGATCTCTGAGGCCTGGTGGCTATCACTCATTCATCATTCCTCATTGCCGAGTCTCACACTGGTCCCAAATCCTGGCAAAGATATGAAATGACCAGCTATTTCTGTGCTGAAAAGAGTATGCCAATGAATCCCACCCTCATAGTTCCTGTTAGAAGTAATCCCTTGGCTGTGAATGTGGCTAAGTGGTAGAGTGCTTACCAAGCAAGCTTGAAGCCCTGGGTTGGATTCCTCAGTGCCACATAAACAGAAAAAGCCAAAAGTGGCACTGTGGCTTAAGTGATAGAATGTAGCCTTGAGCAAATGCAGCTCAGGAACATGCCCAGACCCTGAGTTCAAGCCACAACACTGGCAAAAACAATATGAGTTTGGTGAGACATACACTTCTGGAACTCAGAGGAAGGCCGAGGTTATAGGTAAGAGGTAGAGGGCAGGTGGTGGTGGCTCACCCTTGTAATATTAGCACTCAGGATGCTGAGATCTGAAGATTATAACTGCAAGCAAGTGCAGGCAGGAGTCTATATGAGACTCTTTTCTCCAATTAAGCACCAAAAAAAACAGAGCTGTGGTTCAAGTAGTAGAATGCTAGCCTTGAGCATAAAAACTTAAGGATAGCATCCAGGCCATGAATTCATACCCCAGGACTGGCACACACACACACACACACACACACACACACACACACACACACACACACACACACACACTGGAAATTCTACTTACGCATCAAAAAGAATATTGTACCATTTGTATCTCTCATATCTCATGTCATCTGCCTGGTATCTCATTGCCATCGTATTGTCCCTGTACTGCACTAACTGACACATGCAGACTGATGTAAAAGATTTTCAGGGTTATGGGATAACCATAGATTCCTGAGTATGAGTTCTCTGCTCATTCTCTTTGTCTATTCATCCCTTTGAGTAGTGATTGTACAGATTCATTTGTTCCATTTGCTACACAGAAAAGAGATGAACCATACATATATATATGTATGTATATATATGATTATATACATACACATTTATACATACATGGATATATGCACACATATGGATATATATTAAATACTTGAGTACATTTTATGTTTTCAAAAATTATGGAGCTAACAAAAATCACATGCATTTTCCTTCCTTTTCAATTTTTTCAAAACATAAAGAGTTTTGTCTCTTTTGAATACCTAATTTTTAAGAAAATATCACCATCTTGATTTGTCAGTGGCCTTGAAATTAGATGTTCAAATAGGACAAAATTATTTAGGCTTTTTGGTGGAAGAAAGGAATATTACTAGGATTCTATTCAGGAGTTCTCTGCTTGCTAGACAGGACTTTGTCTGTATAGCACCAAGCAGCTCAAATACTTTTGTCATACTTCTAGTCCATTTTATTTATTTGAGGTCTTGAACTTTTTGCCCTAACCCTCCCCTCCCACCTCTACAACTACACTCCCCTCTCCTCCCTTTCCCTCTTCCCTGCGTATATTGTAAAGATCCTTTTTCAACATAGAGTCTTGTGCATCTCATTGTTACAATGTGTCAGCCTGTATCACTATTTAACTCTTTTGTTTTTCCCTTCCCCTCCCCAAGCTAGAGAATGGTGTATACAAGATGCAGGGCAACGACAATAAATACAGTGAAAACAGGGGTTACACCATGGGGGAGGAACATAACAAGAAAAAGAACACATGGTAGATTACAAACCCTATCTTGGGGTTCATTTCGCTTAACAACATCTTATCTGGTCTTATGTACATAGCTTTTGGACTTTTATGCTTGTCTGAGACATATAATAGTTATTGCAAATAAAGGAAACCATAGGAACTATGTTTCTTTGGGTTTGGCTTACTCTACTTGATATAATTTTTTCCAAGACTCCATTTAGAGCTCCCATATGATCCAGCAATCCAATTTTTGGCATTTGCCCAAATGTTCACAAACAAGACCATACTAAGCTACCGGCACAACTATGTTTATTGCAGCATTATTTACCATAGCTAAGATATGGAACCAACCCAGATGCCCCTCAGTAGATGAATGTATCAAGAAAATGTGATACACACACACACACACACACACACACACACACACACACACACACACACACACACACACACACATACAATGGAATTCTATGCCTCCAATCAGAGAGAATGACATCGCCCTATTTGCTAGGAAATGGAAAGGCACAGAAACAATTGTATTAAGTGAAATAAGCCAGGCTCATATAACCATAGGTCCCATGGTTAATCTTACTTGAAGTAACTAGTACATGGTACCATATGACCATATAAGAAGATGTTATGTGAAATGAACCCCAAGATAGGGACACAAATGATTTTTATTCCATGAGATTCTTATCTCTATATAATCCCACAAGTAAAGTTGGAAAGGGAGCTGTTGTTCAAATACAGAGCACCACCCTTGAGGGAAAAAGCCTAAGTAACAAGGTTATGTCCTGAGTTTAAACCATAATATCAGCACTCAAAAAAGTTGATTTCTTTTCCTTGAGGTTTTTATTAAATTGCTTAGAAAATAATCAACATTTTATTTATGTTTAGCATTACTTTTGAAATCATGTTATATTTATTCTGCTATTCATTATTTTCTTAAATTTTTCTTACACATTAATATCCAGTAATGATAAGAGATAATTACTGTTTCACAAGTTTTTATGGCAGTTGAATATATGGATGAGAGGCTCATACAAGGAGTTTGGACTGAAAATAGATATTTCCAAGCTTTCACATAAAGAACATAGTTGAAGGAGCTGTGGGCATGTATGAGATAAACTAAAGAATCCAGCAAGGAAAGATAAGTAAGGTATGATTTTGGAAAGCACACAATTTTGGAAGAAAAAAAAAACCAGGAAAATATGTGGCTTTTGGTAAGAACTTTTTAACCCACCTACACATTTGAGTCCTTATTTCCAGCGGAAGGCATTTCAGTTAACCTTATTTTACAAAGTTAAACATGATTGACATTTAATACTAACTGGTCTCTGTCTCAGGTAAGCAATTATTCTAGCAAGGGGCTCATGACTATCATCCTAGTTACTCAGAGATCTGAGACCTCTAGATCCTAGTATAAAGCAGTCTGGAGCGGAAAATTGGGGAGACTTTTTTGTTCAATTAACCATGAGAAAATTGGAAGTGGCACTGCAGCTCAAAGTGGCAACACTAATCTTGAGTAATAAATCTCAGAGTCAGAACCCAGGCCCTGAGTTCAAGCTCTCTGAAATTATTCTTAAAATACATGTTCTCAGTAATTCTTTAACTTGTCTACAAGACTGTTTTAAACTTACAGATTTTTTATTTCATGTTCTCAGAATTTATTCTTAAGATGTTCAGAGAAAAATTATTTATAGAAAGAAATGGTTTGTATTGCTTTGTATTACTTTGTATTGCTTCTACACCAATAGATCAGCTGGAAAGTAGATGGCTAATCCCCTCCTCTCCCCACCAAAGTTGTAAAGCTCATTTTTCGACATAATGATTTGTACATCTCATTGATGCAATGGGTCCACCTGTATTCCTAGTTAAACGATTTGTTTTTGCCCTTCCTCTCCACAAATTATACAAACATCAAATACAGTGAAAGCAGGGGTTATACCATGGGGGAGGGACATACAAAGCAATATAGAAATCATCTTATAAATATCTTAGAAACAACTGCATGAATGAAAAAAAAAACTTATCTTGGGGTTCATTCAACTAACATCAACTTCATTTGACCTTTTCTGCTTGACACATACATCTACTAGTTATTGCAAATAAGGGAAGCTGTGGGATCTATGTTTCTTTGGGTCGGGCTTACTTCACTTAATATAATTTTTTCCAAGTCTTTCCATTTCCTAACAAATGGGCAATGTCATTCTTTCTGATGGAGGCATAGAATTCCATTGTGTATGTATACCACATTTTCTTGATCAATTCATCTACTGAGGGGCATCTGGGTTGGTTCCATATCATAGCTATGGTAAATAATTCTGCAATAATCATAGGTGTGCTGGTAGCTTTACTATGGTCTTGTTTGTGATCATGTGGGTTAATGCCCCAATGTGGGATTGCTAGGTCATGGGGGAGCTCTATGTGGAGTCTTTTGAGGAACCTCCATACTGCTTTCCACAGTGGTTGAACAAGTTTACACTCCCATCAAAAATGTAGTAAGGTTCCCTTCTGTCTACATCCCCTCCAGCATCTGTTGTTATTAGAGTTCTTGATTATAGCCATTCTAACTGGTGTGAGGTGGTACCTCAATGTTTTTATTTGTAAATCTTTTATCGCTAGAAAGGTTGAGCATTTCTTCATGTGTTTATTGGCCATCCTTCTTTCCTCTTCAGAGAAGTTTCTGTTTAAATCTTTAGCCAACTTATTAATTAGGCATTTGTTTCTTTGAGGATTTGTTGTTGGGGGATTTAATTTTTTGAGTTACAGGTATACTTTAGGTATAATTTAGATATATGTCAGATATTTTAGATATGAGTTCCAGGTATATTTTAGATTTGTCCATTGTATGGCTAGTGCAGTTCTTCTCCCAATCAATCGGCTTTCTAGTAATCTTGCTAGCTATGTCCTTTGCCATGAAGAAGCTCTGCTATTTCATGCAATCCCATTTGTCTCATTAGACTTTGATTTTTTTTTTTTATTTCTGGGTCTCTATTAAGAAAATTTTGGACCGTGCCAAGGAGAAGTTGGGTGGGTTTCTCCTATTCTGTCCTGTAATGTTTTCAGAGTAAAACTTGAAACTTTTAGAGTTTCAAATATTACAGGAAGATCTTTGATTCACGTTGAATGGATATGAGTAAATTGAGCTGTTGCATATATGTGTGTGTGTGTGTGTGTGTGTGTGTGTGTGTGTAAGGCGAGTTATGTTTATTATTGAAATCAAGGATAAGGAACTTGGTTACTTTTTCTGAGATATACATTATGGTGTTTCTTTGTTGGAGGTAGGCTTGCATTTGCCTCATGTGTACATTCCAGCTCAATTTCTCAATTAAAGTTTCTTAATTATTATTGAACATATAGTGCTCTGATATTGCTTTATCTTTAGTCTGCCGCTTAGGATCTTCTTTTCCTCTTAAATATTAACATTCAGTATAAATTTTACCTCCTGACTGATTTTCCCATTTAATTGGCATTTTGAAATAACTATGATTATAACTTTGATGTCTGTATTCATGAAGAAAAACCATTTTGAATTCTCTGTTTAATGTAATAACACCTGGGAAGATTTGTTAGCACCAAGAACTTAAATTTTCTTTTGTAGTTTTAGTTTAAAATAGCACTCATCCATGTTTTTAGCATGGGTAGAAAAAGAATTCCCACAGTGTCTCACAACTTTTATCTTTCACTTTCTCTATGCTTGTTTCTCCTGCTAAATGTTTCTGGATGCCTGTATTAGCTACCCCAACCCCTGCAAAGCTGTTGCTGCTACCCAATTTCCTGCCACTACAACTCAGCAATTACAGTCACAATTACCCTTTCCCTGGTACTCCCTTTCTATGCTACTCATTCTGCTACTCATAATTCTTAACACTATGGTTCCAGCCACCTGATCCCTGACAATCCTGTCTCTGCTACCAAATTCCCAAACAAAGCAAGGCAAGAGTAGGCACAGATAGTCGACTTGGGTACTCCTCTTGCAGGCACAATGGGACGTTATTCCTCAGGTATTTTCATGAGGGACTAACTAGTGGTGGAAAGAAAAGAGGTTACTCAAAGGAGACTAAAATCCAAGTATATCAACTTATAACTTATTGCTAGGAAAAGAAGGCCCTAATGTGAAAGTTAATGAGAAAAGAAAATTTGACAAAAATATTGGGGATGATATAAAAATTTTGCTTATTCTCTTGTGCCAGTGATCTGTATTAATTTATGATATAGATATGTAACTAGTTTGCATTTTAAAAATTATATTAAGATGCATATTTACGTGTTATCTATATTAATTTATGAAACAGTTGCATATGATCATGTTAATGATATTCAATAGTTTATGCTTTATTATATGCTCATTACTCTGCCTTTGGCAATATGAATTGAGCTCTCTAAAAATAAATGGAATTTCATTGTCAAATACTACAAGGAGATTACTGAGGCTAATACCAAAACGAAAGCTGGTACAAGAAAAATGAACAAAGCTACAAGTTCGAAGGGAAGGGGTCAGTGGTAAGGGCTATGATAAAAGAGAAATTCTTCACCATAGAATCTTGGAAGAATAGAATGTGTCTTGTTGAATTACTAGCTTTTTAAACATTCTTAGAATGCAGAGCATGATTTTTGATTCTTGCTTTTTGGAACCTCTTTAATGAGTGGTTAAACAAAAAATTATCGAAATGACTGAAAATCCACTGACATGAATTATTAGATTAATATTATACTCAAAGTTGCCTTGAGATACAGGCAGGCTGGATTCCTTTCTTATTAAATTAATGGAATAAGCTTCCTTTTGGATGGTTGTACAGTCCATGACACTTGTTCCAAAACAAGAAAAGATACTGTAGATAAAAAAAGAGGAAGGAGAGGCAAGGCTGCTGAAATTAGCATATTTCCCATTTGGACTTTACAGGGTTGTTACTACAAAGAATTAGAATTTCACCTTAAAATAATTTCAAAATGGATGTGCTAAAGGATAACTCTGAAATGTAATATTTAATGCTGTTGGATTGCTTGAAGACAAAGTTTTACAGAAAACTGTAATGTACCAATAAACACCTAGAACAAAGATAATTAAAAAATTCACCTGTTCGATGAAAACCCTGGCAGGAAAGTCTGTGAGTCACTTATCTCCAAATAGGAAGTGGCCCTGTGGCTCAATTGGGAGAGGGCTCCCCTTGAACCCAAGAATTCAGGGATGTGTTAATACCCAGACCCTGAGTTCAAGCCCCATGACTGACAAGAAGAAATTTTAAAGAATTAAACCATTAGGGCTGGAAGGAGACTCAGTGGTAGAATGTTTGTCTTGCATGCATGAGGTCCTGGGTTCAATTCCTCAGCACCACATAAGCAGAAAATACTGGAAGTGGCACTGTGTCTGAAGTGGTAGTGCACTAGCCTTGATATGAACAGCTCAGGGAGAGCACCCAGACACAGAGGTCAGGCCCCCCTACCAACAACTACAATAAAAATTAAAGCATCAATCAGCCTGAAGATGTTGTCCAGAATAATGAATGCAGCATTATCCGTTTACTTGACTTAGTGAATTAAAACCTAGTTTACCAGGGGAGATGGTGGGCATTTTTGTGTGTGCCAAAGCCTTCAAAATTATTTTGTACTTTCCCAGGGAGGGAGAAAGGAGGAAATGGGGGGGGGGCGGAGGGAGGTTTTTGGTGGACATGCCTTTTGATTCACTGATTGTTTTCTGGAGCCCAATTCAGAGAAATTCTGCTTGCAATCCTAGTTGCATGGGGAATGAAGAAACCATGTCCTGGAAGTGGTTTTGTCCTGTCCTTGACCTGGTTCTAACCACCACTGGATAATCCAAGTCCCACTTCAGGACCAAGATGGCTTGAAGAATACTGATCCATTGGGTAGGTGGACCTAACCACAGCCAGAATAGGCTGAAAATGCAATTCCGAGGGCAGTACTGGAAATCTACACCAGGTAGAGATTTTTTAATATATACTTTAATGTAAAAATACTGTACAGAGGACTCAGAGTTACAGGACCAGGTAATGAGTACATTTCTTATATAGCATTGTTATCTCCTCCTTTGGTTTTCCCCTGCCATGTTTTCCCTCCCCACATATCCAACTCCTCCCTCGTCGACCCCTGCCTGACATTGTAAATTCATTTTCGACACAGTGTCCTGTACATCTCGTTGTCACAATGGGTCAACCTGCATCCCCATTTAAGTATGCTGCTATATCCCTTCCACTCTCCAAATTACATACATATATATATATAGATATATAGCATATATATATATATATATGTATATATATATATATGCTATATATCTATCTATATCTATATATGATCCAGAACACTTGAATCAAATACAGTGAAAACAGGGGTATACCGTGGCGAGATGAACCTACAAAAGAATCACATAGTGCATTATAAGCTTGTCCTAGTCATGTTCTAATCCTTGCAAACAAAGGTAAATCAAGGTAAACCATGGGTCCTGTGTTTCTTTGGGTCTGGCTTACTTCACTGAATATAATTTTTTGCCAAGACTTTCCATTTGCTAACATATGGAACAATGCCATTCTTTCTGAAGGAAGCATAGAATTCCAGTGTGTGTATGTGTGTGTGTGTGTGTGTGTGTGTGTGTGTGTGTGTGTGTGTGTGTGTGTGTTTGTGTGTGTGTATACCACATTTTCTTGATCCATTCTTCTGCTGAGTTGCATCGGGGTTAGTTCCATATCATAGCTATGGTGAATAATACTGCAATAAACATGGTTGTGTTGGTAGCTTTGTGATCATTTGGGTAAGTGCCCAAAAGTGGGGTTGCTGGGTCATTGGGAAGCTCTACAAGGAGTCTTTTGAAGAAATTCCTTACTGCTTTCCAAAGTGGTTAAACAAGTTTACACTCCTACCAATAATGCAGTAGGGTTCCCTTTTAGCCACATCCCCACCAGCATCTGTCATTATTACATTTCTTGATTATAGCCATTCTAACTGGAGTGAAGTAAAATCTCAATTCTTTGATTTGCATTTCTTTTATGACTAGAAAAGTTGAGTATTTCTTCAAGTGTCTAATGGACATTTTTTATTTCATCTTCAAAGAAGTCTCTCCTTAAGTCTTCAGCCCACTTAGTTATTGGGAAGTTGTTCCTTTGAGGATTTGTTGTTGGGAGATTTATGATTTTGAGTCCTAAGTATATTTTAGATATAAGACTTTGTCTGTTTTATGACTCATGAAGAACTTCTCCCTGTAAGTGGGCTTTCTATCGATCTTGCTATCTATGAGCTTTACATTGCAGAAGCTCTGCTGTTTCATGCAATCCCATTTCTCCAATGTTTCTTTGATTTGTTTTGTTTCTGGTTCTCTATTAAGAACATTTTGGCCTGTGCTAAAGAGCCCTAGAGTTTCTCTTATCATTCATGTAATGTTTTCACGGTGTCTGCTTTTATTTTGAGGTCTTTGATCCATTTGGACTTGATTCTCATCCAGGCTGATATATATATGTGGATCTAGCTTTAGTTTTCCACAGGTGTTTAACCAATTTTACCAACACCATTTACTGAAAAGGCTGTCTTTCTTCCGTTCTATCTTTCAGCTCCTTTGTCAAAGATTAAATGGCTATAGGTCACTTGGTTCTTTACTGAGTCTTCTGTCCTATTCCATTGGTCCTCAGGACTGTTCTTGTGACAGTACCAAGATGTTCTTATTACTATGGCTTTTCGCTTTATTTTGAAATTTGGATATTGCTCCAGTGCTGTTGTTTTGGCTAAGGAATGACGAACCTACAGCGAGCATTATACTTAATGGTGAAAAGTTAAAGTCATTTCTCATAAATTCAGGAAAGAGATAAGGATGTCTGCTCTCTCCACTCCTCTTGAACTTAGTATAAGAATGCTAGCTGGGATAATAAGACAAGATGCAAACTTAAAGGAATTCCAAACAGGGAAAAATGAAGTAAAATATACAAGATGACCAATGGAATAGAATTAAAAACCCAGAAATGAACCTACAGTCCCATAGGCATCTAATTTTCAATAAGGGAGCTAAAAAAATAGAATGGAAGAAAGACAGCCTCTTCAGTAAATGGTGCTGGCAAAATTGGTTAACTACTTGTAGAAAACTAAAGCTAGATCTTTTTTTATCACCCTGCACCAGAATCAACTCCAAATGGATCAAAGACCTCAGAGTCAAAGCAGACACTGAAAATATTACAGGATGGAATAGCAGAAAATCTAGGTCTTCTTGGCACAGTCCAAAATTTTCTTAACAGAGATCCAGAAACACAAAAATATCAAAGACAAATGGGACAAATGGGATTGTATGCAATTGCAAAGCTTCTGCATGGCAAAGGACATAGCTAGCAAGATCACTAGAAAGCCCACAGATTGGGAGAACATCTTCACTAGCCATACAATGGACAAGGGTCTCATATCTAAAATATACCTGGAAATCAAAAAATTAAATCCCCCAACAACAAATCTTCAAAGAAACAACTGCCCAATAAATAAGTGGCCTAAAAATGAGAAATTTCTCTGAAGAGGAATGAAGGATGGGCAATAAACACATGTAGAAATGCTCTTTAGTAATGAAAGAAATGCAAATCAAAACAGCATTGAGATACCACCTCATCCAGTTAGAATGGCTATAATCAAGAACTCTAATAACAACAGACGATGGAGGGGATGTGGACAGAAGGGAACCTTACTGCACTATTGGTGGCAGTGTAAACTTGTTCAACCACTTTGGAAAGCAATATGAAGGTTCCTCAAAAGACTCCACATAGAGCTCCCCTATGACCCATCAATCCCACATTCTGGCATTTACCCAAATGTTCACAAACAAGACCAAACTAAAGCTTCCAGGTCGACTATGTTTATTACATCATTATTTACCATAGTTAAGATATGGAACCAACCCTGATGCCCTTCAGTAGATGAATGGATCAAGAAAATGTAGTATATATACACAACAGAATTCTATGCCTCCATCAGAAAGAATGACATTGCCCCCATTTGTTAGGAAATAGAAAGACTTGGAAAAAATTATATTAAGTGAAGTAAGCCAGACCCAAGGAAACATAGGTACCATGGTCTCCCTTATTTGCAGTAACTAGAATATGTCTGAGTCAATCAGAATAGGTCAGATAAGTTGATGTTAGGGAAATGAAAGCTAAGATATGCATTCAAATTTTTTTCTTCCATGGGATTGTTTCTAACACATTTATAAGATTATTTCTTGTTGCTTTATATGTCCCTCCCTCATGGTATAACCACTGCTTTAACTGAATTCGATGTCGGTATAATTTCTGGAAGGGAATGGCAAAAACCAATCGTTTAACTATGGATACAGGTGGACCCATTGCAACAATAAGATGTACAAGTCATTATGTTGAAATCGAAATTTACAACTTTGGTGGGGGGAGGAGGATTGGGTCGGCACAAGGGAGGTAGATGGGAAGGGATGGATAGGGGAAACAAAGTAGAAGGCTACAATGCATGACAGGAAATGTACTCATTATCTTGCCCAGGTATTTTAACCCTTCTGTACAGTATTTTCACAAGAAAAAATAATAAATTTAAAAAAAAAAAGAGAAGAAAAAATAAACATGAAGATGACATGATCTTGTATTTAATGGACTCTATGGACTCCACTCCCAAGTTACTTGACCTGATCAGAAACTCTGGTGAACTAGCAGAAAATAATTTTTTTTCTCAATAAAACCAACCAAGAAAGGAATAAAAATAAACAAGAAAGGAATACAGAGTTGGAAATTTGGGCTAATTTTGTCATTATGTTTTGAGAAGTCAAGTTTCCTATAGAAATGCAACTCATATATAATCCTCAGTTGTGTTTTAAATGTTGTCTTAATTACAGATCATTTCTAGATGCAAAAGAGCTCATGACTCCGAACTAAAAATTTGAAAAAGTAAGCATCATTATGTTAGATTCCAAAGAAATGTTGAAGGATTACAAAAGTTTAAGCCTGGAGAAATAGGAAAGTTCATTCAATGTAGGACTTTGTAGACCTGGCTAAATTAGAATTTCGATTTAAAATAGATATTTTTTTGTTTGTAATTTAATATTCTATAGGATACTACAAAATTATTTTCAAGTAGAAGATTTAATTTACAAATTCACAAATGATTCTGGCATTCTAATTGACTAGAGTAGTCTTTCAAGTGAGGTATAATAAGAAATTAGTTGGTAGATAATTCCAACAGTTCATGTGTAAAATGATAATGTGAATAATCTAGACAAATAGACAACAAATTGATTATATTAATTTATAAATATAGAAACAGCAATCTTTTGAGACTTTGGTGTAACATGGTATGAAGAGTAATTGGGTGACATCTTTTTTTTTCTACCTATACATATCACAGGAAGAAATTTCCTTAATTATGTACCTCTGTAGACAATGAGAAAAATGCTACGTTTGAGGTTTGTTTTTATTTTGTTTTTGTTTTTTGGTTTGTCCTAGGGCTTAACCTCTGGGCTGGGGCACTGTCCCTGAGCCTGTTTTGCTCAAAGCTATTGCTCTAACACTTGAACCTCAGTGCCACTTGGGTCTGGCTTTTCCTTATGAGTTTATTGGAGATAAGAATCCAAGGAAATTTCTTGCCTGGTGGGATTTTAATAATAATCTTCTAATCTTAATATTAAGGTGTACAGATCTCTTGAATATCTATGATAGATTATGTATATAATAAGATAAATAAAAATAAATAATATTTGCAAGTGTTCTGATCTCAAGAAAACCACTGCGGGGAAAATGATATAGGAAAGTTTAGTGTAGTATTCTTTCCACAATAGGAAGGGCATCACATTAGCAGAAGTGTAGTATTGTTTCACAATAGTGTTAAAGTAGTCATGATGTGAATTTAGGGAATTTTAAGGCACACCTTACAAGTTGGAAATTGTTAGGCTAGGATGACTTTACGGCATAAAAACTTGGGAATGATTGTTATAGAAATAATAGCTTACTCTGATGAACAAATGTTTACTCTTACGGAATTATTTATTGGAAGTGGCACTGTGGCTCAAGAGGTAGAGTGCTCACCTTGGCTGCAGAGCACAGGGAGAGCGCCCAAGCCCAGAGTTCAAGCCCCATGACTGACGAAAAAAAAAAAAAAAAGAATTAATTATTATAGATACTTCATAGTTTTATCCTGTACAAGAACGTGTCTATTTTTTGTTGGCTTTAAATATGGAATGCCTCATTGAAAACTGCATCTATTGCAGAATTAAATAAAATGCAAACAGGTACTATTTTGAATGTCTCTGGTATAGCATGTTCAGTATTTGAAAATGAGTAGTTAGTAGTCTTAGGAATGTTGAGGAACAGATATATTCTGTCCTCTTAACAATTAGTCAGTTTTCAGTTTTCAGTTAGGAGTTTCCATAGAATTGAACTGTTTTCTGTTTTAGTATGTGACAATACTAAAATAATGTTTTTTCAAAACAATGGGAAGTATATTCTGAAAATATTGTATAGTTTGATAGCATTCCAGTTGATGTCTCTCTGATAAAGAAAGAGCTAATTCAAGTTAGCAGCCAAAATGTTCATTTTAAAAAAAGGTAATACACATGAATAATATTTACTATACCAATACAGTGAAATTATATTTTATGTAGCTCATTTTTAACTTAATTTTGTATTGAATTTTGTAAGGTATTGAATACATAACATGTCAAAATTTTTACCCACTCCCTCACATTTCTCACACTTTTCCTTCACCCCAATACCCCTCACAATTTGTAACGTAAATTTCCAATAGGTTGTCCTGTGAGTATGGCTATTGCATTGGTTTACCTTTTGTCCTTTGTCTCGCCATTTTATTGTTCTGCTTCCTTTGCCAAATGAGGATAAATGTATATACAATACACAGGATACTGAAATCAAATACAACAGTGGACAAACCATAGGGGAAAACACAAAAGAAAAAAGAAATCACATAGTATATTAAAAAAAAATCCATAAAGAAAAACCTCTCTTTCCATATCCAGGAGGTTATTTTGCTCAGCATCATTTTATATGGTCATTTATACCTAGCTATTGAGCCATTCTACTCATCTGCTAGGACTATTTCCTATTTATTATTAATTATTATTATTAATAACTATTTCCTAGTTATTACAAATGAGGGAAACCATGGAATCTGTTTCTTTGTGTCTTGCTTATTTTTCTTTGTAGGATTTTTCCAAGTCTTTCCATTTCCTTATGAATAGGAAGCAGAGAATTGCTCCGTATATATACAAACTACATTTTGTCAATTCGTTCATCTACTGAGTGGCATATTTATTTAAAACATGATTGCATGTAAATATCACTTAAGGCCATTTAAAAATGACAGATTCCACCTCACCAGATATAATAATATCATGATTTCTAAGTAAGATAGTATTTTATGGTGGTACAAGTGTTGAGATATAGGATGAGTCTAATGTATATCTTGCACTGAATTAGGCAGGAAGATATCCAATATCATGTAGGACTAAAGTGGTAGTGACAAAATATTTCCCTTGAGAAAGATATAGGAGGCTGCCAGAAGTATGAAGTAGTTCAGATAATTTTGAAGAATTTAGAAATGCAAGCTCAATTATGTCTCTTTAAATAATAATTATGTAAGTGGAAGGGCAAAAGAAGAGTAAGAGAAGAAAATAACTGATAGCAGATCATTGTCCCAAGTTAGAGAATAAATAGACATAATCTTTAACTTCCAAGTTAAAGAGAGACCAATACAATATGTCCCACTTAATTTAGGTACATGCAAAATATTTACTTGGCTTTTCCCTAGTTAATGCTCCAAAATAAATGAACACTTATAAGAAAAGTTATGTGATTGCAATTGCTTCAACTTGAACACTAATTGTGATCAGCCCTTTTTTCTCACTTGGTACTTGGAAAATTGTCCCTAAGTTGATGATGTTGTGACTGATTAGAGTCAGAGGTAGGGGCTTCTACTTGTACAATTAGCCCAGAATAGTTTAAAGTAGTTTTCCACCCAAGATATCCAACTAATATTGTCTGAACCTATACTATGAACACACACAAGCACCTGAAATCATTATTTGAAATTATAATTCAGGTTTTCTTGGCACATTCTACTTTGTGCCTTTGTCTTCTTTGCATATGCCTTTTGAGTTCATAGTTGCTCTATTTCCATTTCATCTATACAAAATGCTCAGAACATTGTTCAACTACCACTTCTTATTTGTACACGCCCAGTCTATGTATGAAGGTATTTTGTCCATGGTAAGCAATAGGGTAATACTAACTCTCTGAGAAGAAAAGTGCCACAATATAACCTTATGCCCACATTAAAGGATGTAGAATTTAAAGCATTTTGAGACAAACAGTGGTATTAGAATTGAAAGGCTCCTTAGGGACATTTTCCTGGAGTTCATTGGTTTACCCAGGAGAAATATAAATATCCATAAAATTTGGAGCTAATTAGTAAGTATCCAAATTAACATGAGATCCTAGATGTTGTGTTAATACAAGTCAAGATTGTATTATTGTTAAATCAGAATCTTTCACTCCTTGACAATGTGTATGAGAAAATGAAAGAAAGACATTAAATCAAAATATCTTATCTTTTTAGTCATTTAATCCTAGTGGTGAGAGTAATGTCTGAACTTTTCCATTCAATAAAAGCTTGAAGTTTATAAGAACATTTTCCTACATATAAGAATTTGTGTCAGGTTTGTTCACACAGCATGGAGATATACCTAACAAGAATTAGATTTCAATAGTGTATATGGAAGTTATGATGTGTCAATAGCTATTGAGGCATTTTCTGTTCTAAAGAGGAATCAATTCCAGGAGTCTTCAGTCACATCAGTAAAGCTGTATGTTCAACCTAATACTTGGTTTTACTTGTCCCATATTTATAATGAGTACGCTGATAAGATATCCAAACATATCTAAATATTTTTCAATAAAATCCCAAACTGATATGGATAGGTGGGTCACTAATTGGAACTGTAGGACAAATTAGTCTTGTTTGTGCTGTAGTTCAATCTATAATCTCCTGGCTAAATAAAGTTTTCAAAAATATTCACAGAATATCACTAAGAAATGTTCATGATATTTATATCTGTATAACATTTCTAAGGTCAGGATTTAAGCATTTGTTCCCAACATTTAGAATCAATAGTATCTGTTAAATTAATGGATCCAGAATTTTATGTATTCACATTCATATCTCAACATTTTATCAATATGACTTTCACCAAAACACTGTTCTTATTGAACTTGTCTATGTCCTTTTACTTTTCAAATCCAAATAGTAGATTTCCTTCAATATCTTCCTGAAAATTCTTTCCTTCCCTTTCTTCTGTAAACCTGTGTTTATTACTTTTTTGTTTCCTTATTTATCGCTTTCCTCCAATCTTGTCCACACTGGTACTCACATTGTTCACACTTCGTCATAACTTTCCTTTTCCTCTTCCCTTTAATAATGTCCCTGATTTTATTATTATTTTTCATATTCATGGTCGTGAATATTTTGATGATGTCCAAACAGACGTATCTTTGCATCTCTTTAACATAAACCTTAGAACTATCAGTGAGTTTTTTTCCTCTAAATCCATCTTTTCCACCTGTAGTCCTTATCACCAAGAATGTAACTAACACAGTTAGGAGACAGAGATGTAGAAAAGCTTTTGATTTACTCTTACCCTACCTCAATCCATTAGATAAGATGAATGATCAAGATTTTGTCAGTTTCTGTCACTAATGTAATTTCTATGTACTCCTTTTTATTCCCTTGATATCAGCCTATTGCAAATACTCATCACCAGTCACTCAGTCCAATAACAACTGTTTACAAAGTATGCATTTCTCCCCATAGTCTTTTCATATTGTTCCTGTCCATCACACAATGACTCTCTTTGTAAGCACACAGAGTGAAGAACTCAGACAAAAATTCTAGTATCTTTATTTACTCACAACATTGACAGGTGGTCTTACATTTCTCATCTTTAAATGGATGTAATCTACCAGAAATATTGAAGAATATATTTGTTGAATTCTAGAGCAAGGAAAAAGAAAAGTGAAGAATCCTTACATTTTCTAACTTAGCTTTCAAATAAGGAAAGTGTCAAATTCTGTTTGTTGGTATGAAGTCAGAAATAGTTTCATGCAGAAATAAAAATAAATTTTAACTCCTGGCTCTATAGCTTGTGTCCTTTTATGGTAACTGCAGATATGTAAGTAGTATTATGTAAATTGTGTCATGTATTTACAGCTGTAATGAAGAACATACTCTTAATATATCATTGGAAAATATTGGTTATTGAATGGTATGTATATGAGAAGGTTATTTGAACTAACCACACAAAGTTAAAACCTACATCTTAGTCCATCAAAATGTGGAAATAAATGATTTTATTTATAAGAAAATAATACCACCAAGAACAGTGAGTATACCTTACAAAGACTGCTGGAATAACATTGGGGTTTTTACTCTCTACCAGTTTATGTGATTGTATTTCTTGATATTCAAACTCTCCTCTTGTTATTCTGTTGGTTTTTTAGTTTTGGTTCGTCATGGGGCCTGGACTCTGGGCCTGGCACTGTTCCTTAGCTCTTCAGCTCAATGCACTCAAACACTTGAGCCACAGTGCCACTTCCTGCTTTTTCTGCTTATGTGGTGCTAAGGAATCAAACCCAGAGCCTCATGTAGGCAAAGCCAGCACTCTGACACTGAGCCACATTCCCAGCCCTCCTCCTGTTATTCTTAATTTATGTAATCCAACGCTGTTTATAACTATGCATTCAATGTGGGAAATCCAGCTTCAAAGATGTCTAAGTTTTTTTTTTCTTTTCAATCACAACATCGTCATTATCAGGCTAAACTGTGGTCATCATCCTCTCCATCCAAATTATTATTAGCATCATAAGTACTAATTATTGAACGTCGGATATGTTTCTATGATTTTATTATTATTTGCTTTTGATTAATAATTTTAATGTTTCCACTGTGCATGCATCCATATTGAAATTCTGAACAAAGAAAAAACTAAAACATGTCAGTTAGCTTTGACTATGTGCTTATAACAAATTATGGAATAGATTTTTGGAAGCATTGCAAATTCCTAATCAGTATGAATTAACTTACTCTCTCTCCCTAACTACAATCAAATACTTAAGAGTTTGGGCAGAACCTTTTCAAGTAATATACTGTAAATGTTACTACAATAGCATGTGTATATCTAAAATTCCCTTGAAAGTAAAAAACTCAACTTTATATTGAAATATTAGTTATTTTATTCTAGGAAATTTTTAGAAAAATAGACTGTATTTCTTTGAAATGAAAAAGGTCAAAAATTGTAGAATAAAAGTTTTAGAGGGAGTCTTTCTTCTATATATATGTGTGTGTGTGTGTGTGTGTGTGTGTGTGTGTCTTCTATATATATATATAATATATATATATATATTATATATATAAATGTTATGTGTAGAATATTACATTTTCGGGGATTATTTGTCCTCAGAAATATATACATATATCTAAATTTATGTGTAGAATGATATACATTATAGTGAAACAAGCATCTTAAAATATAAGTAAAAAAACAAAAAACTTCATGAAACCAAGTGCCGGTAACTCACCCTTATAATAAGAGCTATTCTGGGTGCTGAGATCTTAGAATTGTTTTCGAAACTAGCCCAGACAGAAAAGTACTTGTTACATCCTTATCTCCAATTAACCACTAAAAACAACACCCACAATAACAAAATATCACATTAATTTCACAAAAGCATCTTTTAACGGCTGTGAACATTTCTTAGAAATATGAATACATACCCCTGGGAAATGTTAAGTAAAATAGTATAGAATACTTACATCTATATTAAAGACATGACTATTTAGATTGTTTAAGATATTTAGGTAATGATTAGAAGTTAAGAATAATTATAGGTAGGTCATATATTGAGACTGTCTATTTTTATTCTATTTTACAATAGTAATAAAATGATATTTATAATGATTACATAAAATTACTCTTGCTTGCTATTTGAATTATCATAAAGGATAAATATTTTTAAATGATTTCCAAAGCAAAGTAGCATCAATTTTTTTGTAATTTCAAAACAATTATGAAAATGATTTCAAGGCTGGTTCACTCTAAGTCTATATTTGTTTTCTTGATCTAGTTTTCATATGTTAGTAGAAATTAAAATTCCAAAAATTTAATGGATATTGGCATTCAGGAACATCTTCACATACACTAATATTGGAGTCCCTTAAGTGGAATTGTTTTATTTCATTTGTTACTTTCACAAATATATCAAGATGATTGTGTATTTTGTTGTTTTCACTGCTTTTGGCTCTTATCTTGAGAATACGTTTTTTCCTAGCAAAGTAGAGATAAGCAATTGGATTGAGCAAGTAACATATGACTTCCATAAAATGCAGATGCATAGATTAGTGTCTACTGTCATTTGCTAAAATTTTCTTCCAGAAAAGTTTGTCAGTTACTTAGAAGTTTTTCTCCTTCCCCTCCACAAATTATACTGACATCAAATACAGTGAAAGCAGGGGTTATACTGTGGGGGAGGGACATACAAAGCAACAAAGAAACAATCTTATAAATGTGTTAGAAACAATCGCATGAAAGAAAAAAAAACATTTGAATACATATCTTAGGGTTCATTTCCGTAACATCACCTTATCTGAACTTTTCTGCTTGACTCAGACATATACTAGATATTGAAAATAAGGGAAACCATGGGAAAAAATAGGGATACTGGTGGACCCATTGCAACAATGAGATGTAGAAGTCGTTATGTCGAAAAATGAACTTTACAACTTTGGTGGTGGGGGTAGCGGGGAGGATTGGGTGGGAGGGCGGGGAAGGATAGAAAGGGATGGGAAGGGGAAACAAAGGAGGAGGCTACAATGCTTGATAAGAAATGTACTCATTATGTTCCCATGTAATTGTAAAAACCCCTCTGTACAATATTTTCACAATAGAAATTAAAAATAATAAAAAATTACTTAGAAGCGATGCATAATTCCTAGGTATTCCAGTTATCACACATACTTTTGGATTGAGTTATCTCTGTATAAATTCAAACGGACAAAATACCCTCAAAATAAACAGAAATCACATCTTTGTTTTAAATGCAGAGGTTTACAAAGAGTTTTTATCCAGCACCAAAACCATCTTTTTAGCAATTCTGATTTTGTGTGAAGAAGTTTTAACAAGTTTTTTTTTCCTGACATGCAATTCACTTACAATATATTATCTCCTTTTATTGTATACATTTTAGTGCTTTGGAAATGAATTGTACCTTCATAGGTTTTCAAAGCCTAATTTTCACAAACTTGCATTTCTTCAAATAGAAATACTGTAAATTTTAGAACAGACATTGAAATAGATTTAAAATTCAGTTACAAGAATTTGCCCAGCATACATCCTCTATAGTGTGTCTTTTCAAAATTTGTTTTGGGGGATCATTTCCAGGGTCTCACACATGCTATTCAAGTTCACTGTCAATTAACTACATTCTCTGTCCAAAAAAGGTTTTTACTTCTGCTTAATACTTTCATAGAAGTGTAATGCCTGGATCCTATACAATTCTCTTTCACCTTTTTAAGACTTGAAAACTTGTTTGCTTAAATGATTGCAGTATTATACAAATCGATCACTATGAGAAGTATACAATTTCTCCACAAATGCATTACTATATTTTGCATCTTCTTTTTATATTATGATCATACTAGTGAGTTTTCTCTTTATTATTTCTTAGACACTAAAGAGGAGCTTATTTCATATGCTCCTCCTATTGACTATTAATTTGCATATGTTATTTAAAGAAATATCCTATTCAGGAAAAAAATTTATATACAATTAGAAGACATAAAAATACTTAAGTTTAAGAATCATTGTAGCATTAACATTGTAGCATTGACAAATATGTGCCCTCTATCTGTTGGTTATGGTTTCATTTCTGTTATAGTGTCCTTTGAATTATGAAAGGTTATCACTTGATATAATCCAGTTCTTGCTTCTCTTTAGCCACTAATGTTTTCCATGTCAAATTTTTAGAAACCTTTACTGATCCAATGTCATGAATTTTTACATTTATGTTTTATAGGTTTTTACATCTCACATTTAGTTTGATAATCGTTCTTTATAAGGTTTGAGGTAGGCCAGGTGCCAGTGGCTCACACCTGTAATGCTAGCTACTCGGGAGGCTGAGATCTGAGGATCGTGGTTTAAAGCCAGCCCAGGCACGAAAGTCCATGAGACCCTTATCACCAATAAACCACTAGAAAACAGGAAGTTTTGCTGTTGCTCAAGCGGTAGAGTACTCAACTTGAGCTGAAGAGCACATGATCAGCGCCCAAGCCCAGAGTTCAAACCCCATGATCAACATACAAACAAACAATCAAAGGATTGAGGTAGTAGTCTCAGAACATTCTTTAAATCTAGAGAGACAATAGTGCCAATACAACCATTTAAGATTCTATATTTATTTCATAATGTCATAGCATCCTTTTCAAAATCTGTGGACCATAAAACTAAGAATTTATTTTTGAAAAATCTGTTACCTTCTATGCCTCTGCTCTTATAGTAAAATTATGTTATCTTACTAAAAATGGTAATATGATTCAAAGCTAGTATGAATGCTCAAGCTACACCATTTTACAAGATTGTTCTGACTGACCTGTATTCCTTGAATTTACATACGAGATTATTGAGCAAGTAGACCAATATTCTCCAGAGTTATATAGATGTTTGATAGTCACTCATATTTCTCACCTTGTGAAAACACAAACTCCCGATATTATATATAGAAAAATGTCTTTAGAGATTGATCAATGCAACTAAAATTAATTTAGGAATGAGTTAAGTTTTAGATAACATTATAGCATAATAAAGCTGAATGGTAATGACTTAAGCTGTACTGCAGAAGAGAGAGGGGGGGAAGAATGGTTGACCACATAGGAGCTGTATGTCATTGGTAGTGTTTCAAAAAACAGAAAGACTTCAGAGAAGAGAAGGAGAAAAATAAAGTGTCCTGAATCAAGTTCCTTTTTAATCCACCTTATAGTTTGGACTGAAAGTCAGATAACATGGAAAAAATAAAATAGAAAATAAGGCATTTTATAGAGCTGTTACAATGTAAAAAAAGTTGTAATAGGAATATAATTAATTTCCAAAGAAATAAGAGAAAATATGACAATAACAATTGCTAACGTGGATAGAAGATGGATCACATTTTATCATATATAATTTTGAAAGGGCATACTAGGAATGAATATTTAAAAGTCATAACTTAAAACACAACTTGTATAATTACTAGACAGTATAGTTCAGTGGTAAAACATTGGCCTAACATATGTGAAGCAATTTTGTGATCTCCCAAGCATTACAAAGTACAAACAAAGCACACACACAAAAAAACACATAAACAAACACACAAACACACCACATACACATACACACATCTGGAATATTGTTATTATTATATTAAACAGAGGAAAATATCACAAACAGTAAAAGTATTATAAAATATGAAATCATATTATTGCTTATACTATTTAAAAGTTTAGTAGAAATAAAATATTCACAAGATACTTGGATTCTTATAGATTAAGTAAATTGAAAATTAAGAAATAAAAGACATGAGACATTTGAAAACAATTTTTAAATAAACATTTTGAAACATGTATCCTTTTATTTTGACAAAAGATTGATGTTACTGGTGTTTTAACTCAAGATTTAGAATATGATAACCAGGCGCTCTATATCTTGCCTGGGATGGCTATATCTCTAATCATTCCACTCTGGAAATGTTATGATAAGGTCTCATAGTTTCTCAGTCTCTCCCGAATTACAAACCCTATTTACACTTCCCACCATAGATAGAAAATGGAAACCACAAATCACTATGCCCAGGTGAAACAGTTTTTTTTTTTTAATTCAAGTACAAATATTTCCAAAAAGTGAACATGTAATGAAGCCTTTTTTAATAGAGTCTATGCTTCTTGAAAATACAGTATTTGTTACCTGGACAAATACGTTTAGAACTATAAGAAAATAAATTTATTTAAATTCACCAACCATATAAAATTTAAGAAAATAATTTTTAAATATTCACATGTTAACTATTTTGAAAGCAAAATATATGTCTGAATAATTTACGTGTGTTAAAATTATGCAAAACTAAATTAACTAATCCTACAACTCTGAAAAAAGAATTACCCTAAAGAAACAATAGAAAATAATTAAGTTCAAAATTTGAAATTTAGAAAATAAAATGATGTGTACTCTTTAGTTGACTTAAGTAACTGTAAGCCCTATCTATATCAATTTTATAATAAAAATGCATGAACAAAGAAAGAACAGTACCCATTGGTCAATAGCGACAGGAAAAGCATCAGTAATTTTTTTTTGACTGTGCAAAAAAATCATTGGAAGAGATAACAATGCTCCTTCCATAATAAATGTACTCATTACCTTATTTATGTAACTGTATCCCCTCTGTACATTGCCTTTACAATAAAATTAAATTGAAATTAAAAATAAACTAAATAATATACCAATTAAGAATTTGTAGATAGCTAGGAAGGTGGCTTAGTGGTAGAGATCTTGCTTTCCATGCTTGAGGCCCTGGCTTCGATTCCTCAGCATCACATAAACAGAAAAGTAAAAGCTGGAAGTGGTGCTGTGGCTCAAGTGTTCAAGTGCTAGCCTTGAACCAGCCTTGAGGAACAGAGCCCAGGCCCAGAGTTCAGGTCCCACAACCGGAACCCCCTCCCCCCAAAAAAAACCAGAATTACTAGAAACCATTGGTTAAAAACTTTTTGAAAAACTGCCCTAAGAACCCAAATATAATTTGATGAAACTATTTAAATACTTCAATTTTAGCAGAGAAACCAAAAGTTTAAAAACTGTTACAAAGTAAATTAATAAATCAGAATATATTACTATTAATAATAATCATAAGATGAATTTATAGTGGTAGTCAAATTTGTAAGAAATGAGGCAATTTGCCATTTGTTTGCACTTAATAAGTGAGAAAGAATTTTTTAGGTCTTTTTAAATATATAATAAGTTTAATGAAGAAACTATCCTGTCACATCATATGATAATTAGATGAAGGTGATATGAGAACAAAGAGCAGATTGTACTAAGTTTTTGGACGTTAAAGTATATACTTATTTTGGTTGTGGGAAATTGTGTTCAAGTTGGGGTATTGTTTTTGTTAGACTGCTGTCATATCAGTGGTTAATTTTAGGATAAAGGTTCCCTTTCCACAAGAACATGCACGTGATCTGTCTTTTTAGCCTTCCCATTATCAATGGCATACGAGTTGCACACTAACTTGTCTAGCTTCCTACCTTGACTGGCTTGGATTCTGTAGTCCTTCCAATCTTAACCTGTAGATAGTGCAGGATGGTGGAAATAATCCAATGCACCCCGCTATAGATTGAGAAGGAAGTCCACTAAACTTTCTGTTCTCAAGCCTCCTAAGTAGTTAAGAGTTCAGATGGGAGCCCCTGGTACCAAGCAGTAAGAGTATTTCTTAAAGCAAGTAGACATATATATGACTTACGCATGTGAACACCTCAGGACAAGAATAAAAGAGCAGTGAAGTATAGAGGACAGGCCCAATTTTAACTAGCTTCTTGGAGGCTGAATAAGCTTAGCTAGCTACTCTGGAGGCTGAGATATGAAGACCATTATTCAAAGCCAGTCCAATCATGAAAATAAATGCGATTATCTCCAGAAAAACAGAAGTGGAACAATGTTTCAAGTGGTAAACAAATATCCTAGGTCACAGAAGCATAGAGATGATGAATGAATGAGCACTTGCACATGCGCGTGAGTGTATACATGTGCATGTGTACACACACACACACACACACACACACACACACACACACAAACATAAGTATTGCAATGCGAAGTTCTTTTTTTACCTTGCAGTAATCTATTTCCCTGTATTAGTTTACAAATTAACAAAACCAGCTAAGCACCTACTTACCTACAATTCATCATGTTTCTCTAAAGTCAACTCTCTTTTTGGAAACATGATTTATTTGACCAAAATGTAAATTATTCAGGAG
Organism: Dipodomys spectabilis; assembly: GCF_019054845.1. Taxonomy (NCBI): domain Eukaryota; kingdom Metazoa; phylum Chordata; class Mammalia; order Rodentia; family Heteromyidae; genus Dipodomys; species Dipodomys spectabilis. The sequence goes on from NW_024870905.1 coordinate 7,527,125, forward strand.
TTTGATTCTTCTCCCTCAATTTTGTAGAATTAGATGATTTTTTAGCTTCATCCTAGCAATGTAATTTGAGAAATCCTACATCAAGCAACGTATTTCTTTCACTAGAATTGAAGCCTCTTTCAAACAATTAATAATAGGTTTTTCTTCTCTTTGCTTGCATCTGTAGTTTTATTATCTTCATATATTTTATGATCTGTCTGTGTATGACAAAGACTGCTGTGAAAATAAAAAGACCCTTCGCAGCATTTATCATTTATATACCATCCATAGATAGGAAGTTGTTTAAATATTACTGAAATTTCTTTGGAATAAGTCATGTTCACCTTGATTATCGTGAAAAAGAAGAATTGGTTTCTCAGCATTTTAGGTAAGAACTTGATTGAAAGAAACAAAAGGAAAAGTGAGGAACAACCCAACACATGCATTCAAATGAAACAAAACAACCCAAGAAATCAAATTAATTCAGTACTCAAGAACCTGCAGGAAATGCAAAGACTTAAAAACACATCAGCTATGACAAGTTTATGAAAATCCTCACTACATTTGAGTCAACTCTTTTGAGGATAGAGGTTAAAGCCCAGACTGGAAAGAAAGATCTTTACACAATGCCATGCACCTGTTACTCTAAATTCCAGGAAGGATAACATAACGTGGACTGAGCCCAAGGTCATACACAAGTATCTGAAAAATAATCAGAATAATTTAGGGCTGGGGACAAGACAAAGTGGTAAGAACACTGATTTAGGGGACACAAGACACTCAATTCAAACTCTAATATTTGGGTATTAAAGTAAAAAGCAATGATATTAAATAATTGGAATAATTGTAAGATTTGAGTATTTGAGTGGAAAAATGCATGAGAAAGATAGAATGAACCCATGTTGCAATGCTTTCAACTTAAGTGAAAATGTTTTATGGTACTTCAGACAAAACAGTTACCCTGCAAATGCCATGGTTGTGCATTTGGGTGATAGAAATACTTTACTTACACAGGTGTAAATTAAATAGCTTTTATTTGGGTAGATTGTACTTCTTGAACTAAGAGCCTGGATGATGTCCCTGAGATTTTTCTCTCAAGGATACCACTCTACTACTTTGAGCCACAGTTCCAATTCTGATTTTCTGTTGGTTGTTTGGTGATAAGAGGCTCCTGGACTTTCTTGCCCAGGATGGCTTCAAACCATGTTCGTCAGATCTCAGCTTCCCGAGTAACCAGGACGACAGGCATGAGCCGTCGATAGTATTAATAATTTAGTAAATTGTACAGTTACTGAAGTTATACATTATCATTATAACTTGTGTAATATATGTGTGTATGTATATATCAATGCATACGGATAGAAATATTTTAACATATTTTTGTATCTACAGTAGATTTATGAAATCATCCAGTATAAAATAAAATGGAAATAAAAGTTAATAAGGAGCAAAACAAAGGAAATTATCACATGTTTCTTGTTGCTAAATGCAATATGAATTGCGAGAATCAGTTTTGGAAAACCATCTGTACATTAACAAAATGGATAAGAGCTATTAATTCCAATCCATCTGTTTGCCCATGGTGTGCAACCTCACACATGAGTGTCAAAATCAAACCACACTTTTGCCTTTGTTTTTAACTCACCTGTTATAATTTAAGGATTTGATGAAGTAATCCAATAAAGTTTAAAATAATATTATTTGAGGCTATGAATTATAGCTGAAAATGATTTTAAATATGATCATAGCTAATTAAATTGCATATTTCTTACTTTTACTCTGTCATGTCCCTCATTCCCACATTAGGAAAGTTTATAGAAGGTTCTCACTAAATTATATGAAAAAAATATATTGAAAGCATATAGGCACAGTGTGGTTTTAGCTTATTGAGACCTGTAGGTGGAAATGTGCTTTTGACGACTTGCAATACATTCTGATGAAGATGAAAGGAGGGATGTTCTTATTCTGAAAAACTGGCTAGAGGATTGCTCCCACAAAGGTAGTGATGAATTCTTCCAAGAGGTTACAGTAAAATCACTTTCACAACCATGTTCACTGCTGCACTATTCACCGTAGCCAAATTACGGAAAAAGCCCACATACCCTTTGGCGGAGTGATGGTTGGAGAAAGTATGGCACATATACACAATTGGATTGCACCTATCCATTTTGAAGACTGTTAAATTATTTGCAAGGAAATGGAGAGATATAAAAATATATTAAGTGAACTAAGTCAGGGCCAGACACACAAAGGACCCATGTTCTGTCTCATATTTGGAAGCTAGAAATTTATACAAGTTTACACAAAAATATTAACCAAAGCATGCTATTTGCAGAGGAGTATTTCAAAGGTGTAATTTCTTATGAAATTGAACTTTAATCCAACAAAATGAATACCAGCAAAATATCACTTGGAAGATGTGAGTGGAAGTCAAATGAAGGAATAAAAAGAGTTATGGAGGAAGAGAGTGAAGGTATAATGTTCAATGCAGATAGTATGAAACTAGAAAAATTAAAGTGGGGTGAGGTTTGGAAGGCTGTGGAAAAGTTATATAAAGGTCCATTATACTTAAAAAAACTGATTTATTGAATGGAAATTCCATGGTATAAGTATTTAAGATAATAAAATATAATTAAAAACAATGGAAATATCTGACATTAAATTCTATTTCCATCTCTTTAAAAAATAAAATTATTTGCTCTATACTTTGATCAGAGGGATGGATTTTGTGGTGAGCTTGATCATTGCACATCTGTCTCTCTCTTCCTCTCTCCCTTTCATGGTTCTCATAGGTAATATGATTGCTCCATAATTATCCTAATTTATTTTGCTTTTATATTTTTGGTTGCATCATTTCACTTTCTGCTCTGCCATTTCCCAATTCATTTACATTGAAGGCATTATTTCCTATTTTCTCATTCCTAGAATAAGCTGCACATGAATACACCACTGGTCCTCATTTTCAGTCTGTACCTTTGAATACGGAGGAAAATCTTCCTCTGCTCTCTACCAATTCCCTACTCTCCAGTTAGAATAATTTAGAATAGTAAAAATGAAAAAAGAGAAAATAAATAATAGTGAAAAAACAGATGAAGAAAATTCACCGGATATTTCTGACCAGTTCATCCAATGTGAACTATTGGGGAAATACATGGACAGCTCATTCTCACTGGCACTCAAATTCTCTGGTTAGGCAATTCTGATGAAGTTGAGGAACAAGATGAAAAAGTGAGAAATGGTAACAATTGCAAGAGAAAAATGGAATAGGATCCAGGTAAATTTCGTTTTGGTCTGATGAAAATAATCGCCTTACTACAGTGCAGAGACTACTTTCCAAAAGGCCACTCATGTGAATACTAGGGATGACAATGAGTATACCCCTCTACATCGAGAAGCCTACAGTGGAAACTTAGACATTGTCCATGAGTTGGTGGCTCAAGGCAGATATTCATGTAATAACTGTGAATGGCTGGACACCCATGCACAGTACTTATACATGGAATAATACCAGAGTGGCTTCTTTATTTCATCATGATGCAGATACCAATGGCCAAACTAAAGGCCTCTTGACCCCCTTGCATCTTGCTGCTGGGAATAGATATAGCAAAGATACGCTGGATCTCTTTATGGTGAATCATTATATCAAACCAGGTCTGAAGCACAACTTGGAAAAAACTGCATTTGATATTGCCAAAAGGATAAATATGTATCACTACCTCTTTGAAGTTTTGGAAAGCTGTACAAATTGTTCTCCTCAGTCCTAATGGTTCGGTTAAGTTTCTTAAATTTCAAAATTTCCAGTCCATCCTATGTGTCCATACAAAATATTTTCACAATACAAAGCAACAGCAATATCTTACTTTAAAAATTCTTGGATTCCATGATATTCTTCCAAATGAATTGCCTGACTTTGATGTCAAAATATACTTGAGTTGTTTGTATACATCTATAATGATTTCTGTAGAGTTTGTGATTTTTTAATAAGAAATAATTTTAACTGATCTGTTGAAATGAGTAGTGCAGAAACTAAAGATATTTCTGGTGCTTGTCTTAAAAAAGTATATTTTAAAATATTTAGTATTCTGTTTGTATAATGACCATAATCTATTTCATTCTCTCCTAGATATAATACTTTGAATTCGAAATTGTTTTATAATATATAGATTCATTAATAAATGTGTCCTTTCAGATTGCATTCGATATAGAAACAGTTTAAGATTCCTTTAATTCCTAGGTCCTTATATAATTTTATTTCTTTGGGATAAAATGACAATGTTATGTTATTTCAAAAGTTTTATAAAGGTTATGCTATGTAAAGGCCTTTTTAAAAAGGTGAAGATTGAATGATGTCAAACTAACTTTTGTTTCTATGAATTACATGTATTATTACACTTGTATATTTGTAATCAACATTTTAATAACTGCTTTTCATTCTTGCATCTGAAGAATGAAAAATATTCAATACTTCCCAAATTTTCATATCATCCTTGTGCAAGAGCCATGTAAATCTTTGTATTGTAATTCAGGTAGACGTGATGCTGAACCAAGTAGTATCCTGTAAATTTAAGTAATTAATGATGCAATCTTAAGACAGGCATATATCCTTGGTTGCCTATTTGTAACAAGGAAACCTTATTGTTCCCAAAATTGCCATTTATCTTATTTCTGTAAAATTCTGTTTATGGTGGAAAAAAAACTTATATTGCTTGTTTGATTGCTCACATTTGCAATTTTTTTCTATGACTATTTTAAGTCTTTTTCATTTGAAATTTGATAATACTTTGATAATACTTTATAGCTAGGTTCAAAGGTGATGACTTTTCAAGTACTTAACTGATTGAGCTTTGTGGAGCTAATGGATTCAAAGTAAGCCTTGCTTAATAGCTACTTCTAAACTTCTCCAGCTTAAAATTTCCCAAATGAAGTCTTACTGGCACAAATGTGTCCTTGACCATTTACCCTTGCTCCATGTAGGAACAGACCAACCAGAATATCTTACCCTGTCAGCATAGAATGACTTATTGGAGCAAAACTAATCTTAGTTACAAGGGATCATAGAGAGACGAACAGTTCAGACAGAACTGTTCAGACAGAAGGTATTTTTTCAAAATATAATTGTTTATTACACCTTTTCATTTCAAAAGTAGCTAAAGCCAAGAACGGGAAAAAATGTTCATATGTATGATTACCTAATGTCTTGGCATGTCTACCATCCAATCAGGCAGGAACTTACACCATTGATTTTCTATCACCAAATATATTCCATAGCTCCAGGAGAAGTCCATATGTTTCTCCTCGTTATTAGGCCTTAAATTGGTAATGTTTTAATCACAGTGTTTCCTCTTGCCTCTAGGCTGTATATCTCTGAATGGTAAAGCTTTAGCTCTAATTCTACCAAACACTGAGGTAGAGGTAATGGAATAATACTTTAAAAGAGTTGCCTTTGATACACTTACCACAACAGAACAATGCAAAACATTTTCTTACATTATATATAATTATATGTTTTATATTTATATGTGCTGATTTTATATGTCACACAGTGAATCTTATTAGAATTAATTGATAATTTGACAAATCAATTTATATTTATTCCAATAAATAGATTGGAATATAAATAATCAGGATTAGAATATATAATAGAATATAAAAAGTATCAATGCAATGTTTTCAGTATAAACTTGTGATACCTTCTAAGTGTTCTTGGTCTTCTGAATTCACATGGTAAAAAAACAATGTTGTTTTCCTCTAATCTATAAGGGATTTTACTCTGCTGCTCTGTTTATTGTTTTAACTTGCTGGTCCCAAACTGTTTTTTTTTTCCATATTTCTGAAGTATTCCTACTGATTATACTCAAATTTTGCTGATATGATGTATAAAAGGTATTATTCTTCCACAGGATCCATGGGTCCTAGGATCCCAGGTCCCAGTTATCTGCATCATCAGATAACTAGGGCTAGAGTTCTTACCTAGGCCCATGCAACATGCCAACAGAAAGTAATTGAAGACCCATCTCAAATTCTCATTTCCTATATTTCAGGGCCCCAATTCCTTGAAATGCAGGAATTAGCAGTAAGTAATAGGGAAATGAAAGGCAACTTAAAATGCAAGATGAAATCACAAAATGTGAAAGTACAGTAGTACAAACTTTCAATTTTCAGATGACCATCACATATGATTGAACAGGACCACAAATGTCACGAGATTATGTGTAATACCCCTCTCCTAATGATTAATGATTTCAGACCAGCATCAGCAGGCCAAAAAAGAGTTCCTGGAACAATAGATCCATAATTGGTCTACAAATGCTAGGAATATTTGACATAGAGGTCAAATATAATTCAGAAAAACATTAATTGAGAAGATCCTTAGTGCTTCAAAACACTGGTATTCCGTAAAACTTGGTTCTGTAGTATAGAAATTTTGTCATTGTCAAACAAATGATTACCTACATTTCATCTCCTGAAAATATGTTCCTTTTCAAATAAACTTTTTAAAATCACATTTGCCAAATAACACTTAACAAGTAGATGATATTTAGTGACGTTAGTAGTTTTTCAAGTGTAGGGAGCAAGTTAAAATAGAGTTGATTTATTTACTCAGCACTAATGCCAAACAGGTTCAACCATTCATTAAAGTGTAGAAATATTACCCCCCCCCCAAAACCATTTGTGTTTTTCATTAGGTGACTTCAAAAATTTGTTAAATAGATCAGCCTCCATATTTCAATCCAAAACATTAGCTAATAAAGTAAATTTCATGACATAATAAGTACATTTTAAAAGTCACAAATAGTTGCCTTATCATATGGTGTTTTATGTTTTCCCTATCTGTCTAACATAGTAAGAAATATGACTTTAAGTCTTTAATATGGGTACTCATCAGAGATTTGACAAACATAAAATCTGTCTTCTATTTCTATCATATTCCTCTACAGTAGTAAATTTTAGTTTTCTTCTTTTCCAAAACGTATAGGTAGTAGAAAATATTATCCCATATAAAATAAAATAATCACAAACCACTGCAAAAAGCCACTTATAAAACTGGTAGTTAGGAATACATTCTAAGACTTTTAAGGGGCTTGTAGTGAGCATGGACAGCTCATAGCTGGCAAGCTAGTCACACATGGCTGTGGGTCACGTCTCTATGAGCAGGAAGTGTGCTTCAACTACTTCTCTAGATGACACAACCAGATCTAACTGGCTCTACCCACACTAAATCTTCATGTTTTTCCTTTCAAAACTGTTTTATTTGGATGTGGAATTTATTTTCATGTCTTCATTCAATCTGTTCTGCATTGTAGTGAGCTAAATAGCTCTGTAAAATCACTCCCTCCATTCATGAAACCAATATGCTTAGCTAGGGCTTCTAAGAACGCGTTTTCTTGCCTTTTCTATTTGCTCAATTCTTTTCTGATCCCAAAACTTTTTGGCTTATGTAATAAGAGAAGTCTTCACTATCTAATGTTAATGAGGATATTATATTTTGTGCGCTACTAAGAAATGTGAAATCATTGGTTTAAAGTATCGAATCATATTTTTTTTCTGTGGTTCAGGGTTTCACGTGCAAAGACATTGTGTAAAGTATTACAAACAGAAAAGTGTAAACCCAATACCTTCTTTCATTGTTGAGGGCATTTTCTCCCTAAATATTTGGAACCAAATTATAGTTTTCAGAGAATTACTGTTTGGTAATTAAAGTCAATTCACAAATTTTGATGTCATTTTTTTAAGAACTTTGAATTTAAATTCCACTACAATCTTGTTTCACACAGTAAGAAGCTATTTCCTGGGTAAGGACAATTCTCAAGGAAACCTACAGGATTTATAGCAAGGTTTCTGAGGTTTGATTGTTTAGTGTGAAAATGAGCCATCATCACCCACATTGCTCCCTCTCAGCTAAGTCTCCATGGATTACTTTGCATGAAATCCTATTTTCCCAGGCAATTTTAAATTTTCATAATAGGCTAAGTTGTTAAAAGTTTTAACAAATAAAAATTTACCTGTTATAATTTTAAAACTCTTTTGAAATTCCTTTATTAAAACCATGAATTCACCAATCCTAACCCCACTTTTACCATCAAAAACAGTTAACATGTTGTTTTCATGATATAGTTTCCATAAAACTATTATTTTCCAGTGGTTTTGTTATGCGTATATATAACCATATAAGCTGATTCTGAGCAAAATGAACTCCAAGATATGGAAACAAAGAGTATTATTTACGGCTATTGTTTTTAATGTACTATGTGATTTCTATTTTCTTTGGGGTTTTTTCCCCTATGCTTTATTCCCTGCTGTATTTGATTATGGTAGCCTGTGTATTGTGTATATATTTACCTTTATTAGAGAAGGGACGAGGAACCGCAAAACGGTGAGACAAAGGACAAAGGCAAACCAATGCAATAGCAATACTCACAAGACAATATGTTGTAAATGTACATTACAACTTGTGAGGGGTATTGGGGTGAAGGAAAACTGAAGAAAATGAGGGAGGAGGTAACAAGTTTGAAAAGTTATGTATTCACTACCTTAAAAATGCTGTAATCCCACTGTACATCACTTTGACAATAAAATTAAATTTAAAAAATAAGCTGCATGAAATAAAATTACACTGTATTGGTATAATAAATATTATTCTTTATGTAGTAACTATTTAAAAATCAATACTGGTTGGCGTCTAATTTGAATTAATTACCCCTTTTTAATCAGAGGACTATCAACTTGAATGCTATCTGACTAGAAAATATTTTCACAATATACTTACCAATATTTTGAACAAATAATAAATATATTACTTTCTCATACTAAAAGCAAAAACAGTTTAATTCTATGGAAACCTATAACTTTTAAAAGTAAATAAGTTGTTAAGAAGACAGAATATAATATATGTGTTCTTCAACATTACAATGACTAATAATTACTCATTTTCAAATTAGGAAGATTCCATACGTGAGAGATTCAAAACAATACCGGCTTGCATGTTATGTAATTCTGCAATAGATGCATTTTCCAATGGGGTGTTACAGATTGAGAGTCAACAGAAGAATAACCACATTCTGGTTGAGGATAAAACTATGTAGCATCGGTAATAATTCTTCAAGTGTAAGCAATTGTTTATAACAAAAAGCTATTATTTTTATGACCACCAATCCCAATATTGATGATATAGAGTCATCCTAGCCCAACAGTTTAGAACTTTTAGGGTGCACCTCAAACTTCCCTTAATTCACATCATGAATAGTTTATCTCTATTGTGAAAAAATACAACTCCACTAATGTGATGCCATACATGATTTGGAAAGAACACCACAATAAACTGGGGTGTATCATTCCCTCCCCCACTGCTATTCTTGAGATCCGAACACTTGCAAATATTATTTATATTTATACTTTTTTAACTATCATAAAAATTCTGGATGCTAAGATCAGAAGATTACAGTTCAAAGCCCAACCAGGCAGGAAGATTCCCTAGATTCTTATCTCCAATAAAATTATCAGCAAAAGCTAGACACAAGTGGCATTGAGGTTGAAGTGGTAGAGCACGAGCCTTGAGCACAAACAGGATCAGAGACAGTGTCCAGGCCCAGAGTTAAAGCCCTAGGACATAGCAATAAAACAAAAACAAAATAAAACAAACCCCAAACCTAACATTTTTCTCAGTGTATACAGTGGCAAATAATTAAGGAAATTGCTTCCTGTGTTACATACAGGTAGAAGAAAGAAGATGTCACACGATTATTCTTCATACCATGTTATACCAAAGACTCCAAAAATTGCTCTTATTCTAAATTTATAAATTAATATCATCAATTTGTTGGAAACTCTGTCTACAGCATTCATATTATGATTTTATGCATGAATTATTGGAATTATCTATTAACTAAGTTCTAATTATAACTCTCTTGAAAGAATATTCTAGGCAAATAGAATGCAAAATCATTTGTGAATTTGTCAATTAAACCCTCTACTTAAAAAGAATTTTTAGTATCCTATAGAATATGAAATTAAAAACAAAATCAAAATATTTATTTTAAATCTAAATTCTAATTTAGCAAGATCTTCAAAATCCTACATTAGACGAACTTTGCTATTTTTCCAGGCTTAAGTTTTGTAATCCTTCATCATTTTTTTGGATACAATAGAATGATGATTACTTACTTTTTCAAATTTTGGATGGGAGTCATGAATCATTTTGCATCTAGGAATGTTCTGTAATGAAGAGAGAATTTAAAACCCAAGTGAGGATTAAGTATGAGTTGCATTTCAACTGAAAATTTGACTTCTCAAAACACAATGACAAAATTAGCCCAAACTTCCAACTATGTATTCTTGTTTGTTTTGTTTTGTTAAGACAAAATTATACTACCTAGTCCAGCAAAGGTATCACTCTGTAATTCCACTCTTTAATCTCCTGTCTTAATCTCAGTGCTAGAATTCTAGAATTGTATCATATTGCCCTGCCATAGTTTCTTGGTTTATTTAATCTAGATACAGACTACCAATTCTGAATTTCTCCAGGGATACTTTACACCATAGTGACTGTTCAGACTGTTTATGTACCTTTTTCAAAGTTGTTCTAACATTTGACACAGGATATGAATATTTTCAGATGCACCTGTGGGGTCTCTGATTCATTTCTTCATGGATGCGATCCCTTTAATAATGATTAATTGACTCTTACTATCTCTGGTCCCCACATATGTAATATTGTCAAACATTTTTTTTTTTTACATTTTTATTACATTTTTTTAAATTTTATTTTTTATTTTATTTTTTGTGAACATACTGTACAGAGGAGTTACAATTACATGGGCAGGATAATGCATACATTTCTTATCAAGCATTGCAGCCTCCTCCTTTGTTTACGATTCACATCCCTATCAAACTTTTTGAAGGAAGTTCACTTGAGGACATTCTAATATTAAAAATTATCACTTGATTCTAGTCTTATTCAGGATATGAACTCTGTTGTTTTCTAACTTTTCTACACATTCTGAGTTGTTTCATTTATGTATTGTGTGCACATATAAGTGCATCTGTGTGCATGTGTATGTTTGTATATGTATGCAAAAGCCTCAAGCTCTTATTCAGCAATCTTGCTCATAACTGGTATTCCATCACCTGAGCCATTCTTCCAATACAGCTTTTGGATGCTTTATTATATGTACTGTTGCAAAGACTGTTCTGCCCAAACTGGATGCAAACAGAACTTCCCAGACTCCTTTACATTCTTAGGTTTTATTTCTCCAGGAGTATCAACTTTTAAACTACAAACATTTTTGTGAGGGTAATGTCTAAGCTGTAGCCCAGATTTTTAACTCAAGAATTCTTTTTTTTTGTTGTTTTGGTGGAATGTCCGATCATGGGGCCTGAACTCTGGGCCTGGGCTCTGTCCCTCAGCACTCAGCTCAAGGCTAGCACTCTACCACTTGAGTCACAAAGCCACTTTTGGCTTTTTTTTGGTTTTGTGGTGTTGAGGAATCGAACCCAGGGCCTCATGCATGCATGGAAAGCGCTCTACCACTGATCCACCTTCCCTGCCCCTAACTCAAGAATTCTTATAAAGGTAGATGAACACACACAGTACATATAATGAGTGTTCACTGTTAGGAATGTGATCATAAGCTGGGTCATGGTGAGATATGAGGATTGGGGTTCAAAGCCAACCCAGGTATGAAAGTCCCAGAGACTCTTTTCTCCAATTAACTAAAATAAAACTGGAAATGGCACTGTGGATCAAGTGGTAGAGCATTAGCCTTGAGCTGAATAGCAGAGAGACAGCTCGCAGGCCCAGAGTTCAAGTGCCAAGACCACCGCCAACAAAAGCATATACATATATAAGTGAAGAAAAAAAAGAAATGTGATCTTAGCCACCAGTTCATTGCTAGCATAATCCCTGCTGTCACAAGATGGACAATTTTTTTCCAATGAAATCCATGCTCTTATATCTGACTTGCTTTGGAAACAGGATTATACTTCCATTCTACTTTCTACAAAGTTGCATGATTATCAAGCATGATTTAGAATGAGAGTGGCCACATACTTCATGTTCTATCTAGGAGTCTTGATTTCTGTATATCACTAACATAAATCTACATACTGGACTTGGATTTAGTGTTTCAATGTTGTCTTATTTGTAGTCTTCTATATTGTATTGAACCCTTATACTTAAACACAGAACTTCTCTTTCTCCTATTATTGCTATTGTTTCCCTTACTGTCAGCACATGTACATTTGGGAAATTATGAACAGCACGTACACTCACAAAAAGAATGTTCTGAGAATCTTTTTCCCATTTAAAATTTGCCATTTCAGAGAACTTACAAAGTTTGAACTCAATGTACTCATGTATAATGTATTTATAAGCAATATAAATTTCATATTTTCTCTTTACTGAGTTGTCTCTGAAACACGTGTTACCCCAGGTCCAAAGGTGTCCTAGTGTTATTTCAGTGAAGCCACAAAACATTCATTATACCTCAAGCAGCACCATCAATTGTTACTGGAAGTAATTTTTACTGGATGTGGAAACTGACCCCAGGAGAGGAATGGAAGATAAAGGAATAACAAAGTTCAAGTTACCTTGTGCTTTCCTTTTTACTGTACAAGAAATGTATCCCAAGGCTTGAAGGAAACTCTGTCCTTGGCTTTTTCGAGTGTGTTCTTTACTCATATAAAATTTTCTGTAAACTTCTAGTTGAGAGTATTAAAAAAGGAAATAATGTATCATTTGAAGGCGAGCATAGAACAAAAGGAAATAACGTTGTTTTAAAAAGAGTTCTGCAAAGGAACAAAGACATGGAGGTTTTAAAGTGTCATATGGATGGATATTTCACCCCTGAGATGATTCTCTTGATGCAGGAGTCAGTTATCAATTCCTTTGGTCTGGTCCTGAGTTCTCCAAAATAATAAGAATTCCAAAAAAGCATGATCCAGTGAGTATGATCAACAAAAGGAGCCTCTTCTCTGACCAGTACTCCTTTAAGATATTTCCCAAAGAAATATCTGGGAATTTTGTTTGCTTGTTTGTTTAGTTTGTGCTGGTTCTGGAGCTTTAATCCAGAGGCTGGATCCTGTCCCTGAACAGTTGTCTTTCCTGCCCACCTGCCTCCAAAGCTAGTACTCTACTGCTTGAGCCAAAACTCCACTAATGGTTTTTTGGTGTTCAATTCGCGATAAGAGTTTGACAGACTCTCCTGCCTGGTTTGGCTTTGAATTAAGATAATACGAAAGCTAAGTGACATCAACTGTATAGATTTCTCTTTTGAGAAAAGAAATATTAGACGAAGTTTATTGTAAAGCTAATATGTGACAATTTTTAAAGAAAGAGAATATGTCTAGCAAAGAAGCCATAACTTAAATAACTCAGCAAAAGTAGGTGCAATGAATCATTTTGAAATTATTATTTTTTGCTTGGGAAGATTATTGATCTTGCCCTTCCTTTTGGGGAAACTTAAGGTAATATTTGCACTTTTTGTTGGTTGTGGGGCTTGAACTCTGATCCTGGGTGCACTCCCTCAGCTCTTCAGCTCAAGTTGAGCACTCTACCACTTAAGCTACAGCACCACTTCCGGGTTTCTGGTGGCTAATTGAAGATAATGGTCTCATGGACATTCCTTACCAGGCTGGCTTTGAACCACAATACTTTGGTCTCAACCTCCTGAGTAGCTAGGATTACAGGCATGAACCACCACACCCAGCTCATATTTGCGCTTATGTGCACTGAATGACACTATGTAGACAAATAATGGAAATTTGAATCAAATGATGGCATTGCAGCTTTTCAGAAAATTTGAGGTAGCAATAATTATTTCCTCCTTTCCATGTTGTTTCATTGACTCATGAGCTATGGGACCCTTACATTAACATCCTCTGCCATCTTTGTAGGTGTATTTAGTATCAGGAAATGTTCATAGAGTAATATAGAAAGACTGAGATATTTAGAAAGCAAAAAAGATGAGGTATGAAAGAACAGCACAGAAGGAGATACGATTATTACACAGAAATTAAGAAGTAGCCTAAGAGATTTAGAATGCTAAAGGCAATGAGTAATAAGACTAGTTGTTCAATAACCTAACATGGTTCTCTAAAACAATTTCTGGTATACCTTAATTACTGTCATTTATTCACTAACTCTGGAATTATTCCTTCTCTTCTGTCACAACTGTTAATTTGTCTCAGCCATTTTGGTGCCATGAATGACAAAAAATATTTCCAAATCTCACTTAGACTACCCATCTCATTGTGATTAGCAGTGACGATTCAAAAACCTGGAATGTTTGAATTTCCAGAATTAATCTTCACCTGACATCTAAGCACATTCATTAATTTCTGTAACCTAATGAACAAAACTTTTTTTTTTCAACAAATATCCTAATATAAGTAAAGTACATGAATTAGGGACTATAGTCAGGTGTCAGTATGGAGGAGCAATTATATATTCCAAGTATTGGTTCCTTATTTTGTATTTACTAACTAAATTTTTTGTTTTGTTTTGTTTTATTTTATTTATTTATTTTATTATTATTATTTTTTTTTTTTTGCTTGTCAAGGGGCTTAAACTCAGGGCTAGGGAATAATTCCTGATTTTTTTTTTGTTCAAGTCTATCACTCTGTCACTTGAGGCACAGCACCACTTCCAGTTTTTTTCTGTTTATGTGGTACTGAGGAATTGAACTCAGGGTTTCATGCATACTAGGCAATCACCGTATCATGAAGCCACATTCCCAGAGCCCTAAATGACTTTCTTAAGTTGACATTACATTTTCATTCCATAACTATGTACCATAATATTGGCCAGGTGCTAGAAAATGATGTAGAAAAGAATACAATAAAATAAATCCAGTAAGGCAAGATGGACAATATATAACCCTCACAGTCTAGCAAGGGCACAGATGGCTTACCTCATGGAGATGTATCAACTCTCTGAGTGAGACACCTCCTGACCCACAGCCCACCTCCAGAATGAGTAGGCAATCTTGGGTTCCAGCCACCTGGGACCTTGGGCCACCTCCTATAGCACCCATTCAATCAGTTCCTGAGAGAGAGAGAGAGAGACAGAGAGAGAGAGGGAGAGAGAGAGAGAGAGAGAGGCAGAGACAGAGACAGAGACAGAGAGAAAACCAGAATTACAGTTAAATCCGGTGCCAGTGTCTTAGAACTCTAATCCTAACTAAACAGGAGGCTGATATATGAGGATCATGGTTCATAGACAACACAGGCAAGAACGTTTGTGAGAATCTTATCTCCACAGAACCACCAGAAAACTGGAAGGGGCACTGTGGGCTCAAGTGATAGAGCACTAGCCTTGAGCTGAGGAGCTCTGGAATAGTGCCCAATCCTAGAGTTCAAGACACACGACTGAAAAGAAGTGGACTTCCTACCACAAGAAGTGGACTGAATAGCACCCATTGTCCTAGAGAGCATGGTAGAGAATTCAGGCCGAGCATCCTGTGAACTTGAGATCATAAATAGGTCACCTGGCTTCTCTGTGCCTCGGTTTCCCCAGCTGCAAAACTGAACAAAGTGAATGATCCCCTTCCTCATGGGTATAGGGTAATAATGAAAGAGAGCCATGTTTCTGTTTATAATCCCACACCTGTTGCATGATTAATAACAGGCTCTACCTGAGCCCTTTCTGGTATCGTCCTGTCATATGCTCACAGAATTGCCAAAACATTATCTGAAAGTTGATCCCTCTCTGCCTAGCCATTCTCCAGAGATCTCTCTGTATAAATCCCTTGTTTCCTCACAACTGTCCAGTGAGGAGACTGAGGTCCAATGGTTGAGGCCCTACCAAGAGCTTCATGTGTGGTAAAGAATCCACTGCTGTAGACTGAGTTTGGGATAATCCATCTAAACCAACTACTCAGCATGGTGCCACATGTCTACCATCCCAACTAGAGAAGACCAGGCCTGGTGGAGCATATCTTTCACAGGAGTACTGCGATCCAGCCCAGACTGAGCATATATTTAGTTTCTATCTCAGAAATTCTCAAGACAGAAAGGTGGCTCATCAGAGCCGGGGAGAGGAAACAAGTAGGGGGGTCATGGTGCCCCCAGAGGGGTGTTTGACCAGGGTTAAATTGGTGTTGGGGCAGCCACTCACCTGTGCTGCTGAGAGAAGCTGTTGGCAGCTCCTCCAATTGGGGCAGCAGCGATGGCAGCAGCATTGTGGACACATGGGCCCAGAGCAGAAGACTAGGGGCAGGGACCAGTTCAGAGATTTAGGCCTGCTGGCAGCACGCCATTGCCTGAGGTTTGAAACCTGGCATCATATGAAGGGAGGGAAGGGGTCAGGTGGGAGTGGGAGCATCAATTTCCTACTGTACCCCAAAGTCACCTCCAGTCTCTTCCGCACCACCCAGCCACCTCTACCTTCCTCAACTACTGGTCGTGGTGTAAACTAACAGAGGGAATCCCAGTGCTACCTGGCAGCATGGAATGTGGGTGTGGCCAGCATTCTTGTATCCCATTGGTCAGAAAGAAGCATGAAAGAATGGGGGTGTGGACAGAATCCTGTGAAGCAAGCAGAATGGGTGAGTGTCAACAGGCCATCCTGGGTCAATTTGAGCTGACATGATGTTCCCAGTACCTGAGAACGAGCCCCAGGTCTTAACTAAATAATAACAGATGCACATGCAGATGGCAGTATACTAATAAATATATATCTTTATTGAGTGCCAGAGATGTCTATACATTATTCAGTTATATAGACTATATTCCTACCAATTCCTGAGTATTCATTATGTGTCCATGTAATTAATGTTATTGTTTAAATCCTTAAACTATTAATGAAAGCACTCAGTGTCCTGAAATGTGTTCCTTTAAGTAATAATATTCTTTTAATGCTTCATTAATATTAAATAAAATCAACCAGCTATCTGAAATGATGCTGTTTAATTTTATAGGATCATCATGCACGAGGAACTCATTCAACTGTGACATTGACAAAATTCCAGTGTTATTCCTTTGGATGGGAACCAGTTTCTTAGTATCTCCTGCCATTGGTTGGTGTCAGGACGGGGATTTGAAATGAGGGCCTAGTTGCCACATGGGCCTATGGCTTCCCTGATAGTCTGTCAGCCTTCAGCAATGGAAGATGAAGTACCCTTTGTAACTGTGTCATTCAGACTCAGAAGTGTTACTGCAAACGAAGAAAACATAAAAGGCCACATTTTTTTCTGTGCATTGTTTTCCCTGCAAGAACTGTGGATCTAGGATCACAGGAGCACATGCGTGTCCAGTGGATTCACCCCATCATAGAGTGATCAAAGCTGAGGCGGACTTGCCATGACCTGAGTTTAAGACCCATGCTGAGAAAAAAATTAGCACCCTGGCTTGCAATTCACACAATTTATTCTTACAGGCTTTGGATTTGAAGTCAGGATCTGGGTAAATCTGCAGCAATGTGGATAAAGGGGAAGATCACCTTACATGAAGATAAAAAAGTTAGGCCTGTTCACTAGTCCTGAATTCAAGACCCAGCCCTGGAAAACTTACTATATCTATATATTGTAAAGATAGGATTTATACTTACCTATAGATGTTCAATCCATACATGTTTGGTGTAGTTGTTTCTTGTACCTTTTGTTTTATTCATTTATTTACCAGTGATTTTACTGAATGACAACCTATTCCCATGAGTATAGAGTTGCGTATACATTCTCCTTCCTACCTGAGACCCAGAACTTGCACAGTACAGGAAAACAGGTGCAACGACTGGCTTCTCACATCAAGGTGAATTTTTATCCGTGATGTGATTCGAATTTTGGGCCTAAGAGGCCCAACTGCCCAATCGGTCCACGTGATCACACCAGACTGTGAGCCACTAAGGAGCTGGGACATTCCCAGGAACTGAGATCGAGCCACAGGGATGCCAAAATAGTCCTCAATGATCATTGAAACTTGGGATGTATATTCACATTCGTGTGTGGACTGCATCGTGCATTGAGTGTAGTTCTCTTTATTTTGTATGCTATTCATGGATGTATTGTGTATTTTCTTGAATATATGATGACAGGTATAATGGCTGACATGGATAACAACTTATTCCCAAGGCCAGAGGGTAGCCCATGTATTCTCCATTCTAGCTGAGATCTAGGACTTGCACAGGAAAGAAAACAGGTGCAACGATTGACTTCTGACATCAAGAGGAATCTTTTGGCGGGGTGGGGAATCTGAACTCGGGACCTAGCAGGACCAAGTGGTGAATGGGTCCACAGGAGCACACCAGCCTTTGAGCCACGAAGGAGCTAGGCCGTTCCAAGGAGCTGCTATTGAGCCCCTGCCTCCGAAGGTAGAGCGGGAGCACAACAGTCATCCATTCATAAGGTGTAGGTAGTATGCAAATAAGTACACATTTGTTTAGAGTAGGAGAGATGGTAACCTATGGTGGAATCCAATCTGTGTGATTACCAATTCTTGGATCTTTCCTGATGCCTCCATTTCATGACTGTGATGATTATTGTCATGCTTCATCAACTGTTCTTTACAAATAATCCATACCCCTGAGTCTTTCCTATCATTTCCTACTTGCATCATGCACGAACTACTCATTCAAGGATGAGATCGATCACATTCCATGACTCATTCCAGGTCCACAAACGAGTATCTCAGGATCTCCCGCCATAACCTCCTGGTAGAGGGGCTGAATTCAAGCCTCAGCCCTGGAAAAGATACTCGTTATATACTCTTTTTTTTGGTCCACTAGTGGGCCTGAACTCTGGACCTGGGCGCTGTCCCTCAGCTGTTCACCTCAAGGCTAGTGCTCTACGACTTGAGCCACAGTGCCACTGCTGGCTTTTTTTCCTGCTTTTGTGGTGCTGAGGAATCGAGCCCAGAGGAATTGAGCCCAGGGCTTCATGCATGCAAGGCAAGCGCTCTACCACTGAGCCACCTTCCCAACCCTCCTTATATATATTTTAAAGATAGGATTTATACTTCTGTACTGATGTTCAGTCCATATTGTGTTTGGTATGGTTATTTATTTTATTTCTTGTTTCATTCATTTATTTAGAATTTATTTTATTGACTCTGATGACCCCTATACCATTTATTACACTGTTTACATCACATAACATCCAGATGTTAGATGTGTTCTCCATCATGCTTGGCAGTGCCAGGATCTGAACTTAGTGCCTAGCAGGCCCAATTCATGATTGGGTGAGTTTGAGCATGGCAACCTCTAGCCAATGAAGATGTCAGGTGGTTCCCAGGCTCTGAGATCGACCCTCAAGTTTGGCCTAAACAGTGATACATGGATAGGCAGATGGAGGTATAAAAATAAATATGTATCGGTAAAGAGTTCCATAGCCATCTATCTATGATAGAAGGAAACCTACTATTTTCCTACCAGCTCTTAGGTATTTATTATACCGCCATTGAAGGATTGTTATTCTTTTCAGGCTTAATAAACTATTAATTAAGATCAATCAGCATTGTAGGATTATTGCATCCAATTTTAGAAAAGACCGATGGATAGACTACACTTCTATTCGGTATTCCTATGCATAGGTATGAGTCTCTTGTGATCTCCTGCTATTGGTGTCAGGACTGGGATTTGAACCCAGGGCCTATGTTGAAGGTTGGCCTATGGCTTTACTGATAGCCCACCAGCCACCAGCAATGGCAGGTCAGGTCCACTTTGCAGCTTTGTCATTCAGACCCAGGATGGTCACTGTGCAAAGAAAGATATTGTAAAACCCCAGCTCTCTGCAGCTCACACTATGTGTGCTTTCCAAATTGTTTTTCTTCCTGAAAACCCTCTTGGCCCAGCATCTCATGGTTGGCTATGGGTCCAATGAGTGCACCCCAGCCAAGCGAGATCCAAGCTGAAGCAGAGTTTCCACGATCTGAGTTCAAGCCCCATGATTGGCCAAAAAAAAAAAAAAAAGAAAGAAAGAAAGAAAAAAAGAACATATAAAAAATAACTATTTAACAAAATTTAAAAAAGTAAAGCTCCCTGTTTTGGAATTTTTGCCAGTTTTCTTTTCTAGCCTGGACTTTGACTCAGGGTCTTGATAAATCTGTAGCAATGTGAGCGAAGAGTTGCCATTACATGAATTCAAACCCCATGCCAAACAAAAATGAAAAACTATGTCGCTGACCTTGGCAGAGGGAGGTAGTTGTAGAGATGGGAGTGAAGGGATGGTAGGAGAAAAACACAGGAGGAGTAAACAATGCTCAATAGGAAATGTACTCATTACCTTGCTCCTGGAACTGTAACCCCTCTATAGAATATTTTTACAATAAAAAACATACAAAAAAAGAGAAACAATTTAGTTCTCTGAGAAGCACTTTGGAGGTAAGGGAAGGATG
Organism: Dipodomys spectabilis; assembly: GCF_019054845.1. Lineage (NCBI taxonomy): Eukaryota > Metazoa > Chordata > Mammalia > Rodentia > Heteromyidae > Dipodomys > Dipodomys spectabilis. Next base: position 7,547,426 of record NW_024870905.1, read on the forward strand.
TTTGAATAGTTGTACAAAACTCTACAGTGCTTTTTTTAAATGTTCAGTATGGAACTGAATAAACCTAACTGCTTCCACTTAAAAAATTAAATCACTGTCTTGGAACTGGGGTCAGTATTTCTGCCATTGCTAGTTTTTGAGCTCACCGTCCAGGTAACTCTTTGCACCATGGGTGAATGCGAAGCACACTATCCTTCAGGTAAAGAAATTCAGGATAAAGTTGCCAGGGCCTGAATGAATGCCCTGCAATGGAAGAAATATTTCTATAAATGTGTAATACATGATATATACTTATATATGCATGTTAATTTCATATTATGAATTTTATTATTGATTTTGTATTTTATTTTTATTTGATTCATTTATTGATTATTGTATTTAGTATTATTATACACATAATATTCTATTTTGCACATCTATTATAAAATTATACACAATAATTTAGGGCATTGACTCATTTTAATTAACATTTTATTAAGTGTTGAAACATAATACATAATTAAATGGAAGCATTTGTCACAGTCTCATATGTTTAGAGTCTCTCCCAAGTATGAGCTTTGAGTTTAAGCACCAACACTGGCAAAATTTGAGCCTGGTGAGACATATTCTTCTGGGAGTCAGAGGAGGGCCGAGGTTATAGGTAAGATGTAGGGTATAGGTCAGGTGCTGGTGGCTCACCCCTGTAATCTACTCCAGAGGATGAGATCTGAGGATCCCAATTGCAAGCAGGAAAGTCAATGTGAGACACTTTTCTCCAATTATATACCCCAAAAGCAAGAAATAGAGGTGTGGTTCAAGTAGTAGAGGGCTAGCCTGTAGCACAAAACCTAAGGGATAGGATAGCATCCAGGCCCTGAATTCAAACCCCAGGACTGGCACACACACCCACACCCACACACACACACACACACACACACACACACACCAATATAGAGAATTTGCCAGTCAGCCAGGACAAGTTCCATCACTAGCAAATCAATATTAAAAAAAATAAAGATGGAGAAGGGAAGGAAAGATTTGTTCCAGGAAGTGATATAGCCAGTGCTAAAATTCCACAGTACTTTTAATATGTGGGTAGAAGACAGAGAGCCTCAAGCAGAAGGTATAGCACGGGCAAAGGTGCTGAGGTGTGCTGCAGAGCAGGTGGTGTGAGTGGTATGAAGGTTCTATGGCTTCAGAAAAGGCAGGCAGGAAATTCAAGGTTGGGTCAACATTGACTTGAGTCACTGGGCAGAGGGAGGCGTCCCAGAATGGCGCCTAGGGGGAAGCATAGATTGGCATTTCGCCAGGGACGCAAAGCCATTTCCTGTGGCTGGAAACCTGTTTTCACAGCTCCTGACCCTCAGGCTTCCTTTGCATGGAGGAGTCAGGGCAAACGCAAGGAAGAACACTTGCTTTAGGAAAGCTTCTAGGCCAATGCCACCAGTGGCTCAACCTCTGTAAATCCTAGCTACTCAGGAGACTGAGATAGAGTTCGAGGGTCAAGCCAGCTCAGGAGAGGAAAGTTAACGCGACTCTTCTTGCTGATTAACTAACAAAATCCAGAAATGGAGCTGTGGCTCAAGTGGCAAAGTGGTAACCTTGAAGGAAAAAGTTTGGCGACCAGAGCCCAGACCCTGAGTTCAAGCCCCAATACCAGCACAGGAAAATTAAAGAAAAATTTCAGGAGCTCCTAGTCCACTGTGGTGTAAGGCCAGATCATCCAGACACAGGTGGCTCATGCCTGTCCTCCTAGCTCCTCAGGAGGCTGAGATGTGAGGATCACGTTTCAAAGCCTGCCCAGGCAGGAAAGTCTGGGACACTCTGATCTCCAAGGAACCTACAGAAAACCGGAAGTTGTTCTGTGGCTCAAGTGGTAAGGTGAAGAGCTGGGGGACAGCGCCCAGGCCCAGAGTTCAAGCGACATGACCATCACCTGGCCTGCTTGGACCTTACTCTATAGCTCTAGGCAGCGTTCTTTCCAGTGGGCACCTGAGGGTCTCCTAATGTCTAGGTGTCCTACAAGTCTTGGTAGCAGCCTGTTTGGGGGCCATTGCCTACAGAGCAGGCCTCAGTACCAGAGAAGTATCGAGCCTTGGGGCATGAAGATCATCAAAATGGCATCTGTCATGGGTGCAATTGGATCTGAGCAGTAAATCACTCTCAGACCATGGTTCTGGGCCAGGAGGGGCAAGAGCTGTAAGATGTCACACCAGATAATGCCCAGTCACAGTAGTATCACAAGAGTGCAAATTTGTCAGTCAGACGTTGGGCAGGTGTTGAGTTGGGCTCATGAAAGTTTTTTAGGCTCAGGAATCCACAGTCAACTGGCTGCTGCTAGTAGCAGTTACTATCTGAGGAGTCCCAGGGCTCGGTGCCCTGCTTTCCTCAACAGTGCTTGGGGAGAGGGGTCAGATGAAGGTCTGCAATCATGAGACGACTACCAAGGAGCAACCCTAGTGTCCTTCCCTTGATACTGCAGCTCCATGTTGAGATCAACAGGCAGGTTCCATGGAACTTACTGCCATAGCCCAAACCCCTCAGCCCAAGAAGGACTTAGGGAGAAACCACTTGATCTGGCTTGAGAGTTTACTGTGACTATGACTCACGACTGCCCCCCAGTTGTAGCTCAGCTCATCCAGGTCAAAACTAATGCCACAGAAGGTACTGGGTACACCAGTCTCTCATCCCCCGGTTCCCTGGGCCTGGAATCTAAAGTACATGCCTTTGTATTCTGGGCATTCAGAATAGTCTAGAAGGACCTGAGAGGCCCAGCTGGGGCCACAAGATAGATTTGCCTATGATAAGGAACATTGACATTTCCTAGACATCGAACAATACATCCAAGCCACCTTGGCCTCACCTCTCATGTAGCCCCAGATTATCCTTGTTTGGGGAGCCTTCAGTCAGCTATCAAGGTCAAGTTGGCCAGAGCCACTGGCAACCACCCTTCCTCTACACCACTACCAGCCTGCTGGGAGTGGTACATGCAGCCAGGGTTCCAGCTGAGAAAAGGACAGTACACAAAATGACTGACCCTGCATCCCCAGAGGCAGGAGAGAACATATGCCAACCCGCCCTGAGGACCCAGAATCCCCTGGATGAGGACAAAGATATGGACAGCCGGACTTGGTTCCCAAGGAAAAGCTGGAATATGCAGGTCTCTGACAATTTAGGACTCATTGTAGACCATGATAGGGGACTAAAGACAAGGTTGCTATTGAGGAAGGGCACAATCCAAGGTCAGGAAGAGGCAGTCAAGCATCCAGGAAGTGGGCTGAGAAAGATGAGGGAAAAATACACACACACACACACACACACACACACACACACACACACACATGGGTAGCCCAAGGCCTCAGCAGTCCCTGAGCAACTGAACATCCCAACCTCTGAGAAGATGGCACTACCATCCTCAGACCAAATGTTGACAAAACTCAGAGCCTTTCACACATCTGGAATGGCTCATAAAACAGCATGGCATTTCCTACTGTACACACCACTATGAAGAAAACTCAGCCACATTATTTTGGTTGTCGATCATGGGGTTTGAGATTTGGGCCTGCGTTCCATCCCTCAGCTCTTCAGCTGAAGGTGTGTGCTTTACCACTGGAGCCACAGTACCACTTCCAGTTCTCTGGTGCTTCACTTGAGTTAAAGTCTCACAGATTTTCCTACCCAAGCTGGCTTTGAACCGTGATCCTCAGATCTCATCCTCCTGAGTAGCTAGGATGACAGTTGTGAGATACTGGCAGTGCCCGGTTTCAGCCACCTTCTTACAACCAGGGGAAATCCAAATTGTCAGGCCATAAAGCACATGCAACCCTTCACTTTCAGACTTTGACACCAGTATCCAAAGCCATTCTTCCAATCGACACTACCCTCCAACGCTGCCCACATCCTTTCTAAGATAGGCCACAACCACTAGAGTTCTTGGTAAGACATGCCCAGCTTGGTGTAACTTCACACTTGGGCAATCTTGGGGAGTTCTTAGAAATGGCTGTACACTGAGGCCAGAACCTGGTGTGCCAACCACAACAACCCACTCCTTCACCATCTCTGGCAAGCAAGGGGTGTCTTTCTTTCTTGTTTTTTTTGGATGAGGGGCTTGAACTCAGGGCTTGGGTACTGTTCCTGATGATGAATTTTGCTCAAGGCCAGTGCTCTACCACTTGAGCCATGGCACCACTTCCAGTTGGATATTGGAGATGGGACTCTCATCTGACTTTCCTCCTTGTGCTGGGAAACAAGACCCTCTGGATCTCAGCCTCCCAAGTAACCAGGTTGACATGCGTGAGCCATCAGCCCATGGCTTATGGGATCTCATTCTTTACAATTTCCAACTAGTCCTCCTCTAGACACTGCCACCTAGACCCTCCTCTACCTCCCTCAGGGACAGCAAAGGGAGGCTCAGTATCTGGGGAGGTCCATGGGCATTAAAGAGCCCCCTTCATATAACTACCCCTTTCTAAGCTTCCATCCGTTTACTCTGGATGGCCTGGTTGTATGGAGCATATCAGACCCACTAGGACTTCTTAGGCCTGCCCTGTATCCCCCCACCACACCCAACCGGTACCTGAGAATTTCTGGGGCCATCTGCTCCATGTCCCAATGGAAGCCTTTGGGAGGGTTGCTGATAACTGGGTTCAGGGGTGCCCAGGGCAGAAAGAGTGTCCGGATTACCTCTGTCATAGAAGGAGACACAAAGCATGGATGGATCTACTAAGTGCTACAGGGCACACCATCCATCTGTCACCCTTGTCTCTTGGAGTGCAGTTTTACATTGACAGTGCTGGGGCTTGAACTCGGGCTACAGGCACTGTCCCTGAGCTTCTTTTGCTTTCCACCTGAGCCACAGTAGCACTTCTGGCTTTTTCTGTGTATGTGGGACCTAGGAATCGAACCCAGGGTTTCCTGTGTGTTAGGTGAACCCACTACTGCTAAGATAAAATCCCAACATTGGATAGCTGTTCTTCTGTGACCCCTTGGGCCTTTTTCAGGACAGTCGTGCACATCTTTACCGAGTATCTAACCAGCAGCCTTGGCTGGAAAAGAACACGCTCTGCTAGGTTGTCCTTTATCTATGGCATGTTTTCTCTCTGTGCTTCCTGTGACATCCTCCTTGTTAAGCAAGACCCCCTTTCAAGTGCTGCCTCTAAGAAGCCCACTCCAATCATCCTGGTAGAGCGGGATCTTCTCTGCTCTGCAGGCTGCTGGCCTTGTCATGCTCTGCCTCCAGCTGGTGTGGTTGAGAGCACACAAAAGCGAAGGCCTGGCTTTCACCACCCAAATTCTGATGGGACCAGTGCGGTATCACACTCTGTGAGAGGGCACTTGAGGCCCAGACAGTCTGGGGGCAACAAATGGGGCCATTTCTTGTGTGAGTTTGAACTGAGGATCTGGGAGCTGTCTCTCTGAGTTTTCATGCTCAAGGATGCTACTCTACCACTTGAACCACAACTCCACGTTTGGATTTTTGGTGGTTCCATGCAGAGAAGAGTCTTATTGGCTTTCCAGCTTATGGCTGGCTTCAATCTTTGATCCTCAGATCATGCTTACCGAGGAGCCACGATGTCAAGTGTGAGCCTGAGCCAGACAGGGTCCAGAACCTTTCCTTTGAGCTTCTGTTTATCTCGTGTCAACAAGCAAACCCTACTTAAAATATTTATAGGGGATCAAGTTCCTCTCCTAGTTCAGTTAACGCAAGGAGATAAAGTATCTTTGGAAAAGGCTAGTTATAGTTGGCCTAGATGAGTGTGTGTGTGTGTGTGTGTGTGTGTGTGTGTGTGCGTTTCAGGGATACCTACCCCCATCTCTCTGGTGCTTTTTTCACCCAGTGGTGAGTACATCCAGGATCCCCACCCCAGGAAATGTGGGTAGGGGAGGGTACTTAAGTTCACCTCAAGTGGGATGATCTGAATTCTATCTTGCAACTGAAGCCAGGAGAAATAATAGAGAGAAGGAGATGTTTAGAGGAACATCAAGGGAAGCCACTTCCCTTTGGCTACAAGTACGGGAGAGAAGAATGAATCCATCCTTTTTGGTAGTAAGGTAACAAGTGCCCAGTATTCATTTATTTTATTTTTTTGTGGGTCTCAGGTCTTGGATTCAGGGACTGGGTGTCATCCCTGAGCTTCTTTTACTTAAGGCTGAGGCTCTATCACTTGAGCCACAGCAGTACAACTGGCTTTGTTCAGGGGGCGGGGGGAAGGAGGTAGTTTATGGGAGGTAAGAATCTCACAGACTCTCCTGCCTAAGCTGGCTCTGAGTCAGGACCATCAGAACTCAGCCTCCTGAATAGCCAGGATGACAGGCAAGAGCCACTGGCACCTGACCACCAACATCCATTTATAGTCCCTTAAGGCCAGTGCTGGGCTACCTGCACTGCATCCTCCTTTTTGTGCGTGGGAAGCAGACATGGGTGGGTTTGATACTTCAATAGCCTACCTACCTTTGAGCATTGTTCCGGTTCAGTCCTTATACACAGCAATGACTTCATGCTGTCACGGAACAATTGTCCCCCAGGAGGTGTCGGATCTGTGGTCTTTCCTCTACACACTGTCCCCACTCCCCGAAACGACACACAGCAGCAATGTGAGGTACACATAGAGTGAATTCAGTTTCTTATAATTAGGGTCTAGCCAGATAGGTAGCAGTGAGGATCAGAGGCTCCGGATAGTGTTGTGCAGTTGGACAATGTGATGCCTCCTCATCCACTTTCCTTTAACTGTCTTAGCAAAGGGTAGTGGGGAAGTACTCTCCAGACAGAGTGACAAAGAGTAACCATCACGGTGTACCCCGGGCACAGAGGGGCTTACCTAAGGGAGCTAGTTCAACCGGCCGAGCAAGAAAGCTTCTGACCCACAGCCTACCTCCAGAATAAGAGGGTCACATTGGGTCCCAGGGACATGGGGACGCTAAGGCACCTCATCCAGCACCCTTTCAACAAGTTACTGAGGAAGACAGAGAAAGAGAGAGACAGAGAGAGAGAGAGAGAGAGAGAGAGAGAGAGAATTACACTTAAGCCGGCTGCCGGTGGCACGGGCCTACAATCGTAACTACACAGGAGGCTGAAATATGAGGATTATGGTTCATAGCCAGCCCAGGCAGCAACGCCTGTGAGATGCTTATCTCCAAAGAACCACCAGAAAACCAGAAGTGGTGTTGTGGCTCAAGTGGTAGAGCCCTAAACTTGATCTGAGCAGCTTGGGGACAGTGCCCAAGCCCAGAGTTCAAGCCTCATGACTGACAATAAGTGGACTTCCCACCACAAGTAATGGACTGAATAGCACCCATTGTCCTAGGGAATATGGCAGACAAGTCAGGCCGAGCTTCTGTCATCTCGGGGTCATGAGTAGGTCACCCAGCTTTTCCTTGCCTCATTTTCCGATGCTGCAAAGCTGAACAGTGAAGGATCCCCTTCCTCATGGGGATAGATTAAGGATGAAAGAGAGCCATGTTTTGTTTCATAATCCCATACCTGTGTCATGATAAATAACAGGCCCCTTTTTAGTCCTTTCCAGGTATCTTCTTGTTATATGCTCACAGAATTGCCAAGAAACTTAACTGATGACCGTTTCCTCTATGCCTGGCCCTGCCCCAGATTTCCCCTTGTATTGATCCCTTGTTTCCTCACAACTGTCCTGTGAGGAGACTGAGGACCAATGGCTCCAGGCCGAACCCCGAGCTTCAACTCTGGTCAAAAATCGGCTGCTGTGGACTGAGTTTGGGACAACCATCTAAACCAATGAATGAGCATGGTGCTACATATCTACCATCCCAACTACAGAGGACCAGGCATGGTGGCGCCTGCCTGTCACAGGAGGACCATATCCAGCCAAGCCTGAGCATATATGGAGTCTCTATCTCAGAAATGCCCAAGACAGAAAGGCTTGGCCTCCATGGAAGAAGACCTGATTGGAAAGCTCTTGAGTTCAAACCCTAATATACCAAAAAGAATCTGAAGCCCGGTGCCAGAGACTCATGCCTATAATCCTACCTACTCAGGAAGCTGAGATCTAAAGATAATAGGTCAAGATTTAAAAAAGGTTTGGCCTTGCCCATCAGACGTCATGATGAGATGACCCAGAGTCTGACCCATGCCAATAAGGTCCATACTAATAGGGCTCACAGCCTTACTAAGTGCTGACCACGCACTCTGTCCCCCTGGGGAACCAACCCCTACGCACCCTACCCCCAGGTCCTCCCGTGCTCCCTCTGCCACCAACCAGGCCCAAGGGAGTAGACAGTTCCAGGTCACAAAGAACCTTTGCTCTTATAATTTAAAGGTGCTGAATCCCCTTCAAATGCCTCACCCTTCCAGGCCCCCAGACCTCAGCCACAAAGGCCCCCAGACCTCAGCCACAAAGCGCATGCACCCCCCAGAGACAGCGGTTAGAAGTTACCATAGGGTCCAGCACTCCTTGTTACAACCAAATTCTACACACACACATGCACGCACACACACACACACACACACACACACACACACACATTGCCATCACAGGTGGCTCCTGTCTGTCATCCTAGTTACTCAGGATGCTGAGGTGTGAGGATCACTTTTCAAAGCCATCCACACAGCAAAGTTTGTGAGGCTCCTATCTACACTGAACCACCAAATAGCTACAGGTGGAGCTGTGGCTCAAGTGTCAGAGCTCTAGCTTTGAGCAAGATATCTCAGGGACAGCATCTAGGCCTTGAGTTCAAGGCCCAGTGCTTCTACCTCCAAACACAACCAGACACAGACAGTCAGACAGAGAGACAGTCAGACAGACAGACAGGCAGACACACACACACACACACACACACACACACACACACACACACACACACACACAGCATAGCCCAAGGATTCAGCAGTCCCTGAGAACAGAAATATGAACTCCCTCAATTAGGATCAGATCCCACTCCATAGAAGGTGGCAGTACTGCCATGAATCCCACTGTAGACGAAACATTGAGCCTCACACATATCTGGAATATCTCATAGACCAGCATGGCATTTCCTATCATACACACTGCTATGTGGAAATCTTAGTCACCTCTTTTTTTTGTTGTTGGTCAAGGGGTTTGAATTCTGGGCCAAGGTGCTGTCCCTCAGCAATTCAGCTGATGGTGAGCACTCTCCCACTTGAGTCAAAGCAACACTTCCTGTTCTCTAGTGGTCTATCATCAAGTCTCACAGATTATTCTGCCCAAGCTGACTTGTAACCACGGTCCTCACATCTCAACCTTCTGAGTAGCTAGGATGAGAGTTGTGAGCCACCGTTGGCTTCCAGCTTTAGCCACCTTCATATAGACAGAGGAAACCCATCTCCTCAGGCCACAAACTTTTTGCAACCCTTCACTTCATATTTTGATACCCAGCATCCAAATCTATCCTTCAATGGAAAAGTAAAGACACAACAATCTCACACCTGTACCCCTTCACCCACTCCCTGCCTGTCACAGACACGTCCTCTTGAAGCTGTGGCTTCAAACTGGGGCAAACTTGGAGACAAACATACAGTAAGGCCAGAACTTGGTCTCCCAAACACAGCACCCTCACCACACCCCCACACTTCCATTATTTGCAGGCAAAGATGTCTTACTTTCTTTCATTTTATGTTGTGGGGTTTGAACTCTGGGCATGGGTGCTGTCCCTGAGCTCTTTAGCTTAATGCAAGCACTCAATTGCTTGAGCCACAGCACTGCTTCTGGTTTTCTGGCAATTCCTTTTAGGTAAGAGTCTCAGGGTCTTTCCTGACAAGGCTGGCTTTGACCCGTGATCCTCAGGTTCTCACCTCCTGAGTACCTAGGATAAAAGCCATGAGCTACTGGCAGCCGGCCATACATACTTTTCCATTCCTGTCATCCTGTCCCCTCAGGAGACTGAAATCTGAGGACTGCAGTTGGATGCCACTTAGCAGCAAAGCCCATGAGAACTCTTTATCTCCAATTCAACACCCAAAAAAGCTGGAAGTGGAGCTGTGATTCAAATGGTAGAGTGCTATCTTGGAGCATAAAAGACAAGCTTTTTCTATCATAGACCCACCCAAGAAAGGGAAGTAAGTGGGCACATGGGAGCTCAAAGCTAACACATAATGCTCAAGTCTCCCAGAACAGACCCCATCCAGCTCTGATTCTCTAGATTCTATGTCCTACATCATGGCAGTCTTAGATGGACTGACCATGCACCAGGTTGGGACATTCAAGTACAATCTCATACTGAAGATCCCATGAACTTTTCAAAGAATCAGGATCTCTCTCTGTCCTGCCTGAACACTGGGCAGTGAAGTAAGGTCTAGTTATCCAACCACATGATATGGGAATCAAAGAGATTCCTGGTCAAGGGACGGAGACTGGGGGGATCTAGGTCCCTCTTGGGGAGGTGAAAAGGGCTGCTCTATCCCAGAAATGTTCCTATGTTGTGAGTATTATCAACGAAACAACCCTGCTCAGAGCCCAGTGCCTCTGGTTTTCCCATCACCCTCTACCCAGCTCTGCCTCACCTTCAGCCTGCCCTCTCTGAATCCCAGATCTGCCATCTAGAATAAAGACTGAGCCAGCCAAGAGACCCACTTCCTGTCCTCATTCCCAGGTTGTCCTGTGACAGTGGCATGCTTACCTCAGTCTTTGGTGAAGTAATGAACACCGAGGGTGGTATCATCACATTGAGCCCTGGAAAGTCCTAGTCCCTAAGGATATACTGCACAGGCATCCTGCAGTGAACGGCAGCCAGGTTGTCAATGATGAACCCAAGGTGCCAGACTTTTAATAGCAGTGTGGCTGGATCAAAGGCTGGTAGTCTATGTTGTCAGGCGAGGTCATGGCTCCAATGTCCTGACACAGGTGACCTAGGATCATTCTCTCTCTTCAAATTCCTATTTATCCTTTGACACCCCCCCTTGAAACTCTCTCACTCCAATACCTCCCTAGCCCTTGGAAACTTTCTTATCTGACCAGAAAATAAACTCGATGAGACTGGGGATATTTGAAACCTGGTGACCTACCCTGAGTCCTAGGTTCTACCCGAGGCTGGTTCCCTCTATAGTCGGTGACCACACAGCCACTGGCTGTCATGAAGTTGCTGAGGGGTCAGTGGCTTTGTCCTACATACTGGCTTTAGGCTCTGAAACTGTCCCCACATAGATTATGAATAGTTGGCTCCCTTGATCCAGGGACTTCAATCCAAGGCTTGCATGTTCTCCATTCTTCCTTCCTTTCCTCGTTTTCTCCCTCTGTCCTTCCCTCTTCTCTCTCTTTACTTTCTTTGTGTCAGTCCTGGGCCTTGTACTCGGAGCCTGGGTGCTGTCCTTAAGCCTTTTTATTCAAGGCTAGCAGTCTATGGCTTGAGCCACACATCTACTTCTGGCATTTTGTTTTTGGTAGTTAATTGAAGACAAGATTCTTATAGGCTTTCCTGCCAGGGCCAAAAGCCTCAATCCTCTGATCTCAGCCTCCTAAATAGCTAGGATGACAGGCTTGAAGCCCTGGCATCCAGATCAATCCAAGGTTTCTTCATGGGCTGTGGAACCAGTCCTGGAACTTTTCATTGTCTATGACCCCCCAAAGCCTGGTGCACACTGTAATGGTTTGTTGGATAAATAAATGAGCATCTGTCTATGACAATACTACAGAAAAGTCTCATCTGATTCAGGTAAGAATCCTCTGTGGGGGCTGGGGGACTAAGCCTGATGTAGCTCTCCCTCCGTTCTCCCTCCTCCCTCTTACCCCCTCCTGGTACCAACACACTTAACTGTTTTGTCTCTGAGGGTGTGAGCCATTATGTACTCGCTACATTCCAGGGCCTCTGGGATGCCTATTTTCTCAAAGATCTCTGTCCAGCAGCTGACCAGCTCTGTGGCACTCAATTCCCCACATAGGTATGAATGAGGTTGCTGTGAGCTGAATGCCTGGCTCAAGGGGCCTCCTGTCCTCCCCCTGGGGAAAACCAGGATCGTCCACCACATCTGCCCCTAAGTTTCATGTTGCAGAGGCAGGATCCTTGAGGCAACCTGGGTTCTCTGAATCTCCCAGAGTCCAGTACAGGTGCTGGGAATCATCTCTGCTCATAGCTGGCAGGTTGGGGATAGCGAGTTCACAATCTCTGCTCCCCACAATGTCCTCAAGTGGGGTGGTCACCCTAGAGAGATTCAACAGCTGCCAGAGAAAGGCAGTCAAGGCACAACGCTCAAAGCAGGAGACAATCTGGCTTGGAAACTCTGCCTGTGCTGCTTTGAACATCATTGTTTGACGGCTGAAATTATCCATCTAATTTGATCCATAATCCCAGGCATTAGTCGAACTTGCCTGCTTAAATTTAAAAACAAAAACAAAAACAAAAACAAAAAAAACTGGAAAATGTGGTATTTAATGTGTCCCAATCAAACTTAAAGGGTTCCAAAGTCAGTGGTCCCATTTTCCTTCCAGACAGCCTATAGCAGGTTACAGAAACTGGCATTCAGCAAGCCATAGCTAACTGCCACCTCCTGATACTGAGTGGGCTCCAGCAGGGGGAATGGATTTGCCTACTACTGTCCAGCTGGAAACAGACCAGGTGAGACACAGATTGGATTCTGCAGGAGGACTCTAGGGAGGATTGACACTGGGCACTGCCCCAGGAGGGTATCCTCACCACCAGTGTGGGCCCACAGCCCTGTGCCCTGATGCCCACAGAGACCGTTAATGCCCTAGATATTGTTCCCCTCTCATCCACTCTCAGGTTGAACAACCATCTGCCATGTCACACCAAACCCCAGTCCCCAAAACCTCATAGCTTCACAGCCCTCGCTCTATCCTTTCCCTCATCTCGTTCCCTAATTATGTTGGGCAGCCACATTCCAAACCCTTGAATTACCTCCAACTAAACACACAAGAGCAGAGTGTCTGGCCGGAAGAGTGTGGCTGTGATCTCATTCGCCTCACCAAACTTCTGGCTGGGGACAGAAGGACAGGCTTCCACTCCAGTCCAGGGTTCACACAGTTCTTCTAGGGGAGGCCCACTCAGGCCCAGAAGCTACTGTGGGCTACCGGAAATGGGGAAGAGAGAGGTGAAACAGGGAAGAAAGTAATGTCTACTGAAATCTTCCATAAAGGAGCCATGAGACTGTGAAGGAGAAAACAAAAATTGTGGCTGGGCTTGTACTTGGTATTGATGAAGAATGAACAACAAATACACACACAGAGAGACAAAGAAAATGCTTTTGCTGTTTTAGACATGGTGACTTAAATATATTTTCATTGTTTTCATCTCTCTGCTCTCCTAACACACGCACACACACACACACACACACACACACACAACACAACTCCAGAATGGTGACAGATGATCTTCCATGCAGCACCTGCAATTTGCCAACCAATCACTCACCTGAGGACAGTCAGGCTATACAAGGAGAAAGATTTTCTCTCTCTCTCTCTTTCTCTCTCTCTCTCTCTCTCTCTCTCTCTCTCACACACACACACACACACACACACACACACAGAGACTCAGAATAGTACCTCTCCTGTTTGTTAGTTCCTCATCTGGGACAATGTATTAGCTGGAGCACACGGGTTCCCATTCTCCGTTCCCTTGTCAGAACCTATGGCTCCCACTCAAGGGGAGCAACACTCTAATGACACAGCACGACCCCATCTCTCCCCTTCTCCAGGGCCAGACCCTTCCCCTTGGGAACAACCAGCCTTAACTCCCCATTCACCAAAACCCTAGGCCAGGACGCTGGGTGAAGGAATCCCCAGACAGGTGGCTCCTCAGAGCCAGGACTGAAACAAGCAGTGGGTCATGGGGTCCCAAGGGGGGTGTCTGACCCAGGGTGAGAGCGGTATTGAGGAAATGGATGGGGTCCTAAAGGCTACACACATGGACAGACTCCTACTTCCAGCTTATATGCTTCTGGGCAACTGGGCAGATTCTTGGGGAGGACAAGGAGACCAGATGGACAGGGAGCACCAGCAGATGCTGGCAGAGCTGGGAAATGTGATCACCCTGTGAATACCGTTAACAGCTGAGGTGGGGGGAAAGGCCAGGTGTATGTATGTCTGAGGGTGTGTGTTCCTCCCATATATTCACCTACTATCTGACCCCCAGTGCCCTCACCTACCTAGTGGGCTTTTCTGGGACCCTCCTCAGATGAAAGGGTGACTGAACACAGAGGACAAGGGCTCACACAGCAAGGGAGGCCTATCTTCTGCATCCAACACCCCCCACTCCCAGAAAAAAAGGAAAAGACCCAATAAGGCAGATGCAGAGATGGTGTTCCCCACCTTTGACTAAAGCCACCAGGTTCCCACCAGGGAGAGGAAGGGTGCAGATGTGGGACGGTGTGGCTCCCACTACTCCAGCCAGGGGCTCAGTGGTGACCCATTCTCACCCATTCCTGCATCTCCCCGTTTCCATGGATACTGGCCACTAGGGATGGGGGTGAGTTCCCAGAGTCAACACCCCCCCTCACCCCCCACTCCTGGGACGCATTTGTGGCAGAGTCAGGGCTGGCATGCCTGTGCTGGGGAGGTGTGTTGGGACACAAGAGGGGAGGCAGGATTTGCAGGGGGGGAGTGGGAGTGGTAGGGGGGGTCACAAGGTACTGACCTGCGGGCGGTCACTCACTTGTGCTGCTTGGAGAATCTGTAGGCTCTGGTTCTGTGTGCAGCTTGCAGCAATGGCAGTGGCATGGTGGATGCATGGGCCCAGAGCAGAGGACCAGGGGCCGGTACCGGGTCAGGGCCTTAAACCAGCTGGGGGCCCACCATCACTGGATGACTCTGCAAGGTGCAGCAGGTCTGAGCCAGCAGAGATGCAATGCTGCAGAGAGCGCAGGAGATGGGGCAGGGGCAGGGGCTGGTGAATGGCTGGGCTGAGCATGCCCCTGCTGCAGCTGAGCTCCCAGCCAGAGGCCTAAGTCTCAGGGCATACCTAGCCTCTGAGCCTCCCTGGAGTGGTGCGAGGGATGTGCCTGATGTGCTGGCTTTGTGTGCTCTGTGCTCCTGGCCCAGACCCATGCTCCTAACAGCAGCAGAGGCATTGAGGCTGCCACACCAGATGCATGTGCCTGCTCTTCTCTCTGCTCTCTCTCTGCCCCCACTTTTCTCCTGGGCTGCCTGGCTCCTGTTGCGCAAGTGCTCCAGCCCCTGTGTGCAGCTGGCTGCAGCAGATATGTGCCCCTTCAGCCACGCCCTGTCCTCCCTTGGGTCATGCCTCCTCCCCCTACAGCCACGCCCCCATCCCTGGCTTTGTGCTGTCATTTTGGGGAGAGGGGGCAGTTTGCAGAGGAAAGACCCCAGATCCGACACCTCCTGGGGGACATTTGTTCTGTGACAGCATGAAGTCATTGCTGTGGATAAGGAGGAAGCCGGCATCAGACTGAGCCAGAAAAATGCTCAAAGGTAGGTAGGCTGTTGAAATATCAAACGCACCCATGTCTGCTTCCCCCTCACAACAAGGAAGGTGCAATGCAGGTAGCCCAGCACTGGCCCTAGGGGACAATAAATGGATGATGGAGGTCAGGTGTCACTGGCTCTCACCTGTCATCCTGGCTATTCGGGAGGTTGAGTTCTGATGGTCGTAACTCAGAGCCAGCCCAGGCAGGAGAGTCTGTGAGTTTTTTTTTTTTTTTTGGTCCAGTCCTGAACTCTGGGCCTGGGTTCTGTCCCTCAGCTCTTCAGCTCAAGGCTAGTGCTCTGTCACTTGAGACACAGTGCCACTTCTTGTTTTTTTTTTTTCTTTTTGCTTAAGTGGTGCTGAAGAATCAAACCCAGGGCCTCAGGCATGCAAGGCAAGCTCTCTACCACTGAGCCACCTTCCCAGCCCCAAGTCTGTGAGATTCTTATCTTCCATAAACTACCTCCCTCTCCCCCCTCTGAAAAAAGCCAGTTTTGGTGCTGTGGCTCAAGTGATAAAGCCTCAGCCTTGAGTAAAAGAAGCTTAGGGCTGATACCCAGTCCCTGAATCCAAGACCTGGGACTCACAAAAAATAAAGTAAATGCATAGTGGGCATTTGTTATCTTACTACCAAAATGGATGGATTCATTCTTCTCTGTGGTACTAGTAGGCAAAGGTAAGGGGCTTCCCTTGATATTCTTCTTAACATCTCCTCTCTATTATCACCCTGGCTTCAGTTGCATGATAGAATTCAGATCATCCCAATTGATGTGACCTTAAGTACCCTCCCCTACCCGCGTTCTTGTGGTGGGGATCCTGGATGTACTCACCACTGGGTGAAAGAAGCACCAGAGAGATGGGGGTAGGTATCCCTGAAACTCATACTCACACACACATACACACACACAGCACACACACACACACACACACACACACACACACACTCACCTAGGCCAACACTGACTAGCCTTTTCCAAAGACACTTTATCTCCTTGGATTAACTGACCTAGGAGAGGAACTTGATAAATGACTATTTTAACTAGGGCTTGCTAGTTGATCCGAGATAAACAGAAACTCAAAGGAAAGGTTCTGGAGCCTGTCTGGCTCAGGCTAACACTTGACATCCTGGCAGAGATCTGAGGATCAAAGATCAAAGCCAGCCATAAGCTGGAAAGCCGGTAAGATTCTTTTCTGCATGGAACCACAAAAAATCAGACGTGGAGCTATGGCTCAAGTGGTAGGGTAGCAGCATTGAACGTGAAAACTCAAAAGACAGCTCCCAGATCCTCAGTTCAAGCCCACAAAAGAAATGGCCCTATTTGTTGCCCCAGACTGTCTGGGCCTCAAGTGCCCTCTCACAGAGTGTGATACCAGACTGGATCCTGGGTAGTGTATCAAAGCCTTCAGAAATTGTGTGGTGAAAGCCCGGCCTTCACCTTTGTGTGCTCTCAACCCACACTACCTGGAAGGCAGAGCATGACAAGGCCAACAGCCTGCAGAGTGCAGAAGATCCCCCTCTGCCAGGGTGATTGAAGGGGGCTTCTTAGAGGCAGCACTTGAAAGGGGGTCTTGCTTAACAAGGAAGATGTGATAGGAAGCGCAAAGGGAAAAGATGCCATAGATAAAGGACAACATAGAGGAGCCTATTCTTGTCCAGCCAGTGCTGCTGTTTAGAAACTCAGTAAAGATGGGCAAGACTGTCCTGAAAAAGGCCCAAGGGGTCACAGAAGAACAGCTACCCAATGTTGGGATTTTTCTTAGCAGTAGTAGGCTCACCTAGCACACAGGAAACGCTGGGTTTGATTCCTAGGTACCGCATACACAGAAAAAGCCAGAAGTGGTACCGTGGCTCGGGTGAAAGAGTGCTCACCTCAAGCAAAAGAAGCTCAGAGACAGTGCCTGTACTCAAGCCCCAGCACTGTCAATGTAAAACTGCACTCAAAGGGACCTGGGTGACAGGTAAATGGCTGTGCCCTGTAGCTCTTAGTAGATCCATTCATGCTTTGTGTTTCCTTCTTTGACAAAGGGGATCTGGACACTCCTTCTGCCCTGGGTACCCCTGGACCCAGCTATGAGCAAACCTCCCAATGTCTTGAACTGGAACATGGAGTAGTTGGCCCCAGAAATCCTCAGGTACCGGTTTGGTGTGGCGGGGGGATACAGGACAGACCTTAGACGTCCTAGTAGGTCTGATCTGACCCAGACATCTAGGCCATCCAGAGGAAGCAGATGGGAACTTACAAAGGGGTGGTGATGTGAAGGGTCCCTTTAATGCCAAGGGCCCTCCCCAAATTCTGAGCCTCCCTTTGCTGTCTCTGAGGGAGGTAGAGGAGTGTCTATGTGGTAGTGTCTAGTGGCGGACTAGTTGGAAATTGTAAATAATGAGACACCATAGGCCATGTGCTGATGGCTCAGGCGTGTCATCCTGGCTACTCGGGAGGCTGAGATCCAGAGGGTCTTGTATCCCAGCACAGGGAGCAAAGACCAATGAGAGTCTCATTTCCAATCTCCAACCGTAAGTGGTGCCATGTCTCAAGTGGAAGAGCACTGGCCTTGTGCAAAAATCATCATCAGGGACAGTATCCATGCCCTGAGTTCAAGCACCTCATCCAAAAAAACAAGAAAGAAAGATACCCCTTGCTTGCCAGAGATGGTAAGGAGTGGGGTTGCTGTGGTTGGCACACCAGGTTTTGCCCTTAGTGTAAAGCCATTTCTAAGAACTTCCCAAGTTTTCACGAATGTGCATTTACAGTATGGTGGGCATTGTCTTACCAAGAACTCCAGAGGTTTTGGCTTGTCTTAGGCAGGGAGTGGGCAAATGGGATTAGGGTGGGAGGGTAGTGTCGATTATATTCTCTCCAATCAAGGAAGAATAGCTTTGGCTACTGGTGTCAAGTCTGAAAGTGAAGGGTTGCATGTACTTTATGGCCTGACAAGTTGGGTTTCCCTGGTTGTAAGAAGGTGGCTGAAACCGGGCACTGCCAGTGTCTCAAAAAATGTCATCCTAGCTACTCAGGAGGATGAGATCTGAGGATCACGGTTCAAAGCCAGCTTGGGTAGGAAAGTCTGTGAGACTTTAACTCAAGTGAAGCACCAGAAAACTGTAAGTGGTGCTGTAGCTCCAGTGGTAGAGTGCACACCTTCAGCTGAAGAGCTGAGGAATGGCACACAGGCCAAAAGTTCAAACCCCATGACCGACAACCAAAATAATGTGGCTGTACAGTAGGAAATGCCATGCTGTTTTATGAGCCATTCCAGATGTGTGAGAGGCTCTGAGTTTTGTCAACATTTGGTCTGAGGATGGTAGTGTCATCTCCTCAGAGGTTGGGATGTTCAGTTGCTCAGGGACTGCTGAGGCCTTGAGCTACCCATGTGTGTGTGTGTGTGTGTGTGTGTGTGTGTGTGTGTGTGTGTGTGTGTGTGTGTGTGTGTGTGTGTGTGTGTATGTGTGTGTGTGTGTGTGTGTGTGTGTGGTTTGTGTATTTTTCCCTCATCTTTCTCTGCCCACTTCCTGGATGCTTGACTGCCTCTTCCTGACCTTGTATGGTGCCCTACCTGAATAGCAACCTTGTCTTTAGCCCCCTGTCATGGTCTACAATGAGTCCTAAATTGCCAGAGACCTGAATATTCCAGCTTTTTCTTGGGACCCAAGTCCGGCTATCCATATCTTTGTCCTCATCCAGGGGATTCTGGGTCAGCAGTGCTGTCTGGCATACATTCCCTCCTGCCTCTGGGGGGGGGGGCAGGGTCAGTCCTGCTGTGTCCTGTCCTTTTCTCAGCTGGGCCCCTGGCTGCATGTCCCACTCCCAGCAGGCTGGCAGTGGAGTGTGGGAAGTATTGTTGCCAGTGGTCCTGGGGACCTCGACCTTGATAGCTGACTGAAGGCTCCCCAAACAAAGATGATCTGTGGCTACATAAGAGGTGAGGCCAAGGTGGCTTGGATGTACTTTTCGATGTTTAGGAAATGTCAACATACCTTATCATAGGCAAATCTATCTTCTGCCTCCAGCTGGGCCTCTCAGGTCCTTCTAGACAATTCTGGATGCCCAGAATAGAGAGGCATATACTTTAGATTCCAGGGCCAGAGAACTGGGGGATGAGAGATTGGTATGGCTAGTACCTCAATCTTTTGGAGCATTAGTTTTGACCTGGATGAACTGAGCTAGAACTGGGGGCAGTCCCGAGTCATAGTCACAGTAAACTCTCAAGCCAGATCAAGTGGTTTCTCCATAAGACCTTCTTGGGCTGTGGGGTTTGGGCCATGGTAGTAAGTTCCATGGAACCTGTCCCTCAATCTCAACATTGGGCTACAGAATCAAGGAAAGGACACTAGGGATGCTCCTTTGTAGTCAGCCCATGATTGCATATCTTCATCTGCCCCCCCCCCTTCCCCAAGCATTGGTGAGGAAAGCAGGACTCCGAGCCCTCAGACTCCTGGGTTCGTGACTGCTACAAACAGCAGCCAGTTGGCTGTGTATTCCTGAGCCTACAAAACTTTCATGAGCCCAACTCAACACCGGCCCAAGATATGACTGACAAATTTGCACTCTTGTGATACTCGTGTGAGTGGGTATGATCTGGTGTGACATCTTGCAGCTCCTGGCCTCCTGGACCAGAACCATGGTCTGAGACAGTGATTTAGTACTCGGATACCACATTGCATCCATGACAGATGCCATTTTGATGATCTTCATGCCCCAAGGCTCGATACTTCTTTGGTACTGTGGCCAGCTCTGTAGGCAATGGCCTCCAAACGGCTGCTATCAAGACTTGTAGGACACCTAGATATTAGGAGACCCTCAGGGGCCCACTGGAAAGTACTCTGCCTAGAGCCCCAGAGTAAGGTTCAAGCAGGCCAGGTGATGGTCATGTGGCTTGAACTCTGGGCCTGGGCACTGTCCCCCAGCTCTTCACCTTACCACTTGAGCCACAGTGCAACTTCAGGTTTTCTGTAGGTACCTTGGAGATCAGAGTGTCCCAGACTTTCCTGCCTGGCCTGGTTTTGAAACGTGATCCTCACATCTCAGCCTCCTGAGGAGCTAGGAGGACAGGCATGAGCCACCTGTGCTTGGATGATCTGGCCTTACACCACAGTGGACTAGGAGCTCCTGAAATTTTTCTTTAATTTTCCTGTGCTAGTATTGGGCCTTGAACTCAGGGTCTTGGCTCTGGTTGCTAAACTTTTTCCTTCAAGGTTACCACTTTACCACTTGAAGCACAGTTCAATTTCTGGATTTTGGTAGTTGATTGGCAAGAAGAGTCTCATTAACATTCCTCTCCTGAGCTGGCTTGTCCCGCGATCTCTATCTCTGTCTCCTGAGTAGCTAGGATTTACTGGGGTTGAGCCACTGGTGGCATTGGACTAGAAACTTTTCTAAAGCAAGAGTTCTTCCCTGCGTTTGCCCTGACTCCTCCATGCAAAGGAAGCCTGAGTGTCAGGAGCTGTGAAAACAGGTTTCCATCCACAGGATATAGCTTTAGGTCCCTGGTGAAATGCCAATCTAATCTTCCCCCGGCACCATTCTGGGACCTCACACTCTGCCCTGTCACTCAAGTCAATGTTGACCCAGCCTTGAATTTCCTGCCTGCCTTTTCTTTCTTTTTTCTTTTTTTTGTCGGTTGTGGGGCTTGAACTCTGGGCCTGGGTGCTGTCCCTCAGCTCTTCAGCTCAAGGCGAGTGCTCTACCACTTGAGCTATAGCACCACTTCCGGTTTTCTGGTGGTTTATTGGAGATAGGAGTCTCACAGTCTCTCCTGCCCGGGCTGGCTTTGAACCGCGATCCTCAGATCTCAGCCTCCTGAGTAGCTAGGATTACAGGCATGAGCCACCAGTGCCCGGCCCTGCCTGCCTTTTCTGAAGCCACAGAATCTTCATACAACTCACACCACCTGCTCTACAGCACACCTCAGGAACTTTGCCCATGCTATTACCTTCTGCCTGAGGCTCTCTGTCTTGTACCCACATATTAGAACTACTGTGGAATTTTGGCACTGACTATATCACTTCCTGGAGCAAGTCTTCCCTTCCCTTCTCCATCTTTATTTTTTTTTATATTGAGTTGCTTGAGTTGGAATTTGTGCAGGCTGACTGGCAAATTCTCTATATTGGGGTGTGTGTGTGTGTGTGTGTGTGTGTGTGTGTGTGTGTGTGTGTGTGTGTGTGTGTGTGTGTGCAAATCCTGGGGTTTCAATTCAGGGCCTGGATGCTATCCTATCCCTGAGGATTTCTGCTCCTGAGGATTTGGAATCCTTAGATCTCTTCCTCCTGAGTAGCTTACAGCGGTGAGCCACCAGCACCTGACCTATAACCTACCTCTTACCTATAACCTTGGCCCTCCTCTGAGTCCCAGAAGAATATGTCTCACTAGGCTCAAGTTTTTTTTTTTTGTTTTTTTTTTTGTTTTTTTTTTTTGCCAGTGTTGGTGCTTGAACTCAAAGCTCATTCTTGGGAGAGACTCTAAACATGTGAAGACTGTGACAAATATTTCCATTCAATTATGTACCATGTTTCAACACTTAATATAATGTTAATGAACAATGAGTCAATGTCCTAAATTATTGTGTATAATTTTATAATAGATGTGCAAAATATAATATTATGTGTATAATAATACTAAATACAATAATCAATAAATGAATCAAAGAAAAATCAAATACAAAATCAATTATGAAATTCTTAATATGAAATTAACATACATATATAAATATATATCATGCATTACACATGTATAGAAATATTTTTTCCTTTGCAGGGCCTTCATTCAGGCCCTGGGAACTCTATCCTGAATTTCGTTTCCTCAAGGACAATGAGGTTCCCATTCACCGATGGTGCAAAAGAGTTACCTGGACGGTGAGCTCAAAAACTAGCAATGGCAGAAATATTGGGCCCAGTTCCAAGACAGTGACTTAATTTTTGTAATGGAAGCAGTTATGTTTATTCAGTTCCATACTGAACATTAAAAAAGCAGTGTAGAGTTTTGTACAGCTATTCAAACATCCTTCCCTTACCTCCAAAGTGCTTCTCTGAGAACTACATTGTTTCTCTTTTTTTGTATGTTTTTTATTGTAAAAATATTCTACAGAGGGGTTACAGTTCCAGGAAAAGGTAATGAGTACATTTCCTATTGAGCATTGTTTTACTCCTCCTGTGTTTTTCCCCTACCATCCCTTCCCTCCCATCTCCACAACTACCTCCCCCTGCCGAGGTCAGTGACTTAGTTTTTCATTTTTGGTTGGCACGGTGTTTGAACTCAAGTAATGACATCTCTTCACTCACATTGCTAAAGATTTACAAAGACCCTCAGTTCAAATCCCAGGGTAGAAAAGAAAAGTGGCAGAAATTCCAAAACAGGGAGCTTTATTTTTTTATTTAGTTAAATAATTAATATATATATATACATACATACATATATATATATATATATATATATTATTTTTTTGGCTAAGCATGGGGCTTGAACACAGGTCGTGGAAATTCTTTTTCAGCCTGGATCTGTCTTGGCTTGGGTGCAGTCTCTGGACCCATAGCCGATCTTGGGATCCTGGGCCCAGAGGGCTTTCAGGAAGAAAAACAAGTTGGAATGCACAAAAAGTGGTGAACTGCAGAAAGCTGGGATTTTACGAATTTTTTCTTTGGACAGTGACCATCCTGGGTCTGAAGGACAAAGCTGCAAAGTGGACCTGACCTGCCATTGTTGATGGCTGGTGGGCTATCGGTGAAGACATAGACCAACCTGTCAACATAGGCCCTGGGTTCAAATCACAGTCCTGACATCAATCGCAGGAGATCACTATAGACTCATTCCTATGCACAGGAATACTGATTGAAAGAGTAGTTTATACATCAGTCTATGCTAAAATTGCATGCAATAATCCTAGAATGCTGATTGAGCTTAATTAATAGTTTATTAAGCATGAAAAGAATAATATTCCTTCAATGGCGGTTTAATAAATACCTAAGAGTTGTTAGGAACATAGTAGTTGTCATTCTATCATAGATAGACAGCTATGGAACTCTTTACCAATATATATATTTATTTGTATACCTCCCTCTGCCTATCCATGTATCGCTGTTTTGGCCAAACCTGGGGGTCGATCTCAGAGCCTGGAAACCACCTGACATCTTCATTGGCTAGAGGCTGCCATGCTCAAACTCACCCAATCATGAATTGGGCCTGCTAGGCGCTAAGTTCAGATCCTGGCACTTCCAGGCATGATGGAGAACACATCTAACATCTGGATGCTATGTGACAGGATGTAAACAATATAATAAATGGTACAGGTGTCATCAGAGTCAATAAAATAAATTCTAAATAAATGAATGATACAAGAAATACAATAAATAACCGCACCAAACACAATATGGACTGAACATCAGTACGGAAGTATAAATCCTATCATTAAAACATATATAAGGAGGGCTGGGAAGGTGGCTCAGTTTTAGAGCACTTGCCTTGCATGCATGAGGCCCTTGGCTCGATTCCTAAGCACCACATAAGCAGAAAAGCAAGCCAGAAGTAGCGCTGTGTCTCAAGAGGTAGAGCGCTAGCCTTGAGGTGAAGAGCTGAGGGACAGGGCCTGGGCCCAGAGTTCAGGCCCATGAGCGGGCCAAAAAAAAAGTATATAAGGACTAACTTTTCCAGGCCTGAGGCTTGAATTCAGCCCCCCCAATGTGTAGGGAATGGCGGGAGATCATGAGATACTCGTTTCTGGACCTGGGAAGAGTCATGGAATGTGATCGATCTCATCCTTGAATGAGTAGTTCCTTCATGATGTAAGTAGGAAATGATGGGCAAGACTCAGGGGTATCGATTGTTTGTAAAGAAGTTGATGAAGCATGACAATAATCATCACAGTCATGAAATGGAGGCATCAGGAAAGATCCAAGAATCAGTAGTCACACAGATAGAAGGCCACCACAGCTTACCATCTCTCCTACTCTAAACATATGTGTACTTATTTCCATATTACTTTCAGCTTATGAATGGATGACTGTTGTGCTCCCCACTCTCCTCTCGTTGGAGGCGGGGTGAATCGCAGGTCCCAAAGGCTGTTGTGCTCATGTGGACCCATTCACCACTTGGTCCTGCTAGGCCCTGAGTTCAAATTCCCTTCACCCTGCCAAAAGATTCATCTTAATGTCAGAAGTCAATCATTGCACCTGTTTTCTTTCCTGTGCAAGTCCTGGATCTCAGCTAGGATGGAGAATGCTTGGGCCACCCTGTGGCCATGGGAATAAGTTGTTATCCATGTCAGCCCAGATATACCTGTCATCATATACTCAAGAAAATACACAATACACCCATGAATACCATACAAGATAAAGAGAATAACTACACTCAATGCGCGATGCAGTCCACACACGGATGTGAATATACATCCTATTTTTCAATGATCATTGAGGACTATTTTGGCCTCCCTGGAGCTTGATCTCAGTTCCTGGGAATGGCCCAGCTTCTTAGTGGCACACAGTCTGCTGTGATCATGTGGACCCATTGGTCAGTTGAGCCTCCTAGGCCCAAAGTTCAAATCCCAGCACTGCCAAAAATTCACCCTGATGTGAGAAGCCAGTCGTTGCACCTGTTTTCTTGTACTGTGCAAGTACTGAGTCTCGCAAAACAAAGAGAATGACTACACCAAATGCAAGATGCCTCCCACCCATGTATGGAAATATATATACACACTGTTTAATTGTGAATTTATGACTATATTGGCCCCCACCAGTGCTCCATCTCAGGTCCCAGGAAAGGCCTAGATCCTTAGTGCCTCACAGCCTGGTGTGCTCACCATGACCCATTTACCAATTGGGCCTCTTAGGCTTTGAGTTCAAATTCCAGCACTACCAAAATATTCATTCTGATGTGAGAAGGCTATGGTAGCACGTATTTTCCTGTCCTGTGAATGTCCTGGGTCTCATTGAGGATGGAGAATGCTATATGGGCATTGTCATCCATGTCATCATAGTTACCTCTGTCACCATACACAATAAAATACACAATACATCCATGAATAAGACACAAAATAGAAAGAATAACCACACTGAATGCAAGATGCATACCACATCTGTAGGTAAAGAGAAATCCTATGTTTAAAAAAAGGTGGGCGTGTTATTTTGTCCTGTGCTGGGACTTCAAATCAGGCCCTGCACAGGCCTGACATTCTAGTCTTCAAAGAGGGTGAGCTTCCCCTTCCGCACATTGTAACAGAGTTACCCAGACCTGAGCGCAAATCCCAGCACTGACAAAAGATTCATCCTGATGTCAGAAGCCAGTTGTTGTGCCTTGTATCCTCTCCTGTGAATGTCCTGGGTCTCAAATACGATGGAGAGTGCATAGACAACCCTGTAACCATGGGAACAGGTTGTCATCCATGTCAGCACAGTTATATCTGTCACCATACTTATTAAAATACACAATACCTCCATGAATTAGAGAAAAATAAGGAGAATAATTGCACTGACCACAAGATGCTGTCCATACATGTAGGTCATATAAATCCTATGTTTAAATTATGAATTTATGACTATAGTGGACCACCCTGGGGATCAATTTCAGATTCTGGGAATGGCCACACTCCTTATTTGCTCACAGGTTCATATGATCACCTTGACTGATTGGCCAATTGGTTTTGCTCTGCCCTGAGTTCAGATCCCAGCACAACCAACAAGTTGATCGTGGAGTAAGAAGGAGAGTATGAAACTTTTTTTTCCTTTTCTCTGAGAATCCTGGGGGTCAGGCATGATGGAGAACATTTCTAAAAATCTAGATGTTCCGTGATAGGTTGTCATCAATGTAATAAACAGTATGGGTCTCATCATAGTAAAATCAATGGTAAATAAATGAATAAACAAAAGATACAAAGAAAACCCACACCAAACATGTATGGACTGAACATCTATAGGTAAGTATAAATCCTATCTTTACAATATATATGAATATTATGTTTTCCAAGGCTGGGTCTTGAATTCAGGGCTAGTGAACAGGCCTGACTTTTTTATCTTCATGTAAGGTGATCTTCTCCTTATCCACATTGCTGCAGATTTACCCAGACCCTGAGTTCAAATTCAAAGCCTGTAAGAATAAACTGTGTGAATTGCAAGCCAGGAGCAAATTTTATTCTCAGCATGGGGCTTGAACACAGATCGTGGCAACTCTTCCTCAGCAACGATCACCCTAAAATGGGGTGCAGCCACTGGACACACAGGTGCTTCTGAGATCCTAGACCCCGAGGTGTTGCAGGGAAAACAATGCACAGAAAAAATGTGGCCTTTTATGTTTTCTTCCTTTGCACAGTGACCCTTCTGGGTCTGAATGACACTGTTGCAAAGGGTACTTCACCTTGCATTGCTTAAGGCTGGAAGACTATCAGGGAAGCCATAGGCCCACATGACAACATAGGCCCTCATTTCGAATCCATGTCCTGACACCAACCAAGGGCAGGAGGTACTAAGAAACTGGTTCCCATCCATAGGAATAACACTGGAATTTGGTCAATGTCACAGTTGAATGAGTTGATCATGAATGATGATCCTATAAAACTAAACAGCATCATTTCAGAAGGCTGGTTGTTTTTACTTAATATTTATGAAGCATTAAAAGAATATTATTACTTACAGGATCACAGTTATTTCAGTACACTGAGTGATTTCATTAATATTTTAAGGATGAAACAATAACTTTAATTACATGGACGAATAAGAAATACCCAGGAATTGGTAGGAATACACTATATATAACTGAATAATATATAGACATCTTTGGCACTCTATAAAGATATATATTTATTAGCATACTGCTATCTGCATGTCAATCTGTTCTTATTTGATTAACTCCTGGGGCTTGTTCTCAGGTCTTGGGAACAACCTGTCAGCTCAATTTGCCCCATGATGGCGTGGTTACACTCACCCATTCATGAATTTGGCCTTGTAGGCCATTAGTTCAGATGCCAGCACTCCCAAACAATGAATTGTGGAGTAAGAAGCTGATGGTGACATGTTTTCCTTTACAGTGAATCTTGTGGGTGTCAGGTATGAAGTGGAATACATATGTAGACCTATATTCTATGTAGTCAATGTTCTATGTGCTATAATAGTCAATAAAATAAATTGTCATTACATGAATAAAACAAAAAATAAAGTAACTACACTGAACGCAATATGGAGTCAACATATGTAAATAAATATAAAACATATATGTAAATTGTACATGAATAGGGTGTTTTGTAGTGCTGGGGATCGATTTCAGGCCTAAGGAACAGACTTGAATTTCTTGACTTCAAGGAGGCAAGCTTCCCCTTCCCACAAAGTGCAACAGAGTTACCCAGAATATGAGTTCCAATCCCATTCCTGGTAGAAAAAATATCAGCTTTATAGTATATGAGGCCCAATTCTTAGGTATTTCATTATGCCTCCATTTAACGAATGTGATTATTTAAATGCTTAATAACATATTAACTAAAATCGATCAGTGTCATGTAATATAATTGTGTATAATTTTATGTTAGAATCATTCAAGAAGTGTTCATTTTATCAAGACATACATCACATTCCATTGGTAATCATATGGAAAGGAACAAGTTTCTTAGGCTCTTCTATCATTTGAAGGTGGCAGGACCAGAATTCGAATTGTGGGCTCCAGCTCCCACCACTTCAACCCGAGGATAGGGAACTCACCAGTTTGTCCAAGAACATCAACAAGACCAGTGATTAGGCAGGCACCAGTGGTCTCAGCAGTTCTCCTTGATACTTACAAGACTGTGATAATAGGATCATGGTCAAAGTCACCCTAAGCAGGAAAATCCTTGAGACCCCTGACCACCTTCAGTGCCAACAAAGGCAGGAGCCTTGTGGCTCTAGTGAAGAGGACCAGCCTTGCGCAAAAGCAGGTCATGGACTGTGCCCAGATCCTGAGTTCAAGGTCTGGGAATGGCAACAAACAGAAACACACAACAATCTGTGTAGCCATCCAGCTAAAGCAGGTCACTCTCTTGTCCCCAGCTGAATTGGATAGAATTCCCTGAGAAAAGGGCTGGGAGAACCGCTGTCGTTTTGTTTTTTTATGTTTTTATTTATTTTCATTTTTATTTTTTGTGAACATACAGTACAGAGGGGTTACAATTACTTGGGCAAGATAATGAGTATATTTCTTATCAAGCATTGCAGCCTCCTCCTTTGTTTACTCTTCATATCCCTTCCCAGCATCCCCCCGCCGCCCCACAATCCGCCCTCCACCTGCACCAAAGGCGTAAAGTTCATTTTTGACATGACAACTTGTACTTCTCATTGTTGCATCGGGTCCACCTGTATCCTTAAATGACTTGTTTTTCCCCATCTCCGCCACAAATTATACGGACATCAAATATAGTGAAAGCAGTGGTTATAATGTGGGGGAGGGACATACAAAGCTACAAAAAATAATCTTATAAATGATTTAGAAACAAATGCATGAAAAAAAAAACATTTAAATACATATCTAAGGGTTCATTTTCCTAACATCACATTATCTGACCTTTCCTGCTTGACTCAGACATATACTAGATATTGCAAATAAGTGAAACGATGGGAACTATGTTTCTTTGGGCTTGGATTACTTCACTTAACATAATTTTTTCCAAGCCTTTCCATTTCCTAACAAATGGGGCAATGTCATTCTGATGGAGGCATATAATTCCATTGTGTATATATACAACATTTTCTTGATCAATTCATCTACTGAGGGGCATCTGGGTTGGTTCCATATCATAGCTATGGTAAATAATGCTGCAATAAACATAGTTGTGCTGGTAGCTTTAGTGTGGTCTTGTTTGTAAACATTTGGGTAAATGCCCAAAAGTGGGATTGGTGGGTCATAGGGGAGCTCTATGTGAAGTCTTTTCAGGAACCTCCATACTGCTTTCCAAAGTGGTTGAACAAGATTACACTCCCACCAACAATGAAGTAAGGTTCCGTTCTGTCCACATCACCTCCAGCATCTATTGTTGTTAGAGTTCTTGTTTATAACCATTCTAACTGGGTTGAGGTGGTATCTCAATGTTGTTTTGATTTGCATTTCTTTTATGGCTAGCGATGTTGAGCATTTGTTCATGTGTCTATTGGCCATCCTTCTTTCTTCTTCAGAGAAGTTTCTCTTTAAGTGTTTAGCCCACTTATTTATTGGACAGTTGATTCTTTGAGGATTTCTTGTTGGGGGATTTAATTTTTTGAGTTCCAAGTATATTTCAGGTATGAGACCCTTGTCCGTTGTATGACAAGTGAAGATTTCTCCCAATCTGTGGGCTTTCTATTGATCTTTCTAGCTATGTCCTTTGCCAGGCAGAAGCTCAGCAACTTCATGCAATCCCATTTGTCCAACCTTTCTTTGATTTATTGTGATTCCGGCTCTCTATTAAGAAAATTTCGGCCTGAGCCAAGGAGGCCTAGGGTTTCTCCTATTCCATGCTGTAATATTTTCAGAGTGTCTGCTTTGACTTCGAGCTCTTTGTTCCATTTGGAGTCGATTCTGGTGCAGGGTGATATATAAGGATCTAGTTTTAGTTTTCTACAAGTAGTTCACCAATTTTGCCAGCACCATTTACTAAAGAGGCTGTCTTTCTTCCATTCTATTATTTTAGCTCTCTTATCAAAGATTAGTTGGCTATAAGTCTGTAGGTTCACTTCTGGGTTTTCAATTATATTCCATTCTTCCTGAGGTCTGTTCTTATGCCAGTACCATGCTGTTTTGATTACTATGGCTTTACAGTAGAGTTTGAAATTTGGTATTGATATTCCACCAGCAGTGTTTTTTCCATTGAGGAGTGTTTTTGCCATTCGGGGTCTTTTATTGTTACATATGAATTTTTGGATTGCCTGTTCTATTTCCTTGAAGAATGAGGTTGGAATTTTCATAGGTATCGCGTTGAATTTGTAGATAGCCTTGGGAAGTATTGCCATTTTCACGATGTTAATCTTTCCAATCAAGGAGCATGGGAGGTTTGCCATTTTCTAAGTTCTGTTTTGATTTCCTTTTTCAAGATTTTAAAGTTTTCATCATAGAGGTCCTTCACTTCTTTCGTTAAGCTAATTCCTATTTATTTTATTTTTTGAGGGGCTATTACAAATGGAGTTGCTTTCCTAATTTCAGCCACACTTTTGTA
This sequence comes from Dipodomys spectabilis, assembly GCF_019054845.1. Classification (NCBI taxonomy): domain Eukaryota; kingdom Metazoa; phylum Chordata; class Mammalia; order Rodentia; family Heteromyidae; genus Dipodomys; species Dipodomys spectabilis. The sequence goes on from NW_024870905.1 coordinate 7,577,894, forward strand.
ATTGTTGGCGTACAGAAAAGCCATTGATTTTGGGGGGTTAATTTTATACCCTGCTACTTTGCAAAAGTTTTGAATCAGCTTGAGTAATATGGGAGTGGAGTCTATGGCATTCTTTAAATACAAGATCATGTCATCTGCAAAGATGGAGAGTTTTATTTCTTCTTTCCCTATTTGAATCCACTTTATGTCTGCATCTTGTCTTATTGCTGTAGCTAGGCATTCTAATACTAGATTGAAGAGAAGTGGAGAGAGTGGAAATCCTTGTCTTCTTCCTGAGTTAAGAGGAAATGGCTTTAGTTTTTCACCATTAAGTAGAATTCTGGCTGTAGGTTTGTCATATACAGCCTTTATTGTATTGATGAATATTCCATGAATTCCTAATTTTTCCAAAACCTTCATCATAAAGGGGTGTTGGATCTTGTCAAATGCTTTTTCTGCATCTATTGAGACAACCATGTGGTTCTTATCCTTGCTCCTGTTGATGTGATGAATAATATTTATGGATTTGCGTATATTGATCCAGATTTGCATCTCTAACATGAATCCTGTTTGATAGTGGTGTATGATTTTTTTCATGAATTGTTGAAGTCGTTTGGCCAAAATTTTGTTCAGAAGTTGTGCATCAATGTTCATCAAATAAATGTGTCTATAGTTCTCTTTCTTTGATGAGTCTCTGCCTGTTTTTGGGATGAGGGTTATGTTGGCATCATAGAATGTATTCGGCAATGAACTTTCTCTTTCAATTTCATTGAAGAGTTGGAGGAGTACTGGTGTAAGCTCTGCTTTGAAGGCCTTGTAGAATTCCGCTGTAAACCATCTGGTCCTGGACTTTTCTTAGCTGGGAAGACTCTTATTGCTGTTTCTATTTAAATGCTTGATATGGGCCTGTTAAGATGGTTTAACTCATCTTGGTTTAGTTTTGGCATGTCAATATTTGCTAGGAAAAGGTCCATTTCTGTCAAGTTCTCAAACTTATTAGTATAAACATTTGAGATGTATTTCCTTATAATGTTCTGAATCTTGGTTGTTTCCGTGGTGGTGTTTCCATTCTCATCTCTGAGTTTATTTATTTGGGTGTGTTCTCTACTTTTTCTGATAAGATTTGCTAAGGGTCTGTCAATTTTGTTAATTTTTTCGAAGAACCAACTCTTTGTTTTGTTGATCCTTTCTGTAGTTTTTTAGGATTCTAACTCATTTAATTTTGATTTAATTTTAATTATTTCTTTCCATCTACTGGATTGGGGTTTACCTTAGTGCTCTTTTTCAAGGAGGTTCAGATGTCTCATTAAATTATTGGTTTCAGATCTCTCCAATTTGTTGATGTAGGAGCTCAGAGCTATGAACTTGCCTCTGAGTACTGCCTTTCCTGTGTCCCAGAGGAGCTGGTAATTTGTGTGTTCATTTTTGTTGAATAGCATGAACATTTGAATTTCCTTTCTAATCTCTTCCATGATCCACTCGTGATTCAGCAGTGTGTTGTTCAGCCTTCATGTTTTACCGGACTTTCTTTGGTGGCTTTTGGTGTTGAGTTCTAATTTTATTCCCTTGTGGTCAGAGAAAATGCAAGGTATAACTGCAATGTTTCTGAATTTGGACAAATTTTCCTTGTGGCCTAAAATGTGCTCTATTTTAGAAAATGTTCCATGTGCTACTGAGAAAAACGTGTATTCTGGTGCTGCTGGTTCAAATATTCAGTAGATGTCTGTTAAATCTAGTTGATCTATGCAGATGTTTAGATATGTGGTATCTCTGTTGAGTTTTTGCCGAGTTGATCTATCTAGTGGGAGAGTGGTGTGTTAAAATACCCAACAATTAATGTCTTTGGATCTATGTGGGATTTGAGGGAAAGTAGTGTTTCTTGGATAAATTTGGGTGCTCCATTGTTTGGCGAATAGATAGTTAGAATTGTAATATCCTCCTGTAGGAGAAATCTCTAAATTAGTATGTTTCGACCTTCTTTATCACATCTCACGAATTTTAATTTGAAGTCTTTTTTTATCTGATATTAGGATTTAAACTCCCGCCTGTTTATGGGGGCCGTTTGCTTGGTAGATTTTGCTCCAGCCTTTAACATTGAAAATGTGTTTGTTTTTACGGGCAAGATGTGACTCCTGAAGGCAGCAGATAGAAGGATCCTGTTTTTTAATCCAACTAGACAGTCTATGTCGCTTAATTGGAGAGTAAAGTCCGTTAATGTTAAGAGATAGGACTGAGAGATATTTGGGAGTTCCTGCCATGTTATCCACCTTCTTTGGTGTTGCGAACGGTGGGTTCTTCCTATGGTTCTTGGATTCTCAGTTTGGGTGCAGTTTCTTGGCCTTTATTGTGTTCTTGTTGGTTTTCTATGTGTAGGATATCTTTAAGAATCTTTTGTCGGGCTGGTTTGGTGGAGATGTATTGTTTCAATTTTTCTTTGCTATGGAAGGTTTTTATTTGGCCTTCAGTTATGAAGGAGAGTTTAGCTGGGTACAGTATTCTTGGTTGATATTTGTTTGTTTTTAGGGCTTGGAATACATCATTCCAGGTTCTTCTTGCTTTGATTGTCTCTGCTGAGACATCGGGGTGATTCTAAATGGTTACCCTTTATAGGTGATTAATCTTTTCTCCTTCACAGCTTTAAGGATCTTTTCCTTGGTCTGAGTTGATCCTGTGTGGATCATAATGTGACGGTGGGATCTCCTATTCTGATCTGGTCTATTTGGAGTTCTAAAAGCTTCTTGTATCTTAATAGGCCCATCTTTTTGCATGTTTGGGAAGGTCTCTGCTAGGATCCTGTTAAACAAATTTCCTAGACCATTAACTTCTGTTTCTAGGTGCTCCTCTACACCCATTATGCTTAGATTAGGCCTTCTGATGGTGTCTTCCAAGTGTTGGATAGATCTATCATATTTCTTGGACTTGTCTTGGATGGTTGTATGTTCTTTCTCTATAATATCTAGGTTATCTTCAATCGCTGAGATTCGATCTTCTGCAAGGACGAACCTGCTGTCAAGACTTTCTACTATTTTTTATTTCTTTTCCTTCTAATTGGTCAGCTTTGATGGCTTCAAGTTCTTTGTTGAAGCTTTTTTTTAATCTTGTATGGACTTCTTTACTTCCTTTATTTGGTGTTCAGTCTTTATTCTCAAATCAGTTCGTTGATTGGTTATGGTTTCCTTGGACTCCCATTCCTTCTGTTGGGTTCCATTCAGCATTCCCTTTGTGGTCTCCCTAACTTCCTTCAGCTCTTCATTAATGGATCCCATGAATGTCTTTAGTGATCTTTGTGTATTCTCATCTTGCTCTCTCAATCCCTGTATTACTATTTGCTTAGCTTCCTCCCGTGCATGCCATTCTTATAGTTCTCTTTGAGTGTTCTCAGCCTGTTCACGCCATTCTGCCTTTCTCCTTGAGTATTGTCAAGCTACTTATGCAAATCCTGTATCAGTTTTTGATTAGCTTCCTCACGCTCATGATATTCCTGTATAAACCTTTGGATTGCCTCCTCTCTATCCCCCTCAGGCTCATACACAGGCCTTTGTAGGTTTTCAATCTTTTCCTGCATTGACTTTTTGTTTGCCTCCTCTCTCTCCCTATCACGCTCATACAGAGTTCTTTGTATGTTTTCAATCTTTTCAGGTGTCATGTTTGCCAGCAGTGTTTTAGAGCTATTTGGCAACTATCCTCTCAATTATTCATTATCTGTTCTGTCCCATGATTATCATGAGTAGGAGTGGAGATACCCAGACTTGCCATTTTTCTTGTGTTTTTCCGGCTTACTCTGCCCATTTGGGATGAAAGTAACACCAGTTTTGTGCTAGAACACTAACTTAGGGCAAGCATCAACCAATGTCTGAATTTGCACAGTCAATAGTCTGCCGTTACAATCTAGTTCAACAGATACCTCTATTCAACATCAAACAACTATATATTAATGGGCTACAAACCGCAAAGAAGAATTTGGTAAACCAGAAATTATTAGGGTTAGGGAGAGATGTGGTTAAAAAATAGGAAAAAGTGATGTGGGAAGGTACAGGGAGAGTTAACTTAACTAAGTCCTAGATTCAAAGCAGGAAATAGGTTGTATTGGATGAAAGTAGAGAGAAAGAAAACAAGAAGAAAGACAAAGGAGAAAAAAGAGACTAGAAAAAATAGAAAAATAAAAATTAATAATATGCAGAAACGAGAAAAAACCATTCAAAGTACGTGATATAATGAGAGAAGGGGAGAGATAAAAAGGAGATGTGAAAAACTTAAAAATAAAAATACTTAAATATTATATAGGTATAAAGAGGGAGTACTGCTATTAGGAAATTTAAGTATCAGAGGTTTTGAATTGAGTAATAAATTTGTGGATTAAGTGTGTACACAAGGGGGATAGGGTCTAATAGTCAACTACGGGTTTATCTGAGGATGTGCAGAACAACAATTAAGTCCCATAATTAAGAACAATAGAGAGGAAATGGTGAGAAGGATAAGGAAGAAAGAAAAAAAAATCAGAAGTTCAGTAGAGCTAAGCAAAAAACAAAACGAAATTTTTTTAAAAAAAAGAAGAAAAAAAGAAAGAAAGAAAAATGCACACACACAAATGTATCCCTAAAATAAAGATTATAAGGGGAAAAATGTTACTAGAAAACAATTTTTTTCAAAAAGGTAAAAATTAAAGATTAAAAAATGTTTTAGGAAAGAAAAAAAAATTGTAAAATGTATAAAAAAAAAAAAGAAGAGGAAAAAAAATGTTGATTTTTTTCGGGAGCGTTGGGAAAAATCATGTATCTCCCTTGTGTCTGTAAGCTGCCTCTGGTTGGAGGCTCTGGTCTTCTTGTGGTCCTGTGGCTTGGTTGGTTTCTTAAGTCAGTTTGTTTGGACAGGCAGAAAAATGCTCTGCTTTACCAAGGATTTTGCGATCCTCCTCCCAAGTTAGTTCAATGGGAGGGGGTTGTGCTTTGAGTATCACAAAAGAGGGAGATGGCTTTTTACTCAAGTTTGGAGATGCTGTGATGAGGCTAGGTTCTGGGTAGAGTTGAGGCCTTTTAGCAAACAGTAGCTTTTCCCAGGGGCTAGTTTCTGAGAAACTCACAGAGCCCAGCCTGGAGCCACTCTCAGGGTTTCTGTTTACTGATGTTGAGGTTGCTAAAGGGAGGGGCAGCCTCTGGCTCTGATTACCCAGGGAAGAAAGCCACTCCTAGGACTGGCGCCCAAACTAGGTGACTTTTCCCTGGGTGGAGCTGATTCTGGCAGGTCACGGTGCCGTTAAGTTCTTGTGACCTGCTAAATGACCCTAGTTTTATTCCATGGCCTGAGTTGGAGCTAGCAGCTCCGCCGAGCTTTGTCGGTATCCAAGAGGGAGATCTCTGGTACTGGGGGGGGGGGGGGTTGCCTTCCCTCCTCTGCTCCCTGAGAAGGAGTGAGGACATCAGGTTTCTACTCACGCTGAGTCTTTGTTCCTGGGTCGTCTCTGGTCTGTGAACTGCAGGATGAAGATGTCTGCTCCTTGTCGGTTCTTGCTGGTGTTGAGTCGAATTCCCTCACCCCCTGTGTCTGGCTTTTTCATCCCAGACTCTCTCTCTTTCAGGTATGACGGTACCACCGCCGCCGCTGCCTCCGCTGCTGCTGCTGATCTGTCTCCTTGCCTGGATTTTCCCTCTCTGTCCAATGATGGCACACTTGGTGTGATTCTCTGGCTTAGGACTGTTCACTGGAACTCTAAACCTGCTTTCTATGCAAGAGCTTGTTTTGCCTCCAGCTTCTCCTCCGCCATCTTCCCGGAACTCCCCACCACTGTCATCTTGACTCTGGCCATGCTGCTTGCTTCACAGGATTCTGGCCACACCCCCATTCTTTCTTGCTTCTTTCTGACCAATGGGATACAAGAATAGTGGCCACGCCCACATTCCATGCTGCCAGGTAGCACTAGGATTCCCTCTGTTAATTTACACCACTACTAGCAGTTGACGAAGGTAGAGGTGGCTGAGTGGTGAGGAAGAGACTCGAGGTGACTTTGGAGCATAGTAGAAAATTGATGCTCCCACCCCCATCCGGCCCCTTCCCTCACTTCATGCGGTGCAAGGTTTCAAACATCAGGCAATGGCATGCTGCCAGCCGGGCTATGTCCCCAACCTGGTCCCTGCCCCTAGTCTTCTGCTCTGGGCCCATGTGTCCGCAATGTGGCCACCATCGCTGATACCCCAATTGGAGCAGCTGCCAACAGCTTCTCTCAGCAACACAGGTGAGTGGCTGCCCCAACACCAATTTAACCCGTGTCAAACACCCCTCTGGGGGCACCATGACCCCCCTACTTGTTTCCTTTCCCCGGCTCTGATGAGCCACCTTTCTGTGTTGAGCATTTTTGAGATAGAAACTAAATATATACTCAGGCTGGGCTGTATCGTGGTCCACCTGTGAAAGGTATGCTCCACCAGGCCTGGTCCTCTCTAGTTGGGATGGTAGATGTGTGGTGTCCTGCTCAGTCATCGGTTTAGATGGATTATCCCAAACTCAGTCCACAGCAGCAGATTCTTGAAGCTCTTGGTAGGGCCTCCACCATTGGACCTCAGTCTCCTCACTGGACAGATGTGAGGAAACAAGGGATTTATACAGAGAGATCTCTGGAGAATGGCTAGGCAGAGAGGGAGTGGCCTTCAGATAAGGTTTTGGCAATTCTGTGAATATATGAGAGGAAGATACCAGAAAGGGCTCAGGTGGGGCCTCTTATTAATCATGCAACAGGCGTGGGATTATGAACTGAAACATGGCTCACTTTCATTATTACCCTATACCCATGAGGAAGGGGATCATTCACTTTGTTCAGTTTTGCAGCTGGGGAAACCGAGGCACAGAGAAGCCAGGTGACCTACTTATGACCTCAAGTTCACAGGATGCTCGGTCTGACTTCTCTACCATGCTCCTTAAGACAATGGGTGCTATTCAGTTCACTTCTTGTGGTGGGAAGTCCACTTCTTTTCAGTCGTGTGTCTTGAACTCTAGGATTGGGCACTATTCCCGAGCTCCTCAGCTCAAGGCTAGTGCTCTATCACTTGAGCCCACAGTGCCCCTTCCACTTTCCTGGTGGTTCTATGGAGATAAGATTCTCACAAACGTTCCTGCCTGGGCTGTCTATGAACCATGATCCTCATATCTCAGCCTCCTATTTAGTTAGGATTAGAGTTTTATGCCACTGGCACCAGATTTAAGTGTAATTCTGATTCTCTCCCTCTCATTTTCACTCTCACCCTCAGGAACTTGTAGAATGATTGCTGTAGGAGGTGGCCCAATGTTCCCAAGTGGCTGGAACCCACGATGGCCCACTCATTATTGAGGTGGGTTGTGGGTCAGGAGCTGTCTCATTCAGCGTGTTAAAACATCTCTATGAGGTAAGCCCTCTGTGCCCTTGCAAACTTTGAGGGTTATATATTGTCCATCTAGCCTTACTGGATTTATTATATTATATTCTTTTCTACATTATTTTCTAGCACCTGGCCAAAATTATGGTACACAGTTACTGAATGAAAATATAATGTCAACTTAAAAAAGTCATTTAGGGATCTAGGAATGTGGAATCATGATATGGTGATTGCCTCGCATGCATGAATCCCTGAGTTCAATTCCTCAGTACCACATAAACAGAAAAAAAAACTAGAAGTGGTGCGGTGCCTCAAGTTGTACAGTGATAGCCTTTAGCAGAAAAGCAAAAAAAAAAAAAAAAACCACAAAAACATTTATTTAGTAAATGCAAAACAAAGAACCCATACTTGGAATATATAATTGCTCCTGCCATACTGACACCTGACAATAGTTCCTAATTCATGTACTTTACTTATATTAGGATATTGTTTTGAAAAAAAAGGTTTGTTCATTAGGACACAGCAATTAATGGCTTGAATATGCTTAGATGTCAGGTGAAGATTAATTCTGGAAATTCAAACATTCCAGGCTTTTGAATCATCACTGCTAATCACAATGAGATGTGTAGTCTAAGTGAGATTCGGAAATATTTTTGGTTAGTCATGGCACCAAAAGGGCAGAGGCAAATTAATACTTCTTACAGAAGGGAAGGAATAACTCCAGAGTAGAGGAATGAATGATAGTAACTAAGGTATACCAGAAATTGTTCTACAGAACCATTTTTGGTTATTGAACACATACTTATCAACTAGTCTTATTCCTCATTACCTTTCGCATTCTAAATCTCTTTGGCAACTTCTTAATCTCTGTGTAATAAAGGTATCTCCTTCTGTGCTGTTTTTTCTTACCTTATCTTCTTTGCTTTCTAAAAATCTGTCTTTCTATATTTCTCTATGAACATTTCATGATACTACATACACCTACACAGATGGCAGAGGATGCTAATGTAAGGGTCCTGTAGCTCATGAGTCATTAATGAAACAACATGGAAAGGAGGACATATTTATTGCCACCTCAAATTTTCTGAAAAGCTGCAATGCCATCATTTGATTCAAATTTCCATTATTTGTCTACATAGTGTCATTCAGTGCACATAAACTCAAATATGAGCTGGGTGCTGGTGGTTCACGCCTGTAATCCTAGCTATTCAGGAGACCAGAGGATTGTGGTTCAAAGCCAGCCTGGTCAGGAATGTCCATGAGACCCTTATCTTCAATTAACCACCAGAAACCCGGAAATGGTGCTGTAGCTTAAGCGGTAGAGCTCTCAACTTGAGCTGAAGAGCTGAGGGAGTGCACCCAGGATAAGAGTTCAAGCCCCACAACCAACAAAAAGTACAAATATTACCTTAAGTTTCCCCCAAAGGAAGAACAAGATCAATAATCTTACCAAGCAGAAAAAAATAATTTCAAAATGATTCAGTGCACCTACTTTTGCTGAGTTATTTAATTTATGGCTTCTTTGCTAGACCTATTCTCTTCCTTTAAAAATTGTCAAATATTAGCTTTACAATAAACTTCATCTAATATTTCTTGTTTCAAAAGAGATGTCTATGCAGTTAATGTCACTTAGCTTTCTTACTATCTTAATTAAAAGCCAAACCAGGCATGAGAGTATGTCAAACTCATCGCAAATTGAACACCAAAAAACCAGGAGTGGAGTTTTGGCTCAAGGAGTAGAGTACTAGCTTTGGGGGCAGGTAGGCAGGAAAGACAACTGTTCAGGGACAGGATCCAGCGTCTGAGTTTAAGCCCCAGAACGAGCACAAACCAAACAAACAATCAAACAAAATTCCCAGATATATCTTTGGGACCCTCCTTAAAGGAGTATTGGTCAGAGAAGAGGCTTCTTTTGCTGATCATATTCGCTGGATCCTGATTTTTTGGAATCCTTATTGCTCTGGAGAACTCAGGACCAGACTAAAGGAATTGATAACTGACTCCTGCATCAAGAGAATCATCTCAGGGGTGAAATATCCATCCATAAGACACTTTAAAACCTCCATGTCTTTGTTCCTTTGCAGAACACTTTAAAAACAACGTTATTTCCTTTTGTTCTATGCTGGCCTTCAAATGGTACATTATTTCTTTTTGTAACACTCTGAACTAGAATTTTACAGAAAAATTTTATATGAGTAAAGAACACACTCGAAAAAGCCAAGGACAGAGTTTCCTTCAAGCCTTGGGATAATTTTCTTGTACAGTAAAAAGGAAAGCACAAGGTAACTTGAACTTTGTTATTCCTCTATGTTCCATTCCTCTCCTGGGGTCAGTTTCCACATCCAGTAACAGTTACATCTAGTAACAATCGATGGTGTTGCTTGAGGTGTAATGAATATTATCTGGCTTCACTGAAATAACACTAGAACACCTATGGATCTGAGGTAACACGTGTTTCAGAGACAAATTAGTAAAGAGAAAATAAGAAATTTATATTACTTATAAATACATTATACATGAGTACCTTGAGTTCAAACTTTGTAAGTTCTCTGTAAATTAAGGCGAATTTTAAATGGGAAGAAGGTTTTCAGAACATTCATTTTTGTGAGTGTACATGCTGTTCATTATTTCCCAAGTGTACATGAGATAACACTAAGGGAAACAATAGCAATAATTGGAAAAACAGAAGTTCTGTGTTTAAGTATAAAGGTTCAATACCGTATAGAAGACTACAAATAAGGCAACATTGAAACAATAATGCCAAGTCCAGTATGTAGATTTATGGGAGTGATATAGAGAAAGAAAGACTCCTTCGTGGAACATGAAGTATGAGGCCACTCCCATTCTAAATCATGCTTGCTAATCATGCAACTTTGTAGAAAGTAGAATGGAAGAATAATTCTTTTTTCCAATGCAAGTCAAATATAAGAACATGGATTTAACTGGAAAAAATGTCCATCTTGTGAGAGCAGGGATTATGCTAGCAGTGAATCGGTGGCTAAGATCACTTTTCGTTTTTTATCTTTACACACACCCACACACACACACATTTGTTGGCGGTGGTCTTGGCACTTGAACTCTGGGCCTGCGAGCTGTCTCCCTGCTATTCAGCTCAAGGCTAATGCTCTACCACTTGATCCACAGTGCCATTTCCAGTTTTCTTTTAGTTAATTGGAGAAAAGTGTCTCCTGGACTTTCTTACCAGGGCTGGCTTTGAACCTCATTCCTCATATCTCACCATGACCCAGATTACGATCACATTCCTAACAGTGAACACTCAGTATATGTGATGTGTGTGTTCATCTATCTTTACAAGAATTCTTGAGTTAGGGGCTGGGAAGGTTGCTCAGTGGTAGAGCGCTTTCCTTGTATGCATGAGGCCCTGGGTTCGATTCCTCAGCACCACTTAAGCAAAAAAGAAAAAAGCCAAAATTGGTGCTGTGACTCAAATGGTAGAGTGCTAGCCTTGAGACGAAGAGCTGAGGGACAGAGCCCAGGCCCAGAGTTCAGGGCCCATAAGCGGACTCCACACCAAAACAACAAAAAAAGAATTCTTGAGTTAAAAATCTGGGCTACAGCTTAGACATTACCCTCACAAAAATGTTTGTAGTTTAAAAGTTGATACTCCTAAAGAAATTAAACATAAGAATGTAAAGGAGTCTGGGAAGTACAGTTTGAATCCAACCTGGGCAGACACTCTTTGCAACAGTATATAAAATTAAGCAGTTAAAAGCTGGATTGGAAGATTGGCTCAGGTGATGGAATATCAGTGTTGTGCAAGATTGCTGAATAAGAGCTTGAGGCTTTTGCATACATACATACAAACATACACATACACACAGAGGCACTTATATGTGCACAAACAAATACACAAATGAAACAACTCCAAGAATGTGTAGAAAAGTTAGAAAACAACAGAATACATATCCTGAATAAGACTAGAATCAAGTGATAATTTTTAATATTAGAAAGTCCTCAAATGAACTTCCTTCAAATAAGTTTGAGAATATTACATTGGTAGGGATCAGAGATAGTAAGAGAGTCAAAAATCATTATTTAAAGGATCGGATCAATGGAGGAATGACCCGCAGTTGCATCTGAAAAGGTTCATATCCTGTGTCAAATGCTAGAACATCTTTAAAAATAGTAGATAAACAGTCTAAGCAGTCACTCTGGTGTATAATATCACTGGAGAAGTTCAGAATTGGTAGTCTGTATCTAGATTAAATAAACCAAGAAACTATGACAGGGCAATTTGATACAAGCCTAGAATTCTAGCACTGAAATTAAGACAGGAGATTAGAGAATGGAATTTCATAGTGATACCTTCCCTGGACCAGGGAGTATAATTTTGTCTTAATAAAACAAAACAAACAAGAAAGGAATACATAGTTGGATGTTTGGGCTAATTTTTTCATTATGTTTTGAGAAGTCAAATTTCCTGAAGAAATGCAACCCATACTTAATCCTCATTTGAATTTTAAATTCTCTCTTCATTACAGAACATTCCTAGATGCAAAATGATTCATGATTCCCATCCAAAATTTGAAAAAGTTAGTTATCATCATTCTGTTGTATCCCAAAGAAATGATGAAGGATTACAAAAGCTTAAGCCTGGAAAAATAACAAAGTTTGACTAATGTAGGATTTTGAAGATCTTGCTAAATTAGAATTTAAATTTAAAATAAATATTTTGGTTTTCTTTGTAATTTTATACTCTATAGGATTCTATAAAATTCTTCTTAATTAGAGGTTTAATTGACAAATTCACAAATTATTTTGCTTTCTATTTGCCTAGAATATTCTTTCAAGAGGGTTATAATTAGAACTTAGTTAACAGATAATTCCAACAGTTCATGTATAAAAGGAAAATGTGAATGTTGTACACAGAGTTGACAACAAACTGCTGATTTTAATTTATAAATTTAGAATAAGAGCAATTTTTGGAGTCCTTGGTATAACATGTTATGAAGAGAATAATCGTGTGACATCTTCTCTCTTCTACCTGTATGTAACACAGGAAGCAATTTCCTTAATTATTTGCTACTGTATACACTGAGAAAAATGTTAGGTTTGGGATTTGTTTTTATTTTTGTTTTTGTTTTAATGGTTTGGCCTAGGGCTTGAACTCGGGGCCTGGACACTGTCTCTGAGCCTGTTTATGCTCAAGGCTTGTGCCCTACCACTTCATTCTCACTGCCACTTGCGTCTAGCTTTTCCTGATAAGTTTATTGGAGATAAGAATCTAGGGAAATAGACTCCACTCCCAAATTACTCAAGCTGATTAAAAACTTTGGCAAAGTAGCAGGGTATAAAATTAACCCCCCAAAATCAATGGCTTTTCTGTATGCCAACAATGAGAAAAGTGTGGCTGAAATTAGAAAAGCAACTCCATTTGCAGTACCCCCACAAAAATAAAATAACTAGGAATTAACTTAACCAAAGAAGTGAAGGACCTCTATGATGAAAACTTTAAAATCTTGAAAAAGGAAATTAAAACAGAACTTAGAAAGGGGCAAAACTCCCATGCTCCTGGATTGGAAAGATTAACATCGTGAAAATGACAATACTTCCCAATGCTATCTACAAATTCAACGCAATACCTATCAAAATTCCAACCTCATTCTTCAAGGAAATAGAAGAGGAAATTCAAAAATTCATGTGGAAGAATAAAAGACCCCGAATGGCAAAAACGCTCCTCAACGGAAAGAACACTGCTGGAGGAATATCAATACCAAATTTCAAACTCTACTATAAAGCCATAGTAATCAAAACAGCTTGGAACTGGCATAAGAACAGACCTCAGGACCAATGGAATAGAATTGAAAACCCAGAAATGAACCTACAGACCTATAGCCACCTAATCTTCGATAAGGGAGCTAAAACAATAGAAATGGAAGAAAGACAGCCTCTTTAGTAAATGGTGCTGGCAAAATTGGTTAACTACTTGTAGAAAACTAAAGCTAGATCCTTATATATCACCCTGCACCATAATCAACTCCAAATGGATCAAAGACCTCGAAGTCAAAGCAGACACTGAAAATATTACAGGATGAAATAGGAGAAACCCTATGTCTCCTTGGCTCAGGCCAAAATTTTCTTAATAGAAACCCTGAAACACAATAAATCAAAGAAAGTTTGGACAAATGGGACTGCATGAAGTTGCAGAGCTTCTGCATGGCAAAGGACATAGCTAGCAAGATCAATAGAAAGCCCACGGAATGGGAGAAGATCTTCACTAGACATACAACAGACAAGGGTCTCATATCTAAAATATACTTGGAACTCAAAAAATTAAATCCCCCAACAACAAATCCTCAAAGAAACAACTGCCCAATAAATAAGTGGGCTAAATACTTAAAGAGAAACTTCTCTGAAGAAGAAAGAAGGATGGCCAATAGACACATGAAGAAATTCTCAACATCCCTAGCCATAAAAGGAATGCAAATCAAAACAACATTGAGATACCACTTCACTCCAGTTAGAATGGCAAAAATCAAAAACTCTAATAACAACAGATGCTGGAGGGTATGTGGACAGAAGGGAACCTTACTTCATTTTTGGTGGGAATGTAAAGTTGTTCAACCACTTTGGAAAGCAGTATGGAGGTTCCTCAAAAGACTTCACATAGAGCTCCCCTATGACCCACCAATCCCACTTTTGGGCATTTGCCCAAATGTTTACAAACAAGACCACACTAAAGCTACCAGCACAACTATGTTTATTGCAGCATTATTTACCATAGCTAAGATATGGAAACAGCCCTGATGCCCCTCACTAGGTGAATGGATTAAGAAAATGTGGTATATATACACAATGGAATTCTATGACTCCATCAGAAAGAATGACATTGCACCATTTGTTAGGAAATGGAAAAACTTGGAAAAAATCATATTAAGTGAAGTAAGCCAGGCCCAAAGAAACATAGGTCCCATGATTTCCCTTATTTGCAATATCTAGTATATGTATGAGTCAAGCAGAAAAGGTCAGATAATGTGATGTTAGGAAAATGAACCCTTAGATATGTATTTTAATTTTTTTTCCTTTCATGCATTTGTTTCTAAAGCATTTATGAGATTATCTCTTTGTAGCTTTGTATGTCCCTGCCCCACAGTATAACCCCTGCTTTCACTATATTTGATGTCAGTATAACTTGTAGAAGAGATGGGGAAAAATAAGTAGTTTAAGGATACAGGTGGACCTGTTGCAACAATGAGAAGTACAAGTTGTCATGTCGAAAACGAGCTTTACAATGTTGGTGCGGGGGTGGGGGGAAGGCAGGGAAGATTGGGTGGGGGGGGGGTGGGAGGAGGGTAGGAAGGGATATGAAGGGTAAACTAAGGAGGAGGCTGCAATGCATGATAAGAAATGTATGCATTAACCTGCCCATGTAATTGTAACCCCTCTGTACAGTGTGTTCACAAATAAAATAAATAAGAATCTAGGGAATCTTTCTGCCTGGGTGGGCTTTCAACTGTAATCTTCCGATCTTAGCATCCAGAAATTATATGATAGTTAAAAAAGTGTAAATATAAATAATATTTGCAAGTGTTCTGATCTCAAGAATACCAGTGTGGGGGGGAAATGATGCAACCCATTATATTGTGCTGTTCTTTCCAGAACATATATTGCATCACATTAGCAGAGTTGTATTTTTTAACAATAGAGATAAGCTATTCATGATGTGAATTAAGGGAAGTTTGAGGTACACCCTAAAAGTTGGCAACTGTTGGGCTAGGATGACTGTATATCATATATATTGGTATTGATGGTCATAAAAGTAATAGCTTATTGTTATAAACAAGTGCTTACTCTTGAAGAATTAATTATTACCAATGCTACCTAGTTTTATGCTCTACCAGAATGTGGTTATTTTTCTTTTGACTCTCAATCAGTAACACCCCATTGGAAAATACATCTATTGCAGAATTACATAAAATGAAAGCCTTTACTGTTTTGAATCTCTCAGGTATGGAATCTTCCGAAGTTGAAAATGAGTAGTTACTAGTCATTGGAATGTTGAAGAACACATATATTCTGTCTTCTTAACAACGTATTTACTTTTAAAAGTTATAGGTTTCCATGGAATTAAACTGTTTTCGCTTTTAGCATAAGAAAGTAATATATTTATTCTTTTTTCAAAATATTGGAAAGTATATTGTAAAAATATTGTCTATTTGGATAGCATTCAAGTTGATGGTCTTCTGATTAAAAGGGGTAATCAATTCAAATTAGACGCCAAACAGTATTGCTTTTTAAAAAGTTTCTACATAAAGAATATTTACTATACCAATACAGTGAAATTTTTATTTCATGCAGCTTATATTTAAAATTTTATTTTATTTTCAAAGTGATGTACAGTGGGGTTACAGTAATTTTAAAGTAGTGAATGAATAACTTTTCAAACTTGTTACCCCTCCTTCATTTTCTTCACAGTTTTTCTTCAACCCAATACCCCTCACAAGTTGTAATGTCCATTTCCAACATATTGTCTTGTGAGTATTGCTATTGCATTGGTTTGACTTTGTCCTTTGTCTCACCATTTTGTTGTTCCTCTTCCCATCCCTAATTAAGGCAAATATATACACAATACACAGGCTACCAAAATCAATTACAGCAGGGAATGAAGCTTAGGGGAAAAAACCCCAAAGAAAATAGGAATCACATAGTACATTAAAAACAACAACCGCAAATAATACTCTCTGTTTCCATAACTTGGAGTTCATTTTGCTCAGAATCAGCTTTTAAGCTTATATATATATATATATATATATATATATATATATATATATGCATAACAAAGCCACTGCAAAATAATAGTTTCGTGGACACTATATCATGAAAACAACATGTTAACTGTTTTTGATGGTAAAGGTGGAGTTAGGATTGGTGAATTCGTGGTTCTAATAAAGGAATTTCAAAAGAGTTTTAAAATAATGACAGGTAAATTTTAAATTGTTCAAACTTTTTAACAACTTAGCCTGTTATGAAAATTTTAAATTGCTTGGGAAATTAGACTTTCATGCAAAGTAATCCATGGAGACTTAGCTGAGAGTGAGCAATGTGGGTGAAGATGGCTCATTTTCACACTAAACAAACAAACCTCAGAAACCTTGCTATAAATCCTGTAGGTTCCCTTGAGAATTGTCCCTACCGAGGAAATCTACTCTTACTGTGTGAAACAAGGTTGTAGTGGAATTTAAATTCAAAGTTCTTAATAAAAGACATCAATTTTTTTGAATTGACTTTAATTACCAAACAGTAATTCTTTGCAAAAGATAATTTGGGTCCATATATTTAGAGAGAAAGTGCCCTCAACAATGAAAGAAGGTATTGAGTTTAGACTCTTCTGTTTGTAATACTTTCTACAATGTCTTTGCACGTGAAAGCACTGAACCACAGAAGAAAATCTGACTGGATACTTTAAACCAATGATTTCACATTTCTTAGTAGCTCACAAAATATAATATCCTTATTAACATGAGATAGTGAAGACTTCTCTCATTAAATAAACCAAAAAGTTTTGGGATCAGAAAAGAATTGAGCAAATGGAAAAGGCAAGAAAAGGCTTTCTTAGAAACCCTAGCTAAGCATATTGGCTTCAGCAGTGGAGGGAGGCCAAAATTTTGATATACATTGTCATAATATTTTTGCTACCTAAGGTGATTTTATAGAGCCTATTTAGCTCACTTCAATTTAGAACGGATGGAATGAAGACATGAAAATAAATTCCACATCCAAGTAAAAGAGTTTTAAAAGAGAAACCATGAAGAGCTTGCATTGGGGAAGTCCTTATAGTCCTTCACCTTCACTAGACTTGAAGCCATGAATCTGTGATTAGTTGGAAATCAGACAAGAGCTAAGAGAAGGACAGAGAAATAGGACATGGGAGCATTGTCCTTTTGTAACAGACACTGTCATCCAAGGTATGAATAATTTAACTCTGTTCTTTTCCATACATTCTGCTGATCAAATGCAAGACCAAGAGAAAGATAATCTATTGAAATAATTTTGGAAAGAATAACTTCACTGATCCTGATATGGTATTTAAGGAGAGCCTGAAGAGAGATGATAAAAGGTGGAGAATTCTTCGATTTCCTATAAGCATCTTGTTAGCAAAGTATATCTTTGAGGTTAGAAGTGATTGAACCAAAAAGTGGTGGAGTACTTATTTCTGAGGGCACTTTAGACACGAGAAGACTTTCAAGTTAAACGAAAAAAGAAAAAATATAGCTAAATATTTGTGATCACAGCTTCTTGGACTGGTATTTTGGAGACAACGTTTTACATTAGAGATTGTCCTCATTAACATTGATGCTGGGTTTCCGTGGCAACCAAATGAAAGGGGGAAGTTTAATGGACTCACTTGGACAAGTAAACATCATGATAGAAAAAAATGGCAAATAATATTTAGTAAATTACTTTGAACAATTTCTTTGCCAGAACAAAGAGGGAATATATAATTCAAATCACTTGACTTAAAATTATGAATAAAAGTAGTCAAGAGAAATGAGAGAAAACATAGAGGACTGTTTTCTCTCCAGTGGAGTAATGGGTTCTTGATCTTTTTTCTTCCATCTTCTATCTTCACAAGCTATCAAGTGTGGCTCAGGGCTGGAGTGTCCAGATCAGACCAAGAGAATTCCCAGAAGAAAATATTTGCAGCAGATGTAGGTGATTTATAACCTTAGACAATTTATTAAATCTGTTAAAAATTCTCCTCTATCCCAAACTGCCCACTTTAAACAGTTTTGTATGCTTTCCCCAAGATTGTCCTTCATTAACTAATTAAAATTTTGAGAGGTCATAATCATACTCTATAGAGATTGCTGTTTGGTTGTGGTTTTTGTGTGTGTTTGTTTTTTTGTTGTGTTTTTTCACTGAATTTAAAAAGGTTGTGCAAGTTTGTTACAATTAAATATGTCCGTCTAATTTTCCAATGTTCCAGGATCAGAGTCACACCATCTATCATTCTAAACCAACCCCTTCTACAAGATTTATTTCCGATTTACCACGCCCTTTCTCACATGTGTACATTGAGTGTTCTAGCTGTACACGTTCCTCGTTCCATTTTCATTCATTCTATGACTTTACTATTATTCTTCTCTGTTTTCATCTTTCTGATAGTCATTCTGTTAAACTGTCTGCTAGTACTTTGAAAGGTTTATATACATTCCATGGAGTTTAGATCCTACATATACTTGAACTGATGTCAGCTTATATTTCCATAATTCATTCATCTGAAGTAACAATTTGCAAGACTGGAGACATGAAGCACCTAGACATGATTTTATTCCCCTCCATTTGAATGATTAATCTGTAGTCAACATGAAAGTTTAAAAAGGGCTTAGAATGTATTCCTAACTACCAGTTTTGTAAATGGCTTTGTACAATGGTGTGTGATTATTTTATTTTACATGGGATAATATTTTCTTCTACCTATAAGTTTTGGAAAAAGAAGAAAACTAAAATTGACTACTGTAGAGGAATATGATAGAAATAAAAGACAAATTTTATGTTTGTCAAATCTCTGATGAGTACCCATATTTAAGACTTAAAGTCACTAGGAAGGGATGTGAAGGGTAAACAAAGGAGGAGGCTGCAATGCTTGATAAGAAATGTACTCATTATCTTGCCCATGTAATTGTAAACCCTCTGTACAGTATGTTCACAAAAAATTAAAATTAAAAAAAGACATAAAGTCATATTTCTTACTATGTTAGACAGATAGGGAAAACATAAAACACCATATGATAAGGCAACTATTAATGACTTTTCAAAATCTATTTATTATGTGATGAAATTTACTTTATTAGCTAATGTTTTGGTTTGAAATATGGGAGGCTGATCTATTTAACAAATTTTTGAATGCACCTACTGAAAAACACAAATGGTGGGGGGTACTATTTCTACATTTTAATGAATGGTTGAACCTGTTTGGCATTAGTGCTGGGAAATAAATCAACTCTATTTTAACTTGCTCCCTACACTTGAAAAACTTGTAACGTCACTAAATATTATCTACTTGTAAAGTGTTACTTTGGCAAGTGTGAGTTTAAAAAGTTTATTTGAAAAGGAATATACTTTCAGGAAATTAAATGTAGGTTATCATTTGTTTGAGAATGACAATATTTTTATACTATAGAACCAAGTTTTACTGAAATACCAGTGTTTTGAAGCACTAAGGATCTTCTCAATGTTTTTCTGAATTATATTTGACCTCTATGTCAAGTATTCCTACCATTTGTAGACCAATTTTGGATCTATCGTTCCAGGAACTATTTTTTTGCCTGCTGATGCTGGACTGAAATCATTCATTAATCATTACGAGAGGGGTATTACAAATAATCTTGTGACATTTGTGGTCTTGTCCACTCATATGGGATAGTCATCTGAAAATTGAAAGTTTCAATTACTGCACTTTAACATTTTGTGATTTCATCCTGCATTTTAAGTTGCCTGGCATTTGACAATTGCTTACTGGTAATTCCTGCATTTCAAGGAATTGGGGCCCTGAAATATAGGAAAGGAGAAATTGAGATGGTTCTTCAGTTATTTTCTGTTGGCATGTTGCATGGGCCTAGATGAGAACTCTTGCCCTAGTTATCTGATGATGAAGATAAATGGGACCTGGGATCCTAGGACCCGTGGGTCCTGTAGAAGAATAATACCTTTTAGACATCATATCAGCAAAATTTGAGTATAATCAGTAGAAATTCTTCAGAAATATGCAGAAAAACAGTTTGGGACCAGCGAGTTAAAGCAATAAACAGAGCAGCAGAGTAAAATCCCTTATAGATTAGAGGAAAACAAAATTGTTTTTTTACCATGTGAATTCAGAAACCAAGAACACTTAGAAGGTATCACAAGTTTATAACGAAAACATTGCATTGATTTTTTTATATTCCAATATATATTCTAATCCTGATTATTTATATTCCAATCTATTCATTGAAGTAAATAACAATTAATTTGTCAAATTATCAATTAATTTTAGTAAGATTCACTGTGTGAAATATAAAAGCAGCACATATAATTATAAATTATATAAGTATATGTAATATAAGAAAATGTTTTGCATTGTTCTTTTGTGGTTAGGGTAACAAAGTCAACTGTTTTAAAATATTATTCCATTACCTCTACCTCAGTGTTTGGTAGAATTAGAGCTAAAGCTTTTCCATCCAGAGATGTACAGCTTAGACACAAGAGGAAACACTGTGATTAAAACATTACCAATTTAAGGCCTAATAACGAGGAGAAACATATGGACTTATCCTGGAGCTATGGAATATATTTGGTGATAGAAAATCGGTGGTGTAAGTTCCTGCCTGGTTGGATGGTGGACAGGCCAGGACATTAGGTAATCATGCATATGAGCAATTTTTTTCACCTTCTTGGCATTAGCTACTTTTGAAATGGTAGGGATAATAAATAATTATATTTTGAAAAAATACCTTCTGTCTGAACAGTTCTGTCTGAACTGTTAATCTCTCTATGATCACTTGTAACTAAGATTAGTTTTGCTCCAGTAAGACAAGCTATACTGTCAGGGTAAGATATTCTGGTTGGTCTGTTCCTACATGGAGCAAGGGTAAAGTGTAAGGCAGACATTTGTGCCAGTAAGACCTCAATTTGGAAATTTTAAGCTGGAGAAGTTTAGAGTAGCTCTTAAGCAAGGCTTAGTTTGAATCCTTTAGCTCCACAAAGCTAACTCAGTTGATAAATAAGTACTTGAAAAGCCATCACCTTTGGACCTACCTATAAAGGCTTCAAAGTGTGATCAAATTTCAAATAAAAAAGACTTTAAAAATTAATTGACAAAAATTGCAAATGTGAGCAATTGAAGAATCAATATAAGTTTTTTCCACCAAAAACAGAATTTTACAGAAATAAGATGAATAGAAATTTAGGAAACAATAAGGTTTCCCTGTTACAAATAGGCAACCAAGGATATATGCCTGTCTTAAGATTGCATCATTAATTACTTAAATTTACAGGATACTACATGCTTCAGCAGCACATCTACCCAAATTACAATACAGAGATTAGCATGGCTCTTGCACAAGGATGATATGAAAATTTGTGAAGAAATGAAAAACAGTTATTAAACAGTTGATTACAAATATACAAGTGTAATTATACATGTAATTCATAGGAATAAAAGTTAGTTTTACACCATTTAATCTTCACCTTTTTATGAAGGCCTTTATATTGCATAACCTTTATAAAAGTTTTGAAATTAGATAACATTTTCATTTTATCCCAAAGAAATAAAATTCTATAAGGACCTAGGAATTAAAGGAATCTTTAACCTTTTCTATATGGAATGCAATCTGAAAGAACACATTAATGAACCTATATATTATAAAACAATGTTGAATTCAAAGCACTATATCTAGGAGAGAATGAACTAGATTATGGATACTATACAAACAGAATACTAAATATTTTAAAATACACTTTTTTCAGACAAGCACCAGAAATATCTTTAGTTTCTGTACTACTCATTTCAACAGATAAGTTAAAATTATTTCTTATTAAAAAATCACAAACTCTACAGAAAACATTATAGATGTATACAAACAACTTGAATGTATATTGACATCAAAGTCAGGCAATTCACTTGGAAGAATACCATGGAATTCATGAATTTTTAAAGTAAGATATTGCTGTTGCTTTGTATTGTGAAAATATTTTGTATGGACACATAGGATGGACTGGAAATTTTGAAATTTAAGAAATTTACCCAAACCATTAGGACTTAGGAGAACAATTTGTACAGCTTTCCACAACTTCAAAGAGGTAGTGATACATACTTATTCTTTTGGCAATATCAAATGCAGTTTCTTCCAAGTTGTGCTTCAGACCTGGTTTGATATAATGGTTCAACAGAAGGAGATCTAGCATAACTTTGCTATTTCTATTCTCAGCAGCAAGATGCAAGGGGGTCAAGAGGCCTTTAGTTTGGCCATTGGTATCTGCATCATGATGAAATAAAGAAGCCACTCTGGTATTATTCCATGTACAAGTACTGTGCAGGGGTGTCCAGCCATTCACAATTATTACATGAATATCTACCTTGAGCTACCAACTCATGGACAATGACTAAGTGTCCACTGAAAGCTTCTCGATGAAGAGGGGTGTACTCATCAGCATCACTAGTATTCACATGAGTGGCCTTTTTGGAAAGTAGTCTCTGCACTGTACTAAGGCGATTATTTTTGGCAGACCAAAGAAGATATTTGCTTGGATCCTATTCCATTTTTCTCTTGCAATTGATACCATTTCTCACTTTTTCATCTTGTTCCTCATCTTCTTCAGAATTGCCTAGCTAGAGACTTTGAGTGCCAGTGAATATGAGGTGTCCATGTATTTCCCCAATAGTTCACATTGGATGAACTGGTCAGAAATATCCGGTGAATTTTTGGCATCTGTTTTTTTCACTATTATTTATTTTCTCTTTTTTCATTTTTATCATTGTAAATTATTCTAACTGGAGAGTAGGGAATTGGTAGAGAGCAGAGGAAGATTTTCCTCCGTATTCAAAGGTACAGACTGAAAATGAGGACCAGTGGTGCATTCATGTGCAGCTTATTTTAGG
Source organism: Dipodomys spectabilis (assembly GCF_019054845.1). NCBI lineage: Eukaryota > Metazoa > Chordata > Mammalia > Rodentia > Heteromyidae > Dipodomys > Dipodomys spectabilis. The sequence goes on from NW_024870905.1 coordinate 7,600,817, forward strand.
AATGAGAAAATAGGAAATAATGCCTTACATGTAAATGAATTGGGAAATGGCAGAACAGAAAGTGGAATGATGCAACCAAAAATATAAAAGCAAAATAAATTAGGATAATTATGGAGAAATCATATCATGAAAGGGAGAGAGGAAGAGAGAGACAGCTGTTCAATGATCTAGCTAGCCAAGAAATTCGTCCCTCTGATCAATTTATAGAGCAAACAATTTCATTTTTTAAAAGAGATGGAAATAGAATTAAAGATCAGATGTCTCCATTGTTTTTAATTATATTCTTATTATCTTAAATACTTGGAAAATGGAATTTCTATTCAACAAATCAGTTTTTTAAGTATAATTTATCTTTATATAACTTTTCCACATCCTTTCAAACCTCACCCCACTTTAATTTTTTCTAGTTTCATACTATCTGCAATGAATAATATACTTTCACTCTCTTCGTCCATAACTCTCTTTATTCCTTCCTTTTGACTTCCCCTCACACCTTCCAAGTGACAGTTTCCTGACATATATTTTGTTGGATTAAAAGTTCAATTTTATAAGAAAATACACTTTTGAAATACTCCTCTGCAAATAGCATGCTTTGGTTAATATTTTTTGTAAACCTGTATAAAGTTCTAGCTTCCAAATATGAGACATAACATGGGTTCTTTGTTTGTCTGGCTCTGACTTAGCTCATTAATATATTTTTAGATCTATCCATTTCATTTCAAATAATGTAACAGTCTTCAAAATGGATAGGTGCAATCCAATTGTGTATATGTGCCACACTTTCTCCAACCATCACTCCACCAAAGGGCATCTGGGCTGTTTCTGTAACTTTGCTACGATGAATAGTGGAGCAGTGAACATGGTTGTGAAAGTGATTTTACTGTAACCTTTTGGAAGAATTCATCACTACCATTATGGGAACAATCCTCTGGCCAGTTTTCCAGAATAAGCACATCCCTACCTTCATCTTCATCCCAATGTATTGCAAGTCTTCAAAACCACACTACTCCCTACAGGTCTCAATAACCTAAAACCACACTGTGCCCATATTCTTTCAATACATTACATCATAAATGTACATATAATTTAGTGAGAACTTTCTATGTATTTTCCTAATGTGAGAATGAGGGACATGACAGAGTAAAAGTAAGAAGTATGCAATTTAATTAGCTATTATCACATTTAAAATCATTTTCAGCTCTAATTCATAGCCTCACATAATATTATTATAATCTTTATTTGATTACTTCATCTAACCCATAATTTGTAACAGGTGAGTTAAAAACAAAGGCTAAAAATGTGGTTTGATTTTGACACTCATGTGTGAGGTTGCACAATATGGGCAAATATGCTCATTTGCAAGGTAACTCTATTTTGTCTGAAGTACCACAAAACATTTTCACTTAAGTTGAAAACATTGTACCATGGGTATATTCTATCTCTCTCATGCAGTTTTCCACTCAAATACTCAAATCTTACAATTATTCCACTTATTTAAAATCATAGCTTTTTACTTTAATACCCATAATATTAGAGTTTGAATTGAGTGTCTAGTGCCCCCTAAATGGGTGTTCTTACCATTTTGTCATGTCTCCAGCCCTAAATTATCTTGATTATTTTTCAGATACTGGTGTATGATATTGGGCTCAGTCCACGTTATGTTATTCTTCCTGGAATTTAGAATAACAGGTACATGTCATTATGTAAAGATCTTTCTGTCCAGTCTGGGCTTTAACCTCTATCCTCACGAGAGTAGACTCAAATGTAGTGAGGATTTTCATAAATTTGTCATAGCTGATGTTTTTTATAAGTCATGTCATTTTCTGCAGGTTTTTGAGTACTGAATTAATTTGTTTTCTTGGGTTGTTTTATTTCATTTGAATGTATGTGTTGAGTTGTTCCTCACTTTTCTGGTTTCTTTCAATCAAGTTCTTACCTAATGTGGTGAGAATCCAATCCTTATTTTTCTCGATAGTCAATGTGAACATGATTTATTCCAAAGCAATTTGAGTAATATTTAAACACCTTCATATCTATGAATGGTATATAAATGATAAGTGCTGCGAAGGGTCTTTTCATTTTCACAGCACTCTTTGTCATACACAGACAGATCATGAAATATATGAAGATAATAAAACTACAGATGCTAGCAAGAAGAAGGAAAACCTATTATTAATAGTTTGACAGAGGCTTCCCTTCTAATGAAAGAAATACGTTGCTTCATGAAGGATTTCACAAAATTATATTGCTTGGAGGAATCGAACCCAGGGCCTCAAGCATGCAAGGCAAGTGCTCCACCACTGAGCCACCTTCCATGCTCTCTACGAATTCTTAATTGGTAGGTTATTTAGTTTATTTTTAATTTCAATTTAATTTTATTGTAAAGGTAATGTACAGAAGGGATACAGTTACATAAGTAAGGTAATGAGAACATTTATTATGGAAGAAACATTGTTATCTCTTCCACTGATTTTTTTGCACACTCAAAAAAAACCTAGTTTTTCCTGTCGCTATTGACCAATGGGTACTGTTCTTTCTTTGTTTATGCATTTTTTATTATAAAATTGATATACAGAGGGTTTACAGTTACTTAAGTCAACTAAAGAGTACACTTCATTTTATTTTCTAAATTTCAAATTTTGAACTTAATTATTTTTTTATTGTTTCTTTAGGGTAATTCTTGTTTCAGAGTTGTAGGATTCATTAATTTAGTTTTGCATAATTTTAACACAAGTAAATTATTCAGACATATAGTTTGCTTTCAAAATAATTAACATGAGAAAATTTAAAATTATTTTCTTAAATTTTATATGGTTGTTGAAATTACATAAATTTATTTTCTTTAGTTCTAAACATATTTGCCCATTTAACAAATAGTGTATTTTCAAGAAGCACATAATTTATTTTGAAAGGCTTTATTACCTGGTCATTATTTGGAAATATTTGTACTTGAATTAAAAAAAATGTTTGAGGTGGGAATAGCGATTTGTTCTTTACATTTTTCTAACTATGATGGTAAGTATAAATAGTACTCATAATTCAGGAGAGACTGAGAAACTATGAGACCTTATCATAAAATTTCCAGAGTGAAATGATTAGAGATATAGTCATCCCTAGCAAGATATAGAGCACCTGGTTATCATATTCTAAATCTTGAGTTAAAACACCAGTAACATCAATCTTTTGTCAAAATAAAAGGACACATATTTCAAAATGTTTATTATTTAAAACTTGTTTGCAAATTTCTCATGTCTTTTATTTCTGAATTTTCAATTTACTTAATCTATAAGAATCCAAGTATCTTGTGACTATTTTATTTCTACTAAATTTTAAATAGTATGAGCAATATTGTGATTTCATATATTAAAATACTTTTACTATTTGTGATAATTTCTTCTGTTTAATATGATAATAACAAATGTGTGTATGTGGTGTGTGTGTGTGTTTATTTGGGTTTTCTGTGTGTGTGCTTTTTGTGTACTTTCTAATGCTTGGGAGATCACACAATTGCTTCACATATGTTAGGCCAATGTTTTACCACTGAGCTATACTATCTAGTTATAACACAAATTGTATTTTAAATTATGACTTTTAAATGTTCATTCCTAGTATGTTTTTTCTAAATTACATATGATAAATTGTGATCCATCTTCTGTCCACGTCAGCAGTTGTTATTGTTATTCTTTCTCTTAAGTTTTTAGAAATTAATTATATTCCTATTACAACTTCTTTACGTTGTAACAGATCTATACAATTCTTTATTTTCTATTTTTTTCCCATGTTATCTGACTTTCAGTCCAAACTATCAGGTGGATTAAAAAGAAACTAGATTCAGGACACTTTATTTTTCTCCTTCTCTTTTCTGAAGTCTTTCTGTTTTTTGAAACAATACTAATGACATACAACTCCTGTGTGGTCCACCATTCTTCCCCCTCTCACTCTCTTCTGCAGTACATCTCAAGTCGTTATCATTCAGCTTTATTATGCTGTACTGTTATCTAAATCTTAACTCATTCCTAAACTAATTATAGTTGCATTGAGCAGTCTCTAAAGACATTTTCTTTATATAATATCATGGGTTTGTATTTTCACAAGTGGTAAAATATGAGTGACTATCATATATTTAGATAGCTCTGTAGAATATTGGTCCACCTGCTCAATAATCTCGTATGTAAATTCAAGGAATACAGGTCTGTCAGAGCAATCTTGTAAAATGGTGTAGCTTGAGCCTTCATACTAGCTTTGAATAGTATTACCATGTTTAGTAGTGAAGACAACATAGTTCTACTTTAAGAACAGACACATAGAAGAAGGTAACAGTTTCGTCAAAAATAATTTCTTAGTTTTATGGTCCACAGATTTTGAAAAGGATGCTATGACTTTATGAAATAAAAACAGAATCTTAAATGCTTTTATTGGCACTATTGCCTCTCTAGATTTCAAGAATGATCTTAGACTACTACCTCAATACTTTGTTTGTTTGTATGCCGGTCTTGGGCACTGTCTATGTGCTCTTCAACTCAAGGTGAGCACTCTACCGCTTGAGCAACAATGAAACTTCCTGGTTTATTGGAGATAAGAGTCTCATGGATTTTCGTGCCCGGGCTGGCTTTAATCCACGATCCTCAGATCTCAGCCTCCTAAGAAGCTAGTATTACAGGCATAAGCCACCGGCACCTGGCCTACCTCAAACCTTATATAGAATGATTATCAAACTAAATGTGAGATTTAAAAACCAATAAAACATAAATGTAAAATTTCATGATATTGATCAGTAAAGGTTTCTAAACATTTGATATGGAAAAAATTAATGGCTAAAGAAAAGCAAGAACTGGATTATATCAAGTGATAACCTTTCATAATTCAAGGGACACTATAACAGAAATGAAAGCATATCCAACAGATAGAGTGCACATATTTGTTAATGCTACAATGTTAATGCTACAATGATTCTTAAACTTAAGTATTTTTATGTCTTCTAATTGTATATAAATTTTTTTCCTGAATAGAATATTTCTTTAAATAGCATATGTAAATTAAGTCAATAGGAGGAGCATATGAAATAAGATTCTCTTTAGTGTCTAAAAAATAATAAAAAGAAAACTCACTAGTATGACCATAATATAAACAAGAACGTAAAATATAGTAACGTATTTGTGGATAATTGATATACTTCTCATAGTGATCAATTTGTATAATACTGCAATCATTTTAGCAAACAAGTCTTCAAAAGATGAAAGAGAATTGTATAGGATCCAGGCATTACACTTCTATGAATGTATTAAACAGAAGTAAAAAACTTTTTTGGACAGAGAATGTAGTTAATTGACAGTGAACTTGAATAGTATGTGTGAGACTGAGGAAATGATCCCCAAAAACAAATTTTGAAAAGACACACTATAGAGGATGTATACTGGGCAAATTCCTGTAACTGAATTTTATATCTATTTTAATGTCTGTTCTAAAATTTACAGCATTTCTATTTGAAGAAATGCAAGTTTGTGAAAATTAAGCTTTGGAAACCTATGAAAGTACAATTCACTTCCAAAGGACTAATATGTATACAATAAAAGGAAATAATATATTGTAAGTGAATTGCATATCAGGAAAAAAAAACTATTTTTAAAACTTCTTCACACAAAATGCAGAATAGCTAAAAAGATATTTTTGGTGTTGGCTAAATACTCTTTGTAAACTACTGCATTTAAAACAAAGATGTGATTTCTGTTTATTTTGAGGGTATATTTTCCGTTTGAGTTTATACAGAGATAACCCAACCCAAAAATATATGTGATAACTGGAATACCTAGGAATTGTGCATCACTTCTAAGAAATTTATTTTATTTTATATTTTTTATTGTGAAAATACTGTACAGAAGGGTTACAATTACATGGGCAAGATAATGAGTACAGTTCTTATCAAGCATTGTAGTCTCCTCCTTTGTTTCCCCTTCCCATCCCTTCCCATCCTCCCCCTCCGCCCCACCCAATCCTCCCCGTTACCCCCACCCCACCAAAGTTGTAAAGTTCATTTTTTGACATAACGACTTATACATCTCATTGTTGCAATAGGTCCACCTGTATCCATATTTTTTCCCATGGTTTCCCTCATTTGCAATATGTAGTATATATCTGAGTCAAGCAGAAAAGGTGAGATAAGGTGATGTTATGGAAACGAACCCTAAGTTATGTATTCAAATGTTTATTTGTTCTTTCATGCGATTGTTTCTAACACATTTATATGATTATTTCTTTGTTGCTTTGTATGTCCCTCCCTCACACTATAACCCCTGCTTTCACTGTATTTGATGTCTGTATAATTTGTGGAGGAGAAGGGGAAAAACTTCTAAGTAATTGAGAAACTTTTCTGGAAGAAACTTATAGCAAATGACAGTAGACACAAATCTATGCATCTGCATTTTATGAAAGTCATATGTTACTTGTTTAATCCAATTGCTTATCTCTACCTTGCTAGGGAAAACGTATTCTCAAGATAAGAGCCAAAAGCAGTGAAAAGAACAAAATACACAATCATCTTGATATATTTGTGAAAGTAACAAATGAAATAAAACAATTCCACTTAAGGGACTCCAATATTAGTGTATGTGAAGATGTTCCTGAATGACAATATCCATTAAATTTTTGGAATTCTAATTTCTACTAACATATGAAAACTAGAGCAAGAAAACAAATATAGACTTAGAGTGAACCAGCCTTGAAATCATTTTCTTAATTGTTTTGAAATTACAAAAGAATTGATACTCCTTTGCTTTGGAAATCATTTAAAAATATTTATCACTTATGATAATTCAAATAGCAAGCAAGAGTAATTTTATATAATCATTATAAATATAATTTTATTACTATTGTAAAATAGAATAAAAAACCAGTCCCAATATATGACCTACCTATCATTATTCTTGACTTCTAATCATTACCTAAATATCTTAAACAATCTAAATAGTTATGTCTTTAACATAGACGTAAATATTCTGTACTTTTTTACTTAACATTTTCCAGGGGTATGTATTCATGTTTCTAAGAAATGTTCACAGCAGCTAAAAGATGCTTTTGTGAAATTAATGTGATACAATTAGTTGTTGTGGGTGTTGTGTGCAAGGCCTGGGCAATGTCCCTATGCATTTTTATGCTCAAAGACAGCACTCTACAACTTGAAGAAAAGAGCTAATTCCTGTTTTTACTGGTTAATTGGAGATAAGAATCTAACAAGTACTTTTCTGTCTGGGCTAGTTTCGAAAACAATCCTAAGATCTCAGCACCCAGAATACCTTGTAATATAAGGGTGAGTTACCGGCACTTGGTTTCATGAGGTTTTTTTTTTTTTTAATTTTAATTATGTTTTAAGATGTTTGTTTCACTATGATGTATATCATTCTGCAAATAAATTTAGATATATGTATATATTTCTGATGACAAATAATCTCTAAATATGTACTATTCTACACATAACATTTATATATATATATATATATATATGTATGTATATATGACAGACTCCCACTAAACTTTTATGTTACTATTTTTGACATTTTTCATTTCAAAGGTACAGTCTATTTTTCTAAAAGTTTACTAGAATAAAATAACTAATATTTCAATATAAAGTAGACTTTATTACTTTCAAGGGAATTTTAGATATACACATGATATTGTAGTAACATTGACAGTATATTACTTGAAAAGGTTCTGCCCAAACTCTTAAGTATTTGTTTGTAGTTCAGGAGAGAGAGGAAGTTAATTCATACTGATTAGGAATTTGCGATGCTTCCAAAAATCTATTCCATAATTTGTTCTAAGCACATAGTCAAGCTACCTGATATGGTTTAGGTTGTTATTGTTTATTTGTTCAAAATTTCAATATGGATGCATGCACAGTGGTAACATTAAAATTATTAATCTAAAGACAAAAATAGTAAAATCATAGAAACATATCCGATGTTCAATAATTAGTACTTATGATGCTAATAATAATTTGGATGGAGAGGATGATGACCACAGTGTCGCCTGATAATGACGATGTTGTGATTGAAAAAAAAAAAAAAACTTTAAATATCTTTGAAGCTAAATTTCCCACATTGAATGTATAGTTATAAACAGCATTGGATTACATACAATAACAATAACAAGAGGAAGGCTGGGAAGGTGGCTCAGTGTCAGAGTGCTGGCCTTGCCTACATGAAGCTCTGGGTTTGATTCCTCAGCACCACATAAGCAGAAAAAGCGGGAAGTGGCACTGTGGCTCAAGTGGTAGAGCGCTTGCCTTGAGCTGAAGAGCTGAGGGACAGTACCAGGCCCAGAGTCCAGGCCCCATGACGAACCAAAAACAAAACAAAACCAGAATAAAAAGAGGAGAGTTTCAATATCAAGAAATACAATCAAATAAACAGGTAGAGACAGTAAAAACCCGAATGTTATTCCAGCAGTCTTTCTAAGGTATACTCACTATTCTTGGTGGTATTATTTGCTTATAAATAAAATCATTTATTTCCATATTTTGATGGACTACGATGTAGATTTCAACTTAGTGTGATTAGTTCAAATAACATTCTCAGATAGATACTTTTCCAATGATATATTAAGAGTATGTTCTTCATTACAGCTGTAAATACATGACACAATTTACATAATAACACTTACATATCTGCAGTTACCATAAAAGGACACAAGCTGCAGGAGTTAAATTTATTTTTATTTCAACATGAAATTATTTCTGACTTTATACCAACAAACTGAATTTGACTCTTTCCTTATTTGTAAGCTAAGGCAGAAAATGTAAGGACTGTTTACTTTCTTTTGCCTTGCTCTAGAAGTCAACAAATATATTGTTCAATATTTCTGGTAGATTATATCCATTTACAGATGAGAAATGTAAGACCAATAGTCAATGCTGTGAGTAAATAATGGTAGTAGAATTTTTGTCTGACTTCTTCACTCTGTGTGCTTACAAGGAGAGTCATTTGGTGATGGAGAGGACCAATATAAAAAAGACTATGGGGGAAAATGCATACTTTGTAAACAGTTGTTTTAGGCCTGAGTGACTGGTGATGAGTATTTGCAATAGGCTGGTGTCAGGGGCATAAAAAGGAGTACATAGAAATTACATTAGTGACAGGAACTGAGAAAATCTTGATCATTCATCTTATCTAATGGATGGAGGTAGGATATTAGGAAATCTAAAGTGTTTCCACATCTCTGTCTCCTAACTGTATTACTTACATTCTTGGTGATAAGGACTACAGGTGGAAAAGATGGATTTAGAGGAAAAAAACTCTCTGATAGTTCTAAGGTTTATGTTAAACAGATGCAAAGATAGGTCTGTTTGAACATCATCAAAAATCCATGAACATGAATATGAAAAAATAATAATAAAATCAGAGACATTATTAAAGGGAAGAAGAAAAGGAAAGTTATGATGAAAGTGTGAACAATGTTAGTAGCAGTGTGGATAAGATTGGAGGAAAGAGATAAATAAGGAAACAAAAAGTAGTAAACACAGATTTACAGAAGAAAAGGGAGGAAAGAATTTTCAGGAAGATATTGAAGGAAATCTACTATTTGGATTTGAAAAGTAAAAGGACATAGACAAGTTCAATAAGAACAGTGTTTTGGTGAAAGTCATATTGATAAAATGTTGATATATGAATGTGAAGACACAAAATTCTGGATCCATAAAATCAACAGGTCCTGTTGATTCTAAATTTTGGGAACAAATGCTTTAATCCTGACCTCAGAAATATTATACAGATATAACTGTCATGAACTTTTCTTAGAGATATTCTGTGAAAGTTTTTGAAAACTTTATTTAGCCAGGAGATTATAGATTGAACTAAAGCAAAGACAAGCCTAATTTGTCCTACAGTTCCAATTAGTGACCTATATATCCATATCAGTTTGGGATTTTATTGAAATATATTTAGATATGTTTGGATATCTTATCAGCCTACTCATTATAAATGTAGGACAAGTAACACCAAGTATTATGTTGAACATGCAGCTTTACTGATGTGACTGAACACTTTTTGAATTGATTCTTTTTAGAATAGAAAATGCCTCTATAGCTATTGATAAATCATAACTGCCAAATACTCTATTGAAACCTAGTTCTTGTTAGGTATATCTCCATGCTGAAATAACCCTGTCAATCAACATGACACAAATTCTTATATGTAGGAAAGTGTTCTTATAAACTTCAAGCTTTCATTGAATGGAAGAGTTCAGACATCACCCTCACCACTAGGATTAAATGCCTAAAAAGATAAGACATTTTGCTTTAATCCCTTTCTTTCATTTTCTCATACACATTGTCAAGTTGTGAAGGTTTCTAATGTAACAATAATACAATCGTGACTTGTATTAACACAACATCTAGGATCAAATGTTAATTCGGATACTTACTAATTAGCTCCAAATTTTGTGGATATTTATATTTCTCCTGGGTAAACTAATGAGCTCCTAGAAAATTTCCCTAAGGAACCTTTCAATTCTAATATCACTGTTTTCTCAAAATGCTTTAAATTCTACCTCCTCTAATGTGGGCATAGGGCTATATTGTGGAACTTTTCTCCTCAGAGAGTGAGTATTACTCTATTGCTTAACAAGGACAAAGTACCTTCATACATAGACTGGGCATGTGCAAACTAGAAGTGGTAGTTGAACAATGTTCTTAGCAATTTTTACAGATGAAATGGAAATAGAGCAACTATGAACTCAAAAGAAATGTGCAAAGAAGACAAATGCACGAGGTAGAATGTGCCAAGAAAAGCTGAAGTATAATTTCAAATAATTTGCTCAGGTGTGAGGGTGTGTTCAAAGGACAGTTTCAGACAATGTACATGTATATCCTGGGGGGAAACTGCTTTAAACTATGCTGGGATAATTGTACAAGTAGAAGCCCCTTAGTCTACCTCTAATCAGCCACAACATCATCAACTTAGGCACTATTTTCCAAGAGCAAAGTGAGAAAAAGAGGGCTGATCAGAGTTACTGTTCAAGTTGAAGCAACGGCAATCACTTAATTTTTTTTATAAGTTTTCATTTATTTTGGAGCTTTTAAGTAGGGAAAAGCCAAGTAAATATTTTGCATGTACCTAAATTAAGTGGGCCATATTATATTGGTCTCTCTTTAACTTGGAAGTTATAGATTATGTCTTTTTATTTTCTAACTTGGGACAATGATCTGCTGTCAGTTATTTTCTTCTCTTACCCTTCTTTTGCCCTTCCACTTACATAATTATTATTTAAAGAGACATAATTGAGCTTGCATTTCTAAATTCTTCAAAATTATCTGAACTACTTCATACTTATGGCAGCCTCCTATATCTTTCTCAAGGGAAATATTTTGCCACTACCACTTTAGTCCTACATGATATTGGATATCTTCCTGCCTAATTCAGTGCAAGATATACATTAGACTCATCCTATATCTCAACACTTGTACCACCATAAAATTCTATCTTTCTTGGAAATCATGATATTAGTATATCTGGTGAGTTTGCATCTGTCATTTTTGAATGGAATTAATTGATACTTACATGCAATCATGTTTTAAACCAATATGCCACTCAGTAGATGAACGAATTGACAAAATGTGGTTTATATATGTACGGAGGAATTCTATGTTTCCAATTCATAAGGAAATGGAAAGACTTGGAAAAATCCTACTAAGAAAAATAATCAAGACACAACTAAACAGATTCCATGGTTTTCCTCATTTGTAATAACTAGGAAATAGCTAGGATAGTCCTAGCAGATGAGCAGAATGGCTCAATAGCTATGTATAAATGAGCACATAAAATGATGCAGAGCAAAATAAACTCCTAGATATATAAAGATAGTATTTTCTTTGTGGTTGTTGTTTTTAATGTACTATGTGATTTCTTTTTTCTTTTGTGTTTTCCTCTATGGTTTGTCCATTGTTGTATTTGATTTCAGTATCCTGTGTATTGTATATACATTTATTTTCATTTGGCAAGGGAAGCGGAACAATAAAATGGCGAGACAAAGGACAAAAGGCAAACCAATGCAATAGCAATACTCACAAGACAACGTTTTAGAAATTTACATTACAACTTGTGAGGAGTATTGGGGTGAAGGAAAAGTGTGAGAAAAATGAGGGAGGGGGTAAAAATTTTGACATATTATGTGTCCACTACCTTACAATTACTGCAAGCCCTTCTATATATCACCTTCACAATAAAATTAAGTTAAAAATGAGCTACATAAAATATAATTTCACTGTATTGGTATAGTAAATATCATTCTATGTGTATTACCATTTAAAAATGAACATTTTGTCTGCTAATTTGAATTACCTCTTTCTTTATCGGAGGGACATCAACGTGAATGTTATCAAACTATACAATATTTACAGAATATACTTGCCATTATTTTGAAAAAAAAAAACATTATTTTAGTATTGGCTCATACTAAAACAGAAAACAGTTCAATTCTATGAAAACTACTATCTTTGCAAACTGACTAATTGTTAAGAGGACAGAATATCTGTTTCTCAACATTCCTATGACTACTAACTGCACATTTTCAAATTCTGTACATGCCATACCAGAGACATTTAAAGCAGTACCTGTTTTCATTTTAATTAATTCAGCAATAGATGCAGTTTCCAATGAGGCATTACATATTTAAATTTCAACAGAAAAAGTAGACAAGTACTGTTAGTAGATCAAACTATGAAGTATCTATAATAATTAATTCCTTAAGAGTAAACATTTGTTCATCAGAGTAAGCTATTATTTCTTGGACAATCAATCCCAAGTTTTTATGCCATAAAGTCATCCTAGCCCAACAATTTCCAACTTGTAAGGTGTGCCTTAAAATTCCCTAAATTCACATCATGACTACTTTATCATATTGTGAAAAAATACTACATTTCTGCTAATGTGATGCCCTTCCAATTGTGGAAAGAATACTACACTAAACTTTGCTACATCATTTTCACTGCAGTGGTATTCTTGAGATCAGAAAACTTGCAAATATTATTTATTTTTATTTTATTTTCTTATATATATTATCTCTCTTAGATATTCTGGAGATCTGTATATCTTAATATTAAGATTAGAAGATTATGGTTGAAAGCCCACCCAGGCAGGAAGGTTCCTTAGATTCTTATCTCCAATAAACTCATCAGGAATAGCCAGACCCAAGTAACATTGCGGTTCAAGTGGTAGAGCAGTAACCTTGAGCAAAAACAGGATCAGGGACAGTGCCCAAGCCCAGAGGTTAAGCCCTAGGACAAACCAAACAACAACAAAAAAATAAAAACAAACATCAAACCTAGCATTTTTCTCATTGTATACAGAGATACATAATTAAGGAAATTTCTTCCTGTGTTATGTGTAGGTAGAAAAAAAAAGATGTCAAACAATTACTCTCTTCATACCACGTTACACCAAAGTCTCAAAAGATTGCTCCTTTTCAATATTTATAAATTAATATCATCAATTTGTTGACAGTTCGTCTAGATTATTCACATTATCATCTTACACATGAACTGTTGGAATTATCTATTAACTAAGTTCTTATTATACCTCACTTGAAAGAATATTCTAGGCCATTAGAATGCCAGAATCATCAGTAAATTTGTAAATTAAATCTTTACTTGAAAAGAATTTTGTAGTATCCTATAGAATATTAAATTACAAACAAAAATATCTATTTTAAATCTAAATTCTAATTTACCCAGGTCTAAAAAGTCCTACTTTAAATGAACTTTCCTATTTCATCAGGCTTAAACTTTTGTAATCCTTCATTTCTTGGGACTCTATCAGAATGATACTTACTTTTTCAAATTTTTGGTTCGGAATCATGACCTCTTTTGCACCTAGAACTGTTCTGTAATTAAGACAACATTTAAAACACAACTGAGGATTATATATGAGTTGCATTTCTATAGGAAACTTGACTTCTCAAAGCATAATGACAAAATTAGCCCAAATTTCCAACTGTGTATTACTTTCTTGTTTATTTCTTATTCCTTTCCTGTTTGGTTTTATTGAGACAAAATTATATTCTACTAGTTGGCCAAAGTTTCTGATCTGCTCAAGTAACTTGGGAGTGGCGTCCATGGGGTCCATTAAATACAAGATGATGTCATTTTCATGTCTTTTTCCTTCTTTTTTTCTATTTTTAAATTTATTATTTTTATTGTGAAAAAATTGTACAGAGGGATTAAAATTACCTGGGCAAGATAATGAGTACATTTCTTCTGAAGCATTGTAGCCTACTACTTTGTTTCCCCTTCCCATCTCTTCCCATCCTCCCCCTCTGCCCCCACCCAATCCTTCTCCCCAGCACCAATGTTGTAAAGTTCTTTTTCGATATAAAGTCTTGTACATCTCATTGTTGCAATGGGTCCACCTGTATCCCTATTTAAACGATTTTTTCCCTTCCCCTCAAAAATTATACAAACATCAAATACAGTGAAAGCAGGGGTTATACAGTGGGGGAGGGAATACAAAGCAACAAAGAAATAATCTTATATGTGTTAGAAACAATCCCATGAAAGAAAAAAAAACATTTCAATACATATCTTAGGGTTCATTTCCCTAACATCAAATTATCTGACCTATTCTACTTGACTCAGACATATACTAATTACTGTAAATAAGGGAGACCATGGAACCTATAATCCTTTGGGCCTGGCTTAATTCACTTAATATAATTTTTTTCCAAGCCTTTCCATTTCCTAACAAATGGGGCAATGCCATTCTTTCTGAGGGAGGCATAGAATTCCACATTTTCTTGATCCATTCATCTACTGAGGGGCATCTGTGTTGGTTCCATATCTTAGCTATGGTAAATAATGATGCAATAAACCTAGTCATGCTGTAAGCTTTAGTGTGGTCTTGTTTGTGAACATTTGGGTAAATGCCCAAAAGTGGGATTGCTGGGTCATAGGGGAACTCTATGCGGAGTCTTTTGAGGAACCTCCATATGGCTTTCCAAGATGGTTGAACAAGTTTACACTGCCACCAACAGTGCAATAAGGTTCTCTTCTGTCCATATCCCCTCCAGCATCTGTTGTTATTAGAGTTCTTGATTATAGCAATTCTAACTGGGGTGAGGTGGTATTTCAATGTTGTTTTGATTTGCATATCTGTCATGGCTAGAGATTTTGAGAATTATTTCATTTATTTATTGGTCATCCTTCTTTCCTCTTCAAAGAAATTTCTCCTTAAGTCTTTAGCACACTTATTTATTGAGCAGTTGATTCTTTGAAGGTTTGTTGTTGGGGGATTTAATTTTTTTAAGTTCCAGGTATACTTTAGATATGAGACCCTTGTCCGTTGTATGGCTAGTGAAGATCTTCTCCAAAACCGTGGGCTCTCTATTGATCTTTCTAGCTATGTCCTTTGTCAGGCAGAAGCTCTGCAATTGAATGCAATCCCATTTGTCCAACCTTTTTCTGATTTTGTGTTTCTGGGTCTCTATTAAGAAAATTTCGGCCTGAGCCAAGGAGACCTAGGGTTTCTCCTATTCCATCCTGCAATGTTTTCAGAATGTCTGCTTTGACTCTGAGGTCTTTAATCCATTTGGATGTGATTCTGGTGCAGGGTGATAAATAAGGATCCAGCTTTAGTTTTCTACAAGTAGTTAACGAATTTTACCAGCACCATTTACGGTAGAGGCTGTCTTTCTTCCATTCTATTTTTTTAGCTCCCTTATCGAATATTAGATGGCTATGGGACTGTAGGTTCATTTCTGGGTTTTCAATTCTATTCCATTGCTCATGTTGTACGTTTTATTTCTTCTTTCACTATTTGGATGCCTTTTCAGATTGCATCTTGTCTTATTGCCCCAGGTAGCATTCTAATACTAAGTAGAAGATGAGTGGAGAGAGCAGACATTCTTATCTCTTTCCTGAATTAATAAGAAATGGCTGTAACTTTTCACCATTAAGTGTAATGCTGGGTGTAGGTTCATCAGTTCTTAACAGAAAGAACAGTACTGGAGCAATATCAGTTCCAAATTACAAACTATACTAAAAAGCCATAGTTATAAAACCAGCTTGGTACTGGCCCAAGAACAGTCCTGAGGACCAATGGAATAGGACTGAAGACTCAGAAATAAACTCACTGACCTTCAGCCAACTAATCTTAGACAAGGGAGCTAAAAATATAGAATGGAAGAATGACAGCCTTTTCAGTAAATTCTGCTGGTAGAATTGCTTAAACACCTGTAGAAAACTAAAGCTAGATCCATATATATATATATATATATATATATATATATATATATATATATATATATATATATATCACTCTGCATGAGAATCAAGTCAAAATAGATCAAAGGTCTCAAAATAAAAGTAGACACCGTGAAAACATTACATGAAGGATAAGAGAAACTCTAGGGTTCTTTAGCACAGGCCACAAATTTATTAATAGAGAACCAGAAACAAAACAAATCAAAGAGAGGTTGGACAAATGGGATTGCATGAAACAGCAGAGCTTTGGCAAGGTAAAGCTCATAGATATCAAGATCAATAAAAAGCCCACTTACTGGGAGAAGTTCTTCATGAGTCATATAACAGACAAATCATATCTAAAATATACTTAGGACTCAAAATCATAAATCCCCCAACAACAAATCCTCAAAGGAACAACTGCCCAATAACTAAGTGGGCTGAAGACTTAAAGAGATACTTCTTTGAAGAGGAAATAAAAAATGTCCATTAGACATGAAGAAATGCTCATTTTTTCTAGTCATAAAAGAAATGCGAATCAAAACATTGAGATTACACCTCACTCCAGTTAGAATGGCTATAATCAAGAAATGTAATAATGACAGATGCTGGTGGGGACGTGGCTAAAAGGGAACTCTACTGCATTAACTTGTAGGAGTGTAAACTTGTTTAACCACTTTGGAAAGCAGTATGGAATTTCTTCAAAAGACTCCACCTATTGCTCCCCAATGACACAGCAAGCACACTTTTGCGCACTTACCCAAATGATCACAAAACTACCAGCACAACCTTATTTATTGCAGTATTATTCACCATAGCTATGATATGTAACCAACCGCAATGCCCCTCAGTAGATGAATGGTTCAAGAGAATGTGGTATACACACACACACACACACACACACACACACACACACACACACACACACACACACACTGGAATCTATGCTTCCATCGGAAAGAATGACATTGCCCCATTTGTTAGGAAATGGAAAGACTTGTTAAAAATTATATTTAGTGATGTAACCAGACCCAAAGAAACATAGGTCCCATGGTTAACCTTGTTTTAGCTTTGTTTGCAGGGATTAGTATATATCTAAGACAAGCAGAGAAGATCAAAGGCTAGGTACATATGACCATACAAGTTCATTTTAAGCGAAATGTACCCCAAGTCAGAGACACTAGGGGGTTTTCCTTTTTTTCTTTTGTTTTTAATATGCTTATAATGCACTATGTGATACTTTTTACGTTCATCCGCCCAAGGTAAACCCCTGTTTTCACTGTATTTGATTCCAGTGTTCTGCATCATATATATATATATATATATATATATATATATATATATATATATATAAATTTGGGGAGTGGAATGGATATAGCAGAATGCTTAAATGGGGATGCAGGTTGACCATTGTGACAATGAGATGTACAGGACACTGTGTAAATGATTTTACAGTGTCAGACAGGGTTTGAGGAGGGAGGAGTTGGAGATGTGGGGAGGGAAAGAATGGAAGGGGGAAAACAAAGGAGGAGGAAACAATGCTGTATAGGAAATGTACTCATTACCTAGTCCTGTAACTCTGAGCCCTCTGTACAGTATTTTTACAATAAAAATATATTAAAAAATCTCTGCCTGATGTAGATTTCCAATGCTGCCCTCGGAATTGCATTTTCTGCCTATTCTGGCTGTGGAGGTCCACCTGCCCAATGAATCAATAGTCTTTAAGGTATCTTGGTCCAGCAGTGGGACTTGGATTATCCAGTGGTGGTTGGAACCAGGCCAAAGACAGGACAAAACAACTTCCAGGACATGGCTTCGTCATTGCCCATGCAACTAGGAATGCAAACTGAATTTCTCTGAATTTGACTCCAGAAAACAATCAGTGAACCAAAAGGCAAGTCCACCAAACACCTCACTCCTCCCCGCCCCCATTTCCTCCTTTCTCCCTCCCTGGGAAAGTATAAAAGAATTTTGCAGGTTTTGACACACACACAAAATGCCCACCATCTCCCCTGGTAAACTTGGTTTCAAGTCACTAAGTCATGGCAACGGATAATGCTGCATTCATTATTCTGGACAACATCTTCAGGTTGTTTGACGCTTTAATTTTTTTTTTGTTGATGTTGTTGGTAGGGGGTCCTGAACTCTGGGTCTGGGTGCTGTCCCTGAGCTTTTCAGCTCAAGGCTAGTGCACTCCACTTTAGCCACAGTGCCACTTCCAGTTTTTTCTGCTTATGTGGTGCTGAGGAATTGAACCCAGGACCTCATGCATGAAAGACAAGCACTCTACCACTGAGTCTTCTTCCAGCCCTAATGATTTAATTCTTTAAAATTTCTTTTTGTCAGTCATGGGCCTTGAACTCAGGGCTTGGGTATTAGCATATCCCAGAGTTCTTCAGCTCAAGGGGAGCCCTCTCCCAACTGAGCCACGGTGCCACTTCCTGTTTGGAGATAAGTGACTCACAGACTTTCATGCCTGGATGTGCTCTGAACAGGTGTATTTTTAAATTATATTTCTTCTAGGTGTTTCTTGGTACAGTACAGTCTTTCTGGAATTTAAAGTTTTCTGTAAACCTTTGTCTTCAAGTAATCCAACAGCATTAAATATTACATTTCAAAGCTATCCTTTAGAACATTCATTTTGAAATTATTATGTTAAGGTGAAATTCTAATTCTTTCTAGAAACAACCCATTAAAGTCCAAATGGGAAATATGCTAATTTCAGCAGCCTTGACTCTCCTTCCTCTCTTTTCTCTCTGCCGTATCTTTTCTTGTTTTGGAACAAGTGTCATGGACTGTACAACCATTCAAAGAAAGATTATTCCATTAATTTCATATTAAAGGAATCTAGCCTGCCTGCATCTCAAGAAAATTTTGAGTATAATATTAATCTAATAATTCATGTCAGTGGATTTTCAGTCATTTCGATATTTTTTGTTTAACCACTCATTAAAGAGGTTCCAAAAAGCAAGAATCAAAAATTATGTTCTGCTTTCTAAGAATGTTTAAAAAAATAGTAGTTCAACAAGACACATTGTATTCCTCCAGGATTCCATGGTGATGTATTTCTCTTTTATCATAGCCCTTACCACTGACCCCTTCCCTTCAAACTTGTAGCTTTGTTCAGTTTTCTTGTTCCAGCTTTCATTTTGGTATTAGCCTCAGTAATATCCCTGTAGTTTTTTTTAAATTTAATTTAATTTTATTTGTGAACATACTGTACAGAGGGGTTACAATTACATGGGCAGGATAATGCGTACATTTCTTACCAAGCATTGAAGCCCCCTCCTTTGTTTACCCTTCACATCCCTTTCCAGCCTCCTCCCTCCTACCCAATCCCTGTAGTTTTTGACAATGAAAATCTATTTATTGTTAGAGAGCTCAATTCATATTGCCAAAGGCAGACTCATGAGCATATCATAAAGCATAAACTATTGAATATCATTTTAACATGATCATATGCAAATATTCCATAAATTAATATAAGTACCACATAAATGTGCATCTTCATATACTTTTTAAAATGCAAAGTAATTACATATCTATGTCATAAAAATAATTCAGATAACTGGTAAAAGAGATTAAGCTAAAACTTTTATTTTTTTATATCATCCCCAATATATTTGTCAAATTTTCTTTTCTCATTAACTTTCATCTTAGGGCCTGCTTTTCCTAGCAACAAGTTATAAGTTGATATCCTTGGATTTTAGTCCCCTCTGAGTAACCTCTTTTCTTTCCACCAGTAGTTAGTCCCTCATGTTAAATGCCTGAGGAATAACGTCCCATTGTGCCTGCAAGAGGAGTACCCAAGTCGACTGTCTGTGCCTACTCTTGCCTTGCTTTGTTTGGGAATGTGGTAGCAGAGACAGGGGTGTTAGGGAGCAGGTGGCTGGAACCATGGTGTTAACAATTATGGGTACCAAAATGAGTAGCATAGAAAGGGAGTACCAGGGAAAGGGTAATTGTGACTGTAATTGCTGAGTTACAGTGGCAGAAAATTGGGTAGCAGCAACAGCTTTGCAGGGGTTGGGGTAGCTAATACAGGCATCCAGAACAATTTAGCAGTGACACGGAAGAAGAGACAAAGTGAATGATAAAAGTTGTGAGGCATTGTGGGAATTCTTTGTCTACCCATGCTAAAAACATGGAGGAGGGTTATTTAAACTAAAACTACAAAAGAAAATTTAAGGACTTGGTGCTAACAAATCTGTCCAGGTGTTATTACATTAAACAGAGAATTCAAAATGGTTTTTCTTCATGAATACAGAGATCAAAAGTATTATAATTCTTATTTTAAAATTCAAATTAAAGAGAAAATTATTCAGGAGGTAAAATTCATATTGAATGTTAATATTTAACAGAAAAAGAAGATCCTAGATGGCAGAAAAAGACAAAGCAATATCAGAACATAATATGTTCAATAATAATTAAGAAACTTTAATTGAAAAACTGGGCTGGAATGTGCACATCAGGCAAACGCAAGCAATCAGAGCCTACCACCAACAAAGAAACACCGTAATGTATATCTCAGAAAAAGAAACCATTTCCTTATCCTTGATTTCAATGATACACATAACCCCCCTTACACACACACACACACACACACACACACACACACGAATATATGCAACAGCTCAATCTACTCACATCCATTCAACATGAATCAAAGATTTTCCTGCAATATTTGAAACTTTAAAAGTTTGAAGTCTTACTCTGAAAACATTACAGGACAGAATAAGAGAAAACCTAGGTCTCCTTGACACAGGCCAAAATTTTCTTTCTTTTTTTAATTTTATTTTTTTATTTTTATTATTTTATTTTATTTGTGAACATACTGTACAGAGGGGTTACAATTACATGGGCAGGATAATGCATACATTTCTTACCAAGCATTGCAGCCTCCTCCTTTGTTTACCCTTCACATCCCTTCACAGCTTCCCCCCTCCTCCGCCAGTCCCAATCCTTCTCCCCACCCCCCCCGCACCGACATTGTAAAGCTCGTTTTGGACATGACAACTTGTACTTCTCATTGTTGCAACAGGTCCACCTGTATCCTTAAACGACTTGTTTTTCCCCATCTCCTCCACAAGTTATATTGACATCAAAAATAGTGAAAGCAGGGGTTATACTGTGGGGGAGGGACATACAAAGCAACAAAGAAATAATCTTATAAATGCGTTAGAAACACATGCATGAAAGAAAGAAACATTAAAAGACATATTTAAGGGTTCATTTTCCTGACATCACATTATCTGACTTTTCTGCTTGACTCATACATATACGAGATTTTGCAAATAAGGGAAACCATGGGACCTATGTTTCTTTGGGCCTGGCTTACTTCGCTTAATATAATTTTTTCCAAGTCTTTCCATTTCCTCACAAATGAGGCAATGCCATTCTTTCTGATGGAGGCATAGAATTCCATTGTTTATATATACCGCATTTTCATGATCCATTCATCTACTGAGGGGCATCTGGGTTGGTTCCAGATCTTAGCTCTGGTAAATAATGCTGCAATAAACATAGTTGTGCTGGTAGCTTTAGTATGGTCTTGTTTGTAAACATTTGGGTAAATGCCCAAAAGTGGAATTGCTGGGTCATAGGGGAGTTCTATGTGGAGTCTTTTGAAGAACCTCCATACTGCTTTCCAAAGTGGTTGAACAAGTTTACATTCCCACCAACAATGAAATAAGGTTCCCTTCTGTCCACATCCCCTCCAGCATCTATTGTTGTTAGAGTTCTTGATTTTAGCAATTCTAACTGGAGTGAGGTGGTATCTCAATGTTGTTTTGGTTTGCATTTCTTTGATGGCTAGGGATGTTGAGCATTTCTTCATGTGTCTATTGGCCATCCTTCTTTCTTCTTCAGAGAAGTTTCTCCTTAAGTCTTTCGCCCACTTGTTTATTGGGCAGTTGTTTCTTTGAGGATTTGTTGTTGGGGGATTTAATATTTTGTGTTCCAAGTATATTTTAGATATGAGACCCTTGCCCGTTGTCTGGCTAGTAAAGATCTTCTCCCAATCCGTGGTCTTTCTATTGATCTTGCTAGCTATGTCCTTTGCAATGCAGAAGCTCTGCAACTTTATGCAATCCCATTTGTCCAACCTTTCTTTGATTTGCTGTGTTTCCGGGTCTCTATTCAGAAAATTTCGGCCTGAGCCAAGGAGACCTAGGGTTTCTCCTATTCCATCCTGTAATGTTTTCAGAGTGTCTGCTTTGACTTCGAGGTCTTTGATCCATTTGGAGTTGATTATGGTGCAGGGTGATATATAAGGATCTAGCTTAGGTTTCTACAAGTAGTTAACCAATTTTGCCAGCACCATTTACTGAAGAGGCTGTATTTGTTCCGTTCTATTGTTTTAGCTCCCTTATCGAAGATTAGATGGCTATAGGTCTGTAGGTTCATTTCTGGGTTTTCAATTCTATTCCATTGGTCCTGAGGCCTGTTCTTATGCCAATACCAAGCTGTTGTGATTATTATGGCTTTATAGTAGAGTTTGAAATTTGGTATTGATATTCCTCCAGCACTGTTCTTTCCGTTGAGGAGCGTTTTTGCTATTCGGGGTCTTTTATTATTCCATATGAATTTTTGGATTGCCTCTTCTATTTCCTTGAAGAATGAGGTTGGAATTTTGATAGGTATCGCATTGAGTTTGTAGATAGCCTTGGGAATTATTGCCATTTTCACGATGTTAATCTTTCCAATCCAGGAGCATGGGATGTTTTGCCATTTTTTAAGTTCTGTTTTGATTTCCTTTTTCAAGATTTTAAAGTTTTCATCATAGAAGTCCTTCACTTCTGTGGTTAAGTTAATTCCTAGGTATTTTATTTTTTGTGGGGCTATTACAAATGGAGTTGCTTTCCTAATTTCAGCCACACTTTTCTCATTGTAGGCATACAGAAAGGCCATTGATTTTGGGGGGTTAATTTTATACCCTGCTACTTTGCCAAAGTTTTGAATCAGCTTGAGTAATTTGGGAGTGGACTCTATGGGATTTCTTAAATACAAGGTCATGTGGTCTGCAAAGAGGGAGAGTTTTATTTCTTCTTTCCCTATTTGGATCCCCTTTATGTCTGCATCTTGTCTTATTGCTGTAGATAGGCATTCTAATACTACATTGAAGAGAAGTGGAGAGAGTGGACATCCTTGTCTTGTTCCTGAGTTAAGAGGAAATGGCTTTAGTTTTTCACCATTAAGTATATTGCTGGCTGTACGTTTGTCATATACAGCCTTTATTGTATTGAGGAATGTTCCATGGATTCCTAATTTGTCCAAAATATTCATCATAAAGGGGTGTTGGATCTTGTCGAATGCTTTTTCTGCATCTATTGAGATAACCATGTGGTTCTTATTCTTGCTCCTGTTGGTGTGATGAATAATATTAATTGATTTACGTATATTGAACCAGCTTTGCATCTCTGAAATGAATCATGTTTGATCATGGTGTATGATTTTTTGAGTGAATTGTTGATGTCGTTTAGACAATATTTTGTTGAGTAGTTTTGCATTAATGTTCATCAAAGAAATGGGTCTATCCTTCTCTTTCTTTGATGAGTCCCTGCCTGGTTTTGGGATGAGGGTTGTGTTGGCTTCATAGAATGTGTTCGATAGTGAGCTTTCTCTTTCAAATTCATTGAAGTGTTGGAGGAGTATTGGTGTGAGTTCTGCTTTGAAAACCTTGTAGAATTCCGTTGTAAAACCATCTGGTCCTGGACTTTTCTTAGCCGGAAGGTCTCTTATTGCTGTTTCTATTTCAACGCTTGATATGGGCCTGTTAAGCTGGTTTAACTCATCTTGTTTGGCATGTCAATATTTGCTAGGAAAAGGTGCATTTCTTTCAAGTTCTCAAACTTATTAATATAAAGTTTTGAGAAGTATTCCCTTATAATCTTTTGAATTTTGGTTGTTTCCGTGGTGATGTTTCCATTCTCGTCTCTGAGTTTATTTAATTGCGTGGGTTCTCTTCTTTTTCTGATAAGATTTGCTAAGGGTCTGTCAATTTTGTTAATTTTTTCGAAGAACCAACTCTTTGTTTTGTTGATTCTTTCTATAGATTTTTTGGATTCTAACTCATTTAATTCTGATTTAATTTTAATTATTTTTTTCCATCTACTGGATTGGGGTTTATCTTTCTGCTATTTTTCATGGAGGTTTAGATGTGTCATTAAATTGTTGGTTTCAGATCTCTCCAATTTGTTGATGTAGGAGCTCAGAACTATAAACTTGCCTCTGAGTACTGCTTTTGCTGTGTCTTAGAGGAGCTGGTAGTTTGTGTGTTCATTTTTGTTGAATAGCATGAACATTTGAATTTCCTTTCTAATCTTTTCCATGACCCACTTGTGATTCAGCAGTGTATTGTTCAGCCTCCATGTGATACCAGACTTTCTTTGGTGGCTTTTGGTGTTGAGTTCTAATTTTATTCCCTTGTGGTCAGAGAGAATGCAAGGTACAACATCAATCTTTCTGAATTTGGACAACTTTGTTTTGTGGCCTAAAATGTGGTCTATTTTAGAAAATGTTCCATGTGCTGCTGAGGAAAACGTGTATTCTGATGCTGCTGGGTGAAATGTTCGGTAGATATCTGTTAAATCTAGTTGATCTATGCAGCTGTTTAGATCTGCAGTTTCTCTGTTGAGTTTTTGCCGAGTTGATCTATCTAGTGGGGAGAGTGCTTTGTTATAATCCCCAACAATTAATGTCTTTGGAGTTACATGGGATTTGAGGGATAGTAGTATTTCTTGGATAAATTTGGGAGCTCCATTGTTTGGCGAGTAGATATTTAGAATTGTAATATCCTCCTGAAAGAGAGATCCCTTAATTAGTATTTAGCGACCTTCTTTATCTCTTCTTAAGAATTTTAATTTGAAGTCTATTTTATCTGATATTAGGATTGCAACTCCCGCCTCTTTATGGGGGCCATTTGCTTGGTAGATTTTGTTCAAACCTCTAACATTGAAAAGGTGTTTGTTTGTATGGGCAAGATGTGACTCCTGAAGGCAGCAGATAGAAGGGTCTTGTTTTTTAATGAGCTAGACAGTCTATGTAGCTTAACTGGAGAGTTCAGTCCGTTAACGTTAAGAGAAAGGACTGAGAGGTATTTGGGAGTTCCTGCCATGTTATCCACCTTCTTGGGGGTTGTGAAACTGGGTTCTTCCTATGGTTCTTGGATTCTCAGTATGGGTGCAGTTTCTTGACCTTTATTGTGGTCTTGTTGGTTTTCTATGTGTAGGACTTCTTTAAGAATCTTTTGTAGGAATGGTTTGGTGGAGATGTATTCTTTCAATTTTTCTTTGCTATGGAAGGTTTTTATTTGGCCTTCAGTAATGAAGGAGAGTTTAGCTGGGTACAGTATTCTTGGTTGATAATTGTTTGTTTTTAGGGCTTGGAATACATCATTCCAGCCTCTTCTTGCTTTGATTGTCTCTGATGAGAAATCTGAGGTGATTCTAATTGGTTTTCCTTTATTAGGTGATTTATCTTTTCTCCTTGACAGCTTTAAGGATCTTTTCCTTGGTCTGAGTTGATCCTGTTTGGATTATAATGTGATGGTGGGATGTCCTATTCTGGTCTGGTCTGTTTGGAGTTCTAAAAGCTTCTTGTATCTGAGTAGGACTATCTTTTTGCATGTTTGGGAAGTTCTCTGCTAGGATCCTGTTAAACAAATTTCCTAGGCCATTAACTTCTGTTTCTAGATGCTCCTCTACACCCATTATCCTTAGATTCGGCCTTCTGATGGTTTCTTCCAGGTGTTGGATAGATCTATCATATTTCTTGGACTTGTTTTGGATGGTTGTATGTTCTTTCTCTATGATATCTAGGCTGTATTCAATCCCTGAGATTCGATCTTCTGCATGGTCTAACCTGCTGTCAAGACTTTCTACTTTGTTTTTTATCTCTTTTCCTTCTAATTGGTCAGTTTTGATGGCTTCAAGTTCTTTGTTGAATCTTTGTTTTAGATCTTGTATGAACTTCTTTACTTCCTAATTTGATGTTCAATGTTTATTCTCAGATCACTTAGTTGATTGGTTATGGTTACCTTGGACTCCCATTCCTTCTGTTGGGTTCCATTCAGCATTCTCTTTGTGGTCTCCTTGACTTCCTTCAGATCTTTGTTAATGGATTCCATGAATGCCTTTAGTAATATTTGTGTATTCTCTTCCTACACTCTCAATTCCTGTATTACTCTTTGATAAGCTTCCTCCCGTTCATGGGATTCCTGTAGTTCCCTTTGAATGTTCTCAGCCTGTTCACGCCATTCCTGCCTTTCTCTTTGAGTATTCTCAAGCTGCTCACGCAAATCCTGTATCAGCTTTTGAGTAGCTTCCTCATGCTTATGATATTCCTGTATAAACTTTTGGTATGCCTCTTCTCTCTCCCTATCATGCTCATACAGAGACCTTTTTATGCTTTCAATCTTTTGATTCATCATGTTTGCCAGCAGTGGTTGTAGAGCTATTTGGGAATTCTCCTCTGGATTATTCATTGTCTGTTCTGTCCCCTGATTATCGGGTTGGGAATTGAGATACCCGGATTTGCCATTTTTCTTGTGTTTTTCCGGCTTAGTCTGCCCATTTGAGATGAAAATAGCCCCAGTTTTGTGCTATAATACTATCTTAAGGCAAGCATCAACCCAAGTCTGAATTTGCACAGTCAATAGTCTACACATACAATCTAGTTCAACAGATACATCTATTCAACATCAAGCAACTATATGGTAATTGGTTACGAACCGCAAAGAAGAATTTGGAAGACCAGAAATTATTAGGGTTAGGGAGAGATATGGGTAAAAAAAGAGGAATAGATTGATGTGGGGAGGCTCAGGGGGAGTTAACTAAGTCTTAATCTCAAAGCAGGAAATAGGTTGGGTAGGATGAAAGTAGAGAGAGAGAAAAAAAGAAAGGGAACAGGAAAAGAAAAGAGACCAGAAAAAATAGAAAGGTAGAAATTAATAAAATTATGTAGTCACGATAACAATCTATTTAGATAAGAACGTGAATTTATTGAGAGAAGGGGAGGGATATAAAGGAGATGTGAAAAACTTAAAAATAAAAATGCTTAAAATATTATATAGGTATAAAGAGGTAGTACTGCTATTAAGAAATTTAAGTCTTAGAGGTTTTGACTTGAGTAATAAATTTGTGGATTAGGTGTGTACACAATGGGGGATTGGGTCTAATAGTTAACTACGGGTTTATCTGAGGGTATGCAGGACAATAATTAAGTCACATAAAGAAGAACGAATGAGAGGAGAAGGTGAAAAGGATAAGAAAGGAAGAAGAAAAAGATGAGAAGTTCAGTAGAGCTAAACAAAAAACAAAAGATAATTTAAAAAGAGAAAAAAAAAAGAGAAGGAAAACCAAAAAGAAAGCAAAAATGCACACTCCCTTATCCCCAAAATAAAATTATAAGAGGAAAAAAAGTTTCTGGAAAACAATTTTTTTATCAAAAAAGTTAAAGATTAAAGCTTGAAAAACGTTTTAGAAAGAAAAAAAAATTTTTATATAAGTTACCAAAAATGAAAACTAAAAAAAAAGAAGACGAAGAAGAGAAAAAAAGAAAAACAAACAAACAAAAATCAAAAAAAACAAAAAAAAACAAAAAAACTTCTTCGATTTTTTTTGGGAGGAGTGGGAAAAATCCTGTGTCTCCCTGGTGTCCCTAACCAGCCTCTTGTTGCAGCCTCTGGTCTGCTTGTGGTCCTGTGGCTTGGTTGGTTTCTTAAGTCAGTTTGTTCCAACAGGCAGTAAAATGCTCTGCTTTACCCAGGATTTGGCAATCCTCCTCCCAGGATAGTTCATTGGGAGACAGATCTGCTTTGAGTATCACAAAAGAGGGGGATGCAGTGATGAGGCTAGGTTCTAGTAGCTTTTCCGTGGCTGGTTTGTGAAAACCTCACAGAGCCCAATCTGGAGCCATTCTCAGGGTTTCTGTTTACTGATTTTCAATTGCTTGTTGAGGCTGCTAGAGGGAGGGGCAGCCTCTGGCTCTGATTACCCAGTGAAGAAACCCACTCCTCATGCTGGCGCCTGAGCTGGGTGACTTTTCCCTGGGTGGAGCTGAGTCTGGCAGGCCACGCCGCAGTTAAGTTCTTGTGACCTGCTAAATGACTCGTTTTATTCCACGGCCTGAGCTGGAGCTAGCAGCTCCTCCGAGCTTTGTTGGTATCCAAGATGGAGTTCACCGGTGCTGGGTGGGGGGAGGGGAACCCTTCCCTCCTCTGCTCCCTGAGAAGGAGTGAGGACGTCAGGCTTCTACTCACGCCAAGTCTTAGTTCCTGGGTCGTCTCTGGTCTGCGAACTGCAGGATGAACATGTCTGTTCCTTGTCGGTTCTTGCTGGTGTTGAGTATAATCCGCTGGCCCGCTGCATCTGGCTCCTTCGTCCCTGATTCTCTGTTGCTCAGGTATGGCGGCTGCGCTCACCCACCACCTCCACAGCTGCCGCTCGGGCAGCAGCTGCTGGCAAGGGCTCAGAAGTGTCTCCTTGCCTGGGCTTCCTTCTCTGGCCTAAATCTCTGACCTGTGATGGCACACTTGGTGTAATTCTCTGACTTAGGACTGTTCACTGGAACTCTAAAACTGCTTTCTATGCAAGAGCTTACTTAGACTCCAGCTTCTCCTCCACCATCTTCCGGAATTCCCCAAAATTTTCTTAATAGAGACCCAGAAATACAAAAATTCAAAGGCAAATGGGGCAAATTGGATTGCATGAAATTGCAGAGCTTCTGCATGGCAAAAGACATAGCTACCAAGATCACTAGAAAGCCCATGTATTGGGAGAAGATCTGCACTAGCCATACAACAGACAAGGGTCTCATATCTAAAATATACCTGGAATTAAAAAAAAATTAAATCCCTCAACAAGGAAGGAACAACTGCCCATTAAATAAGTGGGCTAAAGGCTTAAAGAGAAATTTCTCTGAAGAGGAAAGAAGGATGGCCAATAAACACATGAAGAAATGCTCAACCTCTCTAGCCATAAAAGAATTGCAAATAAAAACAACATTGAGGTACCACCTCACCCCAGTTAGAATGACTATAATCAAGAACTCTAATAACAACAGATGCTGGAGGGGATGTGGACAGAAGGTAAACTTACTACATTGTTGGTGAGAGGGTATAATTGTTCAACCACTTTGAAAATCAGTATGGAGGTTCCTCAAAATACTCCACATACAGCTCCCCTATGACCCAGCAATCCCACTTTGGGGCATTTACCCACATGATCACAAACAAGACCATACTGAAGCTACCAGCACACCTATGTTTATTGCAGAATTATTTACCATAGCTATGATATGGAACCAACCCACATGCCCCTCATTAGATGAAAGGAACAAGAAAATGTGGTATATATACACAATGGAATTCTATCCCTCCATCAGAAAGAATGACATTGCCCCATTTGTTAGGAAATGGAAAGACTTGGAAAAAATTATATTAAGTGAAGTAAGCCAGACCCAAAGAAACATAGGTCCCATGGATTCCCTTATTTGCAATATCTAGTATATGTCTGAGTCAAGCAGAAAAGGTCAGATAAATTGATGCTAGGGGAATGAACCCCAAGATAAGTATTCAATTATTTTCTTTCATGCAGTTGTTTCTAACATATGTATAAGATAATTTCTATATTTCTTTTTATGTCTCTCCCCCTGCTTACACTGTATTTGATGTTGGTACAATTTGTGGAGGGGAAGGGCAAAACAAATGGTTTAACGAGTGATAGAGGTGGACACATTGCAACAATGAGCTATACAAGTCATTATATCGAAAAATGAACTTTACAACTTTGGTGGGGGGAGGAGAGGTTTGGCCATCTACTTTCCAGCTGATCTATAGGTGTAGAAGCAAAACGCAATACAAAGCAATACAAACTAGTTCTAACTATAAATAATTTTTTTCTGAACATCTTCAAAATCAATTCTGACAACATGAAATAAAAAATCCCTAAGTTTAAAACATTCTTCTAGACAGGTCAAAGAAATACTGAGACAAGTATTTTAAAACAAAACAAAGGAGGAGGTAACAATGCTTGATGGAAAATGCACTCATTAACTTGCTCATGTAACTATAACCCCTCTACACAGCATTTTTACAATGAAAACCTCTTTTAAAAAACAGAAGGTATGCCGGGCACCGGTGGCTCACTCCTGTAATCCTAGCTACTCCGGATGCTGAGATCTGAGGATCACGGATCATAGACAGCCTGAGAAAGAAAGTCCGTGAGACTCTTATCTCCAATAAAACTTCTAGAAAACCGATACTGGTTCTGTCGCTCAATTGATAGAGCACTCCCCTTGAGCTGAAGAGTGCAGGGACAGCGCCCAAGCCCAGATTTCAAGCCCCACTACTGACAAAATAACTCCCCAAAAACAGAAGGTGTCATGTACACCAAGTATAGTAGCCGCATCTGTAATCCCAGCTGATTGGGAAGCAGAAATGACAAGAATCTTGGTCTGAGGCTAGGCCAAAGAAATAATTGCCAAGACAGCCATCTCAATAAATGAGCTGGCCATAGTGGGTCACATTTGTAATCCTAGGTAATTATGTTTTGAGGCATAGGTAGCAAAGTCTCAGTCAATCTAGGATCCGACCAGGGCAAAAGTTCAAGAACTCAAGTAAATAAAATGTTCTAGAAGTATGGCAAAGTATTTGAGATGCTTGGTGCTATATAGACAAAGTCCTGTCTAGTTAGCAGAGAACCCCTGAATAGAACCCTAGTAATATTCCTTTCTTCCACCCAAAAACTTATATAACTTTGTCCTATTTGAACATCTAATTTCAAGGCCACTGACAGATCAGAGATGGTGATATTATCTTAAAAATTAGGTAATCAAAAGGGACAAAGTTCCTTAGGTTTTGAAAAAATTGAAAAGGTAGGAAAATCCATGTGATTTTTGTTAGCTCCATAATTCTTGAAAACATAAAATGTACTCAAGTATTTAATATATATATTATGTGTGCATATATCCATGTGTGTATACATATACTCATATACATACGTACATATATATGTATGTTTCATCTCTTTTCTGTGTAGCAAATGGTACAAATGAATCTGTACAATCACTACTCAAAGGCATGAATAGACAAAGAGAATGAGCAGAGAACTCATACTCAGGAATCTATGGTATCCCATAACCCTGAAAATATTTTACATCAGTTTGCATGTGTCAGTTAGTGCATTACAGGGACAATACGATGGAAATTAGATACCAGGCAGATGAAATGAGAAATGAGAGATACAAATGATACAATATTCTTTCTGATGGGTAAGTAGAATTTCCAGTGTGTGTGTGTGTGTGTGTGTGTGTGTGTGTGTGTGTGTGTGTGTGTTTGTGTGTTACATTTACTTGATTCATTTCTCTCTTGAGGAGTATCTTGGCTGATTCAGAAAGCATGGTTGTGCTGAAATGGTTACTATATCCTGGTTTGTAATCTTTCTGGTAAATGCCCAGGAGTAGAGTTGCTGGATCATATGGAAGTGGGTAGTCAAAAGAGGAGTGAAGTGGGAAAAGGTAGAAGATTGAATAGGAGAAAAGGTGTAAAATGCAGAGAGGAATCCAGTAAATATCCTACACAATTAAGAAGAGTGAAGGGAGAGGTGTATAGGGGCGGGATGCATGAAAATGTAGAAAGGGTTGGCATTGATCAAAGTATATTGTATGCATAAACTTCTTTGTTTAATGATAACTGCTTTGCTACTTAAAATAATAATTAAAAATCATGTCCCTAAAATGTTATGCAATTAGAAGCAAAGCATGAGAATCTGCTCAGATAATTTCTAGGATCAATTAATCATTTTTTGGTTGGGATAAGTTTTAGAACAACACTCATGATATATATCATCTGAAGAAAATTTAATGATTTCCAGCTATTTAAAATAATCATTTTTGAAGATATGGCTCAAGTGGCAGAGTGCTACTAAGTGAGCAAAGCTGTCAGATAATGAATTCAAGTCTCAATTTCGAACAAAAGTAAAAACAATCAGTATAATTCAGGCATTTTCCTGGGCACTAGTAGCTCATGCATTAATCCTAGCTTAAATCAGAAGGCAGAGATCCGGGGATCTCAGTTCAATGTCAGCTTAGATAAGAACGTCTATGAGACTCTCATCTCCAATTCAATGTCAAAGCAAGCTGGAAGTGGACTCATGGCTCAAGTGGTAGAATGCTAGCCTACACCAAAAAGCTCAGGGGCAGAACCCAAGCCTTGAGTTCAAGCCTTAGAATAGTGCATATACATACACAAAGGAAGTAAGTCACTCAATTTCTCAAACTTCCATTTCCCTAGTAATCCTGATGATAATAGTAACCCAATCCTAAAATTAATGGAAAATACTTGCGTTTAGACACATCCTAAAAGATACTCATTGTCTTTTAAATGATTTGCAGTTTGCTCCAAATCCTACAGATTCCCTGTGTTGGACTCTGAAATCCTTCCCTATTATGAATCATTAACCTCAAATCTTCATATCATGAAAACTATCACAGTTTCCACTGATCTTAACGTTTACTGAACTCCTATATCTCCAAAAGAAATTGCAGGTTTATTTAAAATCTACTTTAGTAGCTAACCCTAACTATATATAAATCTTACTAGATACCTAACTCTAAATTTAACCCTATTCAACCTTGAATAGGAAACTTAGGACAACTGTAGTTTTTGTTAAATTGCAACCTTATTTTACTTGAAAATCTTAGCAGAAAACTCAGTTTTAACATAAAGCTTACCCTTCCCTAACCATAAGTCTAACCTGAACTAGAACAATAAGCCTAACCCTAGAACTAATAGCCTTTGGATTCTAAAAGCCATACAAATACATTAGTTTTTATTCATCCTAACTTTGATTCAATTCAACTTTCTAAAAGTAGTTTGTAGTTTTACTCAGTATCTTGCCATTCTTGTAACCCTAACCCTAACTGGAATATTGAGGCTAACCCTCACACTAATCATACCCTAATCTTAATATTATTAGCAGTTTCTTATTTCACATTCATCCTAATTCTAACTAGACTTTTTATTCGAAGATTTACTTTCAGTTTGACCCTAAACTTTCCATTTCCCTAAGGCTAACTCTAATTCCAGCTGGAACTGAAACCTAACTTTCACTCTAATGATAGTCCAATTCTAATGTTTAAGAAAAAGACTCTAGTTTTTAATCATTCTAATGGATACTCCAGTTTGCACTCTGGAAATGAGTTTCAGTTTGCCCTAATTCCCACAAAATTTCTGACTCTTCCTCTGAAGTTATTTTGTTCCCTAACATGAAGTATTATATTATTTGTCCTGAAATTCTCTTATCAGGAAAAATACTGTAGTTTCCAATGATCCTACCTTTTCCTGAACCCCTGTACCCTAAATCAATTTCAGATTTACTTACCATCTAATTCATTACCTAACACTAACTCTCAAGCTAAACATGGTTGGAAAACTCTCATTAATCATTACAAGAATGATCACTGAGAAATAAATAAAATGATAATGCTATAGTTACTATTCAATCTGACATTTTTGTTCCTACTTCTTAGTGAAAACTGAATTTTTTTTGGTCAGGCATGGGGCTTGAACTCTGGGCTTGGGCGCTATCCCTTAGCTCTTCAGCTCAAGGCGTGCCCTCTACTGCTTGAGCCACAACTCCACTTCCAGGTTTTTTGGGAGTTTAAATGGAGATAAAGAGTTCTCATGCACATTGCTGCCAAGGGTGGCATCTAATTACAATCCTCAGATCTCAGTCTCCTGAGAGGATAGGATGACAGGCATTGAAAAGTATGTTTTGCCGGGTGCCAGTAGCTCATGGCTGTCATCCTAGGTACTCAGGAGGTGAGATATGAGGATCACGGTTCAAAGCCAGACTGGGCAGGAAAGACCCTGAGACTCTTATCCCCATCAAACCACCAGAAAACTGGAAGGGGTGCTGTGGCTCAAGTAGTAGAGTGCTTGCCTTGAGCTAAAGAGCTCAGGGACAGCACCCAGGCCCAGCGTTCAAGCCTACAATAGAAAAAAAGAAAGGAAGTAAACCATCTTCGCTGCAAAGATGTGGAGGGGTGTGTGGGAGGGGGCTGTGATTGAGAGACCAGGTGCTGGCCTCACTTTACAGACATTTCTAAGACCTCCCCCAGTTTGCAGCCACAGTAGAATGGATGGTGTCTAACCAAGAATTCAAGTGGTCAAGGCCTATGGCAGGCAGGGATTTGGCAAATGGGTGCAGGGGTGGGATTGTTGTGTCTGTATTCTCCATAATGAAGGATGGATT
Source organism: Dipodomys spectabilis (assembly GCF_019054845.1). Taxonomy (NCBI): domain Eukaryota; kingdom Metazoa; phylum Chordata; class Mammalia; order Rodentia; family Heteromyidae; genus Dipodomys; species Dipodomys spectabilis. The sequence goes on from NW_024870905.1 coordinate 7,635,293, forward strand.
TGGATGCTGGGTATCAAAGTCTGAAATAAAGGGTTGCAAGAATTTTGTGGCCTGATGAATTGGGTTTCCTCTGGGTATATGAAGATGGCTGAAGTCTGGCGCCTACTGTGGCTCACAACTGTCATCCTAGCTACTCATACTGAGATGTAAAGACCACGGTTCAAAGCCAGCTTGAGCAGGAAAGTCTGTGGGTCTTGATATCCAATGAGCCACCAGAAAACAGGAAACGACACTGTGGCTCAAATTGTAGAGTGCTCATCTTCAACTGAAGAGCTGAAGGACAACGCCCTGACCCAGAGTTCAAACCCCATGACCAACAATAAACAAAGAGGTTGGCTGAGTTTTCCACCTTGCAGTGTGTACGGAAGGAAATTCCAGACTGGGTTATGAGACATTCCAGATATGAGAGGCTCAATGCTGTGTCTACAGTTAGTCTGAGTATGATAGTGCCATCTTCTCACGGGTTGGATGTGATCCTAATAGAGGTAGTTCATGGTTTTGTTCTCAGGAACTGCTAAGGGCTTGGAATATCCGTGTTTGTGTGTGTGTATGTGTGTGTGTGTGTGTGTGTGTGTGTGTGTGTGTGTGTGTGTGTGTGTTGGTGTGTGTGTAATTTTCCCTTATCTTTTTCTGTTCCCTTCCGGGTTGCTGGTCTGCCTCTTTCTGACCTCAGATGGTGCCCCTCCTTCACACCAGCCAGCTTTAGGCCCCTATCAGGGTCTACAATGAGTCCTAAATTGCCACAGGCCTGTATTCCAACTTTTCTCTGGGGCACAAGTCTGGCTGTCCCAATATTTGGCCACCTCCAGGGGATTCTGGGTCAGTGATGCCAGCTGGCATAGGGTCTCCTCTGCCTGAGAGGGAGGGCCTCAGTCATGCGATGTCCTATCCTTTTCCTCAGCTGGGCCTCTGACTGCACACCCCACTCAGCAGGCTGGCAGTGGAGTGGGGAAAGGGGAATTGCTGGTGCCTCTGGCCAACTCGAGCTTGACAGCTGACTGAAGGCTGCCCAAGCAAGGAGGATATAGGGCTACATTGGAGGTGAGGCCAAGGTGGCTTGGAAGTATAGATCAGTGTCTAGGAAATGTAAATGTACTTTATCACAGGACAGTCTATCTTCTTGCCCCAGCTGGGCCTCTAAGGTCCTTCTAGACAATTACAGATGATCAGAATACAGAGGCACAGACTTTAGATTCCAGGGCCAGGGAAATGGGGGATGAGAGACTGGTTTGGCCAATACCTCATTGTTTTAGGGTATTAGTGTTGACCTGGCTATGCATGCCCTTGTGTACTTTCACTTCTTAACCCAGTGTTGGCCACACACCGGCCACTATTGGCAATACTGTGGAAGTGGCAGGAGTGGAAGTGAGGTCTAGCATGACCAAAATCAGGATTTATGGCCTGTGGGGGTGGCGAACGATGTCTTTTAAAAAAATCTTAGAGCTGGAACTCAGGGCATAGGCAACGTCCCTGAGCTTCCGTTGCTCAAAGCTAACATTCTACAACTTGAACCAGAGCTCAACTTTCATCTTTATTTAGTAGTTTAGTGGAGATAAGAGTCTCATGGACCTTCCTGCCTGTTCTGGCTTCAAGATGCCATCCTAAGATCTCAGCCTCTTGAGTAGCTAGGATTGCTGGTATAAGTCACTGGCACCTGTTAAGGATGTGTGTGTGTGTGTGTGTGTGTGTGTGTGTGTGTGTGTGTGTGTGTGTGTGTGTGTGTGTTTACCGGGACTTGAATTCAGAGCCTAGTTGCTATCCTTTAGCTTGTTTTCACAAAGTTGGTGCTGAACCACTTGAACTACAGTAGCTCTGCTTCCCAGCTTTTTGGTGATTCATTGGACAAAAGAGTCTGCCCAGGCTAGCTTTTAATTTTGATTGATCCTCAGGTCTCAGGCTTGAGTAGCTAGGATGACAGGCATGAACCACAGGTGCCCAGCTGATAATGGTCTTTCTCCACAGTAGACTGGGATCTCCTGAAAACTTTATTTTTTTTCTGTGCCAGTATCTGGGCTTAAACTCAGGGTCTGGGCTCTGGTCTCTTAACTTTTTCCCTCAAAGCTGGTACTCTACCACTTGAGCCACAGCCCCATTTCTGGATTTTGGTAGTTCATTGGCCAGAAGAGTGTCATTAACTTTCTTCCGCTGAGCTTGCTTTGACCAACGATCTCTGATCTCAGATTTCTGAATAGCTAGGATTTACAGGGGTTGAGCCACTGGAGACATTGGGTAGAAGCTTTTCTTAAGCAAGAGTTCTTCCTTGCATTTTCCCTGACTCCTCCATGCAAAGGGTGCCTGAGGGACAGTAGCTGTGAAAAATAGGCTTCCAGCCACAAAATTCCCTGGTGTCTTTGGTAAAAAGTCAAGCTGAGCCCCATTCTGGGACCCCACCCTCTGTCCTACCTGTGACTCAAGTACAAACCTTGACCCAGCTTTCAGTGTTCTGCCAGACTTGTCTGAGGCCACAGAACCTTCATTCTACCCACACCACCTGCTCTACACCACCCCTCAGGACCTTTGCACATGCTCTGTACCTTCTGCCTGAGGCCCTCTGTCCTGTTCCACATCATAGAACTCCTGTGGAATTTTGGCACTGGTCATATCACATCCTGAAGCAAGTCTTTCCTTCCCTTCTCTCACTTTTTTTTTAAATTCTGAGTTGCTAGAGATTGAACTTGTGCAGGCTGACTGTCAAATGCTCTATCTTGGTGTGTGTGTGTGTGTGTGTGTGTGTGTGTGCGCGCGCGCGCTTGCCAGTCCTGGGGTTTGAATTCATGGCCTGGATGTTATCCCTGAGTTTTTATGCTCAAGGCTAGCATTCCACTACTTGTACAACAGCTCTGGTATTTTTGGTGCTTAATTAGAGAAAAGAGTCTCATATAGACTTTCCTGCCTACACAGGCTTGCAGTTATAATCTTCAGATCTCAACGTTCTGAATGCTATTATTACAGGGGTGAGCCACCAGCACCTGCCCTCTACCTCTAACCTATAACCTCGGCCCTCCTCTGAGTCCCAGAAGAGCATGTCTCACCAAGCTCACATTTTGCCAGTGTTGTGGCTTGAACTCAGGGTCTGGGCATGTTCCTGAGCTTCTTTTGCTCAAGGCTACATTCTATCACTTAAGCCACAGTGCCACTTTTGGCTTTTTCTGTTTATGTGGTACTGAGGAATCCAATCCAGGGTTTCATGCATGCTTTGTAAGCACTCTACCACTTAGCCACATTCACAGCCCAAGGATTACTTCTAACAGGAACTATGAGGGTGGGATTTATTGGCATACTCTTTTCAGCACAGAAATCGCTGGTCATTTCATATCTTTGCCAGGATTTGGGACCAGTGTGAAACTCGGCAATGAGGAATGATGAATGAGTGATAGCCACCAGCCCCCAGAGATCTATGGTCACGTCTTACAGAGGGATAGGGAATAGGAAGCCAGAACCTTCCACAACTCCTAGAGCTTAGGAACAGTGGTCTCCCTGGAGGCAGTGGCTGGGTGATAGATGTCCCAATGGGACACCTCAGCCAGAACACAATGAACCCGTTGCATACACCAGCCAAGGCAAGCCTTCTGGGCTTCAGTTATTAAATGGCAGAGTAAGATGCTTTGTTCAAGCTACTGGCACAGACTTAGTACTCTCTGAGGGATTGTCCCAGCTTGCCCAGGTTGGGGGTCTGGTCATGGGCATCCTGCTGAATGCCCATCATCCATACATCATCCATAAATACACAGAGACATGGATTTACTGCCTTCTTTTTTCTTTGGCAGGTCTCAGGTTGAAATATGAGCCTAGGCCCTATCCCTGATCTCCTCTTTCTCAAGAGTAGCACTCTGCCTTAGAGCCATAGCCCAAACCCATGGGGATATTTTCCTGTGATCTCTTAGAAATAAGAGTGTTGCAGACTTTCTTGCCCTGGATGAATTCAAATTGGCATTCTCTACATCTCAGCCCCCTGAGGAGCTAGGATTACATACAGGAGCCACTGACACCTGGCTTTCTTTTCCTCTTGAAATGGTTTTTTTAATCGTGACAATCTGAAATCTTCAGTGTCATTCCAATGGTTTGCATTCGAAGTAAACTACCCATGCCTGGAGTTCAAATGCCAGGACTGCGACACACAAATGGAGGGAGATCCTGACAAACTCATTCCTATTTACGTGAATGCTAATGGAATGTTATAAAAGTAATTAAATTTGCAGTTATTCATGATTCTATCTTAGAAAGCCACACAAAAATCATCAGATTTATATCTTCCATTCTAGCACCATGTTATGATTCCCCTAATGGAAGGATATTAATTTTTAATTAATGCTTTTATAAGTATTCAACCATGATACTTCATTAAGTGGAGACATAACTTAATAAATAATTATTGGTAACTATATATATATGATTTAATAATATCCTCACATTCTCTCTCTCTACATATATATATATATATATATATATATATATATATATATACAGCAATCTACACACACACACACACACACACACATATATATATACACATACACACACATATATATACATATATATATGTATATATTGGGCACTAATGTGGCTTGATAACAGGTCATCAGAACTTCCTGGCAACTCAGTTTGCCAGAGGTTGGTGTGCTAAGACTTTGACCCCATTTATGGTTTGGAAATTGTAGGCTGTAAGTTGAAATCCCAGCATTGCCAAAAATTTATTCATGTATTAAGAAGCCACTTTTGACACATTTTTTTTTCCTGAAAAAATGTCCTGTGTCTCAGTATGAAGTATAATTCATATGCAAATATATCCTATATGATAGGATGTAATAAATGAAATGTTATATGTGTAATAATACTAAATGAATAAGGGTAATAAACGTCATACTCACTGAACTCATGTGTGTATTTTTTCCAGTGCTGGGCTTCAATTCAGGCCCGGGGAACTAGTCTGAATTTCTTGTCTTCAAGGACGGTGAGCTTCCCCTTCACCCACAGTGCCACAGAGATACCCAGATGCTGAGTTCAAATCCCAGGCCTGCCAGAAAAATGGTGCAAATTCCAAGCCAGGGCCTTATTTTATTATTATTTTTTTGCCAAGCACAGGGCTGGAACTCAGGTCTTTGCATCTCTGCCACAACTGGCCCTGGAATTCTTGGACCCAAGTTCAAATCTCGGGGTTGGCAAGAAATAAAATAAAAAGCTAAAGGATAAAATGGAGAAATTCAAGAAGGTGGTTTTACATTTTTTCCCTTTGCATTGTGACCATCCTGCATGTAAATGACAAAGCCCAGAAAGTGTACATGACATTGCATGCAGATGTTTGGCTGGCTATTAGGGAAGCCATAACCAAAACCAAAACTTATGCCTGGAGGCCGAATCCCAGGGTGCCACTAAGTATTGGCGGGAGATTCTAAGAAACTCATTTACATGTACATCCATATGAATGGAATTTTATAAAAGTAACAAATTAGTAGTTAGTGTATCAGTACACTATAAATTTATACACAACAATTTTATTACATTGACTAATTTTCAATTAATACTTTATTATGTATTCAACCATGATACTTAAAAGTGGAAAGAATAATTTGAATGTCAATAATGGGTAGTAATATAATATATGTAATTTCATAATATACAGACATCTTTCTCTTGTTTTATACATATATATACATATATGCCAATGTACACATTTATCTGTTCATACACTTGTCACTCCTGGGGCTCAGTGGTACAATGATGCCTAGTACATACAAAGCCCTGGATTCGATTCCTCACTACCACATGCACATAAAAATCCAGAAGTTGTGCTCTCGCTCAAGCAGTCGAGCATTAGTTTGAGCATAAATGCTTAGGGACTGTGTCTAGACTCTTACTCAAGGTCCAGGATGGGCATGAAAAAAATATTGAATTTTGTGACTACAACTCCATAAGGATAGGATTCCAAATACCTCATCACAGAGAAAGCTGTGGGTCTGGTGCTGACAGCTGCCATCTATCCTGACTTAGTCAGGGGTATATGACTGCAACTCAGCTCCACAGATCCAGATGCTGCTGGCTTGCTCACCCCTTTCATCCAAGATACTCAGGGGCTGAGATCTGACACTGGTGGATTTAAAACCCAGCCATGGCGAGATGTCTGTGAAACTCTGAGCTGTGGGTCAAATGATAGATCTCTAGCCTTGAGAAAAAGATCTTAGGACAGTACGCCCAACATTTTAGTGCAATCCCTGTGGCTGACTCCCTCTGAATTATTACATGTGAACTTTGTGCAGTTTGTAATGTTTTTCTGAAAGAATGGTGATACTGATGAAAGCACCCAAATACGAATGACAGCTTGTGGGATATATCTATGTGATGAGTCCTTTCCGGGGTGCTGGGGCCCTCACGGGGTGCTGTGTGCTAAGTCCTGCACAGGATGCTATGTGCTGAGTCCTTCACAGTGTGCAGTGTGCTGAGTCCTGCATTGGGTGCTGGATGCTGAGTCTTTCACATGATGCTGTGTGCTGAGTCCTGTAAAGAGGGTTATTTGGAGCCGGGCACCATTGGTTCACGCCTGTAATCCTAACTACTCTGGAGGCTGAGATTTGAGGATAGTGGTTCAAAGCCAGCCTTGGCAGGAAACTCGCTGAAACTCTGATCTCCAATAAAACACCAGACAACTGGAAGTGTCGCTGTTGCTCAAGTGGCAGAGCACTAGCCTTGAGCTGAAGAGCTGAAGGACAGTGTTCAGGTCCAGATTTCAAGCCCCATGACCGATAAAAAAAAAAGAGTATTATGTATTTTGTCCTTCAAAGGGTACATTCTTTCATCTTGTCCTTGTAAGAACTCCAAAACTGACATGACTATGCAGAAAAGAATATTGAGGCTCAGATCTGTCCGCATGGCAGGGACAAAATTATGTATTACTGAAGACTAGTCAGTTGTCTACAGGAGACAATTGTTTTGTCTTGTTTTTTCTAAGTCATGAACCTTGAATTCAGGGCCCAGGCACTGACCCATCTCTCTTGGGCTCATGGCTAACACTCCATCACATGGAGCCAAGGACACCCTTACAGCAGAGTGCCACGGCTTAGGGTTCTATAACCGAGGTCTGTCTTCCTGCCTTCTCAAGAAGCTGAGATCTGGGTTCCAAACTATCCCTGACCAAAAGGTACCATGAGACTATTATGGGAGATAATAGTCTCCAATTCACCACTAAGAAACCTGAAGTGGAAGCTAGGTGCTTGTGGCTCATGCCGGTCATCCTAGCTACTCAGGAGAATGAGATCTGAGGATCATGGTTCAAAGCTAGCCTGGGCAGGAAAGTCCTTGAGACACTGAGCTCCAATGAACCACCAGAAAACCAGAAGTGTCTCTGTGGCTCAAGTGGTAGAGCGCAAGTTTGAGCTGAAGAGCTCAGGGACAGCACCCAGGCCCAAATTTCAACTCCTACAATGACAACAACAACAAAAAAGACAGAAACTAACAAACTTGAAGTAGAGGGCAGGGAATGTGCCTTAGGGGTAGAGTGCTTTGCATATATGAAAACCTGGGCTTGATTTCTCCGAACCACATCACTAGGAAAAAACCTGAAGGGGCTCTGTGGTTCAAATGGTAGAGGGCAAACCTTGTACAAGAGAAACTAGGTACAGTGCTCATGTCTTGAGTTCAAGCTCCAGGACTAGTGTATGCACACACACATGCACGTACACACACTCACACAGAGAGAGAAAGCAGAAGTGGAGGTGTGACAAAGTGGTAAAGCACAAAGCTCTTTGTGATATCCAACTTGTGCTTGGATTTCCCAAGCTTCTGGAACCCTAGGACAGGCATTATAGGCCCATCATTGCTGGCAATGAAACATTTCATTATGTTCAGTGCTGTAGCTGTCTGCCTGAAGGAATCCTGAATTATATTGGGCACTGTATCTGAACACCAGAATATAGTCTCATGAAGGCAGGATAAGAGCACAGAACTTGGCCTGCCATGGGAGGTAGCAAAAATGAAGGTCTCCTGTTAAAACAGAGCACTGGGAAGAGAGATAGCTAAGAGTAAAAATAGGCCTTTTTCTCCTGACCTTCAGAGCCCGCCCACACATCCTCACTAATTGGCCCAGATGGAGTTATTTTGTACACAGCTGTACAGGAGTGAGGTCTTTTGTGTTCCTGTCCAGACAATGAGGGAGACTTCTTCCAGCAGACCTGGGATGCAGAGAAACCCTCAGGATACATTGGGAGCTGTGAGGGGATCCCCGGAACCTGCAATATCATAAAAGCAGTCTCTGTGTTATGAACCCATTGTATTGGAAACAATTTTCCTTGCTTGGTGCCATTCATCATAGCTACTCAGGAATTTCAACAAGAGGAATACATCCATACATACACAAAGAAATTGAGGTACAGTTTTTTTTTTTTGAGGGGGCAGGTCCGGGGGTTGAACTATGAGCCTAGGCCTGGTCCAAGAGCTCCTTTTCCTCAAGGGTACTGCATTAAGCTTGAGTAACAGCCCCATTTCTGGGTTTTTCTGTGATCTCTTAGAAATAATATTGTCAAGGACTTTCTTACACTGTCTAGTTTCCAATTCAAATTCTCTACAACTCAGCTTCCTGAGGAGCTGGGATTACAGTCAGCAGGCACTTTCACCTTCTTTCTTTTCTTCTTTGCTTTAAAATCTGGACTGACTTCTTAATAAGGTCATCCCTATGGTTGGGACTTATAAGTAAACTACACAATGTTCTTTATACCTACTTTCTCTGAGAGTATTTTCTCTCTTTATCTTACACTCTGGTCACAGGTTTGAAGCCAAAAGTGAGAAATGAGTGTTACAGAATTTAGGAGCAAATGTCCACAGGACATGCCAGTTCTGTCACTTAGCATTGAGCTCATATTCTGTCTCAGGATATGAGGACCGAAAGCTGGAGCTATCCTCATACTATCTGCATTGCTCCTTTTGCCTATAAAATGATCTAATAATTATGAGTGTTTTGTATCTCCAACCTTAAATATCTAGGACACACTAGAAGCATGTCCTGTTTCTGTTTTTCTCTAGTAACTCTCGAGATTTAGACTAAAGATTGGGTGGAGCGGCTCCTAGGTGAATCCCTGAGGAAATCCACTTGAAACCTCCTCAGGAGATCTCCATTCAAAGCCAGCCCTAGCAGGAAAGGTTTATTGTCTCCAATAATCCCCCAGAAAACCAGAAGTGGAGCAGTTGCCTAGAGGGTAGAGCTCCAGCTTTGAGAGAGAAAGCCGAGCAGGAGATAAAGGCCAGACCAGGACCAGTCTGGTCCATTGAATAACCAGATAGCTGGACGTGGAGCTGTGGAAGTGATAGAACCTCAGACTTGTGAAAAACAGCTGAGGAATGCATCACGTCCTCAGTTTAAGCCATGGGATGGCCACAAAAGAAAATTCAAAAAGAAGCCAAGTTTATGTATCAGTGTCCTACTTACTTACATGTGTATATTACTTCCCTAAATGCAAAGAGGCTGTATGAAAATTTCTGCTTTTATTTACTGATTTATGTTTTAGATATGCTCATTGTACATACTGCATCATTCTCTTCATTTCAGCTCCATTGCTTTTCTCTTCCAGGGTTCTAGGCCTGTTTCCTTATATAATGCACACTAAAGCTCTCAGCAGCCTTTATTTAGACTTTATTATGAGGCCAGTGCTGGAGCAGTCACAAATCAGGCAGGGGAAGAGATGATCAGAGTTTGTAGAAATAAGCGGTATTCAGAAAATTATACTTAGGGATGCAAAATGGTAACAAATATATGGAAAAACTACCATAAAAAAAGATGAGGGGGCTGGTAATGTGGAATAGTGGGAGAGTGCTTACCTAGCATGCAAGAGGCCCTGGATTCTATTCCTCAGTAACACATAGACAGAAAAATCCAGAATTGGTGCTGTGGCTCAAGTAGCAGAGTGCTAGAGTCAGTGCCCAGGCCTTGAGTTCAGCCCAAGAAATGTGAAAGAGATAACTATGTAGGTAGGTACGTAGGTAGGTACGTAGGTAGGTAGGTAGGTAGGCCCGTAGGTTGGTTGGTACATAGATAGATAGACAGATAGACAGACAGACAGACAGATAAATAGATAGAAAGATAGATAGATAGATAGATAGATAGATAGATAGATAGATAGATAGATAGATAGATAGATACATACATACATACATACATACATACATACATACATACATACATACATACATACATACATAGATAAAGAAAGACAGGAAGAAAGACAGAAAGACAGAAAGAAAGAAAGAAAGAAAGAAAGAAAGAAAGAAAGAAAGAAAGAAAGAAAGAAAGAAAGAAAGAAAGAAAGAAAGAAAGAAAGAAAGAAAGAAAGAAAGAAAGAAAGAAAGAAAGAAAGAAAGAAAGATCCCTAGATAGATAGATAGATAGATAGATAGATAGATAGATAGATAGATAGATAGATAGATAGATAGATAGATAGATAGATAGATAGATAGATAGAAAAATGATAGATGAATCTGGTCTTGGACTTCAGGAGGAAAGAAGGGAACAATTCACAGTCATGAGGCTTCTGCATTGTGCCAGAACACCAGCATCACCTTCACACATCCACAGAACAGGAAGAATGTCTCTTTCCATCTTCTCAGGCAGCCGAAGGCCCCAGAGCCAAGAGGGCAGAGCCAGGTTCTAACTCAGCAGCTTGGAGACAAAAGAGAAATGACCCTGCCTGACCTTGGACTGGGGATTAACATTAATGATGTGGAGAATGAAGGAAGAAGAAAAGACTAGCAGATGTAGAAGAAGGGCCTTCAAATCTGATAGATGGAGAATAAAAAACCCACTCCCTAAGACCAGAGAGCAGGGCTTTTCTGCTCTGTTCTTCCCCTCTCCCTCACTAAACTGGCTCTCTATTGGTAACCTAAAGATAGCCTGAGGCTCCCTTCACCTGAGGGAGGAAAGTTAGTCATTGTTTGAGGAAGCTGAGAAAAACCTGACCCTGGTGTAACTCTAACAAATGTTTCAGGTTTTCCCCTATTGCTATCTGTGCCTGGAATGAATGAAGTGGTTTTGCAGCTCAAATCACTGTTGAGTTTGTATATTCTGCCTCCTTGTTCTCTTCACCTAGCCTGGCTTTTGAAACTGTTTTCTGTCCTTCAAATAGAGTGTTACACTGGAGTTCTTCCTGATAACTGTGCCAGGACTTGGATCCTGAGAACTTCATTTGAACCCAGGATGGGTCAATGGGTCAAGAACACTAAGAACATTTAGAGTAACTTCTCATCACCAACGGAAAAACAAGAAGCTCTTGAAAATCTGACCTTTCAGACGTAGAAGTCAGAGTGTCATAGACTTTCCTGCCCTGGCTGGCTTCAGTGTGATCCTGAGACCTCAGCCTCCTGAGCTAGGGTGATGGGCAAGAGCTACTGGTGCTCTGCTAAGTTCAGACTTGTAATGACATTGACAATACAATCAACTGCTTATCACAAAGGGCTTGGGGAGCATTTAAGCCTTTCAACATTGGACCTTTCAGAACCCTGTGGACCCAAGGTTACAATGCTAGAGTCTGGGAGGCTGGGCATGTAGATTTGCTACACTTAAGCCTGGAGGTCTGACTTCAATTCTGGAGTATACCAGCGCTGATTTTCCAGAGAATGTTCTCGTAATTAGCAAATAGGAAAAATACTTTGATTAACCCTTTATTTTTTTCCAGTTGTGAGTCTCGTATCAACCCTGGGCACTGTCCCTGAGCACTTCTGCCAAGGCTAACTCTCTACCACTTGAGCCACAGCTCCGCATGGGATATTTTAATGGTTCATTGGAGATAAGAATCTAACAGGCTTTTCTAGCCTAGGTTGTCTTTGTACTGTGGTCTTCAAATCTCAGCCTCATGAGAAGGTAGTTTTCCAGGTGTGAGCCACTGGCATCTGGCCTATTGTTTTTGACAGTCTTGGGGATTTTTTTTCTCAAGGCTAGCACTCTACCATTTGAGCCACTTCACTGCATCTGGCTTTTTCTTAGTACGTGGCACTGTGGATCCAAACCCTGGTATTCATGCATGTTGAGTGAGCTCTTTACTACTAAGCCACATTTCTAGCCTCCCCCTTACAATTTTATCCCACAACTTGCCTGTCCTCAAGAAAAGGCTTCTCAGTATAGATCATCTAAAGACACCCTATAGGAAGTGTCCAAAGATAAATAAGACAAAGCTCATTCTTGGGAGAGACTCTAACCTTGAGAAGATTGTGACAAACGCCTCCATTTAATTATGTATCATGTTTCAACCCAAAAAGTTTTAATGATAAATGAGTCAAGGTCCTAAATTATTGTGTAGAATTTTATAATAGATGTGCAAAATGTAAATGGGAATGATAATACTGCATAAAATAAACAATTAAAGAATGAATCAAATAAAAAATAAAATAAATACAAAATCAATAATGAGAATCATAACATGTAATAAACATATATGTATGTATATATCATATATTACACATGTATAGAAATATCTTCTCCATTGCAGGGCCTTCATTCAGGCCATGGGAACTCTAGCCTGAATTTCTTTTCCTCAAGGACAGTAAATTTTTCCTTCACCCATGGTACAAAAGAGTTACCTGGATGCTGAGATCAAATCCCACCAATGGTAGAAATACTGGCCCCAGTTCCAAGACAGTGACTTAATCTTTTAATGGAAGCAGTTATGTTTATTCAGTTCCATACTAAACCTTAAGTAAAAAGCAGTGTAGAATTTTGTACATCTATTCAGACAGCCTTCCCATATCCCAAAGTGCTTCTCGGAATACTACATTGTTTCTTTTTTGTATGTTTTTAATTGTAAAAATATTGTACAGAATGGTCACAGTTGCTTGAGCAAGGTCATGAGTATATTTCCTATTGAGCATTGTTACCACCTCCTTTGTTTTCCCACTACCATCCCTTACCTCCCATCTCCATAACTACTAACCCTACCAAGCTCAGTGACTTAATTTTTTAGTTTTGGCTTGGCACAAGGTTTGAACTCAGGTAGTAGCAAGTCTGCACTTTCCCTCACATTGCTGCAAGTTCCTGAGTTCAAATCCCAGTCTAGGAAATAAAACTGGCAGAAATTCCAAACCAGAGAGCTCTATTTTTTTTTATTTAGTTACATAATCATTTTTTCTTTTTTCTTTTTTATGGCCCACCGTGGGGATTGAACTCAGGTCGTGGCAACTATGCCTCAGCCACGATCACCCTAGGCTGGGTGCAGCCTAGGGACCCATATGCAATCCTGGAATCCTAGGCCCAGAGGGCTTGTGGAAAGAAAAAAAAAAGTGAGATAGCACAAAAAGTGGCAATCTGCAGAGGAATTGAGGTTTAATTTTTTTTTAATCTTTGCACGGTGACCATCCTGGGTCTGAATGCCACGGGTGCAAAGTACACCTGACCTGCCATTGCTGAAGGCTGACGGGCTAACAGTGAAGCCATAGGCAAACCTGTCAACATAGGCCCTGGGTTCAAATCCAGGTCCTGACAACTACCAATGGCAGTAGATCACAAGACACTCGTTCCTATGCATAGGAATATGAATTGAAAGAGAAGTTTGTGCATTGGTCGAGCCTAAAATTGGATACAATAATCCCAGGACACTGATTGATCTTAATTTCATGCTTTATTAAGCATGAAAAGAATAGTAATTAATTGTGGTATAATAAATACCTAAGAGTTAGTAGGAATGTAGTATATGTCATTCAATCAAAGATAGGAGGCTATGGTGTTTTTTACCAATATATATTTATTTGTATACTACTGTCTGCCTATCCTTGTATTGCTGTTTTGACCAATCCTGGGTCACAATCTCAGCACCTGGGAACCACCTCACAGCTTCATTGGCTAGAGGCTGTTGTGCTCACACTCACCCCTCATGAATTGGACCTGCTAGGCCCTGAGTTCAGATCCCACCACTGCCCAAAATTTAATCTTGGAGTAAGAAGCTAAGTGTGACACCTGTTTTCCTTTTCTAGGAGAGTTCTGGGTGTCAGACATGATGGATAACACATTTACAAACCTAGATGGTATGTGATAGGATGTAAACAATCTAATACATAGTTAGGTGTCATCACAGTCAATAAAATAAACGGTAAATAAATGAAAAAACATAAAAAATACAATGAATAACCACGCCAAACATAATATAGACTGAACATTTTTATGGTAGTTCAATCCTATCTTTAAAATATATATAAAGAGTATGTTTTCCAGGTCTGGGGCTTGAATTCAGGCCTAGGGAATAGGCCTGACTTACTGGTCTTCAAGCAGGGAGAGCTTCCCCTTCCCCCACAGTGCAATAGAGTTACACAGACCCCGGGTTCAAATTCCAGGACTTGCAGACAAAAAAAAAAAATGGCACACATTCCAAGACAGGGAGCTTCTTTAGCATTTTTAATATTTTTAAAGTTCACTTCGCCTTTATTTGATACATATTGATTTTATAACATGAGAGTTTTTCAAAAAAGAGATCTAAACTTTTACATTTCAGCATAGCACATTGGTTTTTCTATTTTGACCACCTGAGAATGAAAATAAAGACATCATTTCTCCCTAGAAGGTCGGGACAGTTGAATTTATTTCTATTTAGAGTTACTTCTACAATTATAAACTCTCTGCATTTGTGTCATATGAGTTTTCCTCAGTGCCTACCACGAAATACACCAGGGGAGTCCTCATAGCACAAAAGGTTGGGTTTCTGAATAAAATCTCACTTCTGTGAGGACAGTAGGTACTTCTAAGCATTTTGGGAATAAACTGGATTGTAAAATGAAAAACAAAAACAATGGGACTGTGATGTATCTCAGTAGTGGACTACTTTCTTAATGAGCATAAGACCCTGGCAGAAAAGTTTTCTAAAGCTCAGAATGTTAGAATTTTATGATCTGCATGAACAAACTTCTTTTTTTTTTTTTTTTGGTCCTGCGGCTTGAACTCAGGGGTTATCCCTGTGCTCTTCAGCTCAAGGCGAGCGATCTACTGCTGGAGTCACAGTGCCACTTCGGTTTTCTAGTGGTTTACTGGAGATCAGAGTCTCATGGACTTTTTTGCCTGGGCTGACTTTGAACCGCCAACTTCAGATCACAGCCTCCTGGGTAGCTAGGAATATAGGCATGAGTCACCGTTGCCAGGCACATGAAAAAACTTTTTAAAGATTGATTCTGAGAAAAGAAAGTTGGAAAACTCTTTTAGTATAAATAATTTATAATGCCATGTTTAAGGCACTAATTAAGAAGTATTTATTCATTGGCTGGTTTCTTAGTTTATTTCAAATATATATATGCATTATTAATATATATGTATATATTATTAAAAATATAGCTTTGAAGTGTACCTAAGAGCATATGTGCTCATGTAAAGTTATGCAAATGAAAACGTTTCATTTTTCTTTTCAGTTTGTTTTGTACCATAAATTAGCTGGGATTTGTGTATTGTTTTGTTTTCTGTTTTTGGAGGATTTCTCTCCCTTTTATCCCCCAACCCCCTCTCCTCATATTTGAACTCAGCTTGCTCTTTCTTGGCTTCATTGTTCATAGCTTATTTTCTACCACTACAGCTAAACCTGTAGCCTGGCTTTTTGCCAGTTAATTGGAGATGATGTCTCTCAGGCTTTTCTGTCTTCATTGACTTTGAAATTTCATCTTCCAGTTCTCAGCCTCCTGAGTAGCTAGGATTAAAGATGTGAGCCACTGGGGCACCTAGGGATAAATTAGACTTTGGTTGGTGTATTCTTTCTGTTTTTCTTAGCATGGGATCATGTACTATAGAAATTCTGTGAATGACCTGGGTCTGAAGTAAGATATAATACATATGTAAATCTGTATAATTTTCATAAGATGTAATAAATTTAATTTGTTATAAGTGTAATAATAGTCAATATATATAAAGAAATAATAATACAAAAAATGAATACACTCAAAGCAATATGCAGTAAACATAAGTATGTAGATATTAATCATTTCAAATGTGGATGAATATTAATTAACAGGGCTGGGAATTGAATTCAGGCCTAGGGAACAGGCCTGAATTGCTTGTATTCAAAGAGGGTGAATTTCCCCATCCCCCAGAGTGCATTAGATTTTCCGAGACTCCAAGTGCAAATCCCAGGCCGGGCATTAAAAAACGAGCACAAAATCCAAGCCAGGGAATACCTTTAGCATTTTTAAATTTTTAAAATTCATTTTATTTTATTTTCTATACATTTTATTTATTTATTTATTTATTTTGCCAAGCACGGGACTTGAACTTAGGTCGTGGCAACTCTGCCTCAGCTTCCATCACCTTAGGCTGGGTTGGTGCAGCCTTTGGACCCACAGCCCATCCTGGGATCCTAGGCCTCAGGGGCTGACAAGAAAAAAAAATGAAAATTTTAAGGAAAAATAGCCGTAAATTGCGAACAGTTACAGTTTTCTCGGTTTTTCCTTCCATGCATGGTGATCATCCCGGGTCCAAATGACACGATTGCAACCTGTAGGTCACCTGGCCTTGTTGTCAGTGGGATGTGAGCGAAGCCATAGGCCAATCTGCGCACCTAGGCCCTGAGTTTGAATCCCAGTCATGCCACTTACAAAGGGCTGGAGAGAATAAGAAACTATTTATTGCCTGTCCATAAGAACACCAAAGGAATGTGATCAATGTCATGGTTGGATGAACAGTTTGTCAATTAGTCTAGCAAAATTAAATCCAGTATTCACAAGATGTGGATTGATTTTAATTTATAGTTTATTATGCATTAAAAGAATACAGTGTGTGTGTGCGCGCGTGTGTGTGTGTGTGTGTGTGTGTGTGTGTGTGTGTGTGTGTGTTTTGTCAGTAGTGGGGACTGAACTCTGGGCCTGGGCGTTGTCCCTCAGCTTTTCAGCTCAGGGGTAGGGTGGTACCATGTGAGACGCAGTGCCATTCCCGGCTTTTTCTGATCATGTGTTGCTGAGGAATCGAATCCATAACTCATACATGCAAGGCAAGCCCTCTCCCAATGAGCTACCTTCCCAGACCCTAAAAGAATACTATTGATTAAATGGAGTCCTCACTAAATAATCGAGAATCACTAGGAAGGTAGTATATGTCATTAAATACTAGATAGGTATCACTGGTAGTATCTAAATATATATTTATTTGTATACCACCGTCTTCATAGAAAGGTATTGCTATTTTGGCCAAACCTGTGTTTCCATCCTAGGTCCTGGGATCCACCTGGCACCTGAATGTGCTAGAGGCTGCCGTGCTGACACTCTCCCATTCGTGAATTGGGCCTCTAGGCCCTCAGTTCAGGTCCCAGCATTGCTAAAAATGTGTTCCTGGAGTAAGACTGCAAGTGTGATACCTGTTTTCCTTTTCTGTGCAAGTGCTGGGTGTCAGGTATGATGTTTATAATATGTCTGCAAAGCTACATGCTATGGAATAGATTTGAATGAATGTAATAAATGTTATAGGTGCACTCACAGTCCATAAAATAAATGGTAAACAAATAAATATATAATAAAATATAATGAATCATTCCAACAAACAAGATATAGACAATGTATGGATGTAAGTATAAATAATAAAATAAAAATGTCTATAAATGTTATGCTCTCCAGGGCTGGGGCTTGAATTCAGGCCTAGGGAACAGGTCTGAATTGCTTGTCTTCAAGGGAGGAGAGCTTCCCTTTCCTCCCCTTCCCCCAAGTGCATCAGAGTTACCTAGATCCCAAGGTGATGTCCCTGGAATGACAGACGACAAAATGGCACGAAGTCCAAGACAGGGAGCTTCAAAAATTTTGTTAATTAATTAATTAATTAAATTTTGCCAAGCACGGGGTTTGAACTCAGGTTGTGGCAACTCCTCCTCAGTTTCCGTTACCCTTGGCTGGGATGGTGCAGCCTCTGGACCCACAGCCCATCCTGGGGTCCTAGGCCTCAGGGGCTCACAGGAAAAAAAAATGAAAACAGCACTGAAAAAAAGCCACAAACCGCAGACGGTCAGCAGTTTCTGTTTTCCTTCCTTGCATGTTGACCATCCTGGATGTGAATGACATGGCTGCAACCTGTTGGTCATCTGGCATTTCTGAAGGGTGGCTCTATCAGCGAAGCCATAGGCCAACGTGGACACTAGGCCCTGAGTTCAAATCTCCGTCATGCCACTTACAAGGTGCTGAATAGCCTAAGAAACTATTGCTTGTCCATAGGAACACCAGGGGAATGTGATTAATGTTAGGCTTGGATGAGTAGTCGTCTTGCATAAAATTAAACCCAATAATCACTGACTTTAATTCATAGTTTATTATGCATTAAAAGAATACTATTGATTAAATGGAGTTCTCACTAAATACATGAGAATTGGTACGAAGGTGGTATATGCCATTGAATACTAGATAGACACTTCAGGCAGTACCTAAATATCTAAATTTATATTTGGGCTGGAAAAGTGGTTCAGTTGTAGAGCTCTTACCTTGCATGCCTGAGGCCCTGGGTTTGATTCTTCAGCAGCACATAAGCAAAAAGAAAAAAGCAGGAAGTGGCGCTGTGGCTCAAGTGTAGAGTGATAGCCTTGAGCTGAGGGACAACGCCCAAGGCCAGAGTTCAGGCCCCACGACCAGACACCAAAATAAATACATAAATTTATATTTATTTATATACTACCATCGTCATAGAAAGTTACTGCTATTTTGGCCAAACCTGGGGCTTGATCCCAGGTCCTGAGATCCACTTGGCAGCTGAATGGGTAAGAGGCTGAGATGCTGACACTCACCCATTCATGAATTGGGCCTCTCGGGCCTTCACATCAGGTCCCATCATTGCCAAAAATTTCTTCCTGGTGTAGGATTTCAAGGGTGACACCTGTTTTCCTTTTCTGTACAAGTTCATATTATGTCTGCAAAGCTACATGCTATGGAATAGATGGGAATAAATGTAATAAATGTTATAGGTGCACTCACGGTCCATAAAATAAATGCTAAATAAATAAAAAAATATAATGAATCACTGCAAAAAACATGATATAGGCTGAATATATTGATGTAAGTATAAATCATATATTTAACATGTCTATAAATGATATGAGGTGCTTGATTTCAGGCCTAGGGAAGAGTTTAGTTAATGCATGATTCTCATAGGAAATGATAGGCAAGATGTATGGCACAACAATTAGTTTTAATTAAGAGTTCATGAAGTGTGACAATGAGAATCACATTCAGGAATTGGAGGCATTGGGAAAGATCCAAGAATCGGTTCTCAAATGGTAGATAGGATTCAAACACAGCTCGCTACATCTCCTACTCTATCCATATAGGTAATTAGCATACTAGCTTCAGCTTATGAATGGATGAATATTGTGCCCCATCCCCACCCTGGGGCTCGATCTCAGGTCCTGGGTATGACTAGCTCCTTAGTGGCTCACAAGCTGATGGGCTCATGTGGACCCATTTGTCTGTTGGGTTTCCTAGATCCCAAGTTCAAATCCCAGCACTACCAAAAGGTTTATCTTGATGTGAGAAGCAAATCCTTGCCTCTGTTTTCCTGTACTGTATAAGTGCTGGGTCTCAGCAAAAATCAAGAAAGCATTGGCAACTCTACACCCGTGGGAATAGGTTGTCATCCATGTCAGCACAGTTTTATTTGTCATTCTATGCTCAATAAAATACATATTACATCCTTGAAAAAGACACAAAATAAAATGAATAACTATACTAAATGCAAGATGCATACCACACCTGTATGTAAATAGAGATCCTATGTTTAAAAGAGCTGGGCTTCTTATTTTGTCCAGTGCTGGGGCTTCAGATCAGGCCCCACACCAGGCCTGACATTCTTGTCTTCAAGGATGGTGAGCCTCCCTTTTCCCCACAGTGCAACCTAGTTACCCAGACCTGAGTTCAAATCCCAGCACTGACATAAGATTCATCCTGATGTCAGAAGCCAGTCGTTGCACCTGTTTTCCTCTCCTGTGAATGTCTTGGTTCTCAGCTACACTGGAGAATGAATGCATAGGCAACCCTATAACCATGGGAACAGGTTGACAGGTTGTCATCCATGTCAGCACAGTTATATAGCTGTCACACTACTCAGTAAAATACACAATACCTCCATAAATTAGACACAAATTAAGGAGAAGTGCACCCAATGCAAAATGATGCCCGCACATGTATGTCAATATAGATCCTACGTTTAAATTATGAATTTAGGACTATGCTGGCCCTCCCTGGGGTTCGAGGTCAGGTCCTGGAAAAGGTCTACCTCCTTAGTTGCTCACAAGCTGGTATCCTCACCTTTTGCCAATTGGGCCTGCTAGGCTCTGTGTTAAAATCCCAGTACTGCCAATAGATGAACGCTCATGTGAGAAGCCCATCGATCCACCTGTTTTCCTATGAAAGTCCAGGTTCTCAGGGAGGATGGAGAATGCTATATAGGCAACTCTATATCCATGGGAATAGGTTGTCATCCGTTTCGGCACAGTTATGCCTGTCATGATGCTCAATAAAACACAAAATGCATACATGACTAAGAAACACAATAACAAAAGTAACTACACTGAATGCACGAGGCATTCCACACATGTATGTAAATAGAGATCCTATATGTAAAATAGGTGGGTATATTATTTTTGCCAATACTGGGAATTCATTTCAGGCCCTGTGACCTAGCCTGATATTGTAGTCTTCAAGGATGGTGAGCTTCCCTTTCCTCCACAATGCTGTAGATTTACCCAGACCTGAGTTGGAAACCCAGCTGTGGAAGAAAAATGGTGCCAATTCTCAGCCAGGGGGCTTTATTATTATTAATTCACAAGGAAAGGATTTGAACTCAGTTCGTGATAACTCTGCCTCAGCTTCAATCACCTCAGGGTGACAGGCTGTCATGGGCCCATAGCCAATCCTGGGATCCTAGGCCTTGAAGTCTTGCAAGAAAACACACACACACACAGAAACACACACACACACACACACACACAGAGAGAGAGAGAGAGAGAGAGAGAGAGAGAGAGAGATTTTTTACATTTTTTTTCCTTTCCACGGTGACCATCCTGGGTCTGAATGACACGCCTACAAATGGTATTTCACCTTGCATTGGCGAAGGCTAGTGGGCTATCGGGGAAGCCATAGGCCCATGCATCAATGTAGGCCCTGAGTTCAAATGCTGGTCCTGACAGCTACCAATCAGGGGATTTCCCAAGAGAATCATTCCTATGCATCAGAATACCAATGGAATTTTAGCAAACTATGAATGAGAAGTTTCTGCATGCATCAGTCTAGTCTAAAATTAGATGCATTGATTTTATTGCATAGTTGATCTTATGAATCCTATTCCTTCAATGGCTCATAATAACTACCTAAGAGTTGGTAAGAATGTAGTTGATGTCATTGAATCCTAGGTAGATGTCTCTGGGACTCTATACAAATATATATTTATTGGTATACTACCACCTGTCTATCAATGTATCGCTATTTTGTCCACCCCTGTAGCTCGATGTCAGGGTCTGGGAACTGACTGGCATTTTCTTGGGATAGAGGGTGCCGTTTTGACAAACCCATTGATGAATTGTGTTTGCTAGGCCCTGAGTTCAGATCCCAGCACTGCCAACAATTGGATCGTGGAGTAAGAAGCCAAGTGCGACACCTGTTTTCCTTTGCTCTGAGCATTCTGGGTGTCAGACATGATGGAGAACATGTCTACAAATCTAGATACTATGTAATAGGATGTCATCAAAATAATAAATGGAATGCATGTTATCACAGTCAATAAAATAAATGGTAAATAGATGAATAAAACAAAAATACAATAAATAACCACAACAAACAGGATATGTACTGAACATCTATAAGTAAGTACAAATCCTATCATTACAATGTATATAAATAGTATGTTTCCCAGGGCTGGGGCTTGAATTCAAGCCTAGGGAGTAAGCCTATCTTTCTTGACTTCAAGCACGGTAAGATTCCCCTTTGTCCACAGTTACCCAGACCCTGAGTTCAAATCCAAAACGTGGCAGAAAAAACTGCACCAATTGCAAGCCAGGGAGATTATTTATTTACTTATTTATTTTTATTTTTATTTTTTTTGTGAAGCAAGGTCTTGAACTCAGATCATGGCAACTCTGTCTCAGCTTCCATCACCCTAGTCTGGGGTGCAGCCACTGGAACCACAGGCAATCCTGGGATCTTTCACCTCCAGGCCTTGTGGAGGGGAAAAACGCGCAAAGAAGAAGTGGTGGGATGAAGTTTTAGCATTTTGCACCATGACCATTTGGGTCTGAATTACACGGCTCCAAAGGGTACTTCACCTTGTATTGCTGAAGGCTGGCAGGGTACTGGGGAAGACATAGTCCTACAGGGCAATATAAGCCTAGAGTCGAATCCCAGTCGTGTCACTTCCGGATGGCGGGAGATCCTAAGCGACTGACTCATTCCCATTTATAGGAATAATGATTGAATGTTGTAAGTGTCACGGTTGAATGAGTTGCTCATGAATGATACTCTTATAAAATTAGACATTATGATTTCTGTAGGCTGATTGATTTTATTTATATATGAAGCATTAAAAGACTACTATTTCTGGAAGTAGTGCTGTGGCTCAAGTGGTAGAGCACTCGCTTTGAGCTGAACAGTGCAGGGACAGCGCCCAAACCCAGAGTTCAAGCCCCACGACCAACAAAAAAAAAAAAAAAAAAGGTTTCTGTTTCTAAAAAGACTACTATTTCTCACAGGGACACTGATTTACTTCATAGTTTAGTAAGGATGAAAACAATAACATTAATTATATGGAGGCATAATAAATACCCAAGAATTGTTAGCAATGTAATCTATATAACTGAATAATGGATAGACATCTCTGGCACACTGTAAAGATATAGATTTATTAGCATACTACCATCTGCGTGTCAAACTGTTCTTATTTTGTCAACCCCTGGGGCTCAATCTCAGGTCCTGGGAAATGCCTGTCAGCTCAATTTGCCCCAGGATGGCATGCTGACACTCAATCATTCATGAATTTGGCCCTGTAGGACATGAGTTCAGATGCCAGCACTCCCAAACAATGAATCGTGGAGTAAGAAGCAGATGGTGACACGTTTTCCTTTTCTGTGAAAGTCCTGTGTGTCAGGTATGAAGTGGAATACATATGCAGACCTATATCCTATGTAATCAATATTCTATGCGCTATAATAGTCAAGAAATAAATGGTCACTACATGAACAAAACAAAAAATAAAATGAATAACTACACTAAATGCAATATGAAGTCAATGTATGAATGTAAATATAAATCATATATTTAAAATGCACAAAAAATAGGATGTTTTCTAGGGGTGGGGATCAATTTCAGGCCTAAGGAACAGACTTGAATTTCTTGACTTCAAGAAAGCAAGCTTCCCCTTGCTACACAGTGCAACAGATTTACCCAGACCATGAGTTCCAATCTCAATCCTGGCACAAAAAAATGGCATCTCTATGCTATGTGACGCCCAATTCTTAGTTATTTCATTATTTCTTCTTTGAATGAATGTAATTTTTTAAATGCTTCATAAAGTATTGATTAAAATCAGTGTCCTAGAATATAATTGTGTATAATTTTATCCTAGAATCATTCAAGAACTGCCATTCAATCATGATATACATCACATTCCATTGGTATTCATATGGATAGATATGAGTTTTTTAGGATCTCCTGCCATTTGGAGGTGGCAGGACCAGGATTCGAATTTGGGCTCCAGCTACCACCACTTAAACCCGAAGATAGAGAACTCACCAGTCTGTCCAAGAACATCAGCAAGACCAATGATTAAGCAGACACCAGTGGCTCTCAGCAGTCTTCCATGATACTTAAAAGGCTGTGAAAGGAGATTCATGGTCAAAGTCACCCTAGGCTGGAAAGTTGGACCCCTGTCCAACTTTAATGTCAACAAAGCCAGAAGTAGAGCCGTGTGGCTCCAGTGGTAGAGGGGTAGCCTTGAGCAAAAGCAGCTCACGAACTGTGCCTAGGTCCTGAGGTCAATGGCCAGGACTGGCAACAAACAGGCATACACAACAATCTGTGCAGCTATCCGGCTAAAGCAGGTCACCCTCTTCTTCCCAACTGGATTGGACAAAGTTCCCTGGGAAAGGGGCTGCTGTCATTTTTGACTCCGCCCATTCTGCCTGCATCACAGGATACCAGCCACAACCTCATTCAATCATGGTTCTTTCTGACCAATGGGATAAAAGAATCCTGGCCACACCCACATTCCATGCTGCCCTGTAGCACCAAGATTCCCTCTGTTGGTTGACACCACTACCAGCAGTTGAGAAGGTAGAGGTAACTGAGTCTTAAGCAAGAGTCTTGACATGAATTTGGAGTACAGTAGGAAATTGACGACCTAGTCAGAGAGTGGGAGAATAGAGGATTTCCCAGAGCCTGGGAATGTGGCCAGCCCATCTTTCCCATCCCAGTGCTCAGATGTCTGAAACAAGACTCCGTGAGAGAGCTGTAAGTAACAAATTACTGCCAGAATACCAGCAGAATAATCCTCCCATCAGACCTACAACATTCAAGAAAACAAAGATTAGATAAAAGGGAAGAATCCCAAAGACAAATACCACTGGGGAGGGTAATTCAACGGAGGGTCTGGCCAAAGATGATGCCGACCACGGGCCTCCCCTGCCTTTGGACACAGTCACAGCCACCAGGGTCCAGAGTGTCAAGGGTCCCAATACCAATAAGAATATGCAGAGGTGCTTCCGACATGTGGTGCCTGCCCTGGACCGCAGCAAAGAAGAAACCAGGTGCTCTATGCCAAGATCCAACCACTGAAGCAGGAAAATACAGACCTGTAGGATTGAAAAGAGAAAGAGAAGGAGAAGGTAGCCCAAGTACACAAAGCACCAAAAGCAGCTAGACATCCACAAGCCACCCATACAGAGGTTGGTTTCGGCAGAAAGTGATTTACAATCGACACCAGCCAACATACAGCTCACGGCCAATGACAGAGAAATGGAGCACAAAGCTCTCACCAGCTGCCTACAGGCCGCAGAGCAGCACATGTCAGAGCTAGAGATGGTGGCTTCTGTGGTTACTACTTACAGAAGGAGACTGAAATTTTGTTCGAACAGCTGAATGATGTAACACTTCAGCACAAGGAAAAGAAGAGAAGCTTTTATGACCTGCAGCAAGTGAACACAGAGTTTTAGGAGAAGCTGGAAACAACATTCTGGACATAGAGTAGCAGCAGGAAGATCAGAATCTGCAAGTTCCAACAAGTGCTGGAGGGGTGTGAGGTACTAAAGAGACTTCAGGACAACCTGAGCTGAATGGTGACTGCAACGAATCTGGAGACAGACACCTTCTCACAGAACCTGAGCATTGAGAGGTCCACGCAGAAGAAGAAGCCCTGGTGGCCGACGGAGCAGGTGAACCAACTGACAGAGGAGTAGTGAGGATGGAGGTAGGTGCTGCACCTAGAGAATGAGCTGAGGGAACTGAGAAGGAAGTTGGCAGAGCTATGGCCCTCCGTGGGTCCATCTCAGGAGGAGCAGCACCTGAAGGTCCACGCCTACCGCACGCAGATGCAGTTGAAAACCTGGAGGAACAACTTCACATCCAGGTCCAGGAAATTGTGTAATTTATTACCACTTACCTAGTGTTGGTGTTAATCCTCGAGGCCTTTTGCCTCTTAAAATATGGCAAATGGATGTTACTCATGTACCTGAATTTGGACGCCAGAAATTCGTACATGTTTCTGTAGACACATGCTCTGGCATTAGATATGCCTCCCCTATGACTGGAGAAAAGGCACATCAGGTTATTACCCACTGCCTAGAGGTGTGGGCGGCTTGGGGCAAACCAAAACAGCTCAAAACTGATAATGGTCCTGCATGTGCAGGAAATCAATTTTTCTCCTTTTGCAAAGCAATGGATGTTCAACTTCTTCATGGGTTGCCCTATAACTCTCAAGGTCAAGGCATCATAGAACATGCACATCGCACGCTAAAGGAGACTTTACAAAAACAAAAAGGGGGAATTGGCCATGGCCATACCCTTAAGGAAAGGCTTTCTCTTGCTTTATTCACTATTAATTTTTTAAATTTGGATGCTCAAGGCCTGTCTGCGGTAGACAGGCATAACAAGTCTCAAGGTCTAACAAAAGGAATGGTAAAATGGAAAGATATTTTGACAGGGCTCTGGCGCGGGCCTGATCCTGTACTAACATGGGCATGAGGTTCTGTTTGTGTTTTTCCACAGGACCAACAGGAGCCGGTTTGGGTACCTGAACGACTCGTTAGGAGGGTCCAAGGAGAAGAAGCACAAGATGCAAGGGGTGGTGATGATTCTTCTGATCGCCCTCACAAAGATACAGCCTGTAAGACCAGTGCTGAGATGGGGGATCCTGTTCGTGTTCCCGAGACCGATGCCCTTATCTTTTAGGCAATTTGACTGGAGAGTTTGACAGCTGTGGATCATTTGAAGGAGTGGGCGGGAATGGGCTCTCTTATTGGTATCCTGGCATTGGTGATCTTGCTGTGCCTGTGGTGCATATGCCGGATTAGGAGCTCGCAGCGCAGGAGTATGGCTATGGTGGTCCAGGCCTTCATTGCCATTGAGGCCAGACAGTCCCCCTACATGTGGCTTGCCACGTTAAAGGAATAGCACAGGGTGTGAGGCAAACGCACTGCACTTGGGAATCACTCCCTGGCTTGAGCCCAAGAAGAGAATGTTGGGTTGCAAGTGGGTTGATGCCCAAGATCCCACCTCTGCAAAAAAGGCATCGGACGGGCCTGGTCATCACTGGGGTAGGCGCCCCTCAGGCGAAGACCAGTGCAAGGTCCTCTCATTAATGTTTTAGACAGAGGCCCAACCTCTACTCTTACCTGTTGCTTAATAAAACAAAAAAGGGGGAGCTGTGGAGAGCTGCGGGAGCCGCGCCCAAAGACGGCGTGGACGTAAGGCGCGGCCACAAAAGCAACATTGTAGCTGGTGCGGCTACGACCAAAGATGGCACTGGCTCCCGCCTTCCGTCTTCCCAGTGACGAGTGCTCTCTGTAAAAAACAACTCCTTATATGGCTATGACTTGGCTCCTAGTTTGCTTCCGTGTTTGCAGCCCTATCGGTATATGCCACGTGGCGCTTCGGGATTGGCCATCCAGGAGGCTTATAACCGGAGCGCGGGGGCGGTGGGACAGAGAATCAGGAAAAAGCCGGCAGAAGAAGCAGGAGAGAAGATGTTGTAAAAGGTCCTGAATAAACCGCCTGAAAGAAGAACCTGTTGTTGCGTCATCCTTGCGGGTCGAGGCGGTCGAGACAGAGCCACCATAGGGACACTTCTTGTTTTCTGATGGTTCATTGAGGATAAGAGTCTCACACACTTTCCTGTCCAAGCTGGCTTGGAAGCCAGATCTTAACTTCCTGACTACCTAGGATGACAGGCGTGAGCCACCAGTGCCCAGCATGTGATGACTTTTTAAAGGATCTTGGCGAGTCTCTAAAAGGAACCCCAAAGGGTCTGAATAGACCACGACCCAATCAAGGAGCTAGGATTGGGGAAGGCTGACATTCTAGCCATTCTGTTCCCCAAAATTATAGATGTCAGGTGGTGTTGGATGCATCGAACTCCTAGGCCAACAACCACAGACTTAGTGGGAAAAAGGTAGAGAATACCAAAAGGTTACAGTGTAGAAATCTCTGATTTTGCAGGCATATGGGTTTTGTGTGTGTGTGTGTGTGTGTGTGACTGTCCTTCAGCTCTATTTGATCAAGACTAGTGGTGTACAATTTGAGCCCCACCTCCCCTTCCAGCTTTTTCTTTGTGGAATTGAACCCAGAGCTTCAGGCTTGCTAGGTGACCACTCTATCACTGAGTCACATTCTCAGCTAGGATGATCCCCCGCCCCCAAACCCATATGGCCAATCCTCAGATAAATAAGAAGTAGGGGCTAGGATGAATATGAAGCAGTGACCAGGATTATAGGCATGAGCTACTGATATCCAGCTGCATGGATGTCTTTTCATACTTTTATTCTAACAGCTGTCTACTTAGATCGCTGACCTCTATATCAGCTCCCAACAGCCCCTGACTGTGTGGAGATCATAATGCTCAAACTTGTCCTCAGGAGAGGTTATGGTTCCTCTGAAGCCCGGAGGGGTAGGGGAAGGGGTACAAGGAATAACTGTAGATGGGTGCTCGGCTGGAAATAAGTATTCTGTTTTATCCAAGAAGGAAAGTGTGTCCAGATGCTAATGGCTCATGCTCTCATATTCCTAGCTCACTTAGCAGGCTGAGATTGGAGGATTAACATTCAGATGCAGCCCAGTAAGAATTGTCTGTGAGACTCTCCTCTCCCAAGAACCACATCATGAAGGATGGAAGAAAAGCTGTGGCTCAAGTGGTAGAGTGGTATCCTTGAATGAAAAAACTAAGGGACAAAGCATGGGCCCTGGATTCAAGCCCTACTACCAAGATGCACTCATGTGCACGTGCACACAAGTGCGCGCGCGCACATACACACACACACACACACACACTCAGAAGAAGGTAGTAATGATAAGCTGAGCTAGAACTGGGGGCAGTCCTGAGGCATAATCATAGTAAACTCTCAAGCCACATCAGGTATTTCACCTTAAGTCCTTCTTGGGCTGAGGGGTCTGGGCTATGGTAATAAGTTCCATGGAACCTGCCCCTCCATCCCACACAGGGATATAAAACCAAGGGAAGGACACTATGAATGCTCCTTTGTAGTTGTCCCATGATTGCAGACCTTCATCTGCCCCTGTGCACTGGTGAGTTGAGCAGAGCTCCGAGCCCCTGAACTCCTGGAACATAGTGACTGCTACAAGCAGCAGGCAGCCTGCTTTGGATTCCTCAGCCTACAATTCTTTCATGAGCCCAACTCAAAACCTGCCCAAGGTGTGCCTGACAAATTCACATTCTTGTGATTCCCTTGTGAGCTGTCATTAACTGGTCCAACCCTTCTGGCCAAGAACCGTGGTCTGAGACATCGATTTAGTGCTCAGATCCACACTGCACTCATGACAGATGCCCTTCTGATGACCGGCCGATGACCTACATGCCACAAGGCTTGATCCTTATCTGGTACTGTGTCCTGCTCTGTAGGCAAAGGCCTTCAAGGAGGCTGCTCTCAAGACTTTTAGGACACATAGCCATTGGAAGACCATCAGGAGACCACTGGAAAGTACTCTGACTAGAGCCACAACATGAGGTCAAAGCAGGCAAGGTATTGGTCATGGGGCTCTAAATCTGGGCCTGGGCACTGTCCCTCAGCTCTTCAGCTTAGCACTTCAGCCACATCGCCGCTTCTGGTTTTCTGGTGGATCCCTGGAGATCAGAGTCTCCCAGATATTCCAGTCCAGGCTGGCTTTGAACGGCAATCCTCACATCTCAGCCTCCTGAGGAGCTAGGAGGACCAGCATAAGCCACACATGCCTGGCTGATCTGGCCTTTTACCACAGTGGACTATTAGCTCGTGAAAGCTTTTCTTTATTTTTTAGGTGCCAGTACTGGGGCCTGAACTCAGGGTCTGGCCTGTAGGCTCTTAATGTTTTCTCTCAATGCGGACATGCTACCACTTGAGCCACAGCTCCATTTCTGGCTTTTGGGAAAGAAAGTCTCACTAACGTTGCTCCCTTGAGATGGCTTTGACCCACGAACTCTGATCTCAATATCCTGAGTAGCTAGGATTTACAAGGGTTGAGCCACTGGTGGGATTGAGCTAGAAGCTTTTCTTAAACAAGAGTTCTTCCCTGCATTTGCCATGACTCCTCTTTGCAAAGAGAGCCTGAGGGTCACGAGCTGTGATAAATAGGCTTCCAGCCACAGAAATTGTCTGGGGTCTTTGGTGAAATGTCAAGCTAATCTTTCCCTGGGCCTCATTCCGGGACCCCACCTTCTGCCCTACCTGTGACTCAAGATCAAAACTTGACCCAGCCTTCAGTGTTCTGCCAGACTTGTCTAAAGCCACAGAACCTTCGTTCCATCCACACCACCTGCTCTACACCACACCTCAGGACCTTTGCCCATGCTGTACCTTGTACCTGAGGCTCTCTGTCCTGTTCCACATCTTAGAACTCCTGTGGAATTTTGACACTGACTATATCACCTCCTGGAGCAAGACTTTCCTTCCCTTCTCCCTTTTAAAAAAAATACTGAGTTTCTAGAGGTGGAATTTCTGCAGGCTGACTGTCAAATTCTCTATCTTGGTGTGTGCATTGTGTGTGTGTGTGTGTGTGTGTGTGTGTGTGTGTGTGTGTGTGTGTGTGTATGTGTGTGTGTGTGCACGTGTGCGTGTCCTGGGGTTTGAATTCAGGGTCTGTACACTATCCCTGTTCTTTTGTGCTCAAGACTAGCACTCTTCTACTTCAACCACAGCTCCACTTCTGGATTTTTGGTTGTTTAATTCTAGAAAAGATTCTCATATAGACTTTCTTGCTTGCATTTGGGATCCTCAGATCTCAGCCTCCTGAGTAGCTAAGGTTACAGTGGTGAGAAAACAGCACCTGCCCTCTAATGATTACCCATAACTATGGCCCTCCTCTAAGTCCCAGAAGAATATGTCTGACTATGCTCACATTTTTTTATTGCTGGTTTTGTTTTTTTTTGTTTTTTTGCCAATCTTGGGGCTTGAACTCAGAGTCTGGGTATGTTCCTGAGCTTCTTTTGCTCAAGGTTAGCACTTTTATTGGTTAAACCACAGTGTCACTTTTGGCTTTTTCTGTTTCCGTTGTAGGAAGGAATCGAACTCAGGACTTCATGTGTGCTAAGTAAGCAGTCTACCAGTAAGCCACATTCGAAGCCCACGGCTTACTTCTTACGGGAGTTATGACGGTGGGATTTATTGGATTACTCCTTTTGGCACATAAATTGCTGGCGATTTCCTATCTTTCCCAGGATTTGGGACCAGCCTGAGACTCAGCAATGAGGTATTATGAATGAGTGATGGCCACCAGGCCCCAGAGGTCTAGGCTCACATCCTAATGAGGGATATAGGATATAGAGCCACAGCCTTCGACAACTCCGTCAGCCTAAGAATTGTGGTTTCCCTTCAGAAGTGCCGGACATAATGCAGCCGTTGTACACACCATTTGCACACACCAGCCCAGGCAAATCCTTCCTGGCTTCAGTTCTTAAACTGCAGTGAAGGATGCTTATTCAAGCTGCCTGCTCAGACTTAGTACTCTCTGAGAGCTTGTTCCAGCTTGTCCAGGTTGGGGGGCTGGGCATGGGTACCTGCTGAATGCCCATCATCCAGGCCCTGTTCCTGAGTCCTTTTGCTCAAGTGTAGTTCTCTGCAACTTGAGCCACAGGGTCACTCAGGGTTTTTTTTTTGTTGTTATTTTGTTTTTATTTCATGTGATCTCTTAAGAAATATTAGTGTCGTGGTCTTTCCTACCCAGACTGAATTCAAATTTGCATCTCAGCCTCCTGAAGAGCTAGGATTACAGGCAAGAGCCACTGAAACTTGGCTTCCTTTTCTTCTTTTTGTTCTTTTTTTCTTGACAATGAAATCTTCAAGGTGTCATTCCAATGGTTTGCATTCGAAGTGAACTTCCCAGGCCTGGAATTTGAATGCTAGCACTACCACCCACAAATGATGGGAGATCCTGACAAACTCATTCCTATCCATGTGAATGCTAATGGAATGTTATGAAAGTAATAATTAAATTTGCAATTAGAATGCCACACAAAAATTATTGAATATATATCTTCCATTCTAGCACCATGGTATGATTAAGGATATTGACTGATTTTTTATTAATGATTTTATAATATTAGATGATGATACTGAAGTGCTCCCATCGCAGGACCCCCACCAAGAAGACCACCAAGAATCAGACGTTCTGAAATGCAAAAGCAAGGCTTTATTCAGTTGGGCTGCAGCCTGGGCCTCGTCCTAGACACCGACACAGTGGAGCTTAGGAGCAAGCCCCGAGCTGGAATTTCATAGGGCTTATAAAGGCAAAGACTACAAAGTTACAGTAACCAGATGTGTTAACAGGACATCTTAGGGTGATAAGGGGTGACAGGGGGTGATCAGACCATTTGGGCTAGGGCAATAAAGAGCAGGGGGCTATCTGTGAAGCAAGGGAAGTTTGTGGCCACAGATAACTCTGTCCTTGGGATTTATGTCAGCTCTGGTTAACTTCAACATGGACAGGTCAGTTCCTGGAATTTATGTTTGCTCTGGGTCACTCATAATTTAACATAAAGGACAGAATGGCTGGTGCCTCAAAATGGAGTTACTTCAACTCTTCAATACTTCATTAAATGAAAGTATAATTTAATAACTAATAATTTGTAATAATATATAACTTAATAATATCCTCACACTCTCTGTGCTATGACATCATTCTATTCAAAGCAAATTTCTTAGCTGGGTGCTATTCTTCATAATGACTTAGGATGTTTTCTGATAGAAATACATGCATATATACACAGACACATGGAATTACTGGCTCTTTCTTTTTAATGCAGGTCCTGAGGCTTGAACTATGAACCTAGAAATTGTCCCTGAGCTCCATTTACACAAGGAAGTACTTTATTGTGCCTTAATCCATGATACTTCATTAAATGGAGGCATAATTTAATACCTAATAATTATTAGTAATATATTACATGTAATTTAATAATATGTAGACATCTCACATTCTATAAATATATTTATATTTAAATGTACTTTGGAATATACATATACATCTCTCTCTCTCTTTCTCTCTCTCTATATATATTTATATACATGTATTTGCAGCAATTTACATATCTATCTATTTATATATTGGCGACTCTTGGGGCTAGAACTCAGGTCTTGGGAACTGCCTGGCATTTAATTTGTTTGAGACTGCTGTGCTTACTCTGACCCCTTGATGAATTAGACATTCCAGGCCCTGAGTTCAAATCCCAGCAGTGCCAAATTCAATTGGTGGAGTAAGAAGCCAATGTTGACCTGATTTCCTTTCTGTGGAAATATTGTGTCCTAGGTACAATATGTAATATCTATGCAAATACGTATATATGATATATATTATACATGTATATAAATATTTTTTTTGCCAGTTCTAAGGCTGGAATTCACACACTGGGAAATGCTCCAGAGTTTTTTTTCTTCTAGGAGATTAGCTTTCACTTCACTCAGAGCACAATAGGGTTACTCAGTCCCTGAGTTCAAATTCCATGTATGGCAGATAAAATAACCCAAACTCCTAGCCAGGACCTTAACTTTTTTGGGTGGCAGGCACGGAGCTTGAACTTTGGTCACAACAACTCTGCCTCAGTCTTGATTACCCTAGGCTGGGGTGCAGCTTTTACACCCACAGATGATCCAGGGATCCTAGGACCCTAGTTCAACTCCCAGCTTTGACAAAAAATTAAACCAACCAAGATGAAGGAGCAAAAACCAAGAAGTTTTAGACAACAGTTTTAACTTTGTTTCCTTTGCACAGTGACCATCCTGGGTCTCAATGACTCGGCTTCACAATTGTACATGACCTTGCATGGCCGAAGGCTGGCAGGCTGGCAGTGAAGCCTGAGCCCAACCAAAACACCTAGGCCCTGAGTTTGATCCTGGGACTTCCACCTACTCGTTCCTATCTATAGAAACAATAATAGAATCTTTGTAATGTACCAATTGAACTACTAATTAGCTAGTCATTATAGTATAAGTTTGTACTTAATAAATATAGGTCATTGATTAATTTAATT
Source organism: Dipodomys spectabilis (assembly GCF_019054845.1). Classification (NCBI taxonomy): domain Eukaryota; kingdom Metazoa; phylum Chordata; class Mammalia; order Rodentia; family Heteromyidae; genus Dipodomys; species Dipodomys spectabilis. The sequence continues at coordinate 7,668,909 of NW_024870905.1, forward strand.
AATATTTTATTTAGTCTCCCACCGTGATTAATTAATGGAGGCATAATTTTAGTCCAAATAATTTATAGTAATAGAATATATAAAAATAAGATATAGTCATCACTCTTTATATAGAGTTATACACTGGAATCTACATGTCTATCTGTCTCTCTATATAACTTTATTTATAGATGCATATACGTATGCAAATACACATGCTGCAATCTACATATCTATCTGTTTATATATTGGCCACTCCTAGGGCTTCATCTCAGGTCCTCAAATTTGCCCGACAATTTCACTTGCGTCAGACTGGTGTGCTAACATTGACCCATTCAAAAAGTGGGCCTTCTAGGTCCGGAGTTCAAATCACACAACTGCCAAAAACTTAATCATGGTAGAAAAAGCCAATTGTCCCACTTGTTTTACTTATCAATGAAAGTCCTGGGTCTCAGGAATGATGTATAATACATAGGCAAATCTATGTTCTATTTAATAGGATGTAAAAAATGTTATACATGTAATCATACTCTCTAAAATATATAATAAATAAATAAATAACAAAATAAAATGAATAACTACGCTAACTGCAATATGCAGTAAACATATATAAGTAAATATAAATCATGTATTTAAAATGTATATGAATATTATTTTTGCGAGTGCTAGGGCTTGAATTCAGCCCCTGGGAACAGGCCTGTCTTTCTTGTCTTCCAGCATTTTGAGCTTTCCCTTCCCTCACAGTACTGCAGATTTACCCAGACCATGAGTTCAAATCCCAGGCCCGGCAGAAAAAATAGCACGAATACGCCAAGTAGCCTCATAATTATTTAAATATTTTAATGTATCTATTTATATATGTATGTATGCATGAATGTATTATGTATTTTTATTTTGTCAATCTCAATGGCAGCTCTCCCTCAGCTTTGATCCCTCTAGGCTGGGCTGCAGCCAGTGGACCCACAGCCGAACCTAGCTTCCTGGGCCTCAAAGGCTGACAGGAAAAATAAATAAATAAAACGACACAGAAAAAAAAACAGTAACTTGCAGATGTCTGACGGTTTTACATTTGTTCTCTTTTCAAGGTGACCATTCTGGGTCTAAATGATAGGGCTGAAAAGTGTTGGTAACCTGCCATTGCTGAAGGCTGTCGGGCTTCCAGGGAATCCATGGGCCAACACGACAACATAGGTCCTGTGTTAGAAGCTGGGTCCTGACCCCTACCAATGGAGGGAGATCTTAAGATCTCGTTCCTATTCATAGGAATACCGATGGAAAGTTATGAATGTCAAGGTTGAATTAGTTGTTCCTGAATGATACTAGTATAAAATTAGAGAGTGATTTGAGGAGGCCGATGGATTTCAATGGATATTTTTGGCACATTAAAAGAATACTTTTAATTACATGGACACAATAGTTTCGGGACAGTGGTCAATTTAATTAATAATTCATTAAGGATGAAAACAGTAATATTAATTACATGGAGTCATAATAAATACCCAAGAATTAGTAGGAATGTAGCCTATATAACTGAACAATGTATAGACATCTCTGGCACTCTATAAAGATCTATATTTATTTGTGTATTACTATCTGCATGTCAATCTGTTCTTGTTTTGTCAACCCCTGGGGCTCAATCTCAGGTGCTGGGAACTGCTTGTCGGCTCAATATGCCCCAGGCTGGCGTGCTGACACTCACCCATTCATGAATTGGGCCTTGTTGGCTGTGAGTTCAGATGCCAGCACTCACAAAAATTGAATCGTGCAGTAAGACACAGGATGACTCATGCTTTCTTTTTCTGTGAAAGTCCTGGGTGTCAGGTGTGAAGTTTCATACATAGGCAATTCTATTTCCTATGTAATAAATGTAGTAATTATTCCATGTGTTATAGCAGTCAATAAAATAAATGGTAAATAAATAAAAAAAATAAAATGAATAACTTCATTAAGCACAATTTGGAGTCAACATACAGGGCTGAATCTCAGGGCCTGGGCACTACCTGGCAGCTGAATTGGTTAGTGGCTGCTGTGCTGGCAGTCACCCATTCAGGAACTGAGCCTTCTTTGCCCTGAGTTTAGATCCCAGCACTGCCAAAATGTAATTTTGGAGTGAGAAGCCGAGTGTGACACATGTTTTCCTTTTCTGTGAAAGTGCTCAGTGTCAGGTAGGATGTATAATTTGGATGCAAATCGATATGCTATGTAATAAGATGTAATAAAGGTAAAAAACATAGGTAGAAGAATTGCCACTACAGTAAATGATAAACAGATAGAATTCGTAGTGAATCATTCTAGGATAAAATTAGATGCAATAAGTGTAGGATGTGCACTAAGTTTAATTAATATTTATTAAGCATTAACAGAATAAAAATTACATGGAGATATAATTAAATAACTAATAATTGATAGTAACACATGATGCATAATTTAATAATATGTAGACATTGGTCTCATTCTATGAAATATCTAATTATATGTATGGATTTATGTACATATATGAGAAACAATTATAGGATATTGAGTAATTATTAATTAATGCTTTATTAATTGTTAACTGGGACACATCATTAAATGGAGACATAATTTAATACCTAATAATTGGTAGTAATATTATCTATAATTTAATAATATGCAGAAATCTATTTTGTGTATATATGTAATATTTATATACAGCAATCTCTATTTATTTGTACCTCGTTCACTCCTGGGGCTCAGTGGTTGAGTGCTCCCCTAATAAGCACGAAGCCCTGGGTTCGATTCTTCAGTGCCACAAAACAGAAAACCCAGAAGTTCTGCTGTCTTTCAATCAATTGAGTGCTAGCCTTGAACACAAACGTTTAGGGACAGTGTCTAAGCTCTTTCTCAAGCCCCAGGTCTGATGCTAATAAAAGGTAGAATGTTCTTACTGCAATTATAGAAGTACAGAACTTCAAATACCTCATTAGAGATCAAGCTAGGAGTCTGGTGTTGACAGCTGCCACCTAACCTGACTTAGCCACATGTAAACTGCTGCAACCCAGCTCCACGGGTTACCCATGTAACCCGTGGCTCAGGGGCTTTAAAACCCAGTCCAGGAAGGAAGTCTGAGAGGCACCTCAAAATGTGGCTCCAAGAGGTAGAGCTCTAGCCCTGAGCAAATGTTATTAGAACAATATCCCCATGCTTTGGGTTCAAGCCCCATGGTTAACACCATCTCCCCAAAAAAGCACCCCACTAAACAATTAGATGTGAACTTGTTTGGCTTGTAAATTTTTCCTCGAAGAATGGTGATACTGATGAAAGCACCCTAATTCTAATGACAGCTTGTGGCATGGAGCTATGTGCTGAGTCCTCCATAGGGTGCTCCATTCTGAGTCCCGCACAGGGTGCCATGTGCTGAGTCTTTCATAGGATGCAGTGTCCTGAGTCCTGCATTGGGTGCTGGGTGCTGAGTCTTTAACAGGATGTTGTGTGCTGAGTGGTGCAAAGAGTCCATGTACTGTGTCCTTAACCAGGTGTATTCTTACATCTTCTCTATGTAAGAGCTCCACAACTTAGATGATTATACAGACAAGAATATTGAGGCTCAGATAGGTCCCCATCAGGGACAAAATTATGTATTACTGAAGACTAGTGAGTTGTCTACAGCAAAGAATTGTTTGGTTTTGTTTTGTCTCGGTCATGAACCTTGAACTCAGGGCTTAGGCTCTGAGCCTTACCTCTTGGGCTCATGGCTAGCACTCCACCATGTGGACCCATGGATCCCCTATAGCAGAGGCCATGGCCAAGGGGTCAGGAGCTGAAGTCTGTCATCCTGCCTTCTCGGGAATCTGAGTTCTAAAGATCTGAGTTCCAAACTATCTCAGACACAAAAGATGACATGACACTATTATCTCCAATTCACTACTAAGAATCTGAAGGGGAAGCTGGGTGCTTGAGCTCATGTTGGTTATCCTACCTACTCAGGAGGTTGCGATCTGAGGATGAACCTTGAGAAACTAACTCCAATGAACCACCAGAAAACCAGAAGTATCTCTGTGGCTCAAGTGGTAGAGCACAAGACTTGAGCTGAAGAGGTCAGGGACAGCACCCAGGCCAAGACTTCAACTCCTTCAACTGACAACAACAACAATTAAAAAGACAGAAATAAACTAATAAAGCTGAAGTAGCGGGCTGGGAATGTGCTTTAGTGGTAGAGTGTTTTCCATATATGAAATCCTGGGCTTCATTTCTCAGGACCACATTACTAGGACAAAGGCTGAAGTGGCTATGTGGCTCAAGTGGGAGAAGGATATCATTATACAAGAGAAAATAGGTGCAGTGCTCAGGTCCTGAGGTCAAGCTTCAGGACTCATGTATGTGTGTGCACGCACACACACACCCGTGCACACACACACCATCATGTTTACACACACACACACACACACATTCACAGACCAGAAGTGATGTTGTTACACAAAATGGTAAAGCACTGGGCTTATGCACTGAGCTCATGGTCAGCACCCAGTCCCTGTGTTCAACCCCAAAACCTAGCCACCCACGGCCCAACTAGGAGAAGTCAAAGGTTTCAAAACCTGATGAGCTTCACCAGTCCTAGATGACAGGAAGCTTTGTGATATCCAACATGTGCTTGGATTTCCCAAGCTTCTGGAAACACAGGATAGTCATCATGGGCCAACATTGCCTGCAATGAAACGTTTCTTTATGTTCAGTGCCCTACTTGACTGCCTAAAGGATTCCTGAATTTTATTGGGCACTGTAATTGAACAGCGGAATATTGTCTCAAAAAGTCAGGATAAGTGCACAGAACTTGGCCTGCCATGGGAGGTGGCACAAATGAAGGCCTCCTGTTAAAACAGAGCAACGGGGAGAGAGATAGCTAAGGGTACAAACAGGCCTTTATCTCCTGACCTTCAGAGCCCGCCCACACTCATCCTCACTATCTGGTCCAGATGGAGTTGTTTGTTACCCAGCTCTACAGGAGTGAGGGCTTTTGTGTGCCTGTCCAGACAATGAGAGACTTCCTCCAGCAGGCCTGGGATGCAGTGAAACCCTCAGGTTACACTGTGAAGAGTGAAGGGAGCCACGGAACACGCACTGTCTTAAAAGAAGCCTCTCTGCTATGAACTCATTGTATTGAATAAAATTTCCTAGGTTGGTGCCATTCATCATAGCTACTCAGGAATTTCAACTATAGGAATACAATACATAGACAAAGACATGGAAGTACAGGCTCTTTTTGAGGGGGCAGGTCCTGGGGGTGGAAATATTAGCCTAGGCGTGCTCCCTGAACTCCTTTTGCTCAAGGATAGTGCATTAAGCTTCAGTCACAGACTCACTTCTGGGTATTTCTGTGATCTCTTTGAAATAACTGTGTCATGGACTTTCCTACACTGGCTGGATTCAAACTAAGTTTCTCTACATCTCAGCCTCCTGAGGACCTGGGATTACAGACAGCAGCCACTGGCACCTTATTTCGTCTCTTCTTCACTTTTTTAATTTGAACAATCTGTCTTCTTAACAGGGTCATTCCCATGGTTTGAATTTATAAGTAATCTACCCAAAATTCTTTATAGGTGCTTTCCCTGAGAAAGATTTTCTCTCCTCATCTTAACCTCTGGTCACAGGTTTGAGGCCAAAAGTGAGAAATGAGTGTCACAGGATTTGGGAGCAAATATCCACAGTACATGCCAGTCCTGTCACTTAGTATTGAGCTGCTGTGAATTTACTGTCTCAGGATATGAGGAGTGATCCTCATAGAGTCTGCATTGCTCCTTTTGCCTATAAAATGATTTGATAATTATGAGTGTTTTGTGTCTCCAACCTTAAGTGTCTAGAACACACTAGTAGCATCTTCATGTGAAAGGTTAAAGTTTTGAGGCAGTGACTACTTGTTGCTTGTTTCTAGCAGAGAAACACATGGTGGTAATCCATACACCTGGTTGGTTGTGTGCCTTTATAAACCCTGCAAATCTTTAGCTCAAGGTTCTCCTCCTTGGCTCCGCTGTGTTGGAGTGTAGGACAAGACCCGAGACGCAGCACGTTTAAATAAAACTTTAAAACAACTCTAAAGTCTGACTCTTGATTGTCTTCTTGGTGGGGATCCTGCAACCTGGGTATAACATTAGTGGGGGCCCTCCGGGATCCTCCCAAAGACCCCCGAGATCTCAGACTCCAAAGGTAAAACAGCGCTGTCTTTGTTAATTTGTCTTGTCCTGTCATTTGTCTGTTATACTTTCATTTTCCTTTGTGAGGATGGCCCCTCTGATTCGTAAAGGGTTGTCGAAGCGGGCACATTTGCACAACAACCCTGGAGGAACTGGGATACCTCCCAGATCCTCTTGTGGGGAGGGGGGTCCTTGGAACCCCACCGTGTGGGGAGGGAGTTGGAACCCCACTGTGTGGGGCAGGCGGGGGGTTCTTGGAATACTGCCCTGTAAATTCTGTGACTGGGGTCATTTTGGTGTTGGGCCGGAACTGACCAAAAGGGCCTCCTAACTGAGGCCCGACCTGCCCACTGTGGCTCTGCTCCTTCTGCTGTGGGGCGTGGGAGTGTAACCCCACCATGACAGGAGTCAGTGGACCAACTTGGGAAATCTCCACTTCGTAAGCTTTTTTTTTTGTATAACTGTCAGGCCTGCATGTGTTTTGTTTGTACTGTTTATTGGTTTTTGGACTGTATGACTGATGGGACTGGAAACCGTGGGCAACACTCCATGTAGCCCCCTAGACTTACCAAAAGAAAATGAGAAAGAGGTAAAGAAGAGGTAACCCCCGGTTTTTCAGGGAGATAACTTGTAAGAAGAAATGTTTCCTCCCCCATACTCTCCTTTCCAGGTCCTTTTTGCAGAATCTGAGAATAATCAAGAGGAGGAGGGAGGTACAGAATCCTCGGCACCTGCCCTTAAAGTTTCTGAGAGGCCAGTCACTCAACGATGCCATGGGATCAACCCCCCTTCTAAATAATACAGCTGTTTTTCCCTTACACGCCATAGGTCCTGTGTATGCAGATGGTCAACAGCAACTCCAATATTGGTCATTTTCTACTAGCGATCTATACAATTGGCACACCCAAAATGCCCCCTTTTCTGAGAAACACCAGGATTTAATTAGTTTGCTTGAAACTATTCTCTTTACTCATCAGCCCACTTGGGATGATTGTAGTCAGATTTTACAGGTCTTTTTTTACCACCGAAGAGAGAGACTTTATCTAAGATGTGGCCCGGAAACATATCCCTGGCCCCACAGGAGCACCTATCATGGATCCTGCCCTGATAACTGCCTATTTTCCTGAGATCTGACCAACATGGGACTACAATATGGTTGAAGGTAGGGAGCGACTCCTCATCTATCGCTAGGCTCTGTTGGCAGTTCTCAAGGCGGCGGCTTGCCAACGTGCTAATATGGCCAAAGTTTATGATGTTAGACAAGGAGGAAGTGAAAGTCCGGCAGCATATCTTGAACGGCTCATAGAAGCTTTTAGTGAATATACCCCATATGATCTTGAGACACAGGAATCGGCTCAGACGATTATGTTTGCCTGTATAAGTCAAGCTGCACCAGACATAAAGTGAAAGTTACAGGCTCTAGATAGACTTGGTGAAAAGTCTATTAGGGATCTAGTAGCTGCAGTGGAAAAGGTTTACAATAAGAGAGAGACAGAGGAGCAAAGACAGGGAAGGAAGGACAGAGAATGTGAAATTGAGAGTGAAAAGAGCAACCAGGCCAAGGAAAAGAGGCCAGACTTGTTGGACTTGCCACTATCGCATGCCGAGCATACCTGGTTCACAGACGGCAGCAGTTTCATTTGAGATGGAAAAAGGTACGTGGGTGCGGCAGTCACCACAGACACTGAGATAGTGTGGGCAGAAGCACTCCCCCAGGTAATGTCTGCACAAAGAGCAGAACTAGTGGCAGTAACAAAAGCCCTACAGATGGGAAAAGGGAAGAGACTAAACATTTACACGGACAGTCGGTATGCTTTTGCCTCTGTGCATGTCCATGCAACCATTTACCAAGGGAGGGGGCTGTTGACAGCTGAGGGAAAGGCTATTAAAAACAAACAAGAAATTTTAAGCCTCATCCAGGCCTTATGGGAGCCAGCAAATATTGCCATTATGCACTGTTCTGGCCATCAAAAGGTAACTGATTCAATAACCAAAGGAAATAACTTGGCCGATCAGGCAGCTAAGGAGGCGGCCCTCCAGCCCAGAGTGGAAATAGACCCAGGGCCACGAGCTATTCCTCTTGAGCCTCAGTACTTCCAAGAAGACTTGGAGTGAATAAGGAAAATTTCCATGGCCTATAAACCCCTAATAGAGAAAGAAATAAAGACTGATGGAAAACTGGTGAGGGGGAAACTTATATTGCCACAAAGATTGGGCAAGGGAATTCTTATGAGAATCCATTAGGTCTCTCACATGGGAACCGAAAGAATTGCTGACTCTCAGAAGTAAAAATCAGGCAAGGAAATCAACTCTCTGAGGACATTATTAAAAATTTTAAAGCCTGTCAGCTCACCAATGCCCCTAATCAACTGGTTACAAAAGGAGCTTGCCTCCGTGGAGATAGGCCAGGTGTGTATTGGAAAGTAGACTTCACAGAAATTAAAACTGAAAAATTTGGATATAAATATTTGCTAGTTTTTGTAGACACCTTTTCAGGATCTGTTAAAGCCTACCCAGCAAAACATGAGATCACGAACATCATGGCTAAGAAGATCCTGGAAGAAATCCTACCCAGGTATGGCTTCCCATCCACCATTGGGTAGGACAATGGACTGGCCTTGGTCTCAAAAGTAAGTCAGGGAATAGCCGCTGCACTGGGTATGGATTGGAAATTGCACTGTGCTTATAGACCCCAGAGTTCAGGGCAGGTAGAAAGAATGAATCGGACTCTAAAAGAGACCTTAACTAAATTGGCCTTGGAGATTGGTGCAGACTGGGTATCACTGCTTCCTTTTGCCCTGTTTAGAGTAAGAAATTCACCCTATAAGCTTGGCTTTACTCATTTTGAAATAATGTTTGTACACCCCCCAACCTAGCCTCCAGACTGAATTGCTTGCTGACTTGGATGATACTGAATTTCTGTGTAAGCTTGAGTATTTACAGCTGGTGCATAAGAGAATGTGGCCCCAGCTTAGAGCCTTATATGATTCTGCTTCTATTCCTACCCCCATTTTCTTTAAACCAGGGGACTGGGTGTTTGTTCGAAGGCACAACCTGAGATCTCTGGAACCTTGGTAGAAGGGATCTTACATGTTGCTACTGGCTACACTTACTGCCCTTAAGGTGGATGGCATTGCTGCTTGGATCCACTTCTCCCATGCCAGAACGGCTGACAGCTTTGCCCTGGATGACCGTGGGGAAACATAGGGAAGTCTCCAAGCATCCTACCCAACCACTCCGCATACGCCTCAAGAGAAGAAAAATGAACAGATTGTTATTGGTCTTGTTGTTTAATAAGAATGGCTAATGTCAGAGAGGAACCATACCCATTCAAGATCAAGAGCTGTTGGAGTTTAATTTTGGGCCAGAGACACAAGCTGGTGTCTCAGGACCATAAGTCAAGGGTGGGGGGGAATGAAGGGTTAAAGTTTTGAGGCAGTGACCACTTGTTGCTTGTTTCTATCAGAACAACACGTGGTAGTAATCCAAACACCTGGTTGGTTGTGTGCTTTTATAAACCCTGCAAATCTTCAGCTTGATGCTCTCTGGCTAGGCTCCGTTGTGTCGGAGTGTAGGACGATGACTGAGCTGCAGCTCATTTAAGTAAAACCTTAAAACAGCTGTAAAGTCTGACTCTTGGTGGTCTTTTTGGTGGGGGTCCTGCGACTTGGGTATAGCAATGTTTCCATTTCTCTCTAGTACCCCTCGAGATTTAGAAAAAGGGTTTGTGTGGAGCGGGTCCTCAGTGAATCCCTGAGGAAACCACTTGAAACTTCCTCAGGAGATCACCATTCAAGCCAGCCGAGCAGGAGAGTCTCTGAGAATATTTTCTCCAATAAACCACCAGGGAACGAGAAGTAGAGCAGTGGTCCAGAGGGTAGGGCTCCAGCTTTGAGAGAGAAAACTGAGCAGGAGATACAATCCAGACCAGGCAGGAAAGCCTGGGAATTGCTTATGTCCAATTAACTATGAGATGGTGGTAAGTGGAGCTGTGGTGGTGGTAGAGCCTCAGCCATGAGCAAAGCCCTGAGTTTAAGCCCTGGGATGGCCACAAAAAATTCAAAAAGAGAAGGCCAAGTTTATGTATCAGTGCCCTACCTCCTTATGTATGTATGTATATTACCTCCCTTAGTGCAAACAGACCTATGCAATGATTCTGCTTTTATTTACTGTTTTATTTTTCAGATATGCTAGTTGCACATACTGCATCATTCTCTTCATTTCATGCCCATTGCTTTTCTCTTCCAGGGTTCTAGGCCTGTGTCTTTATATGATACACACTGAAGCTCTCAGCATCCTTTGCAATTTATTATGAGGCCAATACAGGAACAGTCACAAATGAGACAGGGGAAGAGAAGATCGGGTTTCTTACAAGTAACCGGTATTCAGAAAATTAAACTTGAGAACATAAAATGGTAGCATATTTATATAAAAACTGCCATTAAGACGAAATGAAGGGGCTGGGAATATGGATTAATGAGAGAGTGCTTGCCTAGCATGCAAGAAGCCCTGGGTTTGATTCCTCAGGCACCCATACACAGACAAAGCCAGAATATGTACTGTGGCTCAAGTAGCAGAGTGCTAGAGACAGGGCCCAGGCCTTGAGTTCAACCCAACAACTGGCAAAGAGATAGTTACCTAGGTAGGTAGGTAGGTATAAAGAAAAGAAAGAAAGAAAGAAAGAAAGAAAGAAGAAAGAAAGAAAGAAAGAAAGAAAGAAAGAAAGAAAGAAAGAAAGAAAGAAAGAAAGAAAGAAAGAAAGAAAGAAAGAAAGAAAGAAAGAGAGAAAGAGAGAAAGAGAGAAAGAAAGAAAGAAAGAAAGAGAGAGAGAAAGAAAGAAAAAAGAGAGAAAGAGAGAAAGAGAGAAAGAGAGGGAGAAAGAGAGAGAGAAAGAGAGAGAGAAAGAGAAAGAAAGAGAGAAAGAAAGAGAGAAAGAAAGAAAGAGAGACAGAGAGAAAGAAAGAGAGAGAGAGAAAGAAAGAAAGAGAGAAAGAAAGAAAGAAAGAAAGAAAGAAAGAAAGAAAGAAAGAAAGAAAGAAAGAAAGAAAGAAAGAAAGAAAGAAAGAAAGAAAGAAAGAAAGAAGGAAGAAGAAAGAAAGGAAGGAAGGAAGGAAGAAAGGAAGGAAGGAAGGAAGGAAGGAAGGAAGGAAGGAAGGAAGGAAGGAAGGAAGGAAGGAAGGAAGGAAGGATGAGTGAAAAGAAAAGAAAGAAAGTTGATAGATGAAGCTGTTTTTCACCTCAGAAGGAAAGAAGGGAATACTTCCCAGTGATGAGGCTTTCTGCAGTGTGCCACGACACCAGCATCGCCTTCACACAACGGCAGAGCAGGATGACTGTCTCTGTCCCTCTTCTAAGGCAAAAAAGAGCCCCAGAGACAAGAGGGCAGAGCCAGGTTCTAACTCAGGTGCTTGGAGACAGAAGAGAAATGGCCCTGCCTCTCCTTGGACTGGGGATTTCCATTAATGATGTGGAGAATGAAGTAAGTAGAATGGACTGGCAGAGATAGAAGGGTCTTCAAGCCGGACAGATGGAGAGTCAAAAACCCACTCCCGAAGACCAGAGAGCAGGGTTTTTCTACTCTGTTCCACCCCTCTCCCCCACTAAACTGGCTCTTTATTGGTAGCCTAAAGATAGGCTGAGACTCCCTTCACCTGAGGGAGGAAGGTTAATTAGTCATCAGTTGAAGAGGCTGAGAAAAGCCTGACCCTGCTGTAACTCTAACAAATGTTTCAGGTTTCCCCCATTACTGGTTGTGCCTGGAATGAATGAAGTGGTTTTGCAGCTCACTTCCCTGTTGAGTGTGTACATTCTGCCTCCTAATCCTGCAGGCCTAGATCTCTGCACCAAGCCTGGCTTTTGAAACTGCTTTCTTTCCTTCAAATACAGTGTTACACTGGAGTTCTAGGAAGAACAGGGCTAGGGCTTTGATCCTGAGAATTTCATTTGAACCCAGGATAGATCAATAATATTTCTATCTTCTGTAGCACAAGAACTCCAAGAACATTTAGAGTGCAAGTAACTTCTCGTCACCAAGGGAAACACGGGAATCTCTCGAGCATCTGACCTTTCAGAAGTGGAATTCAGAGTGTCATAGACTTTCCTGCCCTGGCTGGTTTCACCCTGTGATACTGAGACCTCAGCCTCTTGAACTAGGGTGATGGGCGTGAGCTATTGGTTCTCTGCTAGGGTCAGAACTGTAATGACATTGACAATACAAGTCAACTGCTTATCACAAAGGGCTTGGGGAGCATATTAAGCCTTTTATCAATGGGCCTTTCAGAACCCTGTAGGACACAAGTTTATAATGTTAGAGTCAGAGTGGCTGGGCTTATGGATGTGCTACACTTGAACCTTGAGATCTGACTCCAATTCTGGTGTACAACATCATTCATTTTCCAAGAAATATTCTCATAATTAGCAAATAGGAAAAGTACTTTGATTATCTCTCACTCTTTTTCCAGTTGTGTGTCCCAAACTGAAGCCTAGGCGCTGTTCCTGAGCCATTCAGCTCAACGAAAACACTCTACCACTTGACCCACAGTGCCACATGGGTTTTTTTTTGATGGTTCATTGGAAGTAAGAGTCTAAAAGCCTTTCCTTCCCTAGGCTGTCTTCAAACTGCGATCTTCAGATCTCAGCCTCCTGAGAAAGTAGGTTTCCAAAGCCACTGGAATCTGGTGTATTGTTTTTGCCAGACCTGGGGCTTGAAACTAGGGCCTGGGTACTGTCTCTGAGCTTCTTTTTCTCAAAGCTAGCCCTCTACCACTTGAGCCACACCACAGACTCTGGCTTTTTCTGAGTATGTGGCACTGAGGATTCAAACCCTGGCATTCATGCATGCTGAGCAAGCTCTCTACAACTAAGCCACATTCCCATCCCCAACCTTATGATTTTATCCCTCAATTTGCCTATCCTCAAGAAAAGGTTTCTGAGTATGAATCATCTAAAAAAATCCCTATAGGAAGTTGTCCAAAGATAAATAAGACAAAGCTCATACAGGGGAAATACTCTAACCATGTGATGACTTGACAAATGCCTCCATTTAATTATGTATCATGATTCAACACTTAATAACGTATTAATGAAAAATGAGTCAATGTACTAAATTATTGTGTATAATTTTATAATAGATGTACAAACCATAATTAATGTTATGTGTATAATAATACTAAATACAATAAACAATAAAATGAATAAAATAAAAATTAAATACAAGATCAATAATAATAATCATAATATGAAATAAACATACATATGTACCTATATATTATATATTATACATGTATACAAATATTTTTTCTATTGCAGGTCCTTAATTCAGGCCCTAGGAACTCTAGCTTGAAAATCTTTTCCTCAAGAACAGTGCACTTAGCCTTCACCCATGGTGCAAAAGTTTTACTTGGACAGTGAGCTCAAATCCTAGCAATGGCAGAAATACTGGCCCCAGTTCCAAGACAGTGACTTAATATTTGTAACAGAAGCAGTTATGTTTATTCAGTTCCATACTGAACATTAAATAAATATCAGTGTAGAATTTTGTACAACTACTCAGACATCCTTCCCTTCCCCCAAAGTGCTTCTTGAGCAGTACATAATTTTTGTACATTTTTTACTGTAAAAATGTTGTACAGAGTGGTCACCGTTACATGAGCAAATTAATGAGTACATTTCCTATTGAGCATTGTTGCCTCCTCGTTTGTTTCCACGCTACCATCAATTCCCTCCAATCTTCCCTGTCCAGGTCAGTGACTTAATTATTTATTTTTGGCTTGGCATGGGGTTTGAACTCAAGTAGTGACAACTCTGCACCTTCTGTCACGTTGCTACACATTCATCAAGACTCTGAGTTCAAATCCCAGGCTAGGAAAGAAAACTGGTAGAAATTCCAAACCAGGGAGCTTTATTATTTCAATTTAGTTAGTTAATTAATTAATTAATTAGTTAAATAATTTTGCCAACCACAGGGTTTGAACTCAGGTCATGGCAACACTGACTCAGCTTCACTCTCCCTAGGATAGGGTGCAGCCACGGGACCCACAGCCTATCCTGTGACCCTAGGCCCGAGGGCTTGCAGGAATTAAAACAAAAAACAAAACAGCACAAAAAGTAGGGAGCTGTAGAGGGCTCAGGATTTTATAATTTTTTATTTGCCTGGTGACCATCCTGGGTCTTAATGACATGGTTACAAAGTAGACCTGGCCTGACATTGCTGATGGCTTGCAGGCTATCAGGGAAGCCATAAGCCAACATGTCAACAGAGGCCCTGGGTTCAAATCCTAATCCTTACACCTACCAATGGCAGGAGATCACAAAAGAGTCGTTCCTATGCATAAGAATACAGATTGAAAGCGTAGTTCATGCATTTGTCTAGTCTAAAATTGGATGCAATAATCCTAGGATGGTGATTGAACTTAATTAATAGTTTATTAAGCATGAAAAGAATATTATTTCAATGGCGATATAATAAATACCTAAAAGTTGGTAGGAATGTAGTAGATGTCACTCACTCATATACAGACAGCTCTGGAACTCTTTAACAATATATATTTATTTGTATACCACCCTCTGCCTATCCATGTATTGCTATTTTGGCCAAACTTGGGGCTTGATCTCAGTGCCTGGGAATCACCTGACAGCTTCATTGGCTAGAGGCTTCTGTGCTCACACTCATCCAATCATGAATTGGGCCTGCTAGGCCCTGAGTTCAGATCCCAGCACTGCCAAAAATTTAATCTTTCAGTAAGAAGCCGAGTATGACATATGTTTTCCTTTTCTGGGAGTGTCCAGGGTGTCAGGCATGATGGAGAACACATCTACAAATCTAGATGGTATGTGATATATTGTAAACAATTTAATAAATGGTATAGGTGTCATCAAAACCAATAAAATAAATCATAAATAAATGAATAAAACAAGAAAAAAATGAATAACCACACAAAACGCGATATGTACTGAACATATGTATGGAAGTATAAATCCACCACACCAAACACGGTATCTACTGGACATATGTATGCAAGTATAAATCCTATCCTAAAAATGTATATAGGGAGTATGTTTTCCATGTGTGAGGCTTGAATTCAGCCCACCCCCATGAGAAAGCAATGGCAGGAAATCCTGAGATACTGGTTTCTGGACTAGGAAAAGTCAAGGAATGCTATTGATCTCATCCTTGAATGAGTAGTTCATTCATGATGTGACTAGGAAATGATAGCCAAGACTCATGGGATATCGCTTATTGGTAAAGCAGTGTAGATTAAGCATGACAATAATAATCACAGTCATGAAAAGAAGGCATCTGGAAAGATCCAAGAATCAGTAGACACATGGTAGTTTGGATTCCATCACAGGTTATCGTCCCACCTACTCCATACAAATGTGTACTTATTTGCATACTACCTTCACCTTATGAATGGATGACTGCTGGATGAGGGTCCATCTCAGGTCCTGGGAACGGCCTTACTCCCTAGTGGCTCACAGACTGTTGTGCTCACATGGAACCATTCATCAATTGGGTCTGCTGGTACCTGAATTCAGATCCCAGCAGTGCCAAAAGATCCATCCTGATGTCAAAAGCCAATTGTTGCACCTGTGTTCCTTTCCTGTGCAAGTCCTGGGTTTCAGTTAGGATGGAGAATGCATAGGCAACTCTATACTCATGGGAATAGGTTGTCGTCCAGGTCACCACAGTAATATTTGCCATCCTATACTCAAGGAAATACACAATACATCAATGAATAAGACACAAAACAAAGACAATGACTACACCGAATGCAAGATGCTACCCATCCATGTTTGGAAGTATAGATCCTCTGTTTAGATGATGAATTTATGTTTATATTGGCCCCCACCAGTGCTCCTTCTCAGGTCCTGGGAATGGCCTAGCTCCTCACTGGCTGTTGTATTCATCGTGACCTATTCAGCAATTGGGCCTGTTAGGCCTTGAGTTCAAATCCCAGCACTGCCAAAAGATTCACCTAGATGTGCAAAGCCAATCAATCCAGCTGTTTTCCTGTCCTGTGAAAGTCCTGGGTCTCAGTGAGGATGGAAAATGCTATAGAGGCAACTCTGTAGCCATGGGAATAGATTGTCATCCATGTCAGCACAGTTATATCTATCACCATACTCATTAAAATACACAATACATCCATGAATAAGACACAATAAAAAGAATAACTACACTTAATGCAAGAAGCATACCACACCTGCAGGTAAAGAGAAATCCTATGTTTAAAAAAGGTGGGCTTGTTATTTTTTTCAGTGTTGGGGCTTCAAATCAGGTTCTGGGTCAGGCCTGACATTCTAGGATTGTGAGCTTCCCCTCCCCTTCCCCAAAAGTGCAACAGAGCTACCCATTCCTCAGTTTACATCCCAGTACTGACAAAAGATTCATTTTGTTGTCAGAATCCAGTCGTTGAACATGTTTTCCTCTCTTGTGAAAGTCCAAGATCTCAACTAGGATTGAGAATGCATAGGCAACCCTATAACCATGGGAACAGGTTGTCATCCATGTCAGCACAGATATACCCGTCACCATACTCAATAAATTACACAATACCTTCATGAATTAGACACAAAATAAGGAGAAGTGCACCAAATGCAAGATGCTGTCCTCACAGGTATGTAAATATAGATCCTATGTTTAAATTATGAATTTATGCCTATCCTGGCCCTCCCTGGGACTCGATGTCAGGTTCTGGGAATGTCCTATCTCCTTCGTTGCTCACAGGCTGGTGTCCTCACCTTGACCCTTTCTCCAATTGGGCCTGCTTGGCTCTGAGTTCAAATCCCAACACTGCCAAAAGATGAATCCTGATGTGAGAAGCCCATCAACTCACCTGTTTTCCTGTCCTGTGAAAGTCCTGGTTGTCAGCTAGGATGGAGAATGCATAGCAAGTCCTATAGCCATAGCAATAGGTTGTCATCCATGTAAACACTATTATATCTGTAAGCATGCTCAGGAAAATACACAATACTTCCATGGATAAGACAGAAAATAAGGAGAAGAAGTACACCAAATACAAGATGCTGTCCACACATGTATATATAGATCCTATGTTTAAATAATGAATTTATGACTACCGTGGCCCATCCTGGGGATCAATGTCAGATCCTGGGAATGGCCTAACTCCTTAGTTGCTCACAGGCTGATGTGTTCATGGTAAACTATTCGCCAATTGGTCCTGCTAAGCCCTGAGTTCAGATCCCAACACTACCAACAATTGGATCATGGAGTACGAAGCCAAGTGTGCAACTTTTTTTTTTTTTCTCTGACAGTCGAGGTTGTCAGGCATGCTGGAGTACATGTCTACAAATCTAGATGCCATGAGATAGGATGTCATCAATGTAATAAATGGAATGGGTATCATCATAGTAAAACCAATGGTAAATAAATGAATAAAACAAAAAGTACAAGGAACAACCACACGAAATTTGTATGGACTGAACATCCATAGGTAAGTACAAATCCTGTCTTTGCAATGTATATAAATAGTATGTTTTCCAGGGCTGCGGCTTGAATTCAGGCCGAGTACAGGCCTGACTTCCTTATCTTTAAATATGGTGAGCTTCCCCTTCTTCCACAGGGCTGCAGATTTACCCAGACCCTGAGTTCAAATCCAAAGCCTGGCAGAAGAAACAGGGTGGATTGCAAGCAAGGGAGCTAATTTCTTTTATTTTTTTTTCCTCAGCAGGGGGTTTGAACTCAGGTCGTGGCAACTGTGCCTCAGCATCAATCACCCTATGCTGGTGTGCAGCCACTGGGCCCACAGCTGATCCTCAGATCCTAGGCACACAGGCCTTGTGTGGAAAAAAAATGCATAAAAAATGTGGCACGATGGCCTTTTAACGTTTTCTTTCATTGCCCGGTGACCCTCGTGGGTCTGAACAACATTGTTGCAAAGGGTACTTCACCTTGGACTATTGGAGAAGCCATAGGCCCACATGGCAAGCTAAGTCCTGATTTCGAATCCCCGTCCTGGCACCAACCAATGGCAGGAGATACTAAGAGACTAGTTCCCATCCATAGGAATAAGAATGGAATGTTATCAATGTCATGGTTGAATGAGTTGATCATGAATGATGCTCCTATAAAATTAAACAGCATCATTTCAGGAGACTGATTTTATTTAATATTTATGAATCATTAAAAGAATACTATTACAGGAATGCAATAATTTCAGGACACTGATTAATTTACTTAATAGTTTGTTAATGATGAGAACAATATCATTAATTACGTGGAGGCATAATAAATACCCAAAAATTGGTAGGAATGTAGTCCATATAACTGAATAATGTATAGACATCTCTGGCA
This sequence comes from Dipodomys spectabilis, assembly GCF_019054845.1. Taxonomy (NCBI): domain Eukaryota; kingdom Metazoa; phylum Chordata; class Mammalia; order Rodentia; family Heteromyidae; genus Dipodomys; species Dipodomys spectabilis. The sequence continues at coordinate 7,687,350 of NW_024870905.1, forward strand.
CTGTATAAAGATATATATTTATTAGCATACTGTCGTCTGCATGTCAATCTGTTCTTATTTTGTCAACTGATGGGGCTCGATCTCAGGTCCTGGGAACTGCCTGTCAGCTCAGTTTGCCCCAGGATGGCGTGCTGACACTCACCCATTCATGAATTGGGCCTTGTAGGCCTTGAGTTCAGATGCCAGCACTCCCAAAAAATGAATCGTGGAGTAAGAAGCAGATGGTGACACATGTTTTCCTTTTCTGTGAAAGTCCTGTGTGTCAGGTATGAAGTGGAATAATATGCAAACCTATATCCTATGTAATCAATGTAATCACTATTCTATGTGTCATAATAGTCAATAAAATGAACAGTCAATACATGAATAAAACAAAAAATAAAGTGAATAACTACACTGAACGTAATATGGAGTCAAAATATGTATATAAATATAAATCATATATTTAAAATATATACAAATAAGATGTTTTCTAGTGGTGGGGATTGATTTCAGGCCTAAGGAACAGACTTGAATTTCTTGACGTCAAGGAGGCAAGCTTCGCCTTTCCACACAGTGAAACAGCGATTGTTTAAATGCTTCATAAAGTATTAATTAAAATCGATCAGTGTACCATAATATAATAGCGCATAATTTTGTCCTAGAATCATTCAAGAACTATCCATTCAGTCATGACATACATCACATTCCATTGGTAATCATATGGACAAAAGTGAGTTTCTTAGGATTTCCTGCCGTTTGCAGGTGGCATGACCAGGATTTGAGTTGTGGGCTCCAGCTCCTACTACTTTATCTGAGGATAGAGAACTCACTGGTCTGTCCAAGAACATCAGCAAGACCCATGATTAGCCAGGCACCAGTGGCTCTCACCAGTCCTCCTTGATACTTACAAGGCTGTGATAGGAGGATCATGGTCAAAGTCACCCTAGGCAGGAAAGTCCTTGAAATTCCTGTCCAACTTGTGCCAACAAATCCAGAAATAGAGCCGTGTGGCTCCAGTGGTAGAGGAACAGCCTTGAGCAAAAGCAGCTCATGGACTGTGCCTAGATCCTGAGTTCTAGATCCAGGACTGGCAATAAACAGCCATATACAACAATCTGTGCAGCCATCAGGCTAAAGCAGGTCAACCTCTTGTTCCCAACTGGATTGGACAGAGTTTCCTGGGAAAAGTTCTGCTGTCACTTGACTCTGCCAATTCTGCCTGAATCACAGGATTCCAGCCACACACCCATTCTTTCATGGTTCTTTCTGACCAATGGGATACAAGAATGGAGGCCACACCCCATATTCCCCCTTCCCCCCTCCTAACCTGGACCCCACGCCTCTCCTGTGCCCCACACTCTGGCCCAGGCCCTGCCACAAATGTGCCCCAGGGGTGAGTGTGGGTGTTGATCTCAGGATCCCACCCCCATCCCTACTGGCCAGTGTCCCAGGAAATGGGGAGGTGCAGGCTTGGGTGAGGAGTAGGCACCAAAGAGCCCCTGGCCTGGGGCAGTGGGAGCCACACAGCGGCACATCTGCATCCTTCTTCTCCCCGGTGTGTACCTGGGGCTTTAGTCAGAGGTGGGGAGCAGCATGTCCACACCTGCCTTCTGGGGTCTTTTCCTTTTTCCTGGGGATGATGTTGTTGGATGCAGAAGCTAGACACCCCCCCCCCTTGCTGTGTGAGACCTTGTTTTCTGTGCTTGGTCAACTTTTTCAACTTAAGAGGGTCCCAGAAAACCCAGTAGGGAGGGGAGGATGCTGGGTGTCAGAACAGAAGGTGAATATCTGGGAAGACCCCCCCTACATACACACACACATACAATCGGCCTATCCCTCGCTCCCAACTGTCAAAAGTTCTCACAAGGTGATCACATTTCCCAGCTTTACAAGCTTCTGCTGGTGCTCCCGGTCCATCTGGTCTCCAACAAACTCAGGAAATGCACAGCTCTGAGTGTGTGTGTGTGTGTGTGTGTGTGTGTGTGTGTGTGAGAGAGAGAGAGAGAGAGAGAGAGAGAGAGAGAGACAGAGAGAGAGAGAGAGAGAGACAGAGAGAGACAGAGACAGACAGACAGACAGACAGGCAGACAGAGACAGAGAGACAGAGTCAGAGACAGAAACAGAGAGAGTTAGAGGCAGAGACCAGAGACAGAGAGACAGAGACAGGGAGAGACAAAGAGAGACAGAGACAGAGACATATATAGAGAGACAGAGAAAGAGAGGTCATCTTTCTCTTTGTACAGCCTGACTGTACTAAGGTGAGTGATCTGTTGGCAAATTGCAGGTGCTGCAAGGAAGAGTGTTCTTTCACCAGTCTGAATGTGTGTGTGTGTGTGTGTTTGTGCATGTGTGTGTGTGTGTGTGTGTGTGTGTGTGTGTGTGTATACGTAGACGTGGGTTGTAACAAGGAGGCTGGATGCTTCGGTAACTTCTACCTGCTATCTTTGGGAGGTGCATGGGCTTCACAGCTGAAGTCTGGGGTCCTGGAAGGGTGAGAGGCTTGAAGGGGACTCAGCATTGTTAAATTACAAGAACAAGGGATCTCTGTTCCATGGAGCTGTGTACTCTCTTGGGCCTAGTTGGTGGCAGTGGGAGTTTGGGAGGACCTGGCAGTGTGGCCCTAAGGTGGTGGCTTCCCAGGAGAAAAGAGAGACTGGCCAACACATAGTAAGGGTATGAGCCCTGCTAGTATGGAGTGCAACAGCTTAGCTCAGACTCCAGGTCTTCTCATCATGACGTCTGATGGGCGAGGCCAATCCTATTTTAAATCTTGAGCTGTGATCTTCAGATCTCAGCCTCCTGAGTAGCTAGGATTAGAGGCATGAGCCTCTGACACTGGGCCTCTGGTTAGTTTTTGTATATTAGGGTTTGACCTCAAGGCCTTAGGCTTGCCAGTCAGGTCTTCTAACATTTGAGCCAAGCTTTTATGTCTTGGGCATTTCTGAGATGGAAACTGAATATATTCTCAGGCTGGGCTGGATCATGATCCTCCTATCTGTGACAGGCATGCGCCACCAGGCCTTGTCCTCTGTAATTAGAATGGTAGACAAGTGGTGCCATGCTCAGTCATTGGTTTAGATGGGTTGTCCCAAACTCAGTCCATGGCAGCTGATTCTTTACCACAAGTGAAGCTCTGGGTTGGGCCTCTACCATTGGACTTCAATCTCCTCATGTGACAGTTGTTAGGAAACAAGGGATTAATACAGAGGGATCTCTAGAGCAGGGCCAGGCACAAAGGGAGGGGCCTTCAGATACAGTTCTTAGCAATTCAGTGAGCATATGACAGGAAGATACCCAGGAAGAGATCAGATGGTGTGTGTTATTAATGGTGCGACAGGCATGGGATTATGAAACAAAACATGGTTTCTTTCATTATTATCCTATCCGCATGAGGGAGGGGATCCTTCACTTTTTTCACTTTTGCAGCTGGGGAAACTGAGGCACAGAGTAGCCGAGTGACTTATTCATGACTCCCAGCTGAGAGGAAGCTCGGCCTGACTTCTCTGCCATGCTCCCTAGGACAATGGGTGCTATTCAGTCCAGGTCTTGTGGTGGGAAGTCCACTTCTTGTCAGTCGTGGGGCTTGAACTCTGGGCCTGGGCACTGTCCCAGAGCTCCTCGGCTCAAGGCTAGGGCTCTACCACTTGAGTCACAGCAACACTTCCGGTTTTCTGGTGGTTCTTTGGAGATAGTCTCACAGACATTCCTGCCCGGGTTGGCTATGAACCGTGATCCTCATCTCTCAGCCTCCTGTGTACTTACGATTATAGGTCTGAGCCACCTGCACCAGGCTTAAGTGTAATTCTGACATTCTTTCAATCTCTCTCTCTCTCTCTCTCTCTCTCTCTCTCTCCGAACTTGTTGAATGGGTGCTGGAGGAGGTGGCCCAGCGTCCCCATGTGGCTGGAACCAAGGTGGCCCCCTCATTCTGGAGGTGTGCTGTGGGTTAGGAGATGTCTTGATCAGCCTGTGTACCAGCTCCATGAGGTAAGCCCTTCTGTGCCTGGCTAGAACAAGACGGTTATTCATTGTCCATCTAGCCTTACTGGACTCAGTATTATTACGTTCAATGTTCTTTTTTAGCAAAAAGAAATTCTGGCCAAAATTATGATACATAGTTAAAGAATGAAAATGTAATGCCATCTTAAGAAAGTCATTTAGGGCTCTGGGAAAGTGGCTTCATGGTATGGTGATTGCCTAGCATGCAGGAAACCCTGAGTTCAATTCCTCAGTACCACAAAAACAGAAAAAGAATAACTGGAAATGGTGCTGTGCCTCAAGTGGTAGAGGGTTAGCCTTGAGGGGAAAAAAAAGCTGAGGAATAATTCCCTATCCCTGAGTTTAAGCCCCATGACTGGCAAAACAACAACAACAACAACAATTTAGTAAATGAAAATAAAGAATCCATACTAGGAATATATAATTGCTCGTTCCATACTGATACCTGACAATAGTCCCTAAATCATACACTTTATCTATATTAGGATACTGTGTTGAAAAAAAAAAGTTTTGTTCATAAGGTCACGGCAATTAATGCCAGGAATGTGCTTAGATGCCAGGTGAAGATTAATTCAGGAAATTCAAAGATTCGAGGCTTTTGAGTGTTCACTGCTAATCACAAAGAGAAGGGTAGTCTAAGTGAGATTTGGAAACCTCTTTGGCCAGTCAGGTCACCAAAATGGCAGAGGCTAATTAACAGTTGTGACAGAAGAGAAGGAATGACTCCAGATGGAAGGAATAAATGATAGTAACTAAGATTTAGCAGAAACCATTCTAGGGAACCATTTTTGGTTATTGAAGAACTAGTTATCAACTAGGCATATTCCTCATTGCCTTTAGCATTCTAAATCTCTTAGGCTAGTTCTTAATCTCTGTGTGATAAATATATCTCTTTCTATGCTGTTCTTTCATACCTGATCTCCTTTGCTTTCTTTTTTATTATTTTTTATTGTGAAAATACTGTGCTTTCTAAAAATATGTCTTTCTCAATTTCTCTATGGATATTTCCTGATAATAAATATACCTACAAAGATGGAAGAGGCTGCTAATGTAAGGGTCCCATAGCTCCTTTGTCATTAATGTAACAAAATGGCGAAGGAAGACATATTTTTGCTAACTCAATTATTCTAAAAACTGCAATGTCACATCTTTTGATTCAGATTTCCATTCTTGTATACTTAGTGTCATTAATTGCACTAAATACAAATAGGAACTAGGTGCTGGTGGCTCATACCTGTAATCCTAGCTACTCAGGAGCCCGAGGATTGTGGTTCAAAGCCAGCCTGGTCAGGGAAGTCCATGAAACACTTGTCTTCAATTAACCACCAGAAATCTGGAAGTGGTGCTGTAGCTAAAGTGGTAGAGCACTGGACTTGAGCTGAAGAGCTGAGGGACAGTGCCCAGGATCAGAGTTCAAGCCCCATGACCAACAGAAAAAGTGCAAAATTGACTAGGTTTCCCCAAAAGGAACGTCTAAGTCAATAGTAATCTTCCCAAGCAAAGAAAATAATTCCAAAATGATTCAGTGCACCTACTTTTGCTGAATTACTTAAGTTATGGATTCTTTGCTGAACATATTCTCTTCTTTTAAAAATTGTCAAATATTAGCTTTATTGTAAACTTCATCTAATATGTCTTGGATCAAAAGAGAAGTCCATAAGTTGATGTCACTTGCATTTATTACTATCTCAGTTCAAAACCAACCCAGACAGCAGAGTCTGTCAAAATCTTATCTTTAATTAAAAACCATAAAAGGCAAAAGTGGAGTATTGGTTCAGTCAGTAGAGTACTAGCTTTGGAGGCAGGTGGGCAGGAAAGACAACTGTACAGGACAGGTTCCAACCTCTGAGTTCAATCCCCAGAACCAGCACAAACTAAATAAACAAGCAAACAAAAGAAACCCCAGGTATTTCTTTGGGACCCTCCTTATAGGAGTACTCGTCTGAGAAGAGGCTCATTTTACTGATCTTATTCATTGGATCCTGCTTTTTTGAAATCCTTATTGCTATGGAAAACTCAGGACCAGACTAAAGGAATTGATAACTGACTCCTGCAAAAAGAGAATCATCTCAGGAGTGAAACATCCATCCATAAGATACATTAAAACCTCCATGCCTTTGTTCCTTTGCAGGAGAACACTTGTAAAACGAAGTTATATCCTTTGTTCTATGCTGGCCTTCAAATGGTATATTGTTTCCTTTTGTAATACTCTCAACAAGAATTTTATAGACAAGTTTTATATGAGTAAAGGACACACTCAAAAAAGTCAGGTACAGAGTTTCTTTCAAGCCTTGGATTCTTTTCTTGTATAATAAAAAGAAAAACAAAAGTTAACTTGAACTTTGTCATTCCTCTATGTTCAATTCCTCTCCTGGTATCAGTTTACACTTCCAGTAACAGTTACTTCCACTTACTTCCAGTAACAATCTATGGTGCTGCTCCAGATAAAATTAATCTTTTCTGGCTTCATTGAAATAGCACAAGGACACCTTTGGACATGTGGTAACACGTGTTTCAGAGACGACTTAGTAAATAGAAAATGTGAAATTTAAATTGCTTATAAATACATTATCCATGAGTATATTGAGTCCAAACTTCTTAAGTGCTCTGTAAATTAAGGTGAATTTTAAATGGGAAGAAGGTTTTCAGATCATTTTTTGTGAGTGTATGTGCTGTGCATTAATTTCTCAAGTGTACATGGGTTAAAAGTAGGAGACCCAATAGCAATAAAAGGAGAAAGAGTAGTTCTGTGTTTATGTATAAGGGTCCAATACAATAGAGAAGACTCTACAAATAAGACAACATTGAAACAATAAAGTCAAGTACAGCATGTACAGTTATGGGAGTGATATAGAGAAAGCATTACTCCTAAGTGGAACATGAAGCATGAGGCCACTCCCTTTCTAAATCATGCTTGCTAATCACGTAAATTTGTAAAAAGTAGTGTGGAAGAATGATCCCGTTTCTAATGCAAGTCAGATATATGATCATGGACTTAACTGGAAAAAAAGAGTCCATATTGAGAGAACAGGGATTATACTAGCAATGAAACTGGTGAATAAGATCACATTAAATTTCTTTCATTTTCTTATATTCTTTTTTGCTGTTGTTGGTCTTGGCAATTCACTTCTGGGACTGTGTGCTGTCCCTCTGCTATTCAGCTCAAGGCTACTGCTCTACCACTTGAGCCACAGTGCCACTTCCAGTTTTCTGGTAATTATTGGAGAAAAGAGTCTCCAGGACTTTCCTACCCGGGCTGGCTTTGAATCCCAATCCTCAGATCCAACCACCACTAGGCTTGTGATCACCTTTCTAACAGTGTACACTCAGGATATGTAATATGTATGTTCATCTAACTTTATATGAATTCTTGAGTTAAAAATGTGGGCTACAGGTTAGGCTTTACACTCACAAAAAATGTTTGTATCTTAAAAGTTGATACTCCTGGAAAAATAAAACCTAAGGGTATAAAGGATTCTGGGAAGTTCAGTTTGCATCCAGCCTTGGCAGAACAGGCTTTGAGACACTACCTATAATTAATCAGCCAAACCTGAAATCCCAGTCATGAGCAAGATTGCTGAATAAGAGCTTGAGGCTTTTGCATAAATACATACAAACATACACATACACGGAGAGGCACTTATATGTGCACACACAAATACAAAATGAAACAATTCTCAGAATATGTAGAAAAGTTAGAAAACAATAGAAAATATGTCCTGAGTAAGACTACAATCAAGTGATAATTTTTAGTGTTAGAAAGCCCTCAAGTGAACTTTCTTTTAAAAAAGTTGAGAATATTACATAGCTAGGGACCGGAGACAGTAAGAGATTCAAGTAATCATTATTAATGGGATTGGATCCATGGATGAATGAATCAGAAACCCCTTCAAGTACATCTGAAAAAGTTCATATCCTGTGTCAAATGTTAGAACATCTTTGAACAAAGTACATAAACAATCTGAGCAGTCAGTCTAGTGGATAAGGTCATAGGAGAAGTTCAGAATTGCTAGTCTTTATCTAAATTAAATAAACCAACAAACTATGGCAGGGCAATGTGGTACAAGCCTGGAGACTAAGACAGGAGACCAGGCAGTATACTTTTGTCTCAATGAAGCAATCCAAAGAACAAGAAAGGAATACACAGTTGGAACTTCGGGCTAATTTTGTCACTATGTTTTGAGAAGTCAAGTTTCCTATTGAAATGCAACACATATATAATCCTCACTTGTTTTAAATGCTCTCTTCATTACAGAACATTCCTAGATGCAAAATGGGTCATGATTCCCTCCCCAAATATTGCAAAAGTAAGTAAGTATCATTCTGTTAGATTCCAAAGAACTGATGAAGGATTACAAAGCTTAAGCCTAGAGAAATAGCAAAGTATGTCTAACATAGAACTTTGTAGACCTTGCTAAACTAGAATTGAGATTGTTTGTAATTTCATATTTTATAGGCTACTACAAAAGTCTTTTTTAAGTAGGTTTAATTGACAAATTCACAAATGATACTGGCATTCTATTTTACTAGAATATACTTTCAAGAGAGCTATAATTAGAACTTACTGAATAAATAATACCAACAGTTCATGTATAACATGACAATGTGAATAATCTAGACAGAGTTGCCAACAAATGGATGACAGTAATTTATAAATTTGGAAAAAGCACCTTTTTGAGGGTGTGGTATAATATGCTGTGAAGAGAGTAATTGTGTGATATCTTCTTTCTTCTTCCTATATGCAACACAGGAAGCCATTTCCTTAATTACGTGCCTCTTTATACATTGAGAAAAATGCTAGGTTTGGAGTTTGTTTTCATTTCTGTTTTTGTTTTATTGGCTTGTCCTAAAGCTTGAACTCTGGGGCTGGACACTGTTCCTAAGCCTATTTATGCTCAGTGCTCCTGACCTACCTCTTCAACCTCAGTACCACTTGTGTCTGGCTTTTTCTGAGAAGTTTATTGGAGATAAGAATCTAAGAAACTTTCCTGCCTGAGCTAGATTTGAACCATAATTTTCCGATCTTAGCATCCTGAATATTTATGATAGTTAAAAAGTAAAATATAAATAATATTTGCAAGTGTTCTGAACTCAAGAATACCACTGGGGGAAAATGATGCAGCTCAGTTTATTGTGGCGTTCTTTCCAGAACTTTTAAAAGTTAAGAGTTTCCATATAATTAATCTCTTTTCAGTTTTAGTATGAGAAAGTACTAAATTTATTCTTTTTTCAAAATATTTGGCAAGTATATTGTGAAAATACTGTCTAGATGGAAAACATTCAATTTGATGACCCTCGGATAAAGAAAGGGTAATTAATTCAAATAAAATGCCAAATAGTTTTGATTTTTAAAAAGGTACTACATAAAGAATAATATTTACTATACCAATATAGTGAAATTATATTTTATGCAGCTTATTTTTAAAATTTTATTATCAAAGTGATGTACAGTGTGGTTACAGTAATTGTAAGGTAGTGAATGCATAATTTTTCAAAGTTGTTACCTCTACCTCATTTTTCTCACAGTTTTCCTTCCCCCTTTCACCCCTCACAAGTTGTAATGTCCATTTCCAACATATTGTCTTGTGACTATTGCTATTGCATTGGTTTGCCTTTCTGTTTTCTCTCACCATTTTGTTGTTCCTCTTCCCTTCCCTAGTTAAGGTAAATGTATACACAATACACAGGGTACCAAAATCAAAGACAGCAGGGAGAAACCATAGGGAAAATCATAAAGAAAATAGCAATTATATAATACATCAAAAACAAAAACCACAAATAAAAATCTGTTTCCATATCTTGGAGTTCATTTTTCTCAGCATCAGCTTATATGGTCATATACACACATAACAATGCCACTGGAAAATAATAGTTGCATGAACACTAAATCATGAAAATGACATGTTAACTTTTTGATGGTTATTGTGGTATTAGGATTGGTGAATTCGCGATTCTGATAAAGGAATTTCAAGAGTTTTAAAGTTATAACAGGTAAATTTTAATTGTTTAAAATTTTTAACACCTTAGCCTATTAAGAAAATTTTAAATTGCCTGGGAAAAGAGGCTTTCATGCAAAGAAATCCATGGAGACTTAGTATAGAGGAAGCAATGTGGGTAAAGATGGCTCTTTTTGCCACTAAACAAACAAACCTCAGAAAACTTGCTATAAATCCTGTAGGTTCCCTTGAGAATTGTCATTACCCAGGAAATATACTCTCACTGTGTGAAACAAGGTTGTAGTGGAATTTAAATTCAAATTCTTAAAATAATTAAGACATCAAAATTTGTGAATCAACTTTTAATTATCAAACAGATAGTTTAGGTCGGGCTGGGAAGGTGGCTCAGTGGTGGAGATCTTGCCTTGCGTGTCTGAGGCCCTGGTTTCGATTCGTCACCACCAAATAAGCAAAAAGAAAAAGCTGGAAGTGGTGCTGTTGCTCAAGTGTTAGAGTGCTAACCTTGAGCTGAAGAGCAGAGGGACAGCACCCAGGCCCAGAGTTCAGGCCCCAGGACCGGACCCCCCCCCCCCAAAAAAAAAACAAAAAAACAAGATAATTTGGGTCAATATATTTAGGGAGAAAATGCCCTCTACAATGAAAGAGGGTATTGGGTTTACACTTTTCTGTTTGTAATACTTTCCACGATGTCTTTGCATGTAAAGCACTAAAATACAGAAAAAGATGTGATTGGGTACTTCAAACCAATGATTTCATATTTCTAAGTGGCTCACAAAATATAATATCCTTATTAACATGAGATAGTGAAGAATTCTCTAATTACATAAGCCAAAAGTTTTGGGTTCAGGAACTGGGAAGGTGGCTCTGTGGTAGAGCGCTTGCCTTGAACTGAAGAGCTGAGGGACAGTGCCCAGGCCCAGAGTTTCAGGCCCCATGACCGGACCCCCCAACCTCCCAAAAAAGTTTTGGGTTCAGAATAGAATTTAGCAAATGGGAAAGTTTAGAAAATAGTGTTCTTAGAAGCCCTAGCTAGGTGTATTGGCTTCAGCAGTAGAGGGAGGCCAATATAAATTGTCTTAATATTTTTGCTACCTAAAGTCATTTTACAGAGCCTATTTGGCTCACTACAATGCAGAACTGATTGAATGAAGACGTGAAAATAAATTCCACATCCAAATGAGGCAACTTAAAAGAGCTTTAAAAGAGAAACTATGAAGATGTAGCTGTGGCTGAGGCTTCACTAGACTTCAAGCCAAGAAGCTGTGATTAATTGGAAATTAGGAAAGAGCTAAGAGGAGGACATAGAACTAGGACACAGAAGCGTTGTTCTTTTGTAACCAACCTGTCTTCCAAGGTATGGGTGATTTAACTCGATTCTTCTCCATACATCTTGGTGAGCAAATGCAAGAACAAGAGAAAAATAATATACTGAAATAGTTTTGCAAAGAATAACTTCACTGTTCGTGATATGGTATCTAAGGAGATTCTTAAGAGAGAAGATAAAAACGGAGTATTTTTTGGTTTCCTCTGAGCATCTTGTTAGCAAAATATATCCTTGAGGTTAAAATTGATTGAAACAAAAAGTGATGGAGTACTTATTTTTCTGGGCAATTTAAACACAAGAAGACTTTCGATGTAAAAGAAAAAAGAAAAAAAATAGCCAAGTATTTGTGTCTCAGCTTCTTGGACTGGTTTTCTGGAGACAAATTTGGCATTAGATTTGTCCTCATTGACATAGATATTGTTTCATGGCAACCAAATGCAAGATGAAAGTTTAATGGACTCGCTTAGTCAATCAAACAGCATAATCAAAAAATGGCAAATAATATTTAGTGAATTATTTGACCAATTACTTTGCTAGAATAAAGAAGGAAAATGTAATTTAAAATCAATTGACCTAAAATTATGAATAAAAAGTAGTGAAGAGAGATGAGAGAAAAAATAGAGGATTGTTTTTCTATAGTGGAGTAATGGGTTCTTCAGCTTGTTTCTTTTTATTTTATTTTATTTTATTTTTATTTATTTATTTTTTTAATTTTATTTTATTTTATTTGAGAACATACTGTACAGAGGGGTTACAATTACATGGTCAGGATAATGCATACATTTCTTACCAAGCATTGCAGCCTCCTCCTTTGTTTATCCTTCACCTCCCTTCCCAGCCTCCCCCCTCCCCCCCACCCAATCATATCCCCCCTCCCCCCCTCCGACATTGTAAAGCTGGTTTTGACATGACATTTTGTACTTCTCATTGTTGCAACAGGTCCAGCTTGTTTCTTACATTCCATCTTCACAAGCTATCAGTTGTCGCTCAGTACTGGAGTATCCAGTTCAGACAAAGAGAACTCATAGAAGAAAGATAATATTTGCAGCAGATGTAGGTGATTTATAACCTTAGATAATCTATTTAAATCTGTTCAGAATCCTCCTCTACGCCAAACTGCCCTCTTCGAACAGTTTTGTTTGCTTTTACCAAGACTTCCCTCCATTAACTGCTTAAAATTTTTGAGAGCTCATATTCATACTCTCTAGAGATTGCTGTTTGGTTGTGATTTTTTGTGTTTTTGTTTGTTTTTGTGTTTTTTAACTGAATTTCCAAAGTTTGTGCAAGTGTCTTACAATTAAATATGTCCACCTAATTATCCATTGCTCCTGGATCACAGTGACTCCTTCTATCATTCTCAACCACCCCCTTCTCCAAGATTTATTTCTGATTTACCAATTCTTTTCTCAAATGTGTACATTGAGTATTCTAATTGTACTTGCTCCTTGTTCCATTTTTCATTCATTCTATGTCTTTACTATTATTCCTCTCTGGTTTCAACTTCCTGACAGTCATTCTGTTAAACTGTCTGTTAATACTTTGAAAGGATTATATACATTCCATGGAGTTTCAGTCCTGCATATACTTGAACTGATGTCAACTTATATTTCCATAATTAATTCATCTGCAGTAACAATTTGCAAGACTGGAGATTTGAAACACCTAGACATGATTATATTATCATCCATTTGAAGAGTAATCTTTAGTCAACAAGAAAGTTTAAAAATGGTTTTGAATGTTTTCTTAACTACCAATTTTTATAAATGGCTTTGTACAATGGTGTGTGATTATTTTATTTTACATGGGATAAGACTTTCTACTACCTATAAGTTTTGGAAAAAGAAGAAAACTAACATTTACTCTATAGAGGAATATGATAGAAATAGAAGATAGATTTGGTCACATCTCAGATGAGTACCCATATTCAAGCCTTGAAGACATATTTCTTACTATGTTAGTCAGAGGGAAAACAAAACAACATATGATAAGGCAAGTATTTGTGACTTTTTAAAATGTCCCTTATTAAGTGATAAAATTTACTTTATTAGCTAACGTTTGGGGTTGAAATATGGGAGGTTGATCTATTTAACAAATTTCTGAAAGGCACCTAATGAACAACACAAATGATGCGTGGTACTATTTCTACACTTTAATGAATGGTTGAACCTGTTTGGCATTAGTGCTGGGTAAATAAATCAACTCTATTGTAACTTGCTCCCTAATACTTGAAAAACTTGTAATGTCACTAAGGGTCATCTGCTTATCAAATGTAATTTTGTCAAGTGTGATTTCAAAAAGTTTATTTGAAAAGGAATACACTTTCAGGAGATTAAATGTAGGTTGGTTTGAGAATGACAACATTTTTATATTACAGAACCAAGTTGTACTAAAGTACCAGTGTTTTGAAGCACAAACAATCTTCTCAATTAGTGTTTTGCTGAATTACATTTGACCTCTAAGTCAAGTTTTCCTGACCTTGGTAGATCAATCACGGATCTGTCCTTCCAGGAATTATTTTTTGGGCCCACTTATGCTAGACTGAAATATTACATTAATCATTAGGGGAGTGGTATTAAAAATAATCTTATGACACTTTCTGATCTTGTTCATTCATATGAGCTGGTCATCTGTAAATTGAGTTTGAAATACAGTACTTTCTCTCGATTCTGTGACCTCATCTTTCATTTTAAATTGCCTTCCATTACACAATTGCTTGCTGCCAATTCTTGTGTCTCAAGGAAATGGGGCCCTGAAATATTATAAGAAATGAAAAATTGGGATGGATTTTCAGTTACTTTCTGCTGGCATGTTGCATAAGCCTAGGTGAGAAGTCTTGCCCCTGTTATCTGATGATGCAGGGAACTCAGCCATAAGATACTACGACCAATGGGTCTACAGAAGAATAAAGTCTTTTAGATATCATATCAGCACAATTGGAGTGTAAGCTGTAGGAATGCTTCAGAATTGTGGGCAAAAACATTTTGGGACCAGCGAGTTAAAATAATAAACAGAGCATCAGAGTAAAATCTCTTATAGATTAGAGGAAAACAACATTGATTTTTAACAATGTGAATTCAGAAGACCACGAAAACTTAGAAGGTCTCACAAGTTTATACCGAAGACACTGCATTGATCCTTTTTATATTCTAATATATATTCTAAACTTAATTATTTATATTTCAATTCTATTTATTGGAATAAATAAATATCAATTTATTTGTCAAATTATCAATTGATTTTAGTAAGTTTCACTGTGTGAAATATAAATTCAGCACATATAAATATAAAATATATAATTATAGATAATATAATAAAAAGGGGCACATGTTTTGCATTGTTCTGTTGTGGTTAGAGGATCAAAAGTAACTGTGTTTTAAAGTATTATTCCATTATCTCTACCTCAGTGTTTGGTAGAGTTAGACTTAAACCTTTAACTTTTGTAGATTTACAGACTGGAGGCAAGAGGAAACATTACCAATTTACGGCCTAATAACAAGGAGAAACATATGGGCTTCTCCTGGAGCTATGAAAATATTTGGTGATAGAAAGGCAGTAGTGTAAGTTCCTGTCTGGTTGGAAGGTAGACAGGCCAGGAAATTAGTTAATCGTGCATATGAACAATTTTTTCACCTTCTTGGCTTTAGCAACTGTTGAAATGGTAAGTATAATAAACAATTATATTTTGATAAAAACCTTCTGGTCTGAGCAGTTCTGTCTGAAATGTTCAACTTTCTAGGATCCCTTGTAACTAAGAGTTGTTTTGTTCAAGATAGACAATTTATGCTGTCAAGGTAAGATATTCTGGTTGATCCTACATGGAAGAAGGGTAAAGTGTCAGGTAGACATTTGTGCAAATAAGACCTCATTTGGGAAAAATTTCAGCTGCAGAAGTTTAGAAGGAGCTCTTAAGTAAGGCTAACTTTGAATCCATTAGCTCCACAGAGCTAACTCAGTTGGATAAATAAATACTTGAAAAAGCCATCCCCTTTGGACCTAGCTTAAAATGCTTCAAAGTATGATTAAATCTAAAATGAAAAAGATTTAAAATAGTCATTGACAAAAAATTGCAAACGTAAGCAATCGACTGAACAATATAATTATTTTCCATTATACACAGAATTTTAGGGAAATAAGATCAGTAGCATTGTTAGGAACATCAAGGTTTCCTTGTTACAAATAGGCACCCAAGGATATAATCCTCTATAAATATTGTATCATTAACTATCTAAATTTTAAGACATTACATGCTTCAGCAGCACATATACCCAAATTACAACAATACAGAGATAAACATGGCAATTGCACATGATGATATGAAAATCTGTGAATTATGCCATATTTTTCATTCTTCACATGCAAGAAATGGAAAACAATTATTAAAAAGTTGATTACAAAATTACAAGTGTAACAATACATGTAATTCATATATATAAGTTAGTTTGATATCAGTGTATTAAATCTTCACCTTAGAAAGGCCTTTACATAGCATAATCTTAACAAAACTTTTAAAATTCGACAACATTGTCATTTTATTCCAAAGAAATATACGATAAGCACCTAGTAAAAAAGGAATCTTAAACTGTTTCTGTATGGAATGCAATCTGAAAGGACACATTTATTATTGAACCTATATATTATAAAACAATGTAGTATTCAAAGTCATATCTAGGAAAGAATAAAATAGATTATGGATATTATACAAACAGAATACAGAATATTTTAAAGTATAATTTTTCAGATAAACACCAGAAATATCTTTAGTTTCTTTAGTACTCTCTTCAACAGATAAATTAAAATTATTTCTGATTAAAAAAAGCAAAAACTCGAGGGGGGACCAAGATGGCGATGAGGAAGTAGCAGAATGCCACAGCTTTCCCCAACCAAAAAGAGAATTCAAGTTCCAACGTTTAATCTCCCCAAGAGACCGACAACAACAAAAAGACCAACATCCATTGAAAAACAGGAGGCAGAAAAACAAAAAAATAGAGTTAAACAGAAGAATTTCACAACAGAGAAGCATGAACACCCCTCCTCCAACGTCTATTGGCCACACAACAGCGTGCCAAGCCATGGCCAGCCCGCCTGGTGGGAGCTGCCGGTGTCCCAGAGACACAGGGGGCTGTTTGCAGATCACCTGCACCAAAGCCCCCTGAGGTACCAGTGTCAGACCTGCTAATCATGACGACTGAAGAAACCTCTGAGCAGGGAACTTACACGAACATCCCACCCCTACCCCTCACTCTCCATTTGAGCAGAGAGGCTCCATGCCACCAAAGCAACTCTGCCCCATGGCAGGAACCCCAGAGATACACGAGATGCCCACAGAACACCAGAGCAGAAGAACTGAAAGGAACTGGTGTTGATCCGGAGAGCGCAAACCGAGACAAACCCCAGCACTCAGAACCTGCACAGAGGCCCCTCCCCTACCCCTCGAGTGCAGGCCGGAGGCCCATCCCGTGTAGTGGACCCGAACAGCGTCAATGGAGGCAGTGACAGAAGAGAAACACATAGAGCCAACACCTCTCAGCCCAGCCATAACCACCTCAATGGAACTCTGACTGCAAGGAAACCAGCAACATACATTACACAGAAACAACAACTAGCACCAGGGTGAGTACCCTTCAGGGGACAGTGTATTCCTCAAGGGAGACCAGTGCTAGTGGGAATCCCCAAACCCCCTACCCCAAAACCTGCACCACAGGACCCACTAAAACCAGAAACTGTTCAAGAGCTCCACTAGCCCATAGAGCACACTCAGCTGGCCACGCTAGAACAAGAGAGACCCTGGAAGTGAGCTTAAACTCCCAAGACAGGAACAGCACCACTGGGTCAAGACACCCAACGGTGGAAGAAATTTGAACTGTGCACTCCAGGCTGTGTAATCTAGGTGGGATACACAGCAGCACAGGTCCAACCGGTGTGCCCCAGGCTGGGGGCCGGGACCAGGCCTGGGGATCCAGTGCCTGAGCAACATAACCACCTCCTCCCAACTGAAATCAGAAGCTGAGCATACGCCTCAGCAAAGGGGAGAAAAACAGGGAACAGCAGCCCCTGGGAATCATGCCTGTGACAGCAAAAGACCCGGGGGGGGGTTCAGGACAAGAGGAGCCCAAACCCCACAAGAAACCTACCCATATATTCTAGGCTGGGAATTGGAAAGCACAGGCCGCCAGCACCTGATAATAGTCAGGAGCTTAGTCTGGTAAGGTGACTCAGCAGTACAGTGCTTGTCTTAGGTGCAGGAGGCCCTGGATTTGATTCCTCAGCAACACATAAGCAGAAAGGGCCAGATGTGGTGCTATGGGTCAAATGGTAGGGTGCCAGCCTTGAGCTGAGGGACAGCACCCAAGCCTAGAGTTCAAGCCCACAACTAGCCATAAAAGTAAAACAAAACAAAACATCAGGAGCCCATAGCAGATTCCAGCATCTGGGAGAGTACATCCAGCACATCCGAACTTGCCAAGAGCACCTGTAGGAACAAACAGGAGCAGTCTAAGCTGCTCAACCCTTCTAAGGGCTGGAACTGCCAGTGATCTACAGCAGAGAGCCGAGAACCCTGTGTGGGTCAGACCAGCAGCTGGAGGTCGGCCCCCAACAGAACCGAGATCAGGTACAGACTCTCTCTACCAGCACAGAAACAGTAACCAAGCAAAGACAGACACCTATTGACCAAGAAAAAATTTCAGATTAGTCTGAAAAAAATCCCTGAATCCCCATGAGAAAATCACAGGGAAAGATTACAAGGTTTATCAACACCTAGGATAGCAACCTATCTCTAAATGCCAGCAGCAACCCAGGGGATAGCCCCAGTGGGAGCAAAGTAGGAATGGAAGACAAACACTACATTCAAGAGATGCTGGAGGCAATGACTCAAGAAATAAAGCGAGAAATAAACCAGAAATTGAAAGAAAAAAGGGTCGAAATTTTGAAAGGCATGCAGGAGATCAAACAGGAGAAGCATGCAAAAACAGAGGCAGCTCACACCTCACTAAGTCATGCGGTAAGTGACAAAATAGAGGCAGTACACACCTCATTGAAAGGTGAGATTAGTATGTTGAAAATCAACATCGAATCCATAAATGAGTCCATTTCCTCCATGCAAACCACAATGGAAGCCACAGTTAACCGAATGAACAAAATGGAATACAGAAGACAGAATACATCACCTGGACCAAAAAATGACAGATATGGAAAAATCACTTAAATTATGCCAAAGGGAAATTCAAGAGCAAGCAGATAGTGCCAAGAAATTTAACCTTCACATACGAAGGTGAAGAATATCAAAGCAAGGGAATGCAACACCTATTCCACAAGATAATTGGTGAAAATTTTCCCCATCTCAAAAAAAAAATCTTACCTACATAACGGAAGCATATAGAACACCTAACAAGCAGGATGCCAGGAGAAATACTTCTAGACACATCATAGTATAAATGATAGATCTGAATGATAAGGAAACAACCTTGCATTCAGCAAAAATGAAGGAGCTATACTACAACAGGAAAAATATTAGAATCGCTACAGATCTCTCCACACAAACACTCAATGCAAGAAAGGCCTGGGAAAGTACCATATGAGCCCTGAGAGCCAATAACTGCCAACTCAGACTGATATACTCGGCAAAGCTAGCATTCACAGTCCATGGAGAACTGAAAATTTTTAATAGCAAATTAAATTAATACATAAACATTAAGCCAGCATTCGAAAGACTAATAAGAGGTGGAACACAACCTGAGAAAAGAACAAGGAACAGGGACCTGCACCCAGACAGGCATTAATAGAAGTCTATCTGAGCAAGCACAGGAGGAAAGGAAAGAAGAAAAACAGTGACCATAATGCATCTCTCCATACTATCTCTTAAGATTAACGGGTTAATTCACCAAGAAAAAGAAAAAGAACTGCAGATTGGATCCTAAAACATGACCCATCCATCTGTTGCCTTCAGGAGACACACCTCTAAGCCAAACATGCAAACAAACTCAGAGTGAAGTGTTGGAAAAGGATCTACCAATCAAATGCCCCTAGTAAGAAAGCAGGTGTAGCAATCCTGATATCGGACAAAATAAACTTGTCATTAAAATCAATACAAAAAGACAAGGATGGACACTACATATTAATACAGGGAACAATACAAGAGGAGGATATTACCATCATCTACCTACATTCCCCAAACATTGGTGCACCCAAATATGTTAAGCAAATACTCTCAAACTTACAGAATAAAATAGATCCAATATGATAATACTAGGAGACTTTAACACCCCACTCTCACCAAAGGACTGGTCTACCAACCAGAGGATTGGCAAAGAAGCTACCGAATGAAGTGAGGCCATACTTCAAGCAGTACTGACATTTACCAAGTATTTCACCCTAAAAACAACACAGTACACGTTTTTTTCAGCAGCTCGTGGTACTTTCTCCAAAATAGACTATATCATAGTTCATGCAAGGAACTTAAGCAAATTCAAGGGGATTGACATAATCCCCTGTATCCTATCTGACCATAATGGAATCAAGCTAGTTCTCAATAACAAAGCATACTGCAGAAATTACTCAGATACATGGAAATTGAACAGCACACTTCTAAACAATGTCTGGGCAATGGAAAACATTAAAGAAAAAATTAAAAATTTCTACAACTCAATGAAAATGAAAATACCTCATAAAGAAACTTGTGGGACACAGGAAAAGCAGTCCTGAGGGCCAAAGTTATTGCCCTCTGTGCCCACATCAAGAAAATAGAGACAGACCAAGAAAATAATCTCATGTTGCAATTAAAACAGCTAGAAAAACATGAAAAAATGGAACCTAAAGTTACTAGACAGAACCAGATAACCAAACTAAGAGCGGAGATTATTGAAATAGAGATTTGGAGAATCATATCCAAAATTAACCAAACAAAACACTGGTTGAAAAAAAATAAAATTGATAGACATTTGGCAAGATTAAAAAAGAAGAGAGGAAACCCATATTAACAGGATGAGCGATGCCACGGGAAAAATCTCAACACGTACCCAAGATGTCCAAACAATTTTAACGGACTACTTTCAAAAGTTATACTCTCTAAAGAAAGAAAACTTGGCAGAAATGGATGCATTTTCAGAGAAATACAAATTGCCCAAATTGAGCAAAGAAGAAGTAAGTCAATTAAATTAGCCAATATCCTACAATGAGATACAGGAAGCAATCAGAAGTCTTCTAACAAAAAAAAAAAGCCCAGGACAAGATGGATTCACAACAGAATTCTATAAGAACTTAATAGAAGAACTAATACCTATACTCCTCAAGCTCTTCAAAGAAACAGAAAAGGAGGGACCTATACCAAACTCATTCTAAGATACCAATAACACACTCATCCCCAAACCAGGAAAAGACTGAACCAAAAAAGAACTACAGGCCAATTTCCTTGATGAACACAGATGCAAAGATCCTTAACAAAATTCTAGCTAACAGAATCCAGAAACACATTAACAAAATACACTAAAACCAAGTAGGCTTCATCTCAGAGATTCAGGGATGGTTTATCATACGTAAGTCAATAAATGTAATCCAACACATCAATAGAGCCAAGGTCAAGAATCACATGATTATCTCCACAGATGCAGAAAAGGTTTTTGATAAAACTCAACATTCATTCATCCTAAAAGCTCTGGAGACAATAGGAATAGAAGGAACATTTCTTAAAACATTAACAGCCATTTACAACAGACCAATAGCTAAACTATACTTAATGGGGAAAAGCTACAACCAATTCTCTTAAAATCATGAACAGGATGCTCACTGTCTCTACTCCTGTTCAATATAGCCCTGGAATCCTTAGCCAGGTCAATAAGGCAAGAAAAAACATTAAAAGTATCTGAATAGGGAAAGAAGAAATTAAACTATCCCTTTTTGCAGATGACATGATACTATACCTTCACGATCCCAAAAACTCCATCTCCAAACTCTTAGAAATCAAAAATCACTTCGGCAAAGTAGCAGGATACAAAAATCAATCCAATAAAATCAGTTGCCTTCTTGTACACTGACAATGTACAAGCAGAGAGGGAAATAAAGGAAAGCAACCTCATTCACAATAACCTCCCCCAAAATAAAATATTTAGGAATTAACCTAATCAAAGATGTAAAAGAACTATTTAATTAAAACTATAAAAATTTAAAGAAAAAAATTACAGAAAACACTAGGAAATGGAAACACCTCCCATGCTCTGGGATAGGCAGACAATATAGTGAAAATGGCAATACTGCCCAAATTAATATACAAATTCAATGCAATTCCTATTAAAATCCCAAGGATGTACATCTCTGAAGTACAGAAAACAGGCCAAAAAATTCATATGGAACCACAAAAGACTTAGAATATCCAAAACAATTCTAGTGAATAAAGACAACATGGGAGGGAAATCCATGCCTCACTTCAAACTCTACTATAGAGCGATAATAACAAAGACAGCATGGTACTGGCACAAAAACAGACCCGATGACCAATAGAATAGAATAGAAGTTCCAGAAATAAATCCACATATCTACAGTCAGCTGATATTCGACAAAGGGCCCAAAGACCAACAATGGAAGAAACACAGCCTCTTCAACCACTGGTGCTGGGAAAACTGGGCGGCAACATGCAGAAGAATAAAAGTGGACCCCAGCATATCACCATACACCAACATCAACTCAAAATGGATTAAAGACCTTAGCATTAAACCTGAATCTCTGAAACCACTGCAGGCAGAGTAGGAGAGACACTTGAACTTATAGGCACAGGAAAGAATTTCCTGAACAGAGACCCAGGGTCACAACAAATTGGAGTGAGACAAGACAAATGGGACTAACTTAAATAAAAAGCTTCTGCATAGCTAAAGCTATGGCAACCAAGCTAGAAAGACAACCAATTAATTGGGAAAAAATATTTACCAGCAATATATCTGACAAGGGGTTAATATCCAGTATATACAGGGAACTCAAGAAAATAGGCCCTCCCAAACCAAACAAACCAATTAGTAAATGGGCAAGGGAACTAAAGAGAGACTTCTCAGAAGAAGAAATAAAAATGGCAAAGGAACACATTAGGAAATGTTCACCATCCCTGGTTGTGAAGGAAATGTAAATAAAGACAACCATGAGATATGACCTTACCCCAGTCAGAATGTCCCACATCCTCAAGTCAGCCAATGACAAATGTTGGAGGGGATGCGGAGAAAGAGGAACCCTACTACACTGCTGGTGGGAATATACACTTATACAACCACTCTGGAAAACAGTCTGGAGAGTCCTAAGAAAGCTAAATATTGACCTCCCTTATGATCCAGTCATGCAACTTCTAGGCATCCATCCTGAACAACAGCAACCAGTATACAAGGACACATGCACCTCCATGTCTATTGCCGCACTGTTCGTAATAGCCAGGATATGGAAACAACCCAGATGTCCCACCACAGATGAATGGATCCCCAAAATGTGGTATCTATACACAGTGGAATATTATGCAGCCATTAGAAATGACAAAATAATGGCATTTGCAGGGAAATGGATGTAGCTAGAAGGTGATCATGTTGAGCAAGGTAAGCCAAGAGCAAAGAGACAAACAGTACATGGTCTCCCTGATAAGTGGATGTTAAAACCAAAATGTTAGATAATACGACAAAATTAACAGGACTTAAGAAACAAAGGACTTCCACTCATCTGGTTGAATTTGTACTAAATTACCACCTGTTGCTGATCACATTTATGGTATATATGTGTACAATGGAGGGGAACCAGGAAGACGACATTGAACTAGAGGGAATCAGGGAAAAACCCATCAGCTGCACTGGACATTGACCAAAATGAACTGAGCAAGTTAATGGCAGGGATGGGAGGGATGGAACAAGTGGGAAAAACGGAACAGCTGATGTTATGCAAAACAAAAGAAATGTACATACCAACCAGTGTAGAAGAAATAACTATATCGCAAAGCTCATAGAACTCACAAATGTTATAGACTGTGATAGACAATTTGTTCCAGAAATGTTAGAATGTGTTTGTGACTTTAACTGAGCATCACTATCCCACAATACTGTGAAATTAGGGAAATTATGTAACCACTTAATTACAATAAAGAAAGCAAAAACTCTCCAGGAATCATTATAGATATATACAACTAACTGTGTAATACATTTTGACATCAAAGTCAGGAATTCACTTGGAAGACTTCAATAGAATCCATGAATTGTTACAGTAAGCTATTGTAATTTGGATTGTGAAAATATTTTGTATGGAAACAAAGAATATAATGGCATTTCTGAAATTTAAGAAACTTAACCGAATCATTATGACTTAGGAGAGCAATTTATACAGCCTTCCAAAACATCAAAGAGGTAGTGATACATACTTATCCTTTTGGCAATATTAAATAGAGTTTCTTCCAAGTTTTTCTTCAGACCTGATTTGACATAATGGTTCAACAGAAGCAGATCCAACATGTCTTTGCTATCTCTATTCCCAGCAGCAAGATGCAAGGGGGCCATTGGTATCTGCATCATGATGAAGTAAGAAAAAAGCCACTCTAGTATTATTCCACATATAAGCACTGCGCAGGGTTGTCTAACCATCTACAGTTATTGCATGAATATCTGCCACTTGAACCACCAACTCACGGACAGTGTCTAAGTGTCCACTGTAGGTTTCCTGATGAATATGTGTATACTCATCGTCATCTCTAGTATTCACATGAGTGGTCTTTTTGGAAAGTATTCTCCTCACTGTAATAACCTGATTATTTTCAGCAGCCCAAAGAAGAAATTTGCATGGATCCTTCATTTTTTTCTTGCAATTGATACCATTCCTCACTTTTTCATCATGTTCCTCGTCTTCATCAGAATTGTCTAACCAGAGACTTTGAGTGACAGTGGGAATGAGGTGTCCATGTATTTCCTTAATAGTCCAGGTTATTTGAACTGTTCAGAAAAATCAAGTGAATTTTCTGCATCTGTTTTTTCACCATGATTTATTTTCCTTTTTTCCATTTTTACTATTTGAAATTATTCTAACTGGAGAGTAGGGAATTGATGGAGATCAGAGGAAAGATTTTCCTCCGTATTCAAAGATACAGACTGAAAATAAGGACCAGTGGTGTCTTCATGTGCATCTTATTCTAGGAATGAGAAAAGATGAAGTAATGCCAATAATGCCTTATATATAAATGATTTGGTAAATGGCAGAGTAGAAAGTAAAATAATGCAACCAAAAATATAAAAGCAAAATAAATTAGGATAATTATAGAGCAATCCTATTATCTATGAGAAACATTAAAGAAAGAGGAAGAGGGACAGATGTGCAATGACCTAGATAGCCACAAATGCATGCCTCTGATCAATTTATAGAGCAAACAGAATTTTATTTTATGTTTAAAAAAGATGGAAATAGAATTTATGTATTTATTTGAATTTGGTAAATACATTTTTAGCAGCCTACATGAAGAGACGTAGGTTTAATCATATTGCAGACTAGAATCTAAATCCTTGAAAATTCTAGGAACAGATCTGAATGAAATCAGTTGATTCACACTTTTCATGTACAATGAAGGAATAGGTCCAGTCTATGAAAGCAGCAAGAGAAGGCAGGCCGATTGTATCTGTGACAAAACTTTGTGTAAAATAGTATTGAGCATTACTTACTGTTGATCCACTTGCACTGGAAGCATGATTCTGAACAATTGCTTGCTGATTTTCAACTATTGCTTTGATCATTATATTCTCCAAAAAGAAAAAGTGAGATTTAATTGATAGCAAAAACTATTAATACATTTTGATTTCTCATTATGCACCTTCAATCATTGAAAGCACATGAAGACAATAGACAGGCCTACATTATTAGATGAAAACAAGTGTCTAAAAAAAACAAGGAATGTAAGTAGTCATGTAAAGGACTTCTATTTTAGTACTACATTATACATTTTGTTTCTAATGTTGGGTATGAATAAATAATGGATCCATTAGAAAGCTCTTTCTGGCTTTTTGTTGAAAATAACTTTCTTTGTAAGATCATAACTATTCACACTAAGAGGTAATCAACCCAATATTTATCAAGTTTGAATATCCTATCATATTGACGGTAAATAGGTATTGTTGTTATGCTTGTTAGATATTCCTTTCAAAAACAAGCAAACAAAAAGCATGTGTCATCTCCAGATAGTGGATGTATCTGAAGTTGTTTTGTACATGCAAAGGGCTAATGGCTCTTTTGTGGGAGTAACTATGGCAACTTAACAAATAAGGCTTTTCGAATATTTTTTCCAACATAAATAACATCCCAAAGCGAGTCTTGCAATTTCTGAAAACCCTTTAGTATTATTTCAGTTCATTGACTATAGAGCTAAAGACATTTCTGAAATAAATATTAAGATCTGAAAATGTAAGTGGGTATATTGCCTTTTTTATGCATCATCTTATGAAAATCCAGTTTTTATGAAACTAAATGAAATAGAATAAAAGTATGAAAGTGAATTTGGTAAGCTAATTATTAGTATAACTGTTTTCTATTAACACAGTCCTTTGAATATAGATGATGCAGTTAAATTATTTCCTTTGTGTTTCTGTACTTCAGTTATTTTTTGTATCATTGTAGTTATGGGAGTGAATTTGTAGTATAAATAAAGGTCCTTTAAAATGATTAGGATTAATCTTGTGCTTTGTGTCCTACTCCCAAGAAAATGAGTTATTTTCAAGTGTTAATAGTTTATAATTGAATCTTCATATCATAAGAAAATTTTAAAAATTTAGTAGTACGATGACTTTTTAAACCAATAGTATCGACAAGTTGGAGAGTCTTTAATTCATGCTTAGGTCTTGGTGTCTATGATTTTTAACCTCTTGTTCCTTAACATTAATGAGAGTTCAGACTACATTTTGGGGTATATGAAAGTTAAAATATTTATGTGACATCAAAGGTGATTTTTATATGAGTCTTGCTTTAATAACATTTTAAAGTAGTACATTTCCCTCAGAATGTTGGGTATAAAAAGCAATCAAAATACTTCTAATGGTAAACAACCTAAGTGAGCTACAATGTGGAAATGATTGGTCCATAACACCTGCAATCTGTTTCCATCAGGAATTGGGCAGGACACTCTTTCGTTATGACTGTGTTAAACAGAGATGGGGTCCCCAGGCAGTGCAGTGTTGAGTGAAGGGATAGAATATGATTTCTACTATTTTGAGCTAGAAATCAAGAATGTTATACTTTAGCAGTTCCTTTCAACAGGGATGTATAAATTGATTATGAACTTGGAGTTTTCATATTACAGGTACCTATTTTCTAACAAAGATAAAAGTCAAATATTAGAGTGTACACAGTAATTCTGGGAAATTTTCCTAGAATTAGTAGACCAAGTGCTGGCATTTTAGTCATAAAATAAAATGATTTGATACAGCGGAAGATGGGTCTCAGGCTAACACTTACCATGTGCGCAATGCTGTACTAGTAATTCCAATTCTGAAGACTTCAATAACATCATCCGAGAATTAAAAATGGAAGTAGTTCAAATTGTTGGGATTATTGTGAGGATTGAGTTAGATACAATAGGTAAAGTACTTGGAAAAACTATCACTCAGCATTTGATACTTTCTACCTGTTATTTTATCATGTGATGAATTCTAACATTTTTACTGTGATTTTTATATTGTGTCTATTTAAAATATGCAATGTGATATATTGATATTCATTGCATTGGTCAGTTTTTTGACATTAAGAGGAAAATACCTGCAAAGAAAATTTCTGAGGAGGAAACTATTATATTGATTCATGGTTTAAGAGAATGCAGTTTAAGATCAGATGTCTCCAATGTTTTTAATTATGTTTTTATTAAATAGTTGTTCAAAGGAATTTCCATTCCACAAATCAGTTTATAAGTACAATGGATCTTTACATAACTTTCCCATACCCTCCCAAATCTCACCCCACTTTCATCTTTTCTAGTTTCATACTATCTGCATTGAATATTGTGCCTTCACTCTCTTCGTCCATAACTCTCTTTATTCCTTCCCTTTGACTTCTGCTCACATCATCCAAGTGATAGATTGCTGGTATTCATTTTGTTGGATTAAAAGTTCAATTTTATAAGAAATTACACCTTTTAAATACTCCTCTGCAAATAGCATGCTTTGGTTAATACTGTTGTGTAATTGTAACCCCTCTGTATGGTATTTTCACTATAAAAAAATCTCAGTTTTATGGTCAATAGATTTTGAAAAGGATGCCATGACTTTATGAAATAAAAATAGAATCTTAAATGGGTGTAGTACCACTATTGCCTCCCTAAATTTAAAAAAAGTTCTTAAACTACTACCTCAATCCTTATACAAAAATTTAAAAAAATTTAAATAAAAAATGATTATCAAACTAAATGTGAGATGTAAAAACATATAAACATAAACATAAAAATTCATGGCATTGGATCATTAAACTTTTCTAAAATATGACATGGAAAGCATTAGTGGGTAAAGAAAAGCAAGAATAAACTGGATAATATCAACTTATAATCTTTCATAATTCAAAGGACAATATAACAGAAGTGAAAACATATCTAACAGATAGAGGACACATATTTGTTAATGCTACAATGTTAATGCTACAATGATTCTGAGTCTAATTATTTTTATATCTTCTAATTTTATATAACTTTATCCCAAATGGAATATTTCTTTAAAAAACATATGCAAATAGTAGGAGCATATGAAATAAGTTCCTCTTTCTTATCCAAGAATAAATAAAGAGAAATCTCACTAGTAGGACCATAATATAAAAAGATGACACAAAATATAATAATGCACTTGTGGAGAAATTGATATACTACACATAGCGAATCAATTGTATAATACTTCAATCATTAAAGCAAGCAAGTATTCAAAAGGTCAAAGAGAATTGAATAGGTTCTATCCATTACATGTCTATGTATGTATTAAAGAGAAGTAAAAAACTTGTTTGGACAGTGAATGTTGTTATTGAGAATGCACTTAAATACTTTGCGTGAGATCCTGGAAATAATCCATAAAACAAATTTTGAAAAGGCTCACTATAGGGGATGTATCCTGAGAAATTCCTGTAAATGAATTTTATATCTACTTTAAATGTCTGTTCTAAAATTTACAGCATTTCTATTTGAAGAAAAGCAAATTTGTGAAAATTATGCTTGGAAAACCTATGATCGTAAATTCACTTCCAAAGCACTAAAATGCATACAATAAAAGGAGATAATATATTTCAAGTGAATTACATGTCAGCAATAAAAAAACTATTGTTAAAATACTTCACACAAAATGCAGAATACCTAAAAAGGTATTTTCTGTGTTTGCTTAAAAACTTTGTAAACTGCAACATTTAAAACAATAATATGATTTCTGTTCATTTTGAGGGTTTTTGTCTGTTTAATTTGAGTTTATTCAGAGATACCTCAATCAAAAAGTGTATGGGATAACTGGAATACCTAGGAATTAAGCAATACTTATAAATAATTGATATCATTTTCTGGAGGAAACTTTTGGCAAATGACAGAAGACACAAATCTATGCATCTGCATCTTATGAAAGCCATATATTACTTGGTCAATCCAATTGTTTTTCTCTACTTTGCTGGGGAAAAAGTATTCTCAAGATAAGAGCCAATAGCAGTGAAAAGAAACAAAATACACTATCATCTTGATTTGTGAAAGCAACAAATGAAATATAATAATTCCACTTAAATGACTCCAATATTAGTATTTATGAAGATGTTCCTGAATGCCAAAATCCATTGAATTTTTGGAATTTTAATTTCTATGAACATATGAAAACTAGAACAAGAAAAGAAATATAGACTTAGAGCCAACCACCCTTGGAATAGTTTTCTTAATTGCTTTGAAATTACATAAAAATTGATATTCCTTTCCATTGGAAACATTTTAAAATGCTTATCATTGATTATAATTCAAATATGAAGCAAGAGTAATTTTATATCATCATTATAAATATCATTCTATTACTATCATAAATTAGAATAACAAACCAGTCCCAATATATTACCTACCCATCATTATCCTTAATTCCTAATCATTACCTAAATACCTTAAACAATCTAAATAGTCATGTCTTTAAATAAACGTAAATATTCTATACTTTTTACTTAACATTTTCCAGTGGCATGTATTCATGTTTCTAAGAAATTTTCAGAGCAGTTAAAAGATGCTTTTGTGAAATTAATGTGATACATTTGGTTGTTGTTGTTGTTAATTTCTGAAAGGCCTGGGCATTATCCCTAAGCGTTTTTAGGCTCAAGGACAGCAATCTACAACTTGAGGCACAGAGCTAATTCATGTTTTTAGTGGTTAATTGGAGATAAGAAACTGACAAGTACTTTTCTGTCTGGGCCACTTTCAAACATATTTCTAAGATCTCATTACCCAGAATAGGTCGAATTATAAGAGTGAGTCACTGGCACTTGTTTTGATGTATTTTTTTATTTTAATTATGTTTTAAGATTTTTGTTTCACTATAGTGTACATCATTCTACACATAAATTTAGATTTATGTATATATTTCTGATGACAATCTCTAAAAATGTGTGTCATTTTACACATAACATTAATATGTACATATATATGTATATATATATATACTCATATTTATACATAATATTTCTGAAGACAGACTCCGTCTTAAATTTTTTGGTACTATTTTTGACCTTTTACACTTCAAAGATATACAGTCTATTTTGGTAAAAGTTTCCTAGAATAAAATAACTAATATTTCAATAGAAAGTAGAGCTTTTACTTTCAAGGGAATTTTATATATACATATGACATTGTAGTAACATTTACAGTATATTACTTGAAAAAGTTCTGTCCAAACTCTTAAATATTTGTGTGTAATGAGGGGGAGAGAAGAAATTAATTCATAAAGGTTAGGAATTAGCAATGCTTCAAAAATTTATTCCATAATTTATTATAAGCACATAGTAAAGCTACCTGATATGGTTTAGTTTTTCTCTTTCTTTATTTGTTCAAATTTTTAATATGGATGCATGCATGTACAGTGTTAACATTAAAAATATTAATCAAAAGACAAATAATAGCAAAATCATAGGCACATATAAGACTTTCATTAATTAGCACTTATGATGCTAATAATTTTGAAGAAGATGATGATGATGACCACAGTGTAGCCTGACAATGATAAGGTGATTGAAAAGGAAAAAAAAACTTTACACTTCTTTGAAGCTAGATTTCCCATATTGAATACATACTTATAAACTGAATTGGATTACATACAATAATAACAAGGGGAGAGTTTCAATACCAAGAAATAAAATTACATTAATAGGTAGAGACAGTAAAAACCCTAATGTTATTCCTGCAGTCTCTCTAATGTATACTCACTTTTTTTGGTGGTATTCTGTTCTTATAAATAAAATCATTTACTTCCACATTTTGATGGACTAAGATATAGTTTTCAACTCAGTGTGATTAATTCAAATTACATTCTCTTATAGTATTCAATAACCAATGTTTCCAAATTATATTGAGTATGTCCTTCAGTACAGCTGTAAACACATGACACAATTTACATAATACCACTTACATATCTGTAGTTACCATAAAAGGACAGAGACCATAGAGCCAGGAGTTAAAATTTATTTTTATTTCTTCATGAAACAACTTGTGACTTTATACCAACCAACTGAATTTGACTCTTTCCTTATTTGTAAGCTAAAGTGGAAAATGTGAGGACTCTTCACCTTTTTTTTCCTTGCTCTAGAATTCAACAAATATTCTTCAACATTTCTGGTAGATTACATCCATTTACAGATGAGAAATGTAAGGCCAACAGTCAATGTAGTGAATAAATAATGATACTAGAATTTTGTCTGAGCTCTTCACTCTGTATGCTTACAAAGAGAATAATTTGGTGATGGATAGGACCAATATGAAAAGACTATGGGGAAATAAAGCATACTTTGTAAACGGTTGTTTTAGGACTAAGTTACCAATGATGAATACATGAAACAGGCTGGTGTCATGGGCATAAACAGGAGTACATAGAAATTGTCTTAGTGACAGAAACTGAGAAAAATCTTAATTATTCATCTTATCTAAGGGGAGGGTAAGAAAGGTAAGAAGAAATCTAAAATGCATCCACATCTCTGGCTGTCAACAGTTAGTTATATTCTTGGTGAAAAGGACTACAGGTGGAAAATATGGACTTAAAGGAAAAAACTCTCAGTTCTAAGGTTCATGTTAAAGAGATGCGAATATAGGTCTGTTTAGACATCATCAAAATATCCACGACTTTGAATATGCAAAAGAATAATAAAAGCGGGGGCATTATTAAAGGGAGGAGGAAAAGGAAAATTCTGACAAAAGTGTGAGCAACGTGAGCACCAGTGTGGGCAATATTGGAAGAAAGATAAATAAGGAAACAAACAAGTAATAAACACAGATTTACAGAAGTAAAGGAAGGAAAGAATTTGCAGGAATATACTGAAGGAAATATGCTATTTGGATTTGAAAAGTAAAAGGACATAGACAACTTCAATAAGAACAGTATTATGGTGAAAGTCATATTGATAAAATTTTGTGATATGAATGTGAAGCTATAAAATTCTGGATCCATGAATTCAACAGATCCTGTTGATTTTAAATGCTGGGAACAAATGCTTTTATCCTGACCTTAGAAGAATTATACAGATATAACTCTCATGAACTTTCCTTAGAGATATTTTGTGAATATTTTTCAAGACTGTTTAGACAGGAGATTAAAGATTGAACTACAGCACAGACAAGCCTAATTTGTCCTACATTTCCAATGAGTTACTCATGTATCCACATCCGTTTGGGATTTTATTGAAATAACTTTAGATTTGTTTGGATATCTTGTCAGCCTAATCATCACAAATGTAGGACAAGTAACACCAAGTATTAGGTTAAACATACAGCTTTACTGATGTGACTGAAGACTGCTTATATTGATTCTTCTTTAGAACAGAAAATGCCTCAATAGATATTAACAAATCATAAGTCTCATATACTCTATTGAAATCTAATTTTTGTTAGGGATATCTCCATGCTTTAATAACCCTGTCAATCAACCTGACACAAATTCTTATATGTATGAAGTGCCACAATAAACTTCAAGCTTTTATGGAATGGAAGAGTTCACACATCACCCTCACCATTTAATCCAAATCTTTCATTTTCTCATGCACATTGTCAAATAGGGAAGAATTCTTATATAACAATAATACAATATTGGTTTGAATTAACACAACTTCTAGGATCTAGTGTTAATTTGGTTACTTACTAATTAGCTCCAAATTTTGTGAATATTTATATTTCTCCTGGGAAAACTAATGAGCTCCAAGCAAATGTCCCTAAGGAGGCTTTCACTTCTAATATGACTGTTTGTTTCAAAATGCTTTAAATTCTACACCCTCTAATGTGGGCATAGGGTTATACTGTGGAACTTTTCTCCTCAGAGAGTAAGTACTACCCTATTGTTTAACATAGACAAAGTACCTTGATACATACACTGGGTGTGTGCAAACAAGAAGTGGTAGTTGAACAATGTTCTTAGTAGTTCATAAAGATGAAATTGAAATAGAGCATCTATGAACTCAAAAGGAATGTGCAAAAAAGACAAAGGCACAAAGTAGAATGTGCCAAGGAAATGCTGAATTATAATTTCAAATTATGTACTCACGTTTAAGGGTATGTTCAAAGTACAGCTTCAGACAATGCAGTTGGATATCTTGGGGGGAAAACTGCTTTAAACTATTTTGGGATAATTCTAAAAGTAGAAGCCCCTAACTCTGACTCTAATTAGCCACAACATCATCAACTTAGGGACTATTTTCCAAGTGCAAAGTGCGAAAAAGAGGGCTCATCACACTTAGTGTTCTGGTTGAAGTAATGGCAATCACATAACTTTTCTTATAAGCATTTATTTATTTTGGAGCATCAAAGTAGGAAAATGCCAAGTAAATATTTTCCATGAATTAAGTGGGACTTATTATATTGGTCTCTTTTTAACTGGGAAGTTATAGATTATGTCTTTTTATACTCTAACTTGGAACAATGATCTGCTGTCAGTTATTTCTTCTCTTCCTCTTCTATTGCCCTTCCACTTACATAATTTTTATTTAAAGAGACGTACTTGAGCTTTCATTTCTAAATACTTCAAAATTATCTGAATTTCATCATATTTGTGGAAGCCTCCTAAATCTTTCTCAAGGGAATACTTTGTCACTACCATTTTTATCTTATATGATGTCTTTCTGCCAAACTAAGTGCAAGAAATACATTAGACTTATCCAGGAATCTCAACACTTGTACCACCATAAAAAACTATCTAACTTAGAAATCATGATTTTAGTATAACTGGGGAGGTGGCATCTGTCATTTTTGAATGACCCTAATGACACTTACATGCAATCATGATTTAAACCAATATGCCACTCAGAAGATGAACGAATCCATTAAACACACACACAGTGGAATTCTATGCTTCCAATTCATAAGGAAATAGAAAGACTTGGAAAAATCCTACTAAGAAAAATTAGCAAGACACAAAGAAGCAGATTCCATGGTTTTCCTCATGTGTAATAATTAGGTAATGTCTAAGATAGTCCTAGCGAATGAGCAGAATGGCTCAATAGCTATGTATATATAACCATTTAAGAGGATGCTGAGCAAAATGAACTCCTAG
Source organism: Dipodomys spectabilis (assembly GCF_019054845.1). Taxonomy (NCBI): domain Eukaryota; kingdom Metazoa; phylum Chordata; class Mammalia; order Rodentia; family Heteromyidae; genus Dipodomys; species Dipodomys spectabilis. The sequence continues at coordinate 7,721,324 of NW_024870905.1, forward strand.
ACATGGAAACAGAGGTTTTTCTTTGTGGTTGTTGTTTTTACTGTACTATGTGATTTCTTTTTTCTTTTGGGTTTTCCCCTATGGTTTATTCCCTGCTGTATTTGATTTCAGTATCCTGTGTATTATATACACATTTATCTTAATTTGGCAAGGGAAGAAGAACAACAAAATGGCGAGACAAAGGATAAAGGGCAAACCAATGCAATAGCAATATTCACAAGACAACATGTAGGATATTCACATTACAACTTGTGAGGGGTATTGGGGTGAAATAAAAGTGTGAGTAAAATGAGGGAGGGAATACAGAGTTCGACTTGTTAGATATTCACTACCTTACAATTACTGCAACCCCTTCTATATATCACCTTGACAATAAAATTAAATTTAAAAATAAGCTACATAAAAATAATTTCACTGTATTTCTATAGTAAATTATATTCTATGTGTATTACATTTTTTAAAAAATTAACAATACTTGGCTTCTAATTTGAATTAATTGCCCCTTTCTTTTTCAGAGGGTCATCAACTTGAATGCTATCAAACTATACAAAATTTTCAGAATATACTTGCCATTATTTAAAAAAACATTATTTTAGGATTGTCTCATACTAAATAGAAAATAGTTCAACTCTCTGGAAACTCCTAATTTTTAAAACTGAATATTTGTTAAGAGGACAGAATATATGTGTTCTACTAACTACTCATTTTCAAATTCTGAGCATGCCATACCAGAGACATTTACAACAGTGCCTGTATGCATTTTATTTAATTCTGCAATAGATGAAGTTTCCAATGAGACATTACATATTTAAAGGTCAACAGAGAAACTAGCCACATTCTGGTAGAAGATAAAACTATGAAGTATCTATAATATTTAATTCCCCTAGAGTAAACATTTGTTCATCATAGTAAGCTATTATTTCAATGACAATCAATCCCAACATTTTACGCAGTAAAGTCATTCTAGCCCAACAGTTTCCACCTTGTAAGGTGCATCTTAAAATTCCCTAAATTTACAGCATGACTAGCTTATCACTATTGTGAACAAATTCTACACTTCTGTTAATGTTATGCCCTTTTTATTGTTGAAAGAATGCTACACTAAACTTTGCTGTATCGTTTTCCCTCAAGTGGTATTCTTGAGATCAGAAAACCTGAAAATATTATTTATACATATCTTTTCGTCTACCACAGATAATCCGGAGGCAAAGATCTGTATATTATGATTCAAAGCCCACCCAGGCAGGAAGGTTCCTTAGATTCTTATCTCCAATAAACTGTGCAGGAAAAGCCAGACACAAGTAGCACTGAGGTTCAATTGGTAGAGCAGTATCCTTGACCAAAAAACAGGCTCAGTGTCAGTGCCCAGGCCCAGTCGTCAAGCCCTAGGACAAACAAAATAACAAAAACAAAATGAAAACAAACCCCAAACCTAGCATTTTTCTCATTGAATACAGAGGTATATAATTAAGGAAATTTCTTCCTATGTTATGTACAGGTAGAAGAAAACGGATTTCAAACAGTAACTCTCTTCATACCATGTTACACCAATGTCTCAAAACATTGCTCTTTTTCTAAATTTATAAAATAATAGCATCCATTTATTCTGAACTCTTTCTAAATTATTCACATTATCATGTTATACATTAACTGTTGGAATTATCTATTAACTAAATCCTAATTACAACTCTCTTGAAAGAATATTCTAGACAAATAGAATGGCAGAATCATTTTTGAATTTGTAAATTAAACCTTCTACTTAAAAAGTATTTTGTAGTATCCTATAGAATATGAAATTACAAGCAAAAGATATTTATTTTAAATCTAAATTCTAATTTAGTAAGGTCTACAAAGACCTACATTAGATAACTTTGCTGTTTCTCCAGGCTTAAACTTTTGTAATATTTCATTATTTCTTTGTAATCCAACAGAATGATGCTAAATTTTTCAAATTTTTGGTTCGGAATCATGACCTATTTTGCATCTAGAAGTATTCTGTAATGAAGAGAGCATTTAAAAAATGACTGAGGATGATATATGAGTTGCATTTCAATAGGAAACTTGACTTCTCAAAACGTAATGACAAAATTAGCCCAAACTTCCAACTGTGAATTCCTTTCTTGTTCTTTGGTTTGTTTTATTGAGGCAAAATTATACTACCTAGTCCAGGGAAGGTATTACTATTTAATCCACTCTCTAATCTACTGTATTAGTCTGAGTGCTAGAATGACAGACTTGTATCACATTGCCCTGCCATAGATTGTTGGCTTATTTAATCGAGAAACATACTAGTAATTCTGAACTTCTCCAATGATCTTATCCACTAGACTGACTGCTCAAACTGTTTCTGTACAATTTTCAAAAATGTTCTAACATTTGACACAGGACATGAACATTTTCAGATGCACCTGATTCATTCTTCCATGGATCTGATCACTTAAATAATTATTACTTGGCTCTTTTACTATCTCTGGTCACTACCTATGTAATAGTCTCAAGCTTTTGGGGGGAAAGTTCACTTGACGACTTTCTCATGTTGAAAATTATCACTTGATTCTAGTCTTACTCAGGACATATTTTCTATTATTTTCTAACTTTTCTACACATTGTGAGAGTTGTTTCATATGTGTGTTTGCACAAATTAGTGCTTCTGTGCGTATGTAAATGTTTGTATGTATGTATGCAAAATCCTCAGGCTATTATTCAGCACTCTTGCTCAAAACTAGTATCTCATCCCTTGAGCCATTCATCCAATGCAGCTTTTGGCTGGTTAATTATAGGTAGTGTTGCAAAGACTGTTCTGCCGAGGCTGGATGAAAACTGAACTACCCAGACTCTTTCACATTCTTAGTTTTTATTTTTTCCAGGAGTATGGTTTTAAACTACAAACATTTTTGTGAATGTAAAGTGTAACCTGTAGCTTGGATTTTAACTCAAGAATTCATACAAAGATAGATGAACATACATATTACATATCCTGAGTGTACAGTGCTAGAAATGTGATCTTAAGTCTGGTACTGGTGGCTCAAACCTATAATTGTAGTTACTCAGGAGGTTGAGATCTGAGGATTGCAGTTCAGATTGAGCACCAGTACGAAAGTTTTCTGAGGCACTTATCTCCAATTAACCACCAGAAAACTGGAATTGACACTGTGGCTCAAATGGTAGAGCTCTAGCCTTGAGCTGAAGAGGGGAGGGACATCGCCCAGGCCCAGAGTTCAAGACCCACACCATCAAAAATAAACTAAAATAGGAAAAGAAATGTGATCTTATCACCAGTTCATTGCAACTATATTTCCTGCTCTCTAAACATGGCCTTTTTTTCCAGTTGTCCATGGTCTTATATCTGACTTGTTTTGGAACCAGAATTACTCTTCTGTTCTACTTTTACAAATTTGCATGATTATCTACCATGATTTAGATCTAGTAGAAAACAAGAGTGGCCTCATCCTTCATGTTCCACTTAGTAGTAATGCTTTCCCTATATCACTCCCATTGATCTACATACTGGCCTTGGATTTATTCTTTCAAGTTGTCTTACTTGAAGAGTCTTCTATAGTGTATTGAACCATTATACTTAAGCACAAAACTTCTTTTTCTCCTATTATTCCTATTGTTTCTCCTACTGCTAACTTATGTACACTTGGGAAAAAATGCACAACACACACACTCACAAAAAATGTTTCTGAGAACATTCTTCCCACATAAAATTGGTCTTAATTACAGAGCACTTAGGAAATTTGAACTTAAAGTAGTCCAGGATGTTTTTTCCATGTTTTTTTTTTATTGTAAAAATGGTTTAAAGTGGGGTTAGAGTTATATAAGAAAGTTAATGAATACATTATCTATCAAGTATTGTTACCTCCTCTTTTGTTTTTCTCCTACAATCCTTTTCCTCCCCACCAATCCAATTCCCTTCTTCCCTCCTCAAGTTGTAAAGCTAATTTTCTACATAGTTCCTTGTACAACTCATTGTTACAATAGGTCATACTGTATACTTGTTTAAGCATTTTGTTATTTCCCTTCCCCTCCCCTCATTAGAAAAAAGTATATGCAAGATGCAGGTAGCTGACAATAAATACAGTAAAAACAGGGGTTATATAACATAGAGGAAGAAAATAGAAGAGAAACAAAAAAAATCACATACAACATGTTAGATACATTAAAAAAATAGCAAGAAAGATAAAGCAAGTTGTGTCCCTATCTTGGGTTCCATTTCACTTAACATCATCTTATATGGCCATATATACATGAATAAGGTTTTATAAGCCATGCAAATTCCGTATTTTCTCGTTATGAAGTTATCTCTGAAACACAGGTCCAAAGATATACATGTGCTATTTCAATGAAGCCAGAAAACATTTATTTTTACCTGGAGCAGCACTATAGATTATTACTGGAAGTAAGTGGAAGGAACTGTTATTGCAAGTGGAAACTGATCCCAAGAGAGGAATTGAACATAAAAAAATGACAAAGTTCAGGGTAATTTTTGCTATCCTTTTTAGGGTACAAGAAAAGAATCCAAGGCCTGAAGGAAACTCTATCCCTGACTTTTTCAAGTGTGTCATTTACTTATATAAAACTTGTCTGTAAACTTCTAGTTGAGAGTATAACAAAAGGAAACAATATGCCATTTGAAGGCCTGCATAGAATAATTGGAAATAACTTTGTTTAAAAAGTGTTCTCCTGCAAAGAAACAAAGATATGGGGGTTTTAAAGAGACTTATGCACGGATATTTAACTCCTGAGATGATTCTTCTCTTTCAGGAGTCAGTTACCCAATTCTTTAGTCTGGTCCTGAGGTCTCCAAATAAGGATTCCAAAAAGCTGGAACCAGTGAGTACGATCAGCAAAAGGAGCCTCTTCTCAAACCAGTGCTTTAAGGATGGTCACAAAGAAACGTGGTTTTTTTCATTTGTTTGTTTGTTTGTTTAGTTTGTGCTGGTTTGGGGGCTTGAACCCAGAGGGTGGACACTGTCCCTATACAGTTGTCTTTCCTGCCCACCTGCCCCCAAAGCTAGGACTCTCTTGCTTGAGCCTAAACTCTACTTCTGGCTTTTTTAGTGTTTAATTACAGATAAGAGTTAGACAGACTCTCATGCCTGGGTTGGCTTTGAACTGAGATAGCAATAAACCCAAGTCACTTCAACTGTACGGATTTCTCTTTTGAACCAAAAAATATTAGATGAAGTTTATTGTAAAGCTAATATTTGACAATTTTTAATAGAAGAGAATATGTCCAGCAAAGAAACAATAACTTAAATAACTCAACAAAAGTAGGTGCAATGAATCATTTTGGAATTATTTTTTCTACTTGGGAATATTACTATTGACTTTGTCGTTCCTTTTGGGGAAACTTAAAGTCATATTTGCACTTTTTTGTTGGTCGTGGGTCTTTAACTCTGATACTGGACCTTGTCCCTCAGTTCTTCAGCTCAAGTTGAGCACTCTGCTACATTTGGTACAGCACCACTTCTAGGTTTCATGTGGTTAATTAAAGAGAAGAGTCTCATGGACTTTCCTGACCAGGCTGGTTTTCAACCACAATCCTGTGGTCTCAAATTTCTGAGTAGCTAGGATTACAGGTGTGAGCCCCAGCATCAGTCTTATATTTGCATTTATATGCACTTATTGACACTATGTAGACAAAGAATGGAAATATGAATCAAATGATGACATTGCAACTTTTCAGAAAAATCTAGGTAGCAATAAATTTATCCTCCTATTCCATGTTGTTACATTAATGATTCACTCTGCTGTCTGCATTTGTCGACTTGGTATCAGAAATTATTCATAGAGAAATATAAAAGACAGAGAATTTTAGAAAGCAAAGGAGTTCATGTATGAAAGTACAGCATAGAAGGGTATACAACTTATCACGCAGAGATTAAGAATTAGCCTGATTACTAGAATGCTAAAGGCAATGAGGAATAAGCCTAGTTGATGAATAGTTCTTTACTAACCAAGAATGGTTCCCTAGAAGATTTTGTCGTATAATTTAGTTATTACCATTTATTCCTTCCATCTGGAGTTATTCCTTCTCTATTGTAAAAACTATTAATTAGCCTCTGCCTTTTTGGTGCCATGACTTACCAAAAAGATTTCCAAATCTCACTTATACTACCCTTCTGTTTGTGATTAGCAGTGACCACTCAAAACACTGGAATCTTTGAATTTCCAGAATTAATCTTCACCTGACATCTAAGCACATTCCTGGCATTAATTGCCGTGACTTAATGAACAAAAGTTTTTTGTTTTTTTTCCCCAAAATTGTATACTAATACAGGTAAAGTACATGAATTAGGGACTACTGTCAGATATCAGTATGGAAGGAGCAATTATATATTCCAAGTATGAGTTGTTTATTTTGCCAGTACTGGCAAAATATTTGTTGTTGTTGTTGTTGTTGTTTTGCCAGTACTGGGGCTTAAACTCAGGGATAGGGAATTATTCCTCAGCTTTTTTTTGTTATTGTCGTTCAAGGCTAACATTCTACCACTTGAGACACAACACCATTTCCAGTGATTCTTTTTCCGTTTATGTGGTACTGAGGAATTGAACCGAAGTTTTCATGCATGCTAATCAATCACCGTACTGTGAAGCCACATTCCCAGAGCCCTAAATGACTGTCTTAAGATGGCATTACTTTTTCATCCCGTAACTACGTATCATAATTTTACCCAGAAATTTTTGCTAGAAAATGTCATTGAACACAATACTGAGTCCAGTAAGGTTAGATGGATAATGAATAACCGTCACGGTCTAGTCAGAGCACAGAGTGGCTTACCTCATGGACCTGGAACAACAGACTGAGCGAGACAACTCCCGACCCATAGCCCACCTCCAGAATGAGAGGGCCACATTGGTTCCAGCCACATGAGCATGCTGGGCCACCTCCTCCAGCACCCATTAAATAAGTTCTTAAGAGAGAGAGAGAGAGAGAGAGATTCAGAATTACACTTAAGCCAGGTGCTGGTGGCTCAGGGCAATAACCCTAAGTACACAGGGGGCTGAGATATAAGGACCATGGTTTATAGACAGCCTGGGCAGGAACATCTGTGAGACTCTTATCTCCAAAGAATCACCAGAAAACCGGAAGTGGTGCTGTGACTCAAGTGGTAGATCGCTAGTCTTGAGCTGAGGAGCTCGGGGACAGTGCCCAGGCCCAGAGTTCAAGCCCCACAACTGACAAGAAGTGGATTTCCCACCAGAAGAAGTGGACTGAATAGCACCCATTGTCCTAGGGAGCATGGCAGAGAAGTCAGGCCCAGCTTCCTGTTGGCTCTCTTATGTTTTTTTTTTAATTATGAAGGTGATATTCCAAGGGGTGGGTTACAGTTACATAAGTAATAAGTACTTTTTTTTGACAGTGTTACCACTTCCTCATTTTTTCCTGCTTCCCCCAACCCTGATATCCCATTTCCCCAAAGTTGTAAAGTTCATTTCTAACATAGTGTTTAGTGTATATTACTTTTGCTTTGGTTAATCTTTGTCTGACCATTTCTGTGATTTTCCTTCCCTTCCCCAAATCAGATAACCTTATGTATAAGACAAAAGGTACAGAAATCAAAAACAGTGACTACAGGGAATATACCAAAGGGGGAAAAGTAAATAGAAATAACTAAAAACAGTTCACTATACAATCATCTTGTATCCATTTCTTGGAGCTCATTTCAATAAGCATCATTTTCTATGGTGACATGCATGTAGCTATTGAGCTGTTGTGATCTTTTATAAAATATCCTAGACATATTCTAGTTTTTTTAAATGAGTGAAAACATGTAGCCTATGATTCTTTGGGTGTGGCTTGTTTGTATTATGTTTTCCAAGTCTTTCCATTTCCTTACAAATGAGGCAATGTCATTCTTTCTGACGGAAGCATAGAATTTTGTTGTGAATATATATGACATTTTCTTGATCGATTAATCTACTGAGGTGCATCTGTGTTGGTTCCATATCATAGCTGTGGTAAATAATGCTACAATTGACATAGTTGTGATGGTAACTTTAGTGCGGCCTTGTCTGTGGTCATTTGGGTAAATGCCCAGGAGTGGGATTGCTGGGTCATAGTGAATAACTTCTGAGGAACTTGTATACTTCTTTATAGAGTATTTGAACAAGTTTACTTTTCAACCACTAGTACAGTAACATTCCTTTTTGGCTATATTCCCACCAGACCAGCATCTGTTATTATTAGTGTTCTTCATAATGGTCATCAAACTAGGGGAGGTGGAATCTCAATGTTGCTTTTATTTGTATTTCTATGGCCAGAAATGTTGCATATTTCTTCATGTTTCAGTTGGCCATTCATATTTCTTCTTCAGAGAAGTCTCTCTTTAAATCTTTAGCCCACTTATTAAGAGGATTGTTTCTTTGAAGATTTGTTTTTGGGGGGAGTTAACTTTTGGGGCTCTAAATATATTTGAGATGTAAGGACATTGCCTGTTGCAGAGCAAGTAACGAACTTCTCCCAAACTGTGGGCTTTCTATTTATCTTTCTATCTATGTAATTTCTCTTCTTAGATTTGGTAAGGGTCTGTCAAGTCTGTTAATTTATTGAAACAACCAATTCTGTTTTGTCGATCTTTTTATGTTTTAGTTTGTCTTTATTTAGTTATTTCTTATTTTTTTATTTGTTTCTGTCTTCTGCTTTGGGTTTGGGTTTGATCCTGTTTTCAAGAATTTTGAGGTATATAATTAAAATACAGACTTCAGATTTCCCCAATTGTTTGATGTAGGCACTTAGAGCTATAAATTTTCCTCTAAGTACTGCATTTACTGTTTTCCAGAGGTATTGGTATTGTGTCTGTTCAATTTGTTAAATTTCAGAAACTTTCAGATTTTCATTCTAATGTATTCAGTGCCTCACTGGTCATTCAGCAATGTGTTGTTCAGTCTTCATGGGTTTGGGATTTTTTTTTGCTTTAGCTTTTTAATTCTAAGTTTATTCTGTTGTGGTCTGACAAGATATGGGAATTCAAATAATTTTTCTTTCAATTTGGATAGAATTTCTATTGACAGAGTATATGTTCTATTTTGAAGACTCTTCCATGAGCTGCTGCGAAGAATGTGTATACTGATGGTGAATGTATATTCTGTAGATGTCTGTTACGGCTAGGTGTTCAAAGTAGTTATTTAAGTCTTCAGTTTCTTGGTTGAGTTTTTTTCTGGATGACCTATCCATGAATTTCAATGATGTGTTGAGATGTGTTTTTAGTTTAAGTAGTATTTGGTTGATGAAGTGGGGTGCTCCAGGATTCAGGGCATTGATATTTAGACTTGATATATCCACCTAATGGAGATGTGCCATTATCAATATATAATGTCTCTTCCTAGTAATTTTATTTTGAATTCTATTTTATCTTATGTTAGTAATTCTACTGCGGCCTGTTTATGGTGTTCATTTGCTTGAAAATTTTCCTTCTAGCCTTTCAGTTTGAGTATGTGTTTGTTTTTGTCAATAAAATGTGTCTCTTGTAGATACTGCAGGCATGCGTCTTGTTTTATTATACTACTATTTAGTCTGTTTTCTAATTGGAAAGTTAAGTCCATTGATATTGAAAGTTAAGACTGTGAAATATCTCATAAGTCCTGATATGTTATTCACCTGCTGTTAGGCTCTGTGTCTCATCTACTCTTAATATATTTACCTTGTTCAATGGTAGGGAGCATTTTATATAACCAGTTCCTGTTCTTCATGATCTTCTCTATGTAGGATATATTTGACTAACTTCTATCCTGCTGATTTGGTGGAGATACATTGTTTCAAGATTTCTTTGTCATGAAATATTTTTATATATCCTTTTAATGTAAAGGAGAGTTTGGCTTGGGACCATATTCACGGTTGATAGTTGTTTGCCTTTAATGTTTGTCATATATCATGTGAGGCTCCCCGTTTTACCATATCAGCAAAGAAATTTGTATTTATTCTGACTCTATATCCTTTATAAATAATCAGTCTTTTCTCCTGACAGATTTAAGAATCCCTTCATTGATGTCTAATTATCCTCTAATGGATTCTTAAATCTGTTCTGGTATACTCTGTTTGGTGTTCTAAAGGCTTCTCTTATCTGTGAGAGCCTATCTCTTTGATTTCCCTGTCTTACAATTGGTTATTGTTTTAGGTCTTCTATCTCTTTATTAAAGCTTTATTTTAGGTCTTGTATGGATTTTGTTTACAACTTTTTATTGGGTGGGGGCTTGGGAGGTATGTGTTTTAGCTGTGTCTTCTCTCATATCTTTCAACTATGCATCCAATTTTCGCTTGGACTCTCTTGCCTTCTTAGAATATATTTTTCTTTGTGTTTGGAGTATCCATGAATTATTTTGCTGATCTTTGCTTGGTCTCATCTTGTTCACAAATTTCCTTGTAGAGATTTTGTATCTTTTCATTAATCACGTTTTTCAGCAGAATTTGTAATGTATTTTGAAAACTATCTTCTAGGTAATTGATTGTTCTAATGCCTGTTTATTTACTGTGTGAATTATATTAACTTGGCATGAGTTTTCTCATATTTTTCTGATTTGTTCTGTCCATTTGAAGTACTTCTTGGCTTTCATTTGGTGAAATCTATGATCTTAATAGGTAACTATCTATTTTCTTGGATGATTTGCCAGGTGTTGCATTGGTCCTCTGTTGTGATTTGTTTTTCTGGTATTAGGTTTTTGTCTAGACCATTAAGTGTAGGAGAAGTGATCAGTTGTGAGAGATGTTGTCAAATTAATACTAGTGGTTCCAACGACAGTTCCGACTATTCAGTGATAAGGTGAATTATGTCTGTTTTTATATGTGACTGTCTCTGTTCATGATTTTTTTTCCCATGGGGCCCTTTCATTTCCACACTGCAGTTGTGTTTTTTAATGTTGGCCAACACAGTCACAGCAGTCACCTTCCTGGCTGGGTAACTTTTCATAGACTTCTGTTTCCTTGTGAAGACAGTATAATATCTTCTTTTGAATTGCATATCTATATAAAATTATACCTAACTTGGTATGACACTCTAGAACGGAATACCTTCTAAGACTCTAAATCTGTTTCATTAGAGAAATCTAGGATAATTTTCTGTTGTTATTCTGCTACTGTTTTCCCTATTCCTCTGGGTCATTTATTATATTGTGGATTTTTTCACATAATTGAGGATTTGTGATGGTTGTATCAAGTTATTTTTGTTTTTCTGTTTGTGTTACTTTGAAATAGTGATTTCAAAGTATGTATGAAGAGACAGTAATAATATGAAATGTGAAGAGCTTAAAGCTTAAAGAGGCACAATGAAGGCTTAAGTAACTCCATTACAGGCTTGCAACCATCTTGTGAGGTATGAATTATGAAAATAACCATGGGTTGGACCCAGAAATGACACAAAAAGTAAAACAATTCCTGGACAACTGAGACATAAACACTCCTTGGGAAAGCCACAGGAATTTTCTCCAAATGCATTGACCAAACATTGGGTGGCCATGCAGGACACTGTGACCCACTGGCCAGAAACTTCCTGTCAATAATACCTCAATAATATTAGCCAATCACCTATGTATAGCTTAGTTTGTTTAAATTTTAATTAATCATGTAATTTCTCATGTTCAACTTCCTTCAAGTTGTTTGTTCAATACTCTAAAAACTGTGCTGTTTCTATGCTTGGGGTCTCTTAATGTCATGGGTTACCGATTGCACAGAGTACCAGCCTGGAGCTTGCAAATAAAAGATGCCTTTGTTATTTCCATTGGTCTAGGTCTCTGGTGGTCTTCGGGGGGTCTTGAGTCTATGTAAAACAAATGTAAGTTATTACATTGAAAGAAAGACTGCAGACATTTTAACCTATTCGCTACAAGTAAATTAATATTAAGCAAAGCTAATTAACTCTGATTTACTCTTCAGAGGATGAGTATAGTACTCTTGGACATCTTGGAGAAAAAGACTTTAGACTGATTGCAACTGATGCCTTTCACTGAAATTACTGGCTAAACATTCTTCTTCAGAAAGGCAAATGCTCCATTTTTTCAAATTAGTATTATAAAATCATAACATCTGAATGTTGAATTGTTTTCCTGTGCTATTTTCAATACCATTCTTCATCCATTAGGTATCTAGGGCTTAGAATGACCCGTTCCTTAATATACCTATATTGCTTATATTGTGATATAAATCTCAGTAATATTAATATGAATTTATCTCTGAATCTCATCTTGAGCTACATTCATATGTAATTGATGCAGTCTCAAGCAAGAAACCTATTTTACTCTTTTCTATCCTTTAAACAATAAATCTATTATCTTTAGAAATATGTTCTAAAGAAAATATGTTCTTTTATATTGTTCCAGAAAACATCATTTATTTCTAGTACTTTTACTGAAATAAATATAAAGTATGGAACATGGAGAACACCCCCCCCCTTATCACTTTAAAGTATATCCTTAGGGACTATTTTATGTATAAAAAATAAAAAAGTGCAATGCACATGTTTATACATGAATCATCTAATGGTTATGTCAATTTGACACAAGAAGTATCATAGTACATCAAGTCTCAATTTACTTAAAGGCACCAACATATTAGTGTTCATGAATATCACTCATCTTTAGAAAATGACTAGTCACAACAAAGTTTATATTTCAAATTTAAAAAATAAAAATTACACCCAGATTTGATGTGAATATCCTGTTTCCAGTAATACATTTATTCAGCAAACAGGGAAACAAAAAATAAGGGCTTGTCATATAGAAAGAAAGATGTAAAAGCATACTGTATTTCCTTAAGATGATACATACATGCAATTCGTGTCATTTATTCAAAGATACTATAAAAATTCATGAGTGGATTTGTGATCAGAAGTGATAGGGAAACAAAGTAACTGGAAAACTGTATTTGTAAATAGTGCTTTCAATATATGATGACGTTTTCAATAAATAAGCCCATAGATGATGATTTTATATCTGTAACACACATCCAGTATTTTACATTTTAGACATACTCCCATTCTCTTACCTCAATTCTTGATCAATATTCTTCTATTTTCATGATGTCAATTGCTACTAAAGTAACAAGGTGGGTGTTCTCTTGGTTTCTACATCCAATAAATTTTAGTATTTTGCAACGGTGTATAAACTCATGGAGTTTGACTTGGATGTGAAGTTCGAGGATAGTGTATTCAGGGTATTAATTGACCTGAAGCAGCCAGGAACCTATTGTGAATACACAGACACACTTTATACTAAGAATTAGGGACTTGATCTCAGGGAAAGATTAGGGTCCAGGCAATATCTTGAAGCTGAGATAAAGCAATGCAGCAATCATCTATCAACTATCATTACAAGGTAATGGAACATGTCTCTGATGTGTCTGGGTGGCAGCGGTGTGTGTGTGTGTGTGTGTGTGTGTGTGCTTGTTTGTGTGTGTGTGTTTGTGTGTGTGTGTGTTTGTGTGTGTGTGTGCGTGTGTGTGTAAAGAATTTTAGTGTGGCTTCTATATTTACAGTCCATAGAACATTACTTGTTAAGGAGAAAGTGCCCTTACCACATCTCTGATACCACTGTCATCACTTTTTACTGCAAAAAAACATTTGCTTAATCTCTAAATAAAAAGAGAAAAATAAACTAACATCTTATATGATTGTTTTGAAACTTAATTGGCAAATTGAAGGCCAAAGGGAGAAATTGGAGATTAATTGGAGATTAATACAATCTTTTTCCTCACTTCTGATTATTAAACCACAAGAGCTGTGATTTTCGGGAATCTCTTGTAATGTACTTACTGATGAATTACTAATATGTTTAATAATATGAAACATATGATAGAGAAACAGATCAACCAGCAAGCACAAAGAATTAGTGATAAGATTGAGCTTTTGAGCATGGTTGCCACATCTTTTAGTAATGCAATTCCTTCATAAGAATTTCAAATTTTATGGCTTTCCCTGCGTGATTAAAAGGTAAGAAAGTACTCTAGAAACAAAAATTCCTGTTCAGCCAAATAGAAGGTGCTCATGTTCCCATCCTCATGTTGCAAATTTCCATTCCATAAAGACTCTTTGTTAGAGTGCTTTCATTTAATATACTTTCATTTAATATACATTTAATATACACCATCCTTCCCTGTTGGAGACAGGAAAAAAAGGTAATTTTGTTTGAATATTATCTTCCGTAAGTTAGTGTGTACCGGCATGGTTTGTATTATTAGAGAAGTTTGTAATAAATATAAGTAGGGATCATGTCACAACTATAAAATATAATTAAAATCACATAAGACTAGAAGTCACAGAATTTTGTGCATAAAAACATACATTAGATTAGATGCAGAATTTCTATTTTGAGACAGACTTTATATTAAAGTAAAGAGCACTTTACTAAGGGTTGAAACATTTTACTGAAAAAAAATATATTTCTTAGAGATATTTTTGCTTCATATTTTAAGAAGAAAAATGGTCCCAAAATAATTATTTTTTAAAAGTTATTTTCCTGTTTCAATGTGATTAACCTCCAAATTAGAAATTCAGATATTTAACTTAATTTAAATTAACCAAAAATATTTATTGAGTATAAGAATCTTATGTGCTCTACATTCTTCACACTAACTTTACCAAATAGGATGAGTCAAATAATCCGTCTCTTTGTGAACTGTGTTGATATTATTTACAATGTAAGCAAAATGTTTTAAAAGTAGTATTTAGTTTAGCTTAATTGCTCTGAAGAGAAAATAAATGATATAATCAAAGGCTAAAAATGATTAGATTTAAAATTTAGAATTCAGGAAATGTTTTTGACCACACTGGTTACTGGAGCCTTTGCAACAACCTCATGAGATAATTTATATGAATGAAGCAAAAATCCCAGAATTTAGACATTTACGAATACAAAAATCGTGTCTTTCTGAATATGTAGAGTTACATACCAAACATAGAAATTTTAGCTTTTAAATACCTGAATATACTGATATATTTAATTGCAGGGGACTTATTCTGAAAGGAGATAAAATTGCAATAATTTTGAAAAGTAAACCTAAGTATTCATTTGAATGAAAGACAATGTTTAAACATCACTCTTTCAAGAAACAAGATGTACAGTTAGTTGTTTTTCATGCCAATTATGTTCTCTAAAATAACTAGATTAGTAAACTTAAATCATTGCTTCATAGGAAAATAGAAATTTAGTTTCCTAAAATTAATGACTATTACTTTTTCTCAAACAATTACTAAAAAACTGTTTTTTGTTTTTTCATGGAATCTTATTTAATATATTTTTATTCATTAAGTTTAAATATTTAACCAATAACAATATAAAATATGCATGAACACCTTAATAGTAACAATAAAATTAATATTATTACTATTATTATTTTTTGTCAGTTGTGGGGCTTGAACTCTAGGTCTGGGCATTGTCCCTCAACTCTTCAGCTCAAGACTTTCCTCTGGTGGTCAGGGAGTGTGATCCCATGGCATATGTGTCTGTTTGCTACACTGGAGGGCCCATGCCTCTTCTGAAAAATCTAAGGCTTGTGGATAAGAGATACTAAAACTCAAAACCCAGCTTCCTACATCAGTAGGATTACAGGTCTGAGTCTCATGGACTCAACTTTTTTATACATACTATAGTCAGTTTCATTATATTCTCTTTCAATACATTCACCATATAGACAGATATGTACAAATATATGTATATAATATTTATTTATAATCAGTGTTATATCTAGAAACAAACAAATATATATTCATATAATTATAATCAAATTATATCACTACTTTCTCCAATAACATTTACACTAATGTTTTGTGCAAAAAAACACTCAATTCTAAAACTTTAAATGCCTTTTTAGTTTGAAAAATCATATTTAATCTTATATATTAAATAATATACTATATATACATAAAGAATAAAATATGTATTTACATATAACTGATTTAATTGTGGAAATATTTCCTGATTTTTTGTTAGTTCATCTATGTAAGCCTTCTTTCTTCTATTGATGATATCTTTTACTTTCAAGCATACATACCTCCAATATATTTTGTCAAATATTTTCAGCCCAAAGTAGACTTTTTATATTATTGGAGCCAAAATTTTCTTCCATATTTGCCCAAAGAAAATGAATACAATGAAAATGTATACAGATTTGAACTCATTGTTGGAAGAGAGTCACACATACCACTATAAGTATTGTGGTATTTGTCCCAATTGACAGAATAGCTTTCTAGGACATCTGATCTGCTATGTCCTAGAGCTTTTTTAGCCACCTTATCACCCCATGCAGGCATGGCCTGGCTTCCTTACCACTCTTTTTGCATTTAACAGCTCACATTATATCAAGTAAGCTCTCTTCTACAGCCCCCTGTCACTCTGCTTCCCCACCTCCAGAACAGGTATGCACTATGCTTCAGATTGTAGGTTTAAAAAGAAATATATTTAGGATTCATGAATTCTAGAATATGTTAAAAACATTGACATTTTAATAAAGTTAGAAAAATAAATAGAATGAACTTTTTACAAAAGTCAGGACAAAAAGAAAAATAAGGATTTTCTCAGGATGGGGAGAAGGAATCTCAAAATCTAGATTGGCCTCTAAGTTGCCTTCAGGCAGAAATCTGCCTCAGAGTCTTCAAAGGGATCTACTTTCTCATTAAAGACAGGATTTTCTTCCTGAGTCCAGGGAGGGACAGATTCTAATTTATCCATTGGAAATTGGATCCCTTTCAAGAGGAGAGACTGATCTGGGTATTCTGTGAGGAAAGATTCCCTTTCCTCAACTGAATCTAGATTTTGGACGCCACTTATTGGTTTTCCTAAACATATACTGGGGTCATTTTCCATTAGCACACATTTACCCTGCACACCAAGACTTGTTTTTGTTGTTGTTGTTGTTGTTGTTTTACTGATTTAGAGCTGATCTAGCTGGATTGTGAACATCAATGGAAGACATTCTGTATCGTCTTCTTCCTTGGTGGTATGTGTAGATACACCTGCATCACATGTGGGGTTCAGAATCAGTGGGATGTCCACAGGACTCAAAACCGACTTGGGCCTTTCTACAAATTGAAAAAAACCCCTCTACCTTCACATGATTTCTGGAGATCAGCAATGGCTTCTGATCTCCATCAGCCACCATAGACGACATCACTGATGGGTTCTTTATCTGGAGTTCTACAGGAGCTTCTCTACAGTGATGCAAACCTGAGAATGAAAATAGGTACAGGAGTCTTTGAGTAGACCCTAGTAGTTAAGGTGTCACTAAACTTCCAAGAGGATCTAATGGGAGAAGCATTAGAATTTGAGTTGGGACTGAACACTGATTAGGAGGTAGGCTGTTTCTAACGAGTGGCTACTTCTAAGTTATTTCAAAAGGAGAACAGACATTACCTGGCAAAGAATATCCATACAAGGACATTTTGCCAAGCTGGGGAGAACTAAGGGCTCTTGGCCAATCAGGCACATCCCTAAAGACTCAGGTTCCATCCCTACTCATAAGCTCTGAGGCATCTAAACAAGGACTTCTTCCTCTTTTTCTTGGTCTCATGGGTTCCTCCAGCTGGTCCAGAAAAATATGTAAGCAGAAGAGCAGGTCTGAAGAGGGCATGTTGAGCTTGACATACTGTGTAAGTTCTTTCAGGGTGTCATTGTTCTTGGGCTCATAGAAATCATCAGTGAAGAAGTCCATCCACATAGGGAGGATGAAACAAACAACGTTGTGCGCAGATTGATGACAAGGAAAATGAAAGCCCACCCTCCCTATCCCATGTTAGGAAGTGGAAAGAGACTCCTGCAAGCAGGATGCTCCTCACAACCCACTTCTAGTAATTTCTCAAACATAATCCTCTAAAATTCTCCCTGTAATAGGAAGAGAAATTTGTTTCCCCACTGGATCTGACTTGCTATACATAGCCCTCCCTGTCATCCATGACAGTCCAAAAGCACAACCAAAACCACAACTCTTTAATCTGCTGTCCACTGAAGTGCCAAGCCTCAACCCCCTGGTAAAAAATCACAACTGGTGTGCAAAGAAGAAAGTTGATTTTGATTCAGAAACCTCAAAGATACCAAGTTTTCAAGGATAGAACATCTCTTTGTGCCAGAGTCCACTTACTTCTTCACTTGTTCATCTTCCTCCCAGTTAAGGTAGAAGGATCTGTACCAATGGGAGGAGAGAAGGAAGTTAAATCTATGCTTCTCCTTTTCTGAACTAACAGGACACACATGGGACTCGCTAAGTCCCACATGGTAATGTAAACATGACAGACAAAAGTGGAGATATGTCTATACAACTTTATGGTAATTCTGTGAAGATTCTTATGTGCATCTGTCCAAATAAATGCCCAATGGCTCATGCCTCTAATCCTACTAATCAGGAGGGTGAGATCTGATGATCACAGTTTGAATCCAGTCTAGTTTGTAAAAACCTAAACATACTTACCTTCAATTAACCAGCCAAAGGCCAGAATTGGACCTGGGGCTCAATTGGTAGTGTGCTAGAAATAGGACAGTACTCAAGCCCCCAATTAAAGTTAACGTTGCCTCCTTTCTTCTGTCTATATTCTTTCAAAGGCCTCCAAGATAGTGATTTCCTAGGTGAGCGTGAACATTGGGTGCCACTGGCTCCTTCCTTAAATCTTAGTCTCTCAGCAAGCAAATTGTTAAGGCTCCACTAGCTTATGAGGCAAATGAAATGTTCTGGCAGCCAAGTCCTAAAGAATTAGCCAAGGACTGAACTTCTTTGTCTCAAGCCAAGCTCCTTTGATAAGACCCAAGTGAAACTGTCTCAGAGATGTACTGAGTATTCCAATACTCTGCCAGGGGGTCTCATCAGCCCTGGGTTTGAAGGAGGAACACTCACTTTATTTGTTGGTCATGGGGCTTGAACTCTGGGCTTGGGTACTATCCCTCAGCCCTTCAGCTCAAGGCGAGCACTCTACCGCTAGAACCACAGCACCACTTCTGGTTTTCTAGTGGTTTATTGGAGATAAGAGTATCATAGCCCTGTATCATAGCTCTGCCAGGGCTGGCTTTGAACCGTGAACCTCAGACCTTTGCCTCCTGAGTATCTAGAATTACAGGCGTAAATTACTGGTGCCTGGCTTAGGAACACTCACTTTTTTTGTGTGTGTCCGGTCATGGGGCTTGAACTCTGGGCCTGGACCCTGTCCCTCGGCTCTTGTGCTCAATGCTAGCACTCTACAACTTAAGCCACAGCACAACTTCCGGCTTGTTTTCTGCTTATATGGTGCTCAGGAATCGAACCCAGGGCCTCATGCATGCAAGGCAAGCTCTCTACCACTGAGTCATCTTCACAGCCCAGGAACAATCACTTTTTTAAACAGAATATCCAGCAACTGCTCCATTGTCCTCCTATCTGTGTAGTGGTGGAGGAAGTTTCCAACATAGAAGGGATCACCTTTCTGGTAGGCAGGGACCAGGTCCATTACCAGAATTTCCAGAAAGCCTGAGTCCAGGCTCCATATATTATAAGGCACATTCAGAGTTTGGGCTGACTCATTGTCACACTGAAGTGGTAAAAAAGAATGGATCTATGAAACATGGAAATAGGAGTACACTTCAAACTGAGTAATTGTAATAGAGTGGATTGAAAAGTGCACAGCAAATATTTTCTGGCTACACATATAAAAGCACATAAGAAGAAGTTTCTAGTGTGGGCTAGGATGAGATTAAATAGGTTTTTTTTGTCATAGTTATTCCTGGCCTGAATTGCCTTGTGATTTCCTTGGTTTCTTCTTATTAAAAAGTCCTGAGACATTGGATTCGTGGTTTGACACTGATCCAATGTCTGCAGCATCGAGTGAGGCACTCACATTTCTCATGCCTGAGACCTGAGTCTCTTGACTTGAAACAACACAGGAACATCTTTCTTGTTCCTGAGCCACAGGCCAAGTGAGCTGGCTTGAGCTGACTGTAGTTTACAGTTGCGTGGCTCTCAGAATTCTATATTCTATTCCATTGTGAGGGAGGTAGTATCATCTCTCAGGGCCCAATGATCTAAGCTGCTTGCTCACATAAGACCATGCCAAAGACAAACTGGAGGCTGAAATCTCCCCTCCCACATCACTTTATACACATGTGGACATTGTCAAATCCCAATATCCTCAGCTAGGCCTAGATACAGGCATGTTTCAGCCTCAAGGAATACTTCCTAGGTCAGATCCAGTCCTTATTTGTCACTATTCCTCTCATCCTGCACAAATCATTTTGCCTCTCAGGGCCCCCTCGGTCTGCCATGTGCTTATTGCATCTATTTTTGACAGCTACTTCCTAAGACAATGTTAGGTTTTTGTTTCCTAATCTTATTTGCCCTTGAAGCCCCAGTGTGCTGTCATATGGAAAAAAGGCAAGTTCTTAGCGGTGGGAAAATCGAACAAGTATTGGAAAACAAACATTACACATATAGTCAGACATTTTTACAGGTGTATTTTCTTGTAAGAAAAAAAAGTATTTTTGAATCTTTTGTCACATTTTATGACAGAGGGGAAGGGGAAAAGGGAAGAGGTGCTGCATTTTTTAATTCAATGATTATTTTTTTAAAAAATAGTATAGTTGAAGGAATCTAAGAGTTAAAGATAAAAACTGTGCTCCTGCACTTTTTATAAGCTAGTCGTTTATAAACTATTCCTCACTAAAGTCTTGTCGTCTGTGTCCCATGTACTATCCTCCTCCATCAAAATAATCAAGGAAAAACCTTTACAAATAAGTAGGCTGTTGTCCAATCTCTGGATAAGAATTTAAGATAAAACATTGCCTGGGAATTTGAGCGTGTACATGTTTGTGTGTGTGTGTGTGTGTGTGTGTGTGTGTGTGTGTGTGTGTGTGTGTGTGAGTGTATGAATGTGTGTCTGTGCATATTTGTGTCTTAGGGTTTGAACTCAGGGACTATATGACAATCCCAAGCATCTTTCCCTTGACCTTAGTGCTCTACCAATTGTACTACAGTTTAACTGCAAGCTTTTTTTAGTGAACTGGAGAGGAGAGGCTCATAAAATTTCCTGCTCAGGCTGTCTGAACTACATATCAAGTATCAACCTCCTGATTAGCTAGAGTTATAATTATGAGCCTCCAGAACCTGGTGATAAAGCATTGTTACTGGAGGCAGTGGGGTTCCAAGTTTCAGTCCGGCTTCACAACTCTCTATATCATAATACAGCAAAAGCAAAACCCTATATCAAAATACAATAATAAGTTGTAATTACAATACAATTTAGTGATATAGTCTGCTAGCATAACTTTCAGGAAACCTTAGTTTTAAAGATTTAGCAACACATAACCAAACAAAATGAGCTAATTTTAGGAGACTCTACGAATTTGTTAATTCCATCTTAATAATTTCAAAACATTATAAGAAACAAGAAAAAAATTCATACTTATGAGAATGTAAAAAGATAAAAAGATGGCAGATTATTAAATGGAAAATTCTACGCTGCAGGAAAATTATTGTCATGGTGAATATATGGTGGTATTGTTATGATGAATATATGATAATGTTCTTCAGAGCAGCAATAGATAAATATATATATTTACTAAACATAGTCTAACTTGTCTATATCTATCAACATCCAATCTTCCAGTGCACATTATCAATGTATTCAAGTTTATGGTATATTCAAAAAAATGATTAGCAGAGTCAGGAGGTTACCAAAATATATTAGCTGCAATGTTTTAGGAGATAAACTTGCTAATTATATTGACTATTCTATATATTAAAGATGTATTTTTTTATCATTTTATCTCTAAGTATGTACAAACACTACTTCAAAGTGAAACGGAATACAAAAAGGTTTTGAAGGCATATGCCAATAAAGCTAGCTATTTGGGACATCATTTCAAGACCAGTGAAGTTTTACCTGCAATGATCCCCAACCCCTGGCTGTGTGTGATGGAATACTTCTATCACCCAGGTCCATGGGGACGTGAAAGTAGGAGGATTTCAATTACATGCCATACAAGGCAAGAATTTCCACATGGCTCCCTCTCAACCAAAGAAGGTTCAACATTGGCTAGCACCTATCTCCCCCACCTAGGTAAAAATAAAAATAAGAGCATTGTAGTATAAGAAAAAAACAACATTAAAACATGCCAATGCAAAGCATCATGAACAACAAACACTCAGTGTTTGTTTCTTATACCTTTATTCCTAACTATAGTTTGGATTATATATGTGAGCCAGAGGCACTAAGCAGCTCATCATTATAAAATGACTATTTGAGTATCTGCTTTGACTCCAAGGTCTTTGGTCCATTTGGAGTTGATTGTGGTGCAGGGTGATATATAAGGATCTAGCTTTAGTTTTCTACAAGTAGTTACCCAATTTTGCCAGCACCATTTACTGAAGAGGCTGTCTTTTTCCATTCATTTTTTTAGCTACCTTATCGAAGTTTAGATGGCTATATGTCTGTAGTTCATTTCTGGGATTTCAGTTTTATTCCATTTGTCCTGCGGTCTGTTATTTTGCCAGTACCAAGCTGTTTGGATTACTATGGCTTTGTAGTAGAGTTTGAAATTTGGTATTGATATTCCTCCAGCACTGTTCTTTCTGTTAAGGATAATTTTTGCTATTTGGGGTCTTCTATTGTTCCATATGAATTTTTAGATTATTTCTTCTATTTCCTTGAAGAATGAAGTTGGAATATTGATTGGTACCGCATTGAACTTGTAGATAGCCTTGGGAATTATTCCCATTTTCATGATGTTGATCCTTCCAATTGAGGAGAATGGGAGGTTTTTCCAGTTTCTACGTTCTGTTTTGAATTCCATTAACAGGTTTTTTAAAGTTTTCATCATAGAGGTTCTTTACTTCTTTGGTTAAGTTAATTCCTAGGTATTTTATTTTTTGTGGAGGTATTATGAATGGAGTTGCTATCCTAATTTCAGCCACGCTTTTCTCATTGTTGGCATACAGAAAAGCCATTGATTTTTGAGGGTTAATTTTATACCCTGCTGCTTTGCCAAAGGTTTGAATCACCATGAGTAATTTGGGAGTGGAGTCCGTGAATAAGAGACTACCTATGTCACCTTGGAACAGGCCGAAACTTTCTCAAAAGACACCCAGAAACACAACGAATCAAAGAAAGGTTAGAAAAATAGGATTGCATGAAATTGCAGAGCTTCTGCATGGCATAGGACATAGCTAACAAGATCAATAGATCAACCACAGATTAGAAGAAGATCTTCACTAGCCATACAACGGACAAGGGTCTCATATCTAAAATATGCCCGAAACTCAAAAAATTAAATCCCCCAACAACAAATCCTTAAAGAAACAACTGCCCAATAAATAAGTGGGCTAAAGCCTTAAAGACAAACTTCTCTGAAGAGGAAAGAAGGATGGCCAGTAAACACATGAAGAAATGCTCAACCACCCTGGCCATGAAAGAAATGCAAATCAAAACAAAATTTAGGTACCACCTCTCCCCAGATAGAATGGCTATAATCAAGAACTCTAATAACCACAGATGCTGGAGGGGATGTGGACAGAAGAGAACCTTACTTCATTTTTGGTGGGAGTGTAAACTTGTTCAACCACTTTGGAAAATAGTATGGAGGTTCATTAAAAGAGTCCACATAGAGCTTCCTATGACCCAGCAATCCCACTTTTGGGCATTTACCCAAATGATCACAAACAAAACCATACTAAAACTACCAGCACAACTATGTTTATTACAACATTATTTACCATAGCTAAGATATGAAACCAACCCAGATGCCCCTCACAAATTAATGAATCAAGAAAATGTGGTCTCTATACACAATGGAATTCTATGCCTCCATCAGAAAGAATTGCATTGCCCCATTTGTTAGGAAATGGAAAAACTTGGAAAAAATTATATTAAGTGAAATAATCCAGGCCCAAAGAAACATAAGTCCCATGGTTTCCCTTATTTGAAATAACTGGTATATGTCTGGGACATGCAGAAAAGATCAGATAAGTTGATGTTGGATGAAATAAACCCTAAGAGAAGAATTCAAATTTTTTTTTCTTTCTTGCGATTGTTTCAAACATATTCATAAGATGATTTATTTGTTGTTTTGTATATCTCTCCCCAACAGTATAACCCCTGCTTTCACTGTATTTGATGTTGATATAATTTGTGGAAGGGAATGAAAAAACACATTTTTAAATAAGGATACAGGTGGACTCATTGCAACAATGAGATGTACAAGTCATTATGTCGAAAAACGAACTTTACAACTTTGGCCAGGAGGGGTGGAGAGTGGTGGTGGGGAGTGGGGAGGTGTGTGATGGAGATAACAATGTATTGGAAGGGGAAACAAAGGATGGGACAACAATGCTTGATAAGAAATGTATTCAATACCTTGTCCATATAATTGTAAATTCTCTGTATATTATTTTCAAAATAAAAAAAGTCTATGTGAAACCAGGTGCCAGTGGCTCATGCGTGTAATCCTGGCTACTCACAAGGCTAAGACCTGAGAATTGCAGTTCAAAGCCAGCCCAGGAAGAAATTTCCCATAAGACTCTTATCCCCAATTAACAACTCAAAAACTTGAAGTGGCTCCATGGCTCAATTGACCAAGTGCTAACTAACTTGAGCACAGAGTCTCAGAGTCAGTGCCCAGGCCCTGAATTCAAGCTCCACAACTGACAAAAAAAATAAACATATAAATGTTTGAATTTCTTGTGAATTGAAATGACAGCTCTGGTATACAATTCTACAGTCTACTACAGATTTCATTATATTTGTGGTTAGAAAAAGGAGCAGCAATTGAATAAAGGACATTTTTTCATAAACTAGGGCAGATTGGTCCCTAATTAGAGGAAATTGCTGGACTCATACATAATATTTTTGGTTGGTTTTTGTTTTGTTTTTAAGATAGGATGAGAAACCTTATTTCTGCCAATGGCTATTTGGATATGTATGACATCATTCACAGGTCATGCAGAATTAACAGTAAAGACAGGACACAGTCAACTTGCAGTAAACTTATTTGTCTTTATGCGATATTCCAAATTATTTGTTTAGCTTATATGTCCCTATGGCCTATAGTTTCCTATTCCTGCCTTCCTCAAATACAAGCATGTTCCACCAATTTAGATTTGAGCCAGGCAATATGTAGTAGTAGTGCCAAGAGGTGAGGAAAATTTTAACACAACAAGGAAAGCTTGAAACCAACTCTTTATTAGCTGGACACTGGGGAGTCACGCCTAATCCTAGCTACTCTGGAGGCTGATGATCACAGTTCAAAGCCATCTGGAGTGAGAAAATCTCTGAGACTCTTCTCTCCAATTAACAACCAAAAGCAATAAATGGGGCTGGGGCTCCAGAGGTAGAGTAGCCTTGCTTACAAAAAGTCAGAGGTGGGGGCTGGGAAGGTAGCTTAGTGGTAGAGCGCTTGTCTTGCATGCATGAGGCTCTGGGTTAGATTCAACAGCACCTCATAAGCAA
This sequence comes from Dipodomys spectabilis, assembly GCF_019054845.1. Classification (NCBI taxonomy): domain Eukaryota; kingdom Metazoa; phylum Chordata; class Mammalia; order Rodentia; family Heteromyidae; genus Dipodomys; species Dipodomys spectabilis. Next base: position 7,746,712 of record NW_024870905.1, read on the forward strand.
AAAGAAAAAAACAAGAACTGGTGCTGTGTCTCAAGTGGCAGAGCACTAGCCTTGAGCTGAAGAGCGAGGGAGAGGGCCCAGGCCCAGAGTTCAAGCCCCATGACTAGACCCCCCCCAAAAAAACATCAAGGGCAGCACCCAATCCTGAGTTCAAGCAGAAGGTCAAAAAAAAAACAATCAGCAACAACAAAAAGCAGAAACTGGGAGAAAGCTCAGGAAAGTATGGAGTTGTCTACAAGACAAATGTATACATTACATGAATTGTGAAATGGTAACCTCACTGTATAATTAGTAACAATTACATTTTTAAAAAATCCGAAAGACTCGAGGTTCTGGGAAGATGGCAGAGGAGAAGCTAGAGGCTAAACAAGCTCTCGCATAGAAAGCAGGTTTAGAGTTCCAGTGAAGAGTCCTAAGCCAGAGAATCACACAAAGTGTGCCATCACAGAACAGAGACTTAGGCCAGAGAGGGAAAATCCAGGCAAGGAGACAGATCTGAGCTCTTGCCAGCAGCTGACGCAGCAGCAGGAATGGTGGCAACAGTGGCCGTACCGCCATACCTGAAACAGAGAGAGCACGGGCCAAAGGAGCCAGACGCAGCGGGCAAGTGGATTCTAATCAACACCAGCAAAAACCAACAAGGAGCAAACATCTTCATCCTGAAGTTCACAGACCAGAGACGACCCAGGAACCAAGACTCGGCGTCAGTAGAAGCCTGACGTCCTCACTCCTTCTCAGGGAGCAGAGGAGGGAAGGCCACCACTCCCCGCCCCTCGTATGAGAGATTTCCATCTTGGATACCGACAAAGCTCGGCGGAGCTGCTAGCTCCAACTCAGGCCTGGGAATAAAACTAGAGTCATTTAGCAGGTCACAAGAGCCTAAAATGACCTGCCAGACTCAGCTACACTCAGGGAAAAGTCACCCAGCTCTGGCGCCAGCCCTAGGAGTGGCTTTCTTCACTGGGTAATCAGAGCCAGAGGCTGCCCCTCCCTTTAGCAGTCTTGACAATCAATTGAAATTCAGTAAACAGAAACCCTGAGAGTGGCTCCAGGCTGGGCTCTGTGAGTTTCTCACAAACTAGCCCCCGGGAAAAGCTACTGTTTGATGAAAGGCCTCAACTCTACCCAGATCCTAGCCTCATCACAGCATCTCCAAACTTGAGGAAAAAGCCATCTCCCTCTTTTGTGATACTCAAAGCAGACCTCCCTCCCATTGAATTAACCTGGGTGGAGGATTGCAAAATCCTGGGTAAAACAGAGCATTTTTCTGCCTGTTCGAAAAAAATGACTTAAGAAATCAACCAAGCCACAGGACCACAAGCAGACGAGAGATTCCAACAAGAGGCTGGTTACAGACAAAAGGGAGATACAGGATGTTTCCCACCCCACCCAAAAAAATTAAAGAACTTTTTTTTTCTTCTTCGTTTTTTTGTTTTGTTTTTTGTTTTCTTGGTACCTTTTATTAAAAAAAGTTTTTTTCTTCTCTGAAACTTTTATTAATTTTTAATTTTTACCTTTTTTGAAAAAAATTGTTTTCTATTCCATGCCTCCATCAGGAAGAATGACATTGCCCCATTTGTTAGGAAATGGAAAGAATTGGAAAAAATTATATTAAGTGAAATAAGCCAGGCCCAAAGAAACATAGGTCCCATGGTTCCCTTATTTGCAATATCTAGTATACGTATGAGTCAAGCGGAAAAGGTCAGATAATGTGATGTTAGGAAAATGAACCCTTAGATATGTATTTTAATGTTTTTTCTTTCATGCATTTGTATCAAACGCATTTATAAGATTAGCTCTTTGTTGCTTTGTATGTTCCTCCCCCACAGTATAACATCTATTTTCACTATATTTGATGTCAGTATAACTTGTGGAGGAGATGGGGAAAAACAAGTCGTTAAAGGATACAGGTTGGCCTGTTGCAACAATGAGAAGTACAAGTAGTCATGTCGAAAAGGAGCTTTACAATATTGGTGCGAGGGGTGGGGGGGAAGGCGGTAGGATTGAGTGGGGAATAGGGGGGAAGGGTGGGAAGGGTTGTGAAGGGTAAACAAAGGAGGAGGCTGCAATGCTTGATAAGAAATGTACGCATTAACCTGCCCATATAATTGTAACCTCTCTGTACAGTGTGTTCATAAAAAATAAAAAAAAAGAAACTGTAATCCTTCTGTAGAGTATCTTTACAATAAAAATGAAAATATTAATAAAAAAAGAAAAGGATCTTTACAACATTGGTGCGGGAGCGGGGAGGGGGGTAGGATTGAGTGGGGGTTGGGGAGAAGCTGGGAAGGGATGTGAAAGGTAAATAAAGGCTATCCAAGACAAGTCCATGAAATATGATAGATCTATCCAACACTTGCAAGGCACCATCAGAAGGCCTAATCTAAGGATAATGGGTGTAGAGGAGCACCTAGAAAGAGAAATTAATGGTCTAGGAAATTTGTTTAACACCATCCTAGCAGAGAACTTCCCAAACATGCAAAAAGATAGGCCTATTCAGATACAAGAAGTTTTTAGAATGCCAAATAGACCAGACCAGAATAGGACATCCCACCATCACATTATAATTCAAACAGGATCAACTCAGACCAAGGAAAAGATCCTTAAAGCTGTCAAGGAGAAAAGATTAATCACCTATAAAGAGAAACCAATTAGAATCACCTCAGATTTCTCAGCAGAGACAATCAAAGCAAGAAGAGCCTGGAATGATGTATGTCAAGCCCTAAAAACAAATAACTATCAACCAAGAATACTGTACCCAGCTAAACTCTCCTTCATAACTGAAGGCCAAATAAAAACCTTCCATAGCAAAGAAAAATTGACACAATACATCTCCACCAAACCAGCCCTACAAAAGATTCTTAAAGATGTCCTACACATAGAAAACCAACAAGACCACAATACAGGCCAAGAAACTACACCCAAACTGAGAATCCAAGAACCATAGGATGAACCCAGTTTTCGCAGCCCCCAAGAAGTTTGATAACATGGCAGGGATTCCCAAATACCTCTCAGTCCTTTCTATCAACATTAACGTATTTAACTCTCCAATTAAGCAACATAGACTGTCTAGTTGGATTAAAAAACAAGATCCTTCTATCTGCTACCTTTAAGAATCACATCTTGCCCATAAAAACAAACACATTTTCAATGCTAAAGGCTGGAGCAAAATTTACCAAGCAAATGGCCCCCATAAACAAGAGGGTGTTGCGATTCTAATATCAGATAAAAAGCCTTCAAATTAAAATTTGGTAGAAGAGATAAAGAAAGTCGCTACATACTAATTAAGGTATCTCTCCTACAGGAGGATATCATAATTCTAAATATCTATTCGACAAAAAATGCAGCAACCAAATTTATCCAAGAAACAATACTTTCCCTCAAATCCCACATCGATCCAAAGACATTAATTTTTGGGGATTTTAACACACCACTTTCCCACTAGATAGATCAACTCCGCAAAAACTCAACAGAAAAAACGCAAATCCAAACAGCTGCGTAGATCAACTAGATTTAAGAGATATCTACCTAATATTTCACCCAGCAGCATCAGAATACACATTTTTTCTCAGCAGCACATGGAACATTTTCTAAAATAGACCACATTTTAGGCCACAAAACAAACATATCCAAATTCAGAAACATTGAAATTAAACGTTGCATTCTCTCGGACCACAAGGGAAGCAACACCAAAAGCAACCAAAGAAAGTCCAGTAATACACGGAGTCTGAACAACACACTGCTGAATCACGAGTGGGTCATGGAAGAGATTAGAAAGGAAATTCAAATGTTCATGCTATTCAACAAAAATGAGCACACAAATTACCAGGTCCTCTGGGACACAGCAAAGGCAGTACCCAGAGGCAAATTTATAGCACTGAGCTCCTACATCAACAAATTGGAGAGATCTGAAACCAACAATTTAATGACACATCTAAACCTCCTTGAGAAAGAAGGAAGATAAACCCCTATGCAGCAGACGGAAAGAAATAATTAAAATTAAATCAGAATTAAATGAATTAGAATCCAAAAAAAGCTATAGAAAAATTCAACGAAACAAAGAGTTGGTTCTTCAAAAAAATTAACAAAATTGAGAGACCCTTAGCAAATCTTATCAGAAAAAGAAGAGAACACACCCAAATAAATAAACTTAGAGATGAGAATGGAAACATTACCACGGAAACAACCAAGATGCAGAACATTATAAGGGAATACTTCTCAAACTATATGCTAATAAGTTTGAGAACTTGACAGAAATGAACCTTTTCCTAGCAAATACTGACATGCCAAAACTAAACCAACATGAGTTAAACCAGCTTAACAGGCCCATATCAAGCATTGAAATAGAAACAGCAATAAGAGACCTACCAGCTAAGAAAGGTCCAGGACCAGATAGTATTACACCAGAATTTTACAAGGCCTTCAAAGCAGAGCACACAACAATACTCCTCCAACTCTTCAATGAAATTGAAAGAGAAAGTTCAGTACCAAACACATTCTATGAAGCCATCATAACCCTCATCCCCAAACCAGGCAGGGACTCATCAAAGAAAGAGAACCATAGACCCATTTCTTTGATGAACATTGATGCAAAACTTTTCAACAAAATCTTGGCCAACCAACTTCAAAAATTCATCCGAAAAATCATACACCACGATCAAACAGGATTCATTTCAGGGATGCAAAGCTGGTTCAATACACGCAAATCAATTAATATTATTCATCACATCAACAGGAGCAAGGATAAGAATCACATGGTTATCTCAATCAGTGTAGAAAAAGCATTCGACAAGATCCAACACTCCTTTATGTTGAAGGTTTTGGAAAAATTAGGAATCAATGGAACATTCCTCAATACAATAAAGGCTGTATATAACAAACCTACAACCAGCATTATCCTTAATGGTGAAAAGCTAAAGCCATTTCCCCTTATCTCAGGAACAAAACAAGTATGTCCACTCTCTCCATTTCGCTTCAATCCAGTAATAGCATGCCTAGCTACAGCAATAAGAGAAGATGCAGACATAAAGGGGATCCAAATAGGGAAAGAAGAAATAAAACTCTCCCTCTTGGCAGATGACCTGATCTTGTATTTAAAGAATCCCACAGACCTCACTCCCAAATTATTCAAGCTGATTCAAAACTTTGGCAAAGTATCAGGGTATAAAATTAACCCCCCAAAATCAATGGCTTTTCGGTATGCCAATAATGAGAAAAGAGTGGTTGAAATTAGGAAAATGGCAATACTTCCCAAGAATATCTACAAATTCAACGCAATACCTATCAAAATTCCAACCCCATTCTTCAAGGAAATAGAAGAGGCAATCCAAAAGTTCATATGGAACAATAAAAGACCCCGAATAGGTAAAACGGTCCTCAACGGAAAGAACACTGCTGGAGGAATATCAATACCAAATTTCAAACTCTACTATAAAGCCATAGTAATCAAAACAGCTTGGTATTGGCACAAGAACAGACCTCAGGAACAAGGGAATAGAATTGAAAACACAGAAATAATCCTACAAACCTATAGCCATCTAATCTTCGATAAGGGAGCTAAAAACAATAGAATGGAAGAAAGACAGCCTCTTCAGTAAATAGTGCTGGCAAAATTGGTTAACTACTTGTAGAAAACTAAAGCTAGATCCTTATATATCACCCTGCACAAGAATCAACTCTAAATGGATCAAAGACCTCGAAGTCAAATCAGACACTCTGAAAATACTGCAGGATGGAATAGGAGAAACCCTAGGTCTCCTTGGCTCAGGCCAAAATTTTCTGAATAGAAAACTGGAAACACAACAAATCAAAGAAAGGTTGGACAAATGGGATTACAAGAAGTTGCAGAGCTTCCTGCATGGCAAAGGACATAGCTAGCAAGATCAATAGAAAGCCAACGGAATGGGAGAAGATCTTCACTAGCCATACAATATACAAGGGTCTCATATCTAAAATATACTAGGAACTCAAAAAATTCAATCCCCCAACAACAAATCCTTAAATAAACACCTGCCCAATAAATAAGTGGACTAATGACTTAAGAGAAATTTCTTTGGAGAAGAAAGAAGGATGGCCAATAGACACATGAAGAAATGCTCAACATCCCTAGCCATAAATGAAATGCAAATCAAAACAACATTGAGATACCACCTCACTCCAGTTAGAATGGCAAAAATCAAGAACTCTAACAACCACCGATGCTGGAGGGGATGTGGACAGAAGGGAACATTACTTCATTGTTGGTAGGAATGAAAGCTTGTTCAACCACTTTGGAAAGCAGTATGGAGGTTCCTCAAAAGACTCCACATAGAACTCCCCTATGACCCAGCAATTCCACTTTTGGGCATTTACCCAAATGTTTACAAACAAGACCACACTAAAGCTACCAGCACAACTATGTTTATTGCAGCATTATTTACCAGAGCTAAGATCTGGAACCAACCCACATGCCCCTCAGTAGATGAATGGATCAAGAAAATGTGGTATATATATATATATATAATGGAATTGTATGCCTCCATCAGAAAGAATGACACTGCCCCATTTGTTAGGAAATTGAAAGGCTTGAAAAAAATTATATTATGTGAATTATGCCAAGCTCAAGGAAACATAGGTCCCATGGTTTCCCTTATTTGCAATATCTAGTATATGTATGAGTCAAGCAGAAAAGGTCAGATAATGTGATGATAGAAAATGAACCCTTAGATATGTATTTTAATGTTTTTTTCTTTCATGCAGTTGTTTCTAACGCATTTATACGATTATTTCTTTGTTGCTTTGTATGTCCTTCCCCCACAGTATAACACCTGCTTTCACTGTATTTGATGTCAGTATAACTTGTAGAGGAGATGGGGAAAAACAAGTCGTTTAAGGATACAGGTGGACCTGTTGCAACAATGAGAAGTACAATGTGTCATGTTGAAAACGAGCTTTAAACGCGCTTTACAACGTTGGTGCGGCGGGGGGGGGAGGGAGCAGGATTGGGTTGGGGGTGGGGGGAGGCTAGGAAGGGATGTGAAGGATAAACAAAGGAGTAGGCTGCAATGCTTGATAAGAAATGTACGCATTATCCTGCCCATGTAATTGTAACCCTTATGTACAGTATGCTCACAAAAAAAATGATATAAAAGAAATTCTTTCCCCCCCAAAAAAATCCAAAGAGTTTGTTATTTGAAAAAATTAACAAAACTGACAGACCCTTAGCAAATCTTATCAAAAAAGAAGAGACCACACCCAAATAAATAAACTCAGAGATGAGAATGGAAACATCACCACAGAAACAACCAAGATTCAGTACATTATAAGGGAATACTTCTCAAAACTTTATGCCAATAAGTTTGAGATCTTGAGAGAAACGGACCTTTTCCTAGCAAATATTGACATGCCAAAACTAAACCAAGATGAATTCAACCATCTTAACAGGCCCATATCAAGCATTGAAATAGAAAAAGCAATAAGAGACCTCCCAGCTAAGAAAAGTCCAGGACCAGATGGTTTTACAGCGGAATTTTACAAGGGCTTCAAAGCAGAACTCACACCAATACTCTGCCAACTCTTCAATGTAATTGAAAGAGAAAGTTCACTACTGAACACATTCTATGAAGCCATCATAACCCTCATTCCAAAACCAGGCAGGGACTCATCAAAGAAAGAGAACTATAGACCCATTTCTTTGATGAACATTGATGCAAAACTTCTCAACAAAATTTTGGCCAATCGACTTCCAGAATTCATCCACAAAATCATACACCACGATCAAACAAGATTCATTTCACGGATGCAAAGCTGGTTCAATATACGCAAATCAATTAATATTATTCATCACATCAAGAGAGCAAGGATACGAACCACATGGTTATCTCATTAGATGCAGAAAAAGCACTCGACAAGATCCAAAACCCCTTTATGATGAAGGTTTTGGAAAAATTAGGAATCCATGGGACATTCCTCAATACAATAAAGGCTGTATATGACAGACCTACAGCCAGCATTATACTTAATGGTGAAAAACTAAAGCCATTTCCTCTTAACTCAGGAACAGGAAAGGATGTCCACTCTCTCCAATTCTCTTCAACCTAGTATTAGAATGCCTAGCTACAGCAATAAGACAAGATGCAAACATAAAGCTGATCCAAATAGGGAAAGAAGAAATAAAACTCCTCTTTGCAGATGACATGATCTTGAATTTAAAGAATCTCATAGACTCCACTCCCAAATTACTCAGGCTGATTCAAAACTTTGGCAAAGTATCAGGGTATAAAATTAATCCCCAAAAATCAATGGCTTTTCTGTATGCCAACAATGAGGAAAGAGTGGCTGAAATTAGGATAGCAACTCCATTTGTAACAGCCCCACAAAAAATAAAATACCTAGGAATTAACTTAACCAAAGAAGTGAAGGACCTCTATGACGAAAACATTATAATCTTGAAAAAGTAAATCAAAACAGAACTTAAAAAATGGCAAAAACCTCCCATGCTCCTGGATTGGAAAGGTTAACATCGTGAAAATGGCAATACTTCCCAAAGGTATCTACAAATTCAATGTGATACCTATCAAAATTCCAACCTCATTCTTCAAGGAAATAGAAGAGGCAATCCAAAAATTTATATGGAACAATAAAAGACTCCGAATACGTAAAATGCTCCTCAATGGAAAGAACAGTGCTGGAGGAAAATCAATAACAAATTTCAAACTCTACTACAAAGCCATACTAATCAAAACAGCTTGGAACTGGCATAAGAACAGACCTCAGGACCAATGGAATAGAATTGAAACCCAGAAATGAACCTACAGTCCTATAGCCATCTAATATTCGATAAGGGAGCTAAAAACAATAGAATGGAAGAAAGACAGCCTCTTCAGTAAATGGTGCTGGCAAAATTGGTTAACTACTTGTAGAAAACTAAAGCTAGATCCTTATATATCACCCTGCACCAGAATCAACTCCAAATGGATCAAAGACCTCGAAGTCAAAGCAGACACTCTGAAAACATTACAGGATGGCATAGGAGAAACCCTAGGTGTCCTTTGCTCAGGCCGAAATTTTCTGAATAGAGACCGGGAAACACAACAAATCAAAGAAAGGTTGGACAAATGGGATTACATGAAGTTGCAGAGCTTCTGCAAGGATAATGACATAGCTAGCAAGATCAATAGAAAGCCCACGGATTGGGAGAATAGCTTCACTAGTCATACAATGGACAAGGGTCTCATATCTAAAATATACTTGGAACTCAAAAAATTAAATCCCCCAACAACCAATCCTCAAAGAAACAACTGCCCAATAAATAAGTGGGCTAAAGACTTCTCTGAAGAAGAAAGAATGATGGCCGATAGACACATGAAGACATGCTCAACTTCCTTATCCATAAAAGAAATGCAAATCAAAACAACATTGAGATACTACCTCACTCCAGTTAGAATAGCAAAAATCCAGAACTCTAACAACAACAGATCCTGAAGGGGATGTGGACAGAAGGGAACCTTACTTCATTGTTGGTGGGAGTGTAAACTTGTTCATCCACTTTAGAAAGCAGTATATAGGTTCCTCAAAAGACTTCACATAGAGCTCCCCTATGACCCAGCAATCCCACTTTTGGGCATTTACCCAAATGTTTACAAACAAGACCACACTAAAGCTACCAGCACAACTATGTTTATTGCAGCATTATTTACCATAGCTAAGATATGGAACCAACCCAGATGCCCCTCAGTAGATGAATGGATCAAGAAAATGTGGTATATATACACAATGGAATTGTATGCCTCCATCAGAAAGAATGACATTGCCCTATTTGTTAGGAAATGGAAAGGCTTGGAAAAAATTATATTAAGTGAATTAAGCCAAGCCCAAAGTAACATAGGTCCCTTGGCTTCCCTTATTTGCAATATCTAGTTTATATATTAGTCAAACAGAAAAGTTCAGATAATGTGATGTTTGGAAAATGAACCCTTAGATATGTATTTAAAGGTATTTTTCTTTCATTCATTTGTTTCTAATGCATTTATAAAATTATTTCTTAGTTGCTTTGTTTGTCCCTCCCCCGCAGTATAACCCCTGCTTTCACTATATTTGATGTCGGTATAATTTGTTGTGGAGGTGGGGAAAAACAAGTCGTTTAAGGATACAGGTGGACCAGTTGGAACAATGAGAAATACAAGTTGTCATGTAGAAAACGAACTTTACAACTTTGGTGCGGAGGGGGGGGCGGATATTCGGTGGGGTGGCACAAGTGGAGGCTCGGAAGGGATGTGAAGGATAAACATTGGAGGAGGCTGCAATGCTTGATAACAAATGTACTCCTTATCTTGACCATGTAATTGTAACCCCTCTGTACAGTATGTTCACAAATAATAAAAATTTAAAAAAATCTGAGAAATCCCGTAGCCATTGGCCCTTATGATGTACACCTACTTTCCAGGATTTCAAAGCACCATCATCTGAGGTGGCAGCACACTGGTTGTAGCCCAGGGTGATTAGAAAATATAAAACCAGAGATCCTTTCAGATTGTCCCAACAACTCTTTTATTACTTTAAGCAAAAAACAAAATAAAGGAAAGCAAACAAAATAGACTTTATGGTTAATTAAGCTGTTATTAAAGATTCCCAACAGAATTATACTGTTAAATGATGAGTTAATGCACGTGTTTTCTAAGTACTGAACTCACATGTGTCACAAAAATATCCATGGATTCATAACTAGAAATTCTGAAGTGTAAAGCATACTAATTTGTTGAATTTCATTAGGTAGCCAATGACGAGAACACCACACGGTATTAAGCCAGGTAAAGTAGTTTATTTACTGAACTGCTGTCCATGCCATACATGGTGGAAACATATGTACCAAAAATAGGGCGACCCAACCTCGGGCCAGGATGTATCTAGGCAAAGGAATGGATGAGGTGAGGCCAGGTGGGGGGAAAGACTAGCCATACTGTATTTAGATGTGACTTCAGGGCTTGGGACTCACCTCCGGTCAGATGGAAAGTGTGATCAGAGGCTGACCAGGTCGTGACTTAGCGGGAGGGGAAGGTGGCTTCCTCCAGGTGTGCCACATAACTAGATAACACATAAAGGGTGGAAACTTAGCCAAGAAGTGAAAATGCATCTGCATAGGGTCTGCATGGCCTGGGGCAGACCTAATATTAAATACAGGTAGGACCTCTGCCATGTGGCTCAAGACTCTAAAAAATTCATTCTCAATCATTTTCTTTCTCTCTTTCTCTTCTTTCTTTTTCTTTTCCTTCCTTCCTTCCTTCCTTCCTTCCTTCCTTCCTTCCTTCCTTCCTTCCTTCCTTCCTTCCTTCCTTCCTTCCTTCCTTCCTTCCTTCCTTCCTTCGTTCCTTCCTTCCTTCCTTCGTTCCTTCTCTCTCTCTCTGTCTGTCTCTCTCTATCTCTCTCCTTTCTTTCACTCATCCTCCCTCTCTCCCCTACCTCAGTATTCTCAACTCTCAAATAAAGAACGCTTGCTGAGTTGAACTCACAGGCTGGGAAGAGCAGCTCAATTAGTGAATGTGAACTTTAATTTAATGTTTCCTTATATATCTCTCTCCTTTCTTTCACTCACCCTCCCTCTCTCCCCTACCTCAGTATTCTCAACTCTCAAATAAAGAACACTTGCTGAGTTGAGCTCACAGGCTGGGAAGAGCAGCTCAATTAGTGAATGTGAACTTTAATTTAATGTTCCCTTATACCTCTACCACAGAACAATGGAATCAAATAATGAACACTCAGCAGCATGGAATATTAAGGCATTTAGGGGAGTAAAGTAAGCATGCTCACTGCATTCTGTGAGGTCCAACCTGGGAAAGTGTGGCAGACTCCTCCGTCCTCTTGGGCAATCTCATCCCCTTTTCTGCATCAGGAGAGGTGACTGTCTCCATTTGATCCAGTTACCTAAGTGGCACAGGTACTTGGCAGAGACTTAGCCTCTTGTTGTGCTGAGATTAATGGCATGCTTCAACATGATCCACTAATTTGTTGAGACTGGGACTTCCTAATTTTTTGGTTAGTTTACGTTCAAATTGTGATCCATTTATTTCTGATTGCTAACCAGGATTATAGATGTGAACTAACACATCAGACCACTCAAAGTCCTTTATCACACATGGAAGACATGAAGTTTATTTTCCAAAATGACATACAAGTTGACAGACAGCAAAAGTAATTCCTTAATTTTGGTTGAGATGTGTTTTTAATGTGAAACAAAATTACTTAGCAAAATATCTGATTACTGTGATTATACTTTCAACCTTACCTTCATGTTTATATCAAATCACCTATATTAATCAATGACTAACTCAAATTACCTGTAATCATTTATTTCTGTCATATCTTTTAGAAGTAGGCAGAACTGGAGTTCACACCATAAAATAAAGTGGTAGAATTTGAGAGGATCACAGTTCTGAATCAGTCTACGATGGAAAAGAAACACTCATATCAACATACTAGGTAGGGATATTGGAATGCAATCATAATCCCTACTTTCTGTGATGGGTGCAATAATTGCTACTCTAAGAGTAAAGTAACTTAAATGAGAAAGGATTGATGGAGTGGCTCCAGTGGTGGAGTACCTGTCTGGCAAACACAACATCAAAACTCAAATCAATTTCCTAAAGATAAAATAAGAAAAGGAAAGAAAGAACAACATACTGACGATGTGTTCAATGTAAAGATTTACACTACATTATCATGGTAATAAATGCCATCATTTATTTCTAGGGCCAAACATATTTTGCGTCAAGCCTAAATTAAAAATAGCACACTTGCCGGGTGCTGGTGGCTCACGCCTGTAATCCTAGCTACTCAGGAGGCTGAGATCTGAGGATCGCGGTTCAAAGCCAGCCCGGGCAGGAAATACCGTGAGACTCTTATCTCCAATAAACCACCAGAAAACCGGAAGTGGCTCTGTAGCTCAAGTGGTAGAGTGCTCGCCTTGAGCTGAAGAGCTGAGGGACAGCGCCCAGGCCCAGAGTTCAAGCCCTACGACCTACAAAAAAAAAAAAAAAAAAAAAAAGAAAAACACCAAAGCTTTGGTAAAACACAGTTCTAGCTTACAATGATCAATGATGAACACTTAAGTTTGCATGTGCAGTGGTGTTGCAGGGTTGTTAAGGTTTATGGAAGTCCATCCTTTTGATGAACTTGACATGATGAAATTACCTAACCATACATAACCAGACAGTTTACTGGACAGATACTGCTGATACACACACACACACACACACACACACACATACACACACACACACACACACACACACACACACACACACACACTTGTATGTATTTATATATTAACATGTAAATAAAAATAAAAAATTTGCAATGAATAAATTAATTGAACAGATACCTTTCTCAAAGAATATTTTACCTGAACCAATTCATGTCTTCAAGTCTCCAATGCTATATCACATTTACATGGTTTCTGATCGTTTAGGATATTGTTTTTTTCTTTGTTTTTCAGATGAAAAAAGCCTGCCAATAAACATACTTGTATGACATTCCTTTCTTTGGAAAATGAAAAGCAGGTTGTGTTATCTGGCTCTTTGTGTATCATCAAAATATTTTTTTTATAATTTCAAGTACATATTGTCTTAGACTTAAATTTCACTCATTCTCTTCCAATAGTATCTATGGGAAGGAGAAAATGAAGGATCATACTGTTACTTTGGGAGCTTCGGTTATTAATCACTGAAATAAATATTATGAAAATGAAAAAAAAATATTTAGAGAGATGACTTGAAAGTTACCTTTCATTGCAGAGCTTCTGCAGGGCAAATGACATAGCTAGCAAGATCAATAGAAAGCCCACGGATTGGGAGAAGATCTTTACTAGCCATACAACTGACAAGGGTCTCATATCTAAAATATACTTGGAACTCAAAAAATTAAACCACCCAACAACAAATCCTCAAAGAAACAACTGCCCAATAAGTAAGTGGGCGAAAGACCTAAAGAGAAGCTTCTCTGAAGAAGAAAGAAGGATGGCCAATAGACACATGAAGAAATGTTCAACATCCCTAGCCATAAAAGAAATGCAAATCAAAACAACATTGAGATATCACCTCACTCCAGTTAGAACAGCAAAAATCAAGAACTCTAACAACAACAGATGCTGGAGGGGATGTGGACAGAAAGGAACCTTACTTCATTGTTGGTGGGAATGTAAACTTGTTCAACCACTTTGGAAAGCAGTATGGAGGTTCCTCAAAAGACTCCATATAGAGCTCCCCAATGACCCAGCAATCCCACTTTTGGGCATTTACCCAAATGACCACAAACAAGGCCACACTAAAGCTACCAGCACAACTATGTTTATTGCAGCATTATTTACCATAGCTAAGATATGGAACCAACCCAGATGCCCCTCAGTAGATGAATGGATCAAGAAGATGTGGTATATATACACAATGGAATTCTATGCCTCCATCAGAAAGAATGACATTGCCCCATTTGTTAGGAAATGGAAAGGCTTGGAAAAAATTATATTAAGTGAAGAAAGCCAGGCCCAAAGAAACATAGGTCCCATGGTTTCCCTCATTTGCAATATCTAGTATAGGTATGAGTCAAGCGGAAAAAGTCAGAGAATGTGATGTTAGGAAAACGAACCCTCAAATATGTATTTTAATGTTTTTGTTTCATTCATGCATGTGTTTCTAACGCATTTATAATATTATTTCTTTGTTGCTTTGTATGTCCCTCTCCCACAGTGTAACCCCCGCTTTCACTATATTTGATGTCAGTATAACATGTGGAGGAGACGGGGACAAACAAGTCGTTTAAGGATTCAGGTGGACCTGTTGCAACAATGAGAAGTACAAAATGTCATGTCAAAACCAGCTTTACAATGTCGGTGGGGGGGAGGGGGGGGTATGATTGGGTGGGGGGGAGGGGGGAGGCTGGGAAGGGAGGTGAAGGGTAAACAAAGGAGGAGGCTGCAATGCTTGGTAAGAAATGTATGCATTTTCCTGCCCATGTAATTGTAACCCCTCTGTACAGTATGTTCTCAATTAAAATAAAATAAAATAAAATAAAATAAAAAAAAAAGAAAGTTACCTTTCAACACACTCATGCTACTCCCTCAACTAAATCATAGAACTTAAAATAAGTACCATTTTAGCTGTGTGCCAGTGGCTCATTCTTGTAATCTTAGCTACTCAGGAGCTGAGATTTGAGGATGGTAGTTCAAAGCTATCCCTGGCAGGAAATCTGTGACACTCTTACCTCCAATTAACTACCAGAAAATCGGAAGTGGCACTGAGCTCAGGGACAACGCCCAGACCCAGAATTCAAGCCGCATGACCAAGAAAAATAAAAAAGGATAAAAGGAGGAAAAAGTAACATTTTACAATTAATGTGCATGTATAAACAAAAATTTTCTAGAAATAAAACTATAACAGTCCCTGGACTGGCAAAGAAAAAGAGATGAAAGTGAAATTGCCTATAATCATTCATTTAGACCGTCTATACTGAGGGCAGGCTGCTGGAACTCACATCACTAATTGAAGAGGTAAAACTTGAGAGCATCACAATTCGGAACCAATGTGCAAGGAAAGTAATAAGAGTCATCATCCTAAATCCTGGCATGCTGGAACGCATTTGTGATCCCAGCTACTTGGCAGACAGAAATGAGGAACTTAGCCTCTGTTTTGCCCTCAGCAAAATTGATAACCTATGAGCAAAGTAACTCAATCAAAAAAGAATGTTCTAATTGTAGAATACTTGTTCAGCAAACAAAATATCTAAATTCATACTCATTTCCTAAAAGAGGAAAGAAAAAGGAAGGAAGAAAGAAAGAAAGGAAGGAAGAAAGAAAGAAAGAAAGAAAGAAAGAAAGAAAGAAAGAAAGAAAGAAAGAAAGAAAGAAAGAAAGAAAGAAAGAAAGAAAGAAAGAAAGAAAGAAAGAAAGGAATAAATAAAAGAAAGAAGGAGGAAAAAAGAAAGGGAAAAAGAGAAGTATAAACAAAAACCTCACCATGCATTAGATGTTAATAATGACTTTAACTAATTTTAGCTATAAATGTCATCATTTAATTCTGGGAAGAGACATTTTGTATCAAGCCTGAATAAGCCATAGCATACCACATACAAAGCTTTTGTAAAATACTGGTCTGGCTTACACTGTTGGACCAATAGGAATGTATGTCTAGTGGTTGGGGTCTTCATAAAAATTTTGTTATGATCTCAAAATGCGTCTTTATTTCTGGAATTTTACCAGAGTAATCTCACTTCAATCTTTTCCAAAGGACACTTTAGTGGAAGGAGGAAAATCATTGATTCTGGTAGACAATTTCTGTTACTATAAACTCCAGTATATAGTAAGGGAAGCAACTCCAAAATTATCCATTAGAGAGATGAGTTGAAAGTCATCTTTATACACACTAACTCTTTCCTCAACAAAGCCAGAGGATTTAAAATAACTAATATTTTTTTATGTTAATGGGCACAAATGTGCACGAATTTTCCAGAAATAAAATGATCACTCATGAAACGTTACTAATACTTCAAAGAATGTTTTCCAATTAGAGGAATCATCTTCATACATTTTCACACAATGTGTATCTGCTTGGTAACAGATCCCCCAACTAGAGTAAGGTATTTAATAAAATTTATGAGGTGGTGTGGGGTTTCTGGTGGAGCCCTGTCTGGTTCAAAGGAGGAGTTGGTATTGGCACAGTCCCTGTGGTGGAGCAGGGCGGGGCTTTGAGGATGAAGGCCAGTCTGTGTAGGACTTTGAGATAGTAGGGAGGGGACAGGAAGGACTAGATTTGTGGAGAAGGTGGGACTTTAGGATGGAGGCTGGCAGGTAGACGGGTTTTCAGTGGAAGAAGACTGGGTCACTGGGGAAGGCTGTTTGGGGAAGAGCTTTGAAAAGGAAGAACAAGGCTACAAAGGAGGAGGTTACTTAGAGGAGGGGTTCTGGTGAAGCACTGTGAGCCCTAGTAGGATATGTATGGTGGGATTTCCCATAAGGCAGCGAACGCAATGGAGGCAAGAGGCTGACAGAAGGTGGAGTTTCTGGTGCAAGAATACGGAGCTATGAGGGAGAGGCTTTTCAGAGTCTGGCTTTAAGAGGGCAGGGCAGTGCTAGGAAGAAGTGGGCTAGTAAGGGGCATGGTTTCTGGTGGAGAATGGCAGGCCTTTGGGAAGTGTGTTAGGGAGAAGGTGGGGTTTCTGACAGAGCAGGATGTATTCACAATGTATAGAGAAGCTTTTCATGACCAGGGCTTTATTAAAGCAGGGATAGGATCCAATGGACTAGACAAGTTAAGACGGGTTTCTGGTGTAGCCAGTCACCACTTCAAAAAGAGGAGTAAGGTTGGGTGGGGATTTCAGTGTTACAAGGCCGGACAAGGACTTTGGACAGGGTTTCCAGTAGTGCAAGGCAACCTTCAAAAAGGGACTACGGAGGGACAGGGATTTACAGTTGAGCATGGTGAGGCTTCCAGAGGGAGGTCAACTGGTGCAGTGGTTTCCAGTTGAGCAATGTGGGTGTCATGAGATGGGATAGTGTGGTGGTGGTTTGTTAGTGGGGGTTTTTTAGAGCCAGTGAGGGCTTAGAGCTATGGGGCTAATTGGAGGAGGGGTTTTGAGAAGGAGTGGAAGGTCTACAAAGGTGTAGGATAATTATGGGCAGGGTATCTGTTGGAGTAGTGTGTGGATCTGAGGGAGGATCCAATAGGGTCGGATTTATCTGGGGAGCAATGCAAGGTATTGAGAGAGTAGGTATGGGAGGTGGAGAGACTTGTGATGAAGCAGGGCTGGTTTTCCAGGAAGGAGATGGGCTATGTGAGAAGCTTCTGGCCAACCAAGGCTGGGCTTCAAGGGCAGTTATTCGGAGGTGGAGGGTTTTTGTGTAGCATGATGGGCTTTGTGGGAAGAGGTAGGTTCGGGGCTGAGTTTGACACGTTAGGCCACTTAGAAGCAGACAGAGGGGGGTAGAGTTTCTGATGAAACCAGAAGGGGCTGGAGGGAGAAGTCTGGGTGGAGGTGGGGTATGAAAGGGAAAGGGGGAGCTTGGAGGTACTAAGTTATCGGACCAATGGTTTTATGAGGAAATAGAGTAGTTAGGGGCTGGGTATTTGGTGGACGAAGTGAGGATTCGAGGGAGGACCCCGATGTAGGCTGGGTTCTTGGTGGAGCAAGGAGGGACATGGAGTAGATATGGATGTGGCCTAGTTTCTAGTGGTACAGAGCAGGGATTCCCAGAAAGGGTGGAGTTGAAGAAGGCTTTCCCTGTAGCAGAGGAGGGCTTTCAGGAAGTAGTCTGGTTGCAGTCAGGCCTTTGAAAGTTTACAGCAAGACTACCAGTTGGTAGGTTAGTTAAGTTTGGACTTTTGAATGAGGAGGCTGACTGGAAGTTGGTTTCCAGTGGATCCAGTCATGTTTTATGGGACGGGCGATAGGAAAGTGGCAAGACTTAGTGAAGAGTGGGGCTACAAAAAATAAACAGTTACTCCAAATAGGAACACCAATTTCTGTCAGTATAGAATTATATTACTTTTATGTATGCGAGAGATATTGGAGAAAGTAACCAAGTAATAATTCTTTCCTAGTGAAAATTTTCTTTATTCCAGTTGAGTGAAAATAAAACCACAGTTCACAACAGGCTCAGAGGCATACAGTAGACTAAGACAAATGAAGCACTGGACTTGATTCCCCAGCACAACTTTTAAGAACCACAAATAAAAAATTTTAAATGAGTCACTTGGTCATAATGGACACTCTATTGACTTAAAATTGTGAATGAATGAAACTTTTACTCTGACCATTTTAGAAATCCTAAAACTATGTAAGTAGTAGTAATGTTTTATCTTTTCATAATATTGGAAGGTATACTAAAATTAATTAGGAAAATATAAAATTGTACACAGCTTGTTCGTTCTCCAGCATCAACTTTAATCTAAAAGAATTTAAAACAATAAAACTGCCATATAGTGAGATTGCAGCATGGTTTTTTCCAGTCATCATAATGGTGACTTAAACAATGTGTATTTATCGTTGGATGCATCGCTGTTAAAACATATCTAAGAATGTAAAGCACTTCTATAGAGACCCTGAAGAAACTCAGAACAATCTGTGAAATGATGTTGGAATATAATTAATGACAAATTACAGTAGGAGTTGATTCTCTCTAGGCCCAAAAATATTTTCCAGAAGAAAAGGCTGCATTGAAAAATAAACAATACAACGAAAAGGAAGCAGGCAGGCAGACCTTGAAGTAAAAATTATCCAATGAACAATATCTTTTGAGGCATGATTGCAATCTTCTTTTATCTAAGCTACAATTACTGACCTATGTTCTTCCCTAATGCTAAATAATAAAGCCATGAAAATGCAATAATCATTTTCAAAGCATTATATTTTACACAAAGAACTCAATGAATGCATGGCTAGAAAGTAAAGATAGATGTCTGAGACAAAGAGTGAAGAACATATCCCCAATTTCTGGCCCTTCAAGATGAGAGGGTTACAAGCCAGAGCACAAGGAGAATGGACAGAAGTTCATTAGTGCATACCTGTAGTTCCCAAGATGCAATAATTAATATAACAAGGGAGAAAATCAACATGACCATCACAGGATTTAACACTGGAGAGTAGAGAGAAGAACAGTGAAAATGCATGGAAAATTACAAAGGATGCCCTTGCATATTTGGCAGAAGAGTGCATGGCATTGAGGTCTAAAATATGTGGAGGTATTATAGGAAACTAATTGTTCTCAAATAATGCCACGAGAAGTGATAAACTTATGATTTACAGGACATTGAATAATCATAAAAGTCCTGCTTGAGTAGTGCACAGTTAAACCTTGATAAATTCTGTTTTGAAATACCTAACACACTATAAAACCAAGACAAAAGATTCTAATTATATGTAAGTGACTTGACTGCAACAATAGAGTTCAAAAAATCAAATTACATAATGTGGATGCAAAAGGAAAAAATTATTAAGGTAATCTTTAAGCAACACATTTTATGTGAATAGTCTTGATTATAAACTATTTATTTTCCTTACAAATTTTGGATGTACAAAAACAAAACAAAACAAAGGAAATGACACTTGGCAATATAACTGGATGCCAGTATGTCATCTTACGAGGCTGAGATTGGAAGATCATGGTTCACAGATTGCTGGGGTAGCAATCCAGGAGACATTTATGTTCAATTGTTCAATCAAAGACAGAGTGAAACCTTGGTTCAAATAGTGCAGACTCAGTCAGTCATAAGTGAAAAAAAACAAGCAAGATTTTGAGGCTCCAAGTCAAGTTTCATCACTGCACACACAAACACACATACACACACACACACACACACACACACACACACACACACACACACATACACACACACACAAATCGAATGAGAGAGGAAGAGGGAGAGAAAAAATGGAATATTAAGAGTTTAAAAAGTGAACCTATCTGCCAGGAATACCCTAAGCATATATTACTTAATAAAAATGAGGGAAACCTTAGAGCCTATGTTTCTTTGAGTCTGGCTTCGTTCACTTAATATGATTTTTTCCAAGTCTTTCTATTTTCTTAAGAATGGGGCTGTGTCATTCTTTCTGATAGAAACATGAAGCTCCATTGTGCATATATACCACATTTTCTTGATCAATTCATCTATCGAGGGGCATCTGGATTGGTTCCATATCTTAGCTATAGTAAGAGTTGTGCTGGTAGATTTAGTGCGTTTTAGCTTGAGATCATTTCTAAAAATGCCCAGGAGTGGAATTGCTCGCTACAGAGCTATGTACATTTGATCATAAAAAATGATGCTAATTGAAATGTACTCCAAGACATAGAAACAAGACTTTTTTCTTTTTCGGATGTCAGCCTTGATGTCATTAAAGTAGTGTATCTAGATCTTATTTTATTTTATTTGTCTTTTTCCATTGGTTTATCCCTGGCAATCTCTGTCTTGATTCTGGTACCTTCCATCTTGTATATACATTATTTGATTTGGAGAAAGAAAGGGAAATAACATAATGATGAATGAAGTACAAAGAGTGACCCATTGCAACAATGATATTCACAAGAAACTATATCGGCAATGAATTTACAACTTTGGGGTGGTGGGAGGTGTGGAGGGATCGAAGGAATAGGAGAAAAACAATGGAGTGGGTCACAATATTCAACAATTAATGTACCTTACTCATGTAACAGTAACCACTCTGTACAGTAATTTTAAATAAAATAGAATTTAAAGAAGTGAACCTACCCTAGAAAAATATCCTTTTCAAAATAATACATCTGTAGCAGTACTTGTGAGAGATTTTAGAGTCAAGTTGTTAGATCTTAAAAGGGATATATTAGGAAGCCATCTCAATTAGCAATGAAAAGCAGAGCTATGCTCTGGAAGGGTCAAACAATCAAGGGAAGGCAGGGGTTATTACCTCAAGAGTATTTAAGTTAGAGCTGTTGGACACTAAAAGTTTAAGATTTTGAAGACAAGATGGATGTCTGTGCTGCGGTTGTAATGGTCCCTTCTGTTCCCTAAAAATAAGGGATTCAATTATCACTATACATACAAACAATACCTAATCTTAATAGTTATAACCACAAGCTAGATTGATGCCTTATTTTGTGGACATACCTGTAGCCACTCACCCCCCCACCCCAATAGTGGAATGCATATAAAGCATGTTAAGCAGGATTTGGGGATCCAGAAGCTGGCAATGAGGCTTTGGGTCCTCTGGTGTCTTCTTTCCTATAACTTCCTGTGATTTCTCATTTTTTGACCATGTATCCCATCATCTTTGCTGTTCAATGGTTGCGGTTAGTGACAGTGCTGATATTCTGAACACCTCAAAATAAACTATGGAAAAACACTTCCTCAGAGAAGATTCACAACCATATAGGAGCACCTGGAAAGATACCACACATCAGCAGTCATCCTGTGATCTTCTAGGAAGAAAGTATAATTCAGGAGTATTTTTACTTCTGATAATTATTTTTTTCTTATTTATTTATTTTTTTCTTTTCTTTTTTATTGTGTAAATACTGTACAGAGGGGTTACAATTACATGGGCAAGATAATGAGTACATTTCTCATCAAGCATTGTAGCCTCCTCCTTTGTGTCCTTTTCCCATCCCTTCCCATCCACCACCACCCCCCACCCAATGATCCCCCCTCCCCACACCAAAGTTGTAAGTTCGTTTTCGACATAACGACTTGTACATCTCATTGTTGCCATTCCATACCTCTAAAGGTTTTACATATATTACAGTAATATACACCTGAACTGCTTAGCACTCATGGCATATTGGTGTGTTATAATTGTCTTCAGATCAGAAATATGCTAGAGCTTAAAATAGAATGACGGGCTGTACATTTTCAACGCAAGAGTGATGATCACCCCCTACAATTATTCTCAGTGGAGAATTCTTCCCTTATATTTTACTGACTTAGCTTCTACTCTATGCTTTACCATTATCAGGGAGGGTCACACTGTATTGTGCTACAATACTGGAGCAACCTTAGCTGCCTTTGAATTTTACCTCCAATCTTGATCCCAAGGTCAGCTCTGCAACCCTAATCACATACTTAGTGGACACCTGAACTTTTCAAGCCTGGTTAAAAATTCAACTATCATTGCTCATTGCCAATGTTAAAGATTTAAATTTATTGTGTATCTTCTTGTATTTCCAAAACTGCCTTAGATGTTGGTTTTTGAAGTAGAGCTTTAGTTTGCATTTGATTTATGGAGGTGTTAGTGATGCCAGTTGCGCTGCATACATTATAATGTAAGTAATTTGATGTTTTGACAATGAATTTAATTTTGGCAATTGAAGAAGTGAATACACAACACTCAAATGTTTCTTTATATGTACTGGTATTGCTTTATTGTGAAATTCCTAAAAGCCAATCATGGGAATACTTGTCCCTAATCCCATCACTTCTGTCAGTGAGACAAGGCTTGAAAGGTCCAGACCACTTGGCACTTCATAGCGAGAACCTTTCTACAAAGAAAGGCGAGAGAATAGCAAAAAAAGAAGATGAATCTTCCAACAGTTTTGTTATATGTTCTTTACACTTAGCCATTAAGATCACCATAATAGCATTTTTTATGACTTCTTATCTACTCTTTTCCTGTTCTAAGCTGTTTTATTTATGGATATCTAAGAATTCATATAAGAATAATATAAGAAATCTATATAAATCACATAAGAAATCATAAAAAATAGTTTGCTAGGGATATATAACCTAAAAGGAATAATTTCAGTAAACAATTAAGCACATAAAATGTAATGCATACCTAAAAATGACTATTTATTGAAAACTTCAGCAGTTGTAGTTTATTCTGATAACAAAGATTATAAACTAAGATACCATAGTATTCCAAATGGAACACAGAAATAGAAACATGGAGGGTAGCACTAAAGAGGGTAGCACTCAGTGCTACCACTGAGTAAGAATGAAATTTAGGCAAAACTACTTCATAGTAAAAGCCACAGGACAACCCCAACATTACTTTCATTGTTTCATATGAAGAAAAGACTTTTTTTTAGTAAAGACAAATTTTCACAGATATTAACATCAATTGGGTATATATTTCTTAAGGTCTTCAGGAAGGATGCTGTGACCATGTTGTTGGAAGTTGACTTCTCTGGGACGTGCTACACCATGTTCAGACACCATTCCAAGCACTGCACCTGCATTAGGGTAATTTTAGTGCTCATGACAGTTCTTCCAGTTAGGAAATGAATTAAGTATTTTAGTAATAACAGAAGTAGGCAAAAAGTCCAAACAAATTTCCCAAGTACCTAATATTGACCAGTTGCAGACCCATAATTCAAATCCATGTTTCCACCAGGCATATCTGAGGATATTTTTTAAGTGTCACATTCATTACCTTTCAAGACCTATGGAGGAGATGAACCCACATTATCTTCCTAATTATGGTTATAACGGCAATAACATTGCTACAGAATATAAATATCTTTAAATGAAAAGGGTGTGGGTAATGACATTGTAAGTGATCTTTGTACCAAATATACATCGGTTTAATTTCTAAAGAAATACCTTAATGAACATCATTCAACTGAACATCATTGTACCAAATATACATCGGTTTAATTTCTAAAGAAATACCTTAATGAACATCATTTAACTTCCACTGTTTAGTATCCTGGAGTAATTACTTAAGGAGAACAAATCCATGTCAAATATACCTGGGCTGATGAACACAGGTTTTATCATTGAGTATCTTGAATACCCAGGAAATAGTTTGTTATGGATATATCATCCAAAAGGAATATTTTGTAACTAGTTGCTTCCTCATTGTACCAAAGAAAAATCTATTCCCTATTCTAAAACATATATCAATTTAATGGATATTAGTGTTGTTAGTATAAATTATGCATGCATAATATTTGTAATCTATTATATTACATAACATATAAATGATGTATTTATATGTATAACTACTGATATTCTATAACTACTATAATAAGGTATATGTAAAACTGGTTTTGGTATTATACTGTGAAGGATACAAGGAATGACAACATTATGTAAATAAATATATTTGTATGTTTTAGTTGCATAATTTATTGTTGTGCTAGGGCAGGCTTGAACTATGGTCTGGGTGTTGTACCTGAGCCATTTCACTCACAGTGACTTCATATATCTATCTTCAAATCTCAGCACCTAAGTAGTTGGGATTACAGACATGCATCATATTATATTTTTTAATTCCATCCTTTGCATGTTCTTACATAATTATTTTTGAATGTTCAAGTATATTATGGTATTCCATCTCTAAACCAATTTAGAATAAATAACTACTTATTGGGTAAAACTATGTGTTGCAATAGAAATTGTAAGGAACCTACTTTACTATCAATTTTCAAAGATATTGGTAGTTTAATTCCTGGACAGACAAGTAGAAAAATTAAATTAAGTGTTCATAATATATGTAACATGTTATATTACATAATATGTGACTGATATATTTATAATACATGCATAATTAGTTATATTCTATAATTACTATGAATAATATATTTATAAAACTGATTTCAATATTATACTGTGAAGGATACAAGGAATGACAATATCCCTATCTTAACTTTCTCATTTTTAACAGCAGAACAACTATGCTATAAACATATAGCTTCAAGAAAAGAAAACACACCTCTGGAGTTCCGGGAAGATGGCGGAGGATAAGCTGGAGGCTAAACAAGCTCTCGCATAGAAAGCAGGTTTAGAGTTCCAGTGAACAGTCCCTAAGCCAGAGAATCACACCAAGTGTGCCATCACAGGACAGAGAGTTAGGCCAGAGAGGGGAAACCCAGGCAAGGAGACAGATCTGAGCTCTTGCCAGCAGCCCTCGCCGCCGCCGCGGCAGCGGCGGCGGCAATGGCCGAACCTGCCATACCTGAATCACTGAGGGTCAGGGAGAAGCAGCCAGATGCAGTGGGTGAGCAGATTCTACTCAACATCAGCAAGAATTGACAAGGAGCAAACATCTTCATCCTGCAGTTCACAGACCAGAGACGACCCAGGAACCAAGACTCAGCGTGAGTAGAAGCCTGATGTCCTCACTCCTTCTCAGGGAACAGAGGAGGGAAGGCCACCCCTCCACACCCCCCGTACCAGAGATTACCATCTTGGATACGGACAAAGCTCGCCAGAGCTGCTAGCTCCAACTCAGGCCTGGGAATAAAACTAGAGTCATTTAGCAGGTCACAAGAACTTAACCTGACCTGCCAGACTCACCTCCACCCAGGGAAAAGTCACTGAGCTCTGGCACCAGCCCTAAGAGTGGCTTTCTTCACTGGGTAATGAGAGCCAGCGGCTGCCCCTCCCTTTAGCAGTCTTGACAATCAATTGAAATTCAGTAAACAGAAATCCTGAGAGTGGCTCGAGGCTGGGCTCTGTGAGTTTCTCACAAACTAGTCCCCGGGGAAAAGCTACTGTTTGCTGAAAGGCCTCAACTCTACCCAAAACCTAGTCTCATGACAGCATCTCCAAACTTGAGTATAAAGCCATCTCCCTCTTTTGTGATGCTCAAAGTAGACCCCCTCCCATTGAACTAACCTGGGTGGAGGATTGCAAAATCCTGGGTAAAACAGAGCATTTTTCTGCCTGTTCGAAAAAAATGACTTAAGAAACCAACCAAGCCACAGGACCACAAGCAGACGAGAGACTCCAACAAGAGGCTGATTGTGGACACAAGGGAGATACAGGATTTTTCTGAACCCTCCCCAAAAAGCCAAAGAACTTTTTCTTTTCTACATTATATATATATATATATATATATATATATATATATATATATATATATATATATATATATATATATATACCTTTCATAATGTTTTTTTCTTTTATATAATTTTTTAATTTTTACCTATTTTGAAAAAAATTGTTTTCTAGTAACTTTTGTCACTAGAGAATGGAGACATCACCATGGAAACAACCAAGATTCAGAACATTATAAGGGAATACTTCTCAAAACATTATGCTAATAAGTTTGAGAATTTGGCAGAAATGGACCTTTTCCTAGCAAATATTGACATACCAAAACTAAACCAAGATGAGTTAAACCATCTTAACAGGCTCATATCAAGCATCGAAATAGAAACAGCAATAAGAGACCTACCAGCTAAGAAAAGACCAGGACCAGATGGTTTTACAGGGGAATTCCACAAGGCCTTCAAACAGAGCTCACACCAATACTCCTCCAACTTTTCAATGAAATTGAAAGCGAAAATTCACTACCGAACACATTCTATGAAGCCATCATAACCCTCATCCCAAAACCAGGCAGGGACTCATCAAAGAAAGAACTATAGACCCATTTCTTTGATGAACATTGATGCAAAACTTCTCAACAAAATTTTTGCCAATCGACTTCAACAATTCATCCAAAAAATCATACACCACGATCAAACAGGATTCATTTCAGGGATGCAAAGCTGGTTCAATATATGCAAATCAACCAATGTTATTCATCACATCAACAATAGCAAAGATAAGAACCACATGGTTATTTCAATAGATGCACCAAAAGCATTCGACAAGATCTAACACCCATTTATGATGAAGGTTTTGGAAAAATTGGAAACCATGGGACATTCATCAATACTATAAAGGCTATATACGACAAACCTACAGCCAGCATTATACATAATGGTGAAAAACTAAAGCCATTTCCTCTTAACTCAGGAACAAGACAAGGATGTCCACTCTCTCCACTTCTCTTCAATCTCGTATTAGAATGCCTAGCTACAGCAATAAGACAAGATGCAAACATGAAGGGGGTCCAAATAGGGAAAAAAGAAATGAAACTCTCCATCTTTGCAGATGAAATGATCTTGTATTCTGAGAATCCTATAGACTCCACTCCCAAATTACTCAAGCTGATTAAAACTTTGGCAAAGTAGCAGGGTATAAAAATAACCCCCCAAAATCAATGGCTTTTCTGTATGCCAACAATGAGAAAAGTGTGGCTGAAATTAGGAAACTAACTCCATTTGTAATAGCCCCACAAGTAATAAAATACTTAGGAATTAACTTAACCAAAGAAGTGAAGGACATCTATAATGAAAACTTTAAAAACTTGAAAAAGGAAATTAAAACAGAACTTAGAAAATGGCAAAACCTCCCATGCTCCTGGATTGGAAAGATTAACATCGTGAAAATGGCAATACTTCCCAAGGCTATCTACAAATTTAATGCGATACCTATCAAAATTCCAACCACATTCTTCAAGGAAATAGAAGAGGCAATTCAAAAATTCATATGGAACAAAAAAGACCCCGAATAGCTCAAACGCTCCTCAATGTTAAGAACACTGCTGGAGGAATATGAATACCAAATTTCAAACTCTACTATAAAGCCATAGTAATCAAAAGAGCATGGTACTGGCACAAGAACAGACCTCAGGACCAATGGAATAGAATTGAAACCCAGAACTGAACCTACAGACCTATAGCCATCTAATCTTCGATAAGGGAGCTAAAACAATAGAATGGAAGAAAGACAGCCTATTCAGTAAATGCTGCAGGCAAATTGGTTAACTACTTGTAGAAAACTAAAACTAGACCTTATATATCACCCTGCTCCAGAATCAACTCCAAATGGATCAAAGACCTCTGAGTCAAAGCAGACACTCTGAAAACATTACAGGAGGGAATAGGAGAAATCCTAGGTCTCCTTGGCGCAGGCCGAAATTTTCTTAATGGAAACCGGGAAACAAAACAAATCAAAAAAGGTTGGACAAATGGGATTTCATGAACTTGCAGAGCTTCTGCATGGCAAAGGACATAGCTAGCAAGATCAATAGAAAGCCAACGGATTGGGAGAAGATCTTCACTAGCCATACACCGGACAAGGGTCTCATATCCAAAATATACTAGGAATTAAAAAATTAAATCCCCCAACAACAAATACTCAAAGAAACACCTGCCCAATAAATCAGTGGCCTAAGACTTAAAGAGAAACTTCTCTGAAGCAGAAAGAATGATGTCCAATAGACACATGAAAAATGCTCAACCTCCCTAGTCATAAAAAAATGCAAGTCAAAACAACATTAGGATAACAACTCACCCCAGTTAGAATGGCTATAATCAAGAACTTTAATAACCACAGATGCTGGAGGGGATGTGGATAGGAGGGAACCTTACTTCATTGTTGGTGGCAGTCTAAACTTGTTCAACCACTTTGGAAAGCAGTATGGAGGTTCCTCAAAAGACTTCACATAGAGCTACCCTATGACCCAGCAATCCCACTTTTCGGCTTTTATCCAAATCTTTACAAACAAGACCACACTAAAGCTACCAGCACAACTATGTTTATTGCAGCATTATTTACCATAGATAAGATATGGAACCAACCCTGATGCCCCTCAGTAGATGAATGGATCAAGAAAATCTGGTATATATACATAATGGAATTCTATGCCTCCATCAGAAAGAATGACACTGCCCCATTTGTTAGGAAATTGAAAGGCTTGAAAAAAATTATATTAAGTGAATTAAGCCAAGCCCAAGGAAACAAAGGTCCCATGGTTTCCCTTATTTGCAATATCTAGTATATGTATGAGTCAAGCAGAAAAGGTCAGATAAGGTGATGTTAGGAAAATGAACCCTTAGATATGTATTTAAATGTTTTTTTTTCTTTCATGAATTTGTTTCTAAGGCATTTATAAGATCATTTCTTTGTTGCTTTGTATGTCCCTCCCCCACGGTGTAATCCCTTCTTTCACTATATTTGATGTCGGTATAATTTGTGGAGGAGAAGGGGGAAAACAAGTCGTTTAAGATTAACTGTGGACCCGTTACAAGAATGAGAAGTACAAGGTGCGATGTCGAAACGAACTTTACAAACTTTGGTGGGGAGGAAGGATTGGGTGGGGGGACTGAGGGAGACTAGGAAGGGATGTGAAAGGTAATCAAAGGAGAAGGCTGCAATGCTTGATAAGAAATGGACTCATTATCTTGCCCATGTAATTGTAACCCCTCTGTATAGTATGTTCACAATAAAAAATAAAAATTAAAAAAAAGAAAAAAAGAAAACTTACCTCTGAAATCACATGTTCATCTTCATCGCTATGAACATCTTCTAAGATTGGCAACACTTATTCACTAGAATCAGCCTATCACCACAAACACTTTGTGATACTTTCTGGATAAAGTTGCTTGTCCTCATCCTTATCAACCTTTCAGCATCTTCAGTGCAGAGCATTTTCTCCTGCTTATCTTGTAGATGATATCATCCTTTGTTATTTCCCATCAAAGAAATTGTGGCTAGTAAGCTTCAGCATTGAAACATTCAGAGGTTCTTTGGTTGTGAATTTTTCCTTTCCTTTCTTGGTAAGTGAGCTGGAATAACACATTTAAGGCAATGTGTTTTAGTGTAAATAAAAACATACTGATATGAAAATACTACAAATTATCGTAATTTAAATTTATTTTTAATTAACATATAATAAGGTGGTTGTTAGTGGTGCATGCCTTTAAATCTAGCTATTTATAAGGCTGAAAACAGAGGATCATAGTTTCAAGCTAGACCAGGTAAATGGACCATAAGTCACTTATCTTCAACTAAGAACCAAAAGCTAAAAGTGGAGTTGTGGTTCAAATGGAAGACTGCCAACCTGAGCAAAAAAGGAAAATTAAAGGACTTAGGCCCCAAGTTTAAGTCCAATTACTACCACGCATATATCATATATATTTTTTTTTCTAAAATATACAGTGAGTTAATTTCTCGAAACCTAGTCAAAGATTATATATGAGGTGTGAAAAAAATATGTAAGTCTGAAATGACTCAAAGGTATTTTGTCAAGACAACTGGAAGAGTTATCACTTAATCATATAGTAATGAGGGATTGGTTTGTAGATAAAGATCAAAGCTCACTTTGGGATCTGTTGAGTTTGTTAAAATCAGTAGCTAGGACTTGTCAGTAGACAGGATGCTATTAGGACCTGAATTAAAGAAAGAACAGAGCTGGAGAAAAAAAAACAGAAATAATTACATATACTCAGTGCCAACCACCATGAGAAGGAATGTTACAGAACTATGCCCTGGGATGCACAAATATGTAAAACATGGCAAATGAAGAAAAACAGTAATGAGTATGTAATGCAGACTTGTATAGATAGGTATTTTTAATTTTTTAGGGCCATGAAGTGATTGTGTGATGACCAAAAATTTAAAAAATTGGTAAGGTCAACAATACCTTGGGCCAACCATAGCTGGTAGTTTAAGTAAAACGAGGACACAATAGTGTGTCATGATTTACCAAAGTGAAAACAGGACAATATTTGGAAAGCCATTTTTGGACATGTGGATGGAGTGACAATTACTGCAGTTTGTTCAAGTGTCAGTAGAAGGTACAGCTTTAGCACAATGATAGAAATCTTTCAGGGATCTGGTAGATATTCCCTCTGTCTTCAATTTCCTTTTTTTTCTGAGAACTAAAATATCATTACTGCAAGCCAGTCACAAATTGTGCCTTTGGCAAGTTATCAGATAGTCGGTCTATCACATGCCCAAATAATTGAGAATGGGAACAGGTCTACATTGAGCACTCTTAGTAGACAGGTCTCTGGACTTTCTCAGGAAGAGCTTTCTGCTATTGTGGGATGGATAGAAATCATAGATTGAAAGTATTCTGCTAAGTTGACACTTAGGTATTGGATGTTTTAACTGCTTTGTATTGAAGTTACTGAATCAGTTAGTCAGATTCTTTATACCATATGATGTTACTACACAGAGAAATGCATACTTATTGTATTTCCTTTGTGTAACATATAGTATGTTTTTAAATTTGATATAAAATATTCGTCTTTTTATTTTTTTTTTAATATGGATTACTCCTAGTTCTCAAAAGTGGGGAAATGCCCTGGAACTTTGTAACTTGAAATCATATATTGCCATGTGTCTTATTTTCCTTGTACAGACTTGGTAATAAATTATATGTAATTTATATTATTATTTTTATTTTTTGTCTATTGTAGCACCCAACTATATGTAACTTAAACTGTAGTTTTCTTCAAGTGTTTCATTCTACAATGAAGATTTTTTTCTTACAAGCTTTCTAATAAGTATGTAATCTATTCAATTTTGAAAAGTACTGCTGTACTTCCCACTTATTTCTGGCATTTCTGAAATCTAAGTTCCTCTGTGTGTCGCGGTGCATACTTTTGCTTGTAACAAGTATTGTTGTTCAATACATAACATCTGATACTTAGAGAACAAAGGGTGTGAAGCTACAGTAGCCAGATAAAAGATTTCCAGGAAAATTCTAGGGCAACTCATGTACTTTCTGTGTAGATGAATAGGTAGCATAGAAAGAAATTATTATACTTGAAAGCGTTTGAGTATGTGTACACATAGGTGTCCACTTATTTATCTGTTGCTATAATTTTACACATTCACTAGTATAAAGTAATATTTCATATATATGTATATATATACATATATATGTATATGTATATATATATATATATGCTGACCATCGTTTCCAAAATCCAAAGAACCACCTCCATGGGCATTGCTTTCCTATGTTGCTCTTTGGGTAATAAGAATGGATCCTGGTATTTGCTTGTGGAAGAGAAATTGCTCAGAGACTCATGCATTTTTCTTTCTATATGTTGCTTGTTCCCAACTCTAAAATTAGGAAGTCTGTAAATATATAATATATAATCTATTGTATATTATAATATATATTATATATAATACCTGACAATATTATATATTTATAAGGAAAAATACAACAAACATATCAATTCCATACTTTCCTAGACATTATTAGGTTCAGTAGAGTTAGGTGCATTACATCTGAACAAGAAAATTCTACTGAAATTCTGTTGATCTTGAGCTAGATAAGGAAAATTCTGGTAAAAGGAGCCTCTCCTCAATTATGAGGAAATAAGTTTGGAAGCTTTTGCTTTGTTTGTTTGTTTGTTTGTTTTTGGTTGGTCAAGGGGCCTGAACTCTGGGCCTGGGCACTGTCCCTCACTTCTTCAGCTCAAGGCTAGTTCTCTACCAATCCAGCCATAGCTCCACTTCTGGCTTTTTCTGCTTATGTGGTGCTGAAGAATCGAACCCAGTGCCTCATGCATGCAAGGCAAGCACTCTACCACTGAGGCACGTTCCCAGCCCAAGTTTGGAAGTTTTTGAGAAGAGGAATTTGGCATTCATTTTGCATCCTTCATTAGTAATGAATAAGTATCATTTTGCTCCAAATTTTACTTCCTTTTATGTTTCCTAAATAGTTAGACTTGATCATCATTCCATCACATATCCTTAAGTCCTTCTTTTGTTTTGCTGATCCTTGAACTCAAGGCCTAGGCAGTGTCCCTGAGCTCAAGGCTAGTTCTCTACCACTTGAGCCACAGAACCACTTCTGGCTTTTTCTGCCTGGGCTTGCTTTGAATCATAATACTCAGATCTCAGCCTCCTGGGTAGCTAGGATTACAGTTGTGAGCCACCAGTGCCCAGCAAGTCGTTCTCCTTTAGATATTGTTCTAAAAGCCTCCAATCCAAGGTCACTCTTAAGATAGTAAAAGGACCTATGCCAATAGTTCCTTCACATTCTCATTTCCTGTTATAGCTATGGTGTGACTTTTCCATCGTATCCTGAACCTACTTCACTGTTCTCTTCCTAATCCATCATTCCATATGTGTTACTAATAAATAACTAAATTTTGTGGCTATAAACCCTGAATCACTCAACTATTAATTTCATTTAATTTTTTTCAATATGATTGTTCTTCAGTACAAATCTGAGCTTATACTCACCTCTTACATCTACCTTTTTGCATGAGCAGACCCTGGGTCTATTCTATCTCAAATAGAGGTTAACCAAAGAATAGCCTACAGTATTCCTGCCTAGGAATCAGGACAAATAGTTGAGTGCGTGAAAGACGCAATGCATTCCTGCATGGGAAGGGGTGAGAGAGATAATAGCCTAGAGAGCAAGCTGGAGGTCACAACACTTCTCCCCAAAGGAGAAACTGACCTCCTGCAAATTGGCAGAGAGATAACTCACCTAGTGAATTTTCATATATGAAGTTGTCAGGTCTCACTACTCATCTCACTTGTAGTCAAAGAGGATAATTCTTTTGTGTCCTTCTTAGGCCCACTCTCAGTTTATCTCCATCTTAGATTTTGCTCAGACTCTATTCCTACCAGAAGATCCCTGATGAGGAGCAAATGTGATCTCTTGGCTTCTGACTGGCCCTGTGGGAACTGAAGCCTCTTTTAGTTTTGAACCTGTTCTTTCTGACAATGGGAAAGCTCATTCTCTGAATTGTGCCCTAGTACCAAATCTCTTCAGAGGAAGTCAAGGAATGACAGATTCTGCCTGAGGGACTGAGTTTCTCCATTACCAAAGAGGTCAATTCATATCTGATTCTGAGGCCCAGTTGGAAGTCCTTCACCAAATCCTCTAAGTGGGAGTGGATATTAGCTCAGACTCCTGGCCATCCTCATATTCTCCAACTCTTTCTCATGAACAAAAAACTCACAGGAGTTGAGTTCAGAAACAAGAAGAAATGAAAGTAGCAGAAGAATCATTGTTAGGGGGAGGAATTAGAAACTTTGGGTGAAAAAAAGGGCTCAGAAAATCTAGGATCACTCACATCATTTGGGAATAACATCATAAAATTAGGGAATAAAAGTAATAAATTTCTATCTAAATTAGTAACTCCACTACTCTATATTACAAATGTTCTGCCAAAAGGTAGCTGTCCTAGGTCTATTTTGATGAGGAAAATGGAGCACATTCTTTCCTCACAAAGTTCTACTGAGTATTTTCATCTATAACCCAGGTTGTTCTTACTCTCTACTTCTCTGTTACTTTCCTCTGCTGGATTCATTCAATGACACTTGAAAGTGTTATCATCTTCAGACATGTAATTACATTTTCTTCTAATCTATTTGTTATAAAATAAAACAAATGATGGGGAAACATAGTCTATGTTATATTTTCTTCCATGCCATAGTTATTTGATGTTAATAAGTATTATTTTAATAGTTTCATTTTTTAAACTTGAGGAAAATGTTTTGTTACTATTAGCACTAATTAGTTCGACATTTTTTTTGTATTTTCCATGTCTGTGTATTTGTTATTAAGCTTCTAACATCGTCTTTTTCACCAATTGTTGCCTTCTTAAAATTGCTTCAAATTATAAACTATATATGATGATCTTTTATGTGTTCATTGATATATTTAAATTTTGATCTAATATCCACATATTATAGGATATTGTAACTGTTCTGAAAATCAATATGGAGGTCCCTCATTAAAGCAAAAACAGAATGCCACAAAACCCATTAAAATTAGGATTAGGTATATATCCAAAAATATTTAGCAATGATACAGTAGAAACATACTTCTCTTGTATACCAGAACATGTTTATAGATATGAATAGCACATTTTCTTTATGCCCTCTTTCTGGTGCATCTAGATTGATTACACAGCTTGGTTGCTATGAATATTGCTACCATGAACATGGATGTTCATGTTGATTCATATTCCTTCAATATGTATCCCATTGCAATAAAGGTCATCAATATATGTGTCTTTTTGGTAATGTATAAACTTCCATTATGATCTCCATATGAGTTGCACTAGTTTACAATGCCACAAAACCCTGCTGTACATAGCTTCCTAGCACCTGCCCGGTCTGCAGCACCCTCAACAGGCCAGCTCCAATGGGCAGGTCGAGGCTGTGCCATATGTTCCTGGTGCCTGCTTCAAGGCTAGAGCGATGCCTAACCCACAGCAGAGCTGGCCCTCACTCACTTCCAAGGGTGTCCAGAAGGGCATGACAACCACAGCCCCAGCACTGATGCCCTCCCTGCCCCCAGAGTTTACCTATAAGTCCCTGTCTTAGTTCTTGAAATTCTTCAGCCACTCGTCTCATTTCTCATTGTCTGCTTGGGTGGGACTTGAGACTCCTTTATCTCCTCATAAAGAAAAAAGTCCCCAGTGGATCCACCTCATATTCTACACCTCACAGACACTCCGCAGAACCCAGCTGCCTTTGGGGCTGCTGCTGCCTGAGATGCTGGCCTACTCCCTCCTTCCTCTCTTCACAGCCTCTGCCAGGGCCTCTGGTCCTCTCTCCACAGCCCCCAGCTCGACCTGCCTTGTGGCCTCCACCCTCTCTGCACAGCCCACATACCCAACCCCAGCAGGGCCACTGCTATGGGGAAAACAACTGTGGACCTGGCACAGCAGAATCAAAGGTGTCACAATGTGCAGCAGGCTGAGAATTGGAGGCAGCATAGGTCTCTGATCACTGTCTTTCAATTCACTTACACATGTATTAGTCGTATTAATTTGGTATTTAATATTGTATCTTGTAACTTCTTATTAAGCCTTTGTAGAATAGCTGGTAGAAATATAGTCCCAAAAGTTGGATTGTCTCTTGTTTAATTCTTTCAAGATTAAGAGATGTTTTAAGTAGTCATAACAATCATGAACTCTCATTTCCATAGCAGAGTGCTTTTCAGAAAATATTTGCTTATGCATCCACTATAAATTATTTACAACACTTGAAACTTTTAAAGATTCAAATATTACAGGAAGATCTTTGATTCATATTGAACGAATGTGAGTAGATTGAGCTGTTGCATACAGTCGTGTGTGTGTGTGTGTGTGTGTGTGTGTGTGTGTGTGTGTGTGTGTGTGTGTGTGTGTGTGTATAGGGGGGTTATATGTATCATTGAAATCAAGGGTAAGAAACTTGTTTCCTTTTTATGAGACATACATTATGGTGTTTCTTTCTTGGTGGTAGGCTCTGATTGCTTGCCTTTGCCTGATGTACACATTCCAGCTCAATTTTTCAAATAAAGCTTCTTATTTATTATTGAGCATAGAGGAGTCTGATATTGCTTTATCTTTAGTCTTTCGTCTAGGATCTTATTTTCCTTTGTAAATATTAACATTCAATATAAATTTTATCTCCTGTCTGATTTTCCCCTTTAATTTGCATTTTGAAATAAGCATTATCAAACCTTTTATCTCTGTATTCATGAAGAAAAACCATTTTGAATGTTCTGTTTCATGTAATAACACCTGGGCAGATTAGTTAGTACCAAAATCTTAAAATTTCTTTTGCAGTTTTAGTTTAAAATTCCCTCTTACATGTTTTTAGCATGGAGAGACAAACAGTTCCTAGTAACAATGATAACAGTTTTATTCATTAAAATATCAGATAATTCATAACTATGAATGTCTACTGACAAATTAATACATTTGCTCAATAGATTTGCTTGATAAACCCATGCACAAAAATACCACTCATAGGGGCTGAGAAGGTGGATCAGTTATTGACAGCATACCTTGACTGCACGAGATCCTGGGTTTGATTCCTCAGCACCACCTAAGCAGAAAAAAGTAGAAGTGGCACTGTGGCACAAGTTGTAGAGCATTAGTCTTGAGCTGCAGAGTTGAGGGATGGCAATCAGCCCAGCGTTCACCACCACCGACAAATTAAATCAATAAATAAAACTCCTACTCAAGTACATTAATCTCAAAGGTTGATTACCATTTTAGTTATGGGAAGGATGCCAAGATATAGCAGACCTTTATTGCAAAGCTTTAAGAAGTATTTCAAAACCTGACAAGTACTAAAAACAAAAAGTAAAATATTAACTCTGCCAACAACATATAGAATTGCCACTCAAAGAGAAACAGGTACTAAAAATGAAATACTTTTTTATTACATTTCTTAAGAGATTCTGGATCTACATTAATTATCATATAATGTGACCTTCAAAAACTCCATAGGTGGGCCTGAGTCTTAACAGCCCCGACAAAAACTGGAGGAGTGAATCATCCACCCGGATTTTGAAAATTGTTGTGGTTAAGGTAGTGTACATACGGATCATCATTTTGTAAGTCGGTAATGAGTTCATTTCTTGTTGGACAATCTCATCACTTCCTTTGCTGTCTCTCTGATTTTTCCCTCCTGTCCCTGTCCACAAGAGGTATAGCTCATTGCGAACATACCTGCAGAGTACAACTGCTGCCTTTGTTTTCCTGTTCTCCTTGAATTTCTGTGGTTCCCTCAATGCCCATAAAAGGATAAACAACAAGAGGAAAATCCCTCTTGTTTCCAATTCCTGGCATTCATTTCAATATAAACAAATATAAACATCAGTAGTTTTATGAGAGTGTCTGTCCACACATCATGAACAATTATACTTCCTGCACCAAGTCATAACTCCCACCAGATTCTAAGGTCCACAAAGGAATTCTTTTCACTTTCCACACAGGAAGAAGCTGAGATTCAGAAAGATTTAGTAACTTACTGGAAATATTAGGCTGAGCATAGTGGCTCAGATCTGAAGATCATAATTTGAAACCAACCTAGGTTGACATATCCATTACATGTTTATCTCCAGTTAACCAGAGGAAAGCAAGAATTGAGTGTTTCAAGTGATAGAGCTAAGAACCAATGCGGTCCCATATGTAATCTCAGACAGCACACACACACACACACACACACACACACACACACACACACACACACACACACACCTTTAAAAAGATGTTAATACTGAAATCCAAATAGTTTTTTTTTATTTTTATAAGTTGTATTTTTTAGCTTTAGTGAGGTTTGACTTGAGAGTTTCTACTGATGAGCCACAACTTAGAACTTTGTTATAATTTCCATATCTATATTCAGAGAAACACTTCCTCCTTTTCCAGCAATGGTAAGTTTTCTCTTCTTGGCCCAGTTTCTGCTTTTGGGACTCAAAATCTTAGACTTTTCTGTCCTGCATGGTTTGTAAGTTCATTGATCCAGTAGATCTCAGCCACACTAATAACCAGGATTATAGGTTGCAACTACAGTACTGAAGAGAACCTGCCTTGGGAAAAGTGTTCTAAGTTCACCATTCAGTGGAGATAGTTAGTACTCACCCATAATCACTTTGTCTTCAGAATTGGGAACTTGTTAGGTCCAGGAATTCAGGGGAAGCACTCACTGTGTGCTATTTCATTTTTTTAATTTAAGGGTAGTTTCCACCTATTATCTACTTTAAGCATTGTGTGAAGAGAAAGATTGTTCCAAAGAGACAGAAGCACTCTGCTAAGTGTTGATCTCAAAACACAGGAGGAGGAAAAGGAGTTCTGAAGGAAACATATAGACACTGAGGTTTTAGAAACTCAAGCCGCCTTTTATCTTACCTTCAACATAGAAAGTCAGAGACTGGAGTGGCTTTTAAGCTGCATTTATATTCCTGAGCATGGGGCTCCCTTCCCCTTTGCCCTTCTGACCCTGTACATCAGGAGCAGACGGGAAGATGTACCAAGAACACCTATAGTTTAGGCCTGGGATTAAAAACTCCATTTTGTGATCATAAACATTCCACCACTTTCTGAATTGGATCTGAAGGGCAGAAGGAAGTTAGGTAAGGTATTCATAAACATAATCACTTCTAAGTTTGTTATCTAAAATCATCCCTTCCCACCCCTCAGCCTTACACTCTGTTCTCCTTGAGCCTTTGAGTGTGGGGCATCATCTGCTTCTTATGAGTACTGATTTACAACTGGAGATTTTCTCCTAGGCGCAAAATGATTTAATTGATGGGGACACTGTGCAATAGGCTAAACAGGGTTTGTTCATGTGTTCATAAACTAGGTAGGACTAGTAAAGGCTAAGTAGTAGTCAGGGCTCACTTGCTGTCAGTTGTATTGCTCTGGGGAATTACTGTCAATGTTGCCCACAGTACCTAGTCTAAGGCTTCTCAGAAAGGCTCCAGAGCCAAACTGCTTGAGTCTCTCTGTGAGTTAATCATCATTGAGCAACTATATTCCATGGTTTTGAGACATTCACTTCTGTGAGCATATGCATATGAGGGCCCAAGAAGAGACTTACCGGGAAGGAAGGCACTGGGATGCAAAACGTCTACTACGACAATGAAACCCATGGTTGGGCATGAACTAACAGGAAAAAAAACACACACTAAGAAATCTGCCACTTATGACAATTAAAAAGATATGGTGAAGTTCAGAGAAAGTACATTGATTTCATGGTAGTCATGACAGATAACACCTTAGCGTATATTAGAATATTAATACATACTCACTTTTCTATTCACCCATGTCATTAGATCTGAGTTGTATGTAGAAATTCCTCAGGAACTTCATAACAGGAAGATCCAGGGGAGAGCCTAAGATTGGTCTGCCATTTTGGACATAAAATAACTAGGTTGATAAAAGCCCTTAGTTGTGTCCTACAAATATTTGCATTTACCCTACTACATTTGATAAGTGTCCCCTCACTAAATTATTTTTGATTGGGTCACTTGCTGACATAGAAACTGTCTGGTAGCTCCATTGTGACTTCACTTTATTCTGCTGAACCAGAAATGGAGGAGAGACTGACCACAAGACATTTACATCTTTCTCAATGAGCAGTGAATGCCAGGGGAGTGTTTAAGATGCTCTCCATGTTCTTAGTTAGCTAGTACC
This sequence comes from Dipodomys spectabilis, assembly GCF_019054845.1. Lineage (NCBI taxonomy): Eukaryota > Metazoa > Chordata > Mammalia > Rodentia > Heteromyidae > Dipodomys > Dipodomys spectabilis. The sequence goes on from NW_024870905.1 coordinate 7,786,664, forward strand.
ACCTTGGATTCCAGCTCAAATCTTGATAAAGAGATACAGAACTTACATGAAGCTTGTTGTGCCGGATTCACAGCTAAAGAGGCAGATAAGATAGTAGAAGGGCTTGGTGTGAAAGCCACAGGTTGATATGAAGCACAATTCAAATTATGTGGAGATGAAGCAAGCTACCTGGAGGGAAAGGGAGAGGCAGCTGAAGCTGATGAGCACTTAGAGAGAGAAGACAGAGAAAGTTTGAGGCCACCCGGAGATCAAAGTAACCCGTCTGAGGTACAACAGTCTGGCTATTCAGACCGTCAGAGAGAAGTTGGAAGAGCATAAGCAAGTGCTCTTGCATATTTCTAGGGAGCTCCCAGAATGCCAAAGTTAAATTGGTAGCTTCCCAGATCACTGCTGCTGACCACCTATCAGATCCCTTGCTACCATGATAATTGACACTGGAGAGGAGCAGCTAGAGGTGTATAAGGTGATTGCAACTCAATATATGGAGCCTGTTCTGCAGCATTGTGGAGTGTGGTCTCTCAGGATGCTTAGGGAAAAATCCTATCGCTGGTGTCAAAGAATGCAATCTACTTGCATTAGACATTCATAGATGGCACTGCATGAACACAACAAGCTGATAATGAGCTGCTAGAGATAGTTCCCTAAAGATCTAACAGCCAAAACTGGACAGTCAAACCCAGAGCTCTGCACCACATCAGTCCACAATGCCAATTGCTTCTACTCTAATATTGTCTACCCAGTTTGCACACCCATGATCTTGTTACCCTAATTGTGTCCCACAATCCCTCACAACTTTTATCTTTCACTTTGTCTATGCTTCTTTGTCCCTGCTAAATTTTTCTGGATGCCTGTATTAGCTACCCCAACCCCTGCAAAGATGTTGCTTCTACCCAATTTCCAGCCACTGCAACTCAGCAATTACAGTCACAATTACCGTTTCCCTGGTATCCTACTCTCTGCTACTCTTTTCTGCTACCCATAATTCTTAACACCATGGTTCCAGCCACCTGATCCCTGACACCCCTGTCTCTGATCCCCATTCTGAAACAAAGCAAGACAAGAGTGGGCACAGACATTCGACTTGGGTACTCCTCTTGCAGGCACTTTGGGACAAGTTTTTTCTCAGGTCTTTAACATGAGGGTCAAACTGGTGGTGGAAAGGAAAGAGGTTACCCAGAGGTGACTAAAATCCAAGGACATCAACTTATAACGTGTTACTAGGAAAAAAAGGCCCTAAGGTGAAAGTTAATGAGAAAACAAAATTTTAGAAAGAATATTGGGGATGATGCAAAAGGTTTAGCTTAGTATCTTCTCCTAGTGATGTGAATTATTTTATGAAATAGATATGTAATTACTTTGCATTTTAAAATGTATATGAAGTTGCACATTTATGTGGTACTTATATTAATTTATGTAATAGTTACATATGATCACGTTAATGATATTCAATATTTTATGCTCTATGATATGCTCATGAGTCTGCCTTTGGCAATATGAATTGAGCTCTCTAACAACAAATGGAATTTCATGTCAGATACTATAATGAGATTACTTAGGCTAGTACCAAAATGAAAGCTGAAATAAGAAAACTGAATAAAGCTGCAAGTTTGAAGGGAAAAGGTCAGTAGTAAGGGCTATGGTAAAAGACAAATTCTTCACCATGGAATCTTGGAAGAATAGAATGTGTCTTTTTGATTTACTAGCTTTTTAAACCTTCTTAGAAAGCAGAACATGATTTTTGCTTCTTGGTTTTTGGAACCTCTTTAATGAGTGGCTTAACAAAAAGTTATCAAAATGACTGCAAGTTCACTGACGTGAATTATTTGATTAACATTATACTCAGAGTTGTCTTGAGATGCAGGCAGGCTGGATTCCTTTTCTATTAAATTAATGGAATAAGCTTCCTTTTTAATGGTTGGACAGTCCATGACACTTGTTCCAAAACAAGAAAAGATACTGAAGAAAAAAAAAGAGGAAGGAGAGTCAAGGCTGCTAAAATTAGTATATTTCCCATTTGGAATTTAATGGGTTGTTTCTACAATGAATACGAATTTCATCTTAATATAATAATTTCAAAATGGATGTGCTACAGGATAGCTTCTAAATGTAATATTTAATGCTGTTGGATTACTTGAAGACAAAGGTTTACAGAAACCTTTAAATTCCAGCAAAACTGTAATGTACCAATAAATACCTAGAAGAAATATAATTTAAAAATTCACCGTTCAAAGCAAACCCTGGCAGGAAAATCTGTGAGACACTTATCTCTAAACAGGAAGTGGCACTGTGCCTCAATTGGGAGAGGGATCTCCTTGAGCTGAAGAACTCTGGGATATGTTAATAGCCAGGCGCTGAGTTCAATCCCCATGACAGACAAAAAAAGGAATTTTAAAAAATTAAAGCATTAGGGCTGGGAAGGAGACTCAGTAGTAGAATGCTTGTCTTGCATGCATGAGATACTGGGTTCAATTCCTCAGCACCACATAGGCAGAACAAATTGGAAGTGACGCTGTGGCTCAAGTGGTAGTGTGCTAGCCTTGAGCTAGCACCCAGAGTTCAGGCCCCACTAACAACAACAACAACAACAAAAATTAAAGCTTCAAACAACCTGAAGATGTTGTCCAGAATAATGAGTGAGGCATTATCTATTTATATGACTTAGTGACTTGAAACCCAGTTTACCAGGAGAGGTGGTGGGCTATTTGTGTGTTTGCCAAAACCTGTAAAATTATTTTGTACTTTACCAAGGATGGAGAAAGGAGTGAATGGGGGGAAGAGAGAGGTGATTGGTGGCCTTGCCTTTTGTTTCACTGATTGTTTTCTAAAGTCAAATTCAGAGAAATTTTGCTTGTAAACCTAGTTGCATTGGGAATTAAGAAGCCATGTCCTGGAAGTGGTTTTGTCCTGTCCTTGGCCTGGTTCCAACCACCACTGGATAATCCAAGTCCCACTTCAGGACCAAGATGCCTTGAAGACTACTGATCCACTGGGCAGGTGGAACTAACCACAGCGAGAAAAGGCAGAAAATGCAATGCCAAGGGCAGCTCTGGAAATCTACACCAGGCAGAGATTTTTTAAATATATTTTTACTGTAAAAATACTGTACAGAAGGCTTACAGTTACATGACTAGGTAATGAGTACATTTTCCTATCGAGCATTGTTACTTCCTCTTTTGTTATTCCCCTATTACATTTTCCTTCCCCACATCTCCAACTCCTCCCTCCTCGACCCCTGCCTGACATTGTAAATTCATTTTCAACCTACTGTCCTGTACATCTCATAGTCACAATGGGCCAGCCTGCATCCCCATTAAAGCATTCTACTGTATCCCTTCCACTCCCCAAATTCCAAAAATAAGTGTATATAAGTGCGACAGACCAGCTCGGCTGGAACACTGGTACCAGCGAGACAGGGATCTTGGGATACGTAGGCAAGGAGTTGGCAAAGTGACAAACAGACACAGACTCAAAAGAGTTGCATCTGAGTTTGTCTTTATTGAAGAGAATTAACATTTTTATACAATGTGTGATTGTGACATAGATTCTTTTGTTATTTAAGCACGTAATCAATTTTTAAGAAAAGCAAAGCTTTGATGGATTACATGAAAATTGATGACTATCCCACCAACTGTTTGAGCTAAGTGGTGCGAAACAAGTCTAGGATATAGTTTAATAGAATGCATTAATTATTCAATCTTTTATGCTTAATGATTAACAAACCTAAGACAGGGCTGTACATATATTGTACTCTTTTTATTTTTTCCATATATTTTCAAGTTCCTCTGAAACCATCCTCAAAACCACTTCCAGCCTGAGTCAGGCATTCTACGTTTTCTATAATTTTAATCCCAGTATTTGTTCACATAAATTTCTAATTGTTGTTTTAATCTATCTTGTTGTTGTTTTGATAATAAACACCATAATGATGTAGATCTACCTAATCTTTGCATAAAATATAATGAGTTCCAAAATATCCTTTCTCCTTTTACATTAATCCATTTATTTTCATCTTTATAAACTCCTGTGTAAAGCAAAGGTTCATCAGTCGGCTCAGAAATGTGATTTCACTAATTTTATATTTTGTGGGAAACCATCATCTATTCCCTATAACGTAAGTGGGACTACGCTTAGTCATAACAGTTGCGGGAATCTTTTTTCCCTTTTATTATCATGGGTCCCTTTTTCTAGAACTCTCTGTACTTCTGGTATAACTCCATCTAGCTTAGTTTAATTCATTAATCCTGCCTGTTGTAACATATATGGAAATTTTAATTTCTATATTTAATATGAGTGAGCGGCAAAGCTGCTTGTGAAGTTATAGGAGTCTCTGGAGGCAGTGTCACATCAGGTGATAGATTGATTGGGGCATTACCCATATTTAATATTTGTTCCTAGTCTTTATTATTCAGAGAAGCCATCTCTATTGGACTGGAAAGAAACAACATGCTCTGTTCGCGGATCAATTAAAAAATAGCCAAAACGAGAATAAAGGCAACGAATGTACAGCCAAGAAGAATATAATAAAAATAAAGGTAGAGGCTATAAAGTTGCAGCCAAGTGTATGGGAAGCCTTGAACCAACACTCCCTTCCTACAGGCATGCTTCCTTGAAGCTTATGCTTTGTCTGGCATGATCTGTCATATAGACTCAGGAGATGGCGAGGCATATAAGATGCAGAACACTGGAATCAAATACAGTGAAAACAGAGGTTACACGGTGGGATGAACCTACAAAAGAATCTCATAGTGCATTATAAGTATATTAAAAACAAAAGCAAGAAAGAAAAAAAGCACACTTGTGTCTCTTACTTGGGGTACATTTTGCTTAATATTATCTTATATGGTCATAAGTACCTAGCCTTTGATCTTCTCTGTTTGTCCTAGACATGTATTAGTCCTTGCAAACAAGGGAAAAACAAGGTACCTATGGGACCTATGTTTCTATGGGTCTGGCATACTTCACTTAATAAAATTTTTAACAAGTCTTTCCATTTCCGAACAATGGGGCAATGCCATTCTTTCTGATGGAGGCATAGAATTCCCGTGTGTGTGTGTGTGTGTGTGTGTGTGTGTGTGAGAGAGAGAGAGAGAGAGAGAGAGAGAGAGAGAGAGTGCTCGCACTTGTGTGCGCACGTACAACACATTTTATTGATCCATTCATCTACTGAGGGGCATAGGAGTTGGTTCCATATCATAGCTACTGTGAATAATGCTGTAATAAACATGGTTGTGCTGTTAGCTTTGGTATGACCTTGTTTGTGATTATTTGGGTAAATGCCCAAAAGGGGGATCGCTATGTCATAGGGGAGCTCTATGTGGAGTCTTTTAAAGAACTTCAATACTGCTTTCAAAAGTGGTTAAACAAGTTTACACTCCCACCAACAATGCAATAGGGTTCCTTTTAGACACATTTCCTCCAGCATCTGTTGTTATTACATTTCTTGATTATAGCCATTCTAAGTGGAATGAGGTGTAATCTCAATGTTTTGATTTGCATTTATTTTATGACTAGAAAAGTTGAGCATTTCTTCATGTGTCTAATGGACATTTTTATTTCCTCTTCAAAGAAGTCTCTCTTTAAGCCTTAGTCCACTTAGTTATCGGGCAGTTGTTCCTTTGAAGATTTGTTTTTGGAGGATTTAAGTTTTTGAGTCCTAAGTATATTTTAGATATAAGACTTTGTCCATTTTAGGACTCATGAAGATTTTCTCCCAGTACGTGGTCTATCTATTGATCTTGCTAGCTATGACCTTTGCCTTGCAGAAGCTCTGCTGTTTCATGCCATCCTATTTGTCCAATCTTTCTTGATTTGTTTTGTTTCTGGTTCTCTGTTAAGAAAATTTTGGACTGTGCTAAAAAGCCCTAGAGTTTCTCATATTCCTTCATGTTATGTTTCCGTGGTGTCTGCTTTTATTTTGAGGTCTTTGATCCATTTGGAGTTGATTCTGGTGCAGGATGATATATATATACGGATGTAGCTTTCTACAGGTGTTTAACCAATTTTGCCCACACTATTAACTGAAAGGGCTGTCTTACTTCCATTTTATTTTTGGCTCCCTTGTCAAAGATTAGGTGGCTATAGGTCAGTGGTTTGATGTCTGAATCTTCAGTCCTATTCCATTGATCCTCGGGTCTGTTCTTGTGCGAGAATCAAGCTGTTCTTATTACTATGGCTTTTTTTGTAGAGTTTGAAATTTGGAACTGATATTGTTCTACTGCTGTTCTTTCTGTTAAGGATTGACAAACCTACAGCCAGTATTATACTTAATGGTGGAAAGTTAAAGCCATTTCTTATAAATTCAGGAATGACATAAGGATGCCTGCTCTCTCCACTACTCTTCAACTTAGTATTAGAATGCTATGGGGGCAATAAGACAAGATACAAACTTAAAGGGGATCCAAATAGCGAAAGATGAAGTAAAACTCTCCGTCTTTTCAGATGACATGATCTTATATTTAATGAACCCCATGGACTCCTCTCCCAAGTTACTTGAGCTGATCAGAAACTTCAGCAAATTAACAGAGTATAAAATAAATCCTCAGAAATCAATGGCTTTCCTGTATTCCAATAACGATAAGAATGCAGCTGAAATTAGGAAAGCAACCTCTTTTTAATAGCCGCATAAAAAATAAAATACCTAGGAGTTAACTTAAGAGGTGAAGGACCTCTATGATGGGCACTTTAAAAACTTGAAAAACGGCAGTTCCGGGAAGATGGCGGAGGAGAAGCTGGAATCTGAACAAGCTCTTGCATAGAAAGTTTCAGAGTTCCAGTGAACAGTCCCAAGCCAGAAAATCACACCAAGTGTGCCATCACAGGACAGAGAGTTAGCCAAGAGAGGGGAAGCCAAGCAGACACATCTGAGCGTCTGCCAGCAGCTGCTGCGGCGGCAGCAGGGTCGCAGCGGCGACCGCAGCCGCGGCCATACCTGAGCGCTCACACAGAGAGTCCGGGACGAAGGAGCCAGACGCAGCGGGCGAGCGGATTCTACTCAACACCAGGAAGAACCGACAAGGAGCGGACAACTTCATCCTGCACTTTGCAGACCAGAGATGACCCAGGATCCAAGACTCGGCGTGAGTAGCCCCACTTCCTCACTCCTTCCCAGGTAGCAGAGGAGGGAAGGCCACCCCTCCCCCCCCAGCACCCCTCCCCCCCCCAGCACCGGTGATCTCCATCTTGGATACCGACAAAGCTCAGAGGAGCGGCTAGCTCCAGCTCAGGCCTTGGAATAAAACGAGTCATTTAGCAGGTCACAAGAACTTAACGGCGAAGTGACCTCACAGACTCAGTTCCATCCAGGGAAAAGTCACCCAGCTCAGGCGTCAGCCATTGGAGTGGCTCTCCTCACCGGGTAACCAGAGCCAGATGCTGCCCCTCCCTCTAGCAGCCACCACAATCAATTGAAAAACAGAAACCCTGAGAATGGCTCCAGGCTGGGTGCTGTGAGTTTTTTTCACAAAATAGCCCCAGGGAAAAGCTACTGTTTGTTGAAAGGCCTCAACTCTACCCAGAACCTAGCCTCATCACTGCATCCCCCTCTTTTGTGATTCTCAAAGCAGATCACCCTCCCAGTAAACTAACCTGGGAGGGGGAATCTCAAAATCTTGGGTAAAGCAGAGCATTTTTCTGCCTGTTCCAACAAACTGACTTAAGAAACCAATCAAGCCACAGGACCTCAAGCTGACCAGAGACTCCAACCACACTCTGGTTACAGACAAAAGGGAGATACAGGACTCTTCCCACCCCCCCCCCCCAAAAAAAAATCAAAGACCTTTTTTTTTTTTTTCTTCTTCTTCTTCTTTTCTTTTTTTCTTTTTTTTGTTTTGTTTTTTTTTTCTTCGTTTTTTGTTACCTTATATATATAAAAAAATTTTTTTTGCTTTTCTAAAACTTTTATTAATCTTTAATTTTTGCCTCTTCTGAAAAAATAATTGTTTTCCATTAACTTTTTTTTTTTCTTTTCGCCTCTTATAATTTTTATTTTAGGAATACGTGAATGTGTGTTTTCCTTTCTTTTCTTGTCTTCTTTCTCTTTTTCTTTCATTCTTAATTATCTTTTTGTTTTTTGTCTAGCTCTACTGAACTTCTGATCTTTTCTTCTCACTTTCCTATCCTTTCCATCTTTTCCTCTTTGTTTTTCTTTATGTGACTTAACTCTTGTCCTGCACATCCTCAGATAAACCCATAGTTAACCAGTAGACCCTACCCCCCATTGTGTACACACTTAACCCACAAACTTATTACTCAATTCAAAACCTCTGAGACTTAAATTCATTAATAGCAGTACTACCTCTTTATACCTATATAATATTTTAAGCATTTTTTTAAAGTTTTCCACATCTCCTCTATGTCCCTCACTTTCTCTCAACATATTCATATTCCTCTATAAATAGATGGTCTTTTAATCTCTAAAATAACATTAATTTTTACGTTTCTATTTTTTTTTCTGGTCTCTTTTCATTCCCCTTTCCCTTTCTTCTTTCTCTCTCTCTCTCTACTTGCATCCTACCCAACCTATTTCCTGCACTGTGATTAGGACATAGTTAACTCTCGCTGTGCCTCCCCACACCAATCTATTCCTATTTTTTACCCACATCTCTCCCTAACCCTAATAATTTCTGGTTTTCCAAATTCTTCTCTGCGGTTCGAAGTCCTTTAACATATAGTTGTTTGATGTCGAATAGATGTATCTGTTGAACTAGATTGTATCTGTAGACTATTGACTGTACAAATGCAAACTTTGGTCGATGGTTGCCTTAAGATAGTGTTCTAGCACAAAACTGGTGCTATCTTCATCTCAAATGGGCAGAGTAAGCCGGAAAAACACAAGAAAAATGGCAAATTCGGGTATCTCAATTCCCAATCTTGATAATCAGGGGTTAGAACAGATAATGAATAATCCAGAGGAGAGTTCCCAAACAGCTCTACAAACACTGCTGGCAAACATGATAAATGAAAAGTTTGACAATGTACAAAGGACTCTGTATGAGCGTGACAGGGAGAGAGAGGAGGCATCCCAGAAGTTTATACAGGAATATCATAAGCGTGAGGAAGCTACTCAAAAACTGATACAGGATTTGCGTGAACAACTTGAGAATACTCAAAGAGAAAGGGAGGAATGGCGTGAGCAGGCTGAGAACACTCAAAGAGATCTGCAGGAATCCCACGAACGGGAGGAAGCTAATCAAAGAGTAATACAGGAATTGAGAGACCAGGTAGAGAACACACAAAGATCACTAAAGGCATTCATGGAATCCATTAACAAAGAGCTGAAGGAAGTCAGGGAGACCACAAAGGGAATGCTGAATGGAACCCAACAGAAGGAATGGGAGCCCAAAGAAACCATAACCAATCAACTAAGTGATTTGAGGACAAACACTGAACACCAAATTAAGGAAGTAAAGAAATTCATACAAGACCTAAAACAGAGCTTCAACAAAGAACTTGAAGCCATCAAAGCTGACCAACTAGAAGGAAAAGAGATAAAAAACAAAGTAGAGAGTCTTGACAGCAGATTAGACCATGCAGAAGATCGAATCTCAGGGATTGAAGACAGCCTAGATATTATAGAGAAAGAACATACAACCATCCAAGACAAGTCCAAGAAATATGATAGATCTATCCAACACCTGGAAGACACCATCAGAAGGCCTAATCTAAGGATAATGGGTGTAGAGGAGCACCTAGAAACAGAAGTTAATGGTCTAGGAAATTTGTTTAACAGGATCCTAGCAGCGAACTTCCCAAACATGCAAAAAGATAGGCCTGTCCAGATACAAGAAGCCTTTAGAACCCCAAATAGACCAGACCAGAATAGGACATCCCACCGTCACATTATAATCCACACAGGATCAACTCAGAACAAGGAAAAGATCCTTAAAGCTGTCAGAGAGAAAAGGGTAATCACTTATAAAGGGAAACCAATTAGAATCACCTCAGATTTCTCAGCAGAGACAATCAAAGCAAGAAGAGCCTGGAACGATGTATGCCATGCCCTAAAAACAAACAACTATCAACCAAGAATACTGTACCCAGCTAAACTCTCCTTCATAACCTAAGGCCAAATAAAAACCTTCCATAGCAAAGAAAAATTGAAACAATACATCTCCACCAAACCAGCCCTACAAAAGATTCTTAAAGATGTCCTACACATAGAAAACCAACAAGATCGCAATAAAGGCCAAGAAACTGCACCCAAACTGAGAATCCAAGAACCATAGGAAGAACCCAGTTTTCACAGCCCCCAAAAAAGATAACATGGCAGGAACTCCCAAATACCTCTCAGTCCTATCTCTTAATGTTAACGGACTGAACTCTCCTATTAAGCGACATAGACTGTCTAGTTGGATTAAAAAACAAGACCCTTCTATCTGCTGCCTGCAGGAGTCACATCTTGCCCGTAAAAACAAACACATTTTCAATGTTAAAGGCTGGAACAAAATCTACCAAGCAAACGGACCGCATAAACAGGCGGGAGTTGCAATCCTAATATCAGATAAAATAGACTTCAAATTAAAATTCGTGAAAAGAGATAAAGAAGGTCACTACATACTAATTAAAGGATCTCTCCTTCAGGAGGATATTACAATTCTAAATATCTATTCACCAAACAATGGAGCACCCAAATTTATCAAAGAAACACTACTTTCCCTCAAATCCCATATAGATCCAAAGACATTAATAGTTGGGGATTTTAACACACCACTCTCCCCACTAGATAGATCAACTCCGCAAAAACTCAACAGAGAAACCACAGATCTAAACAGCTGCATAGATCAACTAGACTTAACAGACATTTACCGAAAATTTCACGCAGCAGCATCAGAATACACGTTTTTCTCAGCAGCACATGGAACGTTTTCTAAAATAGACCACATTTTAGGCCACAAAGCAAACTTGTCTAAATTCAGAAACATTGAAGTTATACCTTGCATTCTCTCTGACCACAAGGGAATAAAATTAGAACTCAACACCAAAAGCCACCAAAGAAAGTCCGGTATCACATGGAGGCTGAACAACACACTGCTGAATCATGAGTGGGTCATGGAAGAGATTAGAAAGGAAATTCAAATGTTCATGCTATTCAACAAAAATGAACACACAAATTACCAGCTCCTCTGGGACACAGCAAAGGCAGTACTCAGATTCAAGTTTATAGCTCTGAGCTCCTACATCAACAAATTGGAGAGATCTGAAACTAGCAATTTAATGACGCATCTAAACCTCCTTGAAAAAGAGCAGCAAGATAAACCCCAATCCAGTAGACGGAAAGAAATAATCAAAATTAAATCAGAATTAAATGAATTAGAATCCAAAAAAACTATAGAAAGAATCAACAAAACAAAGAGTTGGTTCTTCGAAAAACTTAACAAAATTGACAGACCCTTAACAAATCTTATCAGAAAAAGAAGAGAACACACCCAAATTAATAAACTTAGAAATGAGAATGGAAACATCACCACGGAAACAACCAAGATTCAGAACATTATAAGGGAATACTTCTCAAAACTGTATGCTAATAAGTTTGAGAACTTGACAGAAATGGACCTCTTCCTAGCAAATATTGACATGCCAAAACTAAACCAAGATGAGTTAAACTATCTTAACAGGCCCATATCAAGCATTGAAATAGAAACAGCAATAAGAGACCTCCCAGCTAAGAAAAGTCCAGGACCAGATGGTTTTACAGCGGAATTTTACAAGGCCTTCAAAGCAGAGCTCACACCAATTCTCCTCCAACTCTTCAATGAAATTGAAAGAGAAAGCTCACTACCGAACACATTCTATGAAGCCATCATAACCCTCATCCCAAAACCAGGCAGGGACTCATCAAAGAAAGAGAACTATAGACCCATTTCTTTGATGAACATTGATGCAAAACTTCTCAACAAAATTTTGGCCAATCGACTTCAACAATTCATCAAAAAATCATACACCACGATCAAACAGGATTCATTTCAGGGATGCAAAGCTGGTTCAATATACGCAAATCAATTAATATTATTCATCACATCAACAGGAGCAAGAATAAGAACCACATGGTTATCTCAATAGACGCAGAAAAAGCACTCGACAAGATCCAACACCCCTTTATGATGAAGGTTTTGGAAAAATTAGGAATCCATGGAACATTCCTCAATACAATAAAGGCTGTATATGACAAACCTACAGCCAGCTTTATACTCAATGGTGAAAAACTAAAGCCATTTCCTCTTAACTCAGGAACAAGACAAGGATGCCCACTCTCTCCACTTCTCTTCAATCTAGTGTTAGAATGCCTAGCTACAGCAATAAGACAAGATGCAGACATAAAGGAGATCCAAATAGGGAAAGAAGAAATAAAACTCTCCCTCTTTGCAGATGACATGATCTTGTATTTAAAGAATCCCATAGACTCCACTCCCAAATTACTTAAGCTGATTCAAAACTTTGGCAAAGTAGCAGGTTATAAAATTAACCCCCAAAAATCCATGGCTTTTCTGTATGCCAACAATGAGAAAAGTGTGGCTGAAATTAGGAAAGCAACTCCATTTGTAATAGCCCCACAAAAAATAAAATACCTAGGAATTAACTTAACTAAAGAAGTGAAGGACCTCTATGATGAAAACTTTAAAATCTTGAAAAAGGAAATCAACACAGAACTTAAAAAATGGCAAAACCTCCCATGCTCCTGGATTGGAAAGATTAACATCGTGAAAATGGCAATACTTCCCAAGGCTATCTACAAATTCAACGCAATACCTATCAAAATTCCAAACTCATTCTTCAAGGAAATAGAAGAGGCAATCCAAAAATTCATATGGAACAATAAAAGACCGCGAATAGCAAAAACGCTCCTCAACGGAAAGAACACTGCTGGAGGAATATCAATACCAAATTTCAAACTCTACTATAAAGCCATAGTAATCAAAACAGCTTGGTATTGGCATAAGAACAGACCTCAGGACCAATGGAATAGAATTGAAAACCCAGAAATGAACCTACAGACCTATAGCCATCTAATCTTCGATAAGGGAGCTAAAACAATAGAATGGAAGACAGACAGCCTCTTCAGTAAATGGTGCTGGCAAAACTGGTTAACTACATGTAGAAAACTAAAGCTAGATCCTTCTATATCACCCTGCACCAGAATCAACTTCAAATGGATCAAAGACCTTGAACTCAAAGCAGACACTCTGAAAACATTACAGGATGGAATAGGAGAAACCCTGGGTCTCCTTGGCTCAGGCCGAAATTTTCTGAATAGAGACCCGGAAACACAACAAATCAAAGAAAGGTTGGACAAATGGGATTGTATAAGGTTGCAGAGCTTCTGCGGGGCAAATGACATAGCTAGCAAGATCAATAGAAAGCCCACGGATTGGGAGAAGATCTTTACTAGCCATACAACTGACAAGGGTCTCATATCTAAAATATACTTGGAACTCAAAAAATTAAACCACCCAACAACAAATCCTCAAAGAAACAACTGCCCAATAAGTAAGTGGGCGAAAGACCTAAAGAGAAGCTTCTCTGAAGAAGAAAGAAGGATGGCCAATAGACACATGAAGAAATGTTCAACATCCCTAGCCATAAAAGAAATGCAAATCAAAACAACATTGAGATATCACCTCACTCCAGTTAGAACAGCAAAAATCAAGAACTCTAACAACAACAGATGCTGGAGGGGATGTGGACAGAAAGGAACCTTACTTCATTGTTGGTGGGAATGTAAACTTGTTCAACCACTTTGGAAAGCAGTATGGAGGTTCCTCAAAAGACTCCATATAGAGCTCCCCAATGACCTAGCTATCCCACTTTTGGGCATTTACCCAAATGACCACAAACAAGGCCACACTAAAGCTACCAGCACAACTATGTTTATTGCAGCATTATTTACCATAGCTAAGATATGGAACCAACCCAGATGCCCCTCAGTAGATGAATGGATCAAGAAGATGTGGTATATATACACAATGGAATTCTATGCCTCCATCAGAAAGAATGACATTTCCCCATTTGTTAGGAAATGGAAAGGCTTGGAAAAAATTATATTAAGTGAAGTAAGCCAGGCCCAAAGAAACATAGGTCCCATGGTTTCCCTTATTTGCAATATCTAGTATAGGTATAAGTCAAGCGGAAAAAGTCAGAGAATGTGATGTTAGGAAAACGAACCCTCAAATATGTATTTTAATGTTTTTGTTTCATTCATGCATGTGTTTCTAACGCATTCATAATATTATTTCTTTGTTGCTTTGTATGTCCCTCCCCCACAGTGTAACCCCCGCTTTCACTATATTTGATGTCAGTATAACATGTGGAGGAGACGGGGACAAACAAGTCGTTTAAGGATTCAGGTGGACCTGTTGCAACAATGAGAAGTACAAAATGTCATGTCAAAACCAGCTTTACAATGTCGGTGGGGGGGAGGGAGGGGGGGTATGATTGGGTGGGGGGGAGGGGGGAGGCTGGGAAGGGAGGTGAAGGGTAAACAAAGGAGGAGGCTGCAATGCTTGGTAAGAAATGTATGCATTTTCCTGCCCATGTAATTGTAACCCCTCTGTACAGTATGTTTTCAAATAAAATAAAATAAAATAAAAAAAAAAAACTTGAAAAACAAAATTAAAACAGAACTAAGGAAGTGGGAAACCTCCCATGCTCATAGAATTGGAGGATTAACATCATGAAAATGGCAATACTGCCAAAGGCTATATCCAAATTCAATGTGATACCTACCAATATCCCAATGTCACTCTTCAGTGAAATAGAAGAAGCAATCCAAAAATTCATATGGAACAATAAAGACCTTGAATAGCAAAGAAGTTTATTGTGATTCTCATTTTGTATTACCACTTTGATTCTACAAAGTAATCTATGGATTTTAACTTTCTTTGCTCCCTTTGGATAAAGCTCACAAAATCCTGCTTCCAGCTCTCAAGACACTTAACTCTTAGGTCTGGACAATTGTTCCCAGATATTCAGTTACTTAATTGTATTTTGAATGCATAAAACATGCATATAAAACTAGCACATTTTGATCTCATGAGAAAACAGCCTTTTTCCTCCTCTCAAATTTATTTGGTGATAGGCATTTTTAGAGAGAATATGTTTTCATTTTTAAATGAAAATCTTGTAGGAAACTATGTTCATAATCTGACTCCTTCTCTCATACCTCAACGCCTAAAACACAAATTTCACAATGCATTTCCAAGAAACAGTACAAAAACCAAACACTGGGAATGCTCAGATGCAGAATGTTTTACAAAACCCAGAATATAACTCTGTTGTCTGAGGAGGGATTCTCTGTATAAATTAAGATACAAACCCAAAAAAGCAGCCAGGAGTCCTAGACCTGAGTGTCCTTGGCTGCTACTCCATGGACAAGGAGCATGGAAGGGCTTTCTGAACCTGCTGGAGAATGCATGGAGGAAATTTTCTTTCGAGCCTGAGTAAAAAAGTTGGCTTCACCTCACTTGGGCCTCTCTTTCTTGTTTTCTCCCCACAGTGGAGCAGAATTGTCCCCCGCACCACCTAGAATAAATACTGTACAAGCTGATCTGCAGAGTGGCTTCTGTTTGGTCTGCACTCTTCCTAGGTGGGCAGCCCCCACCCCACTGTGTGTGTGTGCTCCCAAGGGCTGATCCTCAGGGCCCAGGCCCATGGGGCAGGTTGGTGCTACATGTGAGTTAGTTGCTGTGTGTCATTCATGCAGCAGCCCCTGGGTAGCTGCCCTAGCCCAACAGCAGGTACACAGTGATCTTTCTCCCACAGTCCCAGGCAAGGTGCCCACAAGGGCCTGAATTGGGCAAGCTGCCACTAGAATCCTACTTCACCAGAGGGACCAGCATGCGAGATGAAATGGCTGCCACCTAAATTTCTAATTATCTTATGGAGCAGTTTTAAACAAAGTGATACACATTACTGTATGATGTATAATGCTATATCCTTGAGTCTCTAGTCTCCAAAATCATTGACCTTGATGATAGCAAGAATGGATTTTATTGTTTGTATTTACAAGTCCATTATGGCAAACTGAAACAAAAGTACAACAAAATTCTTATCCAATAAACACATGATTAAATCTCAGAATTTGTAAAAAAGTATATACATAATGCAAATGAAGTTATGTTAGAAAAGTAAATTACAACAAGATGTATTAGTTACATTCAAAATTAAAATAAGTAATTACAGAAAGAATTCCTACTGGATGAAAAATATTACAATGGTTTAACAAGTTGAAGTGATATAAGTTACATATTTTGTTTTTATAAAACTTATTTTTATCTCCCCTTTCTGTTTATCTCAGTGAAGGAAAATGTTAGGAAGTAGAAATTATATGTGGCACCTCTTGCTTTCAGTACTACAAAGGGGAGTGGCACTTCCTAATTGGAGTCCTGGGATGACACCCACACCCAGTCCATGTAGACCATCAGAGGTCCATGTGGTGACCCTGAGGGAGTCCGGGACACCACATTGCTGCTGCAGCAGGTGTGGCACTTGTGGTGGGCTGAAACCAGCAAGGCTCCATCAGTGACCAAACCAAGCAAACCAGTCTAAGGTGCCAAAGCCAGGAGGGAAGGTAGGGCAGCCCCCAAGTCCTGCTTTCCATCTGTGCGGCCTACACTGCCAAGGCCAGACCCATTGCCCTGCTTTGGAGCCCAACAAGGGTAGGGAGTGAGCCCATTGCCTTCAAACAGAGCTTCCTCAGAATGGCATCCAGAGCTGGGCCTACGTGGACCAGAAGGATGACGGAGGAGGCTATAAAGCAAATCTAAAGGGGCTTTGGGTCCCTGGTCCTCCAGCTGGTGCTCTGTATGTCCAGGCTCCTCTGTCACTGATGGGCATATGCAGGGATGGCCCTGAATCCGAGTCCACAGGGACCAGGTAGTGGAGGTCCGTGGGCATGCTGAAAGGGCTTCAGGCTGCTCAGCTTCGGCAGCTTTCACAAGCCTGCTGGCAGAGGAGCAAGCACATGGCTCCAGTCTCCAGACCACCATAAAGACTGATGAGGTGAACCAAGGCTTGGCTGCCTGGTCCCAAGCGGGAGGATTGCATGCCCAGCCTTCTTTCTCCCGTGGGCTGTGCAGTGTAAAAACATGGTGTCTCCCCAACCCCCCACCAATGGGGGCAAGCATTGACCCTAGAACAGAGTCTCCCTTTCATGGCACTCTCACCCAGGAACACTTCAGACCATAACCAGCAAAACTGCAGGAGGAGAGGGCAGCAGTGGACTCAAATCCAGCCCCATGGCTGCCAGCTCCTGGGCGAAATGGAGGAATTGAGACTGGGGAGAGAGTTGGGTAGGTGGGAAGTGCTCATTTGGAAATGCTGGGTAGCATGCACAAACATCCCCTCACTGCACATTCACCACAAGGGAGGGGGCCCCTTTTCAACGGGTAAACTTAGGAGGCACCCACACCCACAGGAAATACAGAAATGGGTGTTCACATGGTGACATGGAAAGGGCCCTAGGACACAGCCTTGCTGCAGCACTGAACATCTGTCAAAAAAGAAAAGGAAAAGGTCCACTAAAACTTTTAATCAATGATACCCTATTATACTTTAAAAACAGTTTTACTTTCCTCTTTTCCTATATTTTTTGCATGGGGCCCTCTGAATTAAATAGAAATCTCCAGGATTTCTTCATGCACACTAATAAAAATAAATATAGATCCTATTACTTTTTAATTAAGGGAGGTTGCATTTAGTTCTTTCCCATATTAGATTCATAAGAAAGAATTTTTTGGGGGGGGATCTTGTCGTGGGACCTGAACTCTGGCCCTGGGTGCTGTCCCTCACTCTTCAGCTCAAGGCTAGCACTCTATCACTTGAGCCACAATGCCACTTCAGGCTTTTTTCTTTTTGCTTATGTGGTGCTGAGGAATAGAACCCAGGGCCTCAGGCATGCAAGGCAAGCGCTCTACCACTGCGCCATCTTACCAGCTCCCATGAAAAAGAAAATTTGAAGTGCATTTGTAAAACACCAAACTCAGGATTTCTTCTGAACTCCTCACTGAAGAAAGAGAATAAAATGACCCTGCAACAGGTATCACGCGTATTGTTACTGTGCTAGCTCTCTATCTCTGATGAGAAAAAAAAATCCTGCCATGCACATGCTGTTTACTTATGAAAAATGTTTCCCAACAATTCTTGGGGTTATATTGCATTTATCTTCTTCCCCCTGTCTCCCCTCCTGCTCCTCTTCCCCAGGGTCCTGTTTCCCTCTTTCTTCCCTCCTCCCCTCTACTTTCTCCCTGTCCCCTCCTGTTCTTCCTCCTGCTATGCCCTTCCTCCTATCTTATCTCTTTCTCTTTCTTTCCTTTCCTCTTTCTCCTACACTTTCACTTTCTTCTACTTCTTTTTTATGGTCCTGTGGGTTGGACTTACACTAAGCAGATGCTCTGGTGCTCACTACAGTCTTCCAGTCTGGACTTCATTTCAATAACACTCTATTTCTGATTTGTTTTTAAGTAGCAAACCCAGCAAAGACTTTTGATTCAGGATTTAATTCATTATATATATTCTACACCATAAATATGTGCTACTTCATACAGTGTGGCTAATAGCTTTTGATTATGCATTGGGCTTCAGATAAACTCATCAGAAACAATGTGTTTGAAGGCAATCTAATGCAATCCTGTGTTACTCACAAATTAATGAACTGATAAATTTGTAACTTGCACATGTACGTCCATATTGCTCCTAGTTTAATGAACTGTCACTTTGTGGTAGCACCCACAGTAACATTAACCCAAGGATCGCTGGGGATCAGAATATTAAGTCCAGACAGAAAAATCCATGAGATATATATCTCAAATTAACTACTAAAAATCCAGAAGAAGACCTGTCACTACGTGGTTTAGTGCCTTCCTTGCATAGAATAAGCTGAAGACAGGACCCATGCCTGAGTTGAAGACCACACACACACACACACACGCACACACACACACACAAAACACACACACACACACACACACACACACAGACAATTTCTCAGCTATAGCAAGTAGAATATCTGTTTCCCAATAACATGTCTGAGTATCTAGCCTATGTGTTTGGATATATTTGAAAGTTGTATCATCAACCTACCTAATTATAATAAATGACACCATGTTCACTATTATTTAATCATGGTTGGAAAATATTTTAAGACACATTTTCATGTAGAAAATTGTGTTTGTTCCCAAAATAATGACGGTCTTGGTTTATAAGAAAGAAAGAATTTTGCCTTTACTTCATTAGTTCATAAATTAGAAAAGTAACCCTAACCCTAGAACCAATTGCCTTTGGATTCTAAAAGGCACACAAATGCATTAGTTTTAGTCATCCTATCTTTGATTCAACTCATCTTTCTTAAAATAGTTTGTAGTTTTACTCAATATCTAGCTATTTTTCTAAACTGAACCCTAACTGGAACATTCAGGCTAACCCTCACACTAATCATACCCTAATCCTAATATTATTAGCAGTTTCCTATTTCACATTCATCCAAATTCTAACTTGACTTGTTATTCGAAGATTTACTTTAAATTTGACGCTAAATTTTCCATTTCCCTAATACTAACACTAACCCCAGCTGGAACTGAAACCTAACTTTCATCCTAATGATAGTCCAATTCTAATGTTTAAGCAAAATACTCTAATTTTTATTCATTCTAATGAATACTCCTGTTCGCCCTCTGGAAATGAGATTTAATTTGTTCTATTTTCCACAAATTTCCTGACTCTATCTCTGAAGTTATCTTGTTCCCTAACATGAACCATTATATTATTGGACATATTATTATATGTCCAACTATATGTCCTCAAATTCTTTTATCCGGAAAGATACTGTAGTTTCCATTGATCCTACCTGTTCCTGAACCACTGTACCCTAAAACAGTTTCAGATTTACTTACCACTTTGTCCATTACTTAACGCTAATTCTGAACCTAATCTTGGCTGGAAAACTCTCATTAATCATTACAAGAATGATCACTGAGAAATAAATATAATGCTAATGCTCTAGTTACTATTCAATCTCACATTTTTTGTTTCTACTTGTTAGTAAAAACTGAATTTTTTTGGTCGGTCATGGGACTTGAACTCTGGGCTTGGGCTCTATCCCTCAGCTCTTCAGCTCAATGCGAGTGCTCCACTGCTTGAGCCACAGCGCCACTTCCGGTTTTCTAGTGGTTTATAGGAGATAAGTGTCTCACAGACTTTCCTTGCCCAGGCTGGCTTCGAACCGTGATCCTCAGATCTCAGCCTACTGAGTAGCTAGGATTACAGACATGAGCCACCGGCGCCTGGGTTGAAAACTGAATTTTATACTAAAAACTTTCCTACTCATAACACTAATCATAATCAGAACAAAGTGCTGACCCTAATTTTAATCCAAATTAAATATCCATACTAACATTAACACAAGTAACACAAGTAAACTAGTTTTCACTCATCCTAACTTGATTTAAATAAGCCTTGCAAACATAGGTTTCAATTTTTTCCCCCAATATCTTAGTCATTTTCTAACCATTAATTAATCTTAACTGGAACATTGAGAATAACCATAAGCCTAAATGTAAGTAGATTCTAATATTAATAGCAATACTCTAGCTCATATTCATTCTAACTTTTACCTGGCTTAATCTGAAATTTACCTTCAATATGACCCTCATTTTTTTCTCCTATACTCTAACCTTAACCATGGCTAGAATGCTAATCATAACCTTAACAATGGTATCCCAAATCTAAAATTTATGAAAAATGCTTGTTTTGTGTCATCCTAACTGAAATTCCACATGTAATTCTTGAAATAAAGTGTAGGTTTTCCTAAACCCTATAGATTTTCTCACTCTTAACTTTGAACCTATCTTGTTCCATAAGAGGAATCATTATACCCATTTATCTCAAATCCTGATATTGTGAAATACATTGTACTTCCATTATCCCAGCTTTCATGAATTCCTAGAACCTAAAATAAGTTCAGATTTACTTAACATTTAACTCATTCCTTTTTTTTTTCTTTTTGTTGGGTGTGTGGTTTGGTCTCTGGGCCTGGGCACGATCCCTGAGCACTAGGCATGGGCAAGATCCCTGAGTTCTTTAGCTCAAGGTGTGCACTTTACCACTTGATCCACAGCACCACTTTCAGGTTTTCTGGTGATCAATTGCACATAAGAGTCTCACAGACTTTCCTGCCAGGGCTGGCTTTGAACTGCAGTCCTCAGAAATCAGATTCCTGAGCAGCTGTGATAATAGTTGCAAGCCACCAGTTTAACCAAATTCTTTACTCTTTCCTCAACCCCCTTTCACCAGAAACCTAATCCTAATCACAATCTGAATTAACACCAAATGGTTAATGTAAGGAAAATTGTCTGGATTCTATTCAATCACACATTGTATTGCTTCTCCTTCTTAGTAGAAAACTAGATTTTACCCTAATGCTTATCTTTCGCTCACCCTAACAAGAACTAAAACAGCAATTCACAATTTAAACCAAATCATATCTGAATGTTAACAGCAACACAGATGTTGGTTTTCATTCATTCTAACTTTGATATCATTCATTCTTCTTAAAATATATTGAAGTTTTACACAAAACCTTACATCTTTTTCTCATCCTAACCCCAGCTCTACCTGAAACAGCTTGCTGAATCCTAAACCTACTGATGACTGAACCAAAATGTTACTAGCAAGCCTCTATTTCACATTTAGCCCAAACTCTTGCTAGGCATGTAGGTCTAAATTTTACCTGCATTTTGAACCTAAAGTTTTTAAAATATTTTTCTATTTCCTGTCAGGGTTTTTTTTATATTTTTTTTAAATTTTAGTTATTGTAAAGAGGCTTACAGAGGGATTATAGTTATATGTGTAACAAAATGAGTACACTTCTTGTTGAACATTGTTACCCTCTTCTTTGTTGTTCTCGCACTATACCTTCCCTCTCCCACCTCTCTCAGTCCTCTGTCCCCATGGTGTAAAGTTCATTTTCAATATAGTGTGTTGTGAGTATCATTGTTGCAATGGGTCATCTTGTGTTGAACCTAAATTTCTTTTTCTTTAACCCTAATTCTAATTCTGTCTTTGACCGTAACCATAATAAAAATAATAGCCCAATTCAGAAGATAAGAAAAAGTATTCAAGTTTTTTTTTCATTCTGTTAATACACTGGATATATTGAATTAAGTTGCAGTTCACCTTAAATCTTACAATTTAGATTATATGTGCATATTTAAAAATGTAATATTATGTGAAAAACAGAAAACTTTGGAGGAAAGAGTAATGAAAAGGAAATAGAGGGATTATAATCAAATGCTTTAAATATATTTTGGAAAGAGCATAAGGAAACTGCCACTTCTGACAATTAATAACCATTAACAAAATAACTAAAAATTAATAAGTAAATAACACACTGCCATCTAGTGTTCTTTAAGAGAGCCGTAATATGTCTTGTGAATATAATACTTGTGTTGGATAAAATTTGTTCATGCATAATTCATATAGCTATTGGCCAATTATTTAACTTAATCAATAAAAATATATCAAATAAAATTCCATGATAAAAATATAAATCAGTTAGTAATTGAGAAAAAGTAGTCCTGACTTGTAATAAACGAAATTTCTATTTCCCTACAAAGCAATAACTTACGTTTACTAATCTAGTATTTGAGTAAGTTTATAGAAAATGATTGGCATAAAAAACAGCTAAATGTACATCTTGTTTCTTGAATGGGTGATGTTTTTATTTAAATGAATACTTATGTTTACTTTTCAAAATAAATGCAATTTTATCTCCTTTTATCTCCCTGCAATTAAATCTATTACTATATTCAGGTATTTAAAAGCTAAATTTTTCTGTTTGTTATGTAACCCTACATATTCAGAATGACATGGTTTTTCTATTGGTAAATGTCTAACCTCTGGCATTTTTGCATCAGTAACATAACTTATCTAATGAGGTTGTTGTGAAGGCTCCAGTAAGCAATGTGGTAAAAAATATTTCCTGACTTCTAAATTTTAAATCTAATCCTTCTTAGGTTTTGATTGTATCATTCATTGTCTCTTCAAAGCAATTAAACTAAAATAAATACTATTTTTTAAACATTTCACTCACATTGTAAATAATATTAAAATAGTTCACACATGGTCCAACTATTTCAATCTCACTGTATTTGATGATCTTAGTGTGAAGAATCTAGAGAGTAGAAGGTCCATATACTCAATAATATTTTTGTTTAAATTAAATCAAATCTATATATCTGGATTTCTAATTTGGAGGTTAATCACATGGAAAGAAGAAAATAATAAGAAAAATGATTACTTTGGGAGCATTTTCTTCTTAAAATCATGCAACAAAAATATCTTAAAGTATCTTAAATATATATTAAGTATATTATATATATTAAATATATTAAAATATATTTTTAATAAAATGTTTAATCCTTTGGTAAAGTGCATTATACTTTAATATAAAGTTTATCTCAATAGAAATTCTGCAACTTATCTAATGTATGTTTTCATGAACAAAATGTTGTGACTTCTAGTCTTGTTACGTGATTTTAATTATATTTTTGGTTGTGACATGATTCCTAATTACACTTAATACTAAATTCTGTAAGCATACAAATCATGCCTGTACACACTAACTTATGTAAGATAATATTCAAAAATTATCTTTCCTGTCTCCAAAAGGGAAGGGTGAGGTGCCGAAGTATATTAAATAAAAGCATTCTAAAAGAGGTTCTTTATAAAATGGAAATTTTTAACGTGAGGATGGGATCATGACCTCTTTCTTTTTTTTTTTTCTTTTTTTTTTTTTTTAATTTAATTTTATTTTATTTGAGAACATACTGTACAGAGGGGTTACAATTACATGGGCAGGATAATGCATACATTTCTTACCAAGCATTGCAGCCTCCTCCTTTGTTTACCCTTCACCTCCCTTCCCAGCCTCCCCCCTCCCTCCCACCCAATCATACCACCCCTCCCCCCCCCCCGACATTGTAAAGCTGGTTTTGACATGACATTTTGTACTTCTCATTGTTGCAACAGGTCCACCTGAATCCTTAAACGACTTGTTTGTCCCCATCTCCTCCACATGTTATACTGACATCAAATATAGTGAAAGCGGGGGTTACACTGTGGGGGAGGGACATACAAAGCAACAAAGAGATAATATTATAAATGCGTTAGAAACACATGCATGAAAGAAACAAAAACATTAAAATACATATTTGAGGTTTCGTTTTCCTAACATCACATTATTTGACTTTTTCCGCTTGACTCATACCTATACTAGATATTGCAAATAAGGGAAACCATGGGACCTATGTTTCTTTGGGCCTGGCTTACTTCACTTAATATAATTTTTTCCAAGCCTTTCCATTTCCTAACAAATGGGGAAATGTCATTCTTTCTGATGGAGGCATAGAATTCCATTGTGTATATATACCACATCTTCTTGATCCATTCATCTACTGAGGGGCATCTGGGTTGGTTCCATGTCTTAGCTATGGTAAATAATGCTGCAATAAACATAGTTGTGCTGGTAGCTTTAGTGTGGCCTTGTTTGTGATCATTTGGGTAAATGCCCAAAAGTGGGATTGCTGGGTCATTGGGGAGCTCTATGTGGAGTCTTTTGAGGAACCTCCATACTGCTTTCCAAAGTGGTTGAACAAGTTTACATTCCCACCAACAATGAAGTAAGGTTCCTTTCTGTCCACATCCCCTCCAGCATCTGTTGTTGTTAGAGTTCTTGATTTTTGCTGTTCTAACTGGAGTGAGGTGATATCTCAATGTTGTTTTGATTTGCATTTCTTTTATGGCTAGGGATGTTGAACATTTCTTCATGTGTCTATTGGCCATCCTTCTTTCTTCTTCAGAGAAGCTTCTCTTTAAGTCTTTCGCCCACTTACTTATTGGGCAGTTGTTTCTTTGAGGATTTGTTGTTGGGTGGTTTAATTTTTTGAGTTCCAAGTATATTTTAGATATGAGACCCTTGTCCGTTGTATGGCTAGTAAAGATCTTCTCCCAGTCCGTGGGCTTTCTATTGATCTTGCTAGCTATGTCATTTGCCCTGCAGAAGCTCTGCAACCTTATACAATCCCATTTGTCCAGCCTTTCTTTGATTTGTTGTGTTTCCGGGTCTTTATTCAGAAAATTTCGGCCTGTGCCAAGGAGACCCAGGGTTTCTCCTATTCCATCCTGTAAAGTTTTCAGAGTGTCTGCTTTGAGTTCAAGGTCTTTGATCCATTTGGAGTTGATTCTGGTGCAGGGTGATATATAAGGATCTAGCTTTAGTTTTCTACATGTAGTTAACCAGTTTTGCCAGCACCATTTACTGAAGAGGCTGTCTGATCATGACCTCTTTCTACTTGGCTAACAGGAATTCTCATTTCTACAGTACTTTCTAACCTTTTAGTCACACAGGGTAATCCACAAAATTTGAAGTTCATATGAAGGAATTACATTCCTAAAAGATGTGACAACCCTGCTCAAAATTTCGGTCTCCTCACTAGTTCTTTATGTTTGCTGGCTTATCTAAGTCTCTATCATATATTTCATACTATTAAGCATATTAGTAATTCAGCTGTAAATACATAGCAGGAGACTCCTGAAATCACAGTTATTGATTTCCAATTCCTCCCTTTGGCTTTCAATATAACAATTAATTCTCAAAGCAGTCATTTAAGATGTTAGTTTATTTTTCTCTTTTTAAGTACAGGTTAAGCAAGTGTTTTTCTCAGTAAAAAGTAATGAGTGGTATCAGAGCCCTGATATGAGCACCTTCTCCTTAAAAAGTAATGCTCTAGGGGCTGTAAATATGGAAGCCACACTAAAATTTTCTCTCTCTACACACACAGACACAGACACAGAAACAGACACACACAGACACACACAGACACACACACACACACACACATACACACACACACACACACACACACACACACACACAGCTGTCACCCAGACACATCAGAGATCAGTTCAGTTCCTTTGTAATGATAGTTGATTTATGTTTGCTCCATTGGTTTTTCTTTTCTTGAAGATCTTGCCTGGACCTACATGTTTCTCTGAAATCAAGTCCCTTGCTCTTAGTATACTGTGTCTAAATATTCATAGTATGTTCCTGGCTGCTTCAGGCCAATTAACAGTATTCTGAATACAGTACCCTCAAACTTGACATTCAAGGCAAACTCCATGAATTCATACTACTATTCCAAAATACTAAAATGTATTGGATCTAGAAACCAAAATATACCCACCTATTTATATTATTAAGAATTGACATCATGAAAGTAGAAGAATATTGATCAGGAACTGAGGTAAGAGAACAGGAGTATGTGGGAAAATGTAGAACACTGGATGTGTATTAGAGATACAAAATCATCTTCTGTAGACTCATTTATTGTAAACTTGTGATCTTATAGTGAAATTTCAATTTACATATACAGTTTTTCAGTTGCTTTGCTTAACTGTCACGTCTGATCACAAATTCTCTTATGAATTGCTATAGTATCTTCGAATAAATCATATGACTTGCAAATATTTATCATCTTAAGGAAAGACAGTCTGTTTCTACATCTGTCTTTCTATGTGACAAACCGTTATTTTTTGTTTCTTTACTGAATAAAAGTATTCCTGGAAACAGGATATTGACAGCAAATCTGGTGGTTATTTTCACTATTTAAATTTGAAATATAATATAAACTTTGTTGTGACTAGTCATTTTTTAAAAATCAGTGATATTCATGAACACTAATATTTTGGTGCCTTTAAGTAAATTGAGACTTGATATGATAAGGTAGTTCTTGTTTCTAATTGACTCAACCATTAGATGATTCATGTATAAACATGTGCATTGCACTGTTTTATTTTTATATATAAAATAGTCCCCAAGGATTTACTTTAAAGTGATAAGGGGGGGCTTGTCTTCATATTCCATATTTTATATTTATTTCAGTAAAAGTCCTAGAAATACATGATGTTTACAGGAGCAATATAAAAGATAAGAACATATTTCTAAAGAGAATGGATTTATTGATTAAAACAGAAAAGAGTAAAATTGTCAGGTTTCTTGTTTGAGACTGCATAAATTTCATATGAATGTAGCTTAAGATGAGACTCAGAGGAAAATTCATATTAATATTACTTTTCTGCTTGATTCACACCTATACTAGTTATTGCAATAAGGGAAATGGTATTTTCACAATAAAACAATCTATAAGTAAAAAAATATTACTGAGATTTATATCACATCATAAGCAGTATAGTTATTTTAAGGAATTGGTCATTCAAAGCCCTAGAAACATAATGGATGAAGAATGGAATTGAAAATAGCAGAGAAAAACAATTCAACATGCAGATATTATGATTTTATAATATTAATATGAAAGAAATGAGCTTTTGCCTTTTGGAAGAAGAAAGTTTAGCCAGTAATATCAATGTAAGTCATCAGTTGTAATGAGTCTAAAGTCTTTTCCTCCAAGATATCCAAAAGTACTATATTCATCCTCTGAAAAGTAAAGAAGTAATTATTTTAATTAGCTTTGCTTAATATTAATTTACTTGTAGTAAATAGGTTAAAATGTCTGCTTTTTTTCAATGTAATAACATACATTTAATATTATTACTGTCTCTTCATACAACCCTGAAATCACTATGTCAAATTAACATAAACAAAAAACAAAAATAACCTGATACCACCATCACAAATCCTAAATTATGTGAAAAAAATCAAGAATAAATAAAATAAATCTGAGGAAGTGGAAAACCAATGGCACAATAACAACAGAAAGTTACCCTAACTCTCTCTAATGAAACAAATCTTTAGAGTCCTAGAGGGTACTCCACTTCTAGTGGGTCACGCCAAGTCAGCTATAATTACATATAGATATACAATTCAATAGAAGATTTTATGACTTCCAAGCAAACAGAAATCTTTGAAAAGGTGCTCAGCCAGGAAGGTGCCTGCTGTGAAGGTGGTGGCCAACATATTCAAAAGTACAGCTGCAGTGTGGAAATAAAAGGTCCACATGGGGAAAAGGCAGGAGACAGCCAAAAACATACTCAGAGACAATTCAAGATACCACTGTACAGCCTGAAATGCCACTGGAACCACAAGTCTTAACATCACAACATTTTCCCATAATTGATTTCTACTCCTACACTTAATGGTCTAGACAAAAACCTAATTCCAGAAAAACAAATCAAAACAGAAGATCAAACCAACACCTGGCAATTCAACCAAGAACATAAAGAGTCACCTATTAAGATCATAGATGTCCCAAAAGAAATCCCCCAAGTGAACAGAACAAATCAGAAAAACACAAGAAAAGTGATGTCAAAGTAGTATAATAACCAAATAGTAAATAACCACGCATTAGAACAAACAATTAAGGACGGAGAAGATAGTTTTCAAAATTCATTACAAATACTGCTGAAAAATGTGATTAATGAAAAGATACAAAACCTCTACATGGAAATTTGTGAACAAGATAAGAACAACTATAGATTAGCAAAATAACTCATGGAGACTACAAACAGAGAAATAAATTCTGAAAAGGCAAGGGAGTCCAAGGAAAAAATGGATGCCTAGTTAAAAGATGTGAGAGAAGACACAGCTAAAAAATAACTTCCAACTGCCCCTCACCACCCAAAGAAAATATGTAAGGAAAGTCCATACCAGACCTAAAACAAAGCTTTAATAAAGACATAGAAGCCATAAAAATGACCAATTAGAAGACAGGGAAATCAAAAACAAAGTAGAATGTCTCCACAGCAAATAGATGACATAGAAGATAATCTCAGGGGGCAAAGACCAAATAGGTATAATAGGAAAGAGGAAGCAATCATTTAGAACAAATCCAAAGAATAAGAAATGATCTTGCTAGTACTTCAAGACTGAGAAGATCAAACATGGGGAAGTTCGGTATCAAGGAGAAGAGCAGGACACTAAATGGATGGGAAACATGAAAGATATTACAGAATTCTAGCAAAGACCATTCCAAACATCCAAAGAGATACGTTCATTCAGAGAAGTGAAGCCTTTAGAACACCAAGCAGAGAATTCTAGAAAAGAACAACCCACCACCACATCATAATCCATTAGAGGATCATTAAAAATCAAGGAAAGGATTCTTAAAGCTGCCATAGAGAAAAGATTGATCATTTATAAAGGATATACAGTCAGAATAACTACAGATTTCTTAGCTGATATGGTAAAAAAAAAAAAAAAAAGAGGCCAGCATGATATATAGCAAATATTAAGGGCAAATTACTACGAACCATGAATATGGTCCCAAGCCAAATTTTCCTTTACAATTAAAGGATATATAAAAATATTTCATGACAAAGAAAACTTGAAACAATGTATCTCCACCAAATCAGCAGGATGGAAGTTAATCAAAGATATCCTCCACAGAAAAGATCAAGAACAGGAACTGGTTATAATGACAGGTTCCCTACTAGAGAACAAGGTAAATATATTGAGTAGATGATTCACAGCTCCTAAGAGCTCCTAAGAGGACTCACCCAAATATATAAAATTAGAGAAAAAAATGAGACCACAACATAAATTGGCAAAATTGAGACTGTTTTATGAGAGTAGTTGAAAACCATATGCCAATCAGTTGGAGAATCCTGGAGAAATTTATGCTTTCCTATACTCTAACTAAACCAAGAAGTGATACATAAGAAGTAATGAAAATGAAATTTCAATAAACAATTTCCCATAACAGAAAAATGTAGGACTCAATGGATTTACCATGAGATTAAGGCCTGCAAAGAACTCACAATTCTCAGATCTATCTCTTCAATGGAATAGAAAGGGAAATGGAATTATCAAACATATTCTATGAAGCTGTAATTAGACTCTTCCCCAAATCAGATAGGGACTCATCAAAGAAAGAGAACTATGAACCCAACTCTTTGATAAACATTGATAGAGAACTTCTCAATAAAATTCTCACCAACCAATTTCAGCAACTAACAAAAAAATCGTATGCTATGATCAAACAGTATACATCCTAGGATACAATTGAATTCAATATACTTTTCAATAAACATAACAGACACCATCAGCAGAAGCAGAGAAAAGAACGACATGATCATTTATATGGATGTAGAAATAGCTTTTAAAAAGATCCAATACCCCTTTATGATTAAAAGGTCTGAGAAGCTAGGAACACATGGAACTTTCCTCAGTATAATAGAGTATATATATATATATATATATATATATATATATATATATATATATATATATATATATATATATACACATGACTAAGAGATAATAAGCACGTACCTAACAGTGGAGGCATGAAGACATTAAAATCAGGAATGAGAAAAAGATGTCCATTGTCACTACTACTCTTCAATATAGTAGTGGACTTTCTAGCAAGGGCAATAGGCAAGAGAAAAACAAAAAGGGGATCCAAATAGGGAAGAAGTAAACCTATCCCTTTTCACAGATGAAATGATCCTGTATTTAAAGGACCCTGTAGCTTCCTCAGTTAAGTATGTAAAGGTGATGCTAACCTTCAGCAATGAAGCAGGATATAAAATCCACAAGAATCAGTAGTTTTTCTGTTTTACCAACAATGGGAAGATCCAGGCTGAAATCCAAAAAACAACCACATATATATTAGCTTCAAAATCAAATCAAATTTAAGCAAAACAAAACAACAACAAAACTAGCAATTAATTAATTTAACTAAAAAATTTGAAAGACCCCTACTGTGAAAACTTTAAAAATATAAAAATGAAAAATTGAGGGAGATTCAAGGAAATGGAAAATATTTCAATGTTCTTGGTTGGAAGAATTAACATTGTGAAAACTGCAATACTGCCCCCAAACAATTGGCAATGCAATACCTATCAAAATCCCAACAATATTCTTCAATGCAGTAGAGAAAGTAATCCAAATTTAATATGGAATTACAAAATTTCATTTGAAACAGAAGGGTTAGAAATGAACTCATGGGCATATAGTCATGTTACACACACACACACACACACACACACACACACACACAATGGAATTCTATTCACCCATCAGAAAGGATGAATTTTCACCATTCTTAAGGACAATGAAAGGCTTGGGAAAATTATACTAAGAGAAAGGAATGCACACTCAGAGTTCAAGGACTGGAAAATAAGTTACCACTGCTGGTATTTGTTTCCACAAATATGAACCTTTTGACAAAACATACCTAATCATTCTATTTGCAGCAGCTAGGACAGGTGGACCCATTGCAACAATGGGATATACAAGATGTTAAGTAGAAAAACAAAATTTACAAATTTGGCTCACGGTGGGGGGGAGGGTCAGGAGGGAGAGATGGGAAGGGATAGTAAGTGGAAACAAAGGAGGAGGTAACAATGCTTGATAAGAAATGTACTCATTAACTTATCCATGTAATTGTACCCCTCTGTACAGTATTTTAACAAAAAAACCTTAAAACATACTAAGGATATTTGTAAAGTATATAATGAAGGAAGAATTTTCATCCTTTACAAAAATCTATGTTAAACTATTGAGGTTTTACTGTACTTTTCCTAAAACCAGTTTGATTTACTTTAATATTTGTCATGCCGTTTTTCGATATTCTACTGTGGATTTAATTTTTCATGTATGTATGTATATGTATATTTATCTGTATATGTATATATCTATCTATGTATATACCAATGTGGATCATCAGACTTGAAACTTTGTTTTGTTGTTCAGCAATTAATGTAGTCCGCTCATTCTGTGACAATATCTGTGCTCATTCTCATCATTCCTTTATTTCACACACCATCAGCCTTCTAGAATCAGCTTCATTTCCAGAAGAAGATTATCAATCAGTCCAACCAATATTCACCCAGAGGGTTTTAAAAAAGCAAGTCTGAAGGAAGGAAATTAACGTGAAGTGACAACTACAGAATTTCTACAGAGACCTGACATCTTACACATTTCTGCCTTCTTCCTCATACTTAAGAAAGCATTGACTAACTCTATAAATATACTAATATACTGCATTTATAACTTAGGGATCAGTGTTTATTTTTCCAACCTGAAGCCTTCCATGATTTTTTACATAAATGTTTGGGAGATTTTTTTGACTGTGATGGGTTTCCATCCAAAACAAACCATGTATATCAAGGAAGCCAACATTTTCAACTCAGAGTACTAAACAAAAGAGGGAGAAAATTAAGGTTAGCTATATATGTTAAGCACAGATATAGGTAATATCAAGATACTTTGAAATTGCATACTTTTACTGAATAAAGTGGCTCAAAGCTATAATATCTACTTGGAAAACAGAGATTAGAGAATTCCAGTTCCAAGCAAGCCCAGACACAAAAAGAAGTTTCAGAAACTCTTACCATTTGCTGCGTGCAATGTTTTATGCTTGTGTTAGGAGGACCACAGTTCAAGAAGGCCAAGGCATAGTGATACTACCTCAAAATAATCAATCCAATTATAATCTGCAAGTTTGGTAGTAGTAGGGATGCTTTTTCACAAGTACAGGGTTTTGGGTTCAATCCTCCAGTACTGCTAGGAATTTAAATGTGTGCCAGGGTAAGAATTTGGCATATCTAAGGTCAAGACTTCGTACTCATTTTACAAGCTCTAATGAAACCTTTACCTCTTTTGCTATTTTTTAAAAGTATAACCATAACTTCCATGTCCAAAACAATTTCCTATGAGATTTTCTTCTATCCATTAAGTAATACGTTATGTGTTGGTTACTGTCCCACTGAAATCATGCTAAAGAACAAAAACCCATTGTCTTAGAAAGTGACTGCATATGGAAACAGAATCTCAAAGGTAGCATATAAGTTGAATACTCCTCCAAGAGAAGCAAAAGTGTTGGGTCTTCATCTATCCTGCAGAAGAAGGACGGGTTGCGAGGAAAGGTAAGTGCACTGCTCGCCCATTCCCCAGCCTCCCTTAGCCTAGGAGACAGACACAGCAGGGAGTCAAATCAAGTAGGAACTTGTTTATTACCACACAGCAAGCAAAAAAAAAAAACATGCGGCATGGAAGGGGAGGAAAAGGAACCAACCAATCTTTGTAGAGGTCACCCTAACATGCGTGGTGCTATTGATGATTTCTCCATTGCCATTGCTCATCACTGCCCAGGTTACCTGTTTAAGTTGATGTGGATTCCGTAGGGCCATTGCTGGGACTGGGAGTGTCAGGACAGCCAACAGCTGGAGTGTCACCATCTGCAATTTTTAGGGAGCATAAGAATTTCTCCAGGGCTGCCCTTAGGGATGGTTAGTAGTTATCTTTTCAGTTTTCCCTGTTTTAAACCCAAGCCACGGCCACCAGAGCCATTTTCTTTCCTTGCTGTTTAGTTTATCCTTGGGCATCCTTGTGCATAGAGGTAATGGGTAAAAACTTAAGGTTCCTGGCCAGATCCAAATGGGGGCTGTCTCCTCTATGGGAAAAATGCATCCAAATCCCTTGCCCATGGTAACTAGGGGCTCAGGTCCTCTTCATTGTTGTGTCAGAGGGTCCTTCCACCTGACTTTCACTTGGGGCTTAGGGTTTAATTGTCCCCAGTGCTTCTGAAATCCGGATTCAGTTGCATCTTTGAAAATTTTAAAAATGTTAATGGTAAATAAAGCTATGTGTAACTGTATATGGGGGTTAACTCTCCCTTTTTGTTTTAATAATTGTTCCTTAAGACATTGGTGATTTCTTTCTATAATTGCTTGGTCTGGGGGATTATAGGGAATTCCTGTAGTATGGTTAATATGCCATCTGTTAAAAAACTGACATTGCTATATGAAAAAAACAGGATTCATTATCGGTTTAAACTTGTGGTAGTAGACCCAAGGTGGCAAAGCATTGAAGAAAATGTGTTTGTGAATGTCTAGGTTTTTTCTCCTCTATGTGCTGTGGCCCAACATGTTCATGAATAGGTATTTATTGAAACAAAAATATATTTAAGCTTACCAAAGGCTGGGAAATGAGTAACATCAGTTTGCCAGAGGATGTTGGGTTTGAGACCTCTGGGATTTAACCCTGGTGGTTGTAAAGGGAGTACTTTTAAGAAGGGCTGGCATGTTTTGCAGGTATGTCCCATCCTTTGAAGTCCTTTACAGGAAACTGAGGGAATTTATGTTGAAGACCTCTCCCATTGATGTGGATTATCATGTAAATGGATGGCCTCTTGTAAAGTTAATGCTTGTGGGCCAGAAGGTAACTGGTCCACCTAATTATTGCCCATGGATAAAAATCCAGGAAGTTTTGAATGCCCTCTCAATGTTGAATATGAATAGGGTCTCCCTGTCCTTCTAATAGGCCCTTAAAGGTAACCTAGGGAATATGAGGGAGAAAGTTAATTACATATAGGCCATCAGAATACAAACTAAATGGTTTTTTAATGTCTTGAAGGACCATTATTACAGTGAACATTTCTTTATATTGTGCCGACCCTTGACAAGGTTGAAATCTTTGTTGGCTCGGAGTCTTTTGTTGCTCATCAAAGGCTGCATAGGCAGAGCCTGCCTTACTTCTGTCAGTAAAAACATGCAGGGTGCCAGGAATAGGTGTAGGAGAAAATAGAGAAGGCATTTTGAGGGGAAGTCACCATAACATGACGGTCCATTTGGATGGCCTGAAATGGCAGTCAATATGGCTGAGAAAGCCCTCTAGGGAAAGAGCAAGATGAGCATTGGCTCGAGTGAGACACTCAACGTCTGCCATCCGAAAAAGAAAAACAATGGAGTGAGGGTCGAGGCTATATTTCTTTTGGGCTTGGGGCCTTCCCTTGATGATAGCATCGACAATTTGTTCTGCCTGAGAGTACACCCGAAGTGTGCCCCCCAGGGGAGTGTGAACCCACTCTAATGGCTCCCCCCTTTGAGTTAAAACTGCAGAAATCAATGTTTCACCCACAAACAACCAGAGGGAAATGGGCTCAAGAATAAAATATCTCTTCAGGGAAACTTCATCCAGGGCTTTTTGGAACTGTAAAAACATTGCCCAATAGCTGCTTGTAATTGTAACAACTTCTTGGGATGTCATGTCTTTTAGTAAGGCAAATAAGCACACAAGACAATCTTTAGGGATGAGAACCCATGGCAACAGCTAATTGATTTCCCCTAAAGACTTTGAAGTTGGGGTAGGGTCAGAGAGGCTGGAATATCCAGCAAAGATTTATGGGGGCTTACCTGAGACAAGGTAAGTTGGCATCCGAGCACTTTAAAAGGAGGTACTTTTGAATTTTTTTGAGGGCTATAGTAAAACCTCCCTTTTTTTAATATGACAAGAGCCTGGGCCAGAAGGCCCTCCAGGTAGCCCGGGACTTGGTGCCCCAGAATTATATCATCCATGTAGGCATAGGCAAGGGAGGTATCTGAACCCAGCACAGGCCCTAAAAGTGTGGCCAAGTATTGTTGGCAAAAGGCCGGGCTATTGGCCATACCCTGTTGCAACACCATCCATTTGAACCTCCAATCAGGTTGTGAAAAATTAAGAGAAGTGATGAAGAAGGCAAACTTCTTGCAGTCATCCAGTTGCAGTGGGATAGAAAAAAAAACAATCTTTAATATCAATCACAACCAAGACATATTCTGAAGGTATAGCAGGAGTCCAGGGCATAGTTCATAGGGGCGTTCCTACAAGTTCGATCTTTTCATTTACCTTACATAGATCTTGGAGCATGTGCCAGGCCCTGGATGCTTTTTGGATAACAAATACGGGTATTCCAAAGACCCATAGAAGGGTGTATGTGCCCAAGGTTTATCTGTTCCTCCACCAAAAGGTGGAGGGCCACAAGTTTAGGTTTTGTCAATGGCCACTGCTCCACCCAAATAGGGATTCCTGGCTTCCACCTGATGGGAGGTACTTGGGGGGGCAGTGGCCTTTAGGATTGGGGGTGCACCCGAGTGGGTACCATATGTTCCTCTCTATAATTATGAAAGTTAAAAAATCTTTTTCCTTAAGTCCCTCTAGATCCCATTTAAGATTTTGTGCTTCTTCTCCATTCAGGATATCATCATAGAATGCTCGATGGTCTGTAGTGACCATAGCATCCATTTGTCCTAGCATGACTTGCCCTAGTAAATTGGCGGTGAGTTTTTTTGCCACTAAAGGGTATATCTTTCCCTGCTCTCTATCTGGGCTAGTCCAATTCATAAGGGCGACCATCTCTTTGGACTGGAAGTTGTCCCCTACCCCCAATATTGGGACCCGGGTGCAAGCTTCCAGTCTAAGGGCACTTCCTCCTCCCTGAGTATGGTTCGGTCTGACCCCCAAGTCAATTAGGAGGTGAAACCGCTTCTTGCCTATAAAAATACTCATTTTAGGGCTGAGTCTTTTTACCAGGGGGACAGTCTAATGGGCCTAAGTTGTGTTGCCATGAGGCTGCCTGGGCCTTACAGCAGAAGGGGTTCCT
Organism: Dipodomys spectabilis; assembly: GCF_019054845.1. Classification (NCBI taxonomy): domain Eukaryota; kingdom Metazoa; phylum Chordata; class Mammalia; order Rodentia; family Heteromyidae; genus Dipodomys; species Dipodomys spectabilis. Next base: position 7,823,029 of record NW_024870905.1, read on the forward strand.
CCTTGAATTAACGGGGCTGGAGGATGCCCCTCCTCTAGTGTAAAGGCTTCCCATCTAAATCAAATTTGGATCGACAATCCTTTTCCCATGGTACCCCTTCCTGCACCTGGGGAAGGGTGTAGGGGGCAGTTTGGAAACCCTGGGCTGGTTGGCGGGGGATGGCTGTGAACAGTCCCTCTTAAAGTGCCCCTCTTGCCCACATTTAAAAGAAGTCCCTCTCCCCAATTGTCTTTGGGTTCCTTGGCCCTGGGCTGCCAGCACCTGGGTGATAGCTTCAGTCATTACAGATATCTGAGCCTGTAAAACTAAAGCTAGTGATTGCGACTGGTACTGTTGCATTCCCACATCTTGTGAGGCCACCTCCAATCTGCTCAGGGAACTCTCTCTCAATCCAGGGCAGGCCATGCTGTGGTCTGCATTCATCCCTTCCCAAACAATTAGCTTTACAAATTGATTCCTGAGGTCCCTTGCTGGCAGCTTATGATGAACACTCTGTTGGACATGGTCTATAAAATGACATAGAGGCTCACCCGGCATTTGTCCCACTCCTGCTAAGGGGATTCAGTGGGCCCTTCATCTAGTTTGTACCATGTGGCAAGTCCTGCCTGCCTCACCTGGTCACAGTACATGCCAGGTATTGCAGCCTTTTGGACACCAGTGGAGTACCTTCCCCTGTTCCTGTTAACATGGTGTAAGTAATAGGTATTTCAGGTTGAGCTTGCCGATTATTTTCTGCCTTAAAGAAGGCACACCACTTGATAAACTGAGAACTGGTGAGGACAGATTTGGCCACATCCAGCCAGTCCTTAGGGACACATGTGTGATAAGCAATGTCCTGTAATATGGTCTGGGCCCAAGGAGAGCTCAGGGCATCCACCACCATTGCCTTGTGGAGCTCTTTAAGATACTTAGCTTCCCATGGATACAATTCCAAGGGTCTGTTAGCTCCTGGTACCAGATTGACCAGATACTCTTTGGGAAGCAAATCCTCTGGCTCAGGATCCAGCCTCCCCAGTGGCCCTTCCTTTACAGGGTAGGCCTCCACATAGGTTACTTTCCTTGCCCTCGGCCCCTCTGTGGAAGTTAGGTCATAGGGATCCCGGTCTCACAGGTCCCTCCGTAGGGCTTGTCCCTTCCCCAATTTCAGAGGCATAAGGTAGGGGCCTAGGACTCTCAGGGGCACCCGTGTCAGGGGAGGGGGGTAACCTTCACCCTCGTGTTAACTTCCACTGAGTGTGCTTCTGTCTGATCAGTGCATTCTCAGTCGAATTTGACCATTCCTTTTCTTCTTCACTTCCCAAGTCCTCCTTCTGTGAGAGAGAATTACCCATACTTAATTGTTTCACTTACCCTGAGAGACAACTTAGCCTCAAGCAGTATATTTTCCTTTCATGCCCAATATTGAGCACCAGATGTTGGGTCTTCATACATCCCATGGAAGATGGGCGGGCTGCTAGAAAAGCTACGTGTGCCGCTTGCCTGTTCCCCAGCTTCCCTTAGGTTCAGACACAGTCAGATACAGCAGGGAGTCAAGTCAAGCAGGAACTCATTTATTACCACACAGCAAGCACTTTTTAAAACAAAAAAAAACATGTGGCATGGAAGGGGAGGAAAAAGAATCAACCAATCATTGTAGAGGTTATCCTATCATGCACCTAAGCTTTCTATACTTTCCCTGCTGTCCACGAGCTGTTTATACACTGATGTCACTATGCCTGATAGTGGTATCCAGTCAGATTTTAATATAAACAACTCAGACTCTGCCCACTCAACTTCTTCTCAGCGCCATCTTTTCTGCCCATGTGCCCCACACAGAAGGCCTTGAATATGCCATGGAAAGAAGACTTAGAAGCCAAATCTGATCTTGGAGTTATAGATCCACCAACTCAGAGGCAATGTATTTACAGTGTTAATGCCAAACAATATGTGGTAGTTTATTATTAAAATTACTAGCAAATATGGGGAATGTATAAAACCTGAAAAGTCATTGAATCTTGGGGTCCATGATTCGTCTTTATAATCCTAGTGATTAAGAATGATGAGACTTGGGGGATAATGGTTTTCAGGCTGGTAGGAAGTTCATGAGGTTCTATCTCCAATTAACTACAAAAATTTCTGGGCTGGAGGCATGGTTCAAATGGTAGACTGACTACAGTTAGCAAAGAAACTGAGAGCATGGGGTATGTTCAAGCCTTAAACTGGGAGAAAAAAAAAGGTCCTTAGGAGAATATCATGAGAAGCAGAATTATGAATAGGAAAGCAGAAACAACAGAAATAAACTTAGTGATATAGACAAAGCTTCCCAATGTGAAATATGGCACAAACTAATATTTACGGTTTTCCTTCCTATACAGTAAAAATAAATGGTATTTTTACTTGACGAAACTAAAATGTAAAACTGTATAGAATAAATAATCACATTACGTTTATGTTTCCGTATTTTAACATGTTTTCCTACAAATTTCGAGAAGAGTGTAGCTTTGGAATATCAATACGTGTTGCATTTTAATATAGGAGTACATATCCTTGCAAGTGTTGTCTAAAATTTATCTTCACTGAAATGATTGCCATTGATATCTTTCTCAAGATTCCAAATGTTTATACTTTCAGTTGACCTTCCACAAAACTCATACCCCAAACATGATTTTTTAGTTTGTTCATGCAATCATAGGAACATAATTATATGTCTGAAAATGTTAATTACCTTTATCTGCTGTCATTAATTTAGTATAATTAATACAATTAAGTAAATACCCTGAGGGAAATAAGATACTTCCTTCTAAATATAGATTTGCAGGCACACACACACACGCACACACACACACACACACACACACACACACACACTAAGCACTCTGTCTCAGGTTAGGTTTCTGACATTGGGTATCAGACAATGATGTAAAAATCAAACTTTCTTGCCTAGACATAAAATATATTCATAATTCCACACATAAAAAACACCAGATCATTCAAAATAATGAGAATATTTAACAGATCCAACCAGCTCTTGAGCCATCTACTCCCTGATTTCATTAATTTGTGATGACACACTTTTCATATCATATTTAAAAATCTTTTTGAGTCTTTCTGATTAGCAGAATAGCATATGCTATCATATAATACCAAATGTAGGTAAAATTACTTGTCCCTAGGTAATCTCTAATATATCTTATCAAAGACTACTTTTTCCTTCTTTCAGAGTCTGTTTCTGGCATTTTGCCCTAATTTCTAATATTAAATTACAAAGAACATTCCGTATTCCTTAATTCATATTTCCTAAAAGTTATGCTGTGGAGTTGAATCTGATTTGTGTGCTTATTCAAAATTAAATTTTCTCCACAATTTGCATTATTGTTTATGTTACTCCTAAGCCATTTGAAATATCAAATAGAACTGGAAATTGCCCTCAGCAATGCTTTGTGAATGGCATTAATGTTTGTGGAGGGATGAAGGACTTGAATTATCTAGAATGCCTTAAAAATGGCTCTGTTATGCAAAGGGCTCATCATTTAGTCAGCTTTTAAAGTATGGTCTTCTTATTTCATATAAGAAGATATAAGTATGCTTTTCATCACATTCTTGCCTGTAAAGCAGTAGAATTATTTTCTTTTTACAGTTGATGTCCAGCTGCGACTGTAGTGAAACCTACAAACAACTTCAGAGGTGTATTAGCTGCTGTAGATTTTGAAATTTTCTTCAAGTAGCCCTTATGATTTGAGCCCAGATTCATGGGATAGGCACATAATCCACAATTGCAAAGCAGCACAATGAACTTCAATTTTTTTTTATTGTTTCCTGTTTTACTTATTGATGGTCTTTTAAGGAGCTAGGGGATCTTTATTTCTCATTGTTATTGATGTGACTTAAACAAATTTTCCAGATTTTTCAAATACAATAAAGAGATATAAAGGAGACATACTTAATCACAAAATACACCTAAACCTTTGCATGTTTTTTTTATTCTAGTCCTGTTTTCAGTTATCTTTAAATAACTTTGAGATGAACCAAGCATATGTGTAAATTGACATGTATCAAGCACACAGAACTCTGGAAACTTTGGACATTGATTTTTCTATCAATTTCACTTAAAAAGAAAATTATCATTTGCTTCATATCTTAAGTAATCTACTTAAACATGTTTTATTAATTTTATCAACAGATCTCATAATCTATGGAATTGATGCATTGCATAATATTTGATTTCTTATTTCCACTGAATTAATATTATATTTATTTTACTTTTTTACACATGAAATAATGACATTCTTGAGGATAAAACATGCCTGTTTCTCATTTTGTTTGCCAAAATGGAACTATTAGACTTTTTGAAAATTTAACTTTAAATCTGAACTTTCAAATTTCACCAGGACTTTAATTGTGTTACTTACAAATTTAATATTAAAATAAAAAGCATTATTAAATAGAAAGAAAGATTGTTAACATACCTTAATCTTTGAATTGACTTTATAATAGAAAACATTTATATTTATATAACAAGATATATATACTCAAACAAACTATGACATATGGAAACAGAAAAGTCCTTGTTTTGTTTTGTGTTTGTTGTTGTTTATAGTTTGTGATGATTTTGTCTTCTTTACCTTATGCCTTGTGTATTCATTGTACATCTTCAGGAATGTGATGTGTGGGCACAGAGCTTTAGGGAAAATTGTGAAAAATTGCAGCAGTGGAGTTCATTGAACACTGATGAAAGTGAACTATTTAACACATGGGTGGGGACAGGAGAGTTGGACTGGGAACAAGTGAGGGAACTGAAAGACATTTCACAAAAAGAAATATACTAATTATCTGACTCGTGTAATTGTAATCCATCTATAAATCGTCTTAATAAAAACAACAGAGTAAATTTATTTTAAAAAGGCAAACAAAATGTTGTTTCTTAGAATCCTAGGAGTTTGTTTTGTTCACTGGTTTGAGCTGGTTGAGTTTATCTCTGAAAATATCTATGTTGACATTCATTGAGCGAATTTGTGAGCTAATAGTAGATAAAAGTCAATTATGATTGTATGGTTATTTAAGACTCTGATTCATTTATTTCTTAAATCTAATATGTATTATTTCTGTCTACCGTTTTTTGGTTTGGCTTGTTCTGTTTTTGAAGGACCTAGTGGTGAATCATTAATGCTGATTCACGATTGTTCTAATTTTCTGATGTACATACTCAAAGCTATAAATTTTCCTGAGTATCACCTGTGCTGTTGTGTCCCAGAGGTGGTAGTATTTTGTGTGTTCACTTATACTGAATTCCATTAAAGTTGGAACTTCACTCCATATGTCTTCAGTGACTCACTGATTACTTAGCAATGTGTTATTCAGTCTGTGAGTTTCAGAATTTTTCGTGATGCCTTTTGATGTCGAGACCTAATTTGGTCCCATTGTGATCTGACAGGATACAAAGAATAATTTCATTTTTATTTTTGAATTCTGACAGATTTTTCTTTTCTTTTCTTTTCTTTTCTTTTCTTTCTTGGGTCCAGTTGTGGGACTTGAACTCTGAGCCTGTGCACTGTCCCTCAGCTCTTCAGCTCCAGTCTAGCGCTCTACCACTTGAACCACAGCGCCACTTCTGGCTTTTTTCTTTTTGCTTATATGGTTGAGAGGAATTGAACCCAGGGCCTCAGGCATGCAAGGCAAGCGCTCTACCACTGAGCCCCCTTCCCAGCCCTTTGACAGATTTTTTTTGTGATATAAGATATGATCTATTTTGGAGAACATTCCCTGGGTTTCTGAGAGGAATATATATTGTGACACTGCTAGGTGAAATATTCTGTAGATATCTATTAGGTATAGCTTGTCAATGCAGTTATTTAGCTGTGAAGTTTCTTTGCTAATATTTTACCTGGATGGCCTGTCCAGAGGTAAAAATGATGTGTTCAAGCAACCAACAATATATTTGGATGTATGCATGTTTTTAGGGTAAGTAGTATTTGTATAATGAATTTGGGAGCTCTAGGATTCAGGACATTGATATTTAGAATTGTTATATCCCTCTGATGGGGAGTTTTCTTTATCAATATTTAATGTCCTTCTTTGTCTCCTTTTACTTTCATACCAATTTTAATGTAAAGCCTATTTTATCTAATATTAGTATAGCTACTCTGGCCTGTTTATGAGGTTCATTTTTAATTTGTAAAGATGATGTACAGAAGGGTTACAATTACTTAAGTCAGATAATGAGCACATTTGTTTTTGAACAGTGTCACCTCTTCCCTCATGTTCTCCCAGTTTTTCCCTTTCAAGCTTCCTCTCCCATAAGTTGTATAGTTCATTTACAATGTAGTGTCTATTGAGTAGCACTGCTGCATTTGTTAACCCTTTGTCCCACCATTTCTGTGTTCTCTCTTGCCCTTTCCAAACTTACACATATGAGCAAAGGTGCACAAATTAAAAAAAAAAAAAAAACGGCATCAGAAGACATAAGGAAAAGCAAAATAATAAACAAACTCTCATAATCATTTCTTGGAGACCATTTTAATGAACATTATTTTATATGATAATATTCATATAGCTATTGAGCCTTTGTGATCCTCTCTACAGGGCATCCTCCTTTGATCTCACTGTATAAATGTTTAGAATCCCATATAATTTATCATGTCTGAGTGTAATGTTTTCTCTTTTACCATCCACATGTCTTTACTTGTAGAATTAGAGGCACATTCTAATGCAACAAATGAGGGAAATCAGGCAGCATATATTTATTTGAGTCTGTCTTTCTTCACTTAATATAAGTTTGTTCCAAGTCTTTTCTTTTCCTTATGAATGGTGTAATATCATTCTTTCTGGATCAATAGAATTGCATCATACTGAAGAGTTTCTTCAGGCAAAGGAAAAGTTAGCAGGATATATAGAAAGAAAATGGAATGGAAGAAGATTTTTACTAACTAAACATCAGACAAGACTTTTCATAGCTAACCCATATTTATATACAAAAAAGTTAAACCCAACAAAAATAGACACTCAAATAAACAAGAACCCAATTAATATATGGGATAAAGACTTAAAGATAACTTCTTAGAAGAAGAAGTAAGAATGACAAATAGACACATCTCTCTCCATAAAAGAAATGCAAATTCAAACAACATTGAGATTCATCTCACCCCTGTTACAATGCCATTATGAAAAACTGAACAATCACAGATACTGATATGGATGTGGCCCAAAGGAAACTCTATTACACTGTTGATGGGAATGTAATCTTGTTCAACCACTTTGGAAAACACTATGAAAATTGCTCACGTAACTGAATAGAGAGCTACCTACCTATATAGATCCAGCAACTCCCCTTATGAGCATTTATGCAATAGAGCAGAAAAAAGGCCACACTGAAGCTACCAGCACAATCATGTTCATTATTGCATTATTTTCTTTAGCCAACATATGGAATCAGCCCAGATGCCTCTCATTGTAAAAAGAGGTCGAGAATTATATATGTATATATAAATTATATATATATATGTAATTTTATTGATCCCAATTTATAAGTATATGTATGCATATATATATATATATACATATATACAACATACATATATATACATACATACATAATGAAATTCTGTTCATCCATCAGAAAGAATAATATTGCACCATTCTTAAGGAAAATGAAACACTTAGGAATAATATTAAGTGAAATAAAGCAGACTCAGAGAAACTTAGCTTGCATGATTTTCCTTATTTGTGTTAGATAGAAGGTGCCTATAAATGTAAAAGTAAACACACTGGATGGTATGCAAGGAGGTACAAATGAATTATCTGAAGTGGCAGAGTCCATGGAGTGTGCAAATACTATAATTCTCTTAAAAGACTAAGTCAAAGCCCAACAAAATAAATACCAGTAAATGTGTACTGCAAGAGAGGACAATTGGGGGCAATATGAGAGGGGTAAGAAATTGAAGGGGAAAAGGCTTGAATACAGGCAAGAATCCAATGTATACTTCCCAGAAGTGAAATATGCAAAGCAAGGAGTAGTGTGAAATGGGGGGTGAAGATACTGAAGTGGTAACACAATTCCAGGTGCTTCGTACACATAAACTGCTTTGTTAAATGGCAAGTAATTCCAGAACATAATATTGAGATACATAAGAATCGGGATTGATTGGGATGGGTGGATATCTTGCCCATGTAATTGTAACCCCTCTGTACAGTATGTTCACAAAAAAAATAAAATTAAAAAAAATAGAAAAAAAAAGAAAATGTTGAATGGGGTGACATTGATCAAGATGCAATGTATCCATACACTGTTTCAGTGAATACCAACTGCTTTGTACAACTAAAGATAATAAACAATATTCAAAAAATTAACTATGATAGTTGAATATAGAGTTGAACCTCAATTAGATTCCCATTTAAAAATTTTTTGGGGGGTTACCAGTCGTGGGGCCTGAACTCGGGGCCTGGGCGCTATCCCTTATCTATTCAGCTCAAGGTTAATGCACTACCATTTGAGCCACAGCGCCTCTTCGAATTTTTTTTTTGCTTATATGGTGCTGAGGAATCGAACCCAGGGCCTCATGCATGCAAGTCAGGCGCTCTACTACTGAGCCACCTTCCCAACCCTTAAAAATATTTTAAACCTGGAGACATGGAGAATAAAATTCAAATAATAAAACTTTATTAATCTTTTTTATCTGAATTTGTGAAATTTAATTCAAAACTACATTGCTTTTTGTCAGCCACTGGGCTGTTAGAATATTTCAAAGTAAGTGGCTTAAAAACGTCTGAGTATATTATCCATACTCTAGAAGCTTAAACATTGATTATAAAAATGGTAATTCAAAGCAATTTTTTGTCTAATGAGGGTCCACTTCCTGGTTCATTATAATCTACTTTCTAGACGTTCACATCACAGAGTAATTATATTGAGCTTCTTTTATCAAGATCATTGTTGCAGGGAAATCTCTGAAACGTTCATTCTAATGTCACCAGGCAGAGGAATAGAATTTCAACATGTTTATCTGGAAGGAGTTACATCGTCCAATACACTTTGCAACTTTTTCTTTAACTCAGTGTGGTGTATCATTTGGATATTATTTCATAGAAAATAATAACTTAAGGACAAGCTTATATCATGTGAATTATGTGAATGATTTTTCTTACAATGAGGATAATTATAATGATGGCAAAGTGAAGTATGATTGTTTAGTGGCTCTTGAATCACATCATAGGTAATCATGTAAACGTGGTACAGCCTAAAGCCCTTCTGATGTATTTGAAAAATCTCTGATGTGTTAATTGCTTTCAAAACTATTCGTTTAGCCAACAAATACAGATCTCCTTTGATTTTACTTAAGGTCTGCTATTAGAACTCTCACAGACACCAAAATCAGAGTATGCTAATATCTCTATAAAATACAAAATAAAATTGTTTCAATTAATAAACTTTAATATTAATTAATTAATAGACTTTAATATTAATAGCACTATAAATACTACTATACACATTATATAATACATTGGCATCCTTTGGTTACCTCAATTTTTAAAATATTTAAAACTAAGTGTGAATTGTTTACAAATAATTATTTGAAGATGTACAGAAACTGAGAAAAAGATTTGCATACATATTTACTACAAATGCAAACAGATACACCTGGTCATTTCTGATCCTTCATTTGTTGGTTTCATTCATGCATGGGGAACATGCAGATGAAAATTGCAAAATTGCAATTACTAAAGGGTTAATTACATGAAGTTTATGTTGGGCTAAATACCTGATTTTATAAATAAAATTGTTTTTGTCCCTTCCTTCCTCCGTCCCTTTCTTTGTTCCTTCGTTCCTTCATGCCTTCCTTTTTTCCTTCCTTCTTTCCCTCCTCCATCATTCCCTCCATCTTTAACTCTCTCTCTCTATTTCTTTCTTTCTTCTTTCTTTCTTTTTTTTCTTTCTTTCTTTCTCTCTCTCTCTTTCTCTCTTTCTTTCTTTCTTCCTTCCTTCCTTCCTGCCTTCCTTCTTTCCTTTCTTTCTTTCTTTCTTTCTTTCTTTCTTTCTTTCTTTCTTTCTTTCTTTCTTTCTTTCTTTCTTTCTTTCTTTCTTTCTTTCTTTCTTTCTTTCTTTCTTTGTTTCTTTCTTTGTTTCTTTCTTTCTTTTTCTTTTTTCTTCTATTCTTCCTTTCTTTCTTTTACTCAGAATATTTCTTATGGCTATAGAAAAAATACCAACTTTTGTACTTCATGGTGTTATGAGTAATTATGAATATACTAGAATAATATTAATTTAAATAACCTATGTTATAACTTAAGACAAATTGTACTAAAAACAACTTCACAAAAGGTGGAGGATATACAAATAACACATTCCATGATATTGTTTATTTCCTGAAAGTAAAATAAGAATTTAGACATAATATTGTGTGTGTGTTGTTTTTGTGATTTGAACTCCTAAGGATATTGGTTTAACATTTGAGCCACAACTCCACTTCTGGCTTTGTGTGTGTGTGTGTGTGTGTGTGTGTGTGTGTGTGTGTGTGTGTGTGTGTGTGTGTAGTGATATGTGTGTGATTAATTGAGATGCGACTCATGAACTTTCTTTCCAAGGCTGCCTTTTTAAAATTTTTTTTAATTTTTTATTGTGAAAATACAGTACAGAGGGGTTACAATTACATGGGCAAGGCAATGAGTACATTTCTTATCAAGCATTGTTGCCTCCTCCTTTTTTTCTACTTCTCAACCCTTCTCATTTTCCCCCTTCCTGCCCCATCCACACCCCTTCAAGTTGTAAAGTTCGTTTTTCTACATAATGACTTGTACATTTCATTGTTGCAATGGGTCCACTTGTATCCTTATTTAAACTATAGGATTTTTCCCTTGCCCTCCATAAATCATACCAACATCAAATACAATGCAAGCAGGGGTTATACCATGGGGGAGGGGCATGTCTGTGACAAGCAGAATAGGTCAGATAAGTGGATGTTAGGTGAAATGAACCCCAGGATAAGTATTTAAATGTTTTTTTTTTCTTTCTTGTAATTGTTCCTAACATATTTATAAGATGATTTCTTTGTTGCCAAAGCTGGCTTTGAACCCCAGGTTCCTGAGTAGCGAGGATTACAAGCTTGAAAAACCCATATGAAGCACAGATATATCTAATAATAAAATATATTTCTTATTATTTTAATTCTACAGTCTCAATTTAACAAATTAACATTTAGATATTTATTTAGTTATTAAACCTGAACATGCACTGTGAAAAATAGTTTTCATTTTTATAAAAAATACACTCAAATGTTTAAATGTCAGAATCTTTGCACAAATTGAAATACTCTATTATTCAAAAGTGACAAAGGGATCCTTAATCAAATTTCTCATGTAAGCTAAAAGCAATAGGCTCTGTCAGGGTGAATGAGGCAATTTTTCATGAAATTAAATATTATCTACTGCAGTCACATGATTTTTTCTTCTATAAAACCTAAGCTTTTTTGACATAAAATATAGATTCATATGTTTTTTGGTTATATAAAAATTTTAGTTAATGGTCATGTATTTCTGAAGTTTGGTAACTAAGACATTTCAGAGAAACACTGAATTTCATGTATTTTATGTCAACAGTGACTTTTAGAAATTGAATCAATCTCAATATGACATAAAGCAAGATATTCCATGACTCATGCAATTATTTTTAGAATTGAATATAATTTGTTTTTAAGTGGTAGGAAATTCATATTATACCTACTCTATAGAATAATTAAGAAATAAATGATTGTGATAGTATTTATTTTTTCTTCAACTAGAAAGAAAGAACCTCACAATAGATGACAAATATTGAATGGAAATGTCATAAAATTATGAAAAATTCAAGTCATTATGAGTTAGATGAAGTAGTCATTTTTGAAGGTCACAAAATGAAATCTCTTGAAGCTTTATCTGTTAAATGAAATGTATTTGCACTCAAAATATTTCATTCATCTCTCCAGTAATGGTATAATCCAACCTCCTCGATTTCAAATAGCTTCTCTGATTAATTCAAGTAAATGTTTAGGAACAGAAGTTATCACAATTTATAGAAATATCTACCCAAAACTCTAGAAATTAAAACTGAAATCATAAAGGATTGGGATTAATAATTAGCTTTCACTATGTTGCCATAAAAAGGTGAACCCTCTCACGTGGCCATAGTTGTAGAGATTTGGTCATTGAGAACTTGTGATCAAAGAGAATATTAAGATAAGTACTTTCCTCCTCTTCCTTCTTTTACTTCTCTGTCTCCTTCTGCTTTTGATTTTCCTTCTCCCTCTCCCTCTTCCCCTCCTCGTGTTTCTCTCTTTCCCCACTCTGATTCCTACTTTTCTTTACTTCCTGGCTTCCATGAATACACATACTCCATCACATGTTCCTGACATGGGGTACTGTGCCACCACCAACCCAAAGCAATGAGGATAAGAAATAACTGAAATGTGTAAAATCAGAAGCCAAGATTAATCTTTCCCCCTTTTAAGTTAATTTTATAAAGTATTTTGTCATATTAATAGGAGACTGACCCAGCATGCTCTCATTTATTATAAGGGATAAGATTTACTGGAAACAATCTGACCAACATCACCCTAATGAAATGATTGATTAAATTAATATTATGTTAGGACAAATCTAGTTTAAAATATCAGATATACTTCAATAAGAGGCCAAAAATCACCTCTATGATTTCCTATGTGAAGACAGCAGAATACAATCTGTTCCTCAAGGAAATTGACCTACATATAATTGACAGCATTGTCAATTTCATAAATGATATAAGAAGACTGTAGAACAAATTACAACCTAAACTGCATGATATAAAATTTACTTCATCCCTTGTATTCTATCTATGTCTGGTTCCCAAAATGACTTGCATTTTATCATATTTTTAATTAACTTTAATTAGTTGTATGGGAGTTGCTCTTTGACAAAGCATTTAATGAATAGTGTTTAGTGAGGGTTTTTTTTTTTCTTTTTCTCTCCTGAGGTATGAACTCTGGGTCTGAATGCTGTTCCTGAGTGCCTTTGGATGAATGCTAGAACACTATCACTTGAGGCACAGCAGCACTTTCAGATTTTTCTGAGATTCAATTGACAATAAGAATCTCTCAGACTTTCTTGCCTGGGCTGGCTTCAAACCTCAATCCTCAGCGTCCTGATTATATAGGATAACAGGTGTAATGCACCATTTTTTTCTACTTGTCCTGGGGCTTGAACTCAAGGCCTTGGCAATGTCCTTGAGCTTCTTTTCCTCATGCTAGTACTCTATGAATTGTGTCATAGTGCCAATCCCAGATTTTTTGTTTATGAAGTATTGAGGAGTCAAACCCAGGGCTTCACACATTCAAGGCAAGCAATCTACAACTAAGCCACATTCCCAGCCCTATACAATGCCTCTTGATAATCAGTATCCCTCATCATTCTCAATCCTATCTCATCCCTCAATTTAAAGACTTTTGTAGAATATTCACTGACTCGCAATAGCATGTATAGTCACTCAGAAGTTATACCACGGATCATATTTTTTTGATAGTCTTATTCATCAACATACTAACGTTATGCATTATAGAATTCTGTGATTTTAAATTTTAAATTATCACTTAGATTCACCCACTACTATTCTAAAAATTTTCCTAAGGTTAATACAAATGCAATTTCTAATTCTTCGATAAAGTAAAATGATTCTTAGAATGTTAAAGAGTTGGAGTAAGACTATTACCTTCAGTTCTAGAACATTTTATCCTTACTACCCTCTGAAAATACTCCCATATTTATTACTAGTCACTTCCTGTCAACATTCCAACCTACCTCCCTTGAGCAGCTATTATTTCATATTCTTCCTCTACAGATGTGCCAATTTTAAAAAGCTCATATAATTAGAAAAGGTAGACTATTTTATCCATTTTCCCATGTAATATTACTCTTTCTAAAGTAAGTCCATGTAAACTTTTCTCATGGATAGAGCGTGTGTATAATGGAATAACATCCTGAATGGGCATTTAAATACTATATGATATGTTATTGTAAAAGGTTTTGCTATGTATATTCTTGTACATGTGTCTCATTGGACATATGTTGAAATAGAGGCAACTCTATATATAATGTCTTAAAGATTGCCAGTATGTTCAGCAAACTGACTATATCATTTTAAATATCAAACACAAATGTATAAGGATTCCAATTTCTACATAATGGTTGTGCAGGGGTATCTTATTGTTTCTATTTCCACTAATCTCTATATGTATGCAATGTCTAGGTATGTTATGATCTTTCCATATGTTCCTTGGTTGTTATTATATTACTATAGAGATATGTATTTGGATTTTTTATAACTTATTCAGGATGGTTAAAGTTTTCCATTGGCATTAGTATGCTTTTAATATATTTCTGATTCAAGTCTCTTTAAATATATTTATATGTATACACACTATATGTACATATGCATATATTTATACTTACATGTGTATATATACTAATACCTGTATACATATATAAGAATATACAGATGTGTATATACATGTATATACAGTTGCGGGTGGCTCACCCCTGTAATCCTAGCTACTCAGGAGGCTGAGATCTGAGTATCGTGTTTCAAAGTCAGACTGAGCATGAAAAGTCCATGAGACTCTTATCTCTACCACCAGAAAACCGGAAGTGTCACTATGGCTCAAGTGGTAGAACTCTAGCCTTGAGTTGAAGAGCTGAGGGACAGCACCCAGGCCCAGAGTTCAAGGCCCACAACCCCCACAACCACCACGACCAACAACAAAAAGAATACTGACTGAAAAATCAATAGTATTAAGCAGTCTTAAAGGTAGGCTCAAGTCTAAAATTTTAGTATAATCTTAGATTCCAGCAGCCTTCTAGACCAATGAGCTAAGAGCCCTCAGAATGTTGACCGAATGTCTTAGTTTATTTACATAATCACTATAAGTATGCATTTTCTCATCTCTTTCTTTCATTTCACCACAGAATCTGTATTTACCCTTTATGCCATACTTGAATACAAAAGCCTTTGGAAGATATTTATTAATTGGTGTATATTAATTGTATGGAGAAATCTTATTGAAATATTTTACACTTTCACATATTAATGAAGGGCCTGATTAATCTGTTTCTGGTTTCTGTCTTTCTCCATTCCCATTGCCTTTTTTTCAACTGTTTTGTGTGAATTTCTTTGTGCTATCTTCAAACATTGACAAATTGTATTAAAGTGCTGTTCACCCATCTTCACTGAAAATTATACAATGCTCAATATAAAAGCAAAAACCTAAAAAAATGGAGACATATAATTTTTGTGGATTGGAGGATACAATTGAGCAAAGATATAAATTGTCTCTTCCCTTTTTTTTTTTTTTTTGGTCATTCATGGGGCTTGAAATCTGGTCCTGGGCACTGTCGCTCTGCTCTTCAGTTCAAAGTGAATGCTCTACTCATTGAGCAACTGTGTCACTTCTGGTTTTCTGGTGGTTAATTGGGCATAAGAATCTTATGGACATTCCCATTCCAGCTGGATTTGAACCACAGTCCTCAGATCTCAGCCTCCTATGCAGCTAGGATTACAATCATGAGACAACAGAACTCAGATTCACAGATTTATTTATGTTTATGACAATTTCTAAAAGCACTCTTTTAGTCATTGACAAAGCAAAATAAGCTGGAATATATTTCTCTGTCCAATAATAAAACTGTTAGTGTAAAATTGTTATATTTGTAGAGGAAAGATTATACAGCTCAATGGGTATGTAGGGCACCAGATTATATCCACGTAAATATTATCAAGGAATATTTAGTTAGGGGTAAAATCAATCATTTGAGGATATTCTCTTTAATAATTGGTGATAGGTTAGACAGTATTTCAGATAATTAAAAAGTGAACATTTACTTAAACATAACAATTTATTCGAATGTTAACTTCAAGCAGTATTAAACCGTGGCATATAAAACAAAAAAAGTGATGTGAATTAAAGCAAAGAAATTTGCTTACCGGAAGTGGTGCTATGGCTCAAGTGGTAGAGCTCTAGCCTTGAGATAAAGAGCTGAGGGACAGCATCCAGGCCCAGAGTTCAAGGCCCACAACCATCACAACCACCACCACCACCAACAAAAAGAATACTGACTGAAAATCAATTGTATTAAGCAGTCATAAAGATAGGCTCAAGTCTAACATTTTAGTACTATCTTAGATACCAGCAGCCTTCTAGTCCAATGAGTCCAATTGTCAAGACATCTTTACAATTTGAGAGATGAAGCATTCTTAAATTTGACATTAAAATTATAGGAAAGGAAAACGATAGAGTTGAGCGCAACAAAGTGTAAAACAATTTAGTCTGTGAAAGCTCATATACAAGAAGTAAATAGAAGTTGGGAAGAGTTGGCTCATGTATCTTCTCCTAGCTCCTTGGGAGGCTGTGATTTTAGTATTGTTGATTGAAGGCAGCCCACAAAATAAAGTCTCTGAGAATTTTATCACTGATTAATCAGCAAAATGCCAGAAGTGAGGCATGACTCAAATGGTAAATTGTTTAAAAAATGCAACAAATCTCAGAGACCCTGAGTTCAGCCCCAGATGTGAGCAAAGATGATTACCAGCACCTTCACGGGACTCTGGGAGATTCAGAAACCCGGGATGCCGCGAGAATCCTTTCTCTGCAACATGAAACTTGGGGACAAGATGTGGTAGACCATCCTTCCTGGCCCCAGAGGGGAGGAGAGGAGGACCCTTGAGCAGGGCCTCAGCTCACTGGCAACCTTATTCACACCTGAGTGGGGAATTGAGTACCACAGAACTGGTCAGCTGCTGGACAGAAATCTTTGAGATGATAGGCATTCCACAGGCCCCAGAATCCAGCTAGTACATCATGGCTCACATCCTCGGAGCCAAAAGAGTTAAGTGTGGTGTCACCAGGAGGGTGGGAAGAGGGAGGAGGGAGAATTGTGGGAGAGCTTCATCAGGTTTTGCCCTCCACCCCCAGGATGCTTACCTGCATCGAATGGGACTTTTCTGTAGTATTGTCATAGGCAGATGCTCATATACTTACACAACAAACAGTTACAGTGTGCACCAGGCTTCTCGGGGGAGGGATCATAGATGAAACGATCCAGTGCTGGTTCCATAGCACAGGAAGAAACCTTGGATTGATCTGGATGCCAGTGCTTCACACCTGTCACCTAGCTACTTAGGAGGCTGAGATGGGAGGATTGAGGCTTAAGGCCTGGGCAGGAAGTCCTGTAAGACTCTTATCTCCAACTAAATACCAAAAAGGAAACACCAGAATTGGATGTGTGGCTCAAGTTGAAGTCTATTGGCCTTGAGTAAAAAGGCTCCTGGTCAGCATCCAGGGTCTGAGTTCAAGGCCCATGAGTGAGAGAAGAAAGGAAAAGAGAGTGAGAGGAGGGAAGGATTGAGTGAGAAAAAGAGGAACGGAAGAAGAAGGGGGAACAGGCAAGGCTTGGTTTGGAGTCCCTGGATCAAGGGAGCCAACCATTCACAATCTCTGTGGGAACAGTTTCAAAGATTAAACCCAGTATGTAGGATCAAGCCACTGACCTATCAGCAACTTCATGAAATCCAGGTGTTGTGTGGTCGCCGACTGCAGAAGGATGTAGACCCTAGGGCTCAGGGTGGGTCACCAGGTTTTAATCTCTCCTGGCCCCACCAAGTTTATTTTCTGGTCAGATAAGAAGAAAGGGTCCAACAGATAGGTAGGTGTTGGGGTGACAGAGTGTCAGGGGGGGCAAGGGATAAGAAGGAAGATGAAATCAGAGGATGATCCCAGGTAAGATGTGTCAGGACATTGGATCCATGATGTCGCCTGACAATCTAGACTATCAGTGATAGAGCCTTTGACCAACCATAGGGTTATTAAAAGTCTTGGTGTCTTGGGTTCACCATTGAGCACCTGGCTGTCGTCCACTGCCGGATGCCTGTGCAGTACAACTTTGAGGACTGGGATTTCCAAGGCTCAATCTGAAGATCACAACTCCAGTGTTCATTCCAAGACCAGAGACAGAGGTAAGTGTGCCTCTGGCAGAGGACAGTCAGGGAATGAGGGCAGGAGTCAGGACTGTGTTTCCAGGAGACTTCCTGTAGGGGGCGCTAGGACCCCGTGACTGCCATTCTCATAGGCAGATGTGGGTCTCTTTGCTGGTTCAGCATTTAGTCTAGAAGGCAGCTTTGGGATTCAGAGAGGGCAGGCTGATGGTGGGGCAGGGTTCTGTAGAGGCTGGTGGGAAAACAAGAAGCACTGGGCTCTGAGCAGGGTTGTTTCTTTGAGGATACTCACAACCTAGGAACATTCCTGCGATGGATCAGCCCTTTTCCCCTTCCAGAAAGAGACGGACCTAGAGCCTTCCAGTCTGCATCTCTTGTCCAAGAAATGCTTTTGTTCCTACATCCTGTGGTTGGATAACTAGAACTCACCTCACTGCCCAGTGTTGAGGCAGGACAGTGAGAGATACTGAGTCTTTCATAAGGTCAGGGGATCTAAGTATGAGATTGTACTTGAATGCCCTAACTTGGCTCATGGTCAGTCCCATCTAAGACTGCCATGACGTAGGATATAGAATCTAGAGAATCAGAGCCGGATGGGGTCTGTTCTGGAAGTCTTGAGTATTATGTTTGAGCTTTGAGCTCCTGTGTGCCCACCTGCTTCCCTTTCTTGGGTGGGTTTTTGCTAGAAAAAGCTTGAAACTAAGGACTGGGTCCTATCCCTTGTCTCTTATGCTCAAAGCTATCACTATCATTTGAGCCACAGCTCCACTTCCAACTCTTTTGGAGGTTTAATTGGAGATAAAGGGTTCTCATGGACTTTAAAGGTGGCATCCAACTGCAGTCCACAGATCTCAGTCTCTTGAAGGGATAGGATGACAGGCATGGACAAATATGTTTGGCCTGTTGCCAGTAGCTCATAGCCGTCATCCTAGGTGTTCAGGAGATGAGATCTGAGGATCACAGATCAAGGCCAGCCTGGTCAGAAAAAACCCTGAAACATTTTTTTTCAACAAACCATCAGAAAATTGGAAGGGGTGGCTCAAGTAATTGAGTGCTTACCTTAAGCTGAAGAGCTCATGGATAGCACCCAGGCCCAGAGTTCAAGCCCCACAACAGAAAAAAAGAAAGTAAGACATATTTGCCTGCAAAGGATGGTGGAGGTGTGGGGGAAAGCGGGGTGTGTGCTGTGGTTGGGAGACCAGGTTCTGGCCTCACTGTACAGACATTTCTAAGAATTCCCCAAGTTTGCTCCAGTTTGAAGCCACAGCTTCAAGAGGACATGGCCTGTGGCAAGCAGGGAGTGGGAAAATGGGTGCAGGGGTGAGAGTGTGTTTGTATTCTCTCCATTGAAGGATGAATTTGAGTGCTAGGTGTCAAAGTCTCAAAGAAGGGTTGCAAGAAGTTTGTGGCCTGAGGATATGGCTTTCCTCTGGGTATATGAAGGTGGCTGAAGCCTGAAGACACTGGTGCCTCACAACTGTCATCCTAGATACTCAGAAGGCTGTGATGTGAAGACCATGGTTCCAAGCCAACTCGGGTAGAAAAGTCTGTGAGACTTGATGTCCAATGGACCAACCAGAGAACAGGGCGTGGTGCTGTGGCTCAAGTGGGAGAGTGTTCACCTTCATCTGAAGAGCTGAGGGACAACACCGTGGCCCAGATATCAAACCCCATGACCAACCACAAAAAAGGGGTGACTACGTTTTCTGCATACCAGTGCATACGGTAGGATATGCCATGCTGGTCTATGAGACATTCCAGATATGTGAGAGGCTCAACCTAATGGAGGGAGTTTATGGTTCTGTTCTCAGGGACTGCTGAAACCTTGGGCTTTTCATGTGTGTGTGTGTGTGTGTGTGTGTGTGTGTGTGTGTGTGTGTGTGTGTGTGTGTGTGTCTGTGTCTGTGTCTGTGTCCGTGTCTGTGTCTGTGCATGTTTGAAGGTAGAAGAACTGGGCCTGGGGCTGGGATGATAGCTCAGTGGTAGAGTGCTTGCCTTGCATGCCTGAGGGCCTGGGGTCTATTCCTCAGCACCACATAAGCAAAAAGAAAAAAGCCGGAAGTGGCGCTGTGGCTCAAGTGGTAGAGTGCTAGCCTTGAGCTGAAGAGCTGAGGGACAGTGACCAGGCCCAGAGTTCAGGCCCCACAACTGGACCCAAAAAAAAAAAAAGAACTGGGACTTGAACTCTAGGCCTAGGGGCTGTTCCTGAGCTTTTGTGCTCAAAGCATGTGCTCTGACACTTGAGCCACAGCTCCACCTCTGGTTATTTGGTGGTTCACTGTAGATAAGAGCCTCAGAGACTTTCCTGTGCAGGCTGGCTTTGAACAGTGATCCTCACACTTCAGCCTCCTGAGTATCGAGGATGATAGACAGGAACCACCTGTGCTGGCTTTGTGTGTGTGTCTATGTGTGTGTGTGTGTGTCTGTGTGTGTGTGTCTGTGTGTGTGTGTCTGTGTGTGTGTGTATGTGTGTGTGTGTAGAAGTTGGTTGTAACAAGGAGCATTGGACCTTTGGTAACTTCTAACCGCAATCTTTGGGGTGTGCATGGGCTTTGTGACTGAGGTCTGGGGGCCTGGAAGTGTGAGATGCTTGAAGGGGACTCAGCACCGTTAAATTATAAGACCAATGGATCTTTGTGCCCTGGAAGTGTCTACTCCCTTGGGCCTGGTTGGTGGCAGAGGGAGCTTGGGAGAGTCTGGGGGTGAGGCTGCAGGGGATGGCTCCCCAGGGGGACAGAGACAGCAGCTTATTCTTGACCACAGTTGAAGTTCTGGGTTGGGCATTGAACCATCTGACCTCAGTATAATCACAGGACAGTTATGAGGAAATAAGGGGTCAATACAGGGGGATCTCTGGGGCAGGGCCAGGCATAGAGGGAGTGGTCATCAGATAAGGTTCTTGGCAATTCTGTGAGCATATGACAGGAAGATACCTGGAAAGGGCTCAAATGGGTCCTGTTATTTATCGTGCCACAGGTATGGGATTATGAAACAAAACATGGCTTTCTTTCATCTTTACCCTATCCACGTGAGGAAGGGGATCCTTCACTGTTCAGTTTTGCAGCTGGGGAAAATGAGGCATGGAGAAGCTGGGTGACCTACTCATGACCCCCAACTGAAAGAAAGCTCGACCTGACTTCATTGCCATGCTCCCTAGGACAATGGGTGCTATTCAGTCCACTTCTTGTGGTGGGAAGTCCACTTCTTGTTAGCCATGAGGCTTGAACTCTGGGCCTGGATGTTGTTCCCGTGCTCCTCAGATCAAGGCTAGCACTCAACCACTTGAGCCACAGCACCACTTCCGGTTTTCTGGTGATTCTTTGGAGATAAGTGTCTCACAGACCTTCCTGCCTAGGCTGGCTAGGAACCATGATCCTCATATCTCAGCCTCCTTTGTAGTTACCATTATAGGGCTTAAGTGTAATTCTGACATATTCTCTCTCTTTCTCTCTCTTTCTCACTCACTCTCTCTCTCTCTCTCTCATAGGAACTCTCTGTCTCTCTCTCTCTCACAGGAACTTGTTGAATGGGTGCTGGAGGAGGTTGTCCAGCGTTGCCATGTGGCTGGGACCCGAGGTGACCCTCTCATTCTGGAGGTAGGCTGTGGGTCAGGAGCTTTCTTGCTCAGGCTGTTGAACTCACTCTCTCAAGCAAGCCCCTCTGTGCCTGGCATAGACCGTGATGTTTATTCATTGTCAGTTCATCTGGTGAGTCCTTTCTCACTAACCTCTTCTAAGACAGTTAAAGGAAAGTGGATGAGGAGGCATCACGTTGTCCAACCGCACAGCCGAATCCAAGGCCTCTGATCCCACTGTCACCTATCTGGCCACACCCTGATTATAAGAAAATGAATTCACTCTATGTCTACTTTGCTTTATTGGGGTGTGTCGTTTCAGGGAGGGGATGTGATGTGCAGAGAAAAGATCCCAGACCCGATACCTCCTGGGGGATATTTGTTCTGGTGACAGAGCCAAGTCATTGCTATGCATAAGGAGGAAGCCGCCATCAAACTGACCCGGAACAATGCTCAAAGGTAGGTAGGCTGTTGAAGTATCAAACACACTCGAGTCTGCTTCACACTCACAACAACGGTGATGCAGTGAGAGTGGCCCGGAAATGGCCCCAGGGGATTATAAATGGATGGTGGTGGTCAAGTGCTGGTGGCTCTAGCCTGTCATCCTGGCTATTCCGGAGGCTGAGTTCTGATGGTCGTGACTCAGAGCCAGCCAAGGCAGGAGAGTCTGTGAGATTCTTATCTCCCATAAACCACCTCACCCCCCCCCACAAAAAAGATATATATGGTGCAGTGGCTCAATTTGTAGAGCCTCAATCTTGAGTAAAAAAGCTCAGGGATGACACTGAGGCCTTGATTCCAATCCCTGGGACTCACAAAAAAATAAAATGAATAGTGGGCATCTGTTATCTCACTACCAAAGTACTTGTAGCCAAAGGTAAGGGGCTTGCCTTGATGTTCTTCTAAACCTCTCCTCTCTATTATCTCTCCCAGCTTCAGTTGCAGGATAGAATTCAGATCATCCCACTTGATGTGACCTTATGAACCCTCCCCTACCAGCCTTCCTTGGGGTGGAGATCATGGATGTACTTACTACTGGGAGAATGAAGCACCAGAGAGATGGGGGTGGTATCCCTGAAACTCATACTCTCAAAAACACACTCACCTAGGCCAACTCAGACTAGCCTTTTCCAAAGACATTTTATCTCCTTGGATTAACTGACCTAGGAGAGGAACTTGATCCCCTGTAAATGACTATTTTAATTAGGGCTTGCTAGTTGACACGAGATAAACAGAAGCTCAAAAGAAAGGCTCTGGTGCCTGTCATATCTGGCTCAGGCTCATACCTGACATACTGGCTCCTCAGTAGGCAGAGATCTGAGGTTCAAAGATCGAAGCCAGCCATAAGCTGGAAAGCCAGTGAGACTCTACTCCCTGTGGAACCACCAAAATGTTAGAAGTGGAGCTGTGGCTCAAATGCTGGAGCACCAGCCTTGAGCAGAAAAACTCAGAGAGGCAGCTCCCAGATCCTCAGTTCAAGCCCACACAAAGAAATGGCCTCATTTCTTCCCACAGACTGCATGGGCCTTGAGTGCCCTCTCGTGGAGTGTGATACAGCACCAGTCCCTGGGTAGTGTTTCGGAGCCTTCAGAAATTGGGTGGTGAAAGCCAGGCTTTCCCCTTTGAGCGCTCTCAATCTACACCAGCTGGAAGGAAAAGCATGACAAGGCCGGCACTGTGTAGAGTTGAGAAGATACCCCCTTCCAGTCCCCCCTCCCCGCCAGGGCAATTGGAGCGGGCTTCTTAAAGGCAGCACTTAAAAGGGGGTCTTTCTTAACAAGGAAAATCTGACAGGAAGCACAGATTGTAAAGATGCTGTAGATAAAGGACAACATATTGGAGCATGTTCATTTCCATCCAGGGCTGCTGGTGAGAAACTCAGTACAGATGTACAAGATTGTCCTGAGACAGGCCCAAGAGGTCACATAAGAACACTATCCAGGATAGGGATTGTGTCTTAGCAGTAGTGGGCTTGCCTAGCGCAAAGGAAACCGTGGGTTCAATTCCTAGGTACCGCATACACAGAAAAAGCCAGATGTGGCATCGTGGCTCAGGTGGAAGAGTGCTTGCCTCAAGCAAAGGAAGCTCAGGGACAGTGCCTAGGCCCCCAGGCCATGCCCAAGGACTGTCAACATAAAACAGCACTCCAAGGGACATGGGTGATAGGTGGATTATTATGCCTTGTAGCTCTTAGTAGATCCATCCATGTGTCATGTCTCCTTCTTTGACAGAGGTGAGATGGACAATCCTTATGCCCTGGGCACCCCTGGAACCGGTTATCGGCAACCCTCCAAACATCTTCCACTGAAACTTGGAGGAGCTGGCCCCAGAAATCCTCAAGTACCATTTGCATGGGGCTGGGTTATACAGGCCCCAGACATCCTAGTGGGTCTGATCTGCCCTGGAAGACCAGGCCATCCAGAGGAGGTGGATGGGAATTTAGAAATGAGTAGTGATGTGAAGGGGGCCCTTTAATGCCCATGTCCCTACCCAGATTCGGAGCCTCCCTGTCTCTGAATGACATAGCAGAGTGTCTAAGTGGTAGTTTCTAGAGGAGGACTAGGTGGCAATTCTAAAGAATGAGACACCATAAGCCCTGTGCTGGTGACTCACACCTGTCATCCAGGCTACTTGGGAGGCTGAGATCCAGAGGATCTTGTTTCCCAGCCCAGGCAGTAAGCTCCCATGAGAGTCTCATCTCCAATCTCCAACCAGAAGTGGCACCATGGCTCAAGTGGTAGACCACTGGCTTTGAGCAAAAAATCATCATCTGGGACAGTACCCAAGTCCTGAGTCCAAGCCCCTCAACCACGAAAACAAGAAAGATACCCCTTGCTTGAAAGAGATGGTGAAGGAGTGGGGTTTCTGTGGTTGGGAGACCAGGTGCTCGCTTTAGTGTACAGACATTTCTAAGAATTCCTCAGGTTTGCCCGAGTGTGAAGTCATAGCATGGTGGGCGTTACCTTACCAAGAACTCCAGAGGTTGTGGCCTGTCTTAGGCAGGGAGTGGGAGAATGGAAGCAGGTGTGGGAGGGTAGTGTCAATTATATTCTCTCCACCCAAGGAAGAATGATTTTGGATGCTGGTGTCAAAGTCTGAAGTGAAGGGTTGCATGTGCCTTGTGGCCTGACAAGTTGGGTTTCCCCTGGGTGTAAGAAGGTGGCTGAGGCTGGGAGCTGCCATTGATTCACACTGTCATCCTAGCTACTCAGGTGGCTCAGATCTGAATATTATGGTTCAAAGCCTGCTTGGGCAGGAAAGTCTGTGAGACTATCTCCAGTGAACCACCAGAAAACCGGAAGTGGTGCTGTGGCTCCAGTGGTAGAGTGCACACCTTCAGATGAAGAGCTGAAGTCTGCGTGAAGGCCAAAGTTCAAACCTCATGACCTACAACCAAAAATAAGGTGGGTGAGTTTTCTTCATAGAGGTGTGTACAGAAGGAAACGCCATGCTGTGTGATGAGCCATTCCAGATGTGTGAGAGGCTCTGTGTTTAGTCTACATTTGTTCTGGGGACAGTAGTGCCATCTTCTCAGAGTTTGGGATGTTCAGGTACTCATGGACTGCTGAGGCCTTGAGCTACCCACGTGTGTGTGTGTGTGTGTGTGTGTGTGTGTGTGTGTGTGTGTGTGTGTGTGTGTGTGTGTGGTGTGTACTTTCCCCTCATCTTTCTCTGTCCACTTCCTGGGTGGTTGTCTGTCTCTTTCTGACCTTGGATGGTGCCACTGCTCCATGGCAACCTTGCCTTTAGTCCCCATCAGGGTCTACCATGAGTCCTAAATTGCCAGAGACCTACACATTCCAGCTTTTCTTTGGGGCCCAAGTCCAGCTGTCCATATCTTTGTCTGCCTCCAGGGGATTGTGGGTCTGCAGGGCTGGCTGGCATAATTTCTCACCTGCCTCTTGAGGTGGGGGACAGGTTCATTCATGCGATGTCCTGTCTTTTCCTCAGCTGGGCCTCTCGCTGCATGTCCTACTTCTAGAAGTCTGGCAGTGGAGTGGGGGAAGGGTGCTTGCCAGTGACTCTGGCCAACTGAAGCTTGATAGCTGACTAAAGGCTGCCAAAGCAAGGTGGATTTGGGACTAAATGGGAGGTGAGGCCAAGGTGGGTTGGAAGTATTGGTCGGTGTCTAGGAAATGTCAATGTACGTTTCTGAAGGCAAGTATTTCTTCCAGCCACAGCTGGGCCTCTTAGGTCCTTCTAGACAATTCTGGATGGCCAGAATACAGAGGGACAGACTTTAGATTCCAGGGCCAGGGAACTGGGGGATGAGAGACTGGTATGGCCAGTACCTCAATGTTCTGGGGTATTAGCCTTGACCTGGCTATGCCCCCCTTTTGTAAGTTCACTTCTTAACCCAGTGCTGGCCACACACGGCCACTTGTGATGTGGAAGTGGCAGGAGCAGAAGTGAGATCTAGGAGGACCAAAATATGGATTTATGGCCTGATTGGGGTGGGAGGGTGTCTTAAAAAAATCTTAGAGCTGGAACTCAGAGCTTGGCACTGTCCCTGAGCTTCCTTTGCTCAAAGCTAACACTCTAACACCTGAACCACAGCTAACCTTTCATCTTTTTTAGTAGCTTAGTAGACAGAAGTGTCTCACATATTTCCTGCCTGGGCTGGCTTTAAGTTGCCACCCTATGAGCTCAGCCTCTTGAATAGCTAGGATTGCTGGTATGAGCCACTGGCATCCAGCTGCACGGATGTCTTTTCATACTCTCTTCTGTTCTAACAGCTGTCTACTTATGCTGGTCTAGATCTCTAACCTCCATGTCAGCTCCCATCAGCCCCTGATTATGTGGAGAATAAAAACCTCAAACCTGATCCCATTTCTTTGTTCTCATGGGAGGAGGTTATGTTTTCTCTGAAGCCTGGGGCAGGCGGGGTACTGTAGATGGGTGCTCAGCTGGGAGAGAGGTAGTCTGTTTTAGCCAAGAAGGAAAGTTTGGCCAGATGCTAATAGCTCATGCTCTCATATTCCTAGCTCCTCAGGAATCTCAGATCTGAGGATTGCCATTCAGAGGCAGCCCAGCTCAAAATGACTGTGAGACTCTTTTCTGCAAATAACCACCCGAAGGCTGGAAGAGAAACTGTGGCTCAAGTGGTAGAGTGCTAGCCCTGAATAAAGAAAGTGAGGGAGAGAGCCCAGGCCCTGAGTTCAAGCCCTAGTACCAAGATGTGTACTAGAAGGTGTGCATGGGAGCGCGCACGCGCGCGCGCACACACACACACACACACACACACACACACACACACACAGAGGAAGGTGGTAATGATGAGCTGAGCTAGAACTGGGGGCAGTCTTGAGTCATATTCATAGTAAACTCTCAAGCCAGATCAAGTGGTTTGTCCCTAAGTCCTTCTTGGGCTGAGGGGTTGGGCCATGGCACTAAGTTCCATGGAACCTGCCCCTCCATCCATACACAGGGCCACAGGACCAAGGGAAGGACACTAGGGACGCTCCTTTGTGCTCAGCCCACGATTGCGGACCTTCTTCTGTCCCCTTCCACCCCCTTGCACAGGTGAGGAAAGCAGTGGTCTGAGCACTGGGACTCCTGGGATAGGGACTGATACAAGCAGCAGCCAGCCAGCTGTGGATTCCGGAGCCTACAACCTTTCATGAGCTCAACTCTCACACCTGCCCAAGGTGTGCCTGACAAGCTCACACTCTTGTGATGACCGCGTGAGTGGACACTACCTGGTGTGACATGTTGCAGCTCCTGCTCCTCCTGGCCTAGAACCGTGGTCTGAAACATCGAATTACTGCTCAGATCGAAATTGCACATATGACAGATGCCTTTCTAATGAGGTCCATACCCCAAGGCTTGACCCTTCTCTGGTACTGTGGCCGCTCTGTAGGCAAAGGCCTCCAAACAGGCTCCTTTCAAGACTTGTAGGAGATCTAGACATTGGAAGACCCTTAGGGGCCCACTGGAAAATACTTTTCCTAGAACCACAGAGTTAGACCAACCAGGCTAGGTGTTGGTCATGGGGCTTGAACTCTGGGCCTGGGCACTGTGCCCCAGCTCTTCAGGTTACCACTTGAGCTACAGAGCCACTTCTGGTTTTCTGGAGGTTCCTTGGAGATCAGAGTCTCCCAGACTTTCCTGCCTGGGCTGGCTTTGAACCACAATCCTCACATCTCAACCTTCTGAGGAGCTAGGAGTACAGATGTGAGCTACTGGGGCCTGGCTGATATGGCCTTTTACCACAGTGGACTAGGAGCTCTTGAAAGCTTTTCTTTATTTTTTAGGTGCCTGTACTGGGGATTGAACTCAGGAGTCTGGGCTTTGGTTTCTTAACTTTTTTCTCTCAAGGACAGCTCTTTACCAATTGAGCCACAACTCCATTCCTGGCTTTTGGTAGTTCATCGACAAGAAGAGTCTCACTAATTTTCCTCACCTGAGCTGGATTGACCCACTATCTCTATCTCAGTCTCCTGAGTAGCTAAGATTTACAGGGGTTGAGCCACTGGTGACCTTGGGCTAGAAGATTTTCATAGGCAAGAGTTCTTCTATGCGTTTGTACTGCCTCCTCCAGGCAAAGGAATTCTGAGGGTCAGGAGCTGTGAAAAATAGGATTCCAGCCACCAGAAATGGCAGGAGTCCATGGTGAAAAGCCAGCTATTCTCCCGGGCCCCATTCTGGGACCCCACCCTCTGCCCTGTGACTCAAGGTACAAACCTTGGCCCAGCCTTGAATGTCCTGACAGACTCTTCTGAAGCCACAGAACCTTCATTCCACCCACATCACCTGTTCTACAGCACACCTCAAGACCTTTGCCCATGCTATACCTTCTGCCTGAGGCTCTCTGTCCTGGATCCACATCTTAGAACTCCTGTGGAATTTTGGCATTGGTTATATCACCTCCTGGAGCAAGTCTTATCTTCCCTTATCCCTCTTTTTTTTAATATGGAGTTGCTAGAGATGGAACTTGTGCAGGGTGACTGGCAAATGCTCTATCTTGATGTGTGTGTGTGTGCGCGTGTGTGTGTGTTGTGTGTGCATGTGTGCCAGTCCTAGGGTTTGAATTCATGGCCTGGATTCTATCTGATCCCTGAGCTTTTGTGCTATAGGCTAGCACTGTACTATTTGAACCACAGTTCTACTTCTGGCTTTATGGGTGTTTAATTAGAGAAAAGTGTCTTATATACACTTCCCTGCTTCCAATTGGGATCCTCAGATCTCAGCCTCCTGAGTTGCTTACAGAGGTGAGCCACCAGCAACTGCCCTCTACCTTACCTCTTACCTATAACCATGGCCCTCCTCTGAGTCCCACAAGAATACGTCATACCAGGCTCATTTTTTTTCTTTTTGCCAGTCTTGGGTCTTGAACTCAGGGTCTGGGTATGTTCCTGAGCTTCTTTTGCTCAAGTCTAGCACTCTATCACTTAAGCCACAGTGCAACTTTTGGCTTTTTCTGTTTCTTTGGTACTGAGGAATTGAACCCAGGACTTAGTGTGTGCTAGGTAAGCACTATACCCCTAAGCCACATTCACATCCCAAGGTTCACTTCTAACAAGAGTTATGAGGGTGGGATTTATTGGCATACCCCTTTTGGCATAGAAATTGCTGACTATTTAATATCTTTGCCAAGATTTGGGACCAGCCTGAGACTCGGCAATGAGGAATGATAAATGAGTGAGAGCCACCAGGCCCAGAGGTCTAGACTATGGAGCCAGAAACTTCGACAACTCCTACAGTCTAGGAACTGTGGTCTCCCTTTAGGCAGTGGCTGGCTGCTAGGTGTCCCGATGGGAGACTTCAGCCAGAACATAAGTCTTCAGCTATTAAATGGCAGAGAAGGATGCTTTGGTCAAGCTGTAGGCTCAGACTGAGTACTCTTCAGGGCTTGTCCCAACTTGACAAGGTTGGGAGGCTGGCCATGGGCAACCTGCTGAATGTCCATCATCCATACATCATGCATCCATATACGGAGACATGGAGTTATTGCCTCCTTTTTTGGGGGGGGGGCAATTCCGGGTTTGTACTATGAGCCTAGGCCCTGTCCCTGAGCTCCTTTTGTTCAAGGGTAGTGCTCTGCCCTTGAGCCACAGCTCCATTCATTTTTTCTTGTGACATCTTAGAAATAAGAGTCTCATAGACTTTCCTGCCCCCGCTGAATTCAAATTGGCATTCTCTACATCTCAGCCTCTTGAGGAACTAGTATTACATGCAGGAGCCCATGGCTCCTGGGTTTCTATTCTTCTTGTTGTTATTTTTTATAATTGTAACAATCTGAAATCTTCATGGTGTCATTCCAATGGTTTGCATTCAAAGTAAACTACCCAGGCCTGGAGTCCAATTGATAGGACTGCCACCCACAAATGGAAGGAGATCCTTCCTATTCATTGGAATGTTAATGGAATATTATCAAAGTAATAAATTTGCAGTTAATCCATGATTCTATTTTAGAATCCCACACAAAAATTATTGGATTTATATCTTCCATTCCAGAACTATGGTATAATTCCCTTAATAGAAGGCTATTGACTAATTTTTAATTAATGCTTTTATAAGTATTCAGCCTTGATACTTCATTAAATGGAGGCACTATTTAGTAATGAATAATTGGTAATTATATAGATATACATATATAATTTAATATCCTCACATTCCATCTCTCTGTATGCATATCTATATCCACATATCTATCTATCTATCTATCCATCTATCTATCCATCTATCTATCTGGCACTCCTATGGCTTTATCACAGGTCCTCAGAACTCCTGGCAGCTCAGTTTGCCGGAGGATGGTGTGCTAAGACTGTGACCCCATTTATGGATTGGCCATTGAAGGCTGTGAGTTGAAATCCCAGCATGGCCAAAAATTTATTCGTGGATTAAGAAGCCAATTTTGACATATTTATTTTTTCCTTCTCTGAGAAAGTCCTGGGTCTCAGGATGATGCATAATCCATATGCTGATATATCCTATGTGATATGATGTAATAAAAGAAATATTATATGTGTAATAACTAAATAAATAAGAGTGATAAGCATCATACACAGTAAACCTATGCATGTAAATAGATCTCATATATTAATATTACTTTTTCCAGTGCTGGGGCTTCAATTCAGGCCCTGAGAACTGCACTGAATTTCTTGCCTTCAAGCATGGTGAGCCTTTGCCCTTCACCCACGGTGCCACAGAATTAACCATACCCTGAGTTCAAATACAAGGCCTGCCAGGAAAATGGGGCAAATTCCAAACCATGGCTTTATTATTGTTATTATATTATTATTAGCCGAGCACAGGGCTTGCACTCAGGTCTTGGCATTTCTGTCACAGCTGACCCTTGTAAAAGAGGACCCGAGTTCAAATCTTGGGGCTGGCAAAAAACAAATAAAAAGGAGAAGCATAAAACTGAGAAGTTCAAGAAGGTGGTTTTACTTTTTTTTCCTTTGTATTGTGACCATCCTGGGTCAAAATGACCAGTCCTAGAAAGTGTACATTACCTTGCATTGCTGATGTTTGGCAGGCTATTAAGGAAGCCATACTGAAACTGGCAACTTAGTTCTGGAGGTCAAATCCCAGGATTGCCACTAATGAATGGCAGAGATTCAAAGAAACTCATTCCCATATACATCCATACAAATGGAATGTTATAAAAGTAACAATTAAATTGGTAGTGTATGATTATATTATAAAATGATACACAACAATTATGCTACATTGACTAATTTTCAATTAATCCTTTATTATGTATTCAATCATGATAATTAAAAAAGCAAGGAATAATTTAATTGGCAATAATCGGTAGTAATATTGTATATGCAATTTCATAGTATACAAACATCTGTCTCTTGTTTGATGCATCTACATCAATCTATCTATGTATCTATGTATCTATGTATCTATGTATCTATGTATCTATCTATCTATCTATCTCTCTATCTACCAATCTACACATTTATCTGTTTATACACCTGTCACTACTGAGGCTCAGTGATTGAGTGCTCGCCTAGTACATGCAAAGTCCTAGGGTCGATTCCTCTCTACTGTGTGCATAGATAAATCTGGAAGTCGTGCTGTTGCTCAACCAGCTGAGCACTAGCTGAGCATAGAAGCTTAGAGACTGTGTGTCAAGACTCTTACTCAAGACCCAGGAATGGCACCAAAAAAGATAGAATGTTCTGACTGCAACTATATAAGGATATCACTGCAAATACCTCATCACAGAGCAAGTCTGGAGTCTCGTGCAGACAGCTGCTGTCTCACCTGAATTAGCCAGAGGTAAACCGTTGCAACCCAGCTGGACGGAACCAGATGCTGCTGGTTCACTCACTCCTGTCATCCAAGATACTTGGGGGCTGAGATCTGACACTGGTGAGTATAAAACCCAGCCCTGGAAGGAAGTCTGCGAAACTCTGAGCTGTGGCTCAAAGTGGTAGAGCTCTAGCCTTGAGCAAAAGATCCTAGGACAGTAACTAGGCTTTCAGTGCAATCCCCGTGGCTGACTCCACCTTCCCACCAAAAGAAACCCCTCTAAATCATTAGATGTGAACTTTGTGTGGTTTGTGACATGTCTCTGAAAGAATGGTGATATTGATGACAGCACCCTAATTCTAATGACAGTGTGTGGGATACAGCTATGTGATGAGTCCTTCATGAGGTTTTGTGTGCTGAGTCCTACTTTCATCTGGTTCTTGTAAGAGCTCCACAAGTCAGATGATTGTACTGTAGAGAAATTTGAGGCTCAGATATGTCCCCACGTCAGGGCCAAAATTATGTTTGTACCTAACTCTAGTGAGTTGTCTCCTGCAGAAAATTGTTTGGGTTTCTTTTTCTCGGTCATGAACCTTGAAGTCAGGGCCTAGCCCTTGACCCTTCCCTGTTGGGCTCATGGCTAGCCCCCTACCACGTGGAGCCAAGGACCCCCTTGCAACAGAGTGTTACAGTCTAGGTATCTGTAGCTGAGGTCTGTCATCCTGCCTACTCAGGAAGCTGAGATATGATGACATCAGTTCCAAAATATCCCAGACCCAAAAGATCCCATGAGACTATTATCTCCTTTTCACCACTTAGAATCATGAACTGGAAGCTGGGAGCCAGTGACTCGCACCTGCCATCCTAGCTACTCAGGAGCCTGAGAGTTGAGGATCACAGTCCAAAGCCAGGCTGGGCAGGAAATTGCTTGAGAGGCTTTTCTCCAGTGAACTACGAAAAACCTCCAGGGGTGCTGTAGCTCAAGTGGTAGAGCGATTGGTTTTAGCTGAAGAACTCAAGGACAGCACCCAGGCCTAGATATAAATTCCTCCAACTTCCAAAAAAAGAAAGAAACCTGAAGTGGAGTGCTGGGAATGTGTCTTAGTTGTAGAGTGCTTTGTCTGTATGAATCCCTGGGTTTGATCCCTTAGTATCACATACTAGTAAAAAGCCTGAAGTGGTTGTGTGGCTTAAGTGATAGAATGCTATCCTTGTACCGGAGAAACTCAGGTCCAGTGTTCAGTTCCTGAGTTCAAGCTCCAGGAGAAGTGTATGCACACACATACATGCACACACAGACACACAGAGACATACACACACAGATACACACAAGCACACACATACACACACACAAATACAGATACCAGAAGTGAAGGTGTGACACCTAATGGTAAAGCACTGAGCTTCTATTCTGAGCTCATGGTCAGCTCTCAGGCCCTGTGTTCAACCCCAAAACCTACCCATCCGGGGCCCAACTAGGAGAGGTCAAATGTTTCAATACCTGATGATCACCACCAGTCCTAAATGACAGGGAGCATTGTGATATTACACCCATGCTTAGATATAGCAAGCTTCCAGAAACCAAGAAAGCCACCATTGCCAATAATGAATCATTTCATTAGGTTCAGCTCCCTTGTTTTCTACCAAAAGGACCCTTGAAATAATTGTAGCAGGTTATTTCAACACTGGAACATAGTTTAACAAAGACAGGATAAATGCAGGGAACTTGGCCTGCCACAGGAGGTGGCACAAATGAAGGCTTCCTGTCAAAACAGCACTGGGGAGAGAGATAGCTTGGGGTACAAAGAGGACTTTTTCTCCTGGCCTTTAGAGCCTGCCCTCACTCCTGCTCACTAATTTGCCAGGATGGAGTTTTTTGGTACAAAGCTCTACTTGAGTGAGGCCTTTTGTTGGGCTGTTCCAACAACGAAGCAGACTTCCTCTAGCACCCTGGGGTGTGCAGAAAACCTCTGGCTACACTGGGAACAGTAAGGGGGGCCGTGGAACATGCACTGTCTTGAAAGGATCGTCTGTGCTATGAAATCATTCTATTCAAAGCAAATTTTCTAGCTGGATGCCTTTCATCATAGGGACTCTAGACCTTTACTGATAGAAATGTATGCGTACATACATGGGGAAACATGGAGTTAATTGTTTTTTATTTTGCTTTTTTTTTTTTTTTTTAGTCAGGTCCAGGGGTTGTATTATGAGCCTAGGCACTGTCCCTGAGCTCCTTTTGCTCAAGGGTAGGGCTCTTCCCTTGAGCCACAGCCCCTCTAATAATGAGTTTTTATTACTTTGATCCCTCAGAAATAAGAGTGCTGTGGACTTTGCTCTCTTGGCTGAATTCAAACTGGCATTCTCTAACTCCCAGACTCCTGATGAGCTAGGATTACAGGCAGGAACAAATGACACCTAGCTTTCTTTTCCTCTTGTTCTTTTTTTCATTGTGACAAACTGAAATCTTCATAATGTCATCCTAATGGTTTGCATTTTGAAGTAAACTACCCAGGCCTGGAGTTCCAATGCCAGGGCTGCCACCTACAAATGGAGGGAGATCTTGAGAAAGTCTTTCCTATTCAAGTGAATGTTTAATGGAATATTATAAAAGTAACAATTGAATTTACAGTTAGTTCATGATTGTTTTATAGACGGCCACACAAAAAGTATTGGATTATGTCTTCCATTCTAGCTATTTTGTATGATTCTCCCAATTAAAGAATACTGACTACTTTTCTTACATTAATGCTTTAATAAGTATTCAACAATAAGGGGCTGGGAAGGTGGCTCAGTGGTAGAGCGCTTGCCTTGCATGGCTGAGGCCCTGGGTTTGATTCCTCAGGACCACATAAGCAAAAAGAAAAAAAAAGCCGGAAGTGGCACTGTGGGTCAAGTGGTAGAGTGCTAGCCTTCAGCTGAAGAGCTGAGGGACAGCGCCCAGGCCCAGAGTTCAGGCCCCACAACTGGACCAAAAAAAAAAAAAAGTATTCAACAATGATACTTCATTAAATGGAGGCATAATTTAATAATAATTCATAATATATATATAATTTAATATCCTCACACTGTCTCTCTCTCATATATATTTCAAACTACACATCTATTTATCTATCTATCTATATCTATATCTATATCCATATCTATATCTACACCTATATGTATATCTATCAGCCACTAGTATGGCTAGTTCCAAGGTCCTCAGAAATGGTTGGCAGCTCAGTTTGCCAAAGGCTTTTGGACTACAACTGATCCTTTCTTGAATTGTGCATTGTGGGCTGTGAGTTCAAATCCCAGCATCGCCAAAATTTTATATGTGGAGTCAGAAGCCAATTTTTACACATTTTTTTCCTTCTCTGTGAAAGTCCTGGGTCGCAGTATGATGTATAATCCATATGCAAATAAATCCATGTGATAAGATGTAATAAATGTAATAAATGTTATATATTTAATAATACTAAATAAAATAAAAAATATGGGTAATAAATGTCCTATGGAGTAAGCCCATGTTTGTAAATAGATCTCATATATGAATATTATTTTTTTCAGTGCTGGGGCTTGAATTTGGGCCCTGGAAACTGGGCTGAAATTCTTGTCTTTAATGATGGTGAACTTCTGCTCCCCCAAATGCCACAGAGTAACCCAGACCCTGAGTTCAAATCCCAGGCCTGCCAGAAAACTGGTGCAAATTCCAAGCCAGGGCCTTAATTTTTTTTGGCCAGGCCTGGGGCTTGAACTCACCTCTTGGTAACTCTTCCTCACCTTTGATCATCCTAGGCTGGGGTGTAGCCTCTGGACCCAGAGCCCATCCTGAGACCCTAGGACTCGAATTCAAATCTTGAGACTGGCAAAAAAAAAAAAAAGGAGAAGTGCTGGGAAGGTAGCTCAGTAATAGAGTCTTGCCTTGCATGCATAAGACCATGGATTTAATTCTTCAGTACCACATAAGCAGAAACAAGCCAGAAGCAGTGCTATGGCTCAAGTGGTAGAGTGATAGCCTTGAGCTGAACAGTTGAGGGACAGCACCCAGACCTAGAGTTCTGGCCCCAAAACCAAAAAGAAAAAAGAAAAAAAGAGAGGGGGAAAAAAGGAGAAGGTTAAAACTTGAAAGTATCAGAAGGCGGTTTTACATTGTTTTTCCTTTGCATTGCAACCATCCTGGGTCTAAATGACAGGGTTCGGAAAGTGTACATGACTTTGCACTGCTGAAGTTTGGTGGGCTATCTGGGAAGCCATAGCCCAAACCAGCGTGTGAATCCCAGGATTCCCACCTATGAATGGTGGGATATCCTAAGAAATGCATTCCGATATACATCCTTATGAATGGAATGTTGTAAAGTAACAATTACATTAGTGTATGATTATATTATAAAATTATACACAATAATTATACTACATTGAATAATTTTCAATTAATACTTTGTTATGTGTTCAACCATAATATTTCAATACAGGAAGGAATAATTTATTGATAATTGGTAGTAATATTATATATATACTTGAATAATATACAGACATCTCTGTCTTGTTTTATATACACACACACACACCTATATATATATATATATATATATATATATATATATATATATATATATATGCTGTCAAGCAGTTGAGCACTGGCTTTGAGAATGAAAGTTTAGGGACTGTGTCTAGGCCCTTACTCAAGCCCCAGGACTGGCACCAAAAACAAATTAGAATGTTCTGTCTGCAGTTATGGAAAGCCAGGAATTCAAATAACTCATCACAGAGCAACCTGGGAGTCTGAAACTGACGGCTGTCATCTAACATGATTTAGCCAGAGGCCAACAGCTGCAGCCCAGCATCATGGAACCAGACACTGCTGGCTCACCTCTAGCTGATCAGGGGGTGAGATCAGACACTGGGGGTTGAAAACTCAGCCCTAGCAGCAAGTCTGCTAGACTCTGAGCTGTGCCTCAAAGTAGTAGAGATCTAGCCTTGAGGAAAAGATCTTAGGACAGTACCTCCAAACTATGAGTGAAATCCCTGAGGCTGATGACACTCCCCACACAAAACACCCCTTTAAACCATTAGATGTGAACTTGTGCGGTTTGTGAAGTGTATCTGAAGGAATGGTGATACTGATGAAAGCACCCTAATTCTAATGACAGTTTGTGGGACATAGCTATGTGATGAGTCCTTCCTGGGGTGCTGGGTGTTGAGTACTTCTGGGTTGTTCATGGGGTACTGAGTGCTGAGTCCTTCACAGGGTGCTATGTGCTAAGTCCTTCATGAGTTGTATTCTTTCATCTGGTCCTTATAAGAGCTACACAAGTAAGATGATTGTGCAGATAAGAAAGTTGAGGCTCAGATATGTCCCCAAGGCAGGGCCAAATTTATATATGTACTAAACTCTAGTGACTGTCTTCTGCCTGCAGACAGTTGTTTTGGTTTAGGTTTCTCCATCATGAACTTTGAACTCAGAGCCTAGATGCTGACTTTCTTCTTGGGCTCAACGCTAATGTTTTACCATGCTGAGCCAAGGACCCACTTGCAGCAAAGTGTCATGGCTTAGATGTCTTTAGCTTAGGTCTATCATTCTGCCTGCTCCAGAAGCTGAGGATCTCATTTCAAAACTATCCCAGATCACAGTCCAAAGTCAGCCTTGGCAGGAAATTCCTTGAGATGTTTATCTCCAATAAACCACCAGAAAGCCTGAAGGGGCATTGTAGCTCTTGTGGTAGTGTGCTAGACTGAGATGAGGAGCTCATAGCCAGCACCCAGGCCCAGACTTCAACTCCTCCAACTTACAAGAAAAGAAAGAAAGAAACCTGGAGTGCTGGGAATGTTTCTTAGGGGTAGACTGCTTTGTATGTGTGAAACCCTGGGTTTGAATCTTCAGTACCACATTCCCTACAAAAAAAAGCCTGAAGTAGCTGTGTGGCTCAAGTGGAAGAGTACGGTCCTTATACAGGAGAAACTCAGGTACAGTGGTTAGGTCCATAGTTCAATCACCAGGACTGGTGTATGCGTGTGTGCACGTGTGAGCACACACACACACACACAAACACACACACACATACACACATGGAGCCACCGATGCCAATAATGAATCATTTCATTGTGTTCAGCTCCCTAATTGTCTGCCAGAAGAACTGTTGAATTAATGGTAGCACTTTGTTTCAAAACTGAAGCATAGTTTTACAAAGACAGGATGAGTATAGGGAACTTGGTCTGCCATGGCAGGTGGCACAAATGAGGCTTCCAGTCAAAACAGAGCACTGGGGAGAGAAATAGCTTGGGGCACAAAGAGGGCTTTTTCTCCTAACCTTAACAGCCTGGGCACACTCATCCTCACTAATTGGCTTAGATGAATTGTTTGTTACCCAGATGCACAAGAGTGAATCTTTTTGTCTGCCTGATCCAACAATGAGGCAGATTTCTTCCAGCAACCTGGGGTATGGAGACCCCCTCAGGTTAACTGGGAACAGTGAGGGGAGCTCTGGAACATGCACTGTCTTGAATGCACACTCTGTTGCTAAGAAATCATTCTATTCAAAGCAAATTTCCTAGCTAGTTGCCTTTCTACATAGCAACTCTGGATCTTCACCAATTCAAATACATGCATACATACACAGACACATGGAGTTACTTGCTCTTTTTTTGTGGCAGGTCCTGAGGCTGGAACTGTGAGTCTAGATATTTTCCCTGATCTCCTTTTGCTCAAGGAAGCATTTCATTGTATCTTAAACCATGATTACCCTAGGTTGGGATGCAGCTTTTACACCCATAGATGAACCAGGGATCCTAGGACCCGAGTTCAATTCCCAGCACTGGCAAAAATAAAGCAAACCAACAAAAATGGATGAGGAAAAACCAGGTAATTTTACACAACAGGTTTACTTTTGTTTCCTTGGCACTGTGACACTCCTGGGGCTCAATGACTTGGCTTGAAAATTGTATGTGACCTTGCATGGATGAAGGCTGGGGGGCTGTCAGTGAAGCATGAGTCTAACCCACATAGCTAGGCCCTGAGATCGATCCTAGGCCTGCCACCTACACATGGCTGAAGATCTTAGGAAACTTGTTCATATCTATAGGAACACTAATAGAATGTTTGAAATGTACTAACTGAAGTACTAATTAGATAGTCATTATAATATAAGATTGCATGCAATAAATATAGGTCATTGATTAATTCTTTATTAAGTATTCTACTGTGATTAATTAATGGAAGCATAATTTTAGACCAAATAATTGGTAGTAATAGCTTATGTAAAAATAAGATATAGACATCACTCTTTATATAGGGTTATACCCTAGAATCTACATAAATGTCTCTCTGTAAACCTTTGTAGATGCATATACATATGTTAATACACACACATGCACACCCACCCACACACACACACACACACACACACACACACACACACACACTGCAATCTAAACATCTATCTGTTTATATATTGGCCATTCCTAGGCTTGATCTCAGGTCCTCAAATTTGCCCAGTAACTTCACTTGCATCAGACTGGTGTGCTAACATTTACCCTTTCATGAAGTGGGCCTGTTAGACCCTGAGTTCAAGTCACAGAACTGGCAAAAACTTAATCCTGGTGGAAAAGCCAATTGTCCCACTTGTTTTCCTTATCAGTGAAAGTACTGGGCCTCAGGAATGATGTAGAATACATAAGCAAATCTATGTTTTATGTAATAGGATGCAAAAAATGTTATACGTCTTATCATACTCACTCAAATGCATAAGAAATAAAACATAAAAATGAATAAACTAACTGCAACATGCAGTAAACATGTGCATGTAAATATAAATCAGGTATTTAAAATGTATGTGAATATTATTTTTGAATTCAGGCCCTAGGAACAGGCCTTTCTTTCTTGTCTTCCAGCACGGTGATCTTCCCATCACCCACAGTGCTGCAGATTTCCCCAGACTCTGAGTTCAAATCCCAGGCCTGGCAGAAAAAATGGCAAGAATTACAAGCCAAGGATCCTCATAATATTTTAAATATTTTTAATGTATGTATGTATGTATGTATGTATGTATGTATGTATGTATGTCTTTTTTATTTTGTAAAGCACAGGGCTTGAAGTCCGGTCGTGGCAATTGTACCTCAGCTTTGATCACTCTAGGCCTTGGTTCAGCCACTGGACCCACAGTTGCTGATGGGATCCTAGACACTCAGGCCTTTCAGGGAAAAGAATGCACAGAAAAAAATGTGGCTTTTTTACGTTTTCTTCCTTTGCACGGTGACCCTCCTGGGTCTGAATGACACTGTTGCAAAGGGTACATCACCTTGCATTGCTGAAGGTTGGTGGACCATTAAGGAAGCCATAGGCCCACATGGCAACATAGGACCTGACCAACCAATGGCAGGAGATATTAACAAACTGGTTCCCTTCCATAGGAATAACAATGGAATCTTGTCAATTTTACAGTTGAATGAGTTGATCGTGAAAGATGCTCCTATAAAATTAGACAGCATGATTTCACGAGTCTGATTGATTTTATTTAATATTTATTAAGCATTAAAAGAATATTATTATTTACAGGAATGCAATAATTTTAGGAAAATGATTGATTTCATTAATAGTTTAAGGATGAAAAAAATAACATTAACTACATGGACGCATAATATATACCCAAGAATTGGTAGGAATGTAGTATATAGAACTGAATAATGTATAGACATCTCTGGCACTCTATAAAGATATATATTTATTAGTGTACTGTCATCTGCATGTCAATCTGTTCATATTTTTTTAACTCCTGGGCTCAATCTCAAGTCCTGGGAACAGCCTGTCTGCTCAATTTGCCCCAGGAGGGTGTGTTCACACTCACCCATTCATGAATTTGGCCCTGTAGGCCATGAGTTCAGATACCAGAACTCCCAAACAATGAATCCTTGAGTAAGACGCTTATGGTGACACGTTTTCTTTTTCTGTGAATGTCCTGGGGGTCAGGTATGAAGTGGAATACATATGCAGGTGTATTTCCTATGTAATCAATGTAACCAATGTTCTATGTGCCATAATAGTCAATAAAATAAATGGTCAATACATAAATAAAACAAAAAAAATAACTACACCAAATGGAATATGGAGTCAACGTATGTATATAAATATAAATCATATATGTAAATTGTACATGAATAGGTGGGGATAGATTTCAGGGCTAAGAAACAGAGTTGAATTTCTTGACTTCAAGGAGGCCAGCTTCCCCTTCCTACACAGTACAACAGTGTTACTCAGACCATGAGTTCAAATCCCAGTCCTGGCAGAAAAATGGCACCTTTATAGTATGTGAGGCCCAATTCTTAGGTATTTCATTATTACTCCATTTTATGAATGTGATTGTTTAAATGCTTAATAAAGTATTAAATAAAATTGATTAGTGTCCTATAATATAATTGTGTATAATTTTATCCTAGAATCATTCAAGAACTGCCCATTCAATCATGACATACATCACATTACATTGGTAACCATATGGATAGGACAAGTTTCTGAGGATCTCCTGCCATTTGGAGGTGGTAGGACCAGTATTCGAACTGTGGGCTCCAGTTCCCACCACTTAAAGCCCAGGATAAGGAACTCACTGGTCTGTCCAAGAACATCAGCAAGACCAATGATTAGGCAGGCACCAGTGGCTCTCAACAGTCCTCCTTGATACTTACAAGGCTGTGATGGGAGGATCATGGTCAATGTCACCCTCAGGAGGAACGTCCTTGAGATCCCTGTCCAACTTCAGTGCCAACAAAGCCAGAAGCCCTGTGGCTCCAGTGGTAGAGGGCCAGCCTTGAGCAAAAACAGCTCACATACTGTGCCCAGATCCTGAGTTTATGGTTCGGGACTGGCAACAAACAGACATAAACAACAATATGTGCAGCCATCCAGCTAAAGTGGGTCTCCCTCTTGTCCCCAACAGAATGGGACAGAGTTCCCTGGGAAAAGGGCTGAGAGAGCCGCTGTCAACTTGACTCTGCCCATGGTGATTGCATCACAGGATTCTAGCCACACCCCCATTCTTTCATGTTCCTTTCTGACCAATGGGATACAAGAATGGTGGCAACGCCCACATTCCAGGATGCCTGGTAGCACCAGGATTCCCTCTTTTAGTTTACACTACTACCAACAGTTAAGGAAGGTAGAGGTGGCTGAGTGGTGAACAAGAGACTCAAGGCAATTTTAGAGTACAGTAGGAAATTGACATGCCCCAGTCCCTTCCCCCCCCTTCCTGTGGTGCTGGATTTCAAATCTCAGCTGGCCTAAGGCCCTGACCTGGTCCCTGCCCTGGGTCCTCTGCTCTGGGCCCATGTGTCTGAAATGCCTCTGCCATCCCTGCTCACTCTACCTGAATCAGCTGCCAACAGCTTCTCCCAACAGCACAGGTGAGTGGCTGCCCCAACACCATTCCCAACCTGGGTCAGAAACCCCTCTGGGAGCACCATGACCCCCTGCTTGTTTCCTCTCCCTGGTTCTGAGGAGCCACCTTTCTCTCTTGTGCATTTCTGAGAAACAAACAATATATGCTCAGGCTGGGCTGAACTCAGGCTGTCCTCCTGTGACAGGCATGCTCCAACAGACCTGATCCTTGGTAGTTGGGATGTTAGACATGTAGAGCCATGCTCAGTCAGCAGTTAGATGGATTATTACCAACTCTTAGTCCATGGCAGCCAGTTCTTGACCACAGATAAAGCTCTGGGTAGGGCCGCAACCATTGGAACTTAGTCTCCTCACAGGATAGTTGTGAGGAAACAAGGGATTTATACAGAGGGATCTCTGGAACATGGCTAGGAACAGAGGGAGTGGCCTTCAGGTAAGGTTCTCCACAATTCTGTGAGCATATGACAGGAAGATACCTGGAAAGGTCTCAGGTGGCTCCTGTTATTAATTGGACAACAGGTGTGGGATTATGAAAGAAAACATGGCTCTCTTTCATCATTACCCTATCCCCATGAGGACGGGTATCCTTCACTGTGTTGAGTTTTGCAACTGAGGAAAACAAGGCATGGAGAAGTTGGGTGACCTACTTATGACCTCAAGTTCAAAGGAAGCACGGCCTGACTTCTCTATCATGCTCCCTAGGAAAATGGATGCTATTCAGTCCACTTCTTGTAGTGGGAAGTCCATTTCTTGTCAGTCATGAGGCTTGAACTCTAGGTCTGGGCACTGTTCATGAGCTCCTCAGCTCAAGACTAGTGCTCTACCACTAGAGCCCACAGCAACACTTCCAGTTTTCTGGTGGATCTTTGGAGATAAGAGTCTCACAGACTGTCCTTCCCAGGCTAGCTATGAACCATGATCCTTATATCTCAGACCCCTGTGTAGTTGGGATTAG
The DNA here is from genome assembly GCF_019054845.1 of Dipodomys spectabilis. Lineage (NCBI taxonomy): Eukaryota > Metazoa > Chordata > Mammalia > Rodentia > Heteromyidae > Dipodomys > Dipodomys spectabilis. The sequence goes on from NW_024870905.1 coordinate 7,866,092, forward strand.
AGTTCTGAGCCACCGGCACATGGCTTAACTGTACCTCTCTTTCACATGAACTGGTTGAATGTGTGCTGGAGGAGGTGGCCCATTGTCCCCATGTGGCTAGAACCCATGGTGGCCCTCTCATTCTTGAAGTGGGCTGTGGGTCAGGACCTGTTTCGCTCAACCTGTTGAAACAGCTACATGACGTAAGCCCCTCTGTACCCTGGCTAGACCATGACGGTTATTCATTTTCCATCCAGCCTGACTGGACTTCTTGTACTGTTTTATACATCATTTTCTAGCACCTGGACAAAATTATGATACATAGTTACAGAATCAAAATGTAATGCCATCTTAAGAAATTCGTTTAGGTTTCTGGGAATGTGGCTTCATGGTATGGTGATTGCCTAGCATGCATGAAACCCTGGGTTCAATTACCCAATAGCACATAAACAGAAAAACTCTGGAAGCTGTGCTCTGTCTCAAGTGGTAGAGTGCTAGCCTTGAGAAAAAAAAGCTGAGAAATAATCCCCTAGCCCTTAGTTTAAGCCCGTGGACTGGCAATAAATAAAGTATTCAATTTTTTTCCTTCATGTGACTGTTTCTAATATATTTATGATTTCTTTGTTGCTTTGTATGTTCCCCCACGATATAACCCTTGCTTTCACTGTATTTAATGTTGGTATAATTTGTGGAGGGGAATGGCAAAAACAAATCGTTTAAATAGGGATACAATTGGACCCATTGCAATAACGAGAAGTACAAATCGTTATGTTGAAAAACGAACTTTACAATTTTGGTGAGGAGGTGGTAAGGATGGGGGGTTGGTAAGGGATAGGAAGGGGAAACAAAGAGGAGGCAACAATGCTTGATAAGACATGTACTCCTTATCTTGCCCATGTAATTGTAACTCCTTTGTACAGTATTTTCACAATAAAAAACCACTTAGTAAATGCAAAATAAAGAAACCATACTTTGAATGTATAATTGCTCCTTCCATACTGACACCTGACAATAGTCCCTTATTCATGTACTTTACTTATATTAGCATACTCTGTTGAAAAAAAAAGTTTTAGTAATTAGGTCAAAGCAACTAATGCCAGGAATGTGCTTAGATGTCAGGTGAAGATTAATTCTGGAAATTCAAAGATTCCAGGATTTTGTGTGGTCACTGCTAATCACATAGAGAAGCATAGTCTAAGTGACATTTGGAAATCTTTTTGGTCAATCTTGGTACCAAAAACGCAGAGGCTAATTAACAGTTGTGACAGAAGAGAAGGAATAACTCGATGGAAGGAATAAATGATAGTAATTAAGGTGTACCAGAAACTGTTCTAGAGAACCATTTTTTGTTATTGAAGAACTAGTGATCAACTAAGCTTATTCCTCATTGCCTTTAGAATTCTAAATTTCATAGGCTACTTCTTAATCTCGGTGTGATAAATGTATCTCCTTCTATGCTGTTTTTCCTACTCAATCTCCTTTGCTTTCTAAAATCTCAATCTTTCTGTATTTCTCTATGAACATTTCCTGATACTAAATACACCTATACAGATGGCAGAGATGCTAATGTAAGGGTCCCATGAGTCATTAATGTAACAACATGGAAAAGGAGGACATATTTATTGCTACCTCAGTTTTTCGGAAAAGCTGCAATGTCATCATTTGGTTCAAAATTCCATGCTTTGTCTACATAGTGTCATTCAGTGCACATAAATGCAAATATGAGCCAGGTGTTGATGGTTCACGCCTGTAATGCTCGCTACTCAGGAGGTTGATACTAGAGGATTGTGGTTCAAAACCAGCCTGGTCAGGAAAGTCCATGAGACCCTTTTCTTCAATTAACCATCAGAATCCCAGAAGTGGTGCTGGAGCTAAAGTGGTAGAGTGCTCAACTTGAGTTGAAGAGCTGAGGAACAGTGCCCAGGATCAGAGATCAATCCCCACGACCAACAAAAAAAGTGAAATGTGCCTTTAAGTTTCCACAAAAGGAACGACAAGTTCAATAATCTTTCCAAGCAGAAAAAATAATTCCAAAATGATTCAGTGTACCTACTTTTGCTGAGTTATTTAAGTTATGGCTTTTTTTGCTGGATATATTCTCATCTTTTAAAAATTGTCAAATACTAGCTTTACAATAAACTCCACCTAATATTTCTCATTTCAAAAGAGAAGTCTATACAGTTGATATCACATAGCTTTCTGACTATCTTAGTTCAATGTCAAACCAGGCAGTAGAGTCTGTCAAACTCTTATCTCTAATTAAACACCCAAAATCCAGAAGTGGAGTTTTGGCTCAAGCAGTAGAGTACTGGTTTGGGGGGCAGGTGGGCAGGAAAGGAAATCGTTCAAGTACAGGGTCCAGCCTCTGGGTTCAAGCCCCACAACCAGCACAAACTAAACAAACAAGCAAAGAAAAGCAACACAGATATTTCTTTGGGACCCTCCTTAAAAGAGTACTCCTGTAAGAGAAGAGGCTCCTTTGCTAATCATACTCACTGGATCCTGCTTTTTGGAATCTTTATTGCTATGGAGAACTCAGGACCAGACTAAGGAATTGATAACTGACTCCTGCAACAAAAGGATCATTTCAGGAGTGAAATATCCATGCATAATGCAATTTAAAACTTCCATATCTTTGTTTCTTTGCAGTAGAACACTTTTAAAGCAACGTTATTTCTTTCTGTTCTATGCTGGCCTTCAAATAGCACATTATTTCTTTTTGTAATACTCAACTAAATGTTTACAGAAAAGTTTTATGTGAGTAAAGAACACACTCGAAAAAGTCAGGGACAGAGTTTCCTTTAAGCCTTGGGATTGTTTTCTTGTACAGTAAAAAGGAAAGTACATATTAACTTGAACTTTGTCATTCCTCTATGCTCCATTCCTCTCCTGGGATCAGTTTTTACATCCAGTAACTGTTACTTCCAGTAACAACCAATGGTGCTGCTTGAGGTATAATGAACAGGATTCATCATAGGATACAATTGGATTTAAAATACTTGTCAATAAATGTAACACACACCATCAGCAGAAGCAGGGACAAGAACCACATGATCATTTATATGGATGTAGAAATAGCTATTAATAAGCTCCAATACCCCTTTATGATTAAAACTTCTTTTTTTTGAAACTTCTGAGAAGCTAGGAATGCATGCAACTTTCCTCAATATAATACAAAGTATGTGTATGACAAAGCATGTACCTAGCATTGGACACAGGAAGACATTAAAATCTGGAATGAAGTCTAGACTAAAAATCTTCTACACAGCTCTTTAAAAACCACTTGACCCACACCTATTTTCTAATAAAACAATTGCTGATACCAGAAAAGTCTTATTTATTTTGCCTGCATCTGTTGCTTAAAGTTTTGTGATAAGCTGGGCTTCTCAATGAACTCTAAAGCAGAAATATTTGTCTTGGAGTCTGTGGACGCTTTAAACCTGTGTTTTAATTCACAATGTTACATTAAATGATTTAAGGGTTTTGTATCATGTCAAACATCTGTGGTGTAATGAATGATCTTTGTTAAACATGTATTTATTCTGTAAAGTACCATAGTCTTTTTATGTGTAGTGTATTTAAGTATATATATATATACATACACAGTATGTATATATATATATATATATATACATATACACATTTAAGTATATATATATATACATACACAGACAGATTTGTGTGAAAGATGTGCAATAACAAAGGTGTATGTACATATTCGTTTTTTTTTTTTTGGAAACTGGACAGGAGTCGAAATGGCGTGTTTGTGTTTTGGCAGAGGAGAATTACACATTTTTGCCTGCATGGCATCATCATTAGCGTAAAACAATTTTAATGCTACACAAATCTTATGTGAAGAAATGAATGGTATGATCTCATTTTCTCTTGGGTCTAACATAAAACAATCACTCCATGTGAGTGAAGCCAGACCCAGTTAATGCTAGTCTTTCATGTGAAATGTGAAGCTCCCACGTTGCCTTTTTCTGTTGGTGTGATAACTAGTAATTGGTACATTGTCACTAAGGAGCTATTTCTCAACATAGACCATGTTAATGCTATACCACTGTTTAAAGGGCTAATTTCACACCTTCTTAGCCATGAATCTGGCTTAGAATGGACTTCTCTGTGCAATTACTTTTGGCTATTGGAAATCCCTTGCCTCCAGTTGTTTTTGGGTACCAATGACTCCATTGACCCCAAGAGTTGAAGGGATGACTGGGATTTCGTCTGAGACAGTGGTGAAACTCCTCCCCAGGCTGAGGGGATCAAGAGGTGCTTTGGAGGAACTTGGCACCATTTGAAATTGAGTAGCCACTTGAGCCAAATATAAAATTGTATTTATAGCTGACAGACGCAATTTGAGCCTTCAAATTTGTGGTTATTCTATTGTAAAGTAATATGTTGTTTGTCTAGCATTTATTAGATTTTTATGCGTATGTATTTTCACAATGTGCTCCTCAGTTTGAATTAAACCAGATTTTGCAAACTCAAAAAAATAATAAAATAAAATCTGGAATGAGTCAAGGATGTCCACTTTCTCTCCTACTCTTCAATATAGTAGTGGACATTCTAGCAAGAGCAATAGGCAAGAGAAATCATAAAGGCGATCCAAATAGGGAAAAAGTAAAATGATCCCTTTGTACAGATGAAATGATCCTGTATTTAGAGACCCTATACCTTCCTTCCGCAAGTTAGTAAAGGTGTTGCTAACCTTTAGCAATGTAGCAGGGTATGAAACCCACAAGAACCAGTAGTTTTTCTGTGTTACCAACAATGGGAACATCCAGCCTGAAATCTAAAAAACCACCTCATATGCATTAGCCTCAAAATCAAATCACATCTAAACAAAACAAAACAACAACAACAAAATTAAGAATTAATTTAACCAAAAATGTGAAGGACCTCTACTGGGAAAACTTTAAAAATATAAAAAGGGAAATTGAAGGAGATTCAAGGAAATGCAAAGTCTTTCAATGTTTTCACAAATAACATTGTGAACACTGTACTACTGCCCCCAAACAATTGACAATACAATGCCCATCAAAATCCCAACAATATTCTTCAATGCAGTAGAGAAAGAAATCCAAATTTAATATGAAATTACAAAATTACAGATGAAAACGTAGGCTTAGAAATGAACTCATGGGCCCATAGTCATCTTATACACACACACACACACACACACACACACACACACACACACACACACACACACACACAAAATGGAATTCTATTCACCCATTAGAAAGGATGACTTTTCACCAGTCTTAAGAAAAATTAAAGGCTTGGGAAAATTTTACTAAGAGAAAGGAATGCAGACTCAGAAAATACAGGTTTCATGGATTCATTAATTTATGGTAGCTAGAAGGTGCCTACAAATCTACAAGTAAACAAGACAGATTCTACCTCTTCCCAATTAGAATGGCCATTATGAAGAAAACTAATAGAAAATGCTGCCGTAGTTATAGCCAATTGGGAACCTCCCTGGGCTGGCTTTGAACCATAAGCCTCAGATCTCAGCCTCCTGAGTAGTTAGGATTACAGACAGGCGTGAGCCACCAGCTCCCGGCTCCAATTGGGAACTCTATTAAACTGTTGGTGAGAAATTAAACTTGTTCAACCCCTCTGGAATGCAGTATGGAGTTTCCTCAAAAGACTAAACATAAATCTCTCTTATGAGCCCGTAATTCCCCTCATGGGCAGAAATCCAATAACTAAACAAGCTCACACTAACGCTACAAGCATAACCATGTTCAGGGCCCAGGCCCAGAGTTCAAGGACTGGAAAAAAATGTTACCACTGCTGGTATTTGATCCCAAAAATATGAACGTTTTGACATGAGATAACATATCATTCTATTTGCAGTAGCTAGGACAGGATTTAAATGATGTGGGTGATAAAATGGCTTCCTAGTTGAATGTTAGGAAAAGATGTAGGCAGTCCAACAAAAGGGAGATTTTTTTTTTTTTTTGGTGTTTGTCGAGGGGGTTTAAGTCTGGGCTTGTGTACTGTCTCTGAGCTCTTCAACTCAATGTCAGTGCTCTTCATCTCGAGCCACAGTACCACTTCTGGTTTTCTGGTATTTAAATGTAGATAAGAGTCTCAGGGACTTTCCTGCCAGGCTGGCTTTGAACAGCAGTCCTCAGTTCTCAGCTTCCTGAGTAGCTAGGATTACAGCTGTGAGCCTCTGGCACCAGGCAAAAAATGGGAGATTTTTATAAAAGAAAATCCCCCTCTTCATCTATGTCTAAACCTCAGATATCACTATTAGAACACTTCACCCTCAACTCATTTCAGACATTTGTACGTTTTCTCTTTTCCTTCATGTGGGAATACTGCAGTAAATATCAACTCAGCTGTGGGCCTGGATCAATTGTATGGTAATTGCTAGCACCTAAATCAGAAACTTTTACAACAAAACAATTAAAACCCTCATTTGGAATTTTTTTTTCTCTTTTTATTACAAATCTGTGCTTGATTCCTTCCTAATGTGATAATGGACCTCGTACAGACTGATGACATTTTCTTTCTCTTCAGCAATTGGCCTTCCCCTAAATATAGTCAAATATTTAGGAATGCAAAGATTTCCATTGAAAATTCATTAAGCTCACCTCTAAGAGAATGCACATTTCTGGAATTTGGTCTGCTGTCTTGTTCTTATATGCACAGGCTTTCTAAGATTTATTTGCTTTACAAAGAATTGTGTTTTCCAATCTTCGTGTGACCAATTTTAGTCTCTCTGATCAGTCTTTTGACCCTCTCTCTGAAGTCTCATTTCAGTCTGTCTCATAAAATTATATTAGTTATCAGCTAAATGACTCTCAGCTTCTGTATTTTGCCTGACTTCATGTAGGCTGTGATAGTTGCCCTAAATCGCTTTGCCTACTGGTGTTTTGTTTTGTTTTGTTTTTAGAGGTCTAGGATTACTATTCAAGGTAGTAGCTTCTCGGGGCCCCATTGATCCCCAGGCCTAGAGTCAATGGGTTTTTCTCCTAAAGATACAAAGAACAGCTGAATGAATTCCTGTTTTAATTGTATCAAAATGAGGCTATCCGGCATCCTTGCAAAGCCATGGATAATCCAATGTAACCACTTACAAAAATGGTCTATCAAGATGGCTTCTCAAGGTTGACTGTGAAAAAAATGCTCATTTCCAAGTCAACACCATAAAACAGATCACATCCCTGGGAGCAGACTTTTGGAAGGACGGTACCTCTTCCTTCCTTCTCTTATGATAGACCAAACCATAATATTCTGCAGTTGTGGTCAGCCTTAAGCAAATTTTCCCTAGAATATTCTGTAGTGTAAAAGAGGACTAACTATCAAAATAAAGGTGAAAATACTTGTCTACTACACACTGAATTATCTATTTTATATCTGTTGTTATTTTCATTACTTCAAACATATGGATAATTTAAACTTGGGATTAGACAAGTGGCAAAATATTAATAGCATAAACATTCAGTTTACTTTCGTATATTCAATATAGTACACTTAACCCTCTATGGAAAATTAAATCCAACTGTAGAAACAATCGCAGAAATATAAAATAACCCTCAATATGTATAATCAAGCACACATACACCATCAACTATCTACTCAGAAATTCAGTCTCACTATAAATATTTATTTGGTAGAAAACAATAAAAATTTAATTAATGAATTTGACTTTTAAGTATCATCTGAAACACTCCTCATATATGCAATTTTATATAATTTTATAGATTTCACCTAGACAGGAATTTAACATACATGTAGACATCAAATTTCCACTAGATGAGAGTATTCAAATTTAAGCTAGATGAGAGTATTCAAACTCTGATGTACTGTGTGGTATGAATATTACCACAGTGCTGAACCCTTCCACCTAATACCAAGTCATGTGCAATAATTTATTATTTGATGTTAAGATGAGTGCTAAGTGTAGAATACACTTTGAATTATTACATTAATTCACAGAAATGAAACAATAATGATATGTTATTTGTTTAAATTCTAATGCTTCTCAATTTTACAATTCATGAAATATATTATTAAACTTAGTTGCCCTTTCTTTTCTATAGGTACTGAAATTAAAATTATATATTAAACATTCAATATTAAGAAATCAATAATAAGTAACCTTTTTTAAAAATGATATACTATTAAACTGTGATTTGACGTATGGTTCTAACAAGTTATGAGGTAAAAAAAAACATTACTAGAATTATTAGTAATATTTTTTAACTTACCAGCTTGTTGTTTACTAATTTTGTCATTTTTTTATTCTTGTTCCAAGTCATCTCTTCACCTTAATTGTGTAATTTTCTATTTTATCTCTATTGCTTTACTGATTGTGCATTTTGTTTTCCCTTTTTAGTGACTGACATGAGGCTGAAAATCTGTATGCTAGTTTATTACTTCCTATGTTAAAGTCAAATTACTGCTCTCCACAACTGTTTTACTCTTCTTAGTATAGTACAGTATTTCTCACACTCACATCTCCTGTATTGCTGCTTGCTATCATGTATTTTATGTTTTTTATTTAAATTCTATTGTCAAGTTAATGTACAGAGGGGTTATATTTACATAAGTAAGATAATGAATTCATTTCTTTTATAACTTGTTATCCCTTCCCCCATTTTTCTTCCTCTTCCTTCCCAATGCCCCTCCCAAGACTATTTCCAACATATTGTCTTGTGAGTATCACTGGTTCATATGTTCCCCCCTTTTGTCCTTTGTCTCACCGTTTTACTTTTTCCCTTTCCCTTAACTAGTTCAGATCAACATATTTACAATACCCAGGGAATCAAAATCAAATACAGTTACTACAGAGGATAAATCATAAGTGTGGAAAACACAAAAGGATAAAAAGAAATCACATAGTACATTTAGAACAGCAACAAGATAGAACATATCTTGGAGATCATTTCCCTTGGAATCACATTACACCTTCATATGTACATAGCTATTGAGCTATTCTTCTTATCTACTAAGATTATCCTTGATGTACACAATAATGCTCCCCTATTACACAGTAATTCCACTTCTTGGCATTTACCCAAGTGACCACAAACAAGGTCACACTAAAGCTACCAGAACAATTATGTTTATCACAGTAGTATTTATCATAGCTAGGATATGGAATCAACCCAGATGCTCCTCAGTATATAAATGGATCAAGAGAATGTCACACACACACACACACATACACACACATATACACACATACACACACATATGGAATACTAAGCTTCCATCAGAAAGAATGATACCACCTCATTTGTAATGATATGGAAGATCTTGGGAAAAAATCATATTAAGTGAAGTAAGCCAGACTTAAAGAAACATAGGTCCCATTGTTTCCCTTATTTGTAATTATTAGTTTACATCTAGGATAATCTCATGTATTTTAATTTGACATTTTGTTCTATGTTGAGCATACAACATTATTGCTACATTGTTTGTTATTATTTCTGCAATCAGGCAGGTATATTTAAAGAATTACGTTCATGACATCCATTACTGAAGGAAGAACATCTAAAAGAGCAGCACCTACTAGGAAGAACAACTCCTACTCATTTAGCTTCATTCCTATGTAAGGCTCGTTTTGTCCTCTGTATCCTCATGTTGTACATTAAAATACTTGGTCATCCTGCATATTTACTATCTTCTACATTGTGACCTAAATGCCCCAGCAATTCCAGTTTGCTTTACTTTTAAATAAATTTCTCTCTTAATGATTGAGGTTGGTGTATGTGTGTGTGTGTGTGTGTGTGTATGTGTGTGTGTGTGTGTATAGCTTTACAAATATCAGAAGACAACATTTTTCTTCATTTAGAATACATCTTTCAGGTCATTGTAAGTTATGCCTAATTGGAGAAATCTCTTGCTATTTTATTTTTATTTTTATTTTTTTTTGGTCCGGTCGTGGAGCCTGAACTCTGGGCCTGGGCGCTGTCCCTCAGCTCTTCAGCTCAAGGCTAGCGCTCTACCACTTGAGCCACAGCGCCACTTCCGGCTTTTTTCTTTTTGCTTATGTGGTGCTGAGGAATCGAACCCAGGGCCTCGAGCATGCAAGGCAAGTGCTCTACCACTGAGCCACCTTCCCAGCCCTCTCTTGCTATTTTAAAGATGAAACAGAAAAATATATTTGTGCATGCACCACAGTTGCTTTATTAGTCTGTCGTTGTACACTTAACATCTATTTATATCTGGGCGGCTGTTGTGAACAATGTGAATAGCAAACAACTACAGATATACTTACGAGTTACCCAGAGAGAAATAATCAAATGATTGTTGTGTCAGATGATATTTCAACTTTGCATTTCTTTAGAAAACTGCAAAGTACTTTCTACAATGAGAATACTAACCTGTATTTTGAACAAGAGTGTAGAAATTTTCCTTTTCTCACACTCTCACCAACATTATTACATTTTGAATTTTTTAAGGGCAGGATTTTACTATGTGCAGAACCCCAGACTGGCCTTAGACTCAAATCCTCTTACTCCAAACTGCTAAATGCTTGGAATTACAAGCCTTTTCCACCACACCTGGTTCGTTTGATTTTTCTGATAAGTTATAATAGTTATGAAGTAGTATCATAGTAACTTTCAATTGCAATTCTCTAATGACTTCTGTTCAGAAAGCATTAACCCAGCATAGAAGTAATATTAAACATTACTTTGTAAACACACTGACGCTTTTCAGGGCTTTTTGGAAAACATTTCTATTCAGAACTTTTGTCCATTTTTAAACGTTTCTTGTTAATCTCATCTTTAATCTCTCTATATAAAATCAATACTTAATTCAATATAGTAGAAAGGAAAAAATTAAGCAACTCCTAACATTTTTCAATTTTCAATAATATTGTATTGTTTAAATTATTTTCTGTTTTCACGTAAGACTATATAAATAAATTTAGTTAGACCTTTTACAAGGCTATATGTATTTTATTTATTTTTCTTTCATGGCTTTTTCCAAAGCCTGTGTGTCTAATATTTCTAGGTTTCTTTCAGTCTCATGTAGTTCAGATTTCAAACTGAAGTATAAATGGAAAGAAGCAAAAAAAAAAATAGAGTTCCTCTCATCTGATGATGCCTCTACAAGAATGAGGAATGAGTTCATTCTTCTAAGGACCTTTGATTGGCTATCAAAAAGAGAATTCATTCCTCTAGGTAATCCCTATTTTTGCAATTTAACTTAAATCATGTAAAACACAATATACTACTCAGAGACTTTTACGTTTTCATCAGTTTTGCACATTTTCATATGGAGTTCACCTCAGTCTCCAACATTCCTTTTCATTATTCTGTCCCTGATGTTTTTATACTGCCAAGACATAATAAAACCAGTTTGATTTACAGCATGAGAATTTATCCACCTGGCTGCCTTTGAAGCAGAGCATGGTCAATAGAGAACATTCCTTCTGGTTTCTCATTACATGTAATGGCTTTTGTAATCCTTATTGCATTCTATTTAGTATTTTAAAAAACTGCTGGCTAGTTTGTGATAATTTGGGTAAATGTCCCAAAGTGGTATTGTTGGATCGTAGAGGAGCTCTATGTGTAGTCTTTGGAGGAACCTCCATACTAATTTCCAAAGCTGTCGAACAAGTTTACACACCCAACAATAATGCATTAAGGTTCCCTTCTGTCCACATACCCTCCATCATCTGTTGTTATTAGAGTTCTTGATTATAGCCATTCTAACTTGGTGATATGGTATCTCAATGTTGTTTTGATATGCATTTCTTTTATGGCTAGAGAGGTTGAGCATTTCTTCATGTGTCTATTGACCATCCTCCTTTCCTCTTCAGAGAAGTTTCTCTTTAAGTCTTTAGTTCCCTTATTTATTGGGCAGTTGTTTCTTTGAGAATCTGTCATTGGGGGATTTAATTCTTTTTAGTTCCAGGTATATTTTGGATATGAGACCCTTGTCCATTACCAGCACAACTATGTTTATTGCAGCATTATTTACCATGGCTAAGATATGGAACAAACCCAGATGCCCCTCACTAGATGAAAGAATGAAGAAAATGTGATATATATACACAATGGAATTCTAGGCCTCCATCAGAAAGAATGACATTGTCCCATTTGTTAGGAAATGGAAAGACTTGGAAAAAATTACATTAAGTGAATTAAGCCAGGCCCCAAAAAAACATAGTTCCCATGGTTTCCCTTATTTGCAATAACTAGTATGTATCTGAGACAAGCAGAAAAGGTCAGATAAGTTGATGTTAGGTGAAATGAACCCCAAGATAATTATTCAATTTTTTTTGTCTTTATTGCAATTGTTTCAAACACTTATAAGATGATTTCTTTGTTGATTTGTATGTCTGTCACCCATGGTAAAACCCATGTTTTCACTGTATTTGATGTTGGTATAATTTTTGGAGGGGAAGGGAAAAAAACAAATCGTTTAAATAGGGATGCAGGTGGACTCATTGCAATAATAAGATGTACAAGTCCTTATGTCGAAAAACGAACTTTACATCTTTTGCGGGGGGTGGTGGGGGTTCGTGGGATGGGAGGCTGTGGGGGGAGATGGGAAGGTATGGGAACAGGTTGCAAAGAAGGAGGCAACAATGCTTGATAAGAAATATACTCATTATCTTGCCCATGTAATTGTAAGCTCATTCCTAGAAGTTTATTTTAAGTATTTCCCAAGTTTTATTTCTCTTAATTCTTAAGAAAACATTTGCTATAATTCTAATATTATTACCATTTTAGTGTTAGGAAATATTGTAATTATAGGCACTAAGTACATGGCCCAAAGACATATAGTGGGGAAGTGAATGAATCAAAATTTCCAAAAAATAGCAATAAAAAGTAGGTAAAATCCTCTCCATTCCCTTACAGTCTCAATTCAATATTCATGTTGTCCAAGAAATATTAGCAATTATTGCCCACGGTAATTGTTTTCTGTCACATTATGTCTTCAACACAGACTGTGTTGGTAAGTGAGGTCTAAAGAGAGACAAATCTCTTCTGTTCCACAGTTCCAGTATACATTTTAAAAAGTACTAAAAATAGATGGTAGCTGGTGGCTCAAGCCACCATATAATCCTGGCCACAGAAGAAGCTGAGATCTGAGGATTGCGCTTCAAAGCCAGCCCAGGCTGGAAAGTCTATGAGACTCTTATCTACAAAAAACCACTAAGAAAGCAGTAATAGCACTGTGGTTCAAGGAGTAGAGCACTCGCCTTCAGCTGAAAGGCACAAGGACAATGCCCAAGCCCAGAGTTCAAGCCGCATGACCAAAACAAAAACAAAAACAAAAAAAGGACTTACTATCTTTTAAGAATCCAAAAATGAAATAAATTCACATATAATCACTCCAAAATGCTTTAAAAGCAGAAGATGATAAAGAAGCCTCCATGAAGTAAATTTTCTTCTACTTTTTAAATTATTCTGAAAGCCTTGTGCTTCTTGGTCACACCTGTAATCCTGTCTACTCGGGTATCTGCTCAAGAAACTGAGATCCATGGATAACCGTTGGAAGCCAATCAGGACAAAAAATATTCATGAGATTACTTTTTTAAAAAAATTAATGAACTAGCAAAGAGACAGGAATGGAGATGTAGCTTATATAGTAGCTCATCAATCTAAAGAGGAATAGCCTAGCAAGACCTTGATGCACTGAATTCAAACTCTGAGAATGAAAATGCGCAGGCATGCACATACCCAAACACACACACACATTTATTCAAAATATCTTCATATCAGTGTTTTGCATTAATTTCTTTGTTAACGATATTATATGGGTAAAATAGGGGAAATATTTATTCTCTTCCATCCCAGAACATTTTTATGTTTTTTATTGTAAAAGTACTGTACAGACTGGTTACAGTTACATGAAAAAAGTAACGAATACATTTCCTATCAAGCATTGTTACATCCTCCTTTGTTTTCCCCCACCATCCCTTCCCTCCCACCTCCACAAGTACACTGCCCTCCCCCCATCCACCTAAATTGTAAAGTTCATTTTTCAACATACTGTCTTGTGCATCAAATTGTTGCAATGGGTCATACTGTATCCTTACTTAAGAATTTTTTTTCCACTTTCCATCCCCAAATTAGAGAAGTGTATATACAAGATGGAGGTGCACCAACATCAGATACAGTGAAAACAGGGGTTTAAGTGTGGGGGACGCACATATAAATAAATCACATCGTACATTATAAATATATTAGAAACAACAGAAAGAAATAAAAAAAAAACACTTGTGTCCCTGTCTTGAGGTTCATTTACCTTAACATCATATTTTCTAGTCATATGCACATGTTTTGACTTTTTCTTTATTTTAATTGTGAAAATACCATACAGAGGAGTTACAATTACATGGAAAAGGTAATGTGTACATTTCTTATCAAGCATTGTTGCCTCCTCCTTTTTTTTTTGCCTTACCATACCTTCTTTGCTTATCCCAGAGATACATTAGTTATTGCAAATAAGGGATACCATAGGACCTATGTTTCTTTTTTTTATTGTGAAAATACCATACAGAGGGGTTACAATTACATGGGCTAGTTATTGAATGCATTTCTTTTTTTTATTTTGAGAATACTGACAGAGGATTTACAATTACATGGGCAAGATAACGAGTACATTTCTTATCAAGCATTGTTGCCTCTTCTTTGCTTCCCATTCCCATCCCTTATCATACTCTCCCACTTCCCCCACCTGGTCCTCCTCCCCTCGAAGTATTAAAGTTCATTTTTTGACATAATGACTTGTACATCTCATTGTTGCAATGGTTCCACCTGTATCCCCAGTTAAACGAATTGGTTTTTTTCCTTCCCCTCCACAAATTATACCAACATCAAATGCAGTGAAAGCATGGGTTATACCTTGGGGGAGGGACATACAAAGCAACATAGAAATCGTCTTATAAATATGTTAGAAAAAATTGCATGAAAGGAAAAAAAAAGGAACAAAAAAAAATTTGAATATTTATCTTAGGGTTCATTCCCCTAACATCGGCTTATCTGACCTTTTCTCCTTGTCTCAGACACATAGTAGTTATTGCAAATAAGGAAAACATGGGATCTATGTTTCTTTGGGCCTGGCTAACTTCACTTCTTTGGGCCTGGCATAATTTACTTAATATAATTTTTTCCAAGTCTTTCCATTTCCTAACAAACTGGGTGATGTCATTCTTTCTGATTGAGGCATAGAATTCCAGTACACACACACACACACACACACACACACACACACACACACACACACACACATTTTCTTGATCCATTCATTTACTGTGGGGCATCGGGTTTGGTTATGTATCTTAGCTATGGTAAATAATGCTGCAAGGAACATAGTTTTGCTCGTAGTTTTAGTATGGTCTTGTTTTTGATGATTTGGGTGAATGCCCAAAATGGGATTGCTGGGTCTTAGGGGCGCTCTCTGTAGTCTTTTGAGGAACCTCCATACTACTTTCCAAAGTCTTCGAACAAGTTTAAACTCCGAACAACAAGGCATTAAGGTTACCTTCTGTCCACATCCCATCAGGAAATCTGTTCTTTTAAAAATCTGGAATGCTTCACGAAGTTGAGTGTCATCCTCAGTCAGGGGCTATTCTTCTCTTTATTGTTCCAATGTTAGTGTATGTGTTAATGAATTGAGCACAGAACAATTTTATATATAAAGTGTAATTGATTTTCTTAAACTAGACAATTCCAAAAAAATTAAATTCAAAAGAATTGTCGTGAAATTTTAGAACCATGTATTTCTTACATAAGAACACATTTAAGAATAAAGTCAAGATTGACATGTCAAAAACAAAATAATTCCAGACATTTGTTGTTCAACGGATGTGTAGGAGGAGGAATTCAATTATTCTGTGCAAGGAACCTGTCATAATGAACACTATAGAAATTGTTAAGGTTTGTTAAAATTTTAATGTTTTAAATATGTTTAATTTTGGGAATGTGCTCATATATGCCAAAATTAAGACTATTTAGCAGGTTGTAAAACTTTTCATTAAAGCATTTAAGATTCATGGTAGCAGTCATATACTACTAAGTATGTACATTTCAGAGTTTATACAATCTTTACTAATGAGAAGTTGCAAAGTGTTTGTGTAAAGATGCAGAGTGAAGAGTTAAGACATTAACTTCACAGTTTCTGTTAAAATTTAAGGGCTTCCTTATTTTATATGTTAGCGAGGAACAAATGATGGTATAATCCATATACAAATGATGAGATGAACCATAAAAAATAATCTTAATGGGTAATTATAAAGGCTACTCATCGCCTATAAAATTCTTGTTGAGCATCATAGACTTAGGCAGTTTTAAATGTACAGCAATATGAGAAAATAATAAATCGAATATGTAGTACATTTCAAATACTGGAAACAGTGGTAAATGTCTTGTTTTTTATTTTATTAAGCATTAATATTTATGTATTGGTTTTCCTTATTTGTAGCATTGTTTTCCTTGGTGTAATATAATACAACTTTTTGTAAGTCATCATTAGGAAGTACTTCGAGAATGTTATTGGGATGGCCACACCGTTTTTTATAGGTATATGTGAATTTACAAAGAGCAAAATTAATAAGAACAAAATATTGATTAAAATTTTTATCAATTAGAATCTGAATCAAGAGTGTTGATAAATGTCCACACCTAAAATCTTAGCCCTAGACTGAAGCACTGGTGTTACAATGTTGAGCACACAAAAGTGAGAGACTGTGTTTTGTTTTGTTTTTGTTTTGTTTTTGTTGGTTGTGGGGCTTGAACTCTGGGTCCTGGGTACTGTCTCTCAGCTCTTCAGCTCAAGGCTAGTGATACTACTTGAGTCACAGCACCTCTTCCATCTTTTTCTGCTTATGTGGTGCTGAGGAATCAAACTCAGGACCTCATGCATGCAAGGCAAGCACTCTACACTGAGCCACCCTCCCAGCACCTGAGAGACTGTGTTTTAAAAAATCATCTAAACAACATTTACTGTAGTTTTCTGAAGTCTTTCATCCTACACTGAATATTTTTTCTTACGAGCTTTCTAATAAATATGTAATCTATTTAATTTTGAAAAGTACTGTGTACCTCCCACTTATTTCTGGCATTTCGGACATCCAAGATTCTCTGTGTGTCAGGGTGGATACTTTTGCCTGTAACAAGTATTATTGTTGAACAGATAACATCTGGCTACTTACAGAACAAAGGATGTGAAGCTAGATTAGCCAGATAAAGAACTTCCAGGACAATTCAATGGCAACTCATGTACTCTCTCTGTAGGTGAATAGGCAGCACAGAAAAGAAATTCTTATATTTGAAAGTGATTGAGTGTGTGTGCACATAGGTGTTCACTTATTTATCTGTTATTATAGTTTTAGATATAATCACTAGTATTAAACAATATTTCATATATATATATACATATATATATATATATATATATATATATATATATATATATATATATATGCAATAACATTTTCCAAAATCCAGGGAACCACCTCCATGGGCATCACTTTCCTATGTTGCTCTCTGGGTAATAAGAATGAAACGTGGAATTGTCCTGTTGTAGAGAACTTACTCAGAGATTCAAGCATTTTTCTTTTAATATGTTGCTTGTTCCTAACTCTAAAATTAGGAAGTCTGTTAATATATATTTTTTAATATCTTATATATAATGTATAATTATTGTTTATTATAAAATATATTTCATATAATACCTGAGAATATTATATATTTATAAGGAAAAATACAACAAACGTATCAGTCCATACTTTCCTAGCCATGATTAGCTTCAGTACAGTTAAGCACATTACATCTCAACAGGAAAATTCTGCTGAAGTTCTGATCTCCTTGGGCAAGATAAGGAGAATTCCTGTAAAAGAAGCCTCTCCTCAATTATGAGAAAAGATATGTTTGGAAGTTTAGTTTAGTTTAGTTTTTTTTTTTTTATTTTTTGGCCAGTCATGTGGCCTGAACTGTGAGCCTGGGCCCTGTCCCTCAACTCTTCAGCTCAAGGTTAGTGCTCTACCACTTTAACCATAGCGCCACTTCTGGCTTTTTCAGCTTATGTGGTTCTGAGAAATTGAACCCAAGGCCTCATGCATACCAGGCAAGCATTCTACCACTGAGCCACCATTCCAGCCTAAGTTTGCAAGTTTTTGAGAAGAGGAATTTGGCATTTGCTTTGCATCCTTGATTAGTCATGAATAGATATTATTTAGCTCCAAATTTTGTCTCCTTGTAGGTTCCCTAAACAGTTACACATCAGCCTCATTCCATCACATATCTTTAAGTCCTTCTTTTATTTCTTTTTATCATTATTGTTTTGTTGTCGTTGTATTGCTGATCCTGAAGCTTGAACTCATGGCCTAGGCAGTGTCCCTGAGCTCAATGCTAGTGCTCTACCACTTGTGCCATGCACCACTTCTGGCTTTTTCTGTCTGGACATGCTTTGAATCATAATATTCAGATCTCAGCCTCCAGGGTAGCTAGGGTTACAGGTGTGAGCCACCAGTGCCAAGCAAGTCCCTCTCTTTTAGATATTATTCTAAAAGCCTCCAATCCAAGGTCACTCCTAAGATTGTAAATGGAACTATGCCAATAGTTCCTTTAATTGTTCTGGCTATGGTATTTCTTTTGCAAATTATATTGAAACTACTTCACTGTTCTCTTCCTAATCCATGATTCTAGATGTTTTAGTAATAATTACATAAATTTAGAGGCTATACACCCTAAATCTCTCAATTATTAATTTCATTTAATTCTTTCAATATGATTATTTTTCAATACAAATATGAACTTATACTCACCTTCTTGAATCTACCCCTTGGCATGAGCTGTGCCTGGGCCTATTCTACCTCAAATGCAAGAGGTTGGCAAAAGAATAGCCTACAGTATTCCTGCCTAAGAGTGAGGATAAGTAGTTGCGTGCCTAAAAGAAGCAATGCCTTCTTTGCATGGGAAGGGATGGGAGAGACAACAGCCTAGAGAGCAAACTGGCAGTCACAACATTTAACAACTTTTCCTTTGCTGACACTGATCTCCTGCAAAGTGGCAGTGAGATAACTCACCTAGTGAATTTTCATATAAGAAGGAAGTTGTCATGTCTCACTACACAACTCACTTGTAGTCAAAGAGAGGGTCATTCTTTTGTGTCCTCCTTAGGTCCAGTCTCATTTTATCTCCATCTTAGACTTTGCCCAGACTTTATTCCTACCAGAAGGTCCCTGATGAGGAGGAATGTGTGATCTCTTGGCTTTTGATTAGCCCTATGGGAACTAATGCCACTTTTAATTTTGATCTTGTTCATTCTGCCAAGGCTGTGGTGGGTGGTGGGAAAGCTCATTCTCTGAATTGTTCCCTATTACCAGATCTCTTCAGAAAAAGTCTACGAATGACAGATTCTGCCTGAGGGAGTGTTTCTCCATTTCCAAAGAGGTCATTTAATATCTGATTATGAGGCCCACGTGGTGGTCCTTCCCCAGATCCTCCGAACAGGAGTGGATGTTACCTCAGACACCAGGCCATCCTCATATTTCTTCAGCTCTTTCTCATGAAACTACAGGTCACAGGAGTTGAGTTGTGAAACAAGGAGAAATGAGAGTAGCAGAACAATCATTGGCATGGGGAGGAATTAGAAACTCTGTTTGAAAAAAGGGCTCAGAAAATCTAGGATCACTCATAACATTTGGGAATCACATCACTAGATTCGGTAATAAAATTAATAAATTACTACCTAAATTAGTAACTCCACGGCTCTGACTACATTACAAGTGTTCTTTCAAATGGTAGCTGTACTAATTTGATGAGGAAAAAGGAGCACATTGTTTCCTCACAAAGTTCTGCTAAGTATCTTCTTCCATTACCCAGGTTGTTCTTACCCTCTATTTGTCGGTTACTTTCCTTTGCTGGATTCAATCAATGACACTTGAAAGTGTGATCATCTTCAGACATGTAATTACATTTTGTTTTAATCCATTTGTTATAATATAAAACAAATTTTTGGGGAAAATATGTCTATGCTATATTTTCTTCTATGTCATAGTTATTTGATGTTATTAGGTATTATTTTAATAGTTTCAGTTTTAAAACCTGAGGAAAATGTTTTGTTACTGTTAGCACTAATTAGATGCAACTTTTTTTGTATTTTTCCATATCTGTATATTTGTTATTAAGCTTCTAACATTGTCTTTTCCCCCTACTGTTGCCTTCTTAAAATTGCTTCAAATTATAAACTCTATATGATGATCTGTATGTGTTCATTTATAAATTTAAATTTTTATCTAATATGCACATTTTATATGATATTTTCATCCTATTGTAACAGCTCTGAAATCAATATGGAAGTCCTTCATAAAAGAAAAAACACAATGCCACAAAACCAGTGAAATTATGATTAGGTATCTATCCAAAAATATTTAGCAATGATATAGTAGAAACATCCACTTCTCTTATATACCAAAACATGTTTATAGCTATGTAAGGTGCATATTCTTTATTCTTTCCTTACGGAACATCCAGGTTTATTACACAGCTTGATTGCTATGAATATTGCTGCCATAAACATATATGTTCATATTGATTTATATTCTTTCACTATGTATCCAAGTTGCAATAATGGTCTTCAAGATATGTGTCTTTTTTGTATCGTGTAAACTTCCATTATGATCTCCATATGGGTTTCACTAGTTTACAATGCCACACCACCAAACACAGTTCCTTATTTATTTCAACCTCTCCAGCAGTTTTTGTTGTTTTTTTTTTTTTTGGGGTCCGGTTGTGGGGCCTGAACTCTGGGCCTGGGCGTTGTCCCTCAGGTCTTCAGCTCAAGGCTAGTGCTCTACCACTTGAGCCACAGCGCCACTTCAGGCTTTTTTCTTTTTGCTTATGTGGTGCTGAGGAATCGAACCCAGGGCCTCAGTCATGCAAGGCACGCGCTCTACCACTGAGCCATCTTCCCATCTTCCCAGCCCCATCCAGCAGTTTTTTTTATTTGCGTGGTAATAGCTCTTCTGGTGTGTAAGATGGGATCTCAGTGACTTTCCTATTTATTTTCCTATGTATTTCTTATGTGGATAAGAATCTCAAACATTTCATTTATTTACTAAACATTGGTATTTCGTTCTTGATCAGTGTCTTTCTTTGTCTTTTGGTATTTGATCAATTTTTAAGTTTCATAATATTTGATTATTTCCCATTCCAAATATTCACTTTAGTAAAAAGATTTTTTTCATTACAGTGGTGTATTGCTTAGATATTTTGATTTTGTGAAGGCTAAGAGAATTTGATATTGTTCTCTCAGTCAAATTATAAGCCTGTAAAAATGAAGTGAACCTGATTAAATGAAGTTCTTTCTGCACATTTTCTCCGGTACAGATTTCTCTGATTTAAAAAATGTATATTTTATGTCATTCTGGATGCCTAACTAAGTCTGTGTGTGTGGATGATACAGTAAGAATTACAGAATTCGCCACATAGATTTTGGAGCAAAGGCTTACAGCTGGTAACTGGGCAATGATTCAGAAGACAGCTGAGGCTGAAGCTATGATCCCTTCTACCTGTGTTCAGTTCCCAATCTCTTGTAATACACCCCTCACTTCCCATGCGGTGGTTTCTTTTTCTATCCAAAAGGTTTCTGGAGCTTCATGTTATTCTGGCCTCCTAGTAGGCCAACATGAGGGGAGTGAAAGCAAGCAAGGCAGATATGGCAGAGGAATTTATTTATTTTTAATTGTGTAAATACCATACAGAGGGGTTACAATTACATGGCCAAGGTAATGAGTACACATCTTATCAAGCATTGTGACCTCCTCCTTTGATTCCCCTTCCTATCCCTTCCCAACTCACCACCCCCACCCCGTGGTCCCTCCTCAGACCTCCCTCCCACTAAAGTTGTAAAGTTTGTTTTTCAACATAACGTCTTGCACATTTCATTGTTGCAATGGATCCACCTGTACCACAATTTAAACAATTTGTTTTTTCACTTCCCCTGCACAAAGTATGCCAATATCAAGTGCAGTGAACACAGGGGGCATACCGTGTGGGAAGGACATAAAAAGCAACAAAGAAATCATCTTATAAATATGATAGAAACAATCACAAGAAAGAAAAAAATTGAATTCTTATCTTGGGGTTCATTTCGCCTAACATCAGCTTATCTGACAGTTTCTGCTGGTCTCAGAAATGTACTAGTTATTGAAAATAAGTGAAACCATGAGCCTATGTTTCTTTGGGCCTCGCTAACTTCATGTAAAAAATATTTTTGGTCGGTTTTGGGACTTGAAATCTGGGCCTGGGCACTGTCCCTCAACTCTTCAGCACAAGGCTAACACTATGCCACTTAAGCCACAGTGTCTCGTCCAGCTTTTACTGCTTATGTGGGGTTGAGGAATCGAACCTAGGGCCTTATGCATGCAATGCAAGCACTCTACCACTCTGCCACCTTCCCAGCCCTGGCAGAGGGTTTTTATCTGAAGATCCATCACACTTGGGAGCTTCTGGCTGAAAACTCCAGAAAGACAAAAGTGAAGAAACACTTAAGAGAAAATGTAAAACAGAAAGCCAAAATGTTTAACCCTAAAACAAATTTCTAGGATAAGGAGACTCACGAATTGGTGTCACCTGAGGAGAAAAAGGAAATATTCAAGAAGAATGAGAAAGAAGTGGGAGGGAATAGAGAGAAAGAGACCTAGACTACCCAGAGCTGGGACCTCAATATGAGCTTAATTTTACTGGGGAAACCAACCCCAAGGACGCAATACCTTACAATTTTGATTACTCTCTCTCATGCTACAAAGCCTATTCCAGATCCACTTCCACTCAGCATGGTGTCTATTCTGGGAACCAGACTGACTTCTGGAGGTTCCCAGGGAATGCAAAGAGTGAAAACCATAGGGGTAAAGCTCATAAAAGACACATGCCATCAATTCTCACATGTCATTTGTCAAAGTAAGTTCTACAACCAAGCCTGGTATCAATGGGGATGGGAATAGATATTGAGAGCATTATAATAATATCTACTATTATTATCATATAATAATCTAACATCTATTGTTTCATCAAAGGGAGAGAGATAGCATTTCTACCTTTTTAGGTGTATGGGACAGGGCATTCTATAGAATGTTCTTCAATTGGGGGCTCTCTGAATCTTTTCTCCCAAGATTGTGGCTATGAGGTTTTGGGGAGGAGAATTACAGTAGAAAAGTGAGTTCTCAAGCTGGGGTACTGATGGCTGATACCTATATTCCAAGCCTGAGGTCTGAGGATTATGATTTGAAGTCAGTCTGGGCAGGAAAATCCATGAGACTCATCTCCAATTAAACAAAAAGAGCCCGAATTGGATCTGTGGCTCAAATGTTAGAGCATTTGCTATGAGTGGGTAGGGGAGACAGAATCTTGACCCTGAATTTAAACCCAGAATTGGGGGATGGGTGGAAATGTATTCTCAGTGCATGAAATCAAAGGTGTATTGTCAACATCACTATTGATGTTAACTTTTGGATAGAGTTGATCAGTTTTATTCTGGAAATGATTTGTTCCACTCTTCTCTGTCCTGTATTCTTTAAAAGAAACAGCTTTGAGCAATCTATACCTAAGATGTGTGGATTGCACTGAAGCACTGGATTCATTTTTTTCTACTTACAAAATGTTACATAAATAGTGTACAAAGGAGTTTTAATTTAATATGTCGGTTTGTGAGTACATCTTGATCGATGTCATTAATTTGATCATTCTTCTCTATCTCACCCAACCCCACCCCCTCCATTTACGTGGTCACATTTTCACACATGTACATTGAATATTATGACTGGATTCTCCCACTGCACCAGTTTGGCAAAGAAATTTCTTCATTGTACAGGCAAGGAAGATGAAGCTGAGGATCACAAGCCCAAGACAGCATAGCTATTACTTTGCATCAAGATTATTTGACTTACAAAATCTTCACCAAAAGAAGCATTATAAAAAAGAACATGGCCAGGAACTAGAAGCATCTATCTTTGTGTGTGTGTGTTGGTTCTGGTGCCTGATTGCTGTCCCTGAGCTGCTTTGCTAAGTGTTAGCACTCTACCACTTGAGCCATAGTACCACTTCCAACTTTATGGTAGTTAATTGGAGGTAAGAATCTCATGGACTTTCTATCCTGGGCTCATTTTAACCCACAATCTTCAGACCTCAGTTTCCTGAGTAGCTAGGATTGCTGGTGTGAGCCACTGGCAGCTAGCAAAACATCTATTAGTTGTCCCAAATAAACATGTGGAGCAATTGGTCATTTGATACTGGTGACACTCAACTTTGCTAATTAGAAGGCAAAGATTTATAAGAATGATATCATGACCAGTTTTGACAAAAAAAAATTCATAAAATAACTACAAAAACAAAGAAAGCTAGATATAGTGTAATTTTCCTGTTATCTCACTATGTGGAAGCCATAGGTAAGATATCATTGCTCAAGGGAGGCTTGGCCTGAAAAATAATCTAAAGTGGTTAGAGCCTTAGCACCTACAAGCACCAGTAGTGCCAAAGGAAAAAGAAAAGAAGAAAACAGAAAAGGAAAGGAAAGGATAAAAAGGAACTATTTGCTCTTCATTCATGGTTTCATTTCATTGGATAAAGAATTGAGAGTATTTTGTTTATTGTTTTAGGATTCAGGCCTCTCTAACATAAAAGAATTTATTTCAGGTAAATATTGTATTAATACTATTTATTAAATTATTATTAGACCTTTAGGTTTGGAGATTGAAATCATGGCTTTGTATATATTAGTCTAGTTCTACAACTTAGCTGTACCCAAGCTCTCTTGTATAGTTTTGAAAATTGTTTATTAATTCTTCAATAGTTAGCTATTCTACTTTTCATCTTATATTTTCTCTCCCACCTTTTCCCCTATGTATTTTAGTTTATGTGTTGAAAACTCCTCAATTTTATCTTCTAAACTTAGAATTTTGCTTTTGAGTTTACAGAGAAGTCAGTTATTTGTGACATCTTTTAAAATTATATACAGATATATGTATTTCATATATATGATTGATTCTTTTTTTTTTGGTCGGTCGTGGGGCTTGAACTCTTATAGTTCATTGCAATAAGCAACATTTATCTGATCATGTGCACATAGCTATTGAGCCATTGTGATCCTCTCCTAAGAATAGCTTCCCTTGTTCTTGCCATGTGAATGCTTAGAGTGCTGTTAATCATATCCAAGTGTAATTATTTGTCTTTTACTATCTATTAGATATACTTATAGATGTATGGGCATATATAGTTATTAGAAATGAGGAAAACCATGCAGCATATATTTAATTGGATCTGGCTTATTTCACTTAGTAGCATTTTCCCCCCAGTCTTTCCATTTCTTCAGGAACGGGATAATGACATTCTTTCCCATGGAAGCACAATACAACAGAATTGAAGATCCAGAAATGAATCCACTCTTATAGGCACATAATCTTTGATAAGGAATTCAGAAACACAGGATGGAAGAAAAACAGCCTCTTCAAAAAATTGGTTTAACTGGCTGTACACAGAAAACTGAAATTAAATCATTTTATATCCTCCTGCAGTAGAATCAATTCCAAATGGATTGAAGAGCTCAATGTAAATACAGATGCCTTAGGAATCTTACAGGAAGAGTTAGCAGAAACATGAGGGCTCTTTGGCATAGGTCAAAATTTCCAAAGTACGTCTGGATAAATGGGATTACATCAAAACAAATCAATCATTTGTCAGACTCAAAAGCCATGAAAAAAAGAGATAGTGTAGCACAGATTTATTAGGGAGCAAACCTACAGATGAGAGCCTCAGCCAATGGTAAACCCTTTCTCCCTTTTCTAACTAGGTTAATTATTATGGGTTTACATGAATATAAGTATTTTCTGATGGGGATTAGTCAGAAAACAACTAACGCTAAGACAGAGATAGTATGTGAAATGAGTTGTAGCTGGAGAAAGGGAGGGATTAAGGCATGGGTGTCTAGTTCAAAGACTTGGCTTGGTGCCAGCTAAGTAAGGTATAGCTGCACAAGGGAAGGGGAGTAAAACACGAGTGGTTATAAACAAAAGCACTGGTCTGAAGCCTCAAAATAAGGACCTCAGTCTGTGTGGACAAAACAGTCTCTAACAATAAGTTTTATTTAAATTAACAAGCACGATTTTAAATTTTTGCAGAGTGGGATGGTATATAGTCACAGGCAATTTCTCCTATGACAGGTAATCCAATCTACTCTTTCACTTGTTACCCACTCGCCAGGTTTCAACACAAATGACTACAATGAGATTGTACAAATGACGCTGTGACTTTTCCCTCTTATGAATCAAAACTCTGTCAAATGATTTATGTCTTCCAGATGTTTACACATTTTTCATGATCTTTTTTACTATTTTGTCTTCATTATTGATAATCATAGTACATTTTGTTGTTGTCTTGTGTGTATATGTCATTCTTAGGGCTTGGACTTGATGTTTAATGGTCTCCCTTGTATTTTTTGCTCATGGCTGATGACACTCTATCCTTGAGTCACATGCTCACCTTCTTCTTCTTGCTGGATAATTGGAGATAAGTTTTCACATTTTTGTATGTTTGGACTGACATTGAACTAAAATATTCAGGTCTCAGCCCCCCGAGTTCTAGGATTGTACATATGAATGGCTAACACCAATCTTTGCTTTACTGTTATTTTAATTATGTGGTAGAAGAAAGTGGAAGTATATTTGTGTTAAGTGTGCAATTTTCAAATACAAGTTTGAATCAACTTGATATAATATAACTGTTATCAATTTTACCAGTTAAATCATGAATATTACACATTACCACAGAAATATAATTGAAAACAAAAGGCATAATTATTTTCTTAAAACAGTCAATGAAACCATAAATTACTTTCACTTTACAAATCATGTTTTTTTTAACTTAAATTAGGTGGACCCATTGCAACAATGAGATGTGCAAGTCGTTATGTCGAAAAATGAACTTTACTACTTTTGTGGGGGGGGGGGTAGCGGGGAGGATTGGGGGGGGCAGGGGGAGAATGGGAAGGGATGGGAAGGGGAAACAAAAGAGGAGGCTAGGATTGATAAGAAATGTACTTATTATCTTGCCCATGTAATTGTAACCCCTCTGTACAGTATTTTCACAATAAAAAATAATATAAAAAAAGAAAAATAAATAAACTGCAAAAAATTTGGACAAGGGGCTAATATACATATTTTTCCATCATCACCTACCACATCCTTCTTCCTTCCTAGGAAACACACCCAATCAATTAAAGGCATAGATATTTGGCTCTTGACCTTGAAAATGGAAGCAGAATGTTATGGATGTCTGAGATGAACATTAATAGTGTTTTACATGTAATGTCACATGCAACAACCTATGAGTCCTGCAGGTCTTAACAATACTTCCTTAGTGATGTAATAGGATGTCAGCTTTATTGGACATAGTATTGTTTTCCACTTCCTTTCCTACCACCTGACCCTAAATTATAATACATATTAACAGAAAGAAAAAGTAATGCCATCTTAAGAAAGTCCCATTGGAACAGGACATTACGTTGAAAAGGGAACTTTACAACTTTGTGGGGGGATGGGGGGATTGGTGGGCAGGGATGGTAAGGGGAAACAAAGGAGGAGGCAACAATACTTGATAAGAAATGTACTCATTACCTTGCTCATGTAATTGTAACCCATCTGTACTGTATTTTCACACAAAAATTATTAATATGAAAAAAAGTCATTTAGGGCTCGGGGAATATGGCTTCATTGCATGAAACCCTGGATTCAATTCCTCAGCACCACATAAACAGAAAAAGAAACAATGGAAGTGGTGCTTTTCCTCAAGTGCTAGACTTCTAGCTCAAGAACAGTTCACGGTCCCTGAGTGCAAGCCCCAGGACACGCAAAAGAGTCATGTAGCTAGTATATGCAAAATAAAGAACCCATACTTGGAATATATTATTGCTCCTTCCAAGTGATACCTAACAATAGTCCTTAATTCATGTACTTTACTTATATTAGAGTACTGTGGTGAACAAAAAAAAAAGATTTGTTAATGGGTCATGGCAATTAATGCCAGGAATGTGCTTGGATGTCAGGTGAAGTTTAATTCTGGAAATTGAGAGATTCCAGGATTTTGTGTGGTCAGTGCTAATCAGAAAGGGAAAGGTAATCTAAGTGAGATTTAGAGATCTTTGTGGCCAGTCATGGCACCAAAAATGCTGATGCTAGTTAACATTTGTGACAGAAGAGAAGGAATAACTTCAGATGGAAGGAATACATTATAGTAACTAAAGTATAGCAGAAACCTTTCTAGGGAACCATTTTTGGTTATTGAAGAACTAATTATAAAATAGGTTTATTCCTCATTGCTTTTATTATTCTAATCACTTAGGCTCTTCTTAATCTCTGTGTGATAAGTTGTATATCCTTCTATGCTGCTCTTTCATGCCTGATCTCTTTTGCTTTCTAAAAATCTGTCTTTCTCTATTTCTCTATGAACAATTTCTGATACTAAATCCACATATGCAGACATCAGACGATGCTAATGTAAGAGTCCCATAGCTCATGAGTCATTAATATAACAACATGGAAAAAGAGGGCATATTTATTGCTACCTCAATTTTTCTGAAAAGCTGCAATGTCACATCATTTGATTCAAATTTCCATTCTTTGTCTACATAGTGTCATTAAGTGCACATAAATGCAAATATGAGTCAGGTGCTGGTGGCTCATGCCTGTAATGCAAGTTACTCAGGAGGTTGAGACCAGAGGATTGTGGTTCAAAGCCAGCCTGGTCAGGAAAATCCATGAGACCCTTATCATCAATTAATCACCAGAAATCCGGAAGTGGTGCTGTAACTCAAGTGGTAGAGCACTGGACTTGAGCTGAAGAGCTGAGGGACAGCACCCAGGATCAGAGTTCCATCCGCACAACGAACAGAATAGGTGTCAATATGACTTTAAGTTTCCTCAAAAGGAACGACAAAGTCAATAGTAATCTTCCCAAGCAGAGAAAATAATTGCAAAATGACTTTACACTCGCAAAAATATTTCAAGTTTAAAAGTCGATACTCCTGGAAAGATAAAACATAAGAATATAAGGAAGTCTGGGAAGTTCAGGTTGCATCAAGCCTAGGCAGAACAGTCTTTGCGACATTATCTAAAATTAACCAGCCAAAAGCTGCATTGGAAGAATGGCTCAAGTAATTGAATACTAGTTATGAGCAAGATTGCTGAATAAGAGCTTGAGGTTTTTTCATACACACATACAAGCATGCATATACACACAGAGGCACTTATATGTGTAAACACACATAAGAAACAACTTTCAGAATGTGTAGAAAAGTCAGAAAATATATCCTGAGTAAGACTAGAACAAGTGATAATTTTTAATATTAGAAAGTCCTCAAGTGAACTTTCCCTAAAAAAGATTGAGAATATTACATACAGAGATAATAAGATAGTGAACTAATTATTATTAAAGTGATCAGATCCATGGAGGAACGAATCAGAGACCCCTGCAGGTGCATCTGAAAATGTTCATAACCTCTGTCAAATGTTAGAACGTCTTTGAAAATTGTACATAAAAAGTTTAAGCACATAGTCTAGTGGATAAGATTATGAGAGAAGTTCAGAATTGCTAGCCTGTTTCTAGATTAAATATACCATCACACTATGGCAGGGCAATGTGATACAAGCCTGGAAATTTAGTACTCAGACTAAGACAGGAGATTAGAGAATGGGATTATGTAGCGATTTCTTCCCTGGAACAGGTAGTATAATTTTCTCTCAATAAAACAAGCCAAACAACAAGAAAGAAATATACACTTTGAAGTTTGGGCTAGTTTTGTCACTGTGTTTTAAGAAGTCAAGTTTCCTATTGAAATGCAACTCATATATAATCCTCAGTTGTGTTTTAAATGCTCTCTTCATTTCAGAAAATTCCTAGATGCAAAATGGCTCATGATTCCCAACTAAAAATTTGAGAAAGTAAGCATCATTCTGTTGGATTCCAAAGAAATGATGAAGGATTACAAAAACTGAAGCCTGGAGAAATGGCAAAGCTCATCTAATGTAGGACTGTGTAGACCTGGCTAAATTAGAATTTACATTTAAAATAAATATTTTTTGTTTGCAATTTCATATTCGATAGGATACTGCAAAATGGTTTTCAAGTAGAAGGTTTAATTTAGAAATGCAAAAATGATTCTGGCATTCTATTTGCCTGGAATATTCTTTCAATTGAGGTATAATTAGAACTTAATAGATAATACCAACAGTTCATGTATAACATGATAATGTGAATAATCTAGACAGTTGCCAACAAATGGATGCTATTAATTCATAAATTTAGAAAAAGCAATTTTTTGAGACATTGGTGTAACATGATGTGAAGAGAGTAATTGTGTCACATCTTTTTTTCTTCTACCTATACATAACACAGGAAGAAATTTCCTTAATTACGGACCTCTGTATACAATTAGAAAAATGCTAGGTTTGAGGTTTGTTTTTATTTTGTTTTTAGTTTGTCCTAGGGCTTGACCTCTGGGTCTGGGTACTGTCCCTGGTCCTGTTTTTGCTCAAGGGTACACCTCTTCCACTTGAAATTCAATGCCACTTTTGTCTGGCTTTTCCTGAGCAGTTTACTGGAGATAAGAATCTAAGGAAACTTCTTTCCTGGGTGAGCTTTGAACCATAGTCTTCAGATCTTAATATTCAGATATTCAGATCTCCTGAATACCTATGATAGATAAAATAATAATAATTGTGGGGCAAGTGTGCAGCAAAGATGGTGCTGAGAGGGAGTTGAGTAGGCAGAGTCCGATTTGTTTGTATTCAGTGCGTAAATAGCTCCTGGAAGCTTAGGTGTATGATAGGGTGTGACCATTACAGTGATTAGTTGGTTCCCTTTCCTCCCCATGCCACCCGGTCTTTTTTGCTTTTAAAAAGTGCTTGCTGTGTGTTAATAAATGAGTTCCTGCTTGACTTGACTCCCTGCTGTGTCTGATTGTCTCCTGGGTTAAGGGAAGGTGGGGAACGGGCAAGCGGCGCACTTACCTTTCCTCAGACCCCGTCCATCTTTCATGGGATGAAGACCCGACATCAGGAGCCCAACTCGGGCAAGAAAGGAAAATATACCGGCTGAGCCTAAGCGGTCTTTCAGGGTAAGTAAAACCCTTAGTATGGGTAATGCTATTTCACAGAAGAAGGAGGAGGAGGCAACATTAAGCCTAGAGGGATTAAAGGGGGACTTGGGAAGTGAGAAGGAAAAGGAATGGGTCAAATTCGACTGAGAATGCACTGAAACATGCACAGTGGAAGTCAAAACAAGGGTGAAGGTTACCCCCTCTGACTTGGGTGACCAGACTTTCCTAGGCTTCCACCCTATTCCCCTGATTGGGCCAGAGGTTGTGCCTTAGGAGACCTGTGAGAAGGACCTGCAAGACCCAGACCCATACCGACCTTCCATGGAGGGGCTGAGGGCTGCAGAAGAAACCTACTCAGAGGCCTGCCCTGTAATGGAAGTCCCACCTGGGAGCCCAGAATCTGGACCACAGGATTCACTTCCCCAACATATCCAGTCAATCTTTCACCAGGAGCTAACAGGCCCTTGGAATGGTATCCATGGGAAGCTAAGGATTTTAAAGAGATCAGCAAAGTGATGGCGGTGAATGGTCTGAACTCTCCTTGGGCCCATACCCAATTACAGGACATTGCTTATCACCCATGTGTCCCTAAGGACTGGCTGGATGTGGCCAAAGCCATCTTCACCAGTTCTCAGTTTATTAAATGGTGTGCTTTCCTTAAGGAGCCATGCAGATTGTGGGCGGAGAATAACTGGCAGGTTCAAGCCGCAATACCTATTACTTATGCAGTTTTAACAGGGATGGGGGAAGGGTACTCCACTGGGGTCCAATAGGCCACAATACCTGTCCTGTACCATGACCAGGTGAGGCAGGCAGGACTTGCCGTGTGGTACAAACTGGATGATGGGCCCACTGAGTCCCCCATAGCAGGAGTGAGACAAAAACCTGGTGAGCCTCTACTTGAGTTTATAGCCCTAGTCCAACAGAGTATTAATTGCAAGCTGCTGGCAGGGGACCTCCGAGATCAGTTTGTAAAGCTACTGGTCTGGGAAGGGATGAATGCAGACCACATCATGGCCTACGTGGGATTGAGAGAGAGTTCCCTGAGCAGATGGGTGGTGGCCTCTCAGGATATGGGAACACAACAGCATCATTCCTAATCACTACCTTTATCCTTATAAGCTCAGACATCTGCAATGACTGAGGCTATTACCCAGGCGTTGGCAGCCCAGGGCCAAGGAACCCCAAGACCATTGGGGAGAGGGACTTGTTTTAAATGTGGGAAGGAGGGGTACTTTAAGAAGGACTGTTCACAACAATCCCCCACCAACAAGCCGGGGGGCTCAAACCGACCCCTACACTCTGCCCCAGGTGCAGGAAGGGGGTAGGAAGGTGGCTCAGTGGTAGGGTGCTTGCCTTGCATGCATGAGACCATGGATTCAATTTCTCAGCAACACATAAGCAGAAAAAGCCACAAGTGGTGCTGTAGCTCAAGTGGTAGAGTGCTCACCATGAGATGAAGAGCTGAGGGACAGCACCCCCCCCCCAGAGTTCAAGCTCCACGACGAACAAAATAAATAAATAAATATATATATATATATATATATATATATATATATATACATATATATATATATGAATATTGGTGATGCAGGAGCAGGAATTCCCTATAATCTCCAAGGCCAAGCAATTATAGAAAGAAATCACCAATGTCTTAAGGAGCAATTATAATTATTAAAACAAAAAGGAGGAGTTAGCCCCCATATACAGTTACAGATAGCTTTTTTACCATTAACATTTTAAATTTTTCAACAGGGGCAATCCTGAATCCAGATTTCAGAAGTACTGGGGACAACTAAACCCTAAGCCTTAAGTGAAAGTCAGGAGGAAGGACCTCCCTGACAAATCAATTGAGACGACCTGACCCCCTAGTTACTATGGGCAGGGGATTTGGATGTGTTTTTCCATAGGGGAGACAGCCCCTTTCGGTAGATCTGGTCAGATCTGGTTGAGTCAGCTAGAGTAGCAGTTGAAGCACATTTCCTTCTTATAGAGATGTGACCCACAGCAACGTCTGCCTAGCTTGACAGCCATGAGCTGTTCAAGCTCCCTACATGCCCCACGGGGGACCAATCAGTGCCTGTCACTAAGCAGTGCCTGTCACAAGTGACTTACATCAACTCCCCACTAAGTGATTGGCCCAGAAAGACTCCGGAGGTTGGGAAAGCTGGGGTGTAAAATTCCCCCCACTTGCACAAGAATAAATGAGACCTTCTTAAGACTATTCTCCCAGTGTGTGTTCCTTGTGGGCATCATTCATGCTTACCCCCTGCAGGACATCTAGTCCTATAAGTGGCACCCAACGTGGGGCTCAAGTGTTTTTTCGGCAGACGGACGGTCTAATGCAAGGTAAATGCCTCCATGGGCAACCTTCCCCCTGCAGCACGAGAGCCTCAATTACGAGGGCTTGTTGCCCTGCTTCAGAGTAGATGGTTAAAAGTATCACAAAAGGAAGCTAGTTAATATGGGAAATAGTAAATGAATTGTGTCCTTGGATTGATTCCAGGGCCATTTGGGATCCAGGCAGCTGGACCTGCTCCTTCAGGCAGCTCATAAAAAAGAAATCTGAGAAGGCGCTGAGCTACCCCTAAAATTTACCCCATTGTAGTAGCCATTCAAGCCTGTCTATCGGGGAGAGAAGAAGGGGAAACTCTGCAGGCATTTAAGGACTCACTGCGAAAAGAAACAGCATACAGAAAATGGTGAAGCTGCTCAGGCACTCCCATCTTCTTGTGGAGGCAGCAAACAATTCCAGTAAGAATGCAGATGACCAACAACTTCCACCATCATGTGACCCAGAGGGCCAGCCAGCTATGCTTGTAAAACCCCTCTCCCAACTATGGGTCCCGGGAAACCTGCCCAAGCACTTCTTTTGGCCATTTAGGCTAGCCTGGGAACTCCCCTCAGGGAACTTTGTATCCTTGGGCCTTCATATCCAACTTTGCCCAAGAAAGAAAACCCATTGTTCCCCCTATAATACAACAGTTGTTTGCGGGCCCCACAACTACCATGGCAATGGCAGCCAAGCCTATGGATGAACCCCAGTTCGTGTTCCCGGTAAAAGTCCACCGAACTACTGCACCACCTAACCAATGTTACCCCCATGGCCCAAAAGTGCTTGACAAATATTGGACCTCTGTTAAGGAAGATGGGTTGCACTCCCCATATGCTCAACAGATGAGTTGCCCCAATGAGTGGAAGAACTTAATGTGCACAGCATCATCTTCAGGGGACTTCCTTTTATGGAACGCTGCTTTTTATGATGAATGTGAACAACAAAGCACATGAAATGTCACTGCTGGAGGATATGATGCAACCCTGGTGGACCCTGATTGCTTAAAAGGGGAGGAAGCTTATAGGTCTCCCATTGCACAAGCAGTGGCATCTCTGCAGTACTTTGACCAAGTAATCCTCTGTGCATTGTGGGCTGACTCCTTGGTCTCTTCGAAAGAAGGCAACAAACAACTAAAAACTCTCACACAGCATCGCAATGGGCCTTTCAATGACTTCGTTGCCCATGTTCTAGAAACAGTAGCCCAGAAGCTATCCCACACTGGAGCCCGAGATACACTAACCAAGGCCATAATATGGGAAGGGGCCACACAGGAATGCAGAAAAGCCATTGCCCCTGAACGAAAGGGGGAGATCACTGATGGCATCCTAGCCAACAAAAATTTGGGCACATCAACGCATGCTAGGAATACCCTTGCACAGGCTTTCACCTCTATGACCGCCAGTGTGCGCGCCCCCTAATGGCGCAATGGGAAATTGACCTTGTTGGGGATGTGGCAAAACTGGTCATTTTATTTTTATTTTTTTAATTTTTTTAATTTAATTTAATTTTATTTGTGAACATACTGTACAGAGGGGTTACAATTACATGGGCAGGATAATGCGTACATTTCTTACCAAGCATTGCAGCCTCCTCCTTTGGTTTACCCTTCACATTCCTTCCCAGCCTCCCCCCTCCCCCCCAATCCCAATTCTTCTGCTTCCCCTCCCTTCCCTCCCTCCCCCCCCCGCCCCCCCCCGCACCAAGGTTGTAAAGCTCGTTTTGGACATGACAACTTGTACTTCTCATTGTTGCAACAGGTCCACCTGTATCCTTAAACAACTGGTTTTTCCACATCTCCTCCACAAGTTATACTGACATCAAATATAGTGAAAGCAAGGGTTATACTGTGGGGGAGGGACATACAAAGCAACAAAAAGATAATCTTATAAATGCGTTAGAAACACATGCATGAAAGAAAAAAACGTTAAAATACATATCTAAGGGTTCATTTTCCTGACATCACATTATCTGACCTATTCCGCTTGACTCATACATATACTAGATACTGCAACTAAGGGAAACCATGGGACCTATGTTTCTTTGGGCCTGGCTTACTTCACTTAATATAATTTTTTCCAAGTTTTTCCATTTCCTAACAAATGGGGCAATGTCATTCTTTCTGATGGTGGCATAGAATTTCATTGTGTATATATACCACATTTTCTTGATCCATTCATCTACTGAGGGGCATCTGGGTTGGTTCCATATCTTAGCTATGTAAATAATGCTGCAATAAACATTGTTGTGCTGGTAGCTTTAGTGTGGTCTTGTTTGTAAACATTTGGGTAAATGCCCAAAAGTGGGATTGCTGGGTCATAGGGGAGTTCTATGTGAAGTCTTTTGAGGAACCTCCATATTGTTTTCCAAAGTGGTTGAACAAGTTTACATTCCCACCAACAATGAAGTAAGGTTCCTTTCTGTCCACATCCCTTCCAGCATCGGTTGCTGTTAGAGTTCTCGATTTTTGCCGTTGTAACTGGGGTGAGGTGATATCTCAATGTTGTTTTCATTTGCATTTCTTTTATGGCTAGGAATGTTGAACATTTCTTCATGTGTCTATTGGCCATCCTTCTTTCTTCTTCAGAGAAGTTTCTCTTTAAGTCTTTCGCCCACTTATTTATTGGGCAGTTGTTTCTTTGAGAATTTGTTGTTGGGGGATTTAATTTTTTGAGTTCCAAGTATATTTTAGATATGAGACCCTTGTCCATTGTATGGCTAGTAAAGATCTTCTCCCAATCCGTGGGCTTTCTATTGATCTTGCTACCTATGTCATTTGCCCTGCAGAAGCTCTGCAACTTTATGCAATCCCATTTGTCCAATCTTTCTTTGATTTGTTGTGTTTCCGGGTCTCTACTCAAAAAATTTTGGCCTGATCCAAGGAGACTTAGGGTTTCTCCTATTCCATCCTGTAATGTTTTCAGAGTGTCTGTTTGACTTCAAGGTCTGTGATCCATTAGGAGTTGATTCTGGTGCAGGGTGATATATAAGGATCTAGCTTTAGTTTTCTACATGTAGTTAACCAATTTTGCCAGCACCATTTACTGAAGAGGCTGTCTTTCTTCCATTCTATTGGTTTAGCTCCCTTATCGAAGATTAGGTGGCTATAGGTCTGTAGGTTCATTTCTGGGTTTTCAATTCTATTCCATTGGTCTTGAGGTCTCTTCTTATGCCAATACCAAGCTGTTTTGATTACTATGGCTTTATAGTTGAGTTTGAAATTTGGTATTGATATTCCTCCAGCAGTGTTCTTTCCGTTGTGGAGCGTTTTTGCCATTCGGGGACTTTTATTGTTCCATATGAATTTTTGGATTGCCTCTTCTAGTTCCTTGAAGAATGAGGGTGGAATTTTGATAGGTATTGCGTTGAATTTGTAGATGGCCTTGGGAAGTATTGTCATTTTCACGATGTTAATCTTTCCAATCCAGGAGCATGGGAGGCTTTGTCATTTTTTTAGTTCTGTGTTGATTTCCTTTTTCAAGATTTTAAAGTTTTCATCATAGAGGTCCTTCACTTCTTTGGTTAAGTTAATTTCTAGGTATTTATTTTTTGTGTGGCTATTACAAATGGAGTTGCTTTCCTAAATTCAGCCAAACTTTTCTCATTGTTGGCATACAGAAAAGCCATTGATTTTGGGGGGTTAATTTTATAACCAGCTACTTTGCCAAAGTTTTGAATCAGCTTGAGTAATTTGGGAGTGGAGTCTATGGGATTCTTTAAATTCAAGATCATATCATCTGCAAAGAGAGAGAGTTTTATTTCTTCTTTCCCTATTTGGATCCCCTTTATCTCTGAATCTTGTCTTATTGCCGTAGCTAGGCATTCTAATACTAGATTGAAGAGAAGTGGAGAGAGTGGGCATCCTTGTCTTCTTCCTGAGTTAAGAGGAAGTGGCTTTAGCTTTTCACCATTGAGTATAATGCTGTCTGTAGGTTTGTCATATACACCCTTTTTTGTATAGAGGAATGTTCCATGGATTCCTAATTTTTCCAAAACCTTCATCATGAAGGGGTGTTGGATCTTGTCGAATGCTTTTTCTGCATCTATTGATATAACCATGTGGTTCTTATTCTTGCTCCTGTTGATGTGATGAATAATATTAATTGATTTGCGTATATTGAACCAGCTTTGCATCCCTGAAATGAATCCTGTTTGATCGTGGTGTATGATTTTTTGGATGAATTGTTGAAGTCGATTGGCCAAGATTTTGTTGAGAAGTTTTGCATCAATATTCATCAAAGAAATGGGTCTATAGTTCTCTTTCTTTGATGAGTCCCTGCCTGGTTTTGGGATCAGGGTTATGATGGCTTCATAGAATGTGTTTGGTAGTGAGCTTTCTCTTTCAATTTCATTGAAGAGTTGGAGGAGTATTGGTGTGAGCTCTCCTTTGAAGGCCTTGTAAAATTCCGCTGTAAAACCATCTGGTCCTGGACTTTTCTTAGCTGGGAGGTCTCTTATTGCTGTTTCTATTTCAGTGTTTGATATGGGCCTGTCAATATAGTTTAACTCATCTTGGTTTAGTTTTGGCATGTCAATATTTGCTAGGAAAAGGTCCATTTCTGTCAAGTTCTCAAACTTATTAGCATAAAGTTTTGAGAAGTATTCCCTTATAATGTTGTGAATCTTGGTTGTTTCCGTGGTGATGTTTCCATGCTCATCTCTGAGTTTATTAATTTGGGTGTGTTCTCTTCTTTTTCTGATAAGATTTGCTAAGGGTCTGTCAATTTTTTTAAGTTTTTCGAAGAACCAACTCTTTGTTTTGTTGATTCTTTCTATAGTTTTTTTTGGATTCTAATTCATTTCATTCTGATTTAATTTTGGTTATTTCTTTCCGTCTACTGGATTGGGGTTTATCTTGCTGCTCTTTTTCAAGCAGGTTTAGATGTGTCATTTAATTGTTAGTTTCAGATCTCTCCAATTTTTTGATGTAGGAGCTCAGAGATATAAACTTGCCTCTGAGTACTGCCTTTCCTATGTCCCAGAGGAGCTGGTAATTTGTGTGCTCATTTTTGTTGAATAGCATGAACATTTTAATTTCTTTTCTAATCTCTTCCATGACCCACACATGATTCAGCAGTGTATTGTTCAGCCACCATGTGATGCCCGACTTCCTTTGGTGGCTTTTGGTGCTGAGTTCTAATTTTATTCCCTTGTGGTCAGAGAAGATGCAAGGTATAACTTCAGTGATTCTGAACTTAGACAAATTTGCTTTGTGGCCTAAAATGTGGTCTATTTTAGAAAACGTTCCATGTGCTGCTGAGAAAAACGTGTATTCTGATGCTGCTGGCTGAAATGTTCGGTAGATGTCTGTTAAGTCTATGCAGCTGTTTAGATCTGGGGTTTCTCTGTTGAGTTTTTGCGGAGTTGATCTATCTAGTGTGGAGAGTGGTGTGTTAAAATCCCCAACAATTAATGTCTTTGGATCTATATGGGATTTGAGGGAAAGTAGTGTTTCTTTGATAAATTAAGGTGCTCCATTGTTTGGCGAATAGATACTTACAATTGTAATATCCTCCTGAAGGAGAGATCCTTCTTTATCTCTTCTCACGAATATTAGTTTGAAGCCTATTTTGTCTGTTATTAGGATTGCAACTCCCGCATTTTTATGGCTGCCGTTTGCTTGTAGATTTTGTTCCAGGCTTTAACATTGAAAATGTATTTGGTTTTACGGGCAAGATGTGACTCCTGCAGGCAACATATAGAAGGGTCTTGTTTTTTAATCCAACTAGACACTCTATGTCGCTTAATTGGAGAGTTCAGTCCGTTAACGTTAAGAGATAAGACTGAGAGGTATTTGGGAGTTCCTGCCATATTATCCACTTTCTTCTGGGCTGCAAAAACTGTGTTCTTCCTATGGTTCTTGGATTCACAGTTTGGGTGCAGTTTCTTGGCCTTTATCGCAGTCTTGTTGGTTTTCTATGTGTAGGACATCTTTAAGAATCTTTTGTAGGGCTGGTTTGGTGGAGATGTATTGTTTCAATTTTTCTTTGCTATGGAAGGTTTTTATTTGGTCTTCAGTTATGAAGGAGAGTTTAGCTGGGTACAGTATTCCTGGTTGATAGTTGTTTGTTTTTAGGGCATGGCATACATCATTCCAGGCTCTTCTTGCTTTGATTGTCTCTGCTGAGAAATCTGAGGTGATTCTAATTGGTTTCCCTTTATAGGTGATTAATCTTTTCTCCTTGACAGCTTTAAGGATCTTTTCCTTGGTCTGAGTTGATCCTGTGTGGATTATAATGTGGTGGTGGGATGTCCTATTCTGGTCCGGTCTATTTGGGGTTCTAAAAGCTTCTTGTATCTGAATAGGCCTATCTTTTTGCATGTTTGGTAAGTTCTTCGCTAGGTTCCTGTTAAACAAATTTCCTAGACCATTAACTTCTGTTTCTAGGTGCTTCTCTACACCCATTATCCTTAGATTAGGCCTTCTGATGGTGTCTTCCAGGTGTTGGATAGATCTATCATATTTCTTGGACTTGTCTTGGATGGTTGTATGTTCTTTGTCTATAATATCTAGGCTGTCTTCAATCCCTGAGTTTCGATCTTCTGCTTGGTCTTACCTGCTGTCCAGTCTCTCTACTTTGTTTTTTATCTCTTTTCCTTCTAACTGGTCAGCTTTGATGGCTTCAAGTTCTTTGTTGAAGCTCTGTTTTAGGTCTTGTATGAATTTCTTTACTTCCTTAATTTGGTGTTCAGTGTTTGTTCTCAAATCACTTAGTTGATTGGTTATGGTTTCTTTGGACTCCCATTCCTTCTGTTGGGTTCCATTCAGCATTCCCTTTGTGGTCTCCCTGACTTCCTTCAGATCTTTGTTAATATATTCCATGAATGCCTTTAGTGATCTTTGTGTATTCTCTACCTGGTCTCTCAATTCCTGTATTTCTCTTTGATTAGCTTCCTCCCGTTCCTGGGATTCCTGTAGTTCTCTCTCTTCCCTTTCATGGGATTCCTGCAGTTCTCTTTGAGCATTCCCAGCCTGCTCACACCATTCCTCCCTTTCTCTTTGAGGATTCTCAAGTTGTTCACGCAAATCCTGTATCAGTTTTTGAGTAGCTTTCTCACGCTTATGATATTCCTGTATAAGCTTTTGGGATGCCTCCTCTCTCTCCCTTTCACGCTCATACAGTCCTTTGCAAGTTGTCAAACTTCTCATTTATCATGTTTGCCAGCAGTGTTTTTAGAGCTATTTGGGAACTCTCCTCTGGATTATTCATTATCTGTTCTCATATCAAGATTGGAAATTGAGATATCCGGATTTGCCATTTTTCTTGTGTTTTTCCGGCTTACTCTGACCATTTGAGATGAAAATAGCACCAGTTTTGTGCTAGAACACTATCTTAAGGCAACCATCAATCAAAGTTTGCATTTGTACAGTCAATAGTCTACAGATACAATC
Source organism: Dipodomys spectabilis (assembly GCF_019054845.1). Classification (NCBI taxonomy): domain Eukaryota; kingdom Metazoa; phylum Chordata; class Mammalia; order Rodentia; family Heteromyidae; genus Dipodomys; species Dipodomys spectabilis. Next base: position 7,906,876 of record NW_024870905.1, read on the forward strand.
TAGTTCAACAGATACATCTATTCAACATCAAACAACTATATGTTAATGGGCTTCATACCACAGAGAAAAATTTGGAAAACCAGAAATTATTAGGGTTAGGGAGAGATGTGGGTAAAATATAGGAATAGATTGGTTTGGGGAGGCACAAGTAGAGTTAACTATGTCCTAATCCCAATGCAGGAAATAGGTTGGGTAGGATGCAAGTAGAGAGAGAGAGAAAAAGAAGAAAGGGAAAGGGGAATGAAAAGAGACCAGAAAAAACTAGAAACGTAAAATTTAATATTATTATGGAGATTAAAAGATCATCTATTTAGAAAGGAATGTGAGTATATTAAGAGAAGGGAAGGGACATAGAGGAGAAGTGAAATACTTAAAAAATGCTTAAAATATTATATAGGTATAAAGAGGTAGTACTGCTATTAAGGAATTTAAATCTCAGAGGTTTTGAATTGAGTAATAAATTTGTGGATTAAGTGTGTGCACTATGTGGGATAGGGTCTACTAGTTAACTACAGGTTTATCTGAGGATGTGCAGGACAAGAGTTAAGTCACATAAAGATCAAAAGAGAGGAAAAGGTGAAAAGGATAAGAAAGGGAGAAAAAAAGATCAGAAGTTCAGTAGAGCTAGACAAAAAACAAAAAGATAGTTAAGAAAGAAAGAAAAAGAGAAAGACGACAAGAAAAGAAAGGAAAACGCACATTCACGTATTCCTAAAATAAAAATTATAAGAGGAGAAAAAAGTTACTGGAAAACAATTATTTTTTCAAAAAAGGCAAAAATTAAAGATTAATAAAATTTTTAAAAAAGGGAAAATTTTTTTTATATATATAAGGTACCAAAAAAAAAAAAACAAAAGAAGAAGAAAAAAAATAGTTCTTTGATTTTTTTTTTTTATTTTTTTGGGAGGCTTGGGAAGAATCCTGCATCTCCCTTTTGTCTGTAACCAGCCTTTTGTTGGAGTCTCTGGTCAGCTTGAGGTCCTGTGGCTTGATTGGTTTCTTAAGTCAGTTTGTTGGAACAGGCAGAAAAATGCTCTGCTTTACCCAAGATTTTGAGATCCCCCTCCCAGATTAGTTTAATGGGAGGGTGATCTGCTTTGAGAATCACAAAAGTGGGGGATGCAGTGGTGAGGCTAGGTTCTGGGTAGAGTTGAGGCCTTTCAACAATCAGTAGCTTTTCCCTGGGGCTATTTTGTGAAAAAAAAACTCACCGAGCTCAGCCTGGAGCCATTCTCAGGGTTTCTGTTTTTCAATTGATTGTTGAGGCTGCTAGAGGGAGGCGCAGCCTCTGGCTCTGGTTACCCAGTGAGGAAAGCCACTCCAATGGCTGGCGCCCAAGCTGGGTGACTTTTCCCTGGATGGAGCTGAGTCTGGCAGGTCACTTCGCCATTAAGTTCCTGTGACCTGCTAAATGACTCGTTTTATTCCAGGGCCTGAGTTGGAGCTAGCAGCTCCTCCGAGCTTTGTCGGTATCCAAGATGGAGATCACCAGTGCTGGGGAGGGAAGGGTGGCCTTCCCTCCTCTGCTCCCTGAGGAGGAGTGAGGACATCGGGCTTCTACTCACGCTGAGTCTTGGATCCTGGGTCGTCTCTGGTCTGCAAACTGCAGGATGAAGATGTCCGCTCCTTGTCGGTTCTTCCTGGTGTTGAGTAGAATCCGCTCGCCCGCTGAGTCTGGCTCCTTCGTCCCGGACTCTTTGTGTGAGGGCTCAGGTATGGCCCCAGCCCTGCCGCCGCTGCCGCAGCGGCTGTTGGCAAGCGCTCAGATGTGTGTTCTTGCCTTGGCTTTCCCTCTCTTGTCTAACTCTCTGTCCTGTGATGGCACACTTGGTGTGATTCTCTGGCTTAGGACCTTTCACTGGAACTCTAAAACTGCTTTCTATGCGAGAGCTTGTTCAGATTCCAGCTTCTCCTCCGCCATCAGAGAGTCTTTCATTCTTGCTGTTGACGATGAACAGAAGATTCAGGAAGCATGACTTTCATTCTATCCAAGGCACCTGAAGCAACAAGAAGATCTCTACACTCACTCCCCAAAGAATCCACAGGACAAGGCAATTCAGCTTCCATGGAGATCTGAATTACGATAGCATGATGGCCAGAGATGAGACAGGATGCTGGAATCGACTAGGCAGACACATGTGGCAAGACTTCTTATTTTTTTAATTTTAATTTTTTTTATTATGAAAGGACTGTACAGAGGGGTTACAATTACATGGGCAAGATAATGAGTACATTTCTTATCAAGCATTGTAGCCTCCTCCTTTGTATCTCCATACCATCCCTTCACATCCTCCCTCTTCCCCTCCCACTAAATCTTCCCCACTACCTCCCCACACCCGCAACAAAGTTGTAAAGTTCATTTTTCAACAAAATGACTTGTGCATCTCATTGTTGCAATGGGTCCACCTGTATCACTATTTAAACGATTTGTTTTTCCCCTTCCCCTCAACAAATTATACCGACATCAAATACAGTGAAAGCAAGGGTTATACTGTGGGGGAGGGAAATACAAAGCAATAAAGAAATAACCTTCTAAATGTGTTAGTAACAATCACCTGAAATAAAAAAGAAAACACTTGAATACATATCCTAGGATTCATTTCATTAAGATCACCTTATATGACATTTTCTGCTTGATTCAGACATATATTAGATATTGCAAATAAGGGAAACCATGTTTCTTTGGGCCTGGCTTACTTCACTTAATATAATTTTTTCCAAGCATTTACATTTCCTAACAAATGGGGCAATGTCATTCTTTCTGATAGAGACAAAGAATTCCATTGTGTATATATACCATTTTTTTGATCCATTCATCTACTGAGGGGAATCTGGGTTGGTTCCATATCTTAGACATAGTAAATAGTGCTGTAATAAACATAGTCGTGCTGGTAGCTTTAGTGTGGTCTTGTTTGTAAACATTTGAGTAAATGCCCAACAGTGGGATTGCTGGGTCATAGGGGAGTTCTATGTTGTGTCTTTGGAGGAACCTCCATACTACTTTCCAAAGTGGTTGAACAAGTTTACACTCCCACCAACAATGAAGTAAGGTTCCCATCTGTACACATCCCCTACAACATCTGTTGTTCTAAGAGAACTTGATTTAGCCATTCTAACTGGAGTGAGGTCGTATCTCAATGTTTTCATTTGCATTTCTTTTATGGCTAGGGAGATTGAGCATTTCTTCATGTGACTATTGGCCAGCCTTCTTTATTCTTCACAGAAGTTTCTCTTTAAGTCTTTAGCCTACTTAATTATTTGGCAGTTGTTTCTTTGAGGATTTGTTGTTGGGGGATTTAATTTTTGAGTTCCAAGTATATTTTAGATATGACACCCTTGTCCATTGTGTGACTAGTGAAGATCTTCTCTCAGTGGGCTTTCCATTGATCTTGCTAGCTATGTCCTTTGCCATGCAGAAGCTCTGCAACTTCATGCAATCCCATTTGTCCAACCTTTCTTTGATTTGTTGTGTTTCCAGGTCTCTATTAAGAAAATTTCGGCCTGCGCCAAGGAGACCTAGGGTTTCTCCTATTCCATCCTGTAATGTTTTCAGAGTGTCTGCTTTGAGTTCAAGGTCTTTGATCCATTTGGAGTTGATTCTGTTGCAGGGTGATATATAAGGATCTAGTTTTAGTTTTCTACAATTTTGCCAGCACCGTTTACTAAAGAGGCTGTCTTTCTTCCGTTCTATATTTTAACTCCCTTATCGAAGATTAGATGGCTATAAGTCTGTGGGTTCATTTCTGGGTTTTCAATTCTAGTCCATTGGTCCTGTGGTCTATTCTTGTGCCAGTACCAATCTCTTTTGATTACTATGGCTTTATAGTAGAGTTTGAAATTTGGTATTGATATTTCTCCAGCACTGTTGTTTCCGTTGAGGAGCGTTTTTGCTATTTGGGGTCTTTTATTGTTCCATATGAATTTTTGGATTGCCTCTTTTATTTCCTTGAAGAATGACGTTGGAATTTTGATAGGTATCCCATTGAATTTGCAGATACCCTTGGGAAGTATTGCCATTTTCACGATGTTGATCTTTCCGATCCAGGATCATGGCAGTTATTGACATTTTCTAAGTTCTGTATTGATTTCCTTTTTCAAGTTTTTAAAGTTTTCATCATAGACCTCCTTCACATCTTTGGTTAATTCTTACGTATTTTATTTTTGTGGGGCTATTACGAATGCAGTTGATTTCCTAATTTCAGCCACACTTTTCTCATTGTTGGCATACAGAAGAGAAATTGATCTTGGGCTGTTAATTTTATACCCTCTTACTTTGCCAAAGTTTTGAATCAGATTGAAGGATTTGGGAGGGGGGTCAGTGGGATTCTTTAAATACAAGATCATGTCATCTGAAAAGATGGACAGTTTTACATCATCTTTCTCAATTTGGATCCTTTTTATGCTTTCATCTTGTCTTATTGCTGTTGCTAGGCATTCTAATAGTAGATTGAAGAGAAGTGGAGAGTGTGGACATCCTTGTCTTGTTCCTGAGTTAAGAGGAAATGGCTTTAGTTTTTCACCATTAAGTATAATGCTGGCTGTAGATTTGTCATATACAGCCTTTATTGTATTGAGGAATATTCCATGGATCCCTACTTTTTCCAAGGCCTTCATCATAAAGGGGTGTGGGATCTTGTCAAATGCTTTTTCTGCATCTATTGAGATTACCATGTGGTTCTTATCTTTGCTCCTGTTGATGTGATGAACAATATTAATTGATTTGCGTGATCCAGGTTTGCATCCCTGAAATGAATGCTGTTTGATCGTGGTATATGATTTCTTGGATGGATTGTTGATGTTGTTTGGCCAAAATTTTGTTGAGAAATTTTCCATCAATGTTCATCAAAAATTGGGTCTATACTTCTCATTCTTTGATGAGTCCCTGCGTGCTTTTGGGATGAGGGTTATGATGGCTTCATGGAATGTGCTCGGTAGTGAACTTTCTCTTTCAATTTCATTGAAGAGTTGGAGGAGTATTGGTGTGAGCTCTGCTTTGAAGGCCTTGTAGAATTCCACTGTAAAACCATCTTGTCCTGGACTTTTCTTAGATGGGAGGTCTCTTATTGCTGTTTCTATATAAATGCTTGATATGGGCCTGTTAAGATGGTTTAACACAACTTGGTTTAGTTTGGGCATGTCAATATTTGCTAGGAAAAGGTCCATTTCTGCCAAGATCTCAAACTTATTAGCATAACTAACTGGGAGGTGGGCATGCCATTAAAACAAAAAAGGGGGAATCTGTGGGACACCTGGGCAGCAAAGATTGTGCTGAGAGAGAGTTGAGGGGGCAGTGCCAGATTTGTTTATGTTTAGTGCATAAACAGCTGATGGAAGCATAGGTGCATGATAAGGTGTGACCTTTACAGTGATTGGTTGGTTCCTTTTCCTCCCCAGGCCACCCGGTCTTTTTGCTTTTGAAAAGTACTTGCTGTGTATTAATAAACGAGTTACTTTCACTTGACTCCCCGGTAAGTCTGATAGTTTCCTGGGTTAAGGGAGCCTGGGGAATGGGATAGCGGCACACTTATGTTGCTTCAGACCACGTCCATCTTTCGTGGGATGGATGAAGACCCAACAAATAACATATAATAAAATAAATGTAAAATAAAAATAAAAAAGTAATATTTGCAAATGTTCTGATCTCAAGAATACCACTGGGGAGAGGGAATGGTGCAGTAATGTTTATTGTACTGTTCTTTGCAAATTTGGGAGGGCATCACAGCAGAAGTGCAGTATTTTTCACAATAGTGATAATGTAGTCATGATGTAAATTTAGGGAATTTTATGGTGTACCTTACAAGTTGGAAACTGTTGGGCTAGGATGACTTTGTGGCATAAAAACTTAGATTGATTGTCATAGAAATATTAGCTTAAGCTGGGCGGCGGTGGCTCATGCCTGTAATCCTAGCTAATGAGGAGGCTGAGATCAGAGGATCACGGTTCAAAGCCAGCCCGGGCAGAAAAGCCTGTGAGACTCTTTTATTTTTTTAAATTTTTATTTTTTATTGTGAAAATACTGTACTGAGGGATCACAATTACATGGGCAAGATAGTGAGTACATTTCTTATCAAGCATTGTAGTCTCCTCCTTTGTTTACCATTCCCATCCCTTCCCATCGGTCCCCCCATCAAAAACTCTCCCCCACCCAAGTTGTAAAGTTCGTTTTCAACATAACAACTTGTACTTCTCATTGTTGCAACAGGTCCACCTGTATCCTTATTTAAACGACTTGTTTTCCCCCTTGCCGTCCAAAAATTATATCGACATCAAATAGAGTGAAAGCAGGGGTTATAATGTTGGGGAGGGACATACAATGCAACAAAGAAATAATCTTATAGTTGCATTAGAAACAAATGCATGAAAGAAAAAAAACATTTAAAATATATATCTTAGGGTTCATTTTCCTAACATCACCTTCTATGACCTTTTCTGCTTGACTCATACATATATTAGATATTGCAAATAAGGGAAATCATGGAGCCTATGTTTCTTTGGGCTTGGCTTACTTCACTTAATATAATTTTTTCTAAGTCTTTCCATTTCCTAACAAATTGGGCAATGTCATTCTTTCTGATGGAGGCATAGAATTTCATTGTGTATATATACCACATTTTCTTGATCCATTCATCTACTGAGGGGCATCTGGGTTGGTTCCATATCTTAGCTATGGTAAATAATGCTGCAGTAAACATAATTATGCTGGTAGCTTTAGTGTGGTCTTGTTTGTAAAGATTTGAGTAAATGCCCAAAAGTGGGACTGATGGGTCATAGGGGAGCTCAATTTGGAATCTTTTGAGGAACCTCCGTACTGCTTTCCAAAGTGGTTGATAAAGTTTACACTCCCACCAACAATGAAGTAAGGTTCCCTTCTGTCCACATCCCCTCCAGCATCTGTTGTTATTAGAGTTTTTGATTTTTGCCATTCTAACTGGGGTGAAGTGGTATCTCAATGTTGTTTTGATTTGCAATTCTTTTATGGCTAGGGAGGTTGAGCATTTCTCCATGTGTCTATGGGCCATCCTTCTTTCTTCTTCAGAGAAGTTTCTCTTTAAGTCCTTAGCCTACTTATTTATTGGGCAGTTGTTTCTTTAAGGATTTATTGTTGGGGGATTTAATTTTTTGAGTTCTAAGTGTATGTTAGGTATGAGACCCTTGTCGGTTGTATGTCTAGTGAAGATATTCTCCCAATTCTTGGGCTTTCTATTGATCTTGCTACCTATGTCCTTTGCCATGCAGAAGATCTGCAACTTCATGCAATCCCATTTGTCCAAGCTTTCTTTGATTTGTTGTGTTTCTGGGTCTCTATTTAGAAAATTTTGTCCTGCTCCAAGGAGATCTAGGGTTTCTCCTATTCCATCCTGAAAGTAGAATGTCTCGACAGAAGGTTACACCATGCAGAAGATCGAATCTCGAGGACTGAAGATAGCCTAGACATAATAGAGAAAGAATATACAACCATCCAAGACAAATCCAAGAAAAATGAGAGATCTATCCAACACTTGGAAGACACCATCAGAAGGCCTATCCTAAGGATAATGGGTGTAGAGGAGCACCTAGAAACAGAAGTTAATGGTATAGGAAATTTGTTTAACAGGATCCGAGCAGAGAACTTCCCAAACATTCAAAAAGATAGACCTATTCAAATACAAGAAGCTTTTAGCACTCCAAATAGAGCAGAGGGGAATAAGACATCCCACCATTACATTATAATCCACACTGGATCAATGCAGACCTAGGAAAAGATCCTTTAAGCTGTCAAGGAGAAAAGATTAATCACCTATAAAGGGAAACCAATTAGAATCACCTCAGATTTCTCAGCAGAGACAATCAAAGCAAGAAGAGCCTGGAATGATGTATGCCATGCCTTAAAAACAAACAACTATCAACCAAGAATACTGTACCCAGCTAAACTCTCCTTCATAACTGAAGGCCAAATAAAAACCTTCCACAGCAAAGAAAAATTGAAACAATACATCTCCACCAAACCAGACCTACAAAAGATTTTTAAAGATGTCCTACACATAGAAAACCAACAAGACCAAAATAAAGACCAAGAAACTACACCCAAACTGTGAATCCAAGAACCATAGGAAGAACCCAGTTTTTGCAGTCCCCAAGAAGGTGGATAACATGGCAGGAACTCCCAAATAACTCTCAGTCCTATCTCTTAACATTAACAGACTGAACTCTCCAATTAAGCGACATAGACTGTCTAGTTGGATTAAAAAACAAGATCCTTCTATCTGCTGCTTTCAAGAGTCACATCTTGCCCGTAAAAACTAAGTCATGTTCAATGTTAAAGGCTGAAAAACAATCTACCAAGCAAATGGCCACCATAAACATGTGGGAGTTGCAATCCTAATATCAGATAAAATAGACTTCAAATTAAAATTTGTGAGAAGAGATAAAGAAAGTTGCTAGGGATCTCCATTCAGGAGGATATTAAAATACTAAATATCTATTCGCCAAAAAATGGAGCACCCAAATTTATCCAAGAAACACTACTTTCCCTCAAATCCCACATAGATCCAAAGACATTAATTGTTGGGGATTTTAACACACCACTCTCCACACTAGATAGATCAACTCGGCAAAATCTCAACAGAGAAACCGCAGATATAAACAAATGCATAAATCAATCAGATTTAACAGACATCTACCGAATATTTTACCCAACAGCATCAGAATACACGTTTTTCTCAGGAGCACATGGAACATTTTCTAAAATAGACCACATTTTAGGCCACAAAGCAAACTTGTACAAATTCAGACAAATTGAAATTATACCTTGCATTCTCTCAGATCAAAAGGGAATTAAATTAGAACTCAACACCAAACGCCACCAAAGAATGTCCGGTAACACATGGAGGCTGAACAACACACTGCTGAATCACGAGTGGGTCATGGAAGAGATTAGAAAGGAAATTCAAATATTCATGCTATTCAACAAAAATGAGCACACAAATTACCAGATCCTCTGGGACATAGGAAAGGCAGTATTCAGAGGCAAGTTTATAGCTCTGAGTTCCTACATCAACATTTTGGAGAGATCTGAAACCAATAATTTAATGAGACATCTGAACCTCCTTGAAAAAGAGCAACAAGATAAACCCCAATCCAGTAGATGGAAAGAAATAATTAAAATTAAATCAGAATTAAATAAATTAGAATCCAAAACAACTGCAGAAAGAATCAACAAAACAAAGAGTTGGTTCTTTGAAAAAATTAACAAAATTGACAGATACTAAGCAAATCTTATCAGAAAAAGAAGAGAACACACCCAAATAAATAAACTCAGAGATGAGAATGGAAACATCACCACAGAAACAACCAAGATTCAGAACATTTTAAAGGAATACTTCTCAAAACTTTATGCTAATAAGTTTGAGAACTTGGCAGAAATGGACCTTTTCCTAGCAAATATTGACATGCCAAAACTAAACCAAGATGAGTTAAACCATCTTAACTGGCCCATATCAAGCATTGAAATAGAAACAGTAACAAGAGACCGCTCAGCTAAGAAAAGTCTAGGAGCAGATGGTTTTACAGCGGAATTCTACAAGGCCATCAATGCAGAGCTCACACCAATACTCCTCCAACTATTCAATGAAATTGAAATAGAAAGTTCACTACCGAACACATTCTATGAAGCCATCATCCCAAAACCAGGCAGGGACTCATCAAAGAAAGAGAACTATGGACCCATTTCTTTGATGAACATTGATGCAAAACTTCTCAACAAAATTTTGGCCAATCGACTTCAACAATTCATCCAAAAAATCATACACCACGATCAAACAGGATACATTTCAGGGATGCAAAGCTGGTTCAATATACGCAAATCAATTAATATTATTCATCACATCAACAGGAGCAAGGATAAGAACCACATGGTTATCTCAATCGATGCAGAAGAAGCATTCGACAAGATCCAACACCCTTTGATGATGAAGGTTTTGGAAAAATTAGGAATCCATGGAACATTCCTCAATACAATAAAGGCTGTATATGACAAACCTACAGCCAGCATTTTACTTAATGGTGAAAAACTAAATCCATTTCCTCTTAACTCATGAACAAGGAAATGATGTCCACTATCTCCACTTCTCTTCAACCATGTATTAGAATGCCTACCTACAGCAATAAGACAAGATGGAGACATAAAGGGGATCCAAATAGGGAAAGAAGAAATAAAACTCTCCCTCTTGGCAGACGACATGATCTTGTATTTAAAGAATCCCATAGACTCCACTCCCAAATTACTCTAGCTGATTCAAAACTTTGGCAAAGTAACAGGGTATAAAATTAACCCTCAAAAATCAATGGCTTTTCTGTATGCCAACAATGAGAAAAGTGTGGCTGAAATTAGGAAAGCAACCCCATTTGTAATAGCCCCACAAAAAATAAAATACCTAGGAATTAACTTAACCAAAGAAGTGAAGGACCTCTATGATGAAAACTTTAAAAACTTGAAAAAGGAAATCAAAACAGAACTTAGAAAATGGGAAAAACTCCCATGCTCCTGGATTGGAAAGATTAACATCGTGAAAATGGCAATACTTCCCAAGGATAGCTACAAATTTAATGTGATACCTATCAAAATTCCAACCTCATTCTTCAAGGAAATAGAAGAGTCAATCCAAAAATTCGTCTGGAAAAATAAAAGACCCCAAATAGAAAAAACGTTCCTCAACGGAAAGAACACTGCTGGAGGAATATCAATACCAAATTTCAAACTCAACTATAAAGCCATAGTAATCAAAATACCTTGGTACTGGCACAAGAACAGACCTCAGGACCAATGGAATAGAATTGAAAAACCAGAAATGAACCTATAGTCCTATAACCATCTAATCTTTTATAAGGGAGCTAAAAAATAATATGGAAGAAAGACAGTAAATGGTTCTGGCAAAATTGGTTAACTTGTAGAAAACTAAAGCTATATCCTTATATATCATCCTGCACCAGAATCAACTCGAAATGGATCAAAGACCTCGGAGTCAAAGCCTGTGAGACTCTTATCTCCAATTAACTACTAGAAAAACAGAAATGGTGCTGTGGCTCAAGCGGTAGAGCACTTGCCTTGAGCTGAAGAGTGAAAGGATAGTGCTCAAGCCCAGAGTTCAAGCCCCATGACCGACAAGAAAGAAAGAAAGAAAGAAAGAAAGAAAGAAAGAAAGAAAGAAAGAAAGAAAGAAAGAAAGAAAGAAAGAAAGAAAGAAAGAAAGAAAGAATAGCTTACTCTGATGAACAAATGTTTACTCTTCTGTAATTAATTATTATAGATAGTACATATTTCACAGGTTTTTCTTCTAACAGAATGTGGTTCTTTTTTCTGTTGACTTTTAAATACATAACATCCCATTGGAAACTATATCTATGGCAGAATTAAATAAAAAGCAAACAGACACTGTTTTAAATGTCTCTGGTATGGCATGTTCAGAATTTTAGAATGAGTATTTAATAGTCATAGGCATATTGAAGAACACTTATATTCTGTTCTCTTAACAATTATTCAGTTTTAAAAGTTAGGAGTTTCCATAGAATTGAACTGTTTACTGTTTTATTATAAGACAATACTAAAATTATGTTTTTTTTCAAAATGATGGCAAGCTTATTGTGAAAATATTGTATACTTTGATAACATTCAAGTTGATGACCCTCTGATAGAGAAAGGGATAACAGAATAATATTTACTATACAAATACAGTGAAATTATATATTATGTAGCTTATTTTTTAATTTAATTTTACAGTCAAGGTGATATATAGAAAGGGTTGCAATAATTATAAAGTAGTGAATAGATAACATTTCGAACTTTTTACTCCCTCCCTCACTTTTCTCACAGTTTTCCTTCACCCCAATACCCCTCACAAGTTGTAATGTAAATTTCCAACATGTTGTCTTGTGAGTATTGCTATTGAGTTGGTTTGCCCTTTGTTCTTTGTCTCGAAATTTTGTTGTTCCTCTTCCCTTTCCAAATTAAGATGAATGTATATACAATGACACATGATACTGAAATCAAATACTGCAGGGAACAAACCATTGGGGAAAACCAAAAGAAAAAAAGAAATCACATAGTACATTTAAAAAAAAACACAAAGTAAAACCTCTGTTTCCATATCTAGGAGGTCATTTTGCTCAACATCATCTTATACATATCCATTGAGCCATTCTGCTCATTTGCTAGGACTAGATATTTCCTACTTATTACAACTGAGAGAAACTATGGAATCTCTTCCTTTGTGTCTTGTTTATTTTACTTAGTAGGATTTTTCCAAGTCTTTCCATTTGGAATTGGAAGCATAGAATTCCGCTGCATATATACCACATTTTGTCAATTATTCATTTACTGAGTGACATATTGGTTTAAAACATGATTGCATGTAACTATTACTTAGGGTCATTCAAAAATGACAGATGCCATCTCCCCAGATATTCGAAAGTCATGATTTCTATGTAAGATAGGATTTCATGGTGGTACAAGGGTTGAGATATCTGGATGAATCTAATGCATATCTTGCACTGAATTAGGCAGAAAGATATCCAGTATCATATAGGATAAAAATGGTAGTGACAAAATATTCCCTTGAGAAAGATATAGAAGGCTGTCAGCAGTGGTAAGTAGTTCAGATAATTTTGAAGCATTTAGAAATGCAAGTTCAAGTATGTCAGTTTAAATAAAAAGTATGTAAGTGGAAGGGGAAAAGAAGGGGAAGAGAAGAAAATAACTGACAGCAGATCATTTTCCCAAGTTAGAGTATAAAAAGACATAATCTTTAACTTCCAAGTTAAAAAGAGAACAATATCATACCTCCCATTCAATTTAAATTCTTGAAAATATTTACTTGGCTTTTTCCTATTTTAATGCTCCAAAATAAATGAAGACTTATAAGTAAAGTTATGTGATGTCCATTACTTCACCTTGAACACTAACTTTGTTTTGCCCTCTTTTCTCAAATTGCACTTGGAAAATAGTACCTAAGTTGATGATGTTGTGGCTGATTAGAGTCAGAGTCAGGAGCTTCTACATGTACAATTATCTCAGCATAGTTTAAAGCGGATTCCGTCCCCCCAAGATATCCAACTACATTGTCTGAAGCTGTACTTTGAACACACCCTGACACCTGAGCTCATAATTTGAAATTACACTTCAGCATTTCCTTTGCACATTCTACGTTGTGCCTTTGTCTTTTTTGCACATTCCATTTGAGTTCAGAGTTGCTCTATTTCCATTTCATCTATACAAACTGCTAAGAACATTGTTCAACTACCACTTCTTGTTGCACATGCCCAGTCTATGTATGAAGGTACTTTGTCCATGTTAAACAATAGGGTAGTACTCACTCTCTGAGGAGAAAACTTCCACAGTATAACACTATGCCCACATTAGAGGATTTAGAATTTAAAGAATTTTGAGACAAACAGTGATATTAGAATTGAAATGCACCTTAGGGACATTTTCTTGGAGCTCATTAGTTTTCCCCGGAGAAATATAAATATTCACAAAATCTGGAGCCAATTAGAAAGTATCCGAATTAACACTAGATCCTAGATGTTGTGTTAGTACTAGTCACCATTGTATTATTGTTACATCAGAATCCTTCCCTACTTGCAAATTGTATGAGAAAATGAAAGAAAGGCATTAAAGCAAAATGTCATATCTTTCTAGGCATTTAATCTTACTGGTGAGGGTAATGTCTGAACTCTTCCATTCAATAAAGTTTGAAATTTATAAGAGAACTTCCTACATATAAGAATTTCTGGCAGGTTGATTGACACAGTTATTTCAGCATGGAGATATCCCTAACAAGTACTAGAGTAAAATAGAATATATGACAGTTATGATGTGTCAATGGCTATTGAAGCATTTTCTTTTTTTTTTTTTTGGTCCGGTCGTGGGGCCTGAACTCTGGGCCTGAGCGCTGACCCTCAGCTCTTCAGCTCAAGGCTAGCGTTCTACCACTTGAGCCACAGCGCCACTTCCGGCTTTTTTCTTTTTGCTTATGTGGTGCTGAGGAATCGAACCCAGGGCCTCAGGCATGCAAGGCAAGTGCTCTACCACTGAGCTACATTCCCAGCCCCTGAATCATTTTCTATTCTAAAGAAGAATCAATTCCAGGAGTCTTCAGTCACATCAGTAAAGCTGTATGTTCAACCTAATACTTGGTGTTACTTTTCCTAGATTTATAATGAATGGGCTGATAAGATATCCAAGTATATCTAAAGATATTTCAATAAAATTCCAAACTGATGTGGATACATGGGCCACTCGTTGGAACTGTAGGACAAATTAGGCTGGTTTGTGCTGTAGTTCAATCTATAAACTCCTGGCTAAAAAAGTATTCAAAAAATATTCACAGAATACCTCTAAGTAAAGTTCATGACTGTTATATCTGTATAATTCTTCTAAGGTCAGGATAAAAGCATTTGTTCCCAACATTTAAAATCAACAGGTTCTGTTGAATTCATGGATCCAGAATTTTCTGGATTCACATTCATATCTCAAAATTTTATCAAGATGACTTTCACCAAAACACTTTTCTTATTGAACTTGTCTATGTCCTTTTACTTTTCAAATCGAAATAGCATATTTCCTTCAAGATGTTCCTGCAAATTTTTTCCTTCCTTTAATTCTGTCAATCTCTGTTTACTACGTTTTTGTTTCCTTATGTATCTCTTTCTTCAAATCTTATCCACACTGGTACTCGCATTGCTCACACTTGTGTCAGAACTTTCCTTTTCCTCTTCCCTCCAATAATGCCCCCAATTTTATTATTCTTTTTTCCTATTCATGATCGTGGATATTTTGATGATGTCTAAACAGACCTGTCTTTGCATCTGTTTAATATAAACTTTAGAACTATCAGATATTTTCCCCCTAAATCCATTATTTCCACCTGTGTTTCTTATCACTAAGATCATCACTAACACAGTTACCAGCCAAACGTGTGGAAGCTCTTTAGATTTCTTCTTACCCTTCTACTCCCTCCTATTAGATAAGATGAATGATCAAGATTTACTCAGTTTTTTATCACTAATATGATTTCTTTTTTTGGAGCTTTTATGACTTTCTTTAATTGTGAAAATACTGTACAGAGGGGTTAGATTTACATGGGCAAGATAATGAGCACATTTCTTATAAAGCATTTTAGCCTCCTCCTTTGTTTCCCCTTCCTATCCCTTCCCATCCTCCCCCCACCCCACACCCAATCCTCCCCCCCACCAAAGTTGTACAGTTCGTTTTTGACATAATGACTTACAAAATATGATTTCTCTGTACTGCTTTTTATGCCCCTAACACCAGAATGTTTCATTTACTCATCACTGTCACCTAGTCCTAAAACGACCATTTCGAAAGTACGCTTTTCCCCCATAGTCTTTTCATATTGGTCCTCTCTATCACCAAATTACTCTCTTTGTAAGCACCCAGAGTGAAGAGCTCAGACACATATTCTAGTATCATTATTTACTCACTACATTGATTGTTGGCCTTACATTTCTCATGTGTAAATCAATGTAATCTAACAGAAATAATGAAGAATATATTTGTTGACTTCTAGAGCAAGAATAAAGAAAAGTGAAGAGTCCTTACATTTTCCACTTTACCTTACAAATAAGGAAAGAGTCACATTCAGTTTGTTGGTATAAAGTCACAAATTGTTTCATGTAGAAATAAAAATAAGTTTTACCTCCTGGCTCTAAGGCCTATGACCTTTCTAGGTAACTACAGATATGAAAGTGGTATTATGTAAATTGTGCCATGTCTTTACAGCTGTATTAAAGAACATACTCAATATATCATTTGAAAACATTGGTTACTGAATAGTATCTATATGAGAATGTTATTTGAACTAATCCCACTAAGTTGAAAATAACACTTTAGTCCATCAAAATGTGGAAATAAACAATTTTATTTATAAGAAAATAGTACCATCAAGAAAAGTGAGTATACATTAGAGAGACTGCAGCAATTAGGGTTTTTACGGTATCTGCCTGTTTATGTGAATGTATTTATTGATATTGAAACTCTCCTCTTGTTATTCTTATTGTATGTAATCCAACGTTGTTTATTACTATGTATTCAATGTGTAAAGTTTTTTCCTTTTCAATCACACCAATGACATTATCAGGCTACACTGTGGTCATCATCGTATCAATCAAAATTATTATTAACATCATAAGTGCTAACAATTGAAAGTCTGATATGTATCTATGATTTTGCGATTGTCTTTTGATTAATAATTTTAATGTTACCACTGTGCATGCATCCATATTAAAATTTTGAACAAATAAACAAAAAAAACTAAAGCATATCGGGTAGCTTGACTTTGTGCTTATAACAAATTATGGAATAGATTTTTGAAGTATTGCAAATTCCTAACCAGTATGAATTAACTTCCTCTCTCCCCATCACCACACACAAGTATTTATGAGTTTGAACAGAATTATTTCAAGTAATATACTGCAAATTTTACTATAATATCATGTGTATATCTGAAATTACCTGGAACGTAATAAACTCTACATTCTATTGAAATATTAGTTATTTTATTCTAGGAAACTTTCGGAAAAATAGAGTGTATATCTTTGAAGGAAAAGGTAAAAAATATTAGTATAAAAATTTTAGAGGGAGTCTGTCTTCAGAAATATGTATATATACATATATATATATATACATATATACATATTTATTGTATGTAGAAAGACATACATTTTTAGAGATTATTTTTCATCAGAAATATATACGTATACCTAAATTTATGTGTAGAATGATGTACATTATAGTGAAACAAAAATCTTAAAACATAATTAAAATTTAAAAAATTCATCAAACCAAGTGCCATTGACTCACGCCTATAATTCGAGCTATTCTGGGTAATGAGATCTTAGAATTGTGTTCAAAACTATCCCAGTCAAAAAAGTACTTGTTAGATTCTTATTTCCAATTGACCACTAAAAACAGGAATTAGCTCTATGCCTCAAGTTGTAGAGTGCTGCCTTTGAGCATAAAAAGGCTTAAGAACAATGCCCAAGACTTGCAAACAACAACGAGAACAACAAGAACAAGAACAACAATAACAACATATATCACATTAATTTCATAAAAACATCTTTTAACTGCTGTGAACATTTCATAGAAAGCTTCTTAAGCCTACCTGGCGGGGGGGACTGGGTGGGGGGATGGGGGTTTGTATGGAAAGGGATGGGAAGGGGAAACAAAGGAGGAGGCAACAGTTCTTGATAAGAAATGTACTCATTATCTTGCCCATGTAATTTTAACCCCTCTGTACGGTATTTTCACAATAAAAAAAAGAAACATGAATATATGCCCCTGGAAAATTTTAAATAACAATTATAGAATAAAGTCCGTTTTTGACATAACGACTTGTACATCTCATTGTTGCAATGGTTCCACCTGTATCCCTATTTAATTGTAACCACTCTGTACAGTACTTTCACAATAAATAAAATCTTCTATTTTAAAAAAAAGTATAGAATATTTACCTCTATGTTAAAGACATGACTATTTAGGTTGCTTAAGATATTTAAGTAGTGTTTAGGAATTAATAATAATGATGATATATTGGGTCTTGTCATTTATTCTATTTTATGATAGTAATAAAATGATATTTGCAATGATTATATAAAATTTCTCTTGTTTGTTATTTGAATTATAATAAAAGATAAACATTTTTAAATATTTCCATAGGAAAGGATCATTTTAATGGTATCAATTCTTTTGTAATTTCAAAACAATTAAGAAAATTATTCCAAGGCTGGTTTGCTCTAAGACTATATTTGTTTTCTTGTTCGAGTTTTCATATGTTAGTAGAAATTAAAATTCCAAAAATTCAATGGATCTTGGCATTCAGGAACATCTTCATAGATACTAATATTGGAGTTCCTTAAGTGGAATTGTTTTATTTCATTTATTATTTTCACAAATAAATCAAGATAATTGTGTATTTTGTTTCTTTTCACTGCTATTGGCTCTTATCTTGAGAATACTTTTTTTTTAGCAAAGAAGAGGAAAGCAATTGGATTGAGCAAGTAACATGGCTTTCATAAAATGTTCATGCATAGATTTGGGTCTTCTGTCATTTGCTAAAAGTTTCTTCCAGAATATGTTATCAATTACTCATAAGTGATGCATGATTCCTAGATATTCCAGTTATCACATACACTTTTTGATTGAGTTATCTCTGTATAAACTCCAAAAAATCCCAAAATAAACAAAATAAACAGAATCACATCTTTGTTTTAAAAACTGTAGTTTACAAAGAATTTTTAGCCAACAACGAAACCATCTTTTTAGGTATTCTGCAATTTGTGTGAATTATTTTTAACTATATATATATATATATATATATACATATATATATATATGTATATATATATATATATATATATATAGCTGACATGAAATTCACATGTAATTTATTTATCTCCTTTTATTGTATACATTTTAGTGCTTTGGAAGTGAAGGGTACAATCAGACGTTTTCCAAGCCTAATTTTCACAAACTTGCATTTCTTCAAATAGAAATGCTGTAAATTTTATTGAACCCTAAGATATGTATTTAAATTTTTTTTCATGCATTTGTTTCTAACGCATTTATAAGATTGTTTCTTTGTTGCTTTGTATGTCCCTCCCCCACAGTATAACCCCTGCTTTCACTGTATTTGATGTCGGTATAATTTGTGGAGGGGAAGGGGAAAAATGAGTCGTTTAAATAAGGATACAGCTGGACCCGTTGCAGCAATGAGAAGTACAAGTTGTCAGGTCGAAAATGAACTTTACAACCTTGGTGGGGGGGGGGAAGGACTAGGTGGGGGAAGGAGAGGGCTGGGAAAGGATGTGAAGGGTAAAAAAAGGAGGAGGCTACAATGTTTGATAGGAAATGTACTCATTATCTTGCCCATGTAATTGTAACCCCTCTGTGCAGTATGTTCACAATATTAAAAATAAAAGAAATTAAAATAAATAAAAAAATGCTTTAAATTTTAGAACAGACATTAAAATAGATACAAAATTAAGTTACAGGAATTTGTCTTCCATATATCCTTTATAGTGTGTCTTTTCAAAACTTGTTTTGGGGATTATTTCCAGATTCTCACACATACTATTCAAGTGCACTCTCAATGAACTACATTCCCTGTCCAAATAAGTTTTTTACTTCTCTTTACTAATACATAGAAGTGTAATGGCTGGATCATATACAATTCTCTTTGACCTTTAGAAGACTTGAAAACTTGCTTGCAAAATTGATTGCAGTATTATACATATCATTCTGCTATCTAGAGTATATCAATTTCTCCGCAAATGCATTACTATATTTTCTGTCATCTTTTTATATTATGGTCATAGAAATGAGTTTTATTTTTATTTTTTCTTAGTTACTAAAGAGGAGCTTAATTCTTTTGCTCTTCTTATTGACCATCAATTTACATATATTCTTTAAAGAAATAACCTGTTCAGGAAAAAAATTTATATGTAATTAGAAGATATAAAAGTACTTAAGACTCAGGATCATTGTTGAATTAACCTTTTAGCATTAACAAATATGTACCCTCTATCGGTTGGATAGGTTTTCACTTCTTTCATAGAATTATGAAAGGTCATCAGTTGATATTAACCCGTTTATTCTTGCTTTTCTTTAGCCACTAATGTTTTCCATGTCAAATGTTTAGAATCCTTTACTGATCCAATGTCATGAATTTTTACATTTACATATTATCGGTTTTTATATCTCACATTTAGTTTGATAATCATTTTTTATTTCAAATTTTTGTATAAGGTTTAAGGTAGTAGTCCAAGATCATTCTTTAAATCTAGAGAAGCAATAGTGCCAATACACCTATTTAAAATTCTATTTTTATTTGATAAAGTTCATGGCATCCTTTTAAAAATCTTTTGACCATAAAACTAAGAATTTATTTTTGATAAATCTGTTACATTCTTCTGTGTGTCTGTTCTTATAGTAGAGCTATTTTCTCCTAACTACTAAACATGGTAATAAGATTCAAATCTAGTATGAGAGCTCAAGCTACACCATTTTACAAGATTGTTCTGAATGATCTGTATTCCTTGAACTTACATGCGAGTTTATTGAGGAGGTGGACCAATATCCAATAACATAGTTATCTAGATGTTTGATAGTCACTCATATTTTGCACCTTGTGAAAACACAAGGCCCCAGATATTATATATAGAAAAATGTCTTTAGAGAATGCTTGAAGCCACTAAAATTAATTTAGGAATGAGTTAAAATTTAGATAACATTACAGCATAATAAAGCTGAATGATAATGACTTGAGAGCTGTACTACAGAGGAGAGTGAGAGGGGACAGAATGATGGACCATATAGGAGCTGTATGCCATTAGTATTTTGTTTCAAAAGACAGAAAGACTACAAAGAAGAGAAGCAGGAAAATAATCAACATGTCCTGAAACAAGTTTCTTTTTAATCCACCTAATAGTGTGGGCTGAGAGTCAGAGAAGATTGGAAAAATAAAATAGAAAATAAAGCATTCTGTAGACATCTTACAATGTAAAGAAATTGTAATAGGAATATGATAATTATTTTCCAAAGAAATAAGAGAAAGAATAAGTAAAGTCTAATGGCAAAATGAAGAGAGAAAGAAGCAAAGTAAATCCTTTATCAATAACAAACACAAGTGTTTGAAAGTGGAAAGGCAGTAGAAATATTCTAAATAAAAATAAAATTTGCTAATGTGGATAGAATATGGATCACATTTTATCATATATAATTTTGAAAAATCACTAGTAATGAAAATTTAAAAGTCATAATTTAAAACACTACATTACAACTAGACAGTATAGTGCAGTGGAAAAACCTTGGCTTAGCATATGTGAAACCATGCATCTGACCCCCCCAACATTACAAAGTACACACAAAGCACACACCCACACACACCCACACACACACACACAAACACACAAACACACACACACACACCACGTACACACATTTGGAATATTGATATTATCATATTAAACAGAGGAAATTATCACAAATAGTAAAAGAAGGTTAATATGTGAAATAATAATATTGCTCATACTATTTAAAAGTTTAGGAGAAATAAAAGACAATACACTTGGATTCTTATAGATTAAGTAAATTGAAAATTAAGAAATAGAACAGATGAGAACCTTTGCAAACAAGTTTTAAATAATAAACATTTTGAAACATGTATCGTTTTATTTTGACAAAAGATTGAGGTTACTGGTGTTTTAACTCAAGATTTAGAATATGATATCCAGGTGCGTGCTCCATATCTCGCTATCGATGGCTATATCTCTAATCATTTCACTATGGATATTTTTAGAATAAGGTCTCATAGTTTCCCAGGCTCTCCTGAATTACAAACCTATTTGCAGTTCCTCCTATAGCTAGAAAATGAAGCCACAAATCACCATGCCCAGCTCAAACTTTTTTAAATTCAAGCACAAGAAATTAAATTTTCAAAAAGTGACCAGGTAATGAAGCCTTTCTTAATAAAGTATGTGCTTCTTGAAATTACAGTTAGTATTTGTTACCTGTTTTTGGATGTTAAGGTATATACTTAGTTTGGTGGGGATTTCAACTTGGTGTATTGTTCTTGCTAGGCTGGCATCATATCAGTTGTTAATTTTAGGATAGGGGTTCCCTTTCCACAAGAACATGCACCTGATCTGTCCTTTTAGCCTTCCCATCATCAAAGGCATCAGAGTTGCACTATCTACCATGGCTAGCCAAGATCTTGCAGTCCTTCCAATTCTAGTCTCTAGATAGTGCAGGATGGTGGAATTGATCCAATGCACTCAGCTATAGATTAAGGAAGTCCACTAAAATGTGGCCTGGGTTCTGTTCTCAAGCCTTCTAAGTAGTTAAGAGTACATTTGGGAGCCCTGCTGCCAAGCAGTAAATATTTTTAAGCAATTAGACCTATATGACTTAGACTTGTGATTACCTCAGGAAAAGTATAAAACAGCAGTGAAGCATAGAGGACAGGCAGCATTTTAACTAGCTACTCAGAGACTGAATCAGCTTAGCTAGCTACTCAGGAGGCTGAGATCTGAAGGCCACTGTTCAAAGCCAGTCCAATCATGACAATACATGTGATTATCTCCAAAGAACCATAAGTGGAGTAGTGGCTCAAGTGGTAGACCACTATCATTGACCACAGAAGCTTTGGGATAGTGTCTAGGCACTATCAAGCCTCAGCAATGAATAATGCATGCATGAGAAATGCACATGCATTTGTGTGTACACGCATATGTGCGCACACACACACACACACACACACAAATGAGTATTTCAATGCAGAGTTCTTTATTTTTTTACCTTGCTGTACTTTATTTCCCTGTATCAGTCCACCAATTAACAAAGTCAGCTAAGCATCTATTTACATAAAACTCATTATGTTTCTCTAAAGTCTACTCTCTTTTTGGAAGCCTGCTTTTATTTGACATAAAAGTTAATTATTCAGGAGGTCAAGTAATCTCCTTCAACTCTGTAGTGTTAGCTGATTTTTTAGGCTGTCCCTACCAATATGTTTCTGTGAAATCCTGCATCAAGCAGCGTATTTCATTCACGAGAAGGGAAGCCTCTGTCAAACAATTAGTAATAGGTTTTTCTCCTCCTGGCAAGCATCTGAGTTTTATTATATTGGTATAATTCATGATAAATCTGTGAATGCCAAAGACTGCTGTGAAAATAAAAAGACCCTTCTCAGTGATTAGCATTTGTATACCATTCATAGATATGAAGATGTTTAAATATTAGTGAAATTGCTTTGGAATAAATAAAGTTCACCTTGACTATCTTGAGAAAGAAGAATTGGTTTCTCAGCACTTTAGGTAAGAACTTGAGTGAAAGAAACCAAAGGAAAAGTGAGGAACGACTGAATACATATATTCAAATGAAACAAACCAACCCAAGAAAACACAAATTAATTCAGTACTCAAGAACCTGCAGGAAATGTAAAGATTTATTTAAAAAAATCAGCTATGATAAACTTATGAAAAACCTGACTATATGGAAGTCTACCGTTGTGAGGATAGTGGTTAAAGCCCAGACTGGACATAAAGATCTGTACACAATGCCAGACACCTGTTATTCTAAATTCCAGGAAGAATAACATCAAGTGGACTGAGCCCATGATCATACACAAATAGGAAGCCAGATTCTATCTGAAAATTATTCTGGATAATTTAGGGCTGGGGGCATGACAAACTGGTAAGAACACCCATTTAGGAGACACAAGACACTAAATTCAAAATCTAATATTATGGATGTTAAAGAAAAAAGCTATGACTTCAAAGAATTGGAATAATTGTAAGATTTGAGTATATGTGTGGAGAAAAATCCATTAGAGAGATAGAGTGAACCTATGTTGCAATGCTTTCTACTTAAGTGATAATGTTATGTGGTACTCCAGACATAACAGAGTTACCTTGCAAAGGTAACTGAGCATGGATGTGCATTTGGGTGATGAAAATACTCTATTTACACAGGTATTAATTAAATAGATTTTTTTTTTAGATTGTAGTTTTTGAAATAAGAGGCTGGGTGATATCCCTGAGCATTTTCTCCACATGTGACCACTTAATTTATTTTTAATTAATTAATTACTTAATTAGTTTCATCCTAATACTAGAGCTTGAAGTCAGGGCCTGGCTCTGTCCCAGAATTTGTTATTTTTTGTTTTAGTTTTCTCAAGGCTAGCATTTCACTGCTTGTACCATAGCTCCATTTCTAGCTTTTGCTGGTTACTTTCAAATCAAAATCTCATGGAGCTTTTTTTCTTGGTCTGGTTTCAAACCACAATTCTCAGATTTCTTCTTTCTGATTAGCTAGGAGTAAAGCCATGATCCACCAGTGTGGCTTCTAATTTTTCCTCTATACTTATTTAATGCACATATTTAGATAATAATGTAAAACTAAGAGTATAGAAGAAAGATGTACAGTCATGATATTGTCCTGTCTCAAATTCAAGTTAGTAATATAAATTTCTTCCTAAGACCATACAAAAAAATACCATAATATAGTGTAAGAGAACTCACTATTGAACAGATGAGCTTTAAGAGCTTTCTAATAGATCGATTATTTATTGTTACTCAACATTAGGAAAAATGTATAATGCAGTAAGTAAAATAGAAGTCCTTTGGAAGACTATTAAATTCCTTGTTTTTTTAAAGACACTTGTTTTCATCTAAAAAAATAGGCCTGTCTATTGTCTTCATGTGATTTTGATGATTGAAGATGCTTAATGAAAAGTCAAAATGTATTAGTAGTCTTTTGTTATCAATTCTGACTTTTTCTTTTTGGAGAATATAATGATCAAAACAATAGTTCAGAATCAGCAAGCAAGAGTTCAGAATCATGCTTCCAGTGCAAGTGGGTCACCAGTAAGTAATCCTCAATACCAGTTTCCACAAAGTTTTCTCACAGATACAATCGGCCTGCCTTTTCTAGCTGCTTTCATAGCCTATACTTATTCCTTCATTGTACAGGAAAAGTGTGATTCAACTGATTTCAGATAGATCCGATACTAGTACTATTAAGGATTTAGATTCTTATGTAGGCTATTAAAAAGATACTTACTAATTTCAACTAAATACATAAATTCTATTTCCATCTTTTTTAAAACAAATTTCTGCTTGTTCTATAAATTGATCAGAGGCATGGATTTTGTGGATAGCTCATCTCTCTCTTTCATGGCTCTCATAGATAATATGATTGCTCCATAATTATCCTTATTTATATTGTTTTATATTTTGGGTTGCATCATTTCACTTTCTGCACTGCCATTTCCCAAATCATTTATATAGGAGGCATTATTTCACATTTTCTCATTCCTAGAATAAGTTGCACATGAAGACACCACTGGTCCTCATTTTCAGTCTGTACCTTTGAATATGGAGGAACATCTTTCCTCTGCTCTCCATTTATTCCCTAATCTCCAGTTAGAATAATTTCGAATAGTAAAAATGGAAAAAGAAAATAAACCATGGTGAAAAAACATACGCAGAAAATTCACCAGATATTTCTGACCAGTTCAACCAACATGAACTATTAGGGAAATACATGGACACCTCATTTCCACTGGCACTCAAAGTATCTTGTTAGGCAATTCTGATGAAGATGAGGAACAAGATGAAAAAGTGAGGAATGTCAACAATTGCAAGAAAAAAAATGGAGAAAGATCCAAGCAAATTTCTTCCTTGGGCTGCTGAAAATAACCAGCTTACTACAGTGCAGAGAATACTTTCCAAAAAGGCCACTCATGTGAATACTAGGGATGACTGTGAGTATACCCCTCTTCATCGGGAAGTCTACAGTGGACACTTAAACATTGTCCGTGAGTTGGTGGCTCAAGGGGCACATGCAATAACTGCAGATGGCTGGACACCCCTGCACAGTGCATATACGTGTAATAATACCAGAGTTGCTTCTTTCTTCTTCATGATGCAGATACCAATGCCCAAACTAAAGGCTTCTTGACCCCCTTGCATCTTGCTGCTGGAAATTGAGATAGCAAAAATACACTGGAACTGTTGAACCAATATGTCAAACCAGGTCTGAAGAACCACTTGGAAGAAACTGCATTAGATATTACCAAAAGGATAAGTATGTATCACTACCTCTTTGAAGTTGTGGAAGGCTGTATAAATTGTTCTCTTAAATCCTAATGATTCGGTAAATTTTCTTAGATTTCAAAAATGTCATTAATTCCTTTGTGTCAACCCAACATATTTTCACAATCCAAATAACAATATCTTATAGCAACAATTCACGGATTCTGTGGAGTTCTTCGAAGTGAATTGCCTGCTTTTGATGTCAAAATGTATTCAAGAGTTTTTGTGTACATCTATAATTATTTATGCAGAGTTGTGATTTTGTTAATCAGAAATAATTTTCACTTATCTTTTGAAATGAGTAGTATAGAAACTAAAGATATTTCCGGTGTTTGTCTGAAAAAGTATAATTTAAAATATTCTATATTCTATGTTTGTATAGTGTCCATAATCTATTTTATTCTCTCCTAGATATAATACATTGAATTCTACATGGTTTTATAACATATAGGTTCATTAATGTGTCCTTTCAGATTGCATTCCATATAGAAACAGTTTAAGATTCCTTTTTTTCCCGTAGGTCCTTATAGTATTATATTTCTTTGGGATAAAACGACAATGTTGTCTAATTTCAAAAGTTGTGTAAAGGTTATGCTATGTAAAGGCCTTTCTAAGGTGAAAATTGAATACATTGATGTCAAAGTAACTTTTAATTATATGAATTATGTGTACTGTTACACTTGTAATTTTGTAATCAACTTTTTAATAGCTGTTTTTCATTTCTTACATCTGAAGAATGAAAAATTTTGAATACTTCACAAATTTTCATATCACCCTTGTACAAGTGCCATGTTGTTCTCTGTATTGTTGTAATTTTGGTATACAACCTGCTGAAGAATGTAGTACCCTGTTAAATTAAGTAGTTAATGATGAAATATTTATACAGGCTTATATGCTTAGGAGCCTATTTGTAACAAGGAAACCTTATTGTTCCTAAAAATGCTATTAATCTTATTTCCCTAAAATTCTGTGAATAGTTGAAAAAAATATGTTGTTCAGTTGATTGCTCACATTTGCAATCTTTTTGTCAATGACTATTTTAAGTCTTTTTCATTTAGAATTTGATCATATTTTCAAGTATTTATAGCTTAGTCCAAAGGAGACGGCTTTTTCAAGTACTTATTTATCCAACTGTGTTAGCTCTGTGAAGCCAATGGATTCAAAGTAAGCCTTGTTTAAGAGCTACTTCTAAACATATGCAGTTGAAATTTTCCCAAATAAGGTCTTATTGGCACAAATGTCTACCTCACCCTTTACCCTTCTTCCATGTAGGAACAGACCAACCAGAATATCTTACTCTGACAGCATAGATTGTATTACTGGAACAAAACTAATCTTAGTTACAAGGGATCATAGAGAGATTAACAGTTCAGCCAGAACTGTTCATACTAGAAGCATTTTATCAAAATATGATTGTTTATGATACCTACCATTTCAAAAGTAGCTAAAGCCAAGAAAGTGAAAAATTGTTCACATGCATGATTACCTAATGTCTTGGCCTGTCTACCTTCCAACCAGGCAGGAACTTACACTACTGCCATTTTATCACCAAATATTTTCTTAGTTACAAGAGAAGTCCATATATTTCTCTTCATTATTAGGCCTAAAATTGGTAATGTTTTTTATTATTTTTATTTTTATTATTATTTTTATTGTGAACATAATGTACATAGGGGTTACAATTACATGGCCAAGATAATGAGTACATTTCTTATCAAGCATTGCAGCCTCCTCCTTTGTTTACCCTTCACATCCCTTCCCAGCCTCCCCCGACCTCACCCAACCCTCCCCCCACCAAAGTTGTAAAGTTCGTTTTCGACATGACAACTTGTACTTCTCATTGTTGCAACGTGTCCACCACTATCCTTAAACGACTTGTTTTTTCCCTTCTCCTCTACAAATTATACCGACATCTTAAACGACTTGTTTTTTTCCTTCTCCTCTACAAATTATACCGACAGCAAATATAGTGAAAGCAGGGGATATAATGTGGGGGAGGGACATACAAAGCAACAAACAGATAATCTTATAAGTGCGTTAGAAACAAATGCATGAAAGAAAAAAAAAACATTTAAATGCATATCCAAGGGTTCATTTTCCTAACATCACATTATCTGACCTTTTCTGCTTGACTCATACATATACTAGATATTGCAAATAAGAGAAACCATGGGACCTATGTTTCTTTGGGCTTGGCTTACTTCACTTAATATAATTTTTTCCAAGCCTTTCCATTTCCTAACAAATGGGGCAATGTCATTTTTCCTAATGGAGGCATGGAATTCCATTGTGTATATATACCACATTTTCTTGATCCATTCATCTACTGAGGGGCATCTGGGTTGGTTCCAGATCTTAGCTATGGTAAATAATTCTGCAATAAACATAGGTGTGCTGGTAGCTATAGTGTGGTCTTGTTTGTAAATATTTGGGTAAATGCCCAAAAGTGGGATTGCTGGGTCATAGGGGAGCTCTATGTGAAGTTTTTTGAGAACCTCCATACTGCTTTCCAAAGTGGTTGAACAAGTTTACACTCCCACCAACAATGCAGTAAGGTTCCCTTCTGTCCACATCCCCTCCAGCATCTGTTGTTATTAGAGTTCTTCATTTTGCCATTCTAACTGGGGTGAGGTGGTATCTCAATGTTTTTTTGATTTGCATTATCACCCTGCATCAGAATCAACTCTAAACGGATCAAAGACCTCGGAGTCAAAGCAGACACTCTGACAACATTACAGGATGGAATATGAGAAACCCTAGGTCTCCTTGGTTCAGGCCTAAATTTTCTGAATAGAGACCCAGAAACACAACAAATCAAAGAAAGATTGGACAAATAGGATTGCATAAAGTTGCAGAGCTTCTGCATGGCACAGGACATAGCTAGCAAGATCAATAGAAAGCACACGGATTGGGAGAAGATCTTCATTAGCCATACATCGGACAAGGGTCTCATATCTAAAATATACTTGGAACTCAAAAAATTAAATCCCCAACAACAAATACTCAAAGAAACAACTGCCCAATAAATAAATGGACTAAAGACCTAAAGAGAAACTTCTCTGAAGAAGAAAGAAGGATGGCCAATAGACACATGAAGAAAAGCTCAACCTCCCTAAATTGGTAATGTTTTAAAAAGTGTTTCCTCTTGACTCCAGGCTGTAAATCTACAAATGGAAAAGTTTATTTTTAACTCTACCAAACACTGAGGTAGAGATAATGGAATAATACTTTAAAACAGAGTTGCCTTTGATACCCTAGCCACAACAGAACAATGCAAAACATGAACCTTTTCATTATATTAAATATAGTTATGTATTTTACATTTATATGTGATCATTTTATATTTCACACTATGAAACTTACTAGAATTAATTGATAATTTGACAAATAAATTGATATTTATTCCAATAAATAGAATTAGAATATAAATAATTAGGTTTAGAATATATATCAGAATATAAAATATATCAATACAATATTTTAGGTACAAACTTGTGATACCTTCTAAGTGAACATGGCTTTCTGAATTCACATGGACAAAAATGAGTGTTGTTTTCCTCTAATCTATATGGGATTTTATTCTGCTGTTCTGTTTATTGTTTTAACTCGCTGGTCCCAAACTGTTTTTCTCCATATTTCTGAAGCATTCCTACTGATTATGCCCAAATTTTGCTGATATGATGCCTAAAAAATAGTTCTCTTCTGTAGGACCCATGGGTCCTAGGATCTCAGGTCCCAGTTACCTGTATCATCAGATTACAGGGGCAAGACTTCTCACCTAGGCCCATGCAACATGCCAACAGAAAGTAATTGAAGAGCTATCTGGTCGTTAATTGGACATAATCAACTCCCAGGCTTTCCTGCATGGTCTGGCTTGTATGTCCTGCTCAGCTTTCTCTCTCAAAGCTGGAGCTCTACCGTCTGGGCCACTGCTCCACTTCGGGTTCACTGGTGGTTTATTGTAGATAAGAGTCTCACCGAGTTTCCTGCTCAGCTGGCTTTGAATGGCGATCTCCTGAGGAGGCTTTAAGTGGCTTTTCTCAGGGATTCGCAGAGGAGCCCTTTCGCACCAATCCTTAGTCTAAATCTCGAGAGGTACTAGAGAAAAACAGAAACAGGAAGATGCTTCTAGTGTGTTCTAGATACTTAAAGTTGGAGACACAAAACACTCATAATGATTAGATCATTTTATAGGCAAAAGGAACAATGCAGACAGTATGAGGATCACTCCAGATTTCAGTCCTCTCATCCTGAAACAGTAAATTCACTGCAGCTCAATGCTAAGTGACAGAACTGGCATATCCTGTGAATATTTGCTCCAAAATACTGTGACACTCATTTCTCACGTTAGGCCTCAAACTTGTGACCAGAGAAGAAGATGAGGGGAGAAAGCAACTATAATAAACATTGAGTAGTTTACTTATAAATTCAAACCATTGGAATGACCCTGCTAAGAAGTCAGATTGTCCAGATTAAAAAATGAAGAAGAAAGGAAAGGTGTCAGTGGCTGCTGATTGTAATCCCACCTCCTTAGGAGGCTGAGATGAAGAGAATCTTAGCTTGAATCCAGCCAGTGTAGGAAAGTCTATGACACTGTTACTTCTAAGAGATCACAAAAAAACCAGAATTGAGGCTATGACTCAAGCTTCATGTACTACCCTTGAGCAAAAGGAGCTCAGGGACAATGCCTAGGCTCATAGTTCAACCTCAGGACCTGCCCCCTCAAAAAGAGCCTGTACTTCCATGTCATTGTCTATGTATGGATGTATTCCTATAGGTGAAGCTCCATAATAGCTATGATGAATGGCACCAAGCTAGGAAATTTGTATTCAATACAATAATTTCATAACACAGAGACGACATCTTTCAAGACAGTGCATGTTCCAGGTAACCCCTCACTGTTCCCAATGTAACCTGAGGGTTTCTCTGCATCCCAGGCCTGCTGGAAGAAGTCTCTCACATTGTGTGGACAGGCAGACAAAAGGCCTCACTCCTGTACAGCTGGGTAACAAACAATTCCACCTGAGCCAGTTAGTGAGGATGAGTGTGGGCGTGCTCTGAAGGTCAGGAGAAAAGGGTCTCTTTGTACCCCAAGCTATCTCTCTCCCCAGTGCTCTGTTTTAAAAGGAAGCTTTCATTTGTGCCACTGTCCATGGCAGATAAAGTTATGTGCACTCATCCTGCCTTCGTGAGACTATGTTTTTGTGTTCAGATAAAGTGCTCAATATAATTCAGGAGTACTTCTGGCAGACAACTAGGGCACTGAAGCTAATGAAATGTTTCATTGCCAGCAACGATGGGCCTATGATGCCTCTCCTAGGTTTGGGAAATCTAAGCACATGTTGGATATCACAAAGCTTCCTGTCATCTAGGGCTGGTGAAGCTCATCAGGTTTTGAAACCTTTGACCTCTCCTTGTTGGGCACTGGGTGGCTAGGTTTTGATCACAAGGCCTATGTGCTGAGCAGGAGCACAGTGCAAAAGCCCAGTCCTTTACCAATTTGTGTAACAACATCACTTCTGGTCTGTGAGTGTGTGTGTTTGTGTGGGGGGGGGGGGTGGGGGGTATGGGTGTGTGTGCATGCTCACACATACATGAGTCCTGGAGCTTGAACTCAGGACCTGAGCACTGTACCTAGTTTCTCTTGTAGAAGGATAGCCTTCTTCCACTGGAGCCACAGAGCCACTTCAGGGTTTTTCCAAATGATATGGTCCTGAGAAATCAAGCCCAGGGTTTCATAGATGCAAAGCACTCTATCCCTAATGCACTTTCCCAGGCCTCTACCTCAGGTTTGTGAGTGTTTTCTGTTTTTTGTTGTTGTTGTTGTCAGTTGTAGGAGTTGAAGTCTGGGCCTGGGTGCTTTCCTTGAGTTCTTCAGCTCAAGTCTTGTGCTCTACCACTTGAGCCACAGCGCCACTTCAGGTTTTCTGGTGGTTCATTGGAGCTAAGTGTCTCAAAGACTTTCCTGCCCAGACTTGATTTGAACCATGATCCTCAGATCTCATTTGCCTGAGTAGCTAGGATTACCATCATGAGGAAAATTACCCTGCTTCCACTTCAGGTTCTTAGTGGTGAATTGGAGATAATAGTCTCATGGGACCTTTTGTGTCTGGGATATTTTGGAACCCAGATCTTCAGATCTCAGGTTCCTGAGAAGACGGGATGAAAGACCAGCTACTGACCACTTGGCCATGGCTTCTGCTGCACGGGGGTCCATGGTTCCAAGTGGTGAAGTGCTAGCCATGAGCCCTAGAGGTAAGGGTCAGCACCTTGAACCCAAGTTCAAGGTTCATGACAGAATAAAAAGGAAAACATTTGTCCGCAGAAGACAACTCACTAGTCTTCAGTAATACATAATTTTGTACTTGCCATGGGAACATATCTGAGCCTCAATATTCTTGTCTGCATAATCATCTCAGTTGTGGATCCCTTACAAGGGCATGATGTAAGAATGCACCCTGTGAAGGACACAGTGCATGTCACTCTTTGCATGACTCAGCACACAGCATCTTGTGAAACACTTAGCACCCAATGCAGGACTCAGCACACTGCACCCTGTGAAGGACTCAGCACATAGCTCTGTTCCACAAGCTGTCATTAAAATTAGGGTGCTTTCATCAATATCACCATTCTTTAAGGAAAATTTCACAAACCATACAAGTTCACATCTAATGGTTTAATGGGGTGGTTTTTTATTTGGGGGAGGTAGTCATGGGGCTTGAACTGAAAGCATGTGGATACTATTCTAATAATATTTGCTCAAGGCTAGAGTTCTATGACTTGGAGCCACATTTTGAAGAGTCTCGTAGACATCCTGCCAGGACTGGGGTTTAAACACCCGGAGCAGCTAAGATAACGGGCATAAGCCAGGATGACATGGGTAACCCATGGAGCTGGGTTGCAGTGGTTTACATGTGGCTAAGTCAGGTTAGGTGGCAGCTGTCAGCACCACGCACCTAGCTTGCTCTGTAATGAGGTATTTGAAGTTCTGTCCTTCTATAATTGCAGTTAGAACATCCTACCTTTTTTTGGTGGCAGTCCTGGGGCTTGAGTAAGAGCTTATACACTGTCCTTAAGCATTTGTGCTCAATTGGTTGAAAGATAACATATCTTCCTGTTTTTCTATTTATGTGGCACTGAGGAATTGAACACAGGGCTTCATGATTCTTAGGTGAGCACTGAACCACCGAGCTCCAGGAGTGAACAAGGTATAAATAGATAGAGATTGCTGTATATAAATATTGTAGACACAAAAA
Source organism: Dipodomys spectabilis (assembly GCF_019054845.1). Lineage (NCBI taxonomy): Eukaryota > Metazoa > Chordata > Mammalia > Rodentia > Heteromyidae > Dipodomys > Dipodomys spectabilis. Next base: position 7,939,779 of record NW_024870905.1, read on the forward strand.
GAGAGATGTCTGCATATTATTCAATTATAGATAATATTAGTATCAATTCTTAGGTATTAAATTATATCTCCATTTAATGATGTGTCCCAGTTAACAATTAATAAAGCATCAATTAATAATTACTCAATATCAGTATTGTTTATCATATATGTACATATATCCATACATATAATTAATATTTCATAGAATGAGACAGATGTCTATATATTATTGAATTATGCATCATGTGTTACTACCAATTATTAGATATTTAGTTATGTCTCCATGTAATTTTTATTCTGTTAATGCTTAATAAAATATTAATTAAAATTAATGTACTTCCTATACTTATTGTGTCTAATTTTATCCTAGAATTATTCACTACTAATTCAATGTTTATCATTTATTGTAGTGACAATTCTTCCACCTATGACATTTTTTATCTTTATTACATCCTATTACATAGCATATAGATTTGCACACACATTATACATCCTACCTAACACTGAGCACTTTCACAGAAAAGGAAAACATGTGTCACACTCGGCTTCTCACTCCAAGATTACATTTTTGGCAGTGCTGGGATCTAAACTCACGGCCTCAAAGGCTCATTTCATGAATGGGTGACTGCCAGCACAGCAGCCTCTAGCCAAATCAGCTGCCAGGCGGTCCCCAGTTCCTGACATCCTGCCCCATATGTTGACTCCAAATTGTGCTTAGTGTAGTTATTCATTTTATTTTTTTTTTTGGTTTATACATTTGCAATTTATTTTATTGACTGCTATTATGCATGGAATATTTACAGCATTTATTACATAGGATATAGATTTGCCTATGTATGAAACTTCATACCTGACACCCAGGACTTTTACAGAAAAGGAAAACGTGTCACCATGGGCTTCTTACTGCACAATTCAATTTTTGTGAGTGCTGGCATCTGAACTCACAGCCACAAAGCCCAATTCATGAATGGGTGAGTGTCAGCACACCAGCCTGGGGCATATGGAGCTGACAAGCAGTTCCCAGCGCCTGAGATTAAGTCCCAAGGGATGACAAAATAAGAACAGACTGACATGCAGAAGGTAGTACACAAATAGATATAGATATTTATAGAGTGCCAATGATGTCTATACATTATTTAGCTATATAGGCTACATTCCTACCAATTTTTGGGTATTTGCCTCCATGTAATTAATATTATTGTTTTCATACTTAATGAATTATTAATTAAATTAACCACTGTCCCTAAACTATTGCATCCATGTAATTAATAGTATTCTCTTAATGTGTCAAAAAATATTCATTAAAATCCATCAGCCTCCTAAAATCAGTCTCTAATTTTATAGTAGTATCATTCAGGAACAACAAATTCAACCTTGACATTCATAATTTCCATCGGTATTCTTGTGAATAGGAATGAGACTGTTAGCATCTCCTTCCACTGGTAAGGGTTAGGACTGGGCTTCGAACACAGAGCCTATTTTGCCGTGTTGGCCTATGGCTTCCCGGGAAGCCCACCAGACTTCAGCAATGCCAGGTTGCAAACACTTTTCAGCTGTGTCATTCAGACCCAGGATGATCACCTTGAAAAGAAAAATGTTGCCGGTTTTTTTTTTTCTTGTCAGCCTTTGAGGACCCAGGTTGGGCTGTGTGTCCAGTGGCTCCAACCCAGCGTAGAGTGATCAAAGCTGAGGCAGAGTTGCCATGCCCTGAGTTCAAGCCCTGTCCTTGACAAAATAAAAATACACACACACATACAGACATACATTAAAAATATTTAAAAAATTATGAGGCTCCTTTGCTTGGAATTCAGGCCATTTTTCTGCCAGGCCTGGGATTTGAACTCAGGGTTTTGGTAATTCTGCAGCACTGTGGGGGAATAGGAAGCTCACCGAGCTGGAAGACAAGAAATTCAGGCCTGATCCCAAGGGCTAAATTCAAGCCCTAGCACTCAAAAAAATAATATTCATATACATTTTAAATACATGAGTTATATTTACATAATCATACTTACTGCATATGGCTGTTAGTGTAGTTATTCATTTTATTTTGTGTTTTATTTATTTATTATATATTTTAGAGAGTATGATTACATGTATAACATTTTTTACATCCTATTACATAGGACACAGATTTGCCTATGTATTATACATCATTCCTTAGACCCAGACTTTCACTGATAAGGAAAACAAGTGGGACAATTGGCTTCTTCCACCAGGATTAAGTTTTGGGCAGTTCTGTGATTTGAACTTCGGTCCTAGAAGGCCAACTTCATGAATGGGTCAATGTTAGCACACCAGTCTGATTCAAATGAAGATGTAGGACAAATTTGAGGACCTGAGATCAAGCCCTAGGAGTGGTCAATATATAAACAGATAGATGTGTAGATTCAAGTGTGTGTTTGTGTGTGTGAGTGTTTACATATGTATATGCATCTATAAACAAATTTATAGAGAGACAGATAGACATTTATGTAGATTCTAATGTATAATTCTATATAAAAAGTGATGTCCATATCTTATTTTTATATATTCTACTACTACCAATTATTTAGTCTAAAATTATGCCTCCATTAATTAATCACGGTAGGAAACTTAATAAAGTATTAATTAAATTAATCAATGACCTATATTTATTTCATACAATCTTATACTAGAATGACTAGCTAATTAGCAATTTAATTAGTACATTACAAACATTCTATTATTGTTCCTATAGATAGGAACGAGTTCTCTAGGAACTTCAGCCCTGTAGGTGGCAGTCCCAGGATCGAACTCAGGGCCTAGGTTTCTGGGTTGGGCTCAGGCTTCACTGACAGCCCACCAGCCTTCGGCCGAGCAAGGTCTCGTACAATTTTCAAGCCGAGTCATTAAGACCCAAGATGGTCACAGTGCTAAGGAAAGAAAGGTAAAACTGTTGTGTAAAACTTCCTGGTTTTTCCTCTTCCATCTTGGTTGTTTTTTGTTTTTTTTTTTTTTTTGCCAAAGCTGGGAGTTGAACTCTGGTCCTAGGATCCCTGGATCATCTGTGGGTGTAAAAGCTGCACCCCAGCCTAGGGTAATCAAGGCTGAGGCAGAGTTGTGATGACCTGAATTCAAGCCCCATGCCTGCACCTCCAATAAAGTTAAGGTCCTGGCTAGGAATTTGGGCCATTTTATCTGCCAGACCTGGGATTTGAACTCAGGGACTGGGTAATTCTATTTTGCTCTGGGTGACTTGGAAACTAACCTCCTGGAAGAAAAACATTCAGGAGCATTTCCCAGGGTGTGAATTCCAGCCCCAGAACAGGCAAAAATAATATTTATATACATGTATAATATGTATCATATATATGTATTTGCATAGATATTACATATTGTACCTAGGACACAATATTTCCACAAAAAGGAAAACAGGACAATATTGGCTTCTTACTCACCTATTGTCTTCGGCACTGCTGGCATTTGAACTCAGCGCATGGAATGCCCAATTAATCAAGGTGTCATTGTAAGCACAGTAGTCTCAAACAAATTCACTGCGAGGCAGTTCCCAGGACCTGAGTTCTAGCCCCAGGAGTGGTCAATATATAAATAGGTAGATTTGTAAATTGCTGCAAATAAATATATATATGTATATATTTAGAGAGAGATGTATATATATATATATATATTCCACTGTATATTTAGACATATAAATATATTTATAGAATGTGAGATGTCTGTATATTATTAAATTAAATGTAATATATTACTAATAATTATTAGGTATTAAATTATGCCCCAATTTAATGATGTATCATGGATTAAGGCACAATAAAGTGCTACCTTGTGTAAACGGATCTCAGGGACAATGTCTAGGCTCATAGTTCAAGTCTCAGGACCTGCACCAAAAATAAAAATGAGCCAGTAACTCCATGTGTCTATGTACGTGTGCATGTATTTCTATCGGTGAACATTCAGTCGTTATGAAGAAAGGCAAACAACTAAGATATTTGCTTTGAATAGAATGATGTCATAGAACAGAGAGTGCTTTCAAGACAGTGCATGATCCTTGGCAAAAAAAATTAAGACCCAGGCTTGGAATTTGCACCATTTTTCTGGCAGGCCTGGGATTTCAACTCAGGGTATGATTAACTCTCTGGCACTGTGGGGAAGGGGAAACTCACCATCGTGGAAGACAAGAATTTCAGACCAGTTTCCAGGGACGGAATTCAAGCCCCAGTACTGTTAAAAATAATAGTTATACATGAGATCTATTTACATACATGGGTTAACTCCATATGACATTTGTTACCCTTATTTATTTTTATTTATTTTATTTAGTATTAATACATATATAACATTTATTTCATTTATTACATCTTATCACATGGATTTATTTGCATATGGATTATACATCATATTGAGACCTAGGACTTTCATCAAGAAGGGAAATAAATGTGTCAAAATTGGCTTCTGACTCCACATATAAACTTTTGGCCATGCTGGGACTTGAACTCACAGCCCACAATGCCCAATTCATGAATGGGTCAGTTGTAAAACAAAAGCCTTTGGCAAACTGAGCTGCCAGTCAGTTCTGAGGACCTTCGATAAAGCAATAGCAGTGGTGGATAGATAGATAGATAGATAGATAGATAGACAGACAGACAGACAGACAGACAGACAGACAGACAGACAGACAGACAGACAGAGAGACAGACAGACAGACAGACAGATAGACAGACAGACAGATAGATAGATAGACAGATAGATAGATAGATAGACAGATAGATAGATAGATAGATAGATAGATAGATAGATAGATAGATAGATAGATAGATAGATAGATAGATAGATAGATAGATAGATAGATAGATAGATAGATAGATAGATAGACAGACAGATGTGTAGTTTGGTTTATATATGAGAGAGAGACAATGTAAGAATATTAAATTATATATATTATGAATTATTAGTTATTGAACTATGCTTCCACTTAATGACGTATCATGGTTGAATACTTATTAAACCATTAATGTAAAAGTAGTCAGTATTCCTTAATTAGGAGAATCATACCATTGTGCTAGAATGGAAGACATAATCCAATAGTTTTTGTGTGGCATTCTATAAGAGAATCATGAAATAACTGCAAATTTAATAGTTACTTTTATAACATTCCAGTAAGCATTCCTATAGATAGGAATGGTTTTCTCAAGATCTCCAGCCATTTGTAGGTGGCAGTCCTGGCATCTGAACTACAGACCTGGGTAGTTTACTTTGAAATGCAAACAATTAGAATGACACTGTGAAGATTTCAGATTGTCACGATGAACGAAAAACATGAGAAGAAAGAAATTCAGGTGTCAGCAGATCCTGCCTGTAATCCTAGCTCTTCAGGAGGCTGAGAGGTAGGGAATGCCGGTTTGAATTCAGCCAGGACAGGAAAAGTCCACCACATTCTCATTTCTGAGGGATCACAGGAATACAAAATCTCCATGAGTGGGGCTATGGCTCAAGGGCAGAACACTATCCTTGAGCAAAAGGAGCTCAGGGACAGTGCCTAGGCTCATAGTACAACCCCTGCAACAGCCAAAAAAAAAGCCAGTAACTCTATGTCTCCCCATGTATGTATGCATATATTTCTATCGGTGAAGGTCCAGAGTCCCTATGATGAAAAGCATCCGGCTAGGAAAATTGCTTTGAATAGAATGATTTCATAACACAGAAAGTGCTTTCAAGACAGTGCATGTTCCGGGGCTCCCTTTGCTGTTCCCTTTATAGCCTGAGGTTTTCTCCTCACTGGGGCCTGCTGGAGGAAGTCTGCCTCATTGTTGGAACAGGCAGACAAAAGCCCTCACTCCTGTACTGCTGCGTAACAAAAAACTCCATTGAGGCCAATTAGTGAGGAGGAGTGTGGGCTGGCTCTGAAGGCCAGGAGAAAAAGGCCTCTTTGTACCCCCGAGCTATCTCTCTCCCCAGTGCTGTTTTGACAGGAAGTCTTTATTTGTGCCGCCTCCCATGATAGTCCAAGTTCCCTGCACTTATCCTGTCTTTGTTAGACTATGTTCCAGTTTTAAAATAACCTGCTACAATTAATTCAAGGGTCCTTCTGGCAGACAACTAGGTAGCTGAACCTAATGAAATGACTCATTATTGGCAATGGTGCCTCCCTAGGTTTCTGGAAGCTTGCTAAATCTAAGCACATGTGTAATATCACAATGCTTCCTGTCATCTAGGGCTGTTGAAGCTCATCAGATTTTGAAACGTTTGACCTCTCCTAGTTGGGCCCTGGGTGGCTGTGTTTCAGGGTTGAACACAGGACCTGGGTGCTGACCATGAGCTCAGAACAGAAGCTCAGTGCTTTACCATTTGGTGTCACAGCTTCACTTCTGGCATCTGTGTGTGTGTGTTTGTGTGTGTGTGTGTGTGTGTGTGTGTTTGTGTGTGTGTGTGTACATGTATGTGTGTTCATTCACTTGTCCTGGAGCTTGAACCTGAGCACAGTACCTGAGTTTCTCCTGTACAAGGATAGCATTCTACCAATTGAGCCACACAGCCACTTCACGCTTTTTTCTAGTGATGTGGTACTAAGGAATCAAACCCAGGCATTCATACATGCAAAACACTCTACCCCTACGACACATTCTCAGTACACCACTGAAGGTTTCTTCCTTCTTTTCTTGGAAGTTGGAAGAATTGAAATCTAGGCCTGGGTGCTGTCCTTGAGCTCTTCAGCTAAAGCCAATTGCTTGAGCTACAGCACCCCTTCTGTTTTTTGGTGGGTCACTGGAGAGAAGCGTCTCAAGGAATTTTCTGCCCAGACTGGTTTTGGACCCGTGATCCTCAGTTCTCTGCCACATGAGTAGCTTGCATGACAGGCGCGAGGCTTCCACTTCAAGTTTCTAAATGGTGAATAGGAGATAAAAGTCTCTTGGGACCATTTGTGTCTGGGATAGTTTTGAACCCAGATCGTCAGATCTCAGCTTTCTGAGTTTGCAGGATGACAGACCTTAGCTACTATACGCCTAGACCCTAACACTCTGTTGCAAGGGGTCCTTGGTTCCACGTGGAAGGGCACTAGCCATGATCCCAACAGGTAATTGTCAGTGGCTAGGTCCTGAGTTCAAGGTTCATGACTGAGAAACTTAAACCAAAAATTGGTCTGCAGGAGACAACTCACTAGAGTTAGGTACATACATAATTTTGGCACTGACAGGGACAAATCATCATCTTACTTGTGGAGCTCTTATAAGAACCAGATGAAAAAATGCACCGTGTGAATGACTCAACACACAACATCTCATGAAGGACTCATCACATAGCTGTATCCCACATGCTGTCATTAAATTAAGGTGCTTTCATCAGTATCACCATTCTTTCAGAAACACCTCACAAACAGTCCAAATTTAGATTTTAGAGGGATGGGGATTTGGGGGGAGGGCATCAGCCATGGAATTGGACTGAAAATTTGGGGGTACTGTCCTAAGATTTTTTGCTCAAGATTAGAGCTCTACCACTTTGAGCCACAGCTCAGAGTTTCACAGACATCCTGACAGAGCTGGGTTTTAAACCCACCAGTATCAGATCTCAGCCCCTGAGTATCTTGGATGACAGGGGTAAGTAAGCCAGCAGCATCCGGTTCTGTGGAGCTGAGTTGCAGTGGTTTACCTCTAGCTAAGTCAGGTTAGACGGCAGCTGTCAGCACTAGACTCCCTCTTGCTCTGTGATGAGGTATTTGCAGCCCTATCCTTATAAAGTTGCAGTCAGAACATTCTATCTTTTCCTTTTTATTTTTTGTTTTGGTGCCAGTCATGGGTCTTGAGTAAGGGTCTAGACACAGTCCTTAATCTTTTATGCTCAAAGTTAGTGCTCAACTGTTTGAGCGACAGCACAACTTCTGGATTTTCCTATGCACACAGTAGTGAGGAATCGAAACCAGGGCTTTGTACGTACTAGGCGAGCACTCTATCACTCAGCCCCATTAGTGACAAGTGTATAAACAGATAAATGCTTAGACTTGTAGATAGATAGATATATAGATAGATGGACAGATGTATATAACGTGAGATGTCTCTATATTATGAAATTGCATATACAATATTACTACCTATTATTGGCAGTTAAATTATTCCTTCCTTTTTTAAGCATCATGATTGAATACATAATAAAATATTAATTGAAAATTATTCAATGTTCTATAATTGTGTATAATTTTATAATATAATCGTACACTAACTACTAATGTAATTGTTACTTTTACAACATTCCATTCACACAGATGTATATTGGAAAGTGTTTCTTAGAATCTCCTGCCATCCCAGCAGTCCAGGATTCGATTTCCAGGCTTAAGTTACCGGTTTCGTCTTGGCTTCCCTAATAGCCATCCAAATATCAACAATGCAAGGTCATGTACACTTTCTAGGCAGTATCATTTAGACTCAGGATGGTCACAATGCAAAGAAAAAAAAAGTAAAACCACCTCCTTGAACTTCTCAGTTTTATCCTTCTCCTTTTTATTTTTATTTTTTGCCAGCCCGGAAATTTGAACTCGGGACCTAGGATCCAAGGATCGGCTGTGGCAGAGATACCAAGACCTGAGTTCAAGCCCTGTGCTTGGCCCAAAACATGATAATATTAATAATAATAAGGCCCTGGCTTGGAATTTGCACCATTTTTCTGGGATTTAAACTCAGGATCTGGGAATTCTGAGGCACTGTGGGTGAAGGGGAAGATCACCATCCTTGAAGAAAAGCAATTAAGACAAGTTCCCAGGGCCTGAATTGAAGCCCCAGCACTATAAAATATAATAGTCATATATTAGATCTATGTCATACGGGTTTACTCCATATGACATTTATTACACTTATTTATTTAGTATTATTGTACATATAACATTTATTTTATTGCATCATATCACATGTACTGAGACCCAGGACTTTCACAGAGAAGGAAAAAATGTGTCAAAATTGGCTTACTCCATGAATAAATTTTTGGCCATGCTGGGATTTCAACTCACAGCCTACAATGCCCAATTCATAAATGGGGTCACAGTCTTAGCACACCAGCCTCTAGCAAACTGAGCTTCCAGGAAGTTCTGAGGATCTATAATCAAGCCACAGTAGTGCCCAATATATATATATATATATATATATATATATATATATATATATATGTACATATATATACAAGTATAAATATATACATACATATATATGTGTATATATATATGTATACAGAGGGAATATGATATTATTAAATTATATATATAATTACCAATTATTAGTGATTAAATTATGCCTCCATTTAATGAAGAATCATCGTTGAATACTTACAAAAGCATTAATAAAATATCAGTCAATATCCTTAATCATACCATGGTGCTAGAATGGAAGATATAAGTTCAATAATTTTTGGGTGGCATTCATTCTAAAATAGAATCATGAATTAATTTCAAATTTACTTATTAGTTTTATAACATTCCATTAGCATTCAAACGAATAGGAATGAGTTTGCAGGATCTCCCTCCATTTGTGGGTGCCTCTCCTAGCATTCGAATTCCAGGCCTGGGAAGTTTTCTTCGAATGCAAACCATTGGAATGACACCGTTAAGATTTCAGATTGTCACGAAAAAAAAGAACAACAAGAAGAAAAGTAAGCCAGGTTGTCAGTGGTTCCTCCCTGTGATCCTAGCTCCTCAGAAGGCTGAGATGCCAATTTGAATGCAGCCTGGGCAGAAAAGTCCGCTACACTTGTATTACTTAAGAGATCACAGGAAAACACAAGAAATAAACAAACAAAATCCCTGAGTGGTTCAAGTTGCAGAGCACTACCGTTGAGCAAAAGGAGCTCAGGGACAGGGCCTGGATGATGGGCTTTCAGCAGGTTGCCCATGCCCAGCCCTCCAACCTGGGCAAGCTGGAACAAGCCCTCAGAGAGTACTAAGTCTGCAGCTTGAACAAAGCATCCTTCCCTGCCATTTAAGAGCTGAAGCCACGAAGGCTTTGCCTGGGCTGGTGTGTGCAACTGGGGTTGAGGAACCTCTATTTTACTGAAGACCCCAACTCAGTTCTGCCACCGTTGACCTATTCCAGCCACAGACAGTCCTGGGAACACTAGATGCCAGGATGTGGAGATATCTGAAATAGCCTTGCACAGACAATTCTGGGAAACACATGGTGTTTGCTTAAGGCAGGGTGTCAAGGTATCAGAAACTCCAGAACAACCCCTTCTGGGGTCTGGTGACCATTATCTAAACCAGACACCCTGCAGTTTAGCACATATCATCTTGAGACTTCCCTGTGGTACAAGCCAACCAGTTTAAAGTATGTCAGCCCCCTTGATCTAACCAACAACTTCTTTCTGGTCCTTTCCCACTTTGTAGTTCACCAATCATAATATAGAATTGTTTTATGATTTTCCCACAGTGTGTAGTGATTTGTTAGAAGACGCTATGGTGTATGCAAAGTCCCTGCCTTCCCTAAAAAGTGTATAAAAGGTGCTGTAAACCTCGGTTGCTGCTATGTAAGTCTGAGGGGACCAAGCTTGAGCTTGCAATAAAGACTACTTTGCTTTTACATTGGTGGTGGTCTCTGGTGGTCTTTTGGATAAGGATTTCTGAATTCAGCTTTACGGTGTGTGCAATGGGTGCATTATGTTCTGGCTGAGATGTCCCATCAGAACACCTAGCAGCCAGCCACTGCCTCCAGGGAAAACACAGTTCCTAGGCTGTAGGAGTTGTCGAAGGTTGTGTCTCCATTTCCTCTATCTCCCTGTAAGATGTGAGCTTAGACCTCTGGGGCCTGGTGGCCATCACTCATTCATTATTCCTTATTGCAGAGTCTCAGGGTGGTCCCAAACCCTGACAAAGGTAGGAGTCAGCGATTTCTGTGCAAAAGCGGTAATCCAATAAATCCCACCATCATAGCCTCTTTTAGAAATGAGCCTTGGTCTGCGAATGTGGCTTACTGGTATGCTGCAGACCGGCTCTGTCGGGACAACGGAGGACACCTAGTGGAGGAACTGGAATAGGTGGAGAGATGGCAAACAGACAACTCACTCACAAGAGGAGTGGATGCTGAGTGTGATTTAATGCAGAGGATAACAAGCTTTTATAGCAAAACTCTCCATGAGAAAGGGCAAAAGGTTACACAATCTTGCTGCAATGCTTCGTTCTTGGGTGGTCACCAGCTGGTCGCCTGATCTTGTTTTTTGGATGACGAGCTATGATGATAGGCACTTGTTTTCGGCTTTACCTCTATTTTTAAGAAATAAAATGGGTTTCGATGTTTATCACCAATTAACCATTAACCAGAGCATATGGGCAGGCTGCTGAACAGAAAGGCATGAACTCTAGTACTTCATAGTTACCTTTGTTTAGTTTTGTACTTTATACGTTTCAAATCTTTTCTAAGCAATTGTGCTTAGAGGGTTCCCAATTTGTGGTCAAAAATCATGATATTCATTATACGTAGTTAAATCTGGCCATATATCAAATTTAAGCTCATAGTGTCTTTTCTGTAACCCTTTCACATAATCGTTTACTCTTTTCTATCGAGGCCTTAACTGTCTCATAAATCTTTCTTGTTCCTTCTTTAATAGTAAGCACCAAGGAAGCCTAGATCTAGCAAGTCTCTCAGTAAATGAAAGAGAGTAATAGGAAGTTATTTCTCCTAAGTAGTTTTCCCAATGGTTGCCATCCTTATCATACACACCTGTGAAAAGGCTATGGATCTGGGGGAAGTTTTTGGGGTCCTCTAGATAATGGAGGATCCCACCATTTTCCTCTGATAAGGGATTGCCACCTTTTCTCTACCAACCTTTTTTGGAATCTTATTTAGCTTTTGGTCTAAATATCCTTCTACATCTTTTTTATCTACAAGACATCTATATGAATCTATTGTATATGCTTTAGGATTAAAGGGACGTCTCCAATAGCCATACACTCTTTCTGCTCTAGCCGTGCCTACAGCTTCTTGTAAATCTCTTACAAACAATTTCTTTTGCTGAAGTGACGTCATGAAACACCCAATGATTTATATTACTTATGACTTGTCTACTAGCCTCCACAAGAGGGGCTTTCAGGGTAGCACTTAACTCTGGTGAGTTAGTCATATTCTTAAGACACTCATCAGATGTTGGAGTCGTCAACACTTTTAAAAAAGAGCCTTGAATAAGGGAACGTTGAGCATGAGTAAGTACAATGAGCAGCAGGAACAGTAAAACATTAATAGGCACTCCTATACAGTGAAGAAAAGAAAAACAGGAACAGAAACACATCTTTTCCAGGGGCTTGCAAGCCTTTCCAGGAGGTAGGCCTCTTTGAAGTCCCATTCTCTGAGGTAGTTCTCTTTGAAGCCTCATTCTCTGAGGTAGACTTCGGTGAAGTCCCATTCTCAGAGATAGGCTTCTGTGAAGCCCCATTATCTGGTCTGAAAGCAGGTTTCCCATGCTAAGCAGACCCCACCGGAGTAGGCGTGGCACTGGTAGCATGCTTACTTAGCACACACAAAGACCTGAGTTTGATTCCTCACTAGCACAGAAAGAGAAAAAGACAAAAGTGGCACTGTGCTTAAGTGACAAAAGTTCTAGTCTTGAAAAAAAGCAGCTCAGGAACATGCCCAGACCCTGAGTTCAAGCCACAAGATTGACAAAAAAACAAGTCAGCAGAGTGAGACATATTCTTCTGGGACTCAGAGGAGGGCCGGTATGGGTAGGAGGTAGAGGACAGGTGCTGGTGGCTCACCCATGTAATCTTAACTACTCAGGAGGCTGAAATCTGAGGATGCCAATTGCAAGCAAGAACGGATATATGAGTCTCTTTTCTCCAATTAAACCCCAAAAGCCAGAAGTAGAGCTGTGGTTCAAGTAGTACAGTGCAAGTCTTGAGCACAAAAGCTCAGGGATAGGGTCCAGGCCATGAATTCAAACCCCAGGACTGGCGTGCGTGTTTGCGCGCATGCACATGCGTGGGTGCGCATGCACGCATGCACACACGCACACACGCACACACACACAAACACACACACACACACACACACACACCACCACCACCACCACCACCACCACCACCACCACCACCACCACCACCACCACCACCACCACCACAATAGAGCATTTTCCAGTCAGCCAGCACAAGTTCCATCTGTAGGAACTCAATATTTTTTTTAAAAGGGGGAGAAGGGAAGGAAAGGCTTGCTCCAGGAGGTGATGTAACCAGTGCCAAAATTCCACAGGAGCTCTAAGATGTGGAACAAGACAGAGCGCCTCAGGCAATAAGTACAGCTTGGGCAAAGGTCCTGAGGTGTGCTGTAGAACTGGTGGTGTGGGTGGAATGAAGGTTCTGTGGCTTCAGACAAGTCTGGCAGAACACTCAAGTCTGGGACAAGATTTACACTTGAGTCACAGTTAGGGCAGAATGGGGTCCAGGGGAAGATTAGTGTGTCTTTTCACCAAGGACAACAGCCATTTTCTTTGACCGGAAGCCTATTTTTCACAGCTCCTCACCTTCAGGCCTCCTTTGCATGGAGGAGTCAGGGCAAATGCAAGGAGGAATGCTTGCTTAAGAAAAGCTTCTACCCAGTGTCCCAAGTGGCTCAACCCCTGTAAATCCTAGCTACTCAGGACACTGAGATCAGAGATCGTGGGTCAAAGCCAGCTCAGGGGAGGAAAGTTAGTGAGACTTTTTTGCCGATGAACTACGAAAAGCCAGAAATGGAGCTGTGGCTCAAGTGGTAGATTGCCAGCCTTGAGGGAAAAATTTATGAGACCACAGGCCAGACCCTGATTTCAGGCCCCAGTACTGGCACAGAGAAAATAAAGAAAAGCTTTCAGGAGCTCCTAGTCCACTGTAGTGAAAGGCCAGATCAGCTGGGCGCTGGTGGCTCATGCCTGTCCTCCTAGCATCTCAGGAGGCTGAGATTGGAGGATTGCCATTCAAAGCCAGCCGGGGCAGGAAAGTCCGGGAGACACTGTTCTCCAAGAACCACCAGAAAACCGGAAGTGGTGCTGTGGCTCAAGTGGTAAGATGAAGAACTGGGGGACAGCAACCAGGCCCAGAGTTTGAGCTACATGACCAATACCTGGCCTGCTTTGACCTCATGCTGTGGCTCTAAGCATAGTATTTTCCAGTGTGCTCCTGAGGGTCTCCCAATGTCTAGGTGTCCTACACTTCTTTAGAGCAGCCTCCTTGGAGGCCTTTGCATACTGAGTGGGCCACAGTACCAGAGAAGGATCGACCCTTGTGACACGGACGTCATCAACCCGGTCATCAGAATGACATCTATCATGAGAGCAGTGTGGATCTGAGCACTAAATCGACGTCTCAGACCACAGTTCTGGTCCAGGAGGGGTAAAGCAGTAAATGTCTGCTCATATGGATATCACAAGAATGCACATTTGTCAGGCACACCTTGGGCGGTGTTGAGTGAAAGACTTGTAGGCTCAGGAATCCAGAGCCGGCTGGCTGCTGTTTGTAGTAAACGCTATATCCCAGGAGTCCCAGGGCTCGGAACCCTGCTTTCTTCCCCAGTGCTTAGATGGAGGCACAGGTGCCATGGAACTTACTGCCATGGCCCAGATCCCTCAGCCCAAGAAGGACTTAGGGAGAAACAACTGATGTGGTTTAAGAGTTTACTATGATTATGCCTCAGGACTGCCCCCAGTTATAGCTCTGCTTGTCATTACTACCTCCCTCTGTTTGTGTGTGTGTGTGTGTGTGTGTGTGTGTGTGCGCGCGCACATGCGCATGAGTGCATCTTGGTAGTAGGACTTGAACTCAGGGCCCGGGTTCTGTCCTTCAGTTTTTTTCATTCAAGGATAGCACTGTACCACTTGAGCCAGAACTTTTCTTCCAGCTTTCAGGTGGTATTTTGGGAGAGGACAGTCTCACAGATATTTTTTGCTGGGTTGCCTCTGAATGTCAATCCTCAGATCTCAGCCTCCTGAGGGAGCTAGGAATATAAGAGCATGAGCCATTAGCATCTGGCCATGCTTTCCTTCTTGGATAAAACAGAATACCTGTCTTCTAGCTGAGCACCCATCTACAGCTATCCCATCTATCTCTACCCCTACCCCATACCCCTCCAGGTTTCAGAGGAATCATTCCTTCCCCTGAGGACAAAGAAATAGGATGCATTGACAGGTTTGAGCTTTATGTTCTCCACACAGTCAGGGGCTGTTGGCAGCTGAGGTAGAGGCCAGAGATCTAGGTAAGAGCAAGTAGATAGCTGTTAGAACAGAAGAGACTATGAAAAGACATCCATGCAGCTGGACGCCAGTGGCTCATGCCTATAATCTTAGCTCCTCAAGGCAGACACTGGAGGATAAATCAAGATTCAAAGCTAACCTGGGAAGACTCTTATCTCCAATGAATCACCAAAAAGCTGGGAAGTGGAGCTACTATAGTTCAAGTGGTAGACCACCAACTTTGTGCAAACAGGCTAAAGCTAAACGTTACCACCTATGCTCTGAGTTCAAGACCCGGTAAACACACACACACACACACACACACACACACACACACTATGTGCATGCAAAATCAGAGATTTCTACACTGCAATTTTTAGGTATTCTCTACCTCTTCCGCATTAAGCCTGGTGGTGGTTGGCCTAGGAGTTTGATGCATACAACACCACTTGGCATCTTTAATTTTGGGGAACAGAATGGCTAGAAAGTCAGCATTCGCCATCCCAGCTCCTTGATTGGGTCGTGATCTATACCAGCCCTTTGGGGCTCCTTTTACACACTCACCAAGATTCTTTTAACAGGCATCACATTCTGGCCACTGGTGGTTCACACCTGTCATCCTAGCTACTCAAGAAGCTGAGATCTGGGGGATCATGGTGACAAGCCAGCCTGGGCAGGAAAGTGTATGAGATTTTATCCTTGATGAAACATCAGAAAACAAGATGTGGCCCTGTAGCTCAAGTAGTAGAGTGCCAGCCTTGAGAAAAAGAGCTTAGGGACAGCGCTCATGGAAAACAACAACGAGAGGCATTGCATGTTGGCTCTGGGATTGTCATGGGCTGAATATAATTGGAATTTTCAAGTGCACCAAGATAAAGCATTACCTCCTTTAGTCCTGTGCTCCTCCATCTGTCTCACCCTCTGACCTTGGCATGCTTCGAGTCACCATGGCCCTAGTTGGACGGGAGGGCTCCGAGGAGGAAGATCCCAGAGCAATCACCCACCTCCTTCTTCCATGCTCACCCTGCTGCTTCTGCCATAGACCTACTTCCTGGAATCCGTCCATGAGATCATGGCCACCAACATTGTAGTGAGCGGTGGGTCTAGCCAAACTCGGGGAAGTTAGGGGTGGTAGTCGGTCTGGGACTAGGAGTTTCCACCCTGGGTGTGGGCTGAGTCCAGGGATGACATTTATTTCATCCTGAGCCTTGTAGGGGTAGGGAGACAATGTAGAGTCCACACTGAGTCAGGTAAGATCAGAATCTGGAGGACTACTTTTGTGGGGGAGGCTGTGGGGCTCAGGGGGCCACTGTTCTTGGTACTCCTCTCTCGGGACTCACCTCTCCCTCTCTCATCCCTCAATGGTAAAAGAGAAACTTTAAATACGGTGTAAAAGAGGGGGCAGTGGAGTATTTCTGTGTGAACCAGATTTGTGCTTCATATTCATCCTAGCCCCTACTTCCAATTTATCTGAGTAATGACTATATGTGTTTTGGGGCAGGAGATCATCTTAGCTGAGAATGTGGCTCAGTGGTAGAGTGGTTGCCTAGCATGCCTGAAGTCGTGGGTTCAATTCCACACAGGAAAAGCTGGAAGGAGAAGTGAGGCTCAACTGGTAGAGCAACAGTCTTGATCAAAAAGAGCTCAGGGACAGTGACCAGGCCCTGAGTTCAAGCCCAATGACTGGAAGAACAAATCTTTGTGGAAGCTTTGTTTCCCTTTGAAAACAATTTATTCTTTGTGATAAGCATAACATGGGCCTCTTCCCTGGTCATCAATGGGCCATTAGATATCCCTTGAATTTTGTCTCCTCCCAGCAGCCTCTGCTCTACCCAGCCCACAGTTTACCCTTCCCATCACCAAGCAGATAGAGACCTAGAGAAGGCCACCTGGCCACCTAGTTCTGGTGGCTGCCGAGGATTTTGAGACTCAATATGTCACATAGGGAGTCATCATCCCCATCAGCCTACAGAAAAAAGGGACAGACTGCTGCAAGCCTGAGTTCACAAGCTGTGGGTGGCTCTGGATATGGGACATCTGTGGCAGGATGTGCTCTGTGGGAGAGTTCTCTACAGGGTAAGGAACCCCGACCTCTTCTCTGGCAGTTTCCACACGGTCTTGAAGTTGCAATTCTTCAAAACCTTTCTGCTCCTCCCTCATTTTGCCCACCCAGGAGCCTGAGGCCTCTAAAGCAGCAACACAGATGGGTGGCTCAGACTGGACCGACATCTGGAGCCTTTTGAGAGGAGAGACAGCAGCTCCTGCAGCTCTTTCCTCTTTGTCTTCTCCTGGGACAGATGGCACATTCCCTTGGCTTTCTCTGACACAGTTGATCCAGGACGAACATCTGTCCTTTACACACCAGGAGCAACTCCTGGACGGTGTGGATATGTGCCAACAGCCGGCTGCATGGATGGTGGAGCTCATTCACTGGACTATGGAAATGCACCTCATCAGGCAAGTCGTGGATTAAGCAGATTTTCTTTTTGGACTCCCACATGTCCCACTTCCCATCCTCACACATGCTGTGGTGGCAGCTCACGGGGCAGGTACCTGTGGATCCAGCTCTATCTGGCACTGAGCTGTCGGGTGGATTGAGTGCCTGCAACAGGCCCGCCGCTCCTGCGGCAGGAGTTTCCCCCTGTGGATGTCAGCCTCAAAGAGTGCTCACAGAGTCACATCCCTCTTACTTTGGGGGATGTCTCTATCCTCTGCAATGGGCACATCAGGGGAAGTCGCTTTCTCACCTTTTGCTTCTCCAGGGCTCACACCTTCCCCTTCCCCAGGGAAAGCCAGGATGATCAGCTGGGCCTGCAGGCACTCATCCTGTGTTCTGATTACTTCCAGGCACTTGGGAGTGTCCTGCCACTTTGGGGGCATCACCTAGTCCCACAGTTGGTCTGGTCCTGCACTTGCTAAAGCTCCTTAAGCAGCTGGGTCTGCCTCTGCAGGTGCTGCTGCAAGGCCTACTTCTTGGAGCTCAGTCATTCATTGGAGGTGATGTGATGCTCACAGGTGGCTCTGAGCTCCTGCAGCTGGGCCAGGGACTGCTCCTGCTGCTCCTGCAGCTCCCAAGCCACTTGGGTCTCTCTCTCATCCATCTCTTTCCATTCCTCTATCTTCTCCTCTGAGGGGTCCATCTGTTCCTGCAGATGTTTCTTCACCTGTTGCTCAGAGTCCAAGATGCTAGCAAACTCCTCCTTCTCACCGCTCACCCTATGGAGAGCAACCCACAGCAAGGCCAGCTGTTCTTCTAGTTGTGGGTCGCACAGACATGTGCATCATGGGGTCTCGGGGATCCCTTGCTAACCCTCTGCCTTCTCCTCCAGTCTCCGCAGTTGTTCCCACTGCTCTCCATTCTGAAGTTGGGGCCTCTGGTTTTCCTGGACCTGGATGTGAAGTTGTTCCTCCAGGTTTTTCAACTCCATCTGCATGCGGTAGGCCTGGGTCTGCAGCTTCTGCTTGACCTGAGATAGTCCTGTGGGGGGCCGTGGCTCTGCCAGCTTCCTTCTCAGTTCCCCAAGCTCTTTCTCAAAATCCAGCAGTTGCCTAGCCCCTCCCTCCTTCTGCTCTGTCAGTTGGTTCACCTGCTCGGTCAGCGGCTGGGCTTCTTCCTTTGCGTGGACCTCTCAATTCTCAGGTCCTTCACGAAGATGTCTGTCTCCAGATTTTCTGCTGTCACCATTCAGCTCAGGTTGTCCAGTAGTCTTGTCAGTACCTTATGCCCTGCCAGTGCTTGTTTGAGCTTGCAGATTCTGTTATTCCTGTTGCTCCTCTATGTCCAGAGTGCTTCCAGCTTCTCCTGCAACTCTTTGTTCACTTGCTCCAGGTCATAGAAGCTTCTGATCTTTTACTCTAGTTGAAGTGTTACATCATTCAGCTGTTCGAAGAATATTTCAGTCTCCTTCTGTGCAGCAGTGACTGCAGAAGCCTCCATCTCCAGCTCTGCCATGCACCACTATGTGGCCTACAGGCAGCTGGTGAGAGCTTTGTGCTCCATTACTCTGTCATCGGCCACGTGCTGCATGTGGGCCAGTGCAGATTGTAAATCACTTTCTGCCAAAATCAACTTCTGTATGAATGGCTTGTGGATTTCTAGCTCTATTATCAGTTCTTTGTGCCCCTGGGCTATCTTCTCCCTCTCTTTCTCCCGTTGATACTGCAGGTCTGTCTTTTCCTGATTCAGTGGTTAGATATTGGCACAGACTGCCTGGTTTCTTCTTTTGCTGTGGTCCAGGGAAGACACCACGTGTTGGTAGCCTCTGAAGATCTTTGGTGGTATCGGGACCCTTGACACTCTGGAACTTGATGGCTGTAACAGTCTCCAAAGGCAGGGGTGGCCTGGGGTTGGCATTACCTTTGGCTGGACCTTCCTTTGAATCATGCTCTCCAGTGGTGTTTGTCTTGCGGATCCCTCCCTTTTTTGTGTTCTTTGTTTTCTTGAATGTTGCAGGTCTGGTGGCAGGTTTCTTCTCTCGTTTCTTCAAGAAGATATTTCTTGCCCACAGCTCTGTCACGGAGTCTGGTTGTTAAAGACATCTGAGCACTAGGATGGAAGAGATGGGCTGGCCACATTCCCAGGCTCTGGGTAATCCTCTATTAAGTTTCCTAATCCACTCCAAAGTCGCCTCAAGACTCTTGCTCACTTCCCAGCCACCTCTAACTTCCTCAACTGCTGGTAGTGGTGTCAACCAACAGAGGGAATCTGGGTGCTACTGGACAGCATGGAATATGGGAGTGGCCACAATTCTTGTATCCCATTGGTTAGAATGAACCATGAAAGAATAGGGGTGCAGTCAGAATCCTGTGATGCAGGATGCATAGGTGGAGTCAAGATGACAGCGGCTCCCCAGCCCCTTTCCAAGGAAACTCTGTCCAATTCAGTTGGAAACAAGAGGGTGACTTGCTTTAGCCGGATGGCTGCACAGATTGTTCTGTATGACTGTTTGTTGCCAATCTCGGAACTTGAACTCAAGGTTTGGGCACAGTCCGTGAGCTGCTTTTGATCAAAGCTAGCCCTCTACCATACGGCTCTACTTATGGCTTTGTTGACACTGAACTTGGGCAGGCGTTTCAAGGACTTTCCTGCCTACGGTGACTTTGACCATAATCCTCCTATACAGGCTTGAATCAAGGAGGACTGCTGAGAACCACTGGTGTCTGCCTAATCATTGGTCTTGCTGATGTTCTGGGACAGACCAGTGAGTTTCCTATCCATAGGTTAAGTGGTGGGAGCTGGAGCCCACAGTTCAAATCCTGGTCCTGCCAACTCAAAATGGCAGGAGATCCTAAGACACTCATTCATATCCATATGAATAAAAATGGAATGGGATGTATGTATGATTGAATAGGCAGTTCTTGAATGATTCCAGGATAAAATTATACACTATTATAGGACACTGAAGGATTTTAACTAATACTTTATGAAGCATTTACACAATGACATTCATTTAATGAAGGCATAATGAAATACCTAAGAATTGGGCATCATATAGTATAGAGATGCCATTTTTCTCTGCCAGGACTGGGATTGGAACTCATGGTCTGGGTAACTCTGTTGCACTTTATGGGAAGGGGAAGCTCGCCTCCCTGAAGTGAAGAAATTCAATTCTCTTCCTTAGGCCTGAAACCGATCCTCCACACTAGAAAACATCTCATTCGTGTACATTTTAGATATATGATTTATATTTACATACATATGTTGATTTTATATTATGTTCAGTGTAGTTATTCATTTTATTTTTCATTTTGTTCATGTATTGACTATTTTATTGATTATTTTGGCACATAGAACATTGATTACTTTGATTACATAGGATATAGGACTGCATATGTTTTCCACTTCATACCTGACACCCAAGACTTTCGCAGAAAAGGAAAACATGTGTCACCATCAGCGTCTTAATCCACGATTATTGTTTGGGAATGCTGGCATCTGAATTCATGGCCTACAGGGCCAAATTCATGAATGGGTGAGTGTCAGCATGCCATCCTTGGGCAAAATGAGCTGACACAAACTATGCAGGACCTGAGATTGAGCCCCTGGGGTTGAGAAAATAAGAACAGATTGACACACAGATGGTAGTATATTAAAAAATATATGTTTTCACAAGTCAATACCTGACAAACATTAGACACTTATCTGGGCATTATGAAACTGAATGATGTATTTGACCAATGTGATCATTAACACCCTCCTTACTAGGAGGCAATCCTTCTCCAACTATAAGGGAAACTTGCATTCCTGCTAGATAAAAATCCGCCAAACTCCCTCCTTCTCGGTAGGAAACCCTCCGTCACTCTTGGTAGGAAACCCTTTATGTGTAGCTTGCCTTTTTTTTTTTTTTTTTCCATTTTTGGTCAGTCTTGGGACTGAACTCTGGGCCTCGACACTGTTCCTCAGCTCTTCATCTCAAGGATAGCGCTCTACCACTTGAGCCACAGCACCACTTCTGGCTTTCTCTGCTTATGTGGTGCTGAGGAATCAAACCCAGAGGCTCAAGCATGCAAGACAAACACTCTACTGCTGAGCTACCTTCTCAGCCCTTCATCTGAGTTTTTAGTTCACTCACTTGCCAATGTTGAATTCGTCTAAGTCCTTTGTGCAGCTTTGGCCTTCAATCACCACACAAAATCTACCCTTTATAGATTATGTTTCTAGAATTAATTTTCCCATGCCATCTTACTAGAGCACTTAATTTATGGGTTTAAAAAATCTTTTAGTATAATTAACAAATCCCTGTTGATTTTATTCTACTCTACATCTTATTTTTGCCAGTCCTGGTGCTCCCTGAGCTTCTTTTGCTCAAAGCTAGCACTCTACCAGTTGAGCCACAGTGCCACTTCCAGCCTTTTCTGTTTATCAGGTGCTGAGGAATAAAACACAGGGCTTCATGCATGCTAGGCAAACAATTTAAAACTAAGCCATATTCCTAGCCTCCAAACTACATTTTATTTATACTAATTATACTAATTTATTTATACTGATTCCTAAGCTGCTATCTGGGGCCTGACTCGAATTTTTGGAAAATTTTGGGGGTGGATCCTGAATAGTACCTATGTAAATATGAAATATGAATGACCCTCTAGGGAAGGGGTCTCTCCTGACTAGTATAAAATGTTTGAGAATGGACAGGTGGATGATATGCTAGGATGTAAGTGATGGCAAATTGAACCAAAGCACAGGTTCTACTCTAGTTGGCCAGGAAGGTCTCCACCACTAGTCCTCCACAACACCATCAGACATTTCCCCTGGCTATGTTTAGTGCTTATTGCTCAACTCTTCATAGGTTGGGCCTTCACTGCATCTTGATAAGTTTCCCAGAAATGCCAGTTGTCCCCCGTACCTACAGAGGCAAGGGGTATAGTTGGCCTTGGGAAGATAGGATTTTTGTATTAGATCCTCCTCTTGCAAACAGCAACAGCAGGGTCTTTCGAGTTTCCCCAAGCTGTTTTTGGCCGACAGATCATGCACTCCATGCCCTTGGGGGTCTGAGGTTCATTACAGTGGGAAGTGTACCACTTGTTTTTCTGGTCTCAGTGCCACATAATCTTAACAGTAATGGTGAGCAGAGTATTTAATTCATTTCACCCAAGCATTAATTTTTGTTGGTCATAGGACTTGAACTCTGGGCCTGGGCACTGTCCCTGAGCTCTTCAGCTCAAGGCGAAGGAAAGCCCTACTAGTTGAGCCTAGCGCCAATTCCAGTTTTCTGGTGGTTAATTGGAGATAAGAGTCTCAAGGACTTTTCTGCTCTGTCTGTCTTTGAACCCCAATCCTCAGATCCTGAGTAGCTAGGATTGCAGGTGCAGGTCACTGGCACCCAGATTTGGACTTGAATTTTAAGTTTACCCAGAAAGTTTGCTTCTTAAACTGAGGCTCCAATGCCATACATCCTTGGATCTGCTAGAGGATCAATCCAGGCTTCAGTGTCAAAGTAGGCAGCTGAAGGATTTTAGTGAATAAGACTTTTTTGAGTTCCCCTTTCAGCATATAAGATTTAAAACACACACATTCAAGCACTTATGTATAACACATTTTTGTTTGGACAAGTGCACATTATGGATCTCAATAATAAAAATTATCCATTATTTAATAGTGTTCTGAGATCTTTTTCACCATTCTCCCAGTGGATTATCAGAAGCAGGTCCTTGGATCATTTTTCTTTGGTTCCTTAGGCCTAGAATTCTTCTTCCCCATTTTAGCAGGTCTCTTGAGATTTCTGTTTTTGATGCACTAAATCCTATCTATTGTAAGTTTCTTGTGCTCCCCTTTCATATTCAACTCTCCCCTTACTGGAGATTTCTCAAATATGGCTTCCTCCAGGTCCCACATATTTATTCTTGGGCCAGAGAATGAAAACAAACATCAAGACTCAAGTTTTCTTTGTGCCTAAGACTCACTCAGCACATGAAAGTCGCCAACCAACAAGGTAATGTGCACTAGTCCAATTTTTCCTCTCATGGCCAATGCATGAGGTTACTTTTTATTGTGCTGCTTCCATCGGCCCTTTCCTGACATTGCTGATACACTTTCCATCATTAACCACAATGGGTGGGTTTAACCCAGCCTTGAGCTACCTCAACAAGGCAGGATGTGTCTCCTTCTAAAGGGTTCCCCCTTTCATAACAAAGATTGTGGACAATACCCTAGATTATTGGGAATACTCCCATCGTGTAAGCCAATATCCCAAGAAAGACCAGCAAGTTGAAAGAAACTTAGCACGGCAAAGTTTAGTTCTGTTGAAGGGCATGTTATTGGCAGGAAGCCAATGAAGCAACCGCTCTGAGTAGGAAGTCTGAGTGGGAAGTAAGTTTTACCCCTAATGAGTTACTACTTCTGGTATTGATCAGAAGTTGTGTTCACAGTCTTGCTCAATTGGCTCTTTTGAAGCTCAGCTGGCTAGTTTGAAAGAGGATCAGTTTCAGAGCAATCAATGAAACCAGGACAACCATGCCAGAAATTGTTAGAAAATTCTTACTACGCTTGTGCTCTTTGAATTAAACTGTGCCTATGAGTTGAACCATGTCCCCAGAACGATTTTACTTACAGGATATACTTTAGTTAAAATAGCTTTTTGTAAGATTATGTCTATGTGTAGTCAATGACTTCCTTCAAGCAATCACTTTCACAGAAAAATATTCTATCTCTTACACAGTCCATTCCCAGACAGAATTTATTTTCAGCAGCTTCCTCTTAGGAATGGAGGCTTATGAGCTTCCAGTTGAAAACACCTTATTCACATATTGCTTTGGCTTCCTTAGGCAAACTCACCTCAGCAAGTGGTTATGAAACCAACCGCTGTGTGTGGATGCTTTATTATAAAGAACCTATCTGGTACTTCTACTCCTAATGCTAATAGAAAGAGGAAAGCCTGCTCTCTCTGGAGTCACGTAGCTATGGATTAAGCACACATATTGAACCCTGAGCACAGGACACAGATTAGACTGCAGTGTTTTCAGAGTCATAGATAAATCAGCCAGATCCCAGATGCTTGGCTGAACATAAGGCACACTTCTGGTGCCACATTTTTGAGGTAAAGCAATTCTAAGCTGCCAAGACACTATGGTAGGAAGAGGCTTGAGGGAGAATTCTTGGTGGGAAGGAGAAGGGGAAAGTTTAGATTTAGGTTTTAGAAAATGCAAGCCACTTTCTGAATTGCTTGAAGCATCGAGCAGATCAACATGTTTACTAGCCGTCTCGATGCAGAGTATGAGAACACTTCCCACACCTTACACTCAATCTTTCCTGTTTGGCAGCATTCAATTCCTTCTTGCAGGAGTTAAGCAGTTTTTAAGCAAGCAAAAGTCAGTGAACGTGATCTAGCTAGTGAAGGAAACATATCCTTTGTCTTTAGAATAGATTAATTTCTATCTCAGAACAAGAGGAAGAGAAGAAACTGGTAATGACATTTTGAAAGAAAAATGATAAAAGGAGTGATATTGATCAAGCTGCATTGTATTTACTTTCTGACTTGTTGAATGATGACCCTTGTTACAACTACTTAAAGGAATATATATGTATATATATATATATATATATATATACATATATATATATATATATATATATACATATACATATATGCAATACTATGTATTTTCTGTGAGTGCATCTTAATCCACAGTGTAAGTATCTTAAAGATAGGAGAACTCAAATGATCATAAAAATGCAACTAGTAATGGTTTAGTCTCTTATCTGTTGAAAGCCCACAGGAAGACAGTACAGGCATGAAGATTCCAAGAAGATGGAGGCATACCCCAGCATTAGGATATAGCCCTCACTGTCTTGGCCCAAAGTGACCCCTAAATTGCCAGTAATCACTTCCAAGTTCCAGGAAGTGAGATGAAGGAACAGAAAGAAGGAAATCAAGAAATACAGAACATGTGTGGACTGGCCTTGAAGCAATATCCTAGATGCTATCAGGTAACATTTTTATCTGTATTATCTAAATGTTATCACTATTGGGAAATGTTATCACTATTTTACTTACCCTAGACTTTAGTTAAATCTATTGATTCAGAAAGAAGGTTGGATATTATGGTAAGCACCTGAGATGTTTTGCTATGTATATCAAGGGCTTTAGAACTCATGTGTAATGTTTTACTATTTTGTATGAGGAATAGTTGATGCATTTTATCTGCAACTAGAAACTGCTTTCAAGCATTAGAAAAAGAAGAAACATATTTCATATGCTACATATGCTATTATATATTGAAAATGTGTATGAAAACATCCCAATTAAGGCACATTGACAATCTATTTTGAACTAACGGGGTGATTTCCCTGAGCATACTCTCATTACATTAAAAAAAATGTGCACTCAATGGAGGGAAGCCAGAAGGAGGAACACAATGAGTGGAAAACAGAACAACATACAACAAGAGGCCCATCAGCTCCACTGGTCATAGAAGGAAAAGAACTAAACAATCCAAAGACAGTGATTGGAAGGGAGGAAAAAGAGGGAAAGCGGGAATAATCTACACTATACAAAAGGCAAGAAATGTAAACACCTGATATGGAAGAAATAGTTGGTATTGTCAAAGCTCACAAACTTTATAGACCATGAAAATGATAATTTTCCTTATATGGTTAAAATATGTTTGTGACTTTTACTAAGTATCATGATTCCACAATGTTGTGAATTATGTGAGTATTATGTAATCACCTATCTCAATTTTTTTAAAAAGTGGGAGAAGGATTGGGTTGAGAGGGATGGGTGATTATGTTGTCAGATACATCGTATTCATATACTGTTGTGCAGAATGGGAACTTGTTTGTACAACTACTTAAACATAATACTAATAAAAACATGTTTACAAAACAACCTCACAGGGGCTGGGAAGGTGGCTCAGTGGTAGAGTGCTTGTCTTGCATGCATGAGGCCCTCGGTTTGATTCCCCAGCAGCACAGAAGCAAAAAGAAAAAAAGCCAGAAGTAGTGCTGTGGCTCAAGTGGTAGAGCACTAGCCTTGAGCTGAAATGCTGAGGGACAGTGCCCAGGCCCAGAGTTCAGGACCCATGACGGGAAATCCCCCCCCCCCAAAAAAACCCTCATACACTTAAATGAGATATAGTTTTGAACACAGGTTTATAGAATTCTGACAATTTAAATTGTTTCCCATCTTGTTGTTTTTTTTCTTTTTTTCAATAATTGTGTTCAAATGCAAACAACTTAAAATGTATTATCTTTTTTAAACTCTGTATTAGCTTTACCTAGTTAAATAAGTGTATTTGATTTTGATATATCCACATAGGCATACAATGTCCCTTGATTATACTTACCTCTTCATCATTCTCCTTCTCCTCTCCCAGGTTTTTCTTTTATTATTTTAATCATTTTAAGAATACAGCATAGTTGTAGTAAGTACATTTACAATATTGTATAAGATCAGTGTTAACACTTTTCATCCTCAAAATTCAAATTGCATATTCAGTAAAACAATTTTCCACTCTCCTGTGCTTCAAGATATGCATCAAGTACGATTTTTCTTCCTGTCTCTATCAATTTGACTGTTCTATATAACTGATATAAGTAGAATCATGTAATATTAGATCTTTTTATGACTGGATTATTTCACTAACCACAGTGTCCCAAAGATTCATGCATAATATAGCAGTTGTCAAAACATAATTCTATTTAAAGTTGAAGTAATATACTTCTGTGGGTATAAACCACATTTGCCTTAGCTATTCATTAGTTCATGGCCACTTGGATTGCCTCCAGGTTTTGAGTATTGTACAAAATGAATATGAGAGTACAAGGATCTCTTCCAGACCTTGCTTTTAGATCTTTAGAGTATATACCCAGAAATGGAGTAATTGTATCATACGAAAATTCTCTTTTCTTCTTTTTTTTTATTTTCTGTCATGGGGCTTGAACTCAGGTCAGGGCCACTGTCCCTGAACTTTTCCTCTATGCTAGTGTTTTACCACTTTAAACCACAGATCCACTTCCCGTTTTCTGCCCAGGCTGGCTTTGAACCACTATCCTTTTATTTCAACCCCTGTCCTGAGTGGTTAGGATGACAAGTATAAATAATCCTGTTTTAAATTGTTTGAAGAGATGCTCTACTGTTTCCCATAGAGAGGTACCAATTTTACCACACTTTTGCCAACATTGTTATTTTTTTTCTTGTAGTTATCCTAGATAATTCATATGAAGCATTAATTTTCTTCATTATTTTGACTAACACTTTCTGGTGGTTAGTGATGTTAAACACCTTCTTTGTGGGCTGGTTAAGACTTTGAATTTACACCATTCTGTGTTGTTTTATGGACACTGTTGATTGCATCCTTTGTTGCCTCCCGATTTGTGTTTTCCCAAAATGAATGACCCTACTCTGATGTAAGTTTCCAGTATGTCTTCTGGTCCTGTATCTACAAACCATCATATTGATTTGTACCCCTGTTATTGTAACATTTAACTAAAGATACAAAATTATGCTCTGGTCACCTATCTACTTCCACTTTTGGATCTCTCTCCCTCAGCTTTTAGTAATGGCCTTGGGGCATATCCAAAACTTACTAGGTCCTTAAAACCTGTAGAAACTTAAAGCCCCTATATTTAGTTAGTTCTAATAGAAATACGTGACATCCAATTTCCCTCTTTTTCCTTTTTGTATGTTTTTTATTGTAAAAATACTGTACAGGTGTTACAGTTACATGAGTAAGGTAATGAGTACATTACCTATCGAGCACTGTTGCCTCTTCCAGGCAAATAAGATGAAAATTGAGAGCTTTGTAATATAAATGCATACCAAAACTCTAGATATATATTTTTCTTCATATGAGTATTTAGAATTGTGTGAAGCTAGAGATATAACCTACTTGCAAGTTAATAATAAACTTGTCACATTTTCGTGTATGCTAGAT
This sequence comes from Dipodomys spectabilis, assembly GCF_019054845.1. Lineage (NCBI taxonomy): Eukaryota > Metazoa > Chordata > Mammalia > Rodentia > Heteromyidae > Dipodomys > Dipodomys spectabilis. Next base: position 7,968,272 of record NW_024870905.1, read on the forward strand.
TTATGATACTCTTGGGTTAGAGGCAAAAAGGAGTTAATTTGTACGACAATAGTGAAAGCCAGTGAGATATGTGTGTGTATGTGTGTGTATTTATATATTTGAAGTGAATCTACCAGCCCTCAGTGCCACGGAGTGAAGTAAAGATAGCCATGTGAAACCTATACAAACAATAGGTTCTGACTTTGAGCAACTACAATCTATATAATGAGACATAGGCGTACCTGAACTTTACTCTGGAGGAGAACAATAGCTTAGAAATAGCTTATGAAAATATTCTTGCAAATATACTATAGAATATAGAGCAGCTAGTGTTCAATTGAAGGTATGCAAATACTTGAGACTGCCATGAAATTATTCTTTTTCTTTTGTTTCTTGAAGGTTCCTAGCTACCAAGACAGATACATATTTCTCCTAATAAGTACATAGCTCTCCTTAAAAATGAAGTTTGACAATTTGTTAAGAATACTTATTCTTTTTCTAGCTCTAAGCCTTAAGATGAAATAGGGATTTCAATCCTATCTAGAGTACGATTCAACAAAAGAAATAGATGGAGTTCAAATTTTACACATCTAGAAGTTTTTCTTTTAGAGACATTTCTTAATGCAGGTGTGGAAGAAATTAAGGAAAAAATAGGTCCATGAATATATTTTAAGAAGATAGTCTATGTATTTTAACAGTATTAAAGGATTATATTTCTGTTTTTTAGTGTGTAAATATCTATAGCATGTGCAAAGAACCAAAGTTCATTCCAGGGCCTATCATGGAATAGAATGTAGCAAATTTTGTATATATTGTTTGTGTATTTATAGAATTCACCTGTCTCACTTCTCTCCCATTTTCATAAACAGAGCACCTCTTTGACATAATGAAAAACAAACATTATATTTCTACCTCCTTCAGGATACTACACACTTTGATGTCTGCTAAATATAGAAAAGATTCATGCACAATCCTCATCTTCAAGGAACAATTTTCAGTAACCCAAGTAGCTTATGTATATCTCCTACCCCTTTCTTCCCAGCTGTCAAACTAGGTGAGTGATGACTGAATTCTATAAGACATAAAAGCTCAGATAATTCAGAGGCATGCAGTTAGTATCCAATAGAATCTTCTTCACTTGGATATATATTATCACCATCTTTGTGAGAACTTCAGCTTCCTTATTTGAAATCTGCACTGCCCAGTTAACAGAGTAGATGAATCTCATTATTTAAAACTTCATTTAACTGAAATTGGAAGGATTAATTTCTCAGACACTATTAAGGTTTGAGATTCTGTAGCCACATATAGCCAGTGGCTAGTCTGTTAGACAACGCATATATAGAATATTTCCACTATCAAAGATGTTTCTGTTAAAACTGTTTTAGAGTGTGTTTCTGCTTGTTAAGAAATAATCCATCTTCTTAAACTACATATGCATCATAGCTGGTACTCAGATTGAAGATCAGACCAGAAATTCTAGAAACCCATCAAGTTAAGATATAGATATAAATTGTTCTACATATTTTGTTCACATAAATTGTTCACATTTATTTGTGAGGAGGAAGAGGATCAAACAGTCAACGTCAGCAGAATCAACTCTCTCAACTCTAGGAATGAATAGATGAAAAATTTAGCAATTCTTTGCAGCATCGCTTCTGTGATTGGAATTGGCTGTGGTATTCTCGATGGTGATTTTGTTGGAAAGTATAAATGTGTAATTATCACATTAGCTCACAGAAGAATTAGGATCTGTGCTTGTAAATGTCATTTGGTATTTACACATGACATTTTAATTTTGCCTGGTATCAGTACACCACAAATATCTTTATATGGTTTCTGAGGGGTTTTTTTTTTTACATTTTTTATTGTGAAAATATAGTACATAGGTTTTACAATTACATGAGCAAGGTAATGAGTTCATTTCTTATCAAGCACTGTTGCCTCCTCCTTTGTTTCCCCTTATGATCCCTTCTCATCTCCCCCTTCCCCACCCCCATGCCTCCCCTTGCACCAAAGCTGTAAAGGTCGTTTTTCGACATAACGTCTTGTACATCTCATTGTTGCAATGAGTCCACTTGTAACCCTAATAAACAATTTTTCCCTTCCCCTCCACATACCATACCAAAATCAAATACAGTGAAAACAAGTATTGTACCAGGGGAGGGGACATACAAAGCAACAAAGGAATCATCTTAATTATGTTAGAAACAATAACAAGAAAGAAAAAGCATTTGAGTCCTTATCTTGGGTTCATTTCACCTAACATCAACTTATCTGACCGTTTCTGCTTGTCTGAGACATGTACTAGTTATTGCAAATAAGGGAAATCATGGGACCCATGTTTCTTTGGGCCTGGCTTACTATACTTAATATAATTTTTTCCAAGTCTTTCCATTTTCTAACAAATGGGACAATGTCATTCAATCAACTCCAAATTTATCAAAGACCCCGGAGTCAAAGCAGAAACCCTGAAAACATTACAGGACGGAATAGGAGATACCCTTGGTCTGAGTTGTTTGTTTTTTTCATTCATTTTGATTCTTCTTACAGCAGGCATTTTAAAAATTAGTGGAAAACTTAAGACTTTCTTGTGTTTTATAGTCCCATTATTACTCAGTAAGCTTAATAAAGAAAGAGAATCCATGAACTATGTGAACAAATTGTATCTCCAACCACCCTTTTGTTAATTACTGGAGCTAAGAGAACTGGCTCCCCAGAATCTGACCTTCAGAATTCAAGAATGAGTTGGGAATAATACAAGGGAAGAGAGACATAGAAATTCACACTGGAGTTGCTTTGCTGTCACAATGAACACCTGTTCTCAGACAATCCTTTTGATTCCCACAGTTAGCTTTTATTTGTGCCTTTTTATTAGTATGACAAAGATAACTGACTTTCCCAGATTTAGAGTTGGAAATTTGTGGGACACATTCCTTTATTATGTAATCTTTCTTAAAATTGTGTATAATTACTTTGGCTCTTGGTGCCTTTTCCATCTTTGTTGCAAGTATGTATTTCTACAGATGGAGACTTTGGTTCATCATCATGATTAAATTATGTGGATTTGGGAGAATGTGTGATTTGCTATAGAAGTAAGTTATTATGATTAGGACCCTTTGGTCCATGTTTACATTTCTTTGTGGAATTTTTATTGGGGTCCTTACTCATGGACTCATGTGTAAGTAATTCTTCCAATATTCCCGTATAATCCCGTAGAGTGGGACAATGCATTAGAAATTTAAAACATGCATATAATTCTTTTAAAATATACTTTTAAATATAATATCATATATAAAATCTTTGTTTTGTTTTTGGTAATTTTAATATTATTGTCAAGGTTATGTACAGATGGGTTACACTTACATAAGTAAAGCAGTTACAACATTTCTTGTGTAACTTGTTACACCCTCCCTCATTTCCTTCCTCTTTCCCTGGCTCTCTCAATCCCACCGCCCAAATTGTACAGATCATTTCCAACATATTGTCACTTTTGATTTCCATTAAGTAAATTTTTGTGCTGTTCCCATCCTGGATCTCCACAATGTGAACACTGGAACATCATGGTTATACTCCTCTGCCTTGCATAAATGCATATATATATATATATATATATATATATATATATATATATATATATATATATGCCTACAATTTGGGTTCATGTATCTGTTTGATTATTCATTTGTTTATTGCCAAAACTGCAATTTGAATTCAGGGCCTGCACATTGTTCTCTGTGGTTTTTCCACCTCAGTGCTAGCCACAGTTCCACTTCTGGCATTTTGGTAGTTGAATGGACTTTCTCCGGGAGCTGGCTTTGAACCATGATCCTCAAATCTCACCCTTGTGAGTAGGTAGGATTACAGGTGTGAGCCTACTTTATACTTTGACTTTTCATCTCATTGTATCATGCATATATTTCCTACCCAATAACATCCTTAGAAATTTCATACTGTTCTAAGAGCATCACTTATAATGATTACATGGGAGTCCAGTGTTTATAAATTCCATAATTAATTGAACTGTTTTTATTACTGAAAATATTTGTCATCTCCAAAATATTATATGTATCATCAAAGTTCTTTTGGATTTTTCACTCTAGTATTCATTTTTTATAGACAAGTATCTGCTAGTTAGAAAGAACCAAATACAAACTTTCTTCTTACGTAATGATCCATCTTAACTTGGCTCATCTAAAACAGTTAGTTACTCCTCCCTGTGAAGTTACTCTTTTTCCCAGCATGTGGTTCCAATTTTGTAACTTTTACCCACCTTACCCACTATAAACTTTGTCTGAAATGACTCTTGTTATCATCCAGTTTTTGTAAAAACCTTTTCCATGGTATTTCATCAATAGGAATGCATATTTAAATAATAGCAACTTAATGTCATCATTTCCACAGGTATCTGCATTTCAGCCTGGAACAGGATTTTATTTTAATAGAAGAATAAGAGCATCATTGGGAAGGCAGAGATTACCCTTATGAACAAATTTGATCTTTCATTGCTTATTTTTGTTTTGGAATTTGAAGGCTAAAGACTACCAACTCATATATCCTCTGTTGTCACTGTATTTGATTCCGGTTCCCTGCATCTTGTATATACATTTTTCTAATTTGGGGAGGGGAAGGATAACAAAATGCTGAAACAAGGATAGTGGTTGACCAATTGTAACAATGAGATGCACAATACACTATGTTGAAATTGAACTTCAAAACTTCGGGATACGGAGAAGGAAGAGTTAGGGAAGTAAGGAGAGAGAGGAATGTAGGAGGAAAACAAAGGATGGAGTAACAATGCTCAACAAGAAATGTATTCATTACCTTACTCATGTAACTGTAACCCCTCTATACAATATTTTACAATAAAAATATTTTTAAAAGATTACCAGCTAATACTCCCACAGTTTACTTGCTATACTCCTTAAATGCTTCATATGGTTGAAAAGGGGAAACCAAAAAGACAGCAACTTTCAATATAGATTGTCTATTTTTGTAGTACCAAGATGCCAAATGCAGTGCCAAGGACACAGGAACCCAGAGTACCATCATTAATCTCTAGAATTCTGAGTTGTTTGCTTTGGCTGGAAATCTCTTAATTTTATTATACACAATATGCAGAAATGTCCTGAAAATTATTCTTGCAGAAAAACCTTTCCTACAAATTCAGGAAAATTTGACCAAGTCAAAAAGAGTAAAATAACACAAGAAGAATTCTATTCCTGTTTATATAAAAGCTAGGATTCAACATGGGTCTACTAATAGTCTGAAGAAGACAAACAATTATTTAAGTGAGTTGTTATTATAAATGTAATGATATATGAAATCTGCCTGGAGAGTTGAAAAAATTCCTTCCTGCGCAGTGTCTTGATACATAGGAAGGGAGAAAACAAATATTCTGTAAAATGATGAAAAACTTAGGAAGTTCAGTATTCTCCAAATATTATGACCAAGGAATGTAAGGTACCAGGAACAAGGTGAGTTGGAGAGTGAAATTGGAGAGATGGAAATGGCCATATAGCTTGGTGTTATGGCACTTTCTTAATATGCACAGGGCCCTGGGTTCAATCCCCAGCAATAAAAATGAAGGAAGGAAGAGACCAAGAAAGATTTGTGAGGTAGGCCTAGTATCATCATAGAAGTTTTATTCTCTTCCTCTTTTTTTTTTTTTTGGTTGGTCACGGGGTTGAACTCTGGGCTTGGGGGCTTTCCCTGTGCTCTTTAGCTCAAGGTGAGGGCTCTACGACCTCAGCCACAATGCCACTTCCGTTTTCTAGTGGTTTATTGGAGATAAGAATCTCATGAACTTTCCTGGTTGGGCTGGCTTTGAACGATGATCCTGAGATCTCAGCCTCCTGACGAGCTAGGATTACATTCTTGAGCCACTGGTGCCTGTCTACAAGTTTTCTTCTCTAGCCCAGGATTTCATACTGTTAATTACACATTATTACTGCATGGGAGATTTTAAAAATACCATTGCCCAATTCTCAGCTGTTTTATCTGAGTGGGAACAGATGTATCAACTTCAGCTGATAGACATGGGGGCACCAGTAAAGCACCCAGGATAAAGATATCATGGTAGCATATAAGTGTGTAGAACTTGAAAAAATTACTGTGAACAGAAAAATAAGTGCACATAGTATGTTAGCCTAAGTATGATTATAGATCAATCTGAGTATAAATGAACAAATATACCAGTTTTGCAACCTCTCTTTAAACCTCAGTTTCCTATTTTGGACATGGAAGCCCATGAGACTACAGTGCAAGAGTGTTCATAAAGTGTTTTCTGGCTATGCATTTTAAAATTTATTATAACTACCATTAGTTGATTTGTTTATATATTGTAAATTTGCACTAGGTGCTGATGAGCAAAGTGGAAGAGATGAAGTGTCCTGTCTTAGGTCTCTCGGGTACTTGATGTCATTCCTTACATTCCAAAATTTGTGAAGTCAGAATTGGACAAAAAGGCACTTTTAAAACGTTTCTCAATGGAGTTTTAGCATTTTTCAATATCAGAAGGACTCTGGAAAGATGGAAAAATAAAATAGAGAAACTGGCGCTGGGAAGGTGGCTCAGTGGTAGAGTGCTTGCCTTGCAAGCATGAGGCCCTGGGTTCAATTCCTCAGCACCACATATTCAGAAAAAGCCGGATTTGAGGCCTAGGCTGAAGTGATAGAGCGTTGTTCTACAGCTGAAGAACAGGGGGACAGTGCCCTGGCCCAGATTTGAGGCCCCACAACCAAAAGAAAGAAAGGAAGAAAGAAAGGAAGAAAGAAAGAAAGAAAGAAAGAAAGAAAGAAAGAAAGAAAGAAAGAAAGAAAGAAAGAAAGAAAGAAAGAAAGAAAGAAAGGAAGGAAGGAAGGAAGGAAGGAAGGAAGGAAGAAAGAAAGAAACCATAACAGTCCTTCTCAGCTGGCTTACTGTCAGTCTTTTTGACGTATGATGACAAATTACCAGACACTGAATTGCTTATAAACAACAAATTTATTTCTCCATTCTGGAGCGTGTAGGTCCAAGATTACAATGCCAGCATAGTCAGGATTTTTTATTTCTGAGTGAGACCCTGTTTTAAAGTTCAGAAGTGAAATCTATTTGGTTTTGTTTATTTAAATCCAATTCATGAAGTTTTGCTTGCATGACTTAATTACCATCCATGTACTCACAAAGGCCCACTTCTATAACATTACATTTGAGATAGAATTTCGATATGTGAAACTGGATGAAGGGAGTAAATAAATGTACTGTACATATACATTCTTTTCTTTCCCTATAAGATTGTGGATCTAAGAACAATAAGATCCAGACTTTGAATGATCACAAAGCTGAATCTTAGCCATTCTATGATTTTGGAGTTTTATATTGATCTGGATTATTTAATTCTCTGCCTTCACTACAAGTTTATTTGGAGAATACATATGATAATTACACTAAGTGAGAAGTTCAGAGAATTAATTCATATTGTTTAATTTTAATTTTTTGGTAAATACTTGGATTCAAATTCAGAGCCTGGCATTTGCCAAGCAGGCACCATACCACTTGATTCATTCCACATCCAGCAAATTTTGCTTCAATTATTTTTGAGACAGAACCTTGCATTTGTTTATTCCTAGGATACTTGGGTAGTGAACTTCCTAGTTGTATGTCCAACATAGGTAGGATGACAGTCACACATTGACACACCCAGCTTTTATTGTTTGAGAAGAAGGTCTCTTGTATGTCTTCCAGCTTGACCTTGAACAGTGACTATCCATATTTCCATTTTCAGAGTAGCTAGGATTATAGGTATAAACCACCTCATTTGGTTTGTCTTATTTATGTTTATGAAAGGTCTGAAAGTGTGAGAAAATTCTCAAAAAGTTTACTAACCATACCCAGATTCTAGGTGATCCACTTATATTTATTCTGTTACAAACACAGTTTGTAATACTGCACATCAAGAATACAAATATGTATTGCTAATGCCAATTTAAAGAGTTGTGATGATATAATTTCTATGTGTGGATTTGTTTCCTGGCAAAACATCCTGAGTAGGAGTTCGGGGAAGATGGCGGAGGAGAAGCTGGAATCTGAACAAGCTCTTGCATAGAAAGCAGTTTCAGAGTTCCAGTGAACAGTCCCAAGCCAGAGAATCACACCAAGTGTGCCATCACAGGACAGAGAGTTAGTCAAGAGAGGGGAAGCCAAGCAGACACATCTGAGCGCTTGCCAGCAGCTGCCGCTGGGGTGGCAGGGTCGCGGCGGCAACCACCGCCGCGGGGTCATACCTGAGACACAGTCTGGGACGAAGGAGCAAACGCAGCAGACGAGCAGATTCTACTCAACACCAGCAAGAACCGACAAGGAGCGGACATCTTCATCCTGCACTTTGCAGACCAGAGACGAACCAGGATCCAAGACTCAGCGTGAGTAGAAGCCCAACGTCCTCACTCCTTCTCAGGGAGCAGAGGAGGGAAGGCCACCCCTCCCCCCCCAGCACCGGTGATCTCCATCTTGGATACTGACAAAGCTCGGAGGAGCTGCTAGCTCCAGCTCAGGCCTTGGAATAAAATGAGTCATTTAGCAGGTCACAAGAACTTAACGGCAAAGTGACCTCACAGACTCAGTTCCATCCAGGGAAAAGTTACCCAGCTCAGGCGCCAGCCATTGGAGTGGCTTTCCTCACTGGGTAACCAGAGCCAGAGGCTGCCCCTCCCTCTAGCAGCCACCACAATCAATTGAAAAACAGAAACCCTGAGAATGGCTCCAGGCTGGGTGCTGTGAGTTTTTTTCACAAAATAGCCCCAGGGAAAAGCTACTGTTTGTTGAAAGGCCTCAACTCTACCCAGAACCTAGCCTCATCACTGCATCTCCCTCTTTTGGGATTCTCAAAGCAGATCACCCTCCCATTAAACTAACCTGGGAGGGGGATCTCAAAATCTTGGGTAAAGCAGAGCATTTTTCTCCTGTTCCAACAAACTGACTTAAGAAACCAATCAAGCCACAGGACCTCAAGCTGACCAGAGACTCCAACAAGAGGCTGGTTACAGTCAAAAGGGATATACAGGATTCTTCCCACCCCTCCCAAAAAAAAAAAAAATCAAAGAACTTTTTTTTTCTTCTTCTTCTTTTCTTTTTTTTTTTGTTTTTTTGTTTTTTGTTACCTTATATATATATATAAAATTTTTTTCCTTTTCTAAAACTTTTATTAATCTTTAATTGTTGCCTCTTCTGAAAAAATAATTGTTTTCCAGTAACATTTTTTTTTTCTCCTCTTATAATTTTTATTTTAGGAATACGTGAATGTGTGTTTTCCTTTCTTTTCTTGTCTTCTTTCTCTTTTTCTTTCATTCTTAATTATCTTTTTGTTTTTTGTCTAGGTCTACTGAACTTCTGATCTTTTCTTCTCACTTTCCTATCCTTTCCACCTTTTCCTCTCTTTTGTTCTTCTTTATGTGACTTAACTCTTGTCCTGCACATCATTAGATAAACCCGTAGTTAACTAGTAGACCCTATCCCTCATTGTGTACACACTTAATCCACAAACTTACTACTCAATTCAAAACCTCTGAGACTTAAATTCATTAATAGAAGTACTACCTCTTTATACCTATATAATATTTTAAGCATTTTTTTAAAGTTTTTCACATCTTCTCTATGTCCCTCCCTTTCTCTCTATATATTCACATTCCTCTCTAAATAGATGGTCTTTTAATCTCTAAAATAACATTAATTTTTACGTTTCTATTTTTTTCTGGTCTCTTTTCATTCCCCTTTCCCTTTCTTCTTTTTCTCTCTCTCTCTACTTGCATCCTACCCAACCTATTTCCTGCACTGTGATTAGGACATAGTTAACTCTCCCTGTGACTCCCCACCACAATCTATTCCTATTTTTTACCCACATCTCTCCCTAACCCTAATAATTTCTGGTTTTCCAAATTCTTCTCTGCGGTTCGAAGTCCTTTAACATATAGTTGTTTGATGTTGAATAGATGTATCTGTTGAACTAGATTGTATCTGTAGACTATTGACTGTACAAATGCAAACTTTGGTTGATGGTTGCCTTAAGATAGTGTTCTAGCACAAAACTGGTGCTATCTTCATCTCAAATGGGCAGAGTAAGCAGGAAAAACACAAGAAAAATGGCAAATTCGGGTACCTCAATTCCCAATCTTGATAATCAGGGGTTAGAACAGATAATGAATAATCCAGAGGAGAGTTCCCAAATAGCTCTACAAACACTGTTGGCAAACATGATAAATGAGAAGTTTGACAACGTACAAAGGATTCTGTATGAGCATGATAGGGAGAGAGAGGAGGCATCCCAGAAGTTTATACAGGAATATCATAAGCGTGAGGAAGCTACACAAAAACTGATACAGGATTTGCGTGAACAACTTGAGAATACTCAAAGAGAAAGGGAGGAATGGCGTGAGCAGGCTGAGAACACTCAAAGAGATCTGCAGGAATCCCATGAACGGGAAGAAGCTAATCAAAGAGTAATACAGGAATTGAGAGACCAGGTAGAGAACACACAAAGATCACTAAAGGCATTCATGGAATCCATTAACAAAGAGCTGAAGGAAGTCAGGGAGACCACAAAGCGAATGCTGAATGGAACCCAACAGAAGGAATGGGAGTCCAAAGAAACCATAACCAATCAACTAAGTGATTTGAGGACAAACACTGAACACCAAAATAAGGAAGTAAAGAAATTCATACAAGACCTAAAACAGAGCTTCAACAAAGAACTTGAAGCCATCAAAGCTGACCAATTAGAAGGAAAAGATAAAAAACAAAGTAGAGAGTCTTGACAGCAGATTAGACCATCCAGAAGATCGAATCTAAGGGATTGAAGACAGCCTAGATATTATAGAGAAAGAACATACAACCATCCAAGACAAGTCCAAGAAATATGATAGATCTATCCAACACCTGGAAGACACCATAAGAAGGCCTAATCTAAGGATAATGGGTGTAGAGGAGCACCTAGAAACAGAAGTTAATGGTCTAGGAAATTTGGTTAACAAGATCCTAGCACAGAACTTCCCAAACATGCAAAAAGATAGGCCTGTTCAGATACAAGAAGCCTTTAGATCCCCAAATAGACCAGACCAGAATAGGACATCCCACCGTCACATTATAATCCACACAGGATCAACTCAGAACAAGGAAAAGATCCTTAAAGCTGTCAAGGAGAAAAGCTTAATCACCTATAAAGGGAAACCAATCAGAATCACCTCAGATTTCTCAGCAGAGACAATCAAAGCAAGAAGAGCCTGGAATGATGTATGCCATGCCCTAAAAACAAACAACTATCAACCAAGAATACTGCACCCAGCTAAACTCTCCTTCATAACTGAAGGCCAAATAAAAACCTTCCATAGCAAAGAAAAATTGAAACAATACATCTACACCAAACCAGCCCTACAAAAGATTCTTAAAGATGTCCTACACATAGAAAACCAACAAGACCGCAATAAAGGCCAAGAAACTGCACCCAAACTGAGAATCCAAGAACCATAGCAAGAACCCAGTTTTCGCAGAGCCCAAGAAGGTAGATAACATGGCAGGAACTCCCAAATACCTCTCAGTCCTATCTCTTAACATTAACGGACTGAACTCTCCAATTAAGCGACATAGACTGTCTAGTTGGACTAAAAAAAAAGACCCTTGTATATGCTGCCGGCATGAGTCACATCTTGCCCGTAAAAACAAACACATTTTCAATGTTAAAGGCTGGAACAAAATCTACCAAGCAAACGGACCTCATAAACAGGCGGGAGTTGCAATCCTAATATCAGATAAAATAGACTTCAAATTAAAATTCGTGAGAAGAGATAAAGAAGGTCGCTACATATTAATTAAAGGATCTCTCCTTCAGGAGGATATTACAATTCTAAATATCTATTCGCCAAAGAATGGAGCACCCAAATTTATCAAAGAAACACTACTTTCCCTCAAATCCCATATAGATCCAAAGACATTAATTGTTGGGGATTTTAACACACCACTCTCCCCACTAGATAGATCAACTCGGCAAAAACTCAACAGAGAAACCGCAGATCTAAACAGCTGCATCGATCAACTAGACTTAACAGGCATCTACCAAACATTTCACCCAGCAGCATCAGAATACACGTTTTTCTCAGCAGCACATGAAACGTTTTCTAAAATAGACCACATTTTAGGCCACAAAGCAAACTTGTCTAAATTCAGAAACATTGAAGTTATACCTTGCATTCTCTCTGACCACAAGGGAATAAAATTAGAACTCAACACCAAAAGCCACCAAAGAAAGTCCGGTATCACATTGAGGCTGAACAACACACTGCTGAATCATGAGTGTGTCATGGAAGAGATTAGAAAGGAAATTAAAATGTTCATGCTATTCAACAAAAATAAACACACAAATTACCAGCTCCTCTGGGACACAGCAAAGGCAGTACTCAGAGGCAAGTTTATATCTCTGAGCTCCTACAGCAACAAATTGGAGAGATCTGAAACTCACAATTTAATGACACATCTAAGCCTCCTTGAAAAAGAGCAGCAAGATAAACCCCAATCCAGTAGACGGAAAGAAATAATCAGAATTAAATGAAATAGAATCCAAAAATCTATGGAAAGAATCAACAAAACAAAGAGTTGGTTCTTCGAAAAAATTAACAAAATTGACAGACCCTTAGCAAATCTTATCAGAAAAAGAAGAGAAAACACCCAAATTAATAAACTCAGAGATGAAAATGGAAACATCACCACGGAAACAACCAAGATTCAGGACATTATAAGGGAATACTTCTCAAAACTTTATGCTAATAAGTTTGAGAACTTGACAGAAATGGACCTCTTCCTAGCAAATATTGACATGCCAAAACTAAACCAAGATGAGTTAAACCATCTTAACTGGCCCATATCAAGCATTGAAATAGAAACAGCAATAAGAGACCGCCCAGCTAAGAAAAGTCCAGGACCAGATGGTTTTACAGCGAAATTTTACAAAGCCTTCAAAGCAGAGCTCACACCAATTCTCCTCCAACTCTTCAGTGAAATTGAAAGAGAAAGCTCACTACCGAACACATTCTATGAAGCCATTATAACCCTCATCCCAAAACCAGGCAAGGACTGATCAAAGAAAGAGAACTATAGACCCATTTCTTTGATGAACATTGATGCAAAACTTCTCAACAAAATCTTGGCCAATCGACTTCAACAATTCATCCAAAAAATCATACACCACGATAAAACAGGATTCATTTCAGGGATGCAAAGCTGGTTCAATATACGCAAATCAATTAATATTATTCATCACATCAACAGGAGCAAGAATAAGAACCACATGTTTATCTCAATAGATGCAGAAAAACATTCGACAAGATCCAACACCCCTTCATGATGAAGGTTTTGGAAAAATTAGGAATCCATGGAACATTCCTCAATACAATAAAGGCTGTATATGACAAACCTACAGCCAGCATTATACTCAATGGTGAAAAAGTAAAGCCATTTCCTCTTAACTCAGGAACAAGACAAGAATGCCCACTCTCTCCACTTCTCTTCAATCTAGTATTAGAATGCTGAGCTACAGCAATAAGACAAGATGCAGACATAAAGGGGATCCAAATAGGGAAAGAAGAAATAAAACTCTCCCTCTTTGCAGATGACATGATCTTGTATTTAAAGAATCCCATAGACTCCACTCCCAAATTACTCAAGCTGATTCAAAACTTTGGCAAAGTAGCAGGTTATAAAATTAACCCCCCAAAATCAATGGCTTTTCTGTATGCCAACAATGAGAAAAGTGTGGCTGAAATTAGGAAAGCAACTCCATTTGTAATTGTAACCCCTCTGTACAGTATGTTCTCAAATAAAATAAAATTAAATTAAAAAAAAAAAACATCCTGAGTACATAGGCCAAAACTTTAATAGTCCTATAAGCAAAAATTACTTCTAGTATGATCAACAGTTTGCAAATAAGGGTTCCATGCCTTTAGAGGAGACAAGTCACAGGGCAATTCCCTGCTGTGACCCTAAAATAAATCTGCACTTTTCAAAATAGCAGAATGGTGAATTTTGTCAAAATTATTATATGGGAACTCTCTTGACCTGATAAAGAGTACTGCATTAGAATGAAAATATTCCCCGTTGTTCTGAAGTCAGACAAAGATGCCATCCATTTGGTTTTTTTTTGTTTTTTTTTGCTTTCATGCTTTATTTTTTTTTTAATTTAATTTTATTTTATTTGAGAACATACTGTACAGAGGTGTTACAATTACATGGGCAGGATAATGCATACATTTCTTACCAAGCATTGCAGCCTCCTCCTTTGTTTAACCTTCACCTCCCTTCCCAGCCTCCACTCTCCCCCCCACACAATCATAACCCCCCTCCTCCCCCCACATCGACATTGTAAAGCTGGTTTTGACATGACATTTTGTACTTCTCATGGTTGCAACAGGTCCACCTGAATCCTTAAACGAATTGTTTGTCCCCATCTCCTCCACATGTTATACTGACATCAAATATAGTGAAAGAAGGGGTTACACTGTGGGGGAGGGACATACAAAGCAACAAAAAGATAATCTTATAAATGCGTTAGAAGCACATGCATGAAAGAAAAAAACGTTAAAATACATATCTAAGGGTTCATTTTCCTGACATCACATTATCTGACCTATTCCGCTTGACTCATACATATACTAGATACTGCAAATAAGGGAAACCATGGGACCTATGTTTCTTTGGGCCTGGCTTACTTCACTTAATATAATTTTTTCCAAGCCTTTCCATTTCCTAACAAATGGGGCAATGTCATTCTTTCTGATGGAGGCATAGAATTCCATTGTGTATATATACCACATTTTCTTGATCCATTCATCTACTGAGGGGCATCTGGGTTGGTTCCATATCTTAGCTATGGTAAATAATGCTGCAATAAACATAGTTGTGCTGGTAGCTTTAGTGTGGTCTTTTTTGTAAACATTAGGGTAAATGCCCAAAAGTGGGATTGCTGGGTCAGGGGAGTTCTCTGTGAAGTCTTTTGAGGAACCTCCATACTGCTTTCCAAAGTGGTTGAACAAGTTTACATTCCCACCAACAATGAAGTAAGGTTCCTTTCTGTCCACATCCCCTCCAGCATCTGTTGTTGTTAGAGTTCTTGATTTTTGCTGTTCTAACTGGAGTGAGGTGATGTCTCAATGTTGTTTGATTTGCATTTCTTTTATGGCTAGGGATGTTGAACATTTCTTCATGTGTCTATTGGCCATCCTTCTTTCTTCTTCAGAGAAGCTTCTCTTTAAGTCTTTCGCCCACTTACTTATTGGGCAGTTGTTTCTTTGAGGATTTGTTGTTGGGTGGTTTAATTTTTTGAGTTCCAAGTATATTTTAGATATGAGACCCTTGTCCGTTGTATGGCTAGTAAAGATCTTCTCCCAATCCGTGGGCTTTCTATTGATCTTGCTAACTATGTCATTTGCCCTGCAAAAGCTCTGCAACCTTATGCAATCCCATTTGTCCAATCTTTCTTTGATTTGTTGTGTTTCCGGGTCTCTATTCAGAAAATTTCGGTCTGAGCCAAGGAGACCTAGGGTTTCTCCTATTACATCCTGTAATGTTTTCAGAGTGTCTGCTTTGAGTTCAAGGTCTTTGATCCATTTGGAGTTGATTCCAGTGCAGGGTGATATATAAGGATCTAGCTTTAGTTTTCTACATGTAGTTAACCAGTTTTGGCAGCACCGTTTACTGAAGAGGCTGTCTTTCTTCCATTCTATTGTTTTAGCTCCCTTATCGAAGATTAGATGGCTATAGGTCTGTAGGTTCATTTCTGGGTTTTCAATTCTATTCCATTGGTCCTGAGGTCTGTTCTTATGCCAATACCAAGCTGTTTTGATTACTATGGCTTTATAGTTGAGTTTGAAATTTGGTATTGATATTCCTCCAGCAGTGTTCTTTCCGTTGAGGAGCGTTTTTGCTATTCAGGGTCTTTTATTGTTCCATATGAATTTTTGGATTGCCTCTTCTATTTCCTTGAAGAATGACGGTCTAATTTTGATAGGTATTGTGTTGAATTTGTAGATAGCCTTGGGAAGTATAGCCATTTTCACGATGTTAATCTTTCCAATCCAGGAGCATGGGAGGTTTTGCCATTTTTTAATTTCTGTGTTGATTTCCTTTTTCAAGATTTTAAAGTTTTCATCATAGAGGTCCTTCACTTCTTTAGTTAAGTTAATTCCTAGGTATTTTATTTTTTGTGGGGCTATTACAAATGGAGTTGCTTTCCTAATTTCAGCCACACTTTTCTCATTGTTGTCATTCAGAAAAGCCATTGATTTTTGGGGGTTAATTTTATAACCTGCTGCTTTGCCAAAGTTTTGAATCAGCTTGAGTAATTTGGGAGTGGAGTCTATGGGATTCTTTAAATACAAGATCATGTCGTCTGCAAAGAGGGAGAGTTTTATTTCTTCTTTCCCTATTTGGATCCCCTTTATGTCTGCATCTTGTCTTATTGCTGTAGCTAGGCATTCTAATACTAGATTGAAGAGAAGTGGAGAGAGTGGGCATCCTTTTCTTGTTCCTGAGTTAAGAGGAAATGGCTTTAGTTTTTCACCATTGAGTATAAAGCTGGCTGTAGGTTTGTCATATACAGCCTTTATTGTAGATGCCATCCATTTGTATTCAAACACATAGCAGGCATTTTTGATAATATAATGAAGAAAAATATAAAGTTCTTCAAAAATAGCTTTTATTTATATGTTTAAAGGACTCTTAAACACACAAATAAGACAATAAATAACACAATTAAGAAGATACAGAGAGAAGGCAAATAAGCACATCCAAAACATATATATTACAAGAATGTTATAGAAATTCTTCTGAAATGTGTTCAGATATTGTTTTCTGGAATGTAAGGAATGTAAATAATTTTACTATCTTGATTCTTCCAATAATAATTTTCAAAAATGCATAAAGAGCTTCAGAATTCATGGAATTTTTATTTCATGTTCTGTGCATACATAACACTTTACAAAAGGTAGATTCTTTATTTCTAGAAAACACCAATATTTTTACCTGTTAACAGAAATAAAACAACACATGACAACTCTAAGAAACATGGCCAATGTCACCCAGCTAGCACAAAAATTTTAAGTTTTAGTATAGTCACGGGGTTTGCAAATCATTAATTGAATTTGAGCCATGGATTCTGGTTTCTGCTCAGTCTCATTTGTCATTTACACATCAGCCTTCAGAAACACACGAAGTCTCCTCTTGCCTCCATTTCTGTATTTTGAAAATAAAGACAACATCCTCCTAACCTTAGATGATGAGATATGTATGAAACAGAACACACATTTGCATTTTTGGAATTTATCCAACAATTGTTGATTAGCTTCTATAAAAATATATGAAACAAATGTCTTACAGCTTTTATCAAAATATCAACCATAATTTTACTGTCTAAAAATCTTGCTTAAAAATGTATCCCAAATTCTAAAAGAATTTACCCTAATTTTTAAAACTGATATAAAATCAACTCAATCACTCCTCACATTCTGATGCATAGCTATGAAGTGCATTTTCATGAAACCATTACCACTCATTTTGAGCTCATTGAACTCGGATTTACAGAGTTGTTCTGTAACAAAACGAGTTGTAAAGAATTTCCTGTGAATTCCCCAAATAATTGTATTCATCTGTGTAAATGACTTCACAAAACTTTTAAGGCAATTGAAGAAATAAATTGTAGCCAAAAAATGCATAGAAAATATCTTGAAAATTGTATCATAATCTTTTTCCTTTTTCTTGTCTCTTTTTTTTCAGGAGAAAGGATTGGACTCAGGGTCTCAACCTTCCTGGAAAATTGCTCTTGATCCATACACCTAGCACTTTGTTGAGCTTTAGATTTCTTTTCAGATAGTTTCTTATTAACTGCCTAGACTGGCCTCAAACCTTTATCCTCCTACTTTGCCTCTCTTATAAACATGTGGCACCAGTTTGTTTTAAATATTGAAGTACCTATATCACATTTTTACCATACAAACAGCAAACCTCCTATACTTTCCACTGTCTAGCACTTAAGTAGTTAGAATTGTAGGCATGTACCACTATATCAAGCTGAATTTTTCTAAAAAGAAATCTTTAGTAGCTCTGATAACAAAGAAATATTCACTAACTTCTCTTTAGTCTCCAATTGTCTGCCTCTGTAACTTCTTTCTTTCTCATTTTTCTCCTCACTGAATACAGTAAGCTTGTGATAAGTTCAGTTTTGTTAATGCTTTCAAAATATTCCTTTTTAGTCTACATTCTTCATGCCTCATGTTCCATATCATAGTGATTTTCCTTACCAAAAATATTTGTCTCAGCCTGGAGAGGTGACTGATGCCTACATCCCTAGGTACTCTGGAGGCTGAGATGCAAAGATTGTAGCTGGAAGCCAAATATTTTCTATCTAAAAGGAAACTGGGTGCATCCTGGTAACAAAAAAATCATTATCTCATATTTGTTATAATAACATCTTACAAATTTAAGGTTATTCATTTGATAACTTTAATAGAAACAAGAAATACACATGAATTTCTCTCAGGAAATCCAAGTCATTCATTACAACTCTAACTTGTTTCGGGAAAGAGCAAAAATGTCGTTCAGAGAACATAACTAGGTGCCATTATTACATTCTCCTTTCTGTCACTAACAAAGATGCTTCAGAGGAAACAGACCTAAACAGGTATGAGTCCTGGAACATATTGTAAATGCCAGCATTGAATGATCTCTCTATGGTACGAAAGACAATCCACAAATTTTCACGCACCTAAACAACCCATCATGTTGCTTTTCTCTGAGCCTGGATGAGTTTTCTTATTTGTCCTTCTGTGGCACTGAAGGTGTGTATCTTTTTCTATATTCGGTCTATATGGAGTCCTATTTCCTCTTGCAAACATTCTGAGAAGCTCTTCCCAGGCCACAAGAAGTACAGACAAAATATTCATCCCATATTCTCCCCTCACAGCTCTCCTGTCCTGAAAAACTGTTTACTGAACAAAATGGAACAATGATTGCACAATGATATAAACCTGAGTGAGCATTATCACACTAGTCATAACACCAAAGAAGAACAAGGCTGTTTTCTCATAAGATCGAAATATGCTAGTTTTATATGCATGTTTTATGCGTTCAAAATACAATTAAGTAATTCACTATCCTGGAAATGATTGGCCAGACCTAAGAGTTAAGTGTCTTAAAAGCTAAAGACAAGGTTTTTGTGAGTTTTATCCAAAGGGAGGGAAGAAAGTTAAAATCCATAGTTTATTTTGTAGAATCAAAGTGGTAATACAAAATGAGAATCACAAAAAATCTCTGCCCAGTCTAGATCTCCGGTGCTGCCCTGAGCATGGTACTTTCTGTCTTTTCTGGCCATGGTTAGGTCCACCTGCCCAGTGGATCAGTTGTCTTCAAGGCATCTTGGTCCTGAATTGGGACTTGGATTACCCAGTGGTGGTTGGGACCTGGCCAAGAACAGGACACAGATCACTTCCATGGAATGACTTCTTTGCCCGGCATGTAAGTAGGATTACAAGTGGAATTTCTCTGAATTTGACTCCAGAAGGCAATCACTGAACCAAAAGGCAAGGCCAAACAAACTCCTTCTCCCCTCCTCCATTCCTCCCTTCCTCCCTCCTTGGGAAAGAGCAAAATAATTTTGCAGGTTTTGGTACACCCACAAATCACCCACCATCTCCCCTGGTAAACTAGGTTGCAAGTGACTAAGTCATGTAATTCCATTATGCCCCACTTATTATTCTGGACAACATCTTCAGGTTGTTTGGTGCTTTCTTTTTTTTTCTTTTTGTTGGTCGTTGGGTTGAATTTCAGCTCGAGCCAACCTCTCTACCACTTGAGCCACAGTGCCACTCCCAGTTTTCTCGTGGTTAGTTGGAGATTAGTATCTGACAGACTTTCCTGCTCTGGCTTGCTTTGAATCATGAATTATTATTTGTAAGTTTTTTACTGTAAAAATGCTGTACATAGGGGTTACAATTACATGAACAAGGCAATGAGTGCGTTTCCTATTGAGCATTGTTACTTCCTCCTTTGTTTTCCCCCTAACACTCCTTCCCTCCCACCTCTACAACTAACCCCCCCCCCCCCCCCCCGCTGAAGTTGTAAAGTTCATTTTCTTTAAAAAATATGGGCTGGGAAGGTGGCTCAGTGGTAGAGCGCTTGCCTTGCATGCGTGAGGCCCTGGGTTCGATTCCTCAGCACCACATAAGCAAAAAGAAAAAAGCTGGAAGTGGTGCTGTGGCTCAAGTGGTAGAGTGCTAGCCTTGAGCTGAAGAGCTGAGGGACAGCACCCAGGCCCAGAGTTAAGGTCCCACAACCGGACCCAAAAAAAAATATGTATGTAGATACATATATATATATGAATATATATGTATACATATATATATACATATATATATACATATACATATATATATAATAAAAATGTTGTAGAGAGAGGTTACAGGTACATAAGTACGGTAATGAGTACATTCCATAGCAAGCATTCAACTCTTCCTTTGCTTTCCCTCTACATCACTTCTCTCTCCCCTCCCCAACACCTCCTGTCCCCCCCTACATTGTAAAGTTGGTTTTTTAACATAGTGTCCTGTACATCTTGTCATCACAATGGCTCAGCCTGCATCCTCATTTAAACGTTCCCCAATACCCTTTCCATTCCCCAAATTACAAAAATGTGTGTACAAGGTGCAGAACACCAGTATCAGATCCAGTGAAAACAGGGGTCACACGGGCGGGAAAAAACATACAAAAGAAACAAAAGATTCACATAATGAATTTTAAGTACATTATAAAACACTAGCAATAAAGAAAAAACCACTATGTCCCTGTCTTGGGGTACATTTTGCTTCACATTTTCTCATGTGTTCGTGTCTACATAGCCTTTGAACTTCTCTGCTTGTTCTAGACCTGTGCTAGTAATTGCAAACAAGGGAACCATGGAGACTATGTTTCTTTGGGCTTGACTTAATTCAGTTAATATAATTTTTTCCAAGTCTTTCCAATTCTTAACAAATGAGGCAATGTCATTCTTTCTGATGGAGGCATAGAATTTCATTGTATATATTTATGCCACATTTTCTTGATCCATTCATATACTGAGGGGCATTTGGGTTGGTTCCCTATCTTAGTTATGGTAAATAATGCTGTGATAACATGATTGTGCTGGTAGCTTTGGTATTACCCTGTTTGTGATTATTTGGGTAAAATCCCAAAAGTGGAATTGCTGGGCCATGATGGAGCTCTATGTGGAGTCTTTTTTTTTTTTTGTCGGTTGTGAGGCTTGAACTCTGGGCCTGGGCTCTGTCCCTCAACTCTTCAGCTCAAGGCGAGCGCTCTACCACTTGAACTACAGCGCCACTTCCAGTTTTCTAGTGGTTTATTGGAGATAGGATTCTCATGGTCTTTCCTGCATGGGCTGGCTTTGAACCACGATCCTCAGATCTCAGCCTCAGTAGGTAGGATTACAGGCGTGAGCCACCAGCGCCCTGCAATGTGGAGTCTTTTGAGGAACCTCTATACTGCTTTCCAGAGTGGTTCAACAAGTTTACACTACCACCAACAATGCAGTAGGGTTCTCTTCTAGCCACATGGCCTCCAGCATCTGTTACTAAATTTTCTGATTATAGCCATTCTAACTGGGATGAAGTGGAATCTCAGCGTTATCTTGATTTGTACTTCTTTTATGGCTAGAGGAGCTAAGCATTTCATCATATGTCTATTGGCTATACTTATTTCCTTTTCAGAGTAGTCTCTCTTTACGTATTTAGCCCATTTGTTAATTGGGCAGTTGTTTGAGGATTGGTTTTTAGGAGATTTAGTTTTTTGAATTCTAAGTATATTTTAGACATGAGACCCTTGTCCATTGTTTGGCTAGTGAAGATTTTCCCCCAGTCCGTGGGCTTTCTGTTGATCTTGCGAGCGATGTCTTTTGCCTTGCAGAAGCTCTGCAGTTTCATGCAATACCATTTGCTTAACCTTTCTTTGATTTGTTGTGCTTCTGGGTCTCTATTAAGAAACATTTGGCTTGTGCCAAAGAACCCTAGAGTTTCTCCTATTCCTTCCTGTCATGTTTTCATGGACCCTGCTTTTCTTTAGAGGTCTTTGATCCATTTGGAGTTGATTCTGGTGTTGGGTGTTATATACGGTCCTATCTTTAGTTTTCTACAAGTTTTTAACCAAATTTACCAAAACCATTTACTGAAAAAGCTGTTTTTACTTTCCATTTAATTTCTTTTTTTGGTGGGGGAGTCTGATTGTGGGCCTGAACTAAGGGCCTGGGTGCTGTCCCTCAGCTCTTCAGCTCAAGGCTAGAGCTCTACCACTTGAACCACAACACCACATGTGGCTTTTTTTTTCTGCTTATGTGGTGCTGAGGAATAGAAGCCAGGGCCGCATGCATAAAGGCAAGCACTCTACCACTGAGCCACCTTCCCAGGCCCCATTCAATTTCTTTAGCACCCTTATCAAAGATTGGGTAGCTATAGGTCTGTGGGTTCATTTCTGGGTCTTCAGTCCTAAACAATTCATCCTCGGGTCTGTTCTTGTGCCAGTACCAAGCTGTTTTGATTACTATGGCATTTTATTAGAGTTTTGAAATTTTGAATTGATATTCCTCCAGTGCTGCTATTTCAACTAAGGATTGTTTTTGCTATTCGGGGTTTTTTTATTGTTCCATATGAATTTTTGGATTGCTTCCTCTATTTCATTGAAGAATAAAGTTGGGATATTAGTAGGTATCGCGATGAATATGTAGGTAGCCTTGGGCAGTATGGCCATGTTCACGATGTTAATCTTCCCAATCCAGGAGCATGGGAGGTATTTCCACTTTCTTAGTTCTCCTTTCATTTCTTTTTTTTTTAAGTTTTTAAAGTTGTTGTCATAGAGGTCCTTCATCCATTTGGTTAACTTAACTCCTAAGTATTTTATTTTTTTGTGGGGCTATTGCAAAAGGGGTTGCTTTCCTAATTTCAGCTGCCCTCTTCTCATTATTGGAATACAGGGATTTCTGAGGGTTAATTTTATACCTTTCTTTTTTGCCAACGTTTCTGATCAGCTCAAATAATTAGGAGTTGAATCTATAGGTTTCTGTATATACAAGATCATATCTTCTGCAAAGAGGAAGTGTTTTACTTCACTTTCCCCTATTCGGAACCCCTTTATGTCAGCATCTTCTCTTATTGCCCTAGCTAGGCATTCTAATACTAGTTTGAATAGAACTGAAGGGAATGGACATCCTTGTCATGTTCCTGGAATTTAGAGGAAATGGTTTTATCTTTTCGCCATTAAGTATAAAGCTGGCTGTAGGTTTGTCATATACAGCCTTTATTGTATTGAGGAATGTTCCATGGATTCCTAGTTTATCCAGAGCCTTCATAAGTGTTGGATCTTGTGAAAGTTTTTCCACATCTATTGAGATAATCATGTGGTTCTTATTCTTGCTCTTGTTGATGAGATGAATTATATTGTTTTGTTTATGTTCTACCAGTTTTGCATCACTGAAATGAATGCTGTTTGATCTCAGTGTATGATTTTTTTGATGAGTTGTTGAAGTTGATTGGCCAAGATTTTATTGAGAAATTTTGCATGGAAATTCATCAAAGAAATGGGTCTATAGTGCTCTTTCTTTGATGAGTCCCTGGTTTTGGGAGGAGGATTATGCTGAATTCATAAAAAGAGTGTGGTAGGTATGTTTTACTTTAATTTCATTGAAGAGACGGAGCAGTATTGGTGTGAGTTCTGCCTTGAAGGCTTTGTAGAATCCAGATGTAAATCCATCTAGTCCTGGATTTTCTTTGGTGGGGGGGGGATCTTTTTTTCTTTTTTTGCCGGTCATGGGACTTAAACTCTGGACCTGGGCACTGTCCCTGCACACTTCAGATCAAGGTGAGAACTGTACTGCTTTAGCCACAGCACCACTTCCGTTTTTTCTAGTGATTTATTGGAGACTCACGGACTTTTCTGCCCAAGCTGGCTTTGAACTGTGATCCTCAGATCTCAGCCTCCTGAGTAGCTAGGATTACAGGCATGAGCCACCGGCACCTGGGAAAAGTTGGAGGTCTTTTATTGCTGCTTCTATTTTGATGCTTGATATGGCTCTGTTAACTTGATTTAAATCATCTTGCTTTAGTTTGGGCATGTCAATATTTGATAGAAATTTGTCCATACCTTTAAGATTCTCAAACTTACTAACATAAAGTTTTGAGAAGTATCCTCTTAGTATATCCTGAATCTTGGTTATTTCTCTTTTTGTTTTTTTTGGGGGGGAGTCTGGTCGTGGGGCCTGAACTCTGGGCCTGGGCACTGTCCCTCAGCTATTCAGCTCAAGTCTAGTTCTCTACCACTTGAGCCACAGTGCCACTTCTGGCATTTTTCTTTTTGCTTATGTGGTGCTTAGGAATCTAACCCAGGGCCTCAAGTATGCAAGGCAATCGCTCTACCACTGAGCCACCTTCTCAACCCCTGAATCTTGGCTATTTCTACAGCGATGTTTCCATTCTAATCTCTGAGTTTGTTTATTTGAGTGTGTACTACTTTTTTCTGATTAGATTTGGTGGGGTCTGTCAATTCTATTAATTTTTTCCAAGAATCAGTTTTGTCAGTTTTGTCAGGTCTTTATATAGTTTTTCTTTAAATGTAATTTATTTAATTTGGATTTAATTTTAATTATTTGTTCCCATCTACTGAATTTGGGTTTAGCTCGTTCTTTTTTCTAGGAGCTTTAGGTGACTCATTAAATTTTTAGTTTCAGATCTCTCCAATTTGTTAATGGAGGTACTCAGAGCTATAAACTTGCTTCCGAGTACTGCCTTTCTCTGTCCCAGAGAAGCTGGTAATTTGTGTGTTCATTTTTGTTGAATGTCATGAACAGTTGTGTTTACTTTCTAGTCTCTTCCTTCCACTGATGATTCAACAGTGTGTTGTTCTGCCTTCATGTGTTACAGTATTTCCTTTGGTGGCTTTTGATGTTGAATTCTAATTTTATTCCTTGTGGTCTGACAGAATACGGAGCATAATTTCAATGTTTTTTTAAATTTGGACAGATTTGCTAAATGGCTTAGAATGATGTCTATTTTGGAGAATGTCCCATGTGTTGCTGAGCAGAAGGTGTAATCTGATGCTGCTAGGTGACATATTCATTAAATGTCTGTTAAGTCTAGTTGATCTAGGCATATTTTAAAATCTGAGGTTTCTCTCTTGAGTTTATGCCATATTGATCTCTCTATTGAAAGGAATGGTGTGTTAAATTCCCCAACAATTAATGTCTTTGAATCTATGTGAGACTGGAGTGAAAGTAGTGTTTGTTAGATAAATTTTGGTGCTCTATTATTTGGTGAGTTGATATTTAGGATCATAATATCCTCCTGAAGAAGAGATCCCTTAATTAGTATGTAGTGACCTTCTTTATAAGTTCTCATTGATTTTAATTTGAAGTCTATTTATATGATATTAGGATTGCAAATCCTGCCTGTTTATGGGGTCCATTTGCTTGATATATTTTATTTCAGCCTTTCACTTTCAGAATGTTCATTTTTTTGGGCAAGGTGTGTCTCTTGAAGACAGCAGATAGAAGAATCTTGCTTTCTGATCCAACTGGACAATATATGTCGTTTAATTGGAGAGTTAAGACCATTAATATTGAGGGTTAAGACACAGAGGTGTTTGTCTGTCCCTACCATTTTATCCAATTTTTTGGGGGGAAGCTGTGCCTGGGCTGTTCTTGTGATTACATATTTCTGTGTTTGTGGACCACTTCATTGACTATATTCTGTTCTAGTTGGTTTTCTATATGTAGAACCTCTTTGAGGAATTTTTGAAGAGCTGGTTTGGAAGCGGTATATTGCATCAGATTTAACGTGCTGTGGAAGGTTTTTATTTGTCCTTCTGCTGTGAATGAGAGGTTAGCTGGGTAGATTATTCTTGGTTGGTAGTTATTTGACTTTAGGACATGGCATACATCTTTCCAGGACATTCTTGCATTTATAGTGTCTTCTGTGAAATCTGAGGTAATTCTGATTGGGGTACCTTTATATGTGATTGATCTCTTCTCCCAGGCAGCTTTAAGAATTCTTTCTTTAGTGGCTATTGAGCGGTATGGATTGTAATGTAGAGGTGGGATGTACTATTCTGGTCTATTTGGGTTCCTAAAAGCTTTTTTGCATGTGTATGGGCCTGTCCTTTTGTATATTTGGGAAGTTCTCTGCTAGAATTTTGCTGAATGCATTTCCTAATCCATTTGCTTCCCTCTCCAGCCCCTCTTGTATTCCTATTATTCTCAAATTAAGCTTTCTGAACGTTTCCTGTATTTCCTGCATTGATCTGTCATGCTTAATTTTGTTATGAAAAATGGTGTGCTCTTTCTCTATGGAGTCTAATCTGTCTTCAGCTACCTATATTCTTTCTTCGGCTTCTTCCATTCTAGGTTGAAGACTTTGTACTTTGTTGTTTAACTTCTTTCCTTCTTGCTGGTCCTTCTTAATGGTGCCCAGCCCTTTATTAAGGTTCTCTTTCAAGTCTTGAATAGATTGCCTTACCTCCTGGAGTTGGTTATCAGACTGTTCTTTCCACTACATAATCTAGGTTCCTACCTTTTCATTAGATTCTTTCTCCCTCTGCTGGAGTTCCTCTACTTTTTTATTTGTGGAGGCCATGACGTTATCTATTAACTTCTGGTTAGCCTCTTTACACTCTCTGATAACCCCATGTAGGGTTTCCAATTTTTTATTCAGCAGGTTTACCAGCCATGCTTTTCATCTATCTTGATCATTATCTTCTATGTCATACTGGGACTGCTATGTAACTTGTTTATGTGGAGATGGTGGTGGGATTTGTTTATTGACTATTTTTCTTGTGTTTCTGCAGTTAGTTCTGCCCATTTGGAGACAAGAACCACACTGCTACAACAGTAGGACAGTCTTTTAGGACCAGAGCCAACCCAATGTCATGTAGATGGGTAGATCTTAGGGTTTCAGTGGTAAGGTTAGGATTTTTCTTGTTTAGCTCTCTTTTTCTTTGCTTGCAGAGGGATATTTTGGCTTTGGGGTCGAGATTGCATATAGTTGTAACTTTTGAGGCACTCTAGGTTTGATTAAAAAGTAGTCTCCTCTTTAGAGTTAACAAGATGGGCCCCTTGTACTCAAAGTTGGCAAATGGAACCAATTTTGTAGTCAAATATAGAACCAACTGTAAGTTGGGTCAGATAAAAATCATTAAGAATCAATGGGCTGGATTAGATGGAGAAATGAAGGGTTAAGATTAGAAAGATATAAATTTAATTTCAGAAGATAACTTGGGTATAATGATAGTAGAGGGGTAAGAACAGCTTAGGGGAAAGATATATGTAGTAGGAAGAGAATGAATACCTTGTTACTGAGTGTAACAGGTTGAAAAGAATTTGAAGAAAGGTTATGTAAGGAGTAGCTTAGAGATCAAGATGAAAATAAGAAAGTGTATTGGGGAGACTTGCTGAGATTAGAAAAATATCAGTCACATATTATTGAAAAGTTGCTTACTCGAAGTTAACTCCTGTAATTATTGTTTACTCACATAGAAGGAGGCCTTATTTGTGCATAGAACTAGACAGGGTAACCCTGATTGAGTAATATTGTAAGGTAGAGAGGGAGAGAGAGGTGAAGGGGTAGTGAGAAGAAAAGAAAGAAGAAAAAACTTACAAATTAGCAAATTGTAAAGTAGAATAAGATACCAAATAATAATGAAAAACAGAAGTTTTAAGTGGAATAGCAAATCCTAAATCACAATACACATAAGTAACACATAGAAATACAAATGAACAACAAATGATCAGACATTACAACTAACAACGCAAAACAAAAACAAGAAGAAAATACTAAAGAATGGATTTTTCGGGTTCTTTGGGGAGTTTATTCTCCCTGTAGTCCTCAGAGCAGATTCCTGATGGAACCTTGTGTGCCTTGTTGTAGTCCACTTTCCTTGTGGCTTGGTTGGGAGCAGATGGCTTTTTGATTGGGGAGGGTGCCTGCTATCTAGAGTTCCATTCTCAGGCCTGGTGGCAGGCAGTTTTGGGGGTTTCAGGTTTTTGTAGACTGCTAACATGGGCCTGGAGTTGGGTTCCCAGGCTTTCCCAGATAGCCACAGGAGCCTTAGGAAAAGAGCTTATGTCTGTGTTCAGTTTTGATGTAATTCATCCCTTTTGGAAGGGGGCTTGTGTCAGGGGCCTTTGGGATCCCTCAGAGAATTACCACCCCCAGGGCATGGATCCAGTTGTGTTACTCACAAGTCTGTAGTTGGTGGTTTGCTGGACCCCAGAGCCTGTGCTATGGTGGCTAAGATGGAGTTGGCAGGTTCTAAATCAGAGGGTCTGTGTGTTATCAGATCTAGGTGGGGCGATGGCTTTGCTGATGCTGAAGGGTCTCTCTCCCATGTGTTGGTGTGAGGAGTCCTGGCACTGGGAGGACTGGGTAGAAGTTGGAGTGGCAGGCTGGTGTGGACTGTGGGGGGAGCCGTGTTGGTCTGGAGCAGACGTGGTGGGAGGTGGCAGGCACTGGAAGGCAGCCTTGGGGGTTTCTGCCTGTGTCTGCTAGGTGTGTCAGCAGAGATGTCTGCAGAAGCTTGGTCATGCAACAACTGTGAGACCCAGGGGTCTGTGCAGGGTAGCAAGGAGGGAGCAGTCCCATCAGAAAGCTCAATCGGCTGGGCAATTAGCCCATAGAGCATAGAGCGATTGGCTGCACCTGTGGTTTCCTGGAGACCTTGTGCAGGGTTGACAAGGGCCCTCTGGGATCCTGCCAGTGCTGCAGGTATGGGCTGATTTTGGGGGCTTACCAGGTGGTGCCAATTTCTGGCAATTGTAATGGTGGCGGTAATACTAAGTTTGCTCCTTCCCCATAGGCTGGGTGGGGGAGGGGGCAAGTGGGAAGGCATTCACCAACTCAGAGATCTTCACCAGATTCCCTTCTAACATTTCACAGGTATAGTATTGAGCACTTTCTTCAGCTTTTGGGTGCTCCTCTGCTAAAACTCTGCAGAAAGTCCTAGCGTAGCATTGCATAGACCTATGTGGTACAGGTGCTCCACAGGAGTCCCCTTCACTTTTTCTCTTTTGCCTTTTCTTGTTTGCCTGCTAGGATAGTCCTTTTGTAGTAGAAAAAGACTTTATGTATTTAAAGTTTGATTGGAGTGGATCTCTTGAGGTAATGTGTGGCTGTGGCACTAGATCTTCTTTTGGTCAGAGACACTTAGTGGGCTTCCTGTGAGAACCTCACCATTTTCCCACAACCCGTCTGGATATTTAAATTATATTTCTTCTTAGTGTTTATTGGAGCATTGCAGTTTTTGTGGAATTTAAGGTTTTCTGTAAAACTTTTCCTTCAAGTAATTCAACAGCATTAAATATTATATTTAAAAGATGTCCTGTAGCACCTAGACTTTGTAATTATAATATTAAGATGAAATTCTTATTGTTTGTACAAAAATCCTTTTTATTTCCAAACAGGAAATATGCTCATTTTATCAGCCTTGGGTCTACTTCCTCTTTTTTTCTCCAGTATCTTTCTTGTTTTGGAACAAGTGTCATGGATGTCTGTCCATTCCAAAGTAAGATTAATCCATTAATTCATTAGAAAAGGAATACAATCTTCTTGCCTCTAAAGACAGCTTTGAGGATAATGATAATCTGATAATTCACATCTGCGAATTTTCAAAATTATATTGATTATTTTTAGTAAACCAATCATTAAACAGTTTCCAAAAAGCAAAATAAAGATAATGTTCTGCCTCCGCAGGTTAAAATCTAGTAATTCAACAAAATATATTCTATTCTTCCCAGATTGCATGATGAAGAATTTCTCTTTCATCATAACCCTTACAACCTCTGACCCCTCCCTTCAAACATGTAGATTTATTCAGTTTTCCTGTTCTAGCTTTCATTTTGCTACCAACATTAGTAATCTTCTAGTATTTGACAATGAAATGCCATTTATTGATAGAGAGCTCAATTCATATTGACATAGGCAGACTAATGAGCATATCATAGAGCATAAAATATTGAATATCATTAACGTGATGTTATGTACCTATTCCATAAATTAATACACATACCACATAAATGTGTAATTTCATGTAATTTTTAAAATGCAAAACATTTGCATATCTATGTCATAAAATAATTCAGATCACTAGTAGAAGACAATAAGCTAAACCTATTGCATCATTCCTAATATTCTTTGTAAAATTTTCTTTTCTCATCAATTTTCATCTTAGGCCCTTCTTTTCCTAACAACCAGTGATATGTTGAAGTCTCTAGATTTTAGTCACCTCTGAGTAACCTTTTTCATTTCCACCTCCAGTTAGTCCTTCATGTTAAATACCTGAGGAATAACTTGTCCCAATATCCCTGCAAGAAGACAGAAGTACCCAAGTCAACTAGCTCCGACCATTCTACCCTTGCTATGTTAGGGAAAGGGGTATCAGCCACAGGGGTGTCAGGGATCAGGTGGCTGGAACAATGGTGTTACGAATTATAGGTAGCAGAACAGAGTAGCAGAGAATAGGATACCTGGGAAAGGGGAATTGTGACTGTATTCGCTAAGTTGCAGTGCCAAGAAATTGTGTAGCAGCAACAGCTTTGCAGGGATTGGAGTAGTTAACACAGGTATCCAGACAGTTTAGCAGGGATAAGGAGGAAAAGAGAAAGTGAAAGAGCAAAAGTTGTGAGGGATTAAGGTGGCACAATCAGGGTAACAAGGTCATGGGTGTGCAAACTGGGTAGCCAGTACTAGGATAGAAGCAATTTGCATGGTATACTGATGTGGTGCAGAGCTCAGTGTTTCCCTCTCCAGTTTTGGCTGTCAGATCGTTAGGGAACTACTGCTAGCAGCTCATGTTCCATCCATAAATGTCTACTCCAAATAGATTGCAATGTTTGACAGTGGCTTTGGGATCTTTTCCCTAAGCATCCTGAGAGACGACACTCCACAATGCTGCAGAACAAGCTCCACATAGTGATCTTCAATCACCTTTTACAAATCTCACTGCTTCTCTCCAACGTCAATTATCATGGTAGCAAGGGATCTGAGGACTGCTCAGCAGCAGTGCTCTGGGAAGGTACCAGTTCTTACCCTGGCATTGTGGGAGCTCCCTTGAAATGGGCAAGAGCACTTGCTGCTGTTCTTCCAACATCTCTGTGGCTTTGGACACCCAGACTGTTCTACCTCAGATGGGTTACTTTGATCTACAGGACCAAATGTGGCTTCAAACTTTCTCTGTCTCCTCTAGGTGATCATCACCTTCAACTGTCTCTCCTTTTCCTCCCAGGTAGTTGGTTCATCTCCACATCTTTTATGTGGAGAGCTGCGGGAGCCAGGACCAAAGACGGCTCGGCCATAAGGCGCGGCCACAAAAATGGTGCGGCTGTGACCAAAGATGGTGCTGGCTCCCGCCTTCCGTCTTCCTGGTGACGAGTGTTCTCTGTAAAAAAACAACTCCTTATATGGCTATGACTTGGCTCCTAGTTTGCTTCTGTGTTTGCAGCCCTATCGGTATATGCCACGTGGCGCTTCGGGATTGGCCATCCAGGAGGCTTATAACCGGAGCGCGGGGGGGGGGGGGGAGGGGGGGGGGGGGGGGTGGAGGAAAAGAGAAGCAGGAAGAAGCGGGCAGAAGAAGCGGGAGAGAAGATGTTGTAAAAGGTCCTGAATAAACCGCCTGAAAGAAAGAACCTGTTGTCGCGTCATCCTTGCGGGTCCAGGCGGTCGCAACAAGTGGCGCCCAACGTGGGGCTCGACGGGATTCAGAACTTTCAGCGGTCAGGGGGTGCACCGGTAAGTCCCCGGGTAAGAGGGGATCCGCGATAAAAGCGGGAGGGATTTTTTGCTCTTCTCTGTAGACGAAGAGAGAGCGGCAATCCGGGGCTAGTTTATTTACTAGCTAAAAGCTAAAGTAAAAGATTATTTGAGAAACATGGGCGCTTCCTCTTCACACCCAATTTTGCTGGCTCTTAAGGAGCTGTTATACTCAAAAAGGTTAAAGTTAAAGACAGGTACCCTAGAAAGATTTTTAAATGAATGTGATTCTGTTGCTCCATGGTTTGCGGTCTCAGGGAGTCTCACGGTAGCCTCATGGGAGAAGTTGGGAGAGGACTTAGATTTTGCTTATGAACAAGGAACACTTAAGAGTGGGGTAAGACCAATTTGGAGGTTAGTGAGAAGTTGCCTGGAGGATCAGCGCTGCAGCGAGGTAGTGGAGTTGGGCAAGCAGCTTTAGAGAGACTGCAGGAAGAAAGATCAGAGAGAGGCAGTGTTGCTAGCGGCACTGCAAAAAGGCCAAGGTCAAAATTACACCCCGATTTTACAGAGCTCGATTCCCTTGAGGAATCTGACTTCGAGTAGGTTCAAGCAATCACAGAACAAATTGAAAGGACAAAGATATCAGATAAAGGAAAAGATGAGGAAAAGGAGTTAGGGAAAGATAGAGGGTGCTGCTGTGGGACTTCCAGACGCCCCAGAACACCGACAGTTTCTCCCCCTTATAATGAAGTTTTCAAGGTCTTGGGCTGGTCCTTCAACCCAGGGGCATGGAGAGAGGCACGAAGTGAGTTACCCCAGACTTTTCCAGTATTTGTGGATGCTAATCAGCAGAGAAACCATGAGCCTTTAGACTTCAAGGTGATTAAGTCTCTAGCTGAGTCCGTCCGTACGTACGGAGTAACTGCATCCTTTACTGTTGGACAAGTCGAGGCATTAGAAAGGCATTGTATGACCCCCGGAGACTGGGCTAGTCTCGTGAAATCCTGCTTGAGCCCTGGACAACACTTGGATTGGAAAGCTTGTTTAGTTGAATTTGCAAATGAAGAAGCCGCAGCAAACCAAGCTGCTGGCAATCCTGCTTGGGATAGAGACATGCTTCTAGGTATAGGAAGGTTTGCCAACCAACAGATAGGATATCCAGTAGAAGTATATCAACAGATTAACAAGATAGGGATTAAAGCATGGAAAGCCTTGCCTAATAAAGGAGAAGTAAGTGGGAACTTAACAAAAATCATACAGGGGTCTACTGAACCCTTCTCGGACTTTGTAGAAAGGATGGTTGAGGCAGCAGGAAGAATCTTTGGGGACCCTGATGTGGCCATGACTCTAATTAAACAACTAGTATTTGGGCAATGCACTAAAGAGTGTAGGTCTGCCATTACCCCTTACAAAAATCGGGGATTGGAGGCTTGGATGAAAATTTGCAGAGAATTTGGAGGGCCTTTAACCAATGCCGGATTAGCCTCTGCAGTCTTGCAGTTAACACACAAAAAGGGAGGAAGGACAGGGGCGTGCTATTACTGTGGGAAAGATGGACATATGAAACGTAATTGTCCCCATAGAGGAGAGGGAGGTAGCAAGCTCCCGGGACCACAAAAACAGCCTGGCCTCTGTCCGCGCTGCAAAAAGGGGAAGCATTGGGCAAATGAATGCAGATCCGTTAAGGACATCAACGGCCAACCCCTAGAGCAGACAAAAAACGGGAAGCGGGGACCTTGTCCTCAGGGCCCACAAATATATGGGGCAGTGGAACAAGGACAATCAAAACTGGAATAGTGGCCGACATTACGGCACCCACAGAACCGCGGAGAGCCACTGCGGGCTCCGCAGGACTGGACCTCCGCGCCACCACCAGACACGTACTAACCCCCCAAATGGGTGTTCAGTTAGTGGATACAGATTTCCAAGGACCCTTAGAACCAGGAACAGTAGGGTTGCTTTTGGGCAGGTCGTCTGTTACTCTACGGGGTCTTAAAATACACCCTGGAGTAATAGACCCTGATTGTACTGGAACTATTAAAATCATGGTTGAGTCACCAAAAGGAATTTTTGCCATATCTCCTGGTGACCGCATTGCACAGCTGCTTATTTTACCTAGCCTCCATGAGCATTTTGAAGCGCAGCAACTGACTAGGGCAGAAAAGGGTTTCGGATCCACAGGAGTAGATCTGACATTTATATCTCTTGATTTGGACCAAAGACCAGTGCTAGAACTAAAAATAGACAATAAAAAGATATTAGGTCTTCTAGATACTGGGGCAGATAAAAGTATAATTGCAAAAAAGGATTGGCCGTTGGGATGGCCTATACAGACCTCTCCTCAAGCATTACAAGGACTAGGATACGCAAAAACTCCTGAAATGAGTGCAAGACAACTCTCCTGGAAGGACAATGAAGGCCACTCAGGCACTATTCAGCCTTACATGCTAGAGCTGCCACTATCATTGTGGGGAAGAGATCTGTTAAAAGAGATGGGGTTTACTCTAAGCAATGAATATTCAGCTGTTTCCCAAGATATGATGACTCGCATGGGGTATCATCCTGGCTTTGGCCTAGGGAAATTTCTACAAGGCAATAAAGAGCCCATCCAAGTAAAACAAAAGTTAGACAAACAGGGACTGGGTTTTTCATAGCGGCCACTGGGGGGGGCATTCCCATAGTTTGGAAGACGGGGGATCCAGTATGGGTGTCTCAGTGGCCACTGCCCTCGGAAAAGCTTGCTGCTGCTCAAACTCTAGTACAAGAACAGGTAGAACTGGGGCACCTTAAGCTTTCTGTTTCTCCTTGGAATACTCCTATTTTTGTAATAAAAAGGAAATCTGGAAAGTGGAGATTGCTACATGACTTGCGTGCAATCAATGGACAAATGCAAATTATGGGTCCAGTTCAGAGGGGCTTACCGCTTCTTTCTTCCCTACCTGAAAATTGGCCTGTTATAGTCATTGACATAAAGGATTGTTTCTTTTCTATTCCATTATTTGCTGGGGACACTGAACGTTTTGCTTTTACCCTCCCTTCCTGTAATCATGAGGAACCGGACAAATGGTACGAATGGGTAGTACTTCCCCAGGGCATGGCAAACAGTCCAACCATGTGTCAGTTATTTGTGGACGAGGCGCTTAAGCCGCTTAGACAAAAATATCCCAAGGTGCGCTGCATTCATTATATGGATGATATATTGTTGGCCTTTAAATCAGAGCAATTACTACACAAAGCTTATGAGGAACTACCAAGCTGTTAAATGCTAAAAGCTTGTTTATTGCCCCTGAGAAAGTACAACAACACTCTGTTGTTGAATATTTAGGGGCTACCATACATAAATCTCATATCGTACCCCAAAAGGTAGAATTGAGTAAGGATCATTTAAAAACCCTGAATGATTATCAAAACTTTTTGGGAGACATTAATTGGATCCGATGTTATTTAAAGCTGCCAAATTATGAACTTAACCCCTTATATAACATGCTACAAGGAGACTCTGCATTAGATTCTCCAAGACAGCTTACGGATGAGGCACGTGATTCACTACGAAAGGTAGAGCATGAGTTACAAAGGGCATGTTTAAAAAGAGTTAAGGAAGGTGAGCCAATTACTTTGTGTATTCTCCCTACATGTGTTCAACCTTCAGGGCTTTTATGGCAAGATGGGCCATTGCTTTGGATTTACCCAAAAGTTTCTCCGGCAAAATCCATTGAGTATTACCCTGCCGCTGTAGCCAGTCTGGCGTTGTCGGGGGTTCAGCAGTGCGTCCAATATTTTGGCAATGCTCCATGCTTCATTATTGTTCCATATACTAATCATCAAGTACAAACATTATGTGCTACTGTAGATGATTGGGCAGTCTTACAATGTAGTTTTAAAGGACAGATAGATAACCATTTTCCAAAACATCCCCTGTTAAATTTTCTAAAAGAACATCCCGTAGTTTTTCCTAAAGTTACCTCCTTAAATCCCCTTGCTAGAGCTTGCAATATTTTTACTGATGGCTCTAAAACGGAATGCGGCGTGTACATGGTGGAAGGCCATGACCCAGTCCGCCACCAGTTTCAAGCCGGTGCTCCACAATTAGTGGAACTACAAGTTGTTGTAAAAGTGTTTCAAACCTGTCCTTTTCCTTTTAATTTAATTTCAGACTCTGCTTATGTTATAAATGCTTTAAGAGTCTTGGAGGCTGCAGGGCCAATAAAACAGGCCTCTCCTGTTGGATATTTGTTTTGTCACTTACAACGATTGCTTTGGCAATGACAACACCCTTTCTATCCCTTACATATTCGCACCCATACTGGTCTGCCTGGCCCTTTAAGCGAAGGCAATGATATTGTTGATTGCTATACCCGTCAAGATTGGATTTTTTTTAGTTCAAATTTGGATAGAGCAAAATCTTTTCATAATAACTTTCATGTTAACTCAAAAGCTTTACAAAAACAATTTTGACTTTCCCGTGCGGATGCCCGACAAATAGTTTTAGATTGTCCTCATTGTGTAATTTATCACCACTTACCTAGTGTTGGTGTTAATGCTCGAGGCCTTTTGCCTCTTAAAATATGGCAAATGGATGTTACTCATGTACCTGAATTTGGACGCCAGAAATTCGTACACGTTTCTGTAGACACATGCTCTGGCATTATATATGCCTCCCCTATGACTGGAGAAAAGGCACATCAGGTTATTACCCACTGCCTAGAGGCGTGGGTAGCTTGGGGCAAACCAAAACAGCTCAAAACTGATAATGGTCCTGCATATGCAGGAAATCAATTTTTCTCCTCTTGCAAAGCAATGGATGTTCAACTTCTTCATGGGTTGCCCTATAACCCTCAAGGTCAAGGCATCGTAGAACGTGTACATCGCACGCTAAAGGAGACTTTACAAAAACAAAAAGGGGGAATTGCCCATGGCTGTACCCCTAAGGAAAGGCTTTCTCTTGCTTTATTCACTATTAATTTTTTAAATTTGGATGCTCAAGGCCTGTCTGTGGCGGACAGGCATAACAAGTCTCAAGGTCTAACAAAAGGAATGGTAAAATGGAAAGATATTTTGACAGGGCTCTGGCGTGGGCCTGATCCCGTGCTAACATGGGCATGAGGTTCTGTTTGTGTTTTTCCACAGGACCAACAGGAGCCGGTTTGGGTACCTGAACGACTCGTTTGGAGGGTCCAAGGAGAAGAAGCACAAGATGCAAGGGGTGATGATTCTTCTGATCGCCCTCACAACGATACAGCCTGTAAGACCAGTGCCGAGATGGGGGATCCTGTCCGTGTTCCCGAGACCGATGCCCTTATCTTTTAGGCAATTGGACTGGAGAGTTTGACAGCTGTGGATCATTTGAAGGAGTGGGCGGGAATGGGCTCCCTTATTGGTATCCTGGCATTGGTGATCTTGCTGTGCCTGTGATGCATTTGCCGGATTAGGAGCTTGCAGCGCAGGAGTATGGCTATGTTGTTCCAGGCCTTTACTGTCATTAAGGCCGGACAGTCCCCCTACGCGTGGCTTGCCACGTTAAAGGAATAGCACCGGGTGCGAGGCAAACGCACTGCACTTGGGAATCACCCCCTGGCGTGAGTCCAAGAAGAGCATGTTGGGTCGCAAGTGGGTTGATGCCCAAGATGGCACCTCTGCATAAAAGGCATCGGACAGGCCTGGTCATCACTGGGGAAGGCGCCCCTCAGGCGAAGACCAGTGCAAGGTCCTCTCATTAATGTTTTAGTCAGAGGCCCAACCTCTACTCTTACCTGTTGCTTAATAAAACAAAAAAGGGGAGCTGTGGAGAGCTGCGGGAGCCGCGCCCAAAGATGGTGCGGCCGTGCGGCGCGGCTGCAAAATGGCGCGGCCGCATGGCGCAGCTGTGACCAAAGATGGTGCTGGCTCCCCGCCTTCCGTCTTCCCGGTGACGAGTGCTCTCTGTAAAAAAGAACTCCTTATATGGCTATGACTTGGCTCCTAGTTTGCTTCCGTGTTTGCAGCCCTATCAGTATATGCCACGTGGTGCTTCGGGATTTGCCCATCTAGGAGGCTTATAACCGGAGCGCGGGGGAGGAGGAAAGGAGAAGCGGGAAGAAGCCGGCAGAAGAAGCGGGAGAGAAGATGTTGTAAAAGGTCCTGAATAAACCGCTGAAAGAAGAACCTGTTGTCACGTCATCCATGTGGGTCGAGGTGGTCGCGACACTTTTGATTTCTGCTTTGGATCAATCTGTGGCTTTCACACCAAAACCTTTCAATTTCTCATCTGCCTCTCTAGGTGTGAATAGGGCATAGCAAGCTACATGTAACTTCTATATCTGTTTATCAAGATTGACTCTGGAATCCAAGGTGGTACTAGGCAACTAAGAACATGGGTAGCATCTTAAATACTCCCCTCCCAATCACTGCTCATTGACAAACATGCAAATGTGCTGTGATCACTCTCTACATTTCCATTACGACAGTACAAATAGTTTCCAAAAAAAGTTAGTTTATTTACAAAATTCCAGACCAGTCTTGGGCTCTGCCCTAGATCTTCCTGTTCTGAAGGCACTGAGGCCACCTAGATACAACTCAGACCTAATGACATGGGGGAATAGAAATGTTGTTGGTGAGTAATGCTTAGTGTTCTGAAGTTGCGCTAAGTTGTTGTCATGTTATGGCTGCAATCTAATCAATGTCCTTTCCTGATCTTCACCACATCTCTTTATTTGATATGAGTAGCAGGTGGGATGATCTAACAAGCTCACCTAGAGTTTGGGCCTGGGTTTAAAAGCTCCATTTTGTGATCATAAAAATTCCACCACTTCCTGAAACTAGATTTAAGGGGCAGCAAGGAAGTTGGGTTAGCAATTCAAAAACTTATAAATACTGCATAGTTTAATATCTGAAATCTTCCCTTCTGACCCCTCAGAATATTATTTCCCATCTGTGTAGACATCAACACACTCTTTTTTCCTGGAGCGTTTGAGTGTGGCACATCATCTGCTTCTTATGTGTACTGCTTTACACAGGGAGATTTTTCTCCTAGGCTTAAAATGACGTCAGAGCTTGGGGGTACTGTGCAATAGGCTAAACATGCCTAGTCATTTGTTCACACCCCTAAGTAGAAATGTCAAGGACTAAGGACTAGTCAGGGCTCACTTGCTGTCAGTGGTATTGCTCTGAGGAATTGCTGTCAATGTTGTCCACAGTGCTTAGTCTAAGGCCTCTCAGAAAGGCCCCAAATTCAACCTGCATGAGTCTCTGAGTTGATCATCATTGAGCAACTATGTTCCACAGTCTGTGAGTCACTCACTTCTGTGGATATATGCATATGAGGTCTCAAGAAGAGAGTTCCCTGGAAGGAAGGTCCTGGAATGCAAAACATCTAATAGGACAAGGGAACCTGCGATTGGGTGTTCTTAATATGCAATGAAGTAACAAGAAAGAAAGACACACTGTCAAACCCTAAAGCAAAGGGTCAGAAGGGCAGAGGGGAAGGGAGTCCCATGATCAGGAATATAAATGGAGCTTACAAGCCCCTTCTGGCTCTGACTTTCTAGGTTGAAAGTAAGATAACAGGCAGACTGACTTTCTAAGAACTCAGTGTCTAGGCTATATGACTCATTCAGAAATTCTTTTCCCTCCTCCTGTGTTATGAGAGCAACAGTTAGTGCAGTGCTTCTGTCTCCTAGAGGCAATCATTCTCTTCACACAATGCTTAAAGTAAACAATGGATGGAAATCTGTTAGTAAAACAAAAATATGAAGTAGCACACCGTGCTTCCCCTAAATTCCTGGCCCTAAAATGTTCCCAGTACTGAGCACAGAATGATCATGGGTGAGGGCTAACAACCTCCACTGAATAGTGAAGTTTGAACACTTTTTCCAAGTCACATACCATCCAGTACAGTAGTTGCCACCTATAATCCTGCTTATTAAGACAGGAAAGTCTAAGATATTGAGTCCCAAAGTGGAAACTGGGCCAAGGAAAGACAATTTATTATTGCTGGAAAGGAGGAACACTTAAATAGGAAAATGTTTCTCTGATCCCAGATATGGGTAGTCATTTCAACACTTTTCAAATTGTGGCTCATCAGCAGAGACTACCAAGTCAAATCTCACTAAAGCTAATTCTAAAACATATGAAAATAAAAAAATAAACTATTTGGATTTCATTACTACCATATTTTCTAAAGTGTGTGTGTGTGTGTGTGTGTGTGTGTGGTGACAGATTTTGTATGGGATAGCATTGATTGTTAAAAAAAACAACATATTGGCAGTGTCCTTTATGTTTCCCGTTCAAGACTAGTGGCATTCTAACTCTACCGCTTGAAACACACAATCTGCTGGTTATCTGGAGATCAACATGTAATGGATATGCCAATCTAGGTTGGTTTCAAACTGTGGTTTTCAGATCTCACTTTCTGGATTAGGTAAGCTACAAGAGTGAGCTTCAATGCTCAACCCAGTATTTCCAGTCAGTTACTTAACCTTTCTGAATCTCAGCTTCTTCCTGTGCGGAAAGTGAAAAGAATTACTTTCTGGACCTTAGAATCTGGTGGGAGTTATGACTTGTTGCTTGAAGTATAAGTGTTCGCGATGTGTGGACAGACCCTGACACTCTCATAAAACTACTGATGTTTATATTGAAATGAATTCCAGGAATTGGAAACAAGAGGGATTTTTTTTGTTCTTTTTTATCCATTTATGGGCAGTGAGGAAGCCACAGAAGTTCATGGAGAACAGGGAAACAAATGCAAGGATGGTTCTCTGTATATATTATTTTGACAATGAACTATACCAATTGTGAACAGGGACAGGAGGGAAAAGCAGAGAGAGAGAGCAAAGGAAGTGATGAGACTGTCCAATAAGAAATGAACTCATTACATGACTTACAAAATAGTGACCCATGTGTACACTATCTTAACAATAACCATTTTAAAAATCGGGGTTGATGATTCTCTCCTCTGGTTTTTGTTAGAGGCCCTTAAGACTCAGACCCATCTGTGGAGTTTTTAAAGGTTGATTTATATGATAATGAATATAGAGGCAGAATCTCTTAAGAAATAGTATAAAAAGTACTCCATTCTTAGTAACTGTTTATGTTTGAGTGCAGATTCTCTATGTTGTTGGCAGAGCTCTTTTTTTTTTTTTTTACTTTTTTTTTCAGTAATTGTCAGGTGTTGAAATCCTTCTTAAAGCTTTGGGACAGAGGTCTACTATGTCTTGACACCCTGCCCCTAAGTAACATGATAATCAACATTTGAAATTAATGTTTTTGATTTGAGTCTTATTTATTTATTTTTTGTTGTTGTTGGTGAACTCTGGGCCTAGTTGCTGTCCCTCAGCTTTACAGCCGAAGTCTAGTGCTCTACTACTTGAGCCACAGCACCCCTTCTGGCCTTTTCTGCTTTACATGGTGCAGAGGAATCCAACCCAGGGCCTCATGCATGCAAGGTAAACAGTCTATTACTGAGGTACCTTCCCAGTCCCTACAAGTGGTATTTTTGTGCATGGATTTATCAAGCAAATCT
Source organism: Dipodomys spectabilis (assembly GCF_019054845.1). Lineage (NCBI taxonomy): Eukaryota > Metazoa > Chordata > Mammalia > Rodentia > Heteromyidae > Dipodomys > Dipodomys spectabilis. The sequence continues at coordinate 8,009,534 of NW_024870905.1, forward strand.
ATTGAGCAAATATATTCATTTGAATAGACGTATTCAAAATTATGAATTATCTGATATTTTAACAAATAAAACTGCTGTCATTGTTACCAGGAATTGTTTGTCTCCTCCTGCCAAAATCACAAAGGAGGGCATTTTAAACTAAAACTACAAAAATTTCAAAATCTTGATGCTAACAAGAGAATTAAAAAGAAATCAAAATGGTTTTTCATCATGAATACAGAGCTCAAAGGTCTTAAAATACATATTTCTAAATGCAAATTAAAGGGGAAAATCAACCAGGAAATAAAATTTATATTAATTGTTAATTTTTAAAGAGGAAAATATGATCACTGATGGCAGACTAAAGACAAAGTAATACCAGAGCCCTATATGCTCAATAAGAAGCTTTTATTGAAAAATTGAGCTGGAAAGTGCACATCAGGCAAAGGCAAGCAGTCGGAGCCTACCACCAACAAAGAAACACCACAATATATGTCTCAGAAAAAGGACACAAGTTCAGAACAGCGCTCATCATCTGTATCTGTGATTTCAATAATACATGTACACTCCCCCCACCACACACACATACATACACACACAGGAATGTATACAACAGCTCAACCTACTCACAAACATCCACTCAACATGATCAAAGATCTTCCTGTAATATTTGAAATTTAAAAGTTTTAAATATTGTAAATAATTAATAACAGATGCACAAGCAATTATTTCTGGATAGCACTCTGCTATGGAAATGAGAGATCATTTTTATTATGACGACCTAAAACATCTCTGAATCTGGAAAGAATTAAACAGACAATCTGCATTTTGGGACCGTATTTCTACCAGCTATTCTGCAAAGGATTAATGAAATGATACTTATAAGATCCAAAAATTAAATACTAAATTAATAATGAACACATGAGTAAGTAAAGTGAAAGACGCTGATCAGAGAGACCTATGCTGCCTCCAGCTCTCAGCCAGCCACACACTGTGGCACCCTTGATGCTAGCTGGGACACGCAGTTGACTTTCCCAGAGCAGTGGCCATGCTGGGGTTGGAGCTGGGGGTGGGGGTGAGGAGAGGAGGGTAGGACACGGGGGAGACTGCACTGGGGTTGGTGCTAGGGGTGGTGGGGAGAGGAAGGTAGGCCCCGACAGAGGCTGGTGAGGGGAGGAACGAGGGGCAGGTCAGTGGCTCAAGCAGCAGCCACCCTTATGATAGCTAGGTCTGGGGAGTGTCTTTGAGGTGGGATGTTTGGGGCAGATCTCCTGCGGTCTGGCAGTCTAGTGAGGAGAGGAAGGTGTCTCAAGTGCTGCCAAAGCCGACAATGAGAAATGAGACAACCAGGGGATGAAGAATTTCAACAACAAAGGTGGGGACTTGGAGGCAAAATCTGGGGGTGTGGAGGGTGGGTGCCACAGGATTAAAGCTGCAGTGTACCTATTTTGACGCCTCCTGGAAGTTTGTGAGGGGCAGCTCCAATGCTGTGGGCTCAGTCTATGACTGGTCTCAGACCTGAAACCAGGAATGGCCAGCACAGCCTCGGCCTGCCCACAGAGCAGTGTCTGGGAGGCCATGCACGGCGGGGTGGAAGAAACATGCCTGGCTGGTGCTGTTCCAGCCCAGCCAGGAAAAGGGCCACTGGGGAAGTTCCAGCTGTAGATCTGGACTTCTGCCATTGACAAGACTAGGTGTGTCCTCTGGGGACCAGCATGGTGGCTGTCATGTGTGAGCTGGGAACTTCCTTAGCTTGCCTTAGGCTTCTCCACAGAAAAGCCCATTCACTCCTGTGCCTCTTCCACCTTCTGGATTCCAGCTGTCTTCCTGCCTCCTGCCATATCCAAGTACATTGTCAATTCCATGCCATTGAGAGGTCATTATTGAGATGCTCACAGGGCTTCCCACAACTGGTTCGCCATGCATGCAAGGCTCATGGTGTGCCATCCTCCAGGCAAAGTGTACCCCTATTTCACCTTGGCCACTCATGCCTATGGGACCACGAACTTCATTCTTACACAGAAAGCCAGGGATACACAAGTCTGTGCTGCAGTCTAAGGCATGCTTTCCCTCCTCCTACTCAAGCGTAGGGTGGCTGTGGAGCCAACTGCACTATCATGTTTGTTTATCTGAAAGCAAGAGGAAAAAAGCTTCATTGTCCCAGATACAGCTGCCCCTGGATTTCTATGTGTACACGAGGTGTGTGTGTGTGTGTGTGTGTGTTTGTGTGTGTGTGTGTGTTTGTGTGTGTGTGTGTGTGTGTGGTGTGAGAGAATCAGACACACCTGAGTTTTAGGGTAAAACACTTCTTCCCTTCAGCATTGACATTTTGTATCTAGTGGTTTTCTCCCCTCCACAAATTCTTAGTCAACGTTCTAAAGTTGTCCTTCTGTATACTTTTATCCCTTCATCTTCTTGATGATCAGATTCCTATGGTCTGCTTGTAAACTTCACCATTTGCTTCATGAAGTTGGTGCCTTTTTAAAACATCTTTTATGAATCCTTTTGATCTCTTTAAATGCAATTTGTGCTGTGTTAATATGTTTTACTTTGCCTAATTGTTGGGGCCTACGCAGTGACTGTTAATTTGAGATTATCTTAGCACTAATATGAGATACAATCCTTTCAATCTACTTTTCTAGCGAAAGAAGTTCAACATCTTTATTGAAATAATTTCCTGGATGTAAACAAACAAAAAACCAGTGTTATAAATGTACAATCACTTGATTTTAGTAAATTGTGCACCACTGTAATAATTTTTTAACTAATGTTAATAGTTGGAATGGGAAAAAATCACAAATTATAAAACTTAAAAACTGGTCAAATACCAAAAAGGACACTGATCAGGAATGAAGTACAAATGTAAATGTTTAATAAATAAATGAAATATTTGAAATTCTTATCCACATATCAAAAAGTTACTGAGCTCCAATCTTACACATCAGAATATTTATAACCACTCAAACAAATAAACAAAAAAGCTGGAGAGGTTGAAATAAATCAGGAACTGTGTTTAGTTGTGTGGCAATTGTAAACTAGTGCAAGCCATATGGAGCTCAGAGTGGAGATTTACAAACTACCAAAAAAAAACCCACATATTTTAATGACCTTTACAATAACTTGGATACATATTGAAGGAATATGATTCAACATGAACATCCGTGTTCATGGCAGCAGTATTCATAACAACCAAGATCTGCAATCAACCTAGGTGTACCAGTAAAGGGAATAAAGAAAATGTGCTGTTCATAGCTATAAACATATTCTCGGATATAAGAGAAGTGAATGCTTCTACTGTTTCATTGCAACGTATTTTTGGATATACACCTAATACTAATTTCATGGGCTTTTATGGCTTTATGTTTTTGCTTTTGTGAGGAACATCCATATTGATTTTCAGAGCAGTTACAACAGGTTAAGGATATCCTTTAATAGATGACTATTAGACCAAAATTTAAATATATTAGTGAACACATACAGGACGATCATATAATTTATAATTTGAAGCAATGTTAAGAAGGCAACAATTGGGAAAAAGATAATGCTAGAAGTTTAATAACAAATTATCTTGAAAAGCTAAATGAAGAAAGTATAAAATAAGACACATCAGAAACTGTTGAATGGTAGAAGATGGATGAACGTTAGAAAAACCTTCATCTGCACGGTCAAGTTGAATGAAGTATATGCATATTTGGTGTACATTGATGAAACTCATTCCAAAACATAAAATACACTTAAAATGTTTATGAAAAGACAAAACAGGATCTGTATTTTGTATACATAATAGCAGGAATTCACAGAAGAATCAGAACTGTGAAGGAGAGAGAATATGGCCAAAAATGTTGATGTGATTGTTTGAAGATATCTGTGTTTGTGTGGGAAGGGAGGAAAGAAGATGAAGAAAACATATGGGGTGCTGATCAAGATATATTTTCACATATACAGACACGGAAAAATATGGAAAATGTGCAACTAATTTGTGTTAATTTAACAAAACATTTTGCTCAAATTTTAAAAAATGAAACTATAAAAATAATACTTAATAATATCAAATAAGTAGGTCATGGAAGAAAATTTACCATAGAAAGATTTTCCCCATAATTTGTTTAATTTCATAACAAATGGATTAAAATAAAATATAGTTATATCTGAAGATGTTAACACTGTCAAATATCATTGATAGAATTCAACAAAGAAAAGTAACAAAAAAGTAAAGAGTAAGAACAACTTATGCTATGGATGAAGATACTCAGTAGAACTTTGTGAGGAAAGAATGTGCTTTCTTTTCCTCATCAACCTAGATCTAGGACACCTAGCTTTTAAAGGAACACTTGTAGTCAGAACAGTAGAGTGACTAATTTAGACAGTAATTTATTACGTTTATTCTCTAATCTTATGATGTGATTCCCGAATTAGGTGAGTGATCCTAGGAGATTTTCTGACCTCATTTTTACCCAGAGTTTCTAATTCTTCCCACTGCGCATGATTTTTTACTACTCTCATTTTTCCTTATTTCTGAACTCAACTCCTGTAATCTTTTTGTTCATGAGAAAGAGATGGAGAAATGTGAGGGTGGCCTGGAGTCTGTGCTAACTTCCACTCCAGCTTAGAGGATCTAGTGAAGGACTTCCACCTGGGCCTCAGAATCAGATATTAATTGATCTCTTTTGAAATGGAGAAACTCACTCCCTCAGGCAGAATCTGTTATTCCTTGACTTTCTCTGAAGATATTTGGTACTAGGGCACAATTCAGAGAATGAGCTTTCCCACCACCCACCACAGCCTTGACAGAAGGAACAGATCCAAAACTGATAGTGGTTTCAGTTCCCACAGGGCCTCATCAGGGACCTTCTGGTGGGAATAAAAACTGGACAAAGTCTAAGATGGAGATTAACTGAGACTGGGCCTAAGGGGGACACTAAAGAATTTCCCTTTCTTTGACTACAGGTGAGTTGTTTAGTGCAGTAGGTCAATTGTGTTACTGCCACTCTGTAGGAGGGGTTAAATGTTGTGTCCACCAGTTTTCTTTCTAGTCTGTTGTCTCTCCCACGCCTTCCTATGCCAGGAACATATTGCTTCATTCGTGCATTCAACTACTTGTCCTGACTCCTAAGCAGAAATAACATAGGCTATCCTTTTGCTAGTCTTTTACATTTGTGATAGAATAGACCCAGGCTCTGCTGCTGCCAAGAGGTGACAACAAGATCAGATTTGTACTGAAGATCAATTATATTGAAAGAACCATTCTTTCCTGACCACACTTTTTGAGGTTTCCACTGAAAATTGATTGAACTCACTAGAAGCTCAAAAGTTTCAGTTTGTGCGGTGGTGGATACTGGTGATTCATGTCTATAATCCTAGTTAGTCATGAGGCTGAGACCTGAGAATTATGGTTCTAAACTTGCCTGGGAAGAAAGCCTATGTGATTTGTCTGTAGCTAATCAACGAAAAATCCGAAGTGGTACTCTGTCCCAAAGAGGTAAAGGGCTAGCCTTAAACCAAAGAGCTGAGAGACAGCATTCGGGCCCTGAGTTCATGCCCCGTGACCAACAAAAAGTAAATTTCATTTTCCTACCATGGTTTCCTCTTCTAACAAACTATGTCCTTTATCTGTAAGTCTTCCTTAAGATTCCTGTGTTTCACGCAAGCAATTTTTGTCTGTCAACAATAAGAAAGTCTACCTAGAATATAGCCAGTAAGTTTACAATAAATATTTGTTAAGTGTGAGTGTGCAGACATTAGACTAATTCTTACTTTAAAGAAACCATGTTGGTGTTTATTCCGTTGGAACAATTGTATGGAAAATAGAAGTATCTCTGGATTCCTTTGGTTCTTTGTAGAATCTATATTCTCTAGATTGTTTTTCCATTGATTCAGAAAAGTTCTAATTTGTGGCAACTATTATTTATTGTGTTGCTTGTTTTAAGAATGGGAAAATGGATCAAAGGGATTTCAAACTTCATTTATGTAAAAAATGTTCATTCATTATCTAAATTCAAAAAACATAAATTACTAAAAGAACTTTTTCTTTGGTAAAAAGTAGAGCATGGGGGTCAGAGATAGTCTCTTCCATATAGTAGACTTTGAGGTTCTGACCATACTGTGGTCTGACTTCGAGAATTAAGTTGCTTTGAGAATTAAGGGTCTTTTCAACACTCTTGTTTGGCATTGGAGGCCTAGCGAAACAAACACATTTGTCTCTGATTGACTTTCTTTCAGGAAGTCCATGGCTGACATTGATTGTGAAAGATAAAAATTGTCCTCCTAACAATTCCTTCTAAGTAATTTTATTTATATTTGTGGTTTTGGGTCTTGTAGCAGTTTATATGTAACAGTCTCCCATGGAGCAATTTAAAGAGGGAAACTTCAGTATCTATGTTATAATGTAGTGGTATTATAAGAGTTCCTTATATTTTACAATATAAGATAAATAACAATGATTTCTTTTAGCAACTTTAGCTAAATTATGTATCATAAGACATTATGATAATAGTGTCCCAAAATTCACAGATCACTTTATTTATGTTTAATGCAGCATTATTTACCATAGTTAAGATATGTACCAACCCAGATACCCCTCAGTAGATGAATGGATCAAGAAAATATTGTTTATATACAAAACGGAATTCTAGGCCTCCATCAGAAAGAATGACATTGCCCCATTTGTTAGGAAATCGAAAGACTTGGAAAAAATTATATTAAGTGAAGTAAGCCAGGACAAAAAAAAACATAGTTCCCATGATTCCCCTTAATTGCAATAACTAGGATATGTCTGAGACAAGCAGAAAAGGTCAGATAACTTGATGTTAGGTGAAATGAACCCCAAGATAAGTATTCAAATATTTTTTTCTTTCATGCAATTGTTTCTAACATATTTATAAGATGATTTCTTTGTTGCTTAGTATGTCCCTCCCATACTCTGTAACTCCTGTTTTCACTGTATTTGATGTTGGCATAATTTTTGGAAGGGAAGGGAAAAAAAAATCATTTAAATAGGGATACAGGTGGACCCATTGCAACAATGAGATGTACAAATCATTATGTTGAAAACCGAACATCACAATTTTGGCAGGGGAAGGGGGAAGATGGGAAGGGATGGGAAGTGCAAACAAAGGAGGAGGCAAAAATGCTTGATAAGAAATGTACTCATTACCTTGCACATGTAATTGTAACCCCTCCATATGCTATTTTCACAATTAAAAAAACATAAAAATGTAATCAGAATATTGATATTTTTGAAATGTATATTATGAGGCATGTATATTTCCAAAGGCAATGTTACCCCCAAGACATTTCCAGTTTCTTATTTTGTCATGTAGCTAATTTAATTTTACTTTTTGCCCAAATTAAAGCTTACTATATATTACTTTGCTACAAGAAATAGAGCACAAATTTAATTCATGTCTTTATTTTTACTCATTTGTATTTATCATAAAGTTGTTGTGTGAGTAGTTTTCAATTCAATGAGTTTGTTTATTAGTACAATGCATCTTGATTAATATTCCATTGATCTACCCCATCTTTCCCAACACTACCCATCCTATGTTTCCTGGTTCCATATTTACATATATATCAGGAATATGATTGTATTTCCCATCCCTTCCTGTTTTCATTAATCTGCCCCCTCTTTTCTGAAACCTCTTCTGCAGCCAAACATGACTTCCCTTTCTGCTACTTATTTTCTTGAACCTTTCATTGTTTGTTAGTTATTCAGAGAACCGCCATCACTGAAATACTCGAATGAGCATACCGAGTATTGCTTTTCTAAATTTTATTTTGATTTCTACTTGTACACATGAGTTGACATTCAATACATGAGTACATGAGTATAATGGATATTGATCAATGTCACCTCTTTCATAATTTTCCCAACACAGGCACTCCCATCTTTTCCTCAAGTTTCTTCATTTTGTAGGACATTCATTAAGTTAGATCATTGCATTTTTCCCCACTTTATTGCTTCATTTATCTATTTCTCCCTACCCTGATCCCAGCCTGACCTGTGAATACTTGATTCCTAGTGTTTATTTTGTTGAAATTTGAGTTAGCTATTCTAAGGAATTACATTCTTTGAATTCCTTTCTGAACCAATCATATTTCAGTTCGTACCTAGGTGTATACTTGGATTCCACACCAAAGTGTGCATATTGCAGTGATCTAGATTATATCTAACTTCCTATATAACAGAAAACATATCTCATTTGTCACTTTGGGTTTAACTTTCTCATTTGTCACTTTGGGTTTAACTTTCTTTCCTTACTTCACTTAACATGATTTCTCCCAATTTCTTTCCTTTCTTTGCAAATGATGCATTATCATTCTATCAAATGGATAAATAAAATTCCACTGTGCATGTACATGTGTACGTATATAAGCATATATATGAATATGAACATATATATGCATACTTAAATGCATATAGCTATCATATTTTCATGATCTACCTGTCCAATGAGTGTCATAGTCCATGTCTAAATGTGATTTCTTGTACTATTATGCTTTTGCTTTCAATGTTTTAGTAAATAACTTAGTATCATTTACCTAATCTTGTGCATACAGTCTATTCTACAACAAAAATCATTCTATTAATTTCCCAGTCTGGTGGTTTACGTTTCTATGTATGTTAGATCCTATAAATCACAGGGGTTCATAATTGCATATGAATCTGTTTTTAAGAGCAAGACTAAATGTTCCCTTGCATATAGTTTACACTTGCTAATAACATAATTATATATATACATATACATATGCATATACAATTTATATACATATTGACACACAAATATGCATATATGTGCATACATTTAGTGTATATATATATATATACATATATATATATATATATATATATATATATATATATATATATATATACACACACATATATATACACACAGATACAATTCCTGTGTCCTAGTACTAGGAATTACATTCAGGGCCTAGTTTCTTTTGCTTTTCCTTTTTGCTCAAGGTTAGCATTCTTCCATTTGAGCCACAGCTCCACCTTGAGCTTTTTGGTTCTTAGTTGAAGATAGCAGTCTCATGATAGATTTTACCTTGTCTGTCTTGAAACAATGATCCTCAGCTTTCAGCTTTCTAACTATTTAGGTTTAAAGGCATGCAACACTAAAACTAGCCCTATTATATGCGAATTAATAATAAATTTAAAGGATTATAACTTGTAGTATTTTCAAATAAATATCTTTAAGTTAAAACTAAAACACACTGCTTAATTTTTTTTCTTATTCCAACTCACCTACCAAGAAAGGAAAGGAAAAAGGCAAAACTGAAGAACCTCTGAATGTAACAATTCTCAAGCCTGCTAGCCACAGTTTCTTTGCTGGGAAATAGAACAGGATGCTATCGACTATAGGCAAAATGGGAGAACATGCTTTTCACTGAAACTGCTGAAAGGCTAATAACAATGAGGACAAGCAACTTTATCCAGGAAATGTCAAAAACAGTATGCTGTGGTCAGCTGACTCTAGTGGATATGTGTAGCCAATCTTAGAGGATGTTCATAGATATGAGGAGAATAATCTAAGATGAATATGTCATTAGAGAGGTGTACTTTCTTGAAGATGAATGCCCTTGATTTTGCTAAGCGTGTTATCCATATTGAAGGTTCTTGTCTTTCTGCTGCCACTTTTCAACTGTTCATACATTTGCTTCAACTGGACCTTCTTTTAACTTAACAGGATTATTAACTCCATGTGGTCCTGGTAATTTATGAAAACAGGAAATTCCAGTATTTCTCCATCTCTCTTTTTTACTTTTTATTTGTTCCATTATGAGAACTTGAACTCAAGGCCTGGGCACTGTCCTTTAGCTTTTCTGTTAAGACAAGTGCTCTATAACTTGAGTTAAAGCTACATTTACATGGTTTTTGAGGACTAAAGGGAGATTTTTGTCTGGACTGGATTTGAACTTCAATCATCAGTTCCCAGACTTCTGAGTAGCTAAGATTACAGGATTGAGCAATAAATGTCCAGCCTCCAAAACTATGTATTTCTTTAGCCACAAACATGGAGTGACTCTTAAAGAGTTTTGTAATTGAGAAATTCTCATCATACATGATAGTTAATGAAATTTCAAAGGGAAAGGTTGGAAAGTCAAGAAAGGTTCAATAAACAAATTCAAAATGTGGTTTGTTCTTACTTTATTGACGCAGAAGCCCCACTGACTTCTCTCATGGATATCTTGTATTCTAATTTACTTGGGAATTCACAAGTGGATATGATTCAGTTTCATTTAACTACATGAACACCACTCTTGTTACAGGTATTATGGAGCTACAGTACATCTGAGGCCTAGTGACTACCTGAAATCATCAACTTCACCATAGATGACCTCTGTTCTTGTGTAATAACTAGACTGCTTCACTAGTCTGAGACACCAATATACTTCAGGACACACAGCCCCTCTTGCTGTAAGACCTGCCAATGCAAAGAAAGCAACTGCTTTCTTCAACCCTTATAGGAATCATGCCTGTAATATAAGATTCTCAGCAGTAAGAAGGGTGTTCAAACTACACCTGCCTGGACACTGCTGGCTCACTTTCTGAAACTTCTCAGGTCTTTCTTCAATGATGATGTCTGATGTCTGTAGAACTGTTGTCCATCCACACCAGCCATCACCACAGCTCCTTATTCTCTTGATTGAATAAGATCCACGAATTGAGTCTGTCTACAATCACCCACTGCTTTGCTGATAGTCACCTGCCGAGAAAAATGCATTTGGCTTTTGAAGATAGCAAAGAAAATGACGTCCTTCCCTCCTATTAATGGAGTGTGAATTTCATTCATTTTGGTCAGCATCTTTGAGGACTTACATCTGTGTTTCTTGCTTTTAGAAACCTAGTGTTCAACATCCTCAGACATTATCATGCCTTTGCTGAAGTAACAACTCTAGGTGACCAAGAGGACTGTTACCCATTGCAAATCTTTTTTTACCTCCTAAACAAGAAAGGCTGAATATATTTAGCACCAAATAAATTCTTCTGCTTTATGTACTTTCAATATTTATTTTCCATTGATGATAAACTTATAATTTAATTCTGACAATATTTTTGTCTATCAAAATTAATCAAATTAATCAAATTCTTCCATAATTAAGGCCAAATGTCCTGTTTATTTCATTTAAAAACTAATTCACATCATGTTAAAACCAAACGTTTATAATACAACATATCAGAAAGATTAAAGGCATATATATGATGGAGGATTCATACATAGTAAAACAAAAGAAACCTTAAACCAAGGCCCATCACTCATTTGATCCCACACTTCTAATAGAACAGGGTGATTTTGCCTATAAATCATGGAAATGTCACATCAATCCATTCTACTCTTCACAGGCTAACTCTGAAAGACCCAATGCTTCATTGCTTACAAATAACTCCAGCAAGTAGATTTACTAAGCATAGGAATATCCCCCCAACAATGATAAATGATTATGCTAATAAATTTCAAATTAAATAGTTCAAAACAGCCTGGCTAGAGTACAGAAGGATTCTAAGGTCTTAAAAAACTTGAAATACTTCTAGTTGAAAAGGGGCCACACAAGGTCCTTTGCTAAAGTTTTAATATGCAGTTCATAAATAAGAAAGCAAATAGGATTTTCTTCTTACACAAGACATTCAGAGTGGAGCAAAATTACCAAATATAGCACCATCTACCCAGCCAAATGTGTTGAAAAGGCTTGAAAGTCTATTGCTTGAAAGCCAAGTTTTGTTTCCATCTCTCTGACATGTATTGACTTCAGCTTTTAAAACTATAGTCGTTCACAGCTCTGAATTCCTAATTAATCTCACAATGGCTCTACATTCTGCTTTACATTAACTTTTGGAGAAATTTCCTAGAACACAAAATACTTTCTTTTTGTATAAACTTTAAATAAAAAACTTAAATTGACATTTAAAAATGAGACAAACAAATACTTTGTTCAATTTTTTTGTGTGTGTGACGATCGTAGGGCTTGAACTCCGAACCTGGGTACTGTCCCTGAGAGTATTTTGCTCAAGGCCAGTAATCTACCACTTTGAGCCACAGTGCCACTTTCCACTGGATTTTATGTTCTTAAAGATCTTTAAGATTACTTGAAGCCTTCAATTTGCTTTGATCTTATCACTTATATAAACTGTCTAATACATTACCCAGGACTCTAACCTGAGTAGCAGTGAACAGTTAAGTACCCGAACCCTCTTGAGTTCAATCAGTTCATCTGATAGCTTCTAAAAGTTTAAAAATCCCACCAGCTTCTAAAAAGAAGCTGATTACATGTGTATGTAGGGGAGCCCAGTAAGTCCCCTGCTGTTAGGCCCAAATGAGGTGTTGATCAGGAAAGGCCAGAGGCCTCTCAACAGACAGGCAACACTTGTCACAATCTAACCAACAATAGCTTAGCCCCATTATCACCCCATCCCTCTCATTTTTCTCCTACCTGATGAAGGCTATTTTCAAACTTTCCTTAAATGTGTACATACTTGCAGGATCCAGTGCTGTGGAAAGAAGGGATTGTTTCTGTTAAGCATGCTGCTGCCTTCTAAAACTACAGAATCTAAAGGAACAGTGGAGGAGCAGGGATCCCACTGAAAAGGAATTCTAACAAAATTAAAGCCCCTTTCTAACATTTTGGGACATTGCAGTTTCCTATGGGAAGATTGCTGACTTACACACAGGAGTAAGAATGTGCAAGTTCTGAGCAAAAGTTCTATCTATTCTTTGTTACCACCACATCCTTCTCCATACAGACCACCCAGGTTGGTCTTCATATTTCGAATTTCTTTCCATGTCAGAGACCAGTCAACCAGTGACTTCTCTTGTTCCTGCATTTAAACAAAAGAAAGAGGCTTCAAAGTAAGCCTTCAACTCAAGCTGCTGCTGTTCCCATACCTATAAGCTAATCCTTTGATTAGACTCAAGGGAAGGAGGACCAGTCAGGGAAATGGACCTTAGGAATGAGAAACAGCCTTGGCCTCTTGAAGACCTACCTTGGTAGCCAGTCTAAAACCAAGTTGCTCCCCTTTTCATTGCCTCAGTTATTTCCCTAATGTTTATACAAATCACTCTGATATAAAATTTAGTTCAACATTTAATTTACAGGACAGTGAAGTTAATATTTAGTTGAAATTAATTTAATAATGTTTTATATATATATATATATATATATATATATATATATGAAAGCTGATAAATAGGTGACACTTTTAAAAAGTAAAAAAATGCATTGTTGCTGAAGTAGTAATCACATACAATTTCTCTTCAACTGGCATTAATTCTTGGCTAACTTTCTAAATGAAAGAGTGTAATAATTGTTTAAATATAATTAGTGCAGATTTATAAGCAGAAGATTCATCTGGTTGTGGGTACATAATTTGTTGGAAAAATATGCAAACTGTCACTAGCCATACCTGGGATTATTTTGTGTTCTATTTATTTTAATTTTTTGTGCTGGTCCTGGGACTTGCACTCATTACCTGAGCACTGTTTCTGAGATTTTTCTGATCAAAGCTATGACTCTAAAATTTGGGCCACAGTTCTACATACAACCTTTTGGTTGTTAGTTGGAGATACGACTCAAACATACTGTAATTGGTCCCAACTTCAAACCGAGGATCTTATGTCTCACCCTCCATAATATCAAGGATTATAAACATGAGTCACTGTTAGCCATGTGTTTTTTTAAAGCATCTGTCAATAATAATATTAGAAAACTATTACTATTACTAAAGGCTCATACCTGTAATCCCAGCTACTTCAGAGGCTAAGAACTATAAGATGATGGTTTAAAGCTAGACTGGTCAGACAATTCAGAGTTTGTTATTTTTTTAACCCGCTGGCCCCAGGGTTGAAATTCAGGCCTAGGCACTGTATATGAGTTGCTTTTCATTAAATCTAGTGGTCTACCTCTTGAGCCACAGTGACACTTGCAGCTTTTCCTGAGTAGTTTATTAGAGGGAAGAAGGAAGGAGACTGCACAATCTGGCTCCGAACTCTCATCGCACAACTAATCCTTCAAAGTAGCCAGTCAGTGATTCTTACCTTCAATTAAGCAGCAAAAAATCCCTGAAAGTGTGGTTCAAGTGGCGTAGTGCCAACCTTGCTTGGAAAAAGTTAAGGAAATTCAAGCCTAAGTATTGGCACATATGTACACAAAAGCATGCACATACATACATATAAATGGTCCTATACTCAATTCCATGTGATGAAAAAAGAGATAAAAATATTAAATTAAATTAGGACAAAAATAAATAATTTCAATTGTTAAAAAAACTACCATATCCGGGTGTCAGTGGCTCACACATGCAATCCTAGCTACTCAGAGGCTGAGATCTGAGGATTGTGGTTCAACTCCAGCCTGGGAAGGAAAAGCCCATGAGACTCTTATCTCCAAATAACCACGCAGAAAACTGGAAGTGGCACTGTAGCTAAAGTGCTAGGGGTCTAGCCTTGAGATGAAGAGCTGAGGAATAGCACCCAGGCCCAGAGTTCAAGCCCAATGACCAAGAAAAACAAACAAACAACAAACAACAAACTGATTGTGACTTAGGTGGTAGAGTACTTTCTTCCCATTAACGAGGTATGAGTTCAATCCCCGGTGTTGTTCATACCAAAACAACCCAATAAAAGCACACTAAGAACTATCTAACAAAAACACATCATACGTTGTAAAGAAAATTAAAACTTGCAAAAATAATTGAAATAGAGCTAAAAGGAGAAACCTGGCTCAATCGTGAACAGTAATACACAGCATCAAGTAGGTATTAATTTCCATCAAAACCATCTATACATTGAATGCAATACTATGATAAGTCTTCACAGCAATTTGTATAGATTGGAGGCACCATCGGTTAGGAAAAATAAGCCTTGAGGAATGGCAGACAGGAACTCAAAAAGAAACAAGACATTTAGAAACATGCAAGCACATCTTCTTTGCTTCTAAATACAGCCTGAGAATCAAGAAGATGCATTCCTCATCTTAAGGACAAATATCTGTTGTATGGCAAAATGTGTTTTTTTCCTAGAAGAAATATACTAAAGAGTGAGTCACCAAATAAATAATCAAGAACTCAAAAATGTAACACCAGGAATGACACAAAGCAAAGATAAATAAGTATCTGCATGACTTTATGATAGACCTTGCTTTTTTCAGAAAAACTCCCCTGATGTCAAACAGCTCTATGCTTCTCTTTGTGACAGTACCCACATACTGAGTGTGCCTCTGTCTGTCTGCTGCTGATGGTTTGCTTGCTTACTCAATAAAGCTATGCCAACTTTTCTTGCCATGGTGATTTCTCTGGAAATTCTTATTCTGTGACCAAAGTCAGGGATCGTAAGTAAAGAGACCCTAATTCTAGATGGAAACTTAAAAAATCCCCACATGGAGCCAGTGACTGCTGTTTCAAATAATTAAGAGCTGGGTGGGCATGTAGCTCACTTGTAGAGAACTTGCCATCCATGCAGAAGACCTGGGTTTGGTCTCCAACAATAGAGGAGGGGAGGGATTGTGAAACATCAAAGACGCAAAGAATGAGGAAGAACAAGTGGGGACACATCCCACCTGAAATGAAGATTTGTCACACTGAAGCATAGTAATCAAGACAGTCTGATATTAAAGCTGAAGAAACGCAAAAAGAAAATAGTAGAGAAATAAGAACCAAACCTAAGTGGGAACTTGATATCAGACACTAGATTATGAAATAAACAGCCACTAGGATAGCTAGCTATCTATATGAATAAATACCAAGTATACCATGAGTTAAAGCCTTTGCAAACAATTCCTAAAAACAAATAAGGACACAAAGGTAGAAAGCATCCCATGGACGTTTAAGGAATACTAAGTGAGTGTTTTAAGAATGAAAATTTATTTCACAAAGGAAATATATATATATAGGAAAATATCAACAAATTTGTGTATATTACAACATAAAATCTTTTGTTCAGTAAGTGACAGCAAGAGAAAGAAAACGATGTTCTCTTAAGGCCAAAGACATACCCCACAGCCCCTGTACTAAAATTGTGTTCTTACAGTTGAGGAAGGAGGAGGAACCACTTACCTTGAAAAAAAAAACGACAGATGATATATGCACCTGGGCCAACTAGGACGAGGAATCAGGGAGTTCCCAAGGTGAAGAAAGATTAGTACAACACCCTACATCTTTTTTTTTGGGGGGGTAGTCCGGTCTTGGGGCCTGAACTCTGGGCCTGGGCGCTGTCCCTCAGCTCTTCAGCTCAAGGCTAGCGCTCTACCACTTGAGCCACAGGGCAACTTTGGGCATTTTTCTTTTTGCTTATGTGGTGCTGAAGAATCAAACCCAGGGCCTCGAGCATGCAAGGCAAGTGCTCTACCACTGAGCCAATTTCCCAGCCCTACCCTACATCTTATATATACAATTTTTTAAATTTGGGAAGGGGAAGAAAAGTACCAAAATATTGAAATAAGGTTATAAGTTGAACCATTATACCAATGAGATGTACAAGAAAATGAACTTTATATCTTTGAGTGTGAGGGAAGGGAGGAGTTTGTGAGGTATGGAGGGAAGGGAAAATAGGGTAAAAACAAAGGAGGGGGTAACAATGTTTGATAGGTTATGTACTCATTACCTTACTCTTGTAATTGTAACCCCTCTGTAGAGTACCTTTACAATAAAAAAAAAGCCATTATGACCCTCATCCTAAAACCAGGCAGGGACTCATCAAAGAAAGACAACTGTAGACCTATTATTTGATGAACATTGATGCAAAACTACTCAACAAAATCTTGGCCAATCAACTTCAAAAATTCATCAAAAATATCATACACCACGATCAAATAGGATTATTCATTTCAAGGATGTAAAGGTGGTTCAACATGTGCAAATCAATAAATGTAATTCATCACATCAATAAGGGCAAGGATAAGAATCACAAGGTTATCTCAATAGATGCAGAAAAAGCATTTGACAAGATTCAACACCTCTTTATGATGAAGGCTATGGAAAAATTAGGAATCCATGGAACATTCCTCAATACAATAAAGGCTGAATATGACAAACTGAGAGCCAGCATAATACATAATGGTGCAAAACTAAAGCCATTTCCTCTTAACTCAGAAACGAGACAAGGATGTCCAATCTCTCCACTTCTCTTCAATTTAGTATTAGAATGCCTAGCTACACCAATAAGACAAGATGCAAACATAAAAGGAATCCAAATAGTGAAAGACAAAGTAAAACTCTCCCTCTTTGCAGATGACATAATCTTGTATTTAAATAATCCCATGGACTCTACTCCCAAATTACTCGAGCTGCTTCGAAAATTTGGTAAAGAAGCAGGGTATAAAATTAACCCTCAAAAATCAATGGTTTTTCCGTATGCCAACAATGAGAAGAGCACAGCAGAAATTAAGAAAGCAACTCCTTTGTAATAAGCCCACCAAAAATAATATACCTAGGAGTTAACTTAAAAAGGGAAAGACCACTAAGATGAAAATTATATAAACCTGAAAAGGGAAATCAAAATAAAACTTAGAAAGTGGAAATCCTCCCTTGCTCCTGGATCAGAAGGATTGATATCATGAAAATGGCAATACTTCCCAAGGGAATCTGCAAATTCAATGTGATTCCTGTCAATATTCCAACCTTATTCTTCAGGGGAATAGAAAAGGTAATCCAAAAATTCATATGGAACAATAAAATACTGTGCATAGGAAAATCAATCCTTAACAGAATAAAACAGTGCTGGAAGAATATCAATAGCAAATTACCAATTCTACTACAATGCCATAGTAATCATAACAGTGTGGTAGTGGCACAAGAAGAGACCTCAAGACCAATGGAATAGAATTGAAAATTCAGAAATGAACACAAAGATCTTTAGCCACCTAATCTTCAATTAGGGAGCTAAAAAATAGAATGGAAGAAAGACAGCATCCTCACGAAATGGCAAAATTGGTTAATCACCTGTACAAAACTAAAGTTATATCTGAATATATCACTCTGCAAGCAAATCACTCCAAATGTATCAAAGACCTAGGAGTCAGAGCAAACAAACTATAAACATTAAATTACAGAATAGGAGAAACCCTAGGTCTTCTTGGCATAGGTCAAATTTTTCTTAATAGATATCCTGAAACACAACAAATCAAAGAAAGGTTGCGCAAATGGGATTCCATGAAGCTGTACAGATTCTAAATGGCAGAGCACATAGCTAACAAGATCAATAGGAAGCCCATGTATTGGGAGAAGATCTTCACTATCCACACAACCGATAAGGATCTCATATCTAAAATATAATTGGTGCTCAAAAAATTAAATTGCCCAACAACAAATACTAAAAGAACCAATTGCCTGATAAATAAGTGGCCTAAAGACTTAAAGAGAAGCTTCTCTAAAGAGCAAATAACAATGCCCAATTGACACAGGAAGAAATACTCAACCTCTCTAGACATAAAAGAAATGCAAATGAGAACAGCATTGAGAATCCACCTCACCCCAGTTAGAATTGCTATAATGAAGATCTCTGATGGAGGCATAGAATTCCATTGTGTGTGTGTGTGTGTGTGTGTGTGTGTGTGTGTGTGTGTGTGTGTGTATACATATCACATTTTCTTGACCCATTCATCTACTGAGGGGCATCTTGGTTGGTTCCATATCTTAGCTATGGTAAATAATGTTGCAATAAACATACTTGTGCTGGTAGCTTTATTATGGTCTTGTTTGTGATCATTCAGGTAAATGCCCAATGTGGGATTGCTGGGTCATAGGGAAGCTCTATGTGGAGTCTTCTGTGGAACCTCAATACTACTTTCCAAACTGGATGAACAAGTTTACACTCCCACCAGCAACTGCCTCATTTTTTAGGAAATGGAAAG
Organism: Dipodomys spectabilis; assembly: GCF_019054845.1. NCBI lineage: Eukaryota > Metazoa > Chordata > Mammalia > Rodentia > Heteromyidae > Dipodomys > Dipodomys spectabilis. The sequence goes on from NW_024870905.1 coordinate 8,028,365, forward strand.
ACTTGGAAAAAATTATATTAAGTGAAGTAAGCCACGTCCAAAGAAACATAGGTCCCATGATTTCCCTTTTTGCAACAAGTAATATATGTCTGAGACAAGCACAAACCGTCTGACAATTTGACGTTAGGCTAAATGAACCCCAAGATAAGGACTCAAATGGTTTTTTTTGCTATTGTTTTTAACATATTTATGAGATGATTTCTTTGTTTTTGTATTTCCCTCCCCCATGGTATAAACCCTGGTTTCCCTGTAGTTGATGTTGGTAAAATTTGTGGATAGGAAGGTAAAAAAAAAACTGTTTAAATAGGGATATAGGTGGATCCATTCCTACAATGAGATGTACAAGATGGTATCTCTAAAAACAAACTTTACAACTTTGGAGGACCCGGAGGAGAGATGGTAGGAAAGGAATGGTAAGGGGAAACAAAGGAGGAGACAACAATGCTTGATAAGAAATGTACTCATTACCTTGCTCATGTCATTGTTACCCATCTGTACTGTATTTTCACAATCTAAAAAACTTATTAATATAAAAAAGAACTCTAATAACAGATTCTGGAGTGGATGTTCCCAGGTGGGAACCCTACTGCATTGTTGGTGGGACTGTAAACTTGTTCAACCACTTTAGAATGTAACACGGAGGCTCCTCAAAAGACTCCACATAGTGCTCCCCTAAGACCCAGCAATCCCACTTTTGGGCATTTACCCAAACGATCACATACAAGGCCATACTAAGGTTAGCAGCAAAACGATATTTATCAGAGCATTTCTTGGGGGGTGCCAGTCGTGGGGCCTGAACTCTGGGCCAGAGCACTGTCCCTCAGCTATTCAGCTCAAGGCTAGCATTCTACCACTGGAGCCACAGCGCCACTTCCAGCTTTTTTCTTTTTGCTTATGTGGTGCTGAGGAATCAAACCCAGGGCCTCATGCATGTAAGGCAAGTGCTCTACCACTGAGCCCCTTCCCAGCCCTATCACATCATTTTTATCCATAGGTAAGATATGGAAGCAGCCCAGGTGCCCTTCAGTAGAAGAATGGATCAAGAAAATGAGGTATATGTATACAATGGAATCCTATGCCTCCATCAGGAAGAATGACATAGCCCAATTTGTTTTTTGTTGTTGTTGTTGTTGTTGTTGCTTTTGTTTTTGTTTTTGGGTCCAGTCATGGGCCTGAAATTTGGGCCTGGGGGCTGTCCCTCAGCTCTTTAGCTCAAGGCTAGCACTCTATCACTTGAGGCATAACGCCACTTCCTGCTTTTTTTCTGGTTATGTGTTGCTGAGGAATCGAACCCATGGCCTCATGCATGCAAGGCAAGCACTCTACCACTGAGCCACCTTCCCAGCCCCTCATAGCCCAACTTGTTAGAAAAGGGAATCATTTGGGAAAAAAAAATTATATTAAGTGAAGTAAGCCAGGCCCAAAGAAATATATTTCCCATGGTTTCCCTTATTTACAATAACTAGTATATGTCTAGGACAAGTAGAAAACATCAAAAGCTATATTCATATGACCTGATAAGAAGAAGTTAAGTGAAATGAACCCCAAGATAGGGAGACAAGTTGTTTTTCTTCTCTTAATGCTATTGTTTCTAATGTATCTACAAGGTACCATTTGATTTTTTGGTTGATATTTATGTGGGTATAATTTGGGGAGGGGAAGGGAAAAAACACAATGTTTAAATAGGGATACAGGTTGACCCATTGTAACAATGAGTTGTACAAAACACTATGTTGAAAAATAATCTTTACAATTTCGGCAGGGGCTGGGGATGTGTAGTTGTGGAAATGAGAGGAAAGGGATGGTAGGGGGAAAAAGGAGAGGGCAACAATGCTTTATAAGAAATGTATTCATTACCTTTCTCATGTAATTGTAACTCCTCTATACAGTATTTTAAAAAGTAAGGAAAAGCTGTTCATCATGCTCTGTAGCAGGTTAAGCACTGGTTTGGAAGGACAGAATCATTTCAGGCTCTAAGCACATAACCCAGGGCAATGAAGTCTATAGCCTGGAAGGGACTCCTGAAATACACTGTGTATGGTCTTCCTTCCCTTGGAACCACAATTTAACAGGAAGAGGCAAATGTGTGTACCTCAAACTTGGGTATGCACAGTTACAATCACATACCCACAAAACCTCACCCGGGAATTGTTTCCCAGATACAAGGAAGAAGGCCCACTTGCTGCAAAATTGCGGTATTTGGGATAACAGTACCTGGGACTACTGGGAGGAACCAGCAAGATGGCAGTCCACAAAGTGGAGAACAGGTAACTTTGCTCCACCTTGGAACAGTCTGCAAGACCTGGCCTTCCTTCTCCTGGGTCCAATGTAGCACCTGTCTGGCCACTCTGGCACAACCTTCATGCATTCCAGTAAACATATGTATACATGCACACAATCCCTCACCAGCAATTTGTTCCCTCAATGGTACAGTGGAAGGGCACCCACTTATGTCATACAGCTGCAATGCCTCTGGAAGTTGCTTCATAAGAACCGGTGACTACTGAGGGCATGACCAAGAGGGGATGGGGGTGAACTCTATCTTCCTTCTATAGAGGAGGTTCTTCCCCTCACCAACGAATCTTCCTACACTGAGAGAGGAGGGGCCGAGTTGAGAGTAAGGTTCAGACCATGAGGGGTGGAGAGGATATTGGGGTGAGTGGGGCCCCGTATCCTTGAAACTGGGTCTTCTAGGATTGTCTTTGGCAGCTGAGTCCCAACATCCCTAACCCAACAAAGGTTTGTGGGGCACTGGAGGATCAGGGAACAGGGCAGGGTTGGCCCATGTGTTGAGGGGCAGGGGGTGGGGGAGCCGGGTGGTGGTGGAAGGAGGAGCCTGGGAAGGGATTTTGGGACCCAGGAAGAGGGGATGGCACACTTCAGTTGAAACCGCTTGAGATGGGAGGCTCCCATAGGGGAGCAGAGAAGAAAATGGAAAATAGAGGGGTTTAGGGAGGGGGGCTCTCACCTAAAATCGGGTTCATCATGATATAGTGCTTGCAGCTGGGCCCACACTGTGTAGAAAGTTGGAGGTCCACACAGTGAAGCCAAAGATCCCTCAGGAAGGCACAGCACTGGTTGAGGAGATGGAGGCGAGGACTGCATCTCCAGTCCCACAACCACAAGTGAAGTCAGGTAAACCAGAGAGCCCTGGGGCTGTCCAGGCTTAGCCACGCAGGGAGGAGAAGACTCTGACCTGAGCTTTCCTTCTCTGCAGCACCCATAGCTCATGTTTGGAACATTCTGGCACCTGGCATTATGTAGTAAGTGCTGGGCATATGCACATTACCCTTCCCACTCCTGTGTTCCCACCGGAGGTTTGGGCAGGCAGTACGGGGACATCACAGGGGCCATAAAGGTTAGGGCTAGAAGGGTTGGGGCCGTAAAGGTGGGGGTGGAGCTAAACGTTGTGGCTGGGAGAGAGGAGGGTCAGGAGAATGAGTGGGTTCTTGAGGGGTGTCTGACCTCAAGAAGGTGACTGATTCAAAACGGGGTAGTAGGGGACATAGCCTATAGTAGGCACAGCTTACCAGGGTGGTAGGCTGGGGAAACATGGGGTGGCGATGGGCCAGTGGATGGGGGCAGTGATGGTATGATGGGAAAGTGAGGTAATGGACAAGGAACCTAGCAGAGTGGAGGAGTGGATAGGGGAGCAAGAAGAGGGGTTGGGTCCACTCAACTGGAAACAGTGCTGTCCAGTATGGCTCTCTCCAAGTGCTGTGTGCTATGCTCATCTGTGCTCTGTCGGGTGTAAGCCCAGCTTGTTAGAGTCCCCATGCCCCACTATCTAGACTAAAGGAAAGAAACTCCATCTAACTATTCGCCTGGCAGGGGCAAAACTCTCTGGTGCCCTGGGAAGAGGTTTATAGCGAAGACCAGTTGATAGAATGGGACACATCTGGGGTAACAGATTCATATCACCCATACCCATGAGGCATAGTTAATGTATAAAATGCACTCAAGCAATAGATCCTTCTTTTTCCTTTTCCTTTCTGTTTTTTTCCCTTTCTTTTCTTTACCTCTTTGTTTTTCCAATACTGGGACTTGAACACAGCTTCTAGGGCCTACAAAAATTCCCTGCCCAAGGGCCTATTATTCTTCACCTCCTAGTTCTCCATTTTCCTGGTCCCTGTCAGCCCAGGTGCAGGTACCATGGCCAGATGCCACCTTGCAAGGTAAGTAGGTCTCCACCAGCCTTCTCCCTGTAGGAAACAAAAGGAGGATTAAGGGTTTTGTTCTTTTGTATGTGCATTCACATTAATATTTCCTTCCATCATTGGACAATTCTAAGGACTTAATGTCTTACTGAACTTCAGTTATAAATCATTTGAAAATGGAGGCATGGAGCAGGAAAGGTGAAAAAAAAAACTCAAACAACAAAACAAAAGACAAATCAAACAACCATTGGATATATACAAAAATGACTGAATGAAGGCAACTAAGACTCAACCTAACAATGTATTACCAAATCTCTTATGATTGAAGGGTGAGAGCTCCATGGAGGAAGATGTCAGTCAAAGCAGCCAAGCTTTATGTTTAAGGATTCTATCATTAGCATTTAATCATTTGCTCATTCATCCAGGAAGGGGAGATCAATTATGGAAAGCTGCCATAATAAAAAATAAGGCTCCTCTGCCCAGCAGCAGTTATCTTTAATTCACTTCCAAGCCATATACATCATAACCATATCCAAAGAATGCAAGGAAGGGAGATAAAGAATCTGCGTTCTGACATATTAGCTGGCACCAACACACTGTTCAGTTTGAACTGTTCATCCTCTGTGGTATTACTTTCTTCCTGTTTTTGGATGTGATCTGTGTGCACATATGGACTATGTACATATATCTGTATACACATTCTGACTGAATATATATGTCCATAAACTGAGGTGTTATCTTGCAAAGGTTCATTTTAACTTGTAGAGCAGCAGGGTTTCAATGTAATTTCTCCTGTGTCCCATGTGCATCTCTCCAAGTTCTACTCAAGATAATGTCATTCACTGTTTTACTTATATGGCTGCTGCCATTACCAGGGTTCCTTCTCCCCATTTTCCCTCCCTCATCCTTCAATACCCTGCAGTAAACCATAGTATTTATGGTTTTGTTTCTTCAGTTTTGATTACCAGAGATTTGATTGGTCCAGGTATAACACACTTGGTAGCTATGGCAGGTGCCAGGGGTGGCCTTTCTTCTTCTTTTCCTAACACATACCAGGAGAGTTGGTCCGTGTTTCAGGAGTTTTACTTCAATTACTTTCCACTTTCTGGACTTTAACCTGATTTTGCATCTCCTTTTGTATTAATGAGGATTGAACCCAGGATGTTTCATTAGCTAGTCAAAAACTCTCAATGAACTATAAACCAGCCCTTGAACATCTTTTTAAATTCTCCCTACATCTGAGTGTAGGATAGAAAAAATGGTTTATTCCAGTGTATTGGAATGTTTCAAATTTTTATGTTTTGAGGAATCTAGTTAGATACAGTCATAGTCTAGAAACAGATATGTTGGTAGAAACTGATAAGACAGGCTTTCCCTCACTATATAGTTGTTGAGGGGAAGGGCTTGCCCTACAGTAAAACTTAGTGGTGATGCCTTCAACATCAACTCATCGGGGAAATGAGTTCAACCCAAGTGAGTTGCTGTGGTCTGAAGCTACCCCCAGTTTTCCCCTTTTCCACCTTGCATACTACATTCCATACTAGCAATATCTACCATGCTCAGTCTTACTGCTTAGATTTGTTGAAAGGTTGTGAGTGAATGTATGTGTCATCCTAGACAACTTAACATTGAGTGATGTGAAGAACTTCACCACAAAAGAGATCAATTCAGTTGCATTGATGATTTAAGATAAATTTTCATATGTTGACCACAAAGCCTCCTCTTTTATGCCAAACACTTTAACTTGAGCCAAAATGAAGCTATGGCAATAATGATCTTATAATAAATCCAAAGACAAAGTTCTTTTGCTTAAGGCAGAAGGAAGTATGCCAGCCAATATATTCCCAGAATTTTTACCTGTGTTTTGACCATATAAAAAATTAAATTTTGGTCATGAGGATTGAACTCTGGGCCTGGGCGCTGTCTCTCAGTGATTCAGCCCAAGGCTAGTGCTCTACAGCTTGAGCCACAGCTCCACTTCCAACTTTCAGATGATAAGAGTCTCACTGACTTTTCAGCATGGGCTGTATTTGCACCACAATCTCATATCTCAGCCTCATGTGTAGCTAGGAGTACAGGTGTGAGCCACCGAAACTTGGCAACCATGTAAAATTTTAACCATAATTGAAAATGCTATGTATATCTTTTTAAAAAATGTATTTCTTAAAAATGGAAATATTTTTAAATTCTCATGCACACTTCCCATTAGGCAGTTCAGATGATGTTAATTTGAATTGTCAGAGTTATGTGTGTATATGTGTGACGGTCTTTGAGGTTGAAGTTTGGCCCTGGGTGCTCTCCTCTCTCCCCAACCCCCTTTTGTTTTTGCTTGCTCAAGTTTAGCACCTTCCCACTTGAGCCACATCTTCCAGCTTTTTGTTTTTCAGTTGGAGATAAGAGTCTCTCTTTTTCCTGTCTGAGCTGGTTTTCAACGATGGTCCTCAGATCTCAGCCTCCAGAGTAATCCACTTATATTTGAATCAGGAGATCTACTGAGTGTTTCCTTGTCCTTTTTTGTCAAAATGCACCCCCCAGCCTCAAAGGTAAAAGAACAAGTTAAAAGTTTTTATGATATTCCCAACATAAAGAAGATAGTTGATATACTTAATTTCAGTACTAAGATACAAAATTTGGAGTTTTGTAAGACTGAATGTCTTTAGTGTCATTTTGGGAAAAGTGAATCAAACATTCAGAGCATTCCGAAATAAAGAGAATAAAGTAGACCTGTTTTATGAGGAGTATTAATGAGAAGAACAATGTTTTTGTGTCATTAACTTAGCCTAATTGAAACTTTTTCAAAGCACAGATTCTCAGGTATATTTTCTGTGTAGTATTCACTGAATTCTAAAATTATTTGTTTTCCTCAGCATTCTCAGTTTGTCTTCATCACCTATCTAATTTGAAACATACACCTAGGTACCAGGGGTCTTCTGTACTTATTTTACATTTTAGGAAAGTAATTTTAAGTTTTTAAAAATCAGAAAAGCTAATAATGATAATCATTTTCTGATGTCCTTCACATTTCTCCACATTTCATTATATTGGTTTAATATACTATTAGTATATTTATTGGCTATCAAGTTTGATTGTGGTTTTGAATTTTGTGCTGGTGTTGGGGCTTGAAATCAGTGCGTTGGTCTGTTACTAATGCCAGCATTGAAGGCTCATTCCTGTAATTTTGGCCATTCAGGAGGTTGAGATCTGTGGATCAAGGTTCAAAGCCAGGAAAGATCATGATGCTGTTGTGTTCAATTCATGACTAAAAAGCCCAAAGTGGAGTGTGGTTCAAGTGGTAGAGCACCAAGCTTGAGCAAAGAAGCTGAAGTGCAGTTATGTGTAGTTCCTGCCAAGGGTTTTTCTCTCTTATTATGATGAGTTCCTTTTCTTTCCAGGTAAACCTGAACATTGCATGGCTTTCTGTGTGTACCCACATGTGAATAAGGCTTTTGTAAAATGTCAGCCATTGCAAACTTTATTTTTCTCTTCTCACCATTAGTGAGTTTGTTGGCAGCCAGCATTGTTCTAAGAAAAATGGAATTTTCTAGAAATTGTTATGGGATGTTTATATATGTAGGTCAGAATTTATAGTTCTTTTGGTCTAATGAATTGAGCAACATCTATGTGAATTATAGATAACCTTTTGTGAACTTTTTTCTATGGTATAGATGAATTTTGGATATGATATCTTTATGGAAGTCCAAAGATATCTTTAAGTAATTTGTCCAAATGAAACAGGAATAGAAAACACTTTAATTTTTTTTTAGTTTTAATCAGAGTCTTGTATTGATTTGGAATATAGGAATTTTAAGTGATGCAATCAACTAATTTCATTTGTAGGAAACGTGACAGATAGGAATGTAACTGAAGATATATCATAACTTTTCCCTTTTAATGAGTTAAAATGTTTAAGTTTAATTTCAACTAAGATACAAATCCAGTTTCTGCAATTAAGTAGATTAAATTAGTAGAAAAGGTACTTTGTTTGCAGTAACAGTTACTATATGATATATAGAAAAGTGTGTGGCCAACAGATTTGTGTAGTTTTGTAGTTAGATATCTTGATGTTTGAGTTATAAAATATAATAAATTACTTCACACAAGGAAAAAATTGAGAGATGTCAGAGTTTTACACAGAGCACAGAAAATACCAGGTGGTCTTCAACAAATGTTTTCATTTTTCTATTCTTTTTTGTGTTTTTTTTGTGTGTGTGTATGTGTAAGTGCTGGTATTGGAGTTTCAATTTAGGGTCTTGTGCTTTACTTATCTTTTCCCTTAAGGCTGTTTCCCTACTTCTTAAGCCATACTACCATTTCCAGGTTTTTGTTATTTGTTGGCAATATGAATATCACAGATATTGCTGCTTGAGTTCCCTTTGAATCTGGATCCTCAGATCTCAGTCTCCTATGTAGCTGGGATTACAGGTATGAGGCACCAGCACTCTGAGAGATCCATTTATTTTGTCATGATCTGTGGCAAATTACCACAAATTTATTTGTTCGTCCATCAAATACCAACTATTTTAGGTTAGAAGTTTGGGCTGGTAGTTTGGGTGTGGTTTGTCTATAGCAGCTGCTCAGTTTCTAGCAGGGGGCCAAAAAGCTATAGTCTCTCATGGAATGTGGGGATCTCTTCCAAGATTAAAGGATGCCTGGCTGGGTTTAGGTCCTGTGGTTGTGAGACTGTGGTTTCTGCTTTCTAGTCACCTATCGTACAGCCACTGTTGTCAGCTCCTAGGTACCCCTATACTTTCTTGACAAACATATTCTCCTTACCGTTTGATTCATTCTGTTGACGTCACTGACCTCTAGAAAATCCTTAATTTGCACTCACACCTTGGAAACAACTCATATCCAACTCTTGTGGGAACTAATTACATTTGTAGAATCTCTTTAATTTTGTTATCTACTAGAGTATATTGTAGGTTTAGATCCTGCCCAGACTGGAAGATAAAAGACTTCCCAAGGGTCTGAGTTGTTGTGTATCACCTCATACACATGAAAAGCTATTTATTAGATGGGAACTGGTGGCTCATTCCTGTAATCCTTGCTACTCAGTAGGATGAGATCTGAGGCTGTCAGTTCAAAGCCAATCCTGCCAGGAAAGGTTGAGAGACTATTATCCCCAATAAACTCAGAAAACTGGAAGTGGCACTGTGGCTCAAGTGTTAGAGGACTAGCCTTGAGCTGAAGAGCTGAAGGACAGTGCCCAAGTCCAGAATTCAAGTCTACACCTGAAAAAAATGGACAAAGCTGTTTATTATTCTATGTGTCCTCAATTTCAGACACTGATAATGTTGAGTTATTGTTTGATTTTAGCCAATGAGGTTTGAAATTTAAGAAAATGAAAGATAATTCCTTGTGTCGAGTGGAAAATAATTCGGCAGTTATAGGATATGAAAATAGGAGTAAAACTGAGGATATATTCAAGAGCAGTGGCAGTGGCTTCAGAGATGGGACAGAGGTAAACACGTTAGAAACAATGAGGGGGCAACTGTGCTTGATGAGAAATGTACTCGTTACATTGTCCATGTAATTGTAACTCCTTTGTACAGTATTCTTAAAATAGAAAATAAATACACAAGTAAAAAGACATATTTTAGAAAGAGAACATGTGGCTGGGAATGTGGTTCAGTGGTACAGTGCTTGCCTAGCATGCATGAAGCCATGGGTTCAATTACTCAGTACCACATAAACAGAAACAGCCAGAAGTGACGCTATGCATAGGGTGCTAGTCTTGTGCAAAGAAGCAGCTCAGTGACAGTGGCCAGGACCAGAGTTCATTCCCCAAGACTGCCAAAAAGTAAAAAAAGAGAACATGTTAACAATGGATAAGGGAGGGATACAGAGACCATATTCCGCTCTGAATTTTTCCTCTATTTCAAAATCAAGACATCATTCCAGAGAGAAAAATGGGGTATAAAGCTGGTCCAGAAAGAACATATCTTATGAAGAAATACAAGATGTTTTACTGCAACTGTCCTGTAGAGATAACCCATTAGACATAATGGTGACTTGTAATAGCACAAGAGTTCGTTGTAATATCACAAGTGCTATCTGGAGATTTTGTACGGGTGCTTGTCCTGAGCCTTAAAAAGAGTCTAGGTGCTATTTCTATATTTTTCCTCAATAATATTACTCTATTACTTAAGCCACATCTAGACTTTTGACTTTTTTGGTGATTAAATGGAGATAAGAGTGTCATGGACTTTTCCTGGCTCACCTGGATTAACAATGTTATCCCAAAATCTCAGCATTCTGAAGAGCTAGGTTTACAGCTGAAAGCTACGAGCACGCAGAGAAGCATTTCTTTTTTAGTGAAAGGAATTAATAATACAGATTCTTCATGAAGATTCACCCTCAGTACTAAGTAAATCACCAAGAACAATTCTCGTGAATACACACACACACACACACACACACACACACACACACACGCACACACACACACACACACACACACACACACACACACACACACACAGAAATACATAAGCATCTCAGTGGGTCTGTATCTCTTTCCCCAAAAGAACAGCATATTCTAATGGGCAAACTGTGGTGTCACAGGCCTGTAATCCCAGATATTGGGAGGTAGAGATATAGGAGGATGGGATAATGAGGGTGGCTTGAGTGAAGTTAGCAAAAGACCCTATATAAAAAGTAAACTGAAAAAGAAAAAAAAGTGTTGGGGGTATGCAGGCTCAACTGGTACCATATCTGCCTAGTAATTGTAAGGCCCTCAGTTTAATCCTCAATACCATGAAAAAGATAAAAAGAATAGCATCTCATCCATTTGGTCATGGTTTAACAAAATCATTGAAGCTGTACACTTCATAAGGAATAAAAGGTCTATTTCAATCACAATAGTAGTGGCTGGAAAGTCTAAATAGCATGGTAGCACATGAGACAAGGCTCCCTAGGTGCATCATATCACAGAGGATATCAGCATCATGGCATGTGCTAGAATGACAGAGAATAAGGGGCATAAGTTGCCTTCAAAAACTGTTAATAGTGATAATATTAGTCGCTTGAGAGTTGATTAGATGGCATTAATCCCTTTATGACTGAAACCTCTCTTAGAGGTTCCCCCTTGTGACACTGGTACATTGAGAAGTTAAGCTTCAGTGTGAGCTTTGATGGTGACAGACCATCACCACGCTTCTGACAGAGGCAGGTGAGACCATTGAAAGCTGAGGACATTCATACAATCAGGCACCTGGGACAACTGCTTTGATCTCATGGATTCTGATATTTGCTGTATTTGGGCCCATCTCAAAGCCAGGATTAATTGAGTCCATGTCTATTCCATGTGCCAGATGACTGTGATATAAACTGCTAGACAATAGGGAGAACAAGGATGGACATGGGCACAAAAATGGAGGTTTGGCATTCTTCATGACAATTAACATTAATAGATTTACGTATGTAAGTCATTAGAAAGCTCTATGTCATTACACAATACTTACATAGAGCCATGTAATAACTACTATATGACCCGAAATGATACCTTATTGAGCAGCTGGTTTACACAAAATAGACACATTCCTATGAACACAAAGAATGGAAAAAAAACAAGTTCTGACATACAAAATTAATTGTCGTTCTCAGAGTCAAAGCAGACACCTTAAAAACTTTACTGGAAGGAATAGGAGAAACGCTAGGTCTCCTTGGCACAAGCCAAAAATTTCTTAATAGAGACCCAGAAACACAACAAATCAAAGAAAGTTTGCACAAATAGGATTGCATGAAACTGCAGAGCTTCTGCATGGCATAGGACATAGCTAACAAAATCAATAGAAAGCCCACGGATTAGGAGAAGATCTTCACTAGCCATACCAAAGACGAGAGCCTCATATCTAAAATATGCTTAGAACACAAAAAATTAAATCCCGAACAACAAATCCTCAAAGAAACAACTGCCTGATGAAATAAGTGGGCTAAAGATTTAAAGAGAAACTTCTCTGAAGAGGAAATAACAATGGCCAATAGACACATGAAGAAAAGCTCAACTTCTCTATCAAAAAAAAAAAAAGAATTGCGAATCAAAACAACATTGAGATTCACCTTACCCCTGTTAGAATGGCTATCAATTAGAAATCTAATAACAACAGATGCTGGAGGGGATGTGGCCAAAAGGGAACCCTATTGCATTGTTTGTGGGAGTGTAAACTTGTTCAACCATTTTCAAAAGCAATATGGAGATTCCTCAAAAGACTCCACATAGAGCTCCCCTATGATCCAGCAATCCCAATTTCAGACATTGACACAAATGATCACAAACAAGGCCATACTAGAGCTATCAGCACAAGTATGTTTATTGCAGCATTATTTACCACAGCTAAGATATGAAACCAACCCAGATGCCCCTCAGTAAATGAATGGATCAAGAAAATATGTGTGTATATATATATATATATATATATATATATATATACATATATATATATATATATCTTTGTATATATATAGCTTTATATATATATATATATAGCTTTATATATATATATATATATATATAATATATATATATATGAATTCTATGTCTCCATCAGAAAGAATGACATCTCCTAATTTGTTAGGAAATGGAAAGACTTAGATAAAAATTATATTAAGACAAGTAAGGCATGCCCAAAGAAACATAGATCCCATGGTTTCCCTTATTTGCAATAACTAGTATATGCCTAGGACAAGCACCGATAAGATGAAGTTAAGTGAAATGAACCCCAAGATAGGGACACAGGTGGATTTTCCTTTCTTGCTGTTGTTTCTAACTTATTTATAATGTACCATGTGATTTTTGGTTGCTTTGTATGTTCCTCCCCCATGGTATAACCCCTGATTTCACTGTATTTGATTCTGGTGCCCTGCATCTTGTATATACAGTTCTCTAATTGGGGGAAGGTAAGGGAAAACAGAAAATGTTCAAATAAATAGGCATACAGGTTGACCCATTGTAAAAATGCGATGTACAACACAGTACATTGAAAACGAACTTTACAACTTCAGAGGTGGGTGGAGTAGTTGTGGACTTGGGAGGAAAGGGATGGTAGGGGAAAAACAAAGGAGGAAGCAAAAATGCTTGATAGGAAATGCACTCCTTACCTTGCTTATTTAACTGTAACTCCTCTGTACAGTATTTTTACAATAAAAGACATAAAAAATTAATTTAATGTTTGGTTATGGGCCGGTATTAGGACTTGAACTTATGAGCGTTCCACGTACTTTCACACTTCTAACTGGGATCTATATCTGTCTTTAATTTTTATTAATCATTTTTTCAAGGATATATCCAATAACACTGTCCCCTAATTTTTGTATAAAATAAATTTTGGAAATTTTACACTGAGATAAACTTATTATGTTACAGTCATCATTCTACTGTCTTCAAGTTTCTAGTATTTCTTGGAAGTTAAAGACAAGCTCTCTGCTGCATTGATTAAGACAACTTTTGCCTGGTCCCAGTCTATAATCCTAACTGCTAAGGAGGCTCAGATGAGGAGAATGTTGGCTTGAAGCAAAAGCAGAGAATTCCATGAAACTCATCTCCAAAATGATCCATATTTATGCATATAATTATATATAATATATTTAATATGTAATATATTTGTGAGATATATACATACTGTATATCTGCAGGAGATGGGCAACTGAAACAATAGCAGGCACTGATTTAATTTCACTGCGGTCATTCTACTTTGACATTTTTTATTAAAAAATAGATGACCATGATTTCATTTAATGTCCTGTCTAATATCATTTTGTTCATATCAGGCAGGCTGTACCTCATGTCACACATGAATGCAAGAATAATAGGGGTTAGCTCATTACGTGATGGCTCATTAGGACATAGTATATATTCCTCAACTTAGTTGATCCAATCTCCATTTTTTGTTCTATATTGTGCCTTTGCCTTGGGTCTGCAGTTTACAGTTTCAAGATGATATTTTGTTCTTTTGGATACAGGTGAATGGAGAAATGTATGTGACCTCCAAGACAATTACTTGTATCTGGCTAAAATTGATATATTCAAATGGAAAATTTGCCATCCCTATAGAATACAAATAAGACTCCAAGCCTGCTTTGCAGCCATTGTAATTTTCATGCAGGAATATTTTATACAGACAAAATTATTGTACCAAATATGTCCTTCAGCAACTACCCTTGGGAAATCCTTATGCTCATGCCAAAGTCATTAACCTTCACATTGCCTTTGCCATCCAACATGGTCTTATTAGGTTTAATGTCTCAGTGTTCATTTCTATATTCGTTAAAGCAATGTGCAATCCTCACAATATGACTGAACAATTTTCTGACTTCATTCTTGAATAGGTGGCATGATTTTCACATTTATCTCAGGAGGTCTCTGGATGGCCAGTTCCACTGCTAGGCATTGGTGCTCTTCCTTCTCCCTCACCTGGAATGACCTGATCATGTGTGTTTGATGGAAAATCTTAATAATGCCCATCTCATTTAAAATTTTTTTGTGGGTCCTGGGGTTTGAACTTTGGGCCTGGGCACTATCGCTGAGCTATTCAGCTTAAGGTTAGTGCTCTATCACTTGAGCCACAGCATCACTTCTGGCTTTCTTTGTTTATGTGGCACTGAGGAATTGAACTCAGGTCCTCATGCATGTGAGGGAAACATCTAACACTGAGACACCTTCCCAGCCTGTCCATCTCATTTTGGTCTGACAATTGTTTAACTCTCCATTCAGGATCATTTTCCCTACCACCTTATTGTCTATGAGGTGATGCTAAGCCAATGTTACATATCCATAGCTACCATATTCAATTAACTCCTCCTTCACACTGTATTGTTCAGGGAAAATCTCCTCCTTCCATAGCCAATGATCTCCTTCATACTGTCTTGTTCAGTGAAAATCTCCTTCTCTGAAGAGCCTGAGGATAATTCACTGTGTTCTCCCATCTTTCTGCTAGGATGTCAAGGAGTAAATCTACCTAAACTTGGCGAAGAAAATAAAAACTCCAGAGCAATAAACAAAAGGAAATACCCAAACCCACATTAAACAAAGCTAACCTCCACAAAAATAAACCCACTCAAAATTGTCAATGTAGCACTGAATCCAGCAGGTCACCAGAAATTCCCAGCATTATAATGGACTGCAGAGACCACTCACAATGGCTGTATTGGACCAATCACAGCTTGGCATGAACCCACTGGCTCTTTTGGTCTTGAACCTGTAGGACTGTTGCCAAAGTTTCCACAGGGATGGGAGGTGCAAAGAATGATGCCACTGCTGCTGCCATGGCAGTGTTGCAGGAACTTCAAGTGCATCAGAAAGTGCCTTCTGTTCTTGATGTCTTCCTGGTCCTAGTGTTTGCTCCCAAATATTTTGTCCTCGAGTATTATGGATATCCTCATGTCTGTTTCTGCTAGACCCCTGGCCATGTGCAGGAGCCAAACATACACCAACAAGTGGCTTCCATTCACCATTTGTTTAGGTCTTGGAACATGCTCCAACAATCTAAAAACAAAGTGGATTCCTATGTATTTCTAGGTGTAGGGGGTACATGACTAAGTGTCCAATTGGAAACTTTCACTAAAGTGGATCAGATTTTTTTTAACTTGACAATAAAGAGAAAATTCACAGAAGTAATTAAGGCATACGAGGTGTCCTTATTTGTTGAATTATATCCCTTGCACAAGTGCTTAAAATAAGATTAAATCCCTATTTGGTATGGAGTTTATTTATTGTTGGCACCATAAAATAGATCATTTCTGGTCTTTAAAAAGTTGTAATATCCGTATGCACTTTGGTGTCTTCTAAATGGAATCCAAGATGAGTCCCATAGCTCTTGAGTAGAACTAAAACAATATCACACTCAGCAATAACATGTGGTTGAAAGGAGGCAGATAGTGACACCCTACTGCAAAGTGACTATTGCCAGGAAGAATCCACTGTAGAAATACTTGTTTTCCTTTTCAATATTTACTAATAAAACACATCCTTGTATTAATTGCAATACATTACTACTTTAATACAAATTAGGCATGTTCTCTATTCAAATCAGTGAATTTTTACAACTATTTAATTATGTAATGCTGAGCCCCCTTATAAAGTCAGTAAGTTGGCACTTTTGTCATTTACATTAAAATGCAAAGAAACTATGTCCAAGAAAGTTTTATACTTAGATGAGTCATGCAAGTGGCTGTTTTCTCACTTGAATTTAAATCCAGTAGGATACTTTATGGCATCCGTAATCTGAAAAGCTGCTCTAACTTTCGGGTTTAAAGACCTCATCAATTTACTCAATATATTCAATGTCTTTTTCTTTAAATCTAGAATGACTGATGTCAAAAGAATAGTGGTATCACTTCAGAATCATCTAATACTGTAGCAAAATGCCCTATTCCATACATCTCCATGAAGCAGCTTATTAACAACTACAGGAGTGAGAGAAAAGAGAGCATCATTCCCATGATAGTTTCTTATTATAGAGTTTACATCAGAAGCCTTGAAATCCATAATACAGTGCGTTGGTATGTTCAAAGTGAAGAACAAGGGCTGCAGGAAGGGAATTATGTGGTAGAACCCCTCTCTAGAAAATTGGAGGTCCTCAGCTTGAACTCTCCTACTACCAAATCCATCAGTCTTCCTTTAGAGAAAGAGGTATAGCTGTGTATTTCAATTCCATTGTGATGCTATAACAAAATTCCTTAAGACCAGGTCCCAATAGCTTAGAGAAAGCTAGTTGTACTCAACAAAAATTCTGAAAGACAAGATCTAGAACCCAGAAAATTCAATGTACTGAGAGGTCAGCTTCAACAGGGCTTTAATGTGTTCCTTGTTGCTGCATACTCACATGGTGGAAAGGTTAGAATCTTATTTAAAAGAAAACAACACACCTGACAGACTTTTTCTCACCATCCAGATGAAGTAGTTTCAAATCAATATTATTTCTCTGTCATGTCCCTCCTGCTTTTGTTTTTATGTTTTTTTGGGGGGAGGGGAAGGGGTCCGGTCGTGGGGCCTGAACTCCGCTCCTGGGCACTGTCCCTCAGCACTTCAACTCAAGGCTAATACTCTACCACTTGAGCCACAGCACCACTTCCGGCTTTTTTCTTTTTGCTTATGTGATGCTGAGGAATCGAACCCAGGCCCTCAAGCATGCAAGGCAAGCACTCTACCACTGAGCCACCTCCCCAGCCCTGCTCCTGCTCTTGTTTTTAGCTGACTGGCCTTGAACCACCGAAGAATGGATGTTTGGATTTCAAGTATATATATACCACTAAAATCATCTGGTGCTACTTCTTTTTTGGAAGTAAACCACTTACTTGTCCCAAACCATGTGCTTTATTGTCCTTCTTGTATAATTTTTTTTAATTTTTGGTCTGTTATGCATTTTGCAGCTTATTTAACAAGAACCCTTCACAGATAGTAGGCAAATACTCCACCACTGAGTTACAAATTCCTTTCATCGTATTATTATTTTTTTATTTTTAAATAACCTTTTTATTGTTAAAATACTGTACAGACGGGTTACAGCACCAAGAGCAAGGTAATGAGTACATTTCTTATCAAGCATTGTTGCTCCTCCTTTGTTTTTTCCCTACCATCCTTTCCATCCCATCTCCACAACTCCACTCCCCCCAAACCTAAACTGTAAAGTTTGTTTGACATGTACGAGATTTTTTATTTCTGTATTGGTTGACTTCATGTTAAACTAACTTACTGAAAACATGTAAATATGTAAACCTGTAAACATGTTTGTATTTTTATATAGACTACCATGCCATCACAAATTACAGTGTTTTCCTTCAATTGCAATCTCCACCTCCTCCTCCTCTTCCTCCTCCTCTTCCTCCTCCTCTTCCTCCTCCTCTTCCTCCTTTTCCTCCTCCTCTTCCTCCTTCTCCTCCTCCTCCTCCTCTTCCTCCTCCTCCTCCTCCTCCTCCTCCTCCTCCTCCTCCTCCTCTTCCTTCTTCTTCTTCTTCTTCTTCTTCTTCTTCTTCTTCTTCTTCTTCTTCTTCTTCTTCTTCTTCTTCTTCTTCTTCTTCTTCTTCTTCTTCTTCTTCTTCTTCTTCTTCTTCGTCTTCTTCTTCTTTCTTCTTTTCAGTTAACACATCAAATGTATTGTCGAATGTCATCATTGATAACAAATCCCTCTCAGAAATACCTCACCTATTTTTTTAAAAGAATATCGTAGCTGCTTGAAAGATATTCTACATAAGCTAAAGCTATTTGCTTGTGTCAGAGTTTTCAGTAATATTAAAAATATTATTCAGTAATATAAAAAATATTATTAAATGCTTCTGTATCAGCATCTATTGAGATTATATGGTATTTCTTCTTTATTCAGTGTGATAAATTGCATTAGATTTTCTAAATTGTAACTACATAAGTGGGTTTGAGGTTTGGTGGTAGAATGACTTGATTACCATGTGTGAAGCCTATGTGAAATCTTCATGAAAACACACACACACACACAGGAAAAATGGAAAAACAATAAATGTAAACTGTCCTTCATTTCTGATACATATTCTGTTTTGTTTAGGATTTTTGCCTTTCTCTTCATAAGTAAAATTACTATAAATACATTAACATTTTGTCATGGGACTTATGAAGTTAATTAGGAAGAGTTTATTCTTTGTTAAAACTTTCTGGAGCAGTCAAATGGATAAATTGGGTGAGGTGGCATATACCAATTATTCCAGGTAAGCATGGCCTATCCCCACAAAAGAAAGAAAGGAAGGAAGGAAGGAAAGAAGGGAGGGAGGGAAGGAGGAACAAAGACTCTTAACCAAACAAACTGAAAATCACCATTTAAATAAAAAGGCTTGGGGCATTACTTAAATAGTAAAGGACTTGTATACAATGGGCAAATTTCCAGGTTTGACACCTAACAATACGTAAAAAACAAAAAAAAAAAAAAGAAGGTATTTTCTTTGACAAAATTGGCCAGGAAATATTTGGTTAGAGTTCTTTTTTTCCCTTTAATTTTTTTTCTTTTTCTTATTTCAGAGACATAGTTTTTTTTTTTTTTTTTTACATAATCTATATAACAACTTTCAATCCTCCCAATTTAGCTCCTAAAAGTTGAGATTACAAGCATATGTTTTCACACTTGGCCTTGTTAGCATCTTTTTTTTACAATAAATTGTGTTGGCATAAGTATAGTTCTCTCATTCCCCTAGTGTTAATGCAATGTAACAGTACTATACGTTTGTAAAATAAAAAAGCAACATTGGTCTATTGGTACTAATTAAATTACAACCTTTACTTCATTTTGCCAATTTTGTACTACTTTCCTTTCCTTTTCTAGTATCTACTACTGTTGCTTTTTTCTTCTGCCTTTCTCCTTTTTTTATGTTATCTACTCAGCTGTTTCACCAATGAGGAAAATTAAAAGTAGGTTAAAATCACCATTTGCCAGGTACCAATATCTCATGATTGTAATCATAGGTATTCAGGAACCTGAGATCTGAGGATCACAGTTCAAAGCCAGCATGAGCAAGAAAGGGGGAAACTCGTGAAAAAAACAGCATTTAAAAAAAAACTGAAGAGCTGGAAGATGGCTTAGTAGGTAATGTGCTTGCCTAGCTTCATGCATGAAAGCCTGAGTTTGATTCCTCAGTGCCAATTAAACAGAAAAACCTGGAAGTAGAGCTGTGGCTTAAGTGGTATAGTGATCACTAGCTTTGAGCAAAAGACCATCAGGGGCAGTGTCCAATCCCTGAGCTTAAGCCCCTGGACTTGCAAAACAAACAAAAATATAGTTCCCCAATTGTTTTGTATGTAGTGTTCCAACTCCATGGTGAACATTATCCTTACAGCAAAATCAATACAACACCACAATTTACAGTGCTCAGCATACCCATGTGATTACTAGCCATCATATTGTACACCAGATGTAAAGAGTTAAGGAGGAAATATAAAGAAAGAAAGTCACTAGGAAAACCTATCTTGAGACTATACAAGAATAATATAGGTTCTAGACTATGCTTTGACCAGATGTGTGGCTTAAAGAATCAGAAAAAATGTTAGATTTTGACCTTTCTACCTGTAAAACTGGGGCAACAATACTTGCCCATGACTAGGATTGAACTCTAGGAAGTATTGTTCCAAAAGTATAAGCCTTGCTAATCTTGGCTCCCACTGAACAGGAATACAGAGTTCACCCTCAATAATGCCTGGACTCAAAGATAGAATTCACAAATGGGATTGGGTCAAACTACGAAGTTTCTGCATGACAAAGGACATCATTAGCAAGCTAAAGAGGTCCTATGGAAGCAGAGATTTTTGCCATGTCTACATTAGAATATACAAAGAGCTCAATGAATTACACTAGCAAAGAATTAACTATCCAATTAACAAATGGGAAAATAAACTAAGTAGAGACTTCCCAGAAGAAACAAAAATAGCCAGTAGTCACATAAAAAATGTGCTACATCTCTGGCAATAAAGTAAATGCAAACCAAAACACTTGAGACACGCTGGGGCTGTGGCTCTGTGATAGAGTGCTTGCTTTGCAAGCATGAGGCCCGGGTTTGATTCCTCAGCACCACATAAGCAGAAAGGCTGGAAGTGGTTCTGTGGCTCAAGTGATAGTGTTCTATCCTTGAGCTGAAGAGCTGAAGTTCAGTACTCAGGACGAGAGTTCAGGTCCCACGACTGAACAAAACAACAACAACAACAACAAAAATACACAACCACTTGACTTGTTGCTCTTTTTCGATCTCACTTTAGACTGATCACAAAATATTGTTGGTGGGAATATAAACTTGTTCAACTACACTGAAAAATATAGCCACAAAATAACTATGTTCATTGTCAAGGTATAGTTATAGCACAAATGCCTTCAATATATGAATGGATCAAGAAAATATGGTATATATACACAGAGTAATTTTAGTCATCCATTAGAATATTGCATCATTTATAAAGAAATGGATGTACCTGGAAAAAAATTTGTGAAGTCAGGGTGCATGATTTCTCTCATATGTGGAAGCCAGGTCTATATGTAAACATAGAGAGTGTTGTATGCACATATACATAAATATATTTCACGAAGTAGAGTATATGTTGGAAAGAATTTAAATGGTGTAATCCTTTAGAAAATCTAACAGTACAATAAAATGTATATAAGGAAACTGGCAGTTGAAAGGCAGGAGGAGGTGAATGAAGTGAAGTCACAATTTTCATCTCATATCCAATGAAACTAGGAAAATTGAGGGAAACGAGTTGAGTTTCAGGGATGGGAGAGATGATGAAAAAAATGTCACTGATTAGGATTCATTATACTTACAATGAAAAATGTAATTAAAAATAATTATGCCTGAGCCTACCACCTATGACTTACATATTCACACTTCTGAGTAACCATCCCCCTTCTAAACCACCATGAACCACCTCATCTTACTTAGAAAAGGTACCACTTTGCTGTGTCTGTGAAGCAAGGAATTGTAGGCAGATCACATTAATGGTGTCCACATATGTCAAGCCATAAATATAAGGCCAGAAGCCATGAAAATATTACAAGAAGTGGCAGAGAAAACACCATGGATACTAGAACACAGGTCCAAACTATCTAACTAAAGATCCAGAATCACAAGTAATCAAAGAAAGCCTGGATAAACTAGTGCATACATGAGCACTAGTGATTTTGTGACTGCATCAAATGTTTTGGTGTATTTAAAGTATTAAAAAACAATAAACCCCAATCCAGTAGACAGAAAAAAATAATTAAAATTAAATCAGAATTAAATTAATTAGAATCCAAAAAAACTATAGAAAGAATCAACAAAACAAAGAGTTGGTTCTTCGAAAAAATTAACAAAATTGACAGACCCTTAGCAAATCTTATCAGAAAAAGAAGAGAACACACCCAAATTAATAAACTCAGAGATGAGAATGGAAACGTCACCACGGAAACAACCAAGATTCAGAACATTATCATGGAATACTTCTCAAAACTTTATGCTAATAAGTTTGAGAACTTGACAGAAATGGACTTTTCCTCCCAAATATTGATATGCCAAAACTAAACCAAGATGAGTTAAACCCTCTTAACAGGCCCATATCAAGCATTGAAATAGAAACAGCAATAAGAGACCTCCCAGGTAAGAAAAGTCCAGGACCAGATGGTTTTACAGCGGAATTTTACAAGGCCTTCAAAGCAGAGCTCACACCAATACTCCTCCAACTCTTCAATGAAATTGAAAGAGAAAGCTCACTACCAAACACATTCTATGAAGCCATCATAACCCTCATCCCAAAACCAGACAGGGACTCATTAAAGAAAGAACACTGTAGAACCATTTCTTTGATGAAAATTGATGCAAAACTTCTCAACAAATTTTTGCCCAATCGACTTCAACAATTCATCCAAAAAATCATACACCACGATCAAACAGGATTCATTTCAGGGATGCAAAGCTGGTTCAATATATGCAAATCAATGAATATTATTCATCGTATCAACAGGAGCAAGAATAAGAACCACATGGTTATCTCAATAGATGCAGAAAAAGCATTCGACAAGATCCAACACCCCTTTATGATGAAGGTTTTGGAAAAATTAGGAATCCATGGAACATTACTTAATTCAATAAAGGCTGTATATGACAAACATACAGCCAGAATTATAATAAATGGTGAAAAACTAAAACCATTTCCTCTTAACTCAGGAAAACGGCAAGGATGTCCACTCTCTCCACTTCTCCTCAATCTAGTATTAGAATGCTGAGCTACAACAATAAGACAAGATGCAGACATAAAGGGATCCAAAAAGGGAAAGAAGAAATAAAACTCTCCCTCTTTGCAGATGACACGATCTTGTATTTAAAGAATCCCATAGACTCCATTCCCAAATTACTCAAGCTGATTCAAAACTTTGGCAAAGTAGCAGGTTATAAAATTAACCACCAAAAATCAATGGCTTTTCTGTATGTCAACAATGAGAAAAGTGTGGCTGAAATTAGGAAAGCAACTCCATTTGTAATAGCCCCACAAAAAATAAAATACCTAGGAATTAACTTAACCAAAGAAGTGAAGGACCTCTATGATGAAAACTTTAAAATCTTGAAAAAGGAAATCAACACAGAACTTAAAAAATGGCAAAACCTCCCATGCACCTGGATTGGAAAGATTAACATCGTGAAAATGACAATACTTCCCAAGGCTATCTACAAATTCAACGCGACACCTATCAAAATTCCAACCTCATTCTTCAAGGAAATAGACGAGGCAATCCAAAAATTCATATGGAACAATAAAAGACCACGAATAGCAAAAACGCTCCTCAACGGAAAGAACACTGCTGGAGGAATATCAATACCAAATTTCAAACTCTTATATAAAGCCATAGTAATTAAAATAGCTTGGTATTGGCATAAGAACAGACCTCAGGGCCAATGGAATAGAATTGAAAACCCAGAAATGAACCTACAGACCTATAGCCATCTAATCTTCGATAAGGGAGCCAAAACAATAGAATGGGAGAAAGACAGCCTCTTCAGTAAATGGTCCTGGCAAAATTGGTTAACTACTTGTAGAAAACTACACCTAGATCCTTATATGTCACCCTGCACCAGAATCAACTCCAAATGGAACAAAGACCTCGAAGTCAAAGCAGACACTGAAAACATTACAGGATGGAATAGGAGAAACCCTAGGTCTCCTTGGCTCAGGCCGAAATTTTCTGAATAGAGACCCGGAAACACAACAAATCAAAGAAAGATTGGACAAATGGGATTGCATAAAGTTGCAGAGCTTCTGCATGGCAAAGGACATAGGTAGCAAGATCAATAGAAAGCCCACGGATTGGGAGAAGATCGTTACTAGCCATACAACGGACAAGGGTCTCATATCTAAAATATACTTGGAACTCAAAAAACTAAATCCCCCAACAACAAATCCTCAAAGAAACAACTGCCCAATAAATAAGTGGGTGAAAGACTTAAAGAGAAACTTCTCTGAAGAAGAAAGAAGGATGGCCAATAGACACATGAAGAACTGCTCAACATCCGTAGCCATAAAAGAAATGCAAATCAAACAACATTGAGATACCAAAAATTAAGAACTCTAACAACAACAGATGCTGGAGAGGATGTGGACAAAAGGGAACCTTACTTCATTGTTGGTGGGAATGTAAACTTGTTCAACCACTTTGGAAAGCAGTATGGACGTTCCTCAAAAGACTTCACATAGCGCTTCCCTATGACCCAGCTATCCCACTTTTGGGCATTTACCCAAATGTTTACAAACAAGACCACACTAAAACTACCAGTACAACTATGTTTATTGCAGCATTATTTACCATAGCTAAGATATGGAACCAACCCAGATGCTCTTCGGTAGATGAATGGATCAAGAAAATGTGGTATATATACACAATGGAATTCTATGCTTCCATCAGAAAGAATGACATTGCCCCATTTGTTTAGGAAATGGAAAAACTTGGAAAAAATTATATTAAGTGAAGTAAGCCAGGCCCAAAGAAACACAGGTCCCATGGTTTCCCTTATATGCACTATCTAGTATATGTATGAGTCAAGAGGAAAAGGTCAGATAATGTGATTTTAGGAAAATGAACCCTTAGATATGTATTTTAATGTTTTTTTCTTTCAGGCATGTGTTTCTAATTCATTTATAAGATTAATTCTTTGTTGCTTTATATGTCCCTCCCCCATAGTATAACCCCCGCTTTCACTATATTTGATGTCAGTATAACTTGTGGAGGAGATGGGGAAAAACAAGTCGTTTAAGGATTTAGGTGGACCTGTTGCAACAATGAGAAGTACAAATTGCCATGTCAAAAATGAGCTTTACAATGTCGGTGGGGGGGAAGGGGGGAAAGATTGGGTGTGGGGGACGGGGAGGCTGGGAAGGGAGGTGAAGGGTAAACAAAGGAGGCGGCTGCAATACTTGGTAAGAAATGTATGCATTATCCTGCCCATGTAATTGTAACCCCTCTGTACAGTATGTTCACAAATAAAATAAAATAAATAAAATAAAAAAAGTATTAAGAAACAAGGTTCAAATGTCCTGTGATTATTTTTTGTGTTTCTGTGTGTATGTATGTGTCTATCTCGTGTAGTTGTGGGTGTGGATGTGCGCATATGTATGTGCATTTACTTTGTATCATGCTTGTTCTCCACCTGTTTTAAAATAATTGTCAGGCTTCGAAGGTAGACACTACGGTTTAAAGTTATGACAATTTTCCAATCGTTTTTTTTTGACAAATGATTATTTGAATTGAAGTACAGAGAGGAAGGAGAAAGAGAGGGGTAGAAAGAGGGGAGTTCTAAATCTAAGACTGAAACAGCCATATTCCAGAACAAGGCTTCAGAACTAGGTATAAACTAAATCCAATGATGTGCTTTCAGTCAGCTAGCTGTAAGAAAGCCCCCATCTGGCCACAGGTGTGGATGGTAGGAAAAAGATAATTCAGTAAAAACAGTCTGTGTCATTTACACAAGATCTGGACATCACTTCCTCTTGGGCTGCTGCTGTGCAGGACCAAAATTTGATCTGAAGCGAAACTTGGAATTACAAAAGTGAAACCCCAAAGTCTATTAAACTCTAAAATGCCTGTGTAACTCCTTAATCCTCATACTTGATATATGACTTAGTGGGAAAGGCAGAGGGCAGATTTCCAGCTATTGCAGAATTCTTCCTTAGTGAACAATGAGCTACCACCTTCAGTCATGTGGTTCCAGCACAGAATTGGCTCAGTCTGTGAACCTGAGTGTAGAAATTTGAATCTCCATAATGTGAATGAAAATTTGGTTTCCTACTAAGATAGCAGTTTGGGGAACCATGGGTAGCTGTGGGCAAGTCTCTTTTTAATAGCTTATCCTTTGTGCACATTTGGTTTAGATACAGGGATACATAACTAACTAGTAGCAGTGGTCACCGCAGGGTAGAGCAAGAGACCAACAGTAGAGGGACAGAAATCAAACTCATGCCATCTGCCATTTTATATTGCTTGAATTGACATGTTCTTCATGTATTTTAGCAAAACAAGAATAAAAATTAAAATTACATATAGGTTTTTAAATTGCCTCTTTGCTTCTGAGAAAAAGTAAAAGTAAAAATGAATTTAGATGGAAAGGCAGTACGTTATGAGTAGGGAAAAGGAACAGAGCAATGATAATGGGCATCTCCTGAAGTCCAATCTGGAGACTTTATTTACCAACATTGGGGAATGAAATGAAACTATGTAACAAGACTGGCCTGCCTACTTTCTCTCAGCAACAAGTCAGTCCTGTCTGCTTTCCTTAGCAACATGACAGCCCTGACATTATTCCTCATTTATGCCAGAGCCAAAGGGTTCAGTAGAACATGACTAAAGGAGAAAGTTGGAGCTGTCTTTGTAAGATGAAAAAGAACAAGCCATGGATATATCTGGAAACCTAGAAAGCCACTGGAGCCTTGAACTGTGAGGCCTTTCAGGCACCAGTCTTCCCCAGAAATTAAACATTCAGAGAGAAAGCCAAGATGTGCTCTGAGTTATGTAGATTGCCTTACTCAAAGAAAGACCTCCCAATGAAACAATCCTCGCTTCCAACGACAGCGCTTCAGAGTGAGGCTCAGGGAATAAAAGACACAATAAACTGTCCTACCTGCTAGAAACCAGCCCACACCCTAAGGTCACCAGGACAGCAGGGAAGGAGGGCTCAGCCCTGTCTCAAAACAAGGATGAAGCTCAGAGGTCCACATCTAATCTCATAATGTATTCAGACCTCCTAAAGTTCCAACAGCTTCCAGAAGGTGTCTGCAGCACTTTAAAATGATCAAGCTGTGATGCCCAGCTCTAAAGCCATAACTCTGCACCCAGTGTTAGCCTTATTTAATGACATACAGGCCAAGTAGGGCTCTCTGATAAATTTGCTAAAACCACTGCACTCCATGCCAGCATCCAGTCACTTGTCTTCTGCTGATAAAGCCTGTGGGTCATTCAAGACAGAAGCAGCCATGACCTCAACTCCACCTGCCATGGATGTTCAGCAAACCTTACCCTTTTGCTCCCTTAACAATTTCTTTAATTTTGGGATAACCTCACCAACACTGTCTCCTAATACCACTGCCTCCAAGGGGCGAATCCTCCAGCCAACCAAACAATCAAACAATCTGGAGGTGTTCTCTTTGGGATGGACAGAATAGCCTTTCCATGAGCCCATTTCCAAGGACTCCCCTTCCCCCAGATGCCTTGGAAGGGGCATCTGCTCCTTCCAGCAGCAGCCGTGGCACTCTTTCCAGACCCACACTGACCACAGCAGCCTCTTGATAGCTGGACATTGCATGTCCAAGTTGGGAGATCTGCTGTCTCCAAGTTCTATGTTTGAGGAGATGCTAGGCAGGTTCTTGTGCCAGTAGGAGAGCCAGGTTGAGGACTCTGCAAAGCCTTCCGGCAAGGTTTCATGTACCAGCCTGTCCACTGCACAGCTGGACAACCCTGGTGTCTGCTTGGGCTCTGGCTTCCTTGGATATGCAGTGTTAAGGAACCTTCAGATTCCCCCTGCCTGAGACACCATTTAGTTGCTCAAAAACAGGACCAAATGATCCTGGTCCATCTACTGCAGTCTTTAGCAGTTTTCCCCCACCAGCATGGGACTCTGGTGCAACCACTTTTAGAGGGATATTTCTGGGTAGCAAGCAAGTCTAGCTTTTCTTTTATAAGCCAACAGCCTACTAATATAAGCTCATCTTCTGCCCCCTGCCAACCTGGACAACCCTATCCCTCCCAGCTCCATTGCCCACCCTGTGCTTAGGGGCCTCCTGAGCCCAGGTTCTTCTCCTGAACCTGCCCATGTATTCTGAAAAGAGCCCAGAGAAAACCGTGGCATCCGTTGTACCCAGAAGTCAGTCCACAGTGAGGCTTCTGCAGCCCCCAGCCTTGCTCTAAGCATAGCCACCAACACGGGAACACCCCCAAGCACCACCAATGCGTAAAAAAAAAAGAGCCTGTGCTTGTGGCACTCACAGTCACCAGTCATCAGTCCTGGCATGGGAGCATCTGCTAAGGCCACCCCAGAAGGTTCAAGGGCTCTGACATCAAGACAGAGGCAGGCAGGTGCACCCATGCAGGCTGACTTTGGAGCAGCTGGTCTTCCAGGTGCAGGCCTGGTGGCCATTGAAGCAGAACATGACATTGCAAAAGATTACATCACACACTAGAAGATAAACAATGGCCTTGTGCTCAGAGAACTGACAGAGGCAGGAAATCAGAGAGAGAGAGAGAGAGAGAGAGAGAGAGAGAGAGAGAGAGAGAGAGAGTGGAGTGTGTGGCTAGATTTGCTTACTCTAACTCTGATGGAGCAGCTAGGAATAATCTAAACATCCTACCATAAACAATCACAAAAGTGGAAGCCATGTAAAAATAAATATATGTATATAAATGTATGTATGATATAAATATGTAGGCATAAATATGCATATTCCATATATAATGTGAATATGTAATGTATGTATAATGTATATATGTATAATGTAAAGAGGGAAAAAAAAGAAGTGTCGAGTATTTGAAGGAATAATAACCAGTACCTTTCGAATTTTGACTGAAAGCACGAACCCTTCTATGCAGGAATCTACCAGCCCCAAAAAGTCATTTAACATAATTATACAGGTCCGCACTAAGACACATTCTAATTGAACAAAGACCGAAAACCTCCCAAGGCACAGAGACACAACTCATCACACCAAAGTGATCTTCAATGATATTATGACAAATTTCTCATCAGAAACTAGATTAACTATTAGACAGCAAGCGCAACAAATTTAAAGTGCTAAAAGGAAATATCTAAAATCCACTTTAAAACAAATATACTTCCTCCAAATGTAAGAGATGAGCTAAGTACTTACTGATGGCTCAGTCTTATAAGCTTAACTACTCAGGAAGGTGAATTGTGAGGATGGCGGCTCGAAGCTAGCCAGGAACTTGTCCTCTCAGGAGGAAGTTATAAGACACAGCTGTCCTTGAGAAGGAGGGAGTGTGCAGTGCCCTTGCTGGAACAAGACATAGGATAAGGTGGCCATCAAGAATGGAGGCTGTTAGCTAGTGTCTCAAGAAAAGCAATTTATAAGGTGCAGTAGTCCTCTAGAAAATCAGAGGATTTTGACCACTGTCCTAGTGATTTCAGAAATGCCATGATAATGACCAGAGTAACCTCAAGCCCAGCTGGATTCCTTAGCAACAGCTGTCAAGGCTGGCAGGCTATGACTGGTCCACTTTTTCTCTGACCTCAGACTCTGATTGATCCATTTCCTCCATGATACCACAATGCCTGGTTGTGATTGCTCCATTGTGTGAGGCCATGCAGGATATATAGGAAGACATTGTGCTCAAACCTATGTCAGTTAACAGAGCTGGGAACTCTTGCTTGATGACCCGCTGGACTGACTCAAAACTAAATGATTTGTTGTTTGTGGGACTGGTTGTCATTTACATTTTGGTATTTCTTTTAAAATTTTGTGGGTTTTTCATTAATTTATTTAGTTTATTTTAGGTAGATTTGCTACCTGCCATCATAGCAGAAGGATGGAAGAACACAAAGTATCATCCTACTTTCTCCTTTAAGGAGGAGACCATCAAACAATACCTCATGAAAGAGCTCATCGACAAAGGTACCTATGTACAAGTGAAGCTGGCCCATCCCCACGTCACAGACAAGGACGTGACATTTAAAATACTCTGGAAGTGAGAGTCCTCATCATCGGATAAAGAATGAGGTGAATATTTTTAAGAAGTTATGGCAGAAACACAATATCAGGTTGTACCAGGTTATGGAGAAGGAAGAGTACGAGTATCTCATCATGGAAATGGCCACTAGGGGATATCTCCTGGGGTAGATCTTAAAATCCTGCCTCCTATATGAGGAGGCTTGCCACACAAATTGTAAGTGCTGTTTGCACCAAAATAGAATCACACACTGAGACCTTAAGTCCAAAAACATCCTTTTGGACACCAAAGGCAATATCAAGGTCAGTGGATTTGGTGTAAGCATCTGGCTCACCCCTGGGCAGGCGCTAATGAATGTATGTGCAGTTGTGCTATTCCATTACTCTGAAATGTTCCTGCAACCTGCAGTTGCAGGTGGCTCACGCCTGTAATCCTAGCTATTCAGGAGACTGAGATCTGAGGATCATGGTACAAAGCCAGCCCTGGCTGGCTCTCCCCTCTGAGCAGACGCATACTGATACCAAAGACTAATTTGAGGAGAAGATGACAGAGGATAGAGGTGGCTAGCAAAATAGCTACCACTCTTCTCAGAACAAGCCGCTGAATGTGGGTACAGGAGCAGAGCAGTTCCAGACAAAGGGGAGGAGAGCCCTAAGAGATATCAATGATAACCTCACTTGAAAGCCAGAAGGCTGTTATTGGGATGGGAGAGATTTGTAGGGGGTCTACTAAAGAAAGAGTTGTAAGTGGGATCCACGAATGGAGATCAAAACACTGTTTGCCGAGCAACGCCCTCGGTCCAGTACAGAAGACAGGTGCACCAACTGTCTTACATTACCTGAAGAGGGATTCCAGCCAAGGGGCATCTAGTACTGCACTGATAAACTGACATTGTAGTTATTAAAGCATGTAATTTTTGTGCATTGTATCAATTCCCTGCACATGCAAAACTATTTGAATTACACTTGAACTACACCCTAGTCTTTAAAAATGTAGATTGATTTATTTTATTCTGTGTTATTCTTTAAGATACAGTGTCATTATGTAGCACAATTCTATTGCCTATTCTCCCAAGTGTTTGGATTACAGGTGTGTACCTCCATGTCATCCATCATACTATTATCTTCAACTTTCCTTATGTTTTAATACTTTATTTTATCCCTTGGCAGTACTGGGGTTTTGATTCAGAAGCTGGTGCTTGACAAGCAAGTGCTCTATCCCTTGACCCCTGCTCACAGTCCTTGCTCTTCATTTTACTTGAGATGAGCTCTTATTGTATTATTTTCCTTGGGTCACTATCAGACTGTGATTTAAATATTTAAAGTTTTCACAGTAGAGGTCCTTCACGTTTTTAGTTAACTTAATTAATTCCTAGTTTTGTTGTTGTTGTTTTGCTTTGTTTAGATTAGATTAGATTGGATTTTGAGGCTAATATATATGAGATTGTTTTCTGGATTTCAGCCTGGATTTTCCCATTGTTGGTAACACAGAAAAACTACTGATTCTTGTGGGTTTTTTACCCTGTTACATTGTTGAAGGTTAGCATCACCTTTACTTAACTTGAGGGATGAAACTATAGGGTCCTTTAAATACAGGATGATTTCATCTGTAAAAAGGGATAATTTTACTTCTTCGCTATTTGGATCCCCTTTATGTTTTTCACTTGCCTATTGCTCTTGCTAGAACGTCCATTACCATATTGAAGAGTAGTAGAGAGAGTGGACATCCTTGTCTCATTCCTGATTTTAATGTCTTCATGCTTCCACCGTTAGGAAAATGCTAATTATCTCTATCCTATACATGCTCTGTATTATATTGAGGAATGTTCCATGCATTCCTAGCTTATCAGACTTTTTTTAATCATCAAGGGGTATTAGAGCTTGTTAAAAGCTATTCCTACATCCCTCTAGACGATCATGTGTTTCTTGTCCCTGCTTCTGCTGATGGTTTGTATTATGTTTATTGACAAGTGTATTGAATACAATTGAATCCTAAGATGAAACTTATTTGGTCATACCATATGATTTTTTTGTTAGTTGCTGAAATTGTTTGGTGAGAATTTTATTAAGAAGTTTTGTATTAATGCTTATCAAAGAGTTGGTTACAT
This sequence comes from Dipodomys spectabilis, assembly GCF_019054845.1. Taxonomy (NCBI): domain Eukaryota; kingdom Metazoa; phylum Chordata; class Mammalia; order Rodentia; family Heteromyidae; genus Dipodomys; species Dipodomys spectabilis. The sequence goes on from NW_024870905.1 coordinate 8,060,269, forward strand.
AGTTCTCTTTCTTTGGTGAGTCCCTATGTAATTTGGGGAAGGGTCTAAATCTAGCTTCATAGAATATGTTTGATAATTCCATTTCCCTTTCTATTCCATTGAAGAGTTAGATCTCTGTATTGTATGTTCTTTGCAGGCCTAAATTTCATGGTACATTCATTGGGTCCTAGCTTTTCCTGGAATGGGAAGTGGTTTATTGACATTTCATTTTCTTTACTTCTTATGTGTTACTTCTTGGTTCAGATGGAGTATAGGAAAGCATCAAATTCTCCAGGGTTCTCCAGGTGATTGGCATAAGGTTCTCAAAGTACTCTCTTATAACATTCTCAATTTTGCTTATATCTGTTGTGTTGACTCATTTTTGTCTGTAATTTTCTCTATTTGGGTGAGTTCTCTAATTGTTTTTTGGGTTTATTTATTATGAAGGTGATATACAGATGGGTGGGTTACAGTTATATAAGTAATGAGTACATTTTTAACAGTGTTACCCCTTCCCCATTTTTTCCTGCTTCCCCCTACCCTGAAGTCCCATTCCTACGAAGTTGTTAAGTTCATTTCTAACATAGTTTCTACTGTATATCAGTGGTGCTTTGGTTAATCTTTGTCCCACCATTTCTGTGATTTCCCTTCCCTTCCCCAAATCAGGTTAACATGTATAAGACAAAGGGTACATAAATCGAAAACAGTGACTACAGGGAATAAACCAAAGGGTAAAAACTAAATAGAAATAACTAAAAACCGTTCACTATACAATCATCTTGTATCCATTTCTTGGACCTCATTTCGATAAGCATCATTTTATATGGTGATATACATATTGCTATTGAGCTATTGTGAATATCCTAGACATATTCTAGTTTTTCCAAATGAGTGGAAAAGTGTACCCTATGATACTTTGGGTCTGGGTTGTTTGACTTATTATGTTTTCCAAATGATTCAATTTCCTTACAAATGGGGCAATGTCATTCATTCTGACGGAAGCATAGAATTTTGTTGTGAATATATATGACAATTTCTTGATCCATCATTGCTGGGTCATAGGGGAGCTCTATTGATAAGCCTCTATACTTCTTTACAGAATGTTTGAAGAAGTTTAAATTTCCACCAATAGTGTAGTAATGTTCCTTTTGGACCACATCCCAACCAGCCCAGCATCTGTTATTATTAGGTTTCTTCATAATGGTCATTCTAACTGGGGTGAGGTGGAATCTCAATGTTGCTTTGATTTGAACTTCTTTTTTTTTTTTTTTTTTTTTTTTAATTTAATTTTATTTTATTTGTGAACATACTGTACAGAGGAGTTACAGTTACATGGGCAGGATAATGTGTACATTTCTTACCAAGCATTGCAGCCTCCTCCTTTGTTTATCCTTCACATCCCTTCCCAGCCACCCCCTCCCCCCCTAATCCCAATCCTTCTCCTTCCTCCCTCCCCCCAGCCCCCCCCCCACCAACATTGTAAAGTTCGTTTTGGACATGACAACTTGTACTTCTCATTGTTGCAACAGGTCCACCTGTATCCTTAAACAACTGGTTTTTCCCCATCTCCTCCACAAGTTATACTGACATCAAATATAGTGAAAGCAAGGGTTATACTATGGGGGAGGGACATACAAAGCAACAAAGAGATAATCTTATAAATGTGTTAGAAACACATGCATGAAAGAAAAAAACATTAAAATACACATCTAAGGGTTCATTTTCCTGACATCACATTATCTGACCTTTTCCGCTTGACTCATACATATACTAGATATTACAAATAAGGGAAACCATGGGACCTACGTTTCTTTGGGCCTGGCTTACTTCACTTAATATAATTTTTTCCAAGTTTTTCCATTTCCTAACAAATGGGGCAATGTCATTCTTTCTGATGGAGGCATAGAATTCCATTGTGTATATATACCACATTTTCTTGATCCATTCATCTACTGAGGGGCATCTGGGTTGGTTCCATATCTTAGCTATGGTAAATAATGCTGCAATAAACATAGTTGTGCTGGTAGCTTTAGTGTGGTCTTGTTTGTAAACATTAGGGTAAATGCCCAAAAGTGGGATTGCTGGGTCATAGGGGAGCTCTATGTGGAGTCTTTTGAGGAACCTCCATACTGCTTTCCAAAGTGGTTGAACAAGTTTACATTCCCACCAACAATGAATTAAGGTTCCTTTCTGTCCACATCCCCTCCAGCATCTGTTGTTGTTAGAGTTCTTGATTTTTGCCGTTCTCACTGGAGTGAGGTGATATCTCAATGTTGTTTTGATTTGCATTTCTTTTATGGCTAGGGATGTTGAACATTTCTTCATGTGTCTATTGGCCATCCTTCTTTCTTCTTCAGAGAAGTTTCTCTTTAAGTCTTTCGCCCACTTATTTATTGGGCAGTTGTTTCTTTGAGGATTTGTTGTTGGGGGGTTTAATTTTTTGAGTTCCAAGTATATTTTAGATATGAGACCCTTGTCCGTTGTATGGCTAGTAAAGATCTTCTCCCAATCCGTGGGCTTTCTATTGATCTTGCTAGCTATGTCATTTGCCTTGCAGAAGCTCTGCAACTTTATGCAATCCCATTTGTCCAACCTTTCTTTGATTTGTTGTGTTTCCAGGTCTCTATTCAGAAAATTTCGGCCTGAGCCAAGGAGACCTAGGGTTTCTCCTATTCCATCCTGTAATGTTTTCAGAGTGTCTGCTTTGAGTTCAAGGTCTTTGATCCATTTGGAGTTGATTCTGGTGCAGGGTGATATATAAGGATCTAGCTTAAGTTTTCTACATGTAGTTAACCAATTTTGCCAGCACCATTTACTGAAGAGGTTGTCTTTCTTCCATTCTATTGTTTTAGCTCCCTTATCGAAGATTAGATGGCTATAGGTCTGTGGGTTCATTTCTGGGTTTTCAATTCTATTCCATTGGTCCTGAGGTCTGTTCTTATGCCAATACCAAGCTGTTTTGATTACTATGGCTTTATAGTAGAGTTTGAAGTTTGGTATTGATATTCCTCCAGCAGTGTTCTTTCCATTCAGGAGCGTTTTTGCTATTCGGGGTCTTTTATTGTTCCATATGAATTTTTGGATTGCCTCTTCTATTTCCTTGAAGAATGAGGGTGGAATTTTGATAGGTATTGCGTTGAATTTGTAGATAGCCTTGGGAAGTATTGCCATTTTCACGATGTTAATCTTTCCAATCCAGGAGCATGTGAGGTTTTGCCATTTTTTAAGTTCTGTGTTGATTTCCTTTTTCAAGATTTTAAAGTTTTCATCATAGAGGTCCTTCACTTCTTTAGTTAAGTTAATTCCTAGGTATTTTATTTTTTGTGGGGCTATTACAAATGGAGTTGCTTTCCTAATTTCAGCCACACTTTTCTCATTGTTGGCATACAGAAAAGCCATTGATTTTTGGGGGTTAATTTTATAACCTGCTACTTTGCCGAAGTTTTGAATCAGCTTGAGTAATTTGGGAGTGGAGTCTATGGGATTCTTTAAATACAAGATCATGTCATCTGCAAAGAGGGAGAGTTTTATTTCTTCTTTCCCTATTTGGATCCCCTTTATGTCTGCATCTTGTCTTATTGCTGTAGCTAGGCATTCTAATACTAGATTGAAGAGAAGTGGAGAGAGTGGGCATCCTTGTCTTGTTCCTGAGTTAAGAGGAAATGGCTTTAGTTTTTCACCATTGAGTATAATGCTGGCTGTAGGTTTGTCATATACAGCCTTTATCGTATTGAGGAATGTTCCATGGATTCCTAATTTTTCCAAAACCTTCATCATAAAGGGGTGTTGGATCTTGTCGAATGCTTTTTCTGCATCTATTGAGATAACCATGTGGTTCTTATTCTTGCTCCTGTTGATGTGATGAATAATATTAATTGATTTGCGTATATTGAACCAGCTTTGCATCCCTGAAATGAATCCTGTTTGATCGTGGTGTATGATTTTTTGGATGAATTGTTGAAGTCGATTGGCCAAAATTTTGTTGAGAAGTTTTGCATCAATGTTCATCAAAGAAATGGGTCTATAGTTCTCTTTCTTTGATGAGTCCCTGCCTGGTTTTGGGATGAGGGTTATGATGGCTTCATAGAATGTGTTCGGTAGTGAGCTTTCTCTTTCAATTTCATTGAAGAGTTGGAGGAGAATTGGTGTGAGCTCTGCTTTGAAGGCCTTGTAAAATTCCGCTGTAAAACCATCTGGTCCTGGACTTTTCTTAGCTGGGAGGTCTCTTATTGCTGTTTCTATTTCAATGCTTGATATGGGCCTGTTAAGCTGGTTTAACTCATCTTGGTTTAGTTTTGGCATGTCAATATTTGCTAGGAAAAGGTCCATTTCTGTCAAGTTCTCAAACTTATTAGCATAAAGTTTTGAGAAGTATTCCCTTATAATGTTCTGAATCTTGGTTGTTTCCGTGGTGATGTTTCCATTTTCATCTCTGAGTTTATTAATTTGGGTGTGTTCTCTTCTTTTTCTGATAAGATTTGCTAAGGGTCTGTCAATTTTGTTAAGTTTTTCGAAGAACCAACTCTTTGTTTTGTTGATTCTTTCTATAGTTTTTTTGGATTCTAATTCATTTAATTCTGATTTAATTTTGATTATTTCTTTCCGTCTACTGGATTGGGGTTTATCTTGCTGCTCTTTTTCAAGGAGGTTTAGATGTGTCATTAAATTGCTAGTTTCAGATTTCTCCAATTTGTTGATATGGGAGCTCAGAGCTATAAACTTGCCTCTGAGTACTGCCTTTGCTGTGTCCCAGAGGAGCTGGTAATTTGTGTGTTCATTTTTGTTGAATAGCATGAACATTTGAATTTCCTTTCTAATCTCTTCCATGACCCACTCTTGATTCAGCAGTGTGTTGTTCAGCCTCCATGTGATACTGGACTTTCTTTGGTGGCTTTTGGTGTTGAGTTCTAATTTTATTCCCTTGTGGTCAGAGAGAATGCAAGGTATAACTTCAATGTTTCTGAATTTAGACAAGTTTGCTTTGTGGCCTAAAATGTGGTCTATTTTAGAAAACGTTCCATGTGCTGCTGAGAAAAACGTGTATTCTGATGCTGCTGGGTGAAATGTTCGGTAGATGTCTGTTAAGTCTAGTTGATCTATGCAGCTGTTTAGATCTGCGGTTTCTCTGTTGAGTTTTTGCCGAGTTGATCTATCTAGTGGGGAGAGTGGTGTGTTAAAATCCCCAACAATTAATGTCTTTGGATCTATATGGGATTTGAGGGAAAGTAGTGTTTCTTTGATAAATTTGGGTGCTCCATTGTTTGGCGAATAGATATTTAGAATTGTAATATCCTCCTGAAGGAGAGATCCTTTAATTAGTATGTAGCGACCTTCTTTATCTCTTCTCACGAATTTTAATTTGAAGTCTATTTTATCTGATATTAGGATTGCAACTCCCGCCTGTTTATGGGGGCCGTTTGCTTGGTAGATTTTGTTCCAGCCTTTAACATTGAAAATGTGTTTGTTTTTACGGGCAAGATGTGACTCCTGCAGGCAGCAGATAGAAGGGTCTTGTTTTTTAATCCAACTAGACAGTCTATGTCGCTTAATTGGAGAGTTCAGTCCGTTAACATTAAGAGATAGGACTGAGAGGTATTTGGGAGTTCCTGCCATGTTATCCACCTTCTTGGGGGCTGCGAAAACTAGGTTCTTCCTATGGTTCTTGGATTCTCAGTTTGGGTGCAGTTTCTTGGCCTTTGTTGCGGTCTTGTTGGTTTTCTATGTGTAGGACATCTTTAAGAATCTTTTGTAGGGCTGGTTTGGTGGAGATGTATTGTTTCAATTTTTCTTTGCTATGGAAGGTTTTTATTTGGCCTTCAGTTATGAAGGAGAGTTTAGCTGGGTACAGTATTCTTGGTTGATAGTTGTTTGTTTTTAGGGCATGGCATACATCATTCCAGGCTCTTCTTGCTTTGATTGTCTCTGCTGAGAAATCTGAGGTGATTCTAATTGGTTTCCCTTTATAGGTGATTAACCTTTTCTCCTTGACAGCTTTAAGGATCTTTTCCTTGGTCTGAGTTGATCCTGTGTGGATTATAATGTGACGGTGGGATGTCCTATTCTGGTCTGGTCTATTTGGGGTTCTAAAAGCTTCTTGTATCTGAATAGGCCTATCTTTTTGTATGTTTGGGAAGTTCTCTGCTAGGATCCTGTTAAACAAATTTCCTAGACCATTAACTTCTGTTTCTAGGTGCTCCTCTACACCCATTATCCTTAGATTAGGCCTTCTGATGGTGTCTTCTAGGTGTTGAATAGATCTATCATACTTCTTGGACTTGTCTTGGATGGTTGTATGTTCTTTCTCTATAATATCTAGGCTGTCTTCAATCCCTGAGATTCGATCTTCTGCATGGTCTAACCTGCTGTCAAGACTCTCTACTTTGTTTTTTATCTCTTTTCCTTCTAATTGGTCAGCTTTGATGGCTTCAAGTTCTTTGTTGAAGCTCTGTTTTAGGTCTTGTATGAATTTCTTTACTTCCTTAATTTGGTGTTCAGTGTTTGTTCTCAAATCACTTAGTTGATTGGTTATGATTTCTTTGGACTCCCATTCCTTCTGTTGGGTTCCATTCAGCATTCCCTTTGTGGTCTCCCTGACTTCCTTCAGCTCTTTGTTAATGGATTCCATGAATGCCTTTACTGATCTTTGTGTGTTCTCTACCTGGTCTCTCAATTCCTGAATTACTCTTTGATTAGCTTCCTCCCGTTTGTGGGATTCCTGCAGTTCTCTTTCCTCCCGTTCCTGGGATTCCTGCAGTTCTCTTTGAGTGTTCTCAGCCTGCTCACGCCATTCCTCCCTTTCTCTTTGAGTATTCTCAAGTTGTTCACGCAAATCCTGTATCATTTTTTGAGTAGCTTCCTCACGCTTATGATATTCCTGCATAAACTTTTGGGATGCCTCCTCTCTCTCCCTATCACGCTCATACAGAGTCCTTTGTAAGTTGTCAAACTTCTCATTTATCATATTTGCCACCAGTGTTTGTAGAGCTATTTGGGAACTCTCCTCTGGATTGTTCATTATCTGATCTGACCCCTGAATATCAAGATTGGGAATTGAGATACCTGGATTTGCCATTTTTCTTGTGTTTTTTCGGCTTACTCTGCCCATTTGAGATGAAAATAGCACCAGTTTTGTGCTAGAACACTATCTTAAGGCAACCATCAACCAACGTTTGCATTTATACAGTCAATAGTCTACAGATACAATCTAGTTCAACAGATACATCTATTCAACATCAAACAACTATATGTTAATGGGCTTCGAACCGCAGAGAAGAATTTGGGAAACCAGAAATTTTTAGGGTTAGGGAGAGATGTGGGTAAAAATTAGGAATAGATTGGTGTGGGGAGGCACAGGGAGAGTTAACTATGTCCTAATCTCAATGCAGGAAATAGGTTGGGTAGGATGCAAGTAGAGAGGGAGAGAAAAAGAAGAAAGGTAAAGGGAAATGAAAAGAGACCAGAAAAAAAATTAGAAACGTAAAAATTAATATAGTTATGGAGATTGAAAGACCATCTATTTAGAGAGGAATGTGAATATAATGAGAAAACAGGAGGGAGATAGAGGAGATGTGGAAAACTTAAAAAATGCTTAAAATATTATATAGGTATAAAGAGGTAGTACTGCTATTAAGGAATTTAAGTCTCAGAGGTTTTGGATTGAGTAATAAATTTGTGGATTAAGTGTGTACACAATGGGGGATAGGGTCTACTAGTTAACTATGGGTTTATCAGGATGTGCAGGACAAGAGTTAAGGCACATACAGAAGAACAAAAGAAAGGAAAAGGTGAAAAGGATAAGAAAGGGAGAAAAAAAAAGATCAGAAGTTCAGTAGAGCTAGACAAAAAACAAAAAGATAATTAAGAAATAAAAAGAGAGAAGACAAGAAAAGAAAGGAAAACGTACATTCACGTATTCCTAAAATAAAAATTATAAGAGGAAAAAAAAGTTACTGGAAAACAATTATTTTTTCAAAAAAGGCAAAAATTAAAGATTAATAAAAGTTTTAGAAAAGGAAAAATAAATTTTATATATATAAGGTACCAAAAAAAAAAAAAAAAAAAGAAAAGAAGAAAAAAAAAGTTCTTTGATTTTTTTTTTTTTTGATTTTTTTTTTGGGAGGGGTGGGAAGAATCCTGTATCTCCCTTTTGTCTGTTACCAGCCTCTTGTTGGAGTCTCTGGTCAGCTTGAGGTCCTGTGGCTTGATTGGTTTCTTAAGTCAGTTTGTTCGAACAGGCAGAAAAATGCTCTGCTTTACCCAAGATTTTGAGATCCCCCTCCCAGGTTAGTTTAATGGGAGGGTGATCTGCTTTGAGAATCACAAAAGAGGGGTGATGAGGCTAGGTTCTGGTAGAGTTGAGGCCTTTCAACAAACAGTAGCTTTTCCCTGGGGCTATTTTGTGAAAAATTCACAGAGCCCACCCTGGAGCCATTCTCAGGGTTTCTGTTTTTCAATTGATTGTGGAGGCTGCTAGAGGGAGGGGCAGCCTCTGGCTCTGGTTACCCAGTGAGGAAAGCCACTCCAATGGCTGGTGCCTGAGCTGGGTGACTTTTCCCTGGATGGAGCTGAGTCTGGCAGGTCACTTCGCCGTTAAGTTCTTGTGACCTGTTAAATGACTCGTTTTATTCCAAGGCCTGAGTTGGAGCTAGCAGCTCCTCTGAGCTTTGTCGGTATCCAAGATGGAGATCACCGGTGCTGGGGGGGGAGGGGTGGCCTTCCCTCCTCTGCTCCCGGAGAAGGAGTGAGGAAGTGGGGCTACTCACGCCGAGTCTTGGATCCTGGGTCGTCTCTGGTCTGCAAAGTGCAGGATGAAGTTGTCCGCTCCTTGTCGGTTCTTGCTGGTGTTGAGTAGAATCCTCTCGCCCTCTGCGTCTGGCTCCTTCGTCCCGGACTCTCTGTGTGAGCGCTCAGGTATGGCCGCGGCTGCGGTAGCCGCTGCGACCCTGCCGCCGCCGCCGCCGCGGCTGCTGGCAGGCGGTCAGATGTGTCTCCTTGTCTTGGCTTCCCCTCTCTTGTCTAACTCTCTGTCCTGTGATGGCACACTTGGTGTGATTCTCTGGCTTAGGACTGTTCACTGGAACTCTGAAACTGCTTTCTATGCGAGAGCTTGTTCAGATTCCAGCTTCTCCTCCGCCATCTTCCCGGAACTTGATTTGAACTTCTTTTACGGCCAGAAATGTTGCATGTTTCTTCATGTGTCTATTGGCCATGCATATTTGTTTTTTAGAGAGGTCTCTCTTTAAATCTTTAGGCCACTTATTAAGAGGGTTGTTGTTTCTTTGAGGATTTTTGGGGGGGATTTAACTTTTGGGACTCTAAATATATTTGAAATATGAGGCCATTGTGTATTGTAGAGCAAGTAAAGATCTTCTCCCAATCTGCTGGGTTTTTATTTATCTATCTATATAAGTTCTCTTCCTAGTCAAATTTGGTATGGTTCTGTCAAGTCTGTTAATTTATTTAAAAAACCATCTCTAATTTGTTGATTCTTTCTGCATATTATTTTGTCTTTATTTAGTTATTTCTGATTTAATTTTTTATTTGTTTCTGTCTACTGCTTTGGGTTTGGGCTTGTTCCTGTTTTCAAGGAGCTTGAGGTACATAATTAAAATATTCATTTGAGATTTTCCAATTGCTTGATGTTGGGACTCAGAGTTTACAGTTTCCTCTAAGTACTGCATTTACTGTGTCCCAGTAATTTGTCTGTTTACTTTTTTTAAATTCCAGAAACTTTCAGATTTCCATTCTTATCCCTTCAGTGTCCCATTGGTCATTCAGCAACGTGTTATTCAGTCTTCATTGGTTTGACTTTTTTTTTTTTTTGCTTTATCTGTTTAATTCTAAGTTTATTCTCTTATAGCCTAACAAGATGTGGGAATTCAAATAATTTTTCTTTCAATTTGGACAGAATTTCTGTGTGACATAAGATGTGTTCTATTTTGGAGAATCTTCCATGAGCTGTTGTGAAGAATGTATATTCTGACGCTGAACATATATTCTGTAGATGTCTGTTAGGGCTAGGTGGTCAATGTAGTTATTAAGCTTGCAGTTTCTCCATTGAGTTTTTCCTGGGTAGGTCATCCATGGATGACAATGATGTGTTGAGATGTGATTTTTTGGTTAAGTAGTATTTGGTTGATGAAGTGGAATGCTCCAGGATTCAGGGCATTGATATTTAGACTTGTTATATCCTCCTAATGGAGAGTTGCCTTTATCAATATGTATTGTCTCTTCCTACTAATTTTAATTTGAATTCTATTTCATCTTATGTTAGTAATTCAACTGTGGCCTGTTTATGGTGTCCCTTTGCTTGAAAATTTTCCAACCAGACTTTCAGTTTGAGTATGTGTTTGTTTTTGTCAATAAAATGTGTCTTTTGTAGATACTACATGGATATGTCTTTTCTTTTCTTTTGATACTCCTATCAAATCTATGTCTTCCATTTGGAAATTTAAGTCCATTGATAATGAGAGTTAAGACTCAGAAATATGTGATATGTCCTGCTATGTTATAAACCTGCTGTTAGGAGAGTCCAGAGGAGACTGGCTTACACCCTCTTTTAATATGTTTCTCTCTAGTTCCTCCTTTTGTACTTACACTTTAAACTGGCCTCCTCTTTCTACTCTATTGCCACCTCCTCCACCCTCTCTGGATCCAGAAGTGGGGGGTAAAAAACCTGGAGGATCTAACAATAACTTAAAAGGGCTGGCAGAAAAAACTCGCAGCCGAAAAACTGCCACTGACCACCTGCAAGTTACACCAACAAGATCTTAGCCTCGGGTCTTGGCCCAGGGGGTCTGAGTATGGGGGAAAACCTGTCAGTCTGAGGGGATGGCCGCTAGGGACTTCTTTCCCTTGTCCCAAGATGACTAAAAATTCTCTACTGCCTTGAAAGGCCCCTGGATCAACGTTTACAGAAATCAAAAAAAAAATCCTCCGGAGGTGAGTAAATGGGGTTCGAGTCCCCTGGTAAGGGTATTTGAGTCCCACTTGTTAATGGTGATGAGATGTTGCCCCATTCACTGAGAACTAATTTTGTCTTTGTGGCCACTTCTTTGTCTTGTTTACTTCGGTGTGTTTTCATTATGTTTTCTGAGGTAGGGATAAACTGGGGGCCCATTAGCCCCCAACTCAGCCTTTGGTTATTGTCTTGTCTAGTTCTGTTTTAAAATTGGTACCAGTTTTAAATATACATACAACTGATTTTAATTTTTATATGCTTTAAGACCTGTGTGTGTTTTGTATGTGTTTGTAAAAGAGTTTAAGATAAAAATTGTCAACATTCTATAACAATTGGGTGAGTTTAAGTTTAACATGCAAAAGATTATGAGGTTTGGACATTACCAAAAATTTAAAAATTTTTTTACATTGTTTTAAATGACTTTTTAAGGACACATTAACTTAAAAATAAAAAATCTGGTATTTTAAAATACGTAAGGCTGTTTACACTGTAATCAAGATATCTGGCTTAAAAATACATTGGTTGTTTAAAATTTAGTTCTCTGCTCAACATTGAAAATAAATATTAAACCTTTAAATATAAAAGTTTGTTTACCACTGTCAAAAACATTACCTGTTCTGTCTGTCTAAAACTGTGTATTTTCATTCAAAAATCCAAGAGATAAAAAACAAACAAACTTATAAGCCAACAACAAAAACCTATCTTTAGGGGCCAAGTAGCCCAGGTTTGTTCTGTCCTTTTACAGTACAGATAAATACTAAAAACATGCTAATAAAAATTAGTGATGTGATGATCTGATTACTATTGCTAAAACTGCCCTTTGGACTTAAAAAGAGGGTTAAAAACATATTTGTACAATGTGACTTACTTTCAATAATGTTCTATAATTAGGATATGTTTCTAAAAGTCATAAAGATGTTAAGTCTAACTTCTTGGTAGAGGAATGGTGATTGTAATTCTTGCATTAAAACTTTGTCATTTAAGTTTAAAAGTTTTAATGTGTATCTGTTTTAAAACAAACAGCCAAAAAACAATAAGTGACCCTTGGCCTCAAGATTTTAAAGGATTTTTTAAATGTAACTAAAACCTAAAATATAATATAATAAGAGATTAATAGGAGGCTTAAAAATTAGAAATGGATTTCTGGAGGATATAAAGTTTAAAAGTAAAATTGTTCTCCCACGAAGTGGAAAAACAATGATTATCAAAATAATTGCTTAATTGCTATTCTAGTTTACTCATATATGTTTATTAAGTTTCCAGCAAGCCCAAAATAAAACACAAAAAATTCTTACTAGTTTGTCTGATGTAACTTTGGCTCTTAATATGTTTCAGGTAAGAGCATGCTTAAAAGGTACTTCTATGTTGACCACCTTATTGCTTTTAATTGGAGTAAAGTGGCCTTTTATAAGACTCATTGACGTACAAACTGATTCAAAGCAAGCCCGGGCAGAAAATGGTCCCTGTGAGACTGTCACCTCTACTCAGCCAGCAGAGTGCTAAAAGTGCAAGCCAAATTGCTTTGGGACTCAAAGTGACAGAGTGCAAGCCGTGAGCTGTAGAGCTGAGAGTCAGCACTCAGGCCCCAAGTTTGAGTCCAGTGACCAGCTAAGGGAAATGCAAATAAGACATTTATCCCAGTGTAGAGAAGACATTCCTTGGACAAAAACAATGGAAAAGCATCCAGAGGCAGTAAGCCACTGCTTGGATGGCAAAAATGTCAGATCCTAGAGTCATTTGTGCATAGCCCTTCAAAAATTGGTCAGAGCCAGGAGGTCATGGGAAGACAGTTTGTAAGCATGCCTAATGTCCATGACTATCTACCTTGTAGGGACAGGAACTTGTCAGTAATCTGTGATAGTACTAAAAAGCTAAAATTATAAAATGTGGAGGATGGCTTCAAACCCAACCCCTGTATGTGCCAAAAACCCTAATTGGCTATAACATTTGAGCTAACACCAGCTACATAAAATTTATCTGTTCATAAAAAAAAGTTTGTAAGCGTGAAAGTGTGTTTCTATTAACATATGTCTAAAGGCTTGCACAGGTGATTTAGACATTTTTAGGGTCACTAGAGGTCACATTCCTAAAGATGCTTTTACATATCAGAGTGCTAAACCAGCTACACTGCTGTAGCCAGAAAAAAAAAGTCTGTGCATTTGTCAAAAGTTAAAATATTGTTCTTCATGACATCTAACCCTGCTAACCTCTTTTTAAAAAGACTAAGGTTATAGGTTGCTGGTTAGGTAGGATCAACACCCCTAAGTCAGCTTTAAAAAGTTGCAAAAGATAAATCTTCGCCCATCATCCCTTTTTAAACCAAGGGACCAGAGTTATTAAAAAAATGTGGCAAAATCGACAGAAGAAAAAAGCATGGAAAATAGTAGTACAGGCCTGAGCCCTCTATATCTGCCTAAAAATCACCCTAATTAAAAAAAAAAAACTATCTAGTTAAAAAGGTTGTCATCTTGGTAAATTGTCCTGGGCTATTTTCTAAATAGTCTTAAAATCTAGTGGGGCCACAGCCTGCCAAGCCTATGTATTACTTGTATCCTTAACAGTCTGTGTAGAAATTTATAGCTCGGCAAGTTTTGTGACAGTCCCTTGGAGCCACTGAGAGACCCTGTTGCTGCTGCTGCTACAGCCTGACAATCACCTAAAAAAATCTACATCGTTACCCTGACCACCTCCACCATGAAGAAAGTAGACTAAACTGCCTGATTCCTTCTTTTGGATGGCTTCGCTTTGTCCATGTTACCATATACCTACTCTAATTTTATTATGGCTACTCCTCTTGCCGGGAGATTAGCAAACATTGTATTTCTCATTCCCTACACTGCTTTGCCACTATGGGACTTCCTAAACATATTAAAACTGATAATGGTCCGAGATATGTTAGACAAGCTTTTCATAAATTTTACCAGATTTTTTACTCTACCGGTATTCCCTATATTCCTTAAGGACAAGAAATAGTTAAACAAGCCAACGGGCTGTTAAAACACCAAATTTTTAAATCAAAAGGGGGAAATTATACCACTTCTTTCCTGTTAATATTCTTCTAATGCTTTATTTGTACTACATTTTTTAAGTTTGGATTATAATGGCCTTTCCACAGCATAGCAGTTTTGGGGGGGGGGGGAAGAGAGCAAAGAGTTTTTGCCCAAGTTAAGTGGAAGTATCCTTTAAGAGGTGTTTGGCATGGGGCCCTATGCGGTTTTAGCATGGGGTGGAGGACATGTTTGTGTTTTTTTGCAGGAAGAAAATAAATCCCGCTGGTTGCCTGAGCATTGATTTAGGATTGTGGAGTCTCATTCAGATGACACAAACGCTGACACATTGGGCTTACATGCCTTATCCCCCGATTGTGGGAGGGAGTTGAAGTACTCATTCACGTCAATAGATCAGCATACAGTACAGCCCCGATCCCTTCATCCAGCACACCAAGATCAGAAATATCTCAGCTTCAGGCATTGGAACTCCTTTATGCTTTACCACCAGCTCTAAAGGCTCCATTCCAGGCTGTATTCTAATGTTAGCCAGGACTCAAAAAGTTTGGATCCAACACAAAAATCAAATATACAATATACAGATGACATCTTTACCAGCTGGGCACCCAGTTCATGCAAATTCTACTCCATCCTATATGATACCGCGTTGCATTAATTCTTCACAAATAGTAGTATCTACAGGAGAGCCTCATCCAATAAAGTGCAGACATATACAGCCATTTGTTACCAATATTTCTGGAACTAACTCTCAACTAATGAACTGGGCTGTAGCTAATTTTACTAATAAGTACAATCTTGGACTGTGGTGAATGAATGGGCATCCTCAACATCATGTTTGGATGCTGGTGGCTACACTCAACAACATAGCCTGACCCAATTCATCCTTTAAAAAAATTATGAGTTGTGTATCACCACCCTATGTCATTATGTATGGACTGTTTAATATTTCTGTTGGAGCTAATTACTTTAATGTTTCCTGCTATTAATTGTTCTTTTACTAATTGCTCATATAGCCGCATAACTAAATGCCTACTTATTGTTAGACAACCATCATTTGTTATGCTTCCTGTAATTATTTCTAAAACTTGGTATAAAGATTCTGGCATTCAAGTGTTAAGACAATTAAAAGAACTAATGCGCCCTCATCGATTTTTTGGGCTACTTGTAGCTGATGTTTTGGCCTTTATTTCGTTAGCTGTCTCCACAGCGGCAGCTGCTGTGGCACTAAAACAAAATGTACAAACTTCCCATTATCTTAATTAGCTTGCTCATAATACTACATAAGCCCTACCTCTGGACTCTAAAGTGACAAAAACTGCTAAAAATTGTTCAAATAAGTTCAACACTACATCCCTTCCCTGACTTATGTTAAAGGATTGCTAATATCATTGGTTTCCTGGGAATGCTTTTGCTAATGGTTTTTCTGTGCCTTCCTTATATTATACATACACTGCAAAATTCTTTTATGAGTTTAGCCAGCCAGCTACATAAGATCAAGCTCCATATAAAAAAATTCCCCCCGAGAGGTGTTATAGCCAGAGACAGGTAAGAGGGGGTGCCAGTCTAACCAACCTAAGACAGGGCCTTCAGCTTCACTCTAAAGAAGTTCCCTATGAGGGGTAAGACAGACAAGGCAATCCACCCAACCTAAGAAAGGTGGGTTCGCTTCTTTAAACAAAATGGGGGAGACATTGGGAGCATACAATAAAGTTTAAAGCTCATCTTGACCCTGGTGCTCAGTTGCAGACATGTACAAGGAACTGGCTTACTTAAAAAATACCAGGTGCCAGTGATTGTTTTGCTATGTCTGTAGAATTTGTTTTACATTCTACCAGTTGAACTTGTCTTGTTTTTACTACACTCTGTTTTCATTAAACTTTTCCTTGTTTTTTGGGACTATTGTAATCTTATGTTACCTCTTGACTTTTAATAGTATATATTAAAAAAAGTTAAAAATAAACGGTACTGCAGTCTTGAGCTGCAGACCTCCCCACCCCATCCTTTGTCTTATGTCTTTATTTTTCCCCATCCTCGCCCCCTAATTCAGGATTTCCCTTCGTTGCTGGCAGGCTCTGGAACTTTGTCATTAAATATTTTTATACATCATTTAAATGTAAAGGAGTGTTTGGCTTGGGACCATATTCACAGTTGGTAGTTGTTCATAGTTGTCAAATATGATGTAGTAGTCATATATCATATATCATATAGTCATATAATATGTTAGTTGTCATATATCATTCCAGGCTCTCCTTTTTACCATATCAGCTAAGAAATCTGTATTTATTCTGAATGTATATCCTTTATAAATAATCTTTTCTCTATGGAAGCTTTCAGAATCCATTATTGGTATTTAATGATCTTCTAATGGATTATGATGTGGTAGTGGATTTTCAGTTCTAGAATTATCTGTTCAGTGTTCTAAAGGCTTCTCTTCTCTGAATGAGCCTATCTTTTTGGATGTTTGGCATGTTCTCTGCTAGAATTCTGTAATATGTTTCCCTTCCATGTAGTTTCCTGCTCTTCTCGTTCTTTATAACTATCTCCCCGAAATTTGCTCTTCTAAGTGAGTCTTGAAGTTCTGGTAAGATCATTTCTTATTTCTTCGATTTGTCCTAAATGATTATTTCCTCTTTTGTATTAGACCTCTTCTGTCTTTGACCCTGAGATTATCTTCTATGTCATCTATTTGCTGGGGAGACTTTCTATTTTGTTTTTGATGTCCCTGTCTTCTAATTGTTCATTTTTTAGGGCTTCTATCTCTTTATTAAAGCTTTATTTTAGGTCTTGTATGTACTTTCTTTACATTTTTTCTTTGGATGGGGGGGTTGCAAGGGTTTTCTTAGTTGTGTCTTCTCTCATATCTTTTAACTAGGCATCCATTTTTTCCTTGGACTCTTTGCCTTCTCAGAATTTATTTATCTTTCTGTTTGTAGTTTCCATTAATTAATTTGCTAATCTTTGGTTGGTCTCATCTTATTCACAAATTTCCTTATAAAGGTTTCTATCTTTCCATTAGTCACATTTTCAGCAGTATTTTTAATGTATTTTGATAACTATCTTCTAGTTCCTTGATTGACTGTTCCAATGCCTGGTTATTTACTGGGTGAATTATACTACCTTGACATAACTTCTTTTGTATTTTTCTAATTTGTTCTGCCCATTTGGAAGTTTTCTTTTGAGGAATCTATGATCTTAATAGGTAACTCTCTATATTCTTGGTTGATTTGCCAGGTGTTTGTTTGGTCTTTTGTTTTGATTTGTTTTTCTGGAAATAGGTTTTTGTCCAGACAATTAAATGTGGGAGAAGAAATCAGTTGTGGTGAGATGTTGTGATGCTAATACTTATGGGTCCAGTGACAGTTTGGACTGTCCAGTGGTATGGTGAACTCTCTCTGTGTATTGATGTGTAACGTTCTCTGATGTACAATTCTGTTCCTGCTTTTTTCCATGTGGCCCATTTATTTCCACACTGCAGATGTGCTTTTGAATATTTTGGCCAACACAGTCACAGCAGTCACCTGCCTGGATGGGAAACTTTCTCATAAATTTCTGTTTTCTTGTGAAGAGAGTATAATAGTCTTATGAATTGTATGTCTATAATTATATCTATATTTATAGCTGTATATCTATAATTATAGCTGACTTGGTGTGACCCTCTAGATGTGGAGTACCTTCTAGGACTCTAAATCTCTGTTTCATTAGAGATTGCTATGGTAATTTTCTGTTGTTATTCTGCTACTGTTTTTCCTCTTCCTCAAATTTATTTTTTATATTGTGGATTTGTTCACATAATTTAGGATTTGTGATGGTTGTGGAAGTTATTTTTGTTTTTCTGTTTGTGTTCCTTTAAGTAGTGATTTCAGGATTGTATGAAGAAACACAAGGGACAGAAATGTATGTTATTATGTTGAGAGAAATAGAGAAGATATTTTAACCTATTTGCTACATGTAAATTAATATTAAGCAAAGCTAATTAAAATAATTATTTACTCTTTAGAGGATGAGTATATTACTCTTGGATATTTTGGAGGAAAAGACTTTAGACTCATTACAACTGATGCCTTACATTGAAATTACTGGCAAAACGTCTTTTTGAGAAAGAAAAAAGTTCCATTTCTTTCATATTAGTATTATAAAATCACAATATCTTCATGTCGAATTGCTTTTCTCTGCTATTTTCAATTTCATTCTTCATCCTTTAGCTATTTAGGGCCTTGAATGACCACTTCCTTAAAATACCTATATTGCTTGTATTGTGATGTAAATCTCAGTAATATTAATATGAATTTATCTCTGAGTCAACTTTTAAGCTACATTCCTATGAAATTTATGCATTCTCTAGCATGAGACCTGACTATTTTACTCTATTCTACGTTTTAATCAATTAATCATTCTCTTTAGAAATATTTTCCCATCTTTTATATTGCTCCTGTAAACATCATGTGTTTCTAGTACTTTTACTGAAGTTAATATAATGTTTGGAACAGGAAGGCAATTACCCCCATTATCACTTTAAAGTAAAACCTTGGGAACTATTTTATATAAATAAAAATAAAAAAGTGCAATGCACATGTTTATACATGAATAATATATTATTTAAGTCTATTTGACACAACTACCACAGCCATTCTCAATTGACTTAAAGGCAACAATATATTTTGTTCAAGAATATCACTCATTTTTAGAAAATGACTATTCAATACAAAATCTATATTATATTTGAAAGTTAAAAAATGAAAATTACACCCAGATTTGCTGTCAATATCCTGTTTCATGAATACAGTTATTCAGCAAACAAGGAAACAAAAAATAAGGCTTTGTCACATAGAATGAAAGTTGTAGAAGCAGGCTGTCTTTCCTTAAAGTGAGAAGTACCTGCAAATCGTGTGATTTATTCAAAGAAACTATAAAAATTCATAAAAGGATTTGTGATCAGAAGTGATAGGTAAGCAAAGTAGCTGGAAAACTGTATATGTGAATTGAGCTTTCAATATAAGATTACAAGCTTTCAATAAATGAGCCTATAGAAAATGATTCTGTATCTCTAACACACATAGTGTTCTACATTTTCCCACCAACTCCCGTTCTCTTACCTCAGTTCTTCATCAATATTCTTCTATTTCATGATGTCAATTCTAACTAAAATAACAAGGTGGGTGTTTTTCTGGTCTCTATATCCAATACATTTTAGTATTTTGGAATAGTAGTATGAATTCATGGTGTTTGACTTAATGTCAAGTTTGAAGATAATGTATTCAGTGTACTGTTAATTGGCCTGAAGCATACAAAAACACAGTACACTAAAAACAAGGGACTTGATCTGAGGGAACCATACAGGTCCAGGCAATATCCTGAAGCAAAGAAAAACCAATGGAGCAAATATCAATCAACTATAATTACAATAGAATGGAACTGATCTCTGATGTGTCTGGGTGGCAGCTGTGTGTGTGTGTGTGCGTGTGTGTGTGTGTGTGTGTGTGTGTGTGAGAGAGAGAGAGAGAGAGAGAGAGAGAGAAAGAGAGAGAGAATTTTAGTGTGGCTTCTATATTTACAGTCCATAGAGGATTACTTGTTAGGGAGGAGGTGCTCATATCAGAGCTCTGATACCACTGTCATCACTTTTTACTGTGAAAAACACTTGCTTAATCTCTAATTAAATAGGGAAAATAAACTAACATCTAACGTGATTGTTTTGACAATTAATTAGTATATTGAAGCCCAAAGGGAGGAATTGGAGATCAATATATCTTTTTTCCTCTCTTCTGAATATTACACAGCAATAGCTCTGATTTCAATAGTCTCCTGCAATGTACTGACAGCTGACTTGCTAATATACTTAATAACATGAAACATACGATAGAGAAATAGATAAGCCAGCAAGCACAAAGAACTAGTGAGCAGGGTTGCCCCATCTTTTAGGAATGTAATTCCTTCATATGAACTTCAAATTTTGTGGCTTTCCCTGTGTGATTAAATGGTAAGAAAGTACTGTAGAAACAAGAATTCCTTTTCAGCCAAGTAGAAAGAGCTCATGATCCCATCCTCATGTTGCAAATTTACATTCCACACAGACTCTCTTTTAGAATGCTTTCATTTAATATACGTAGGCAACTCATCTTTACCTGTGGGAGCCAGGAAAAAAGTTAATTTTCTTTGTGTATTAAATTACGTAAATTAATGTGCAAAGACATGATTTGTATAATTACAGAAGTTTGTAATAAATGAAATTAGGGATCATGTCACAACTAAAAAATATAAATAAAATCACATAACAAGACTAGAAGTAACAGCATTTTGTGCACGAAAACATACATTAGATTAGTCGCAGAATTTTATTTTGAGATAGAATTTATATTAAAGTATAGTGACCTTTACTAAGAGTTGAAACATTTTATTGAAAAATATTTATTAGAGATACTTTGCTGCATAATTTTAGGAATACAGGTGGACCCATTGCAACAATGAAATGTACAAGACATTATGTCGAAAGATGAACTTTACAACTTTGGCTATGGGTGGGGAGGTGGAGATTTTTCCATCTCCACCCTTCCTGAACGGGAAAGGGAAATAAAGAGTAGGCAACAATACTTGATGAGAAATTTACTCATTACCTTGCACAAGTAATTTAACTCCTCAGTAGGGTATTTTCACAATAAAAAAAAAGAAGAAAAAATTAAGAAAAATTATCCCAAAGTAATCATTTTTCTTATTATATTCCTATTTCCATGTGATTTACCTCCAATTTAGAAATCCAGATATAGAATTTAATTTGATTTAACCAAAAGTATTATTGAGTGTAAGACTCTTATACTCTCTACATTCTTCACACTAAGATCTTCAAATATGGTGAGTTTGAAATGATTAGTCTCTGTGTGAACTATGATAATATTATTTACAATGTGAGTGAAGTGTTTAAAAAGTAGCATTTATTTTCGTTGAATTGCTCTGAAGAGACAATAATTGATATAATCAAAGGCTAAAATGATTAGATTTAAAATTTAGAATTCAGGAAATGTTTTTTACTTCAGTTGTTACTGGAGCCTTCACAACAACCTCATGAGAAAATTTATATTGATGAAGCAAAAATCCCAGAAGATGGATATTTACGAATAGGAAAATCATGTCATTCTGAATAGGTAGAGCTACATATATCAAACATAAAAAATTTAGCTTTTAAATACTTAATTGCAGGGTGAGTACTTGTTCTGAAAGGAGATAAAATTGCATTTATTTCAAAAAGTAAACCAAAGTATTCATTTGAATACAAGACAATGTTTAAATATCCCTCATCCAAGACACGATATACTGTTGTTTTTCATGCCAATTATGTTCTCTAAAAATATTACAAATAATAGATTAGTAAACCTAAATCATTGCTTTGTATGGAAATAAAAATTTAGTTTCCTAAAACTCATGACTATAACTTTTTCTCAAACAATTAAGAAGTAACTGTTTTATATTTTTTGTCATGGAATATTATTTGATAAATTTTTATTCATTAAGTTAATTAATTGGCCAATAACAATATAAATTATGCATGAACAAAGTTTATCTAATACAAGTATTTCTTTCGCAAGACATATCATGGCTCTCTTAAAGAATATTGGAAGGCAGTGTGTTATTTATTTATTAATTTTTAGTTATTTTGTTAATGGTTATTATGTTTCAGAAGTGGCAGTTTCATTATACTCTTTCCAAAATATATTTAAAACATTTGATTATACTCCTTCTATTTCCTTTTAATTACTCCTTCCTCCAAAGATCTTCTGTTTTTCACATCAAATTACATCTTTATATATGCCCATGTAATCTACTTTGGAAAATTTAAGGTGAACTCCATATTAATTCAATATGTACAGTGGGTTAACAAGACGAACAAAAACGAGTATTTTTTGCTAACTTCTGAATTGAGCTATTATTATTATTATGGTTAGGGTTAAGATCCCAGACAGATTTTAGAGTTAGGGTTAGATAAATTGAAAATTAGGTTCAACACAGGATGACCCATTGCAACAACGATACTCACAACACATTATATTGAAAAAGAACTTTTCATCATGGGGAATGAAGAGTGAGGGAGCTGGGAGAGGGAATGGATAGTGGGACAACAACACTGAAGCGGGTAACACTTCTCAACAAGAAATGTACTCATTACCTTACACATGTAACTGTAATCCCTCTGTAAGCCTCATTAAAATAAAATAAAATTTTAAAAAATAATGAAAAATAAAACTTGAGAGGAAATAGAAAAGCACTTTTGAAAATTTAGGTTCAAAACGCAAGTAAAATTTAGACCTAAAAGCTGAGCAAGAGATAGGATAAATGTGAAATAGAGGCTAGCTATTAACATTATGATTCGGTTATATGTAGGCTTAGGATTAGGCAAGGTGTTCCACTTAGAGCTGGGGTTATGATGAGAAAAAAGATGTAAGCTATTGTGTAAAACTGCAACATCTTTCAAGAAGAATGAATGGCCTCAAATTTAGAATGAATGAAAACCAGTGTCGGCGTTTTTTTAAACATTCAGGTATAATTTGGTTTAAAGTGTGAGTTGCTGTTTTAGTTCTTCTTAGGGATAGGGAAGGATAAACTTTAGGGTAAAATTTAGTTTTCCACTAAGAAGTAGAAGCAAAACATGTGATTGAATAGCGTCTGGACAATTTTCCTTACATTAACCATTTGGTGTTCAGTCAGATTGTGATTAGGATTAGGTTTCTGGTTAAAGGGGTTGAGGATTGAGTAAAGAAATGGATTAAACTGGAGGCTCACGCCTATTATCCTAGCTACTCAGGAAACTGATTTGTGAGGATTACAGTTCAGAGTCAGCCTGGGAAGAAAAGTCTCTGAGAATTTTATCTCCAATTAAGCACCAGAAAATCAGAAAGAAGTGTTGTGGCTCAAGTGGTAAAGTGCACACCTTAAACTAAAGATCTCAGGGGTCGTGTCCATGCCTAGAACTCAGGGATAGTGCCCAGGCATAGAGATCAAGCCCCACAACCAACAAAAAAAAAGTAATGGGAAAAATGTTAAGTAAATCTGAAATTATTTTAGGTTCTAGGAATTCAGGAAAAGCTGGGATAATGTAAGTACAATGTATTTCATAATATGAGGATTTGAGATCAATGGGGATAGGATTCCTCTTATGGAATAAGATAGATTCAGAGATAAGAATTAGAAAACCTGTAGGGTTTAGGAAAACCTGCAATTTATTTCAAGAATTACAAGTGGAATTTTGGTTAGGATGACACAAAATGAGCATTTTTCATAAATTTTAGAATTGGGATACCATTAGTGTTAAGGTTATGGTTAGGATTCCAGCCATGGGTAGGGTTCGAGTGAAGGAGAAAAAAAATGAAGCTCAAATTTAAGGTAAATTTTAGAATAAGCCTGGTAAGATTTAGAATGAATGTGCGTTAGAATATTGCTATTAATATTAGAATCTACTTGCAGTTAGGCTTATATTTATTCTCAATGTTCCAGTTAAGATTAAGTTTAGGGTTAGAAAATGACTAAGATATTAGAAAAAATGGAAACCTTTGTTTGGAAGGCTTATTTGAATCAAGTTAGGATGAATCAAAACTAGTGTACGTGTGTTAGTATTAGTATTGACATATAATTTGGATTAAGATCAGGGTCAGTATTGTGTTCTAATTATGATTCGTGTTATGAATAGGAAAGTTTTAGTATAAAATTGAGTTTTCACTAACAAGTAGAATAAAAAATGTGATTGAATAGTAACTAGAGCATTATCATTATATTTATTTGTCAGTGATCATTCTTATAATGATTAATGAAAGTTTTCCAGCCAGGTTTAGGTGGGGAGTTAGCATTAAATAATGTACAAGATGATAAGTTAATCTGAAATTGTTTTAGGATACAGTGGTTCAGGAATAGGTAGGATCAATGGAACCTACAGTAATTTTCCTGATAAGAGAATTTGAAGACAGGTAATATAATGGTTCATGTTAGGGAACAAGATAACTTCAGAGGTAGAGTCAAGAAATTTGTGGGAATTACGGAAAATTGAAACACATTTCCAGAGTGCAAACTGGAGTTTTCATTAGAATGAATAAAAACTATTTTTCTTAAACATTAATTTTGCGCTATCATCAGGTTGAAAGTTAGGTTTCACTTCCACCTGGGCTTAGTATTAGCATTAGGGAAATGGAAAATTTAAGGTCAAACTGAAAGTAAATCTTCTAATAACAAGTCAAGTTAGAATTAGGATGACTATGAACTAGGACACTGCTATTAATATTAGGATTAGGGTATGATTAGTGTCAGGGTTATCCTGAATTTCCAGTTAGGGTTCGGGTTAAGAAAATTGCAAGATATTGAGTAAAACTACAAACTATTTTTAAGAAAGATGAGTTGGATCAAATATAAGATGAATAAATCTAATGTATTTTTGTGGTTTTAGAATCCAACGGCAATTGGTCTAGGGTGAGGGTTACTTTTCCAATTTATGAACTAATGAATTAAAGGCACAATTATTTCATTCTTACAAACCAAGACAGTCACGATTTGGGGGAAAAACTCAATTTTCTACATGAAAATGTGTCAAATTATTTTCCAACCAGGATTAAATAATTGTGAACAGGTGGTCATTTATTAAAATTAGGTATGTTGATAATACAGCTTTCACAAATATCCAAACACATAGGATAGGAATTCAGACATGTTATTGGGAAAACAGATATTGTACTTACTGTACCTGGGAAATTGTGTGTGTGTGTGTGTGTGTGTGTGTGTGTGTGTGTGTGTGTGTGTGTGCATCCACCACAGGTCTTCAACTCAGGCCTGGGTCCTATTGTCAGCTTATACTGTGCAACTATGGCACTAAACCACATAGGCCCAGGTTTTCTTCTGGCTTTTTAGTAGTTAATTTGAGATGTGTAACTCATGGACTTTCCTGTCTTGACTTAATATTCTGATCCCCAGCAATCCTTGGGTTAGTGTTACTGTGGGTGTTACCACAAACAGGCAGTTCAATAAACTGGGAGCAATATGGAAGTATTTGTGCAAGATACAAAGTAACCAGTTCATTAATGTGGGAGTAACAATATCTCATTAGATTGCCTTCAAACACACTGTTTCTGATGTGTTTAACTTAAGCCTAAAGCATAATCAAACCTATTAGCCTCAATATATGAAGTAGCACATATTTATGGTGTAGAATATGTTCAATGAACTAAATCTGGAAACAAAAGTCTTTGCTGTGTTTGCAGCAAAAAATAGAAATGAAGTCTAGACTGGAGGCCTGTAGCAAGCAGCAGAGCATCTGTTTAGAGTGAGTCCAACCCCCAGGACCATAAAGAAGTAGAAGAAAGTGAAATTGTAGGAGAAAGAAGAAAGGAAAGTAGGAGGGAGGGGCAAGAGAGGAGGAAGGGCATAGCAGGAGGGAGAAGAGGAGGGAACAGGTAGAAAGTAGAGGGGAGGAAAGAAGGAAGAAGGTAACAGGACCCTGGGGAAGAGGAGCAGGAGAAGAGGCAGGAGGAGGAAGATAAATGCAATATAACAAAAAAATGGTTGGAAAATATTTTGCATAAGTGATCTGGATGTGCATGGCAGGATTATTTTCTAATCAGAGAGACCGCTAGCACAGTGACAATATGGGTGATACCTGTTGTTCGGTCATTTTATTCTCTTTCTTCAGTGAGGAGTTCAGAAGAAATCCTGAGTTTGGTGTTTTACAGATATACTTCAGGATTTCTTTTTCATGAATCAAGCATGGGAAAGAACTAAATGCAACCTCCCTTAATTAAAAAAGAATAGAAGCTGTATTTATTTGTATTCCTGTGCATGAAGAAATCCTGGAGATTTCTGGTTAATTCAGAAGGCCCCATGCAAAAATATATGACAAGAGGAAAGTAAAACTCTTTTTAAAGTATAATAGGTTATCATAGATGAAAAGTTTTAGTGGACGTTTTCGGTTTTTTTTGTTGTTGTTGTTTTGTTTTTGCTACTTGTTCAGTGCTCCAAGGATATGCCCTGTAGCCCTTTCCAAGTCACCACTTGAACATCCATTTCTGTAGTTCCTGTGGGTGTGGGTGCCTCCTCAGTTCACCCGTCGAGAAGTGGGGGCCCCTCCCTTGTCGTGAATGTGCAATAAGTGGATGTGTGTGCATGCTCCCAGCATTGCCATATGAGCCTGGCCCACCCTGTCCACCTAACTGCCCAGTCTCAGTTGCTCCATTTCACGCAGGAGCTGGCAGCCATGGGGCTGCAGTTGATGCCACTGCTGCCCTCTCCTCCTCCAGCTGTCTGGTACTGGTCTGCAGTGGTCTTGAGTGCATGTGCCATCCCAGGGAGACTCTGTTCTGGGGTCACTGGCTGACGCATGGGTGTGGGGTGGACGGACAACATGTTTTTACACTGCAGAGTTCATGGGAGAAGGAAGACCGGGGATGCATCTGTCCCCTTGGGGCCAGGCAGCCCAGGCTTGGTTCACCTCATCAGTCTTTAAGGTGGTTGGGGACTGGTTCCATGTGCTGGCCCCTCTGCCAGCAGGCTTGTGACAGCTGCAGCAGCTCAGCAAAGTGAAGCTCCTTCAACATTTCTGCGGACCTCCATTTTCTGGTCTCTGTAGACTCGTCTACAGGTCCATCCATGCATATGCCATCAGTGCCAGAGGAGCCTGGATTTGCAGTGCACCATCTGCAGCACCAGGGGTCCCAAAGCCCCATTGACTTTGCTTTGAAGCCTCTTCCATCATCCTTCTGGGCCACATGGGCCCAGCTCTGGGTGCCATTCCGGGTATGCTCCATTTGGAGGCAATGGGCTCACCCCCTACCCAGGTTGTTCTCCAAAGCAGGGGAATGGGTTTGGCCTTCGCAGGACTTGGGGTCTGCCCTAACTTCTCCCCTGGTTTTGGCACCTGAGTCTGGGTTGCTTGGTTTGGTCACTGATGGAGTCTTGTTGGCTGCAACCCATTGCAACAAGTGCTGCACCTACTGCAGCAGCAATGTGGTGTCATGGACCCCCTCAGGGTCACCACACAGACCTCTGATGTGTCTACGTGGGCTAGGTGTGGGTTTGATCCCAGGACAACCATTAGGAAGTGCCACTCCCCTTCATGGTACAGCAAGCAAGAGGTGCCACATATAATTTCTACTTTCTAATATTTTCCTTCACTGAGATAAACAGAACTGAGAGATATAAATAAGTTTTATAAAAACAAAATATATAACCTATATCACTTCACCCTGTTAAACCACTGTAATATTTTTTATCCAGTAGGAATTCTGAATGTAATTACTTATTTTACTTTTGAATATAACTAATGTAATATATTTTGTGTGTATTTTACCATTCTAGTATAACTTCATTTGCACTATTTACATACATATTTTTCAATTTCTGAGATTTAATCATGTGTTTATGCATAAGAGTTTTGTTGTACTTTTATTTCAGTTTGCCATTATGGCCTTATAAATACAACCAATAAAATACATTCTTGCTAGTATCAAGTTCAATGATTTTGGACTAGAGACTCAAGGATATACCATTATATATCATACAGTAATGTGTTTCACTCCACTTCATCTGGCATGCTGGTCCCTCTGGTGAATTAGCATCCTAGTGGCAGCCTGCCCAAATCAGGTCCTTGCAGGCACCTCACCTAGGACTGTGGGAGAAGATCAAGGTGTGCCTGCTGTTGGGCTAGGGAAGCAACAATGAGGCTGCTGAGTGAATGACATTGTGCCACTGATTCACATGTAGCGCCTGCCTGTCCCGTGAGTTTGGGCCCTGAGGATCTGCCCCTGGGAGCATACACACTGTTGGACAGGGGCCACCACCTAGGAAGGAGTGCAGAACGAACAGAAGCCACTCTGTGGATCAGTTGTACAGTATTTATCCTTCGTGGAACAGGGAATGATTCTGCTTGCTGTGGGGAGAACACAAGAAAGACAGGCCCAGGATTCGTGATGCCAACTTTGTGCTAAGGCTGTCAAGGAAACATTCCCCCACGCACTCTCCAGCAGGCCCAGGATTCGTGATGCCAACTTTGTGCTAAGGCTGGCAAGGAAACTTTCCTCCACGCACTCTCCAGCAGGCTTAGGAAGCCCTTCCATGCTCCTTGTCCATTAATTAGCAGCCAGGGACACTCACATCCGGTACTCCTGGCTTCTCTTTTGGGTTTGTTTGTTAATTTACTCAGAGAGACCCTCCCTCAGACAGCAGAGTTATATTCTGGGTTTTGTAAAATGTTCTGCATCTGAGCATTCCCCGTGTTTGGTTTTGTATTGTTTCTTGTAAATGCATTGTGAAATTTGTGTTTTAGGTGTTGAGGTGCAGGAGGAGGAGCCAGATTATGAACATAGTTTCCTAAAAACTTTCATCTAAAATGAAAACAGATTCTCTCTAAAAATGCCTTTCCAGAAATAAATTTGAGAAGGGAAAAGGCTATTTTCTCATGAGATCAAAGTGTGCTTTTTTTATATGCATGCTTTATGCATTCAAAATACAATTAAGTAATTCACTATCTAGGAACAATTGTCCAGACCTAAGAATTAAGTGTCTTGGGAGCTAGAGGCAGGGTTTTTGTGAGCTTTATCCAAAGGGAGGGAAGAAAGTTAAAATCTATAGATTACTTTGTAGAATCAAAATGGTAATATAAAATGAGAATCACAAAAAAAACCCTCTGGGCTCTTCGGGGTCTTTTATTGTTCCATATGAACTTTTGGACAGCTTTTTCTATTTCATTGAAGAGTGACATTGGGATATTGATAGATATCAAATTGAATTTGGATATATCCTTTGGCAGTATTGCCATTTTCATGATGCTAATCCTTCCAATCCATGAGCTTGGGAGGTTTCCCACTTCCTTGTTTCTGCTTTAATTTTCTTTTTCAGGTTTTTAAAGTTTCCATCATAGAGGACCTTCAACGTGTAAGTTAACTCCTAGGTATTTTACTTTTTGTGTGGCTATTAAAATGGGGTTACTTTCCTAATTTCAGCTGCACTCTTATCTTGATTAGACTACAGGAAAGCCATTGATTTCGAGGGATAATTTTATACTCTGATAGTTTGCCAAAGTTCCTGATCAGCACAAGTAACTTGGGAGTGCAGTTCATGGGGTTCTTTAAATACCAGACAATGTCATCTGAAAAGAGGGAGAGTTTTACTTCATCTTTCCCTATTTGGATCCCCTTAAGTTTGCATCTTGTCTTATTACCCCAGCTTGAATTCTAATACTACGGTGAAGAGGAATAGAGAGAGCAGACATTTTTATTTCATTCTTGAATTTATAAGAAATGGCTTTAACTTTTCACCATTAAGTATAATGCTGGCTGTAGGTTTGTCAATCCTTAGCAGAAAGAACAGTACTGGAACAATATCAGTTCCAAATTTCAAACTCTACTAAAAAGCCATAGTAAAAGAAAAGCTAGGTACTGGCACAAGAACAGATCTGACGACCAATTGAATAGGACAGAAGACTCAGATGTGAACCCACTGACCTACAGCCACCTAATCTTTCACAAGTGAGATAAAATAGAGAATAGAAGAAAGACAGTCTTTTGAGTAATTGCTGTGGGCAAAATAGGTTAAATACCTGTAGAAAACAAAAGCTAGATCTGTATATATCACCCTGCACGAGAATCAACTCCAAATGGATCAAAGACCTCAAAATAAAAGAAGACACCATGAAAACATTACATGAAGGAATGTGAGAAACTCAGGGATTTTTAGCACAGGACGAAATTTTCTTAATAGAGATCCAGAAACAAAAGAAATAAAAGAAAGTTGGACAACTGAGATTGCATGAAACATCAGAGCTACTGCAAGGCAAAAGTCATAGCTAGCAAGATCAATAGTAAGCCCACATTCGGCAGAAGATCTTCGTGAGTCATAAAACAGACAAGGACTTATATCTAAGATATATTTAGGACTCAAAAAATTCAATTCCCCAAAAACAAATCCTCAAAGAAACAACTGCTCAATAACTAAATGGGCTAAAGACTTAAAGAGAGACTTCTCTGAAGAGGAAATAAAAATGGCCATTAGACACATGAAGAAATGGTCAACTTTTCTAGCATAAAAGACATGCAAATCAAGATAACAGAGAGATTGCACCTCAATCCAGTTAGAATGTTTGTAATCAAGAAATGTAGGAGAAACTGGATGCTAAACAAGCTCTTGCATAGAAAGAAGTTTTAGTGTTCCAGTGAACAGTCCTAAGCCAGAGAATCACACCAAGTGTGCCATCATAGTACAGAGAGTTAGAACAGAGAGGGAAAATCCAGACAAGGAGACAGATCTGAGCACTTGCCGGCAGCTGCAACAGTAGCGGCAGCCATAGCCACCATGCTTCCAACACAGAGAGTCCGAGACAAAGGTGCCAGATGTGGCAGGTGAGCAGAATCTACTCAACACCAGCAAGAACTGACAAAGAGCAGACATCTTCATCCTGCGGTGCGCAGACCAGAGACTACCCAGGAACCAAGACTTGGCATGAGTAGAAGCCTGACATCCTCACTCCTTCTCAGGGAGCAGAGGAGGGAAGGCCACCCCTCCCCCTCCACTACCAGAGATCTCCATGTTGGATACTGACAAAGGCCTGGCTGAGCTGTTAACTCCAACTCAGGCCTTGGAAGAAAGCTAGAGGCAATTAGCAGGTCACAGGAACTTAACCTGACCTGCCAGGCTCAGCTCCACCCAGGGAAAAGTCTCCCAGCCTGAGCCACCAGACCCAGGAGTGGCTTTCTTCACTGGGTAAATAGAGCCAGAGGCTGCCCCTCCCTACAGAAGCCTTAACAATCAATTGAAATTCAGTAAACATAAACCCTGAAAATGGACCTAGGCTGGGCTCTGTGAGTGTCTCAAAAGCTAGCCCCTCAGGGAAAAGATACAGTTTATTGAAAGGACTCAACTCTACCCAGAACCTAGCCTCATAACAGCATCTCCAAACTAGAGGAAACAACCATCTCCCTCTTTTTGATACTCAAAACAGATCTCCCTTCCATTGAACTAGGCTGGGAGGAGGATAACAAAATCCTGGGTAAAGTAGAGCATTTTTCTGCCTGCTCAAACAAACTGATTTAAGAAATCAAACAGGAAAATCAAACACCAAAACAGACCAGAGACACCATCAAGAGACTGGTTAGGGACACAGGGAGATACAGGATCTTTCCGTTACCCCCCCCCCCCCAAAAAAAAAATCAAAGAACTCTTTTTTGTACCTTTTATAATTTTTTTCTAAAACTTTTTATAATTTTTAATTTTTTTAAAAAATTGTTTTTTATTAACTGTTTTTTTCTTCCTCTTATATTTTTTATTTTAGGGGTATATATATGTGTTCTGTTTTTCTTTTTTTAATTTTTTTTTGTTTAGTTCTACTAACCTTTTGAACCTTTCTTTCTTTGTTTCCCATTCTTTTCACCTTTCTTTGTTCTTCTTTGCTTGACTTAATTGCTGTTCTGCTCATTTTCAGGTATAAACATAGTCGATTATTAGATCTTATCTGCCATTGTGTACATACTTAATCCAGAAATTTATTACTCAATTCAAAACCTCTTAGAATTAAATTCCTTAAGAGCAGTACTATTTCTTTGCCTATATAATATTTTAAGCATTTTTTATGTTTTTCACATCTCCTTTATATCCCTCCCTTCTCTCATTTTATCCACATTGTTCTCTGAATATTTCTTATTTATTTGCATAATTTCTAACTGTTGCACTCTTTAATATTTGCTTTTCTATTTTCGCTTATCTCTTTTCTTCTTTTTCTTTCTTCCTTTTTTTCCTATCTCTCTACTATCATTCTATCCAACCTATTTCCCACTTTGAGATTAGGACTTAGTTAAGTGAACTCTCCCTCTGCCTTTCCACATGCCTCTACTCCTATTTTTACGCACATCTCTACCTAAACCTAATTATTTCTGGTTTGCCAAATTCTTCTTTGTCGTTTGTAGTCAATTAATAGAGAGTAGTTTGATGTTGAATAGATATATCTGTTGAACTAGATAGTATCTGCAGAATTTTGACTGTGCAACTACAGACGTTGGTTGATGCTTGCATCAAGATAGTGTTCTAGCAAAAAACTGGTGTTACTTTCATCCCAAATGGGCAGAGCAAGACAGAAAAACACAAGAAAAATGGCAAGTCTGGGTATCTCAACTCCCACTCATGATAATAAGGTGACAGAACAGATAATGAATAATCCAGAGGAGTTTCCAAAAAGCTCTACAAACACTACTGGTAAACATGGTAAATGTAAAGATTGAAAACTTGCAATGGACTCTGTATGAGCATGATAGGGAGAGAGAGGAGGCAAACCAAAGGTCAATACAGGAATATCATGAGCATGAGGAAGCTACTCAAAAATTGATACAGGAATTG
Source organism: Dipodomys spectabilis (assembly GCF_019054845.1). Classification (NCBI taxonomy): domain Eukaryota; kingdom Metazoa; phylum Chordata; class Mammalia; order Rodentia; family Heteromyidae; genus Dipodomys; species Dipodomys spectabilis. Next base: position 8,092,558 of record NW_024870905.1, read on the forward strand.
CATGAGCAGCTTGAGAACACACAAAGAGAAATAAAGGAATGGCGTGAGAAGGCTGAGATCAGTCAATTTGAAAGTCAGGAATGGCATGAGCAGGCTGAGAACACTCAAAGAGAACTACAGGAATTGCATGATTGTGAGGAAGCTAATCAAAAAGTAATACAGGAATTGAGAGAGTAAGATGAGAATACACAAAGATCACTAAAGGCATTCATGGAATACATAAACAGAGAACTGAAAGAAGTCAGGGATACAAAAAGGGAATGCTGAATGGAACCCAACAGAAGGAATGGGAGTCCAGGAAAACAATAACCATCCAACTACGTGATTGGAGAATAAACACTGAACACCAAATTAAGGAAGTAAAGAAGTTCATAGAAGATCTAAAACAAAGCTCCAATAAAGAATTTGAAGCCATCAAAGCTGACCAACTAGAAGGAAAAGAAATAAAAAACAAAATAGAAAGTCTTGATAGTAGGTTAGACCATGCAGAAGATCAAATCCCATAGACTCCACTCCCAAATTTCTCAAGCTGATTAAAAACTTTGGAAAAGTAGCAGGGTATAAAATTAAGCCTCAAAAATCAATGGCTTTTCTGAATGCCAACAATGAGAAAAGTGGCTGAAAATGAGAAAGCAACTCCATTCGTAATAGCCACACAAAAAATAAAATACATATGAATTAACGTAACCAAAGAAGTGAAGGACCTCTATGATAAAAACTTTAAAAACTTGAAAAAGGAAGTCAAAACAGAAAGTGGCAATAACTCCCATGCTCCTGGATTGGAAAGATCAACATCGTGAAAATGGCAATACGTCCCAAGGCTATCTGAAAATTCAATGCGATACCTATCCATATTCCAACCTCATTCTTCAAGGAAATAGAAGAGGCAATCCAAAAATTTACATGGAACAATAAAAGACCCCGAATAGCAAAAATCATCCTCAACAGAAAGAACAGTGCTGGAAGAATATCAATATCAAATTTCAAACTCTACTATAAATCCATAATAATCAAAACAGCTTGGTACTGTCACAATCTAATGGAATAGAATTGAAAATGCAGAAATAAACCTACAGACCTATAGCCATCTAATCTTCGATAAGGGAGCTAAAATAATAGAATGGAAGAAAGACACCCTCTTCAGTAAATGGTGCTGGCAAAATTGGTTAACTATTTGTAGAAAATGAAAGCTAGATCCTTATATATCACCCTTAACAGAATCAACTACAAATGGATAAAAATACCTTGGAGTCAAAGCAGACACTCTGAAAACATAACAGGATGGAGTAGGAGAAACCCTAAGTCTCCTTGGCACAGGTCGAAATATTCTTAATAGAGACTTTGAAACACAACAAATCAAAGAAACGTTGGACAAATCGGTCTGCATGAAAATGCAGAGCTTCTGCATGGCAAAGGACATAGCTAGCAATATCAGTAGAAAGCCCACAGATTGTGAGAAAATTTTCACTAGCTGTACAACAGACAAAGGTCTCATATCTAAAATATAACTGGAACTCAAAAAAATAAATCCCCCATCAACAAATCCTCAAAGAAACAACTTCCTGATAAGTTAAGTGGGCTAAAGACTTAAAGAGAAACTTCTCTGAAGTGGAAAGAAGGATGGCCAATAGACACATGAAGAAATATTCAACCTCCGTAGCCATAAAAGAAATGCAAATCAAAACAACATTGAGATGCCAAATCACCCCAGTTAGAATGGCTAAAATCAAGAACACTAATAACAACAGATGCTGAAGGGGATGTGGAAAGAAGGGAACCTTACTGCATTGTTGGTGGGAATGTAAACTTGTTCAACCAAAAGACTCCACATTGTGCTCCCCTATGACAACAATCCCACTTTTGGACATTTACCCAAATGTTCACAAACAAGACCACACTAAAGCTACCAGCACGACTATGTTTATTGCAGCATTATTTACTATAGATAAGATATAGAACCAACCCAGATGCCCCTCAGTAGATGAGTGGATCAAGAAAATGTGGTATATATACACAGTGGAATTCTATGCCTCCATCAGAAAGAATAGCATTGCCCCATTTGTTAGAAAATGGAAAGACTTGGAAAAAAATTATATTAAGTGAAGTAAGCCAGGCCCATAGAAACATAGGTCCCATGGTTTCCCTTATTTCCAATAACTGGTATATGTCTGGATCAAGCAGAAACGGACAGATAAGTTGATGTTCGTGAAATGAAGCCTAATATATGTATTCAAATGTTTTTTTTTCTTTCATGTGTTTGTTTCTAACACATTTATAAGATTATTTCTTTGTTGCTTTGTATGTCTCTCCCCCAAGGTATAACCCTTTCTTTCACTGTATTTGATGTCGGTATAATTTGTGGAGGGGAAGGGAAAAAACAAATCGTTTAAATAGGTATACAGGTGGACCCATTGCAAGAATGAGATTTACAAGTCGTTATGTTGAAAACGAACTTTACAACTTTGGTGTGGGTGGGGGGAGAAGGAGGACTGCTTGGGGAGGCGGGGGGAGGATGGGAAGGGATGGGAAGGGGAAACAAAGCAGGAGGCTACAATGCTTGATAAGAAATGTACTCATTATCTTGCCCATGTACTTGTAACCCCTCTGTTGTGTATTTTCACAATTAAAAAAAAAGGAATGTAATAACAACAGATGTTGGAGGGGATGTGGCTAAAAAGGAACCCTACTGCATTGTTTGTGGGATTGTAAACTTGTTTAACCACTTTGGAGAGCCATATGAAATTTCTTCATAAGACTCATTGTATAGTTCCCCTATGGCCCAGCAATCCCACTCTTGGACATTTACCCAAATGATCATAAAAAAGATCATACGAAAGCTGCCAGCACAACCATGTTTATTGCAGCATTATTCACCATAGCTATGATATGGAATCAACCCTGATGCTCCTCAGTAGATGAATGGATCAAGAAAATGTGATATGCCTATATATATGCACATATATATACATATAAATATATATATAGACACTAACACAAAATGGAATTGTATGCCTCCATTAGAAAGAATGACATTTCCCCATTTGTTAGGAAAAGGAAAACTTGGTAAAATTATATTAAGTGAAGTAAGCCACACCCAAAGTAACATAGGTACCATGCTTTCCCTTGTTTGCAAGGACTAGTACATATTTAAGACAAGCAGAGAAGATCAAAGGCTATGCACATATGACCATATAAGATGATGTTAAATGAAATGTAACCCAAGTCAGAGACACAAGTGGTTTTTCCTTTCTGGCTTTTGTTTTTAATATACTTATAATGCACTATGTGATTCTTTTGTAGGTTCATCCCCCCATGGTATAATCCCTGTTTTCACTGTATTTGTTTCCAGTGTTCTGCATCATGTATATACATTTTTGTAAGTTGGGGACTGGAAAGGATGTAGCAGAATGCTTAAATGGGGATGCAGTTTGACCCATTGTGATGATGAGATGTACATCACACTGTGTCGAAAATGAATTTACAATGTTGGACAGGGGTCAAGGAAGGAGGATTTGGAGAGGTGGGGAGGGAAGGGGTAGTACGGGAAAAACAAAGGAAGAGGTAAAAATGCCCGATAAGAAATGTACTCATTACACTTCTCATGTAATTGTAAACCCTCTGTGCAGTATTTTTGCAATAAAAATATATTAAAAATCTCTGCCTGGTGTAGATTTCCAGTGCTGCCTCGGGCATTGCATTATTTTTTGCCTTTTCTGGCTGTGATTAGGTCCAACTGCCCAGTGAATCTGTACTCTTCAAGGCATCTTGGTCCAGAAATGAGACTTGGATTACCCAGTGGTGGTTGGAACCAGGCCAAGGACCGGACAAAACTCCTTCCAGGGCATGGTTTCTTCATTCCCCATTCAACTAGGATTGCAAGCAGAATTTCTCTGAATTTGACCCCAGAAAACAATCACTGAACCAAAAGGCAAGGTCACCAAACACCTTCCCTCCTCCCGCTATTCCCTCCTTTCTTCCTTCTTGGGAAAGTACGAAATACTTTTGCAGGTTTTGGCGAACACACAAATTGCCCACCATCTCCCCTGGTAAACTAGGTTTCAAGTCGATAAGTCATGTAAATGAATGATGCCACACTCATTGTTCTGGACAACATCTTCAGGTCGTTTGGTGCTTTAATTTGTTGTTGGTGGAGGTGGTGATAGGGGGGCCTGAACTCTGGATCTGGGCACTGTGCCTGAGCTCTTCAGCTAAAGGCTAGTGCTCTAACACTTGAGCCACAGTGCCATTTCCACTTTTTTCTGCTTATGTGGTGCTGAGGAATTGAACCCAGGACCTCATGCATGCAAGACAACACTCTACCAGTAAGTCTCCTTCCCAGCCCTAATGCTTTAATACTTTAAAATTTCTTTTTGTCAGTCATGGGGTTTGAACTCAGGACCTGGGTGTTAACATGTCCCTGAGTTCTTCAACTCAAGGGGAGCCCTCTACCACTTGAGCCACAGTGCCACTTCAGGTTTCTAGATAAGCGTTTCTCACACTTTCCTGCCAGGGTTTACGTTGAACCATGAAATTTTAAATTATATTTCTTCTATGTGTTTATTGGAACATTACAGTTTTTCTGAAATTTAAAGTTTTTTGTCTTCAAGTAATCCAACAGCATTAAATATTACATTTGGAAGCTATCCTGTAAGACATCCATTTTGAAATTATGTTAAGATGAAAATCTTATTCTTTGTAGAAAAATCTCAATAAAATCCAAATGGCAGATATGCTAATTTCAGCAGCCTTGAGTCTCCTTCCTCTTTTCTTTCTGTAGTATCTTTTCTTGTTTTGGAACAAGTGGCATGGACTGTCCAACCATTCAAAAGGAAGCTTTTTCCATTTATTTAGTAGAAAAGGAATGGAGCTTGCCTGCATCTCAAGGCAATTTTGAGTATAATGTTAATCTGATAATACATATCATTGAAGTTTCAAAGTCGTTTTGATAATTTTTTGTTAAACCATTCATTAAAGAGTTTCCAAATAGCAAGAATAAAAAAAAGTTTTGCTTCCTAAGAAGGTTTTAAAAGTTAGTAATTCAACAAAACACATTCTATTATTCTAAGATTCCATGGTGAAGAATTTCTCTTTTATCATAGCCCTTACCACTGACCCCTTCCCTTCAAACTTGTAGCTTATTCAGTTTTCTTGTTCCAGCTTTCATTTTTGTAGTAGCATCTGTAATCACATTGACAATGAAATTCCATTTGTTGTTAGAGAGCTCAATTCATATTGCCAAAGGCAGACTCATTAGCATATTATAGAACATAAAATATTGAATATCATTAACGTGATCCTATGCAACTATTCCATCAATTAATATAAGTACCACATAACTGTGCATCTTCATATAACTTTTAAAATGCAAAGTAGTTACATATCTATGTCATAAAATAATTCAGACCACTAGTAGGAGATACTAAGGTAAACCTTTTGCATCATGCCCAATATTCTTTGTAAAATTTTCAGTTCTCATTAACTTTCACCTTAGGGCCTTCTTTTCCTACTAACGAGATATAAGTGATGTCCTTGGATTTTAGTCACCTCTGAGTAACCTCTTTTCTTTCCACTGCCAGTTAGTCCCTCGTGTTAAATACCTGAGGAATAACTTGTCTCAATGTGCCTGCAAGAGGAATACTCAAGTCGACTGTCTGTGCCCACTCTTCCCTTGCTTTGTTTGGGAATGGGATATCAGAGACAGGGGTGTCAGTGATCATGGTGTTATGAATTATGGGTAGCAGAAAAGAGCAGTTGAGACTAGGATACCAGGGAAAGAGTAACTCTTACTGTAATTGGTCAGGTGTAATGTCAGGAAATTGGGTAGCAGTAACAGCTTTCAGAACTGTTTAGCAGGGACAAGGAAGCATAGACAAAGTGAAAGAGTAAAAGTTGTAATGGATTGGGGGCACAATCAAGGTAACAAGGTCATGGGTGTCCAAACTGGGTAGCCAGTACTAGGATGGAAGCAATTGGCATGGTGGACTGATGTGGTGCAGAGCTCTGGGTTTGCCTCTCCAGTTTTGGCTGTTAGATCTTTAGGGAAACTACCTCTAACAGCTCATTATCTGCTTGTTGTGTTCAGGTACATGCCATGTATAAATGTCTACTCCAAGTAGATTGCATTCTTTGACACCAGCTATAGGATCGTTGCCCTAAGTATCCTGAGAGAGAACACTCCACATTGCAGCAGAATAGGCTCCGCATAGCGAGCTGCAATCACCTCATACAACTTTTGCTACTCCTTTCCAATATCAATTATCATGATACCAAGGGATCTGAAATGTGCTCAGCAGCAGTACTCTGGGAAGCTACCAAATCTTACTCTGACATTCTGGGAGCTCCTTAAACATGGGCAAGAGCATTTGCTGATACTCTTCCAACATCTTTCTGTGGCTCAGGAGAGCCAGACTTTTGGACCTCAGCTGGGTTACTTTGATATCCAGATGGTCTCAACTTGCTCTATATTCTCTCTCTAGGTGTTCATCAGCTTTAGCTGCCTCTCCTTTTCCCTCCAGGTAGCTCGCTTCATCTCCACATCCTTTGAATTATGCTTCTTATCAACCTGTGACTTTCACACAAAGCCCTTCCACTTTCTCATCTGCCTCCCTAGCTGTGAATCTGCCACAACAAGCTACATGTAACTTCTGTATCTGTTTATCAAGATTTGAGCTGGAATCCAAGGTGTTACTAGCTAACTGAGAACATGGGGAGCACCTTAAATACTCCCCTGCCATTCACTGCTCATTGAGAAAGATGCAAATGTGTTGTGGTCAGAATCTCCTTCTCCATTTCTGGTTCAGCAGAATACAGTGAAGTCACAATGGAGCTACCAGACAGCTTCTATGTCAGCAAGTGACCCAACCAAAGATAATTTAGTGAGGGGATACTTATCAAATGTATTAGGATGAATGCACATTATTTGTAGGACACTACTAAGGTCTTTCATCAAACTGGTTATTTTATGTCCAAAATGGCAGACCAATCTTAGGCTCTCTCCTAGATCTTCCTGTTCTGAAGGCCCTGAGGACTCTACATACAACTCAGACCTAATGACATGGGTGAATAGAAAAGTAGGTGAGAATGGATTAATATTCTGAAGGTGAGCTAAGGTGTTGTCTTGTCATTCCTACCATTAAATCAATGTCCTTTCTCTGACCTTCACCATGTCTCTTTATTTGGCATAATTGGCAGGTTTCTTAGTGGTTCATTTTTTTTTGTTAGTTCAATGCACAGGTTTAAACATTAAACATGCAAAACCATGGGTTTCCATTGTCCTAGTAGGCGTTTTGCCTTCTAGGAACTTCCTTCCAGGTAACTCTCTTGTTGGGCCCTCATATGCATATGCTCACAGAAATGAATATCTCACAAACCATGGAATATCGTTGCTCAATGATGATTAGCTCACACAGAGACTCAAGCAGTTTGGGTCTGGAGCCTTTCTGAGAGGCCTTTTACTATATACTGTGGGAAATATGGACAGTAATTCGTCAGAGCAATACCACTGGTAGCAAGTGAGCCCTGACTACTACTTAGCACTTACTAGTCCTACCTAGGGTATGAACACATGAACAAACCATGTTTAGCCTATTACACAGTGCCCTCATCAATGAAATCATTTTGAGCCTACGAGAAAATCTCCATTTGTAAAGCAGTATACATAAGAAGCAGATGTTGCCCCACATTCAAATGTTCCAGGAGAACAAAGTGTAAGGGTGTCTACACAGTTGGGAAATAAGATTCTGAGGGGTGAGAAGGGATGAGTTTAGGTAGCAAACTTACAAGTAATTATAAGTTTCTGAATTCCTAACCTAACTTCCTTCAGCCCCTATCCAATTCAAGCAGTGGATCACAAAATGGAGTTTTTAACCCCAGGCCCAAACTCTAGGTGTTCTTGTTACATCTTCCCACCTGCCCCTGATGTAAATGGTCAGAAGGACAAAGGGGAAGGGAGCCCCATGCTCAGGAATATAAATGGAGCTTACAAGCCACTACAGTCTCTGATTTTCTTTGTTGAAGATAAGATAAAAGGCAGCTTGAGTTTCTAAGAACTCAGTGTCTAGGCTATATGGCTTCTTCAGAACATATTTCCTTCCTCCTGTGTTTTGAGAGCAACAGTTAGTACAGTGCTTCTGTCTCTTAGGGGCAATCTTTCTCTTCACATAATGCTTACAGTAGACAATAGGTGGAAGCTGCCATTAAATCAAAAAAGTATGAAATAGAACACATTGAGTGCATCCCTTCAATTCCTGGACCTAACAAGTTCCCCATTTTGAAGACAAAGTGATTATGGGTGAGTACTAACAAATACCACTGAATGGTGAACTTAGAACACTTTTCCCAAGGCAGGTTCTGTCTAGGTTATTAAGATGGCTGAGATCTACTGGATCAATGAACTTACAGACAATGCAAGACAGAAAAGTCTAAGAGATGGAGTCCCAAAAGAAGAAACTGGACTAGGAAGAGAAACCTTATCATTGCTGGAAAAGGAGGAATACTGATTTAGGAGAATTTTTCTCTGAATACAGACATGGGTAGCATTGTAACATAATTCTAAGTTGTGGCTCATCAGTAGAAACTATCCAGTCAAACCTCACTAAAAATAAAAATAAAACTTTAAAAATAAAAATCTATTTGGATTTCAGTACTATCTATTTTAATATGTGTGTGTGGGGTCTGATTATGTATGGGACAGCATTGGTTCTTAAAAATAATGACATTGACAGTATCCTTCAGGTTTCTCATTCAAGTCTGGTGGTGTTCTAGCTCTACCACTTGAAACACACAATTCTCACTTTCTTCTGGTTAACTGGAGATAAACATGTAATGGATATGTCAACCTGGGTTGGTTTCCAACTGTGATCTTCAAATCTTACTCTCTGTAGTAAGTAAGTCATAAGAATGAGCCATTATGCTCAGCCTATTATTTCCAGTAAGTTACTTAATCTTTCTGAATCTCAGCTTCTTCCTGTGTGGAAAGTGAAAAGAATTCCTTTGTGGACCTTAGAATCCAGTGGGAGTTATGAGGGTACAGGAAGTATAAGTGTTCAGTATGTGTGTACAGAGCCTGACACTCTCATAAAACTACTGATGTTTATATTGAAATGAATTCCAGGAATTGAAAATAAGAGGGATTTTTCTGTTCTTGTTTATCCATTTATGAGCATTGAGGACATTTATGAGACACTCAAGGAAACAGGGGAACAGATGCAGCATGTGTACTCTGTAGGTATTATGTTCACAATGAGCTATACCACTGTGGACAGGGAGAGAAGGGAAAATAAGAGACAGAGAGCAAAGGAAGGGATGGGATTGTCAAACAAGAAATGAATTCATTACCTGACTTAGAAAATGGTGATCCATATGTAACTACCTTAACAATAACAATTTTAAAAATCCGGGTTGATGATTCTCTGCTCTAGTTTTTGGAGGTGCCCTTAAGACTCAGGCCCACCGATAGAGGTTTTTGAAGGTCAATTTCTATGATAATTAATGTAGAGCCAAAATCTCTTAAGAAATGTTTTAAAAAAAGTATTTCATTCTTAAGTACTTGACAGGATTCTTAAATCCCACCTAAACAGATAATGAGAAATGAGCCAACCAGGGGCTCAAGAATTTCAAGAACAAAGGCAGGGACTTGAAGGTAAACTCTGGGGACTGGGAGGGCAGCAGTGCTGGTCTGGTGATGGCCATGCCCCTCTGGAGGTCCTTGTAAGTGAGTGAGGGCTAGCTCTGCTGTGGGCTAGGACTCAGTCTCCCCTTGAAGCAGGTACCAGATACCGCTGGCATAGCCTTGGCCTGCGCCATGGAGCTGGCAGAGCATGGGTGCTGTGGACCAGGCAGCTGCTGGGAGGCTATGTGAAGCAGGGCAGAGGAAGAATGGCTGGTTGGCACTGCTCCACCCCAGCCAGACCCAGAGCCAATGGGGAAGTTCTTGCTCTGGATCAGGACCTGGGACTGCCCCCTAGACAAATGGCCTCTTAGTACCTGTGTGGTGGCCGCCATGTGTGGGCTGGGAACTTCCGTAGCATGGCTGAGGAGTCTCCATGGAGAGGCTCATTTGGTCCTGTGCGTCTCCCTTCTTCTGGATTCCCCATTTCCTCCTACCTCATGCCATGTCCAACTAAAGGAGTCAACTTCTCCAGGCCTCTGAGAGGCCATCCTGGAGATGGTCACAGTGTTTCCCACTTTGGTTCACCATGCATGCAGGGCTCACACGGTGCCATCCTCCAGGCAAAGTATACACCTATTTCAGCGTGGCCACCCTTGCTTAGGGGCCTACAAACTGCATTCTTACACAGAAAGCCAGGGGTAACCAAGGCTGTCCTGCAGCCTAAGGCATCCTTTGACTCCTCCTGTTCAGGTTTGGGGTGGCTGTGGATCCAACTGCACATTCAGTTTTGATTATTTTAAAGTAAGAGGAAAAAGCTTCTTTGTCCCAGATGAAGCTGCCCTTGGGGTTCTCTGTGTACAATAGTCTTGTGCTGAGATAAGGATCCCCAAAGACCACCAAGGAGCCAATTCCCATGCAAGTACGTGATAGTCATTTATTGCAGGCTCAAGCCTGGTCTCACAACCATTACAGTTGCAGCGGGTAAGAGTTGAGAGCCTTGACCCTTCAGTTAAGAGGTTTTTAAATAGGGTATAAGGTTGAGGTAAGGGGTCACTTATCTTGGCAGTTACATTATTGGCTGGCATTTAGTAAGTCAATATTGTCACAATCTTATTGGCTAGCATGCACAGGCTAAGCAGTATGCAGCAAACTATGTTAAATATGCTATCTGAGGAACATCTGTAAATTTAGGTATCTACCTGTCATCCGCTGATGGCTATTGCTAGGGAAGTTATGGGCAGAACGTTATTGCGACATTTCAGTTTTTCCAGATACCTAAGTTCTAACTTTCAGTAAAATCTTTACAATGGGTACTTTCAGTAAAGGCCTTCACAATGGATACTTTCAGGAAAGGACTTTTAAATGAAGTCTAAGCCCAGAATGACTGTATTTTGGCTAAAGCTTCTCACTAGGTTTGTGTGTGTGTTTGTGTTTGTGTGTGTGTGTGTGTGTGTGTGTGTGTGTGTGTTTGGTGTGAGAGAGTCAGACACAGTTGTGGTTTGGGGTAAAACACTTCTTCCCTTTAGCATAGAGTTTTGTTATCTAGTGGTTGTTCCCCCTTCTGAATTCTGAGTTCTAAAATTGTCCTCCTATATATTTTTATCCTTTGTTCTTCTTGATATTCAGATTCCTAAGGTCTGCTTGTGAATTTCAGCATTTGCTTCCTGAAAGTCGTGTCTTTCTTCTAACTTTTATGAAGCCCTTTGCTGTCTTTAAATGCAGTTTGTGCTGTTTTAGTGGTTTTACTTAGCTGAGACTGTTAATTCTGAGATTATTTTAAGCAAATATGAGATACTATCCTTTCAGTCTATTTAGCAAAAGAAGTTCAGCATTTTTATTGTAACAATTTCCTGGCTTTAAAAACAAACAAAAACATCCAGTGGTATATATGTACAATCATTTGTTTTTAGTTAATTGTGCACTACTGTAATGAAAAAAATCTTTTTACTAAAGTGAGTATTTAGAATGGGAAAAAATTAAATATTATAGAACTTAAAAATTGATCAAATACCAAAAGAAAAAGAAAGACACTGACCACGAATGAAGTACAACTGTTAAGTGTTTAATAAATAAATGAAATGTTTGATATTCTTATCCACATAGAAAATACATAGGAAAATACATAAGAAAGTTACAGAGATCCCATCTTACACACCAGAATAGCTATCACCACTCAGATGAATAAACTGCTGGAGAGGTTGAAATAAATCAGGAACTGTATTGGGTTTTGTGGTATTGTAAAATAGGGCAACCCATATGGAGATCATAATGGAAATTTACACAATACCAAAAAGACACATATATTGATGAACTTAACGGCAACTTGGATACATATTTTTGTTCTGTTTTGTTTTGGGGTCCGGTGGTGGAGCCTGAAGTCTGGGCCTGGGAGCTGTGCCTCAGCTCTTCAGCTCAAGGCTAGCGCTCTACCACTTGAGCCACAGCGCCATTTCCAGCTTTTTTGTTTTTGCTTACGTGTTGCTGAGGAATCAAACCCAGGGCCTCAAGTATGCAAGGCAAGCGCTCTACCACTGAGCCAGCTTCCCAGCCCCTTGGATACATACTGAATGAATAAAAATCAACATGAACATCCATGATAATGGCAGCAATATTCATAGCAACCAATCTGTGTAATCTACCTAGATGCACAAAAAAGATGGAATAAAGAAAATGTGCTATTCTGGTATATAAGAGAAGTGAATGTTTCTACTGTATCATTGCTAAATATTTTTGGATATATACCTAATCCTAATTTCATAAGGTTTTGTGCCATTCTGTTTTTGCTTTAATGAGGGACCGCTATATAGACTTTCAGAGCAGTTACAAGAGGTTGAAGATATCCTGTAATATGTGGATATTAGATCAAAATTTAAATATACCAATGAACACATATAAGGCCATCATATATAGTTTATATGAAGCAATTTATTATTATTGAAGCAATTTAAGAAGGCAACAGTTGGGGGAAAAAACAATGTTAGAAGCTTAATAACAAATACACAGACATAGAAAAATACAAAAATATGTGCAACTAATTAGTGCTAATAGTAACAAAACATTTTCCTCATGTTTTAAAAATGAATCTATTAAAATAATAACATCACAGAAACCTGTCATAGAAGAAAATGTACTATAGACATATGTTTCCCCATAATTTGTTTTATAACAAATGGATTAAAAGAAAATGTGATTACATGTCTGAAGATGATAACACATTCAAGTATCATTGATTGAATCCAGCAAAGGAAAGTAACAGAGAAGTAGTGAGTAAGAACAACGTGGGGTATAAATGAAGATACTCAGTAGAACTTTGTGAAAAAAGAATGTGGTCCGTTTTCCTCATCAAAATAGAGCTAGGACAGCTACCTTTTGACAGAACACTTGTAATGTAGAGCAGTGGAGTTACTAATTTAGGTAGCAATTTATTACTGTTAGTCCCTAATGTTCTGATGTGATTCCCAAATGATATGAGTGATCCTATATTTTCTGAGCACTTTTTGCACCCAAAGTTTCTAATTCCTCTCCGTGCCAATGATTCTTCTGCTACTCTCATTTCTCTTTGATTCTGAACTCCACTCCTGTGAGCTTTTTATTCCTGAGAAATAGCTGGAGGATGGCCTGGAGTCTGAGCTAACATCCACTCCAGTTTGGAGGATTTGGTGAAGGCCCTCCACCTGGGCCTCAGTATCAGATATTAATTGACCTCTTTGGAAATGGAGAAACTCACTCCCTCAGACAGAACCTGTCATTCCTTGACTTCTCTGAAGAGATTTGGTACTAAGGTACAATTCAGAGAATGAGCTTTCCCACCAGCCACCACGGCCTTGTAAGGAGGAACAGGTTCAAAACTAAAAGTGGCCTCGGTTCCCAAAGGGCTAGTCAAAAGCCAAGAGATCACACTTTCCTCCACATCAGGGACCTTATGGTAGGAATAGAGTCTGGGCAAAGTCTAAGATGGAGATAAAGTGAGACCGGGCCTAAGGAGTACAAAAAAGAATGGCCCTCTCTTTGACTACAAGTGAGTTGTGTAGTGACACATGAAATCTTCCTTCATATATGAAAATTCACTAGGACAGTTATTTCACTGCCACTTTGTGGGAGGTCAGTTTGTCTAAAGGAGAAGTTGTTAAGTGTTCTGACTGGGGGCTGGGAATGTGGCTCAGTGGTAGAGTGCTTGCCTTGCATGCATGAGGCCCTGGGTTCGATTCCTCAGCACCACATAAGCAAAAAAATAACCCACAAGTGGCTCAAGTGGTAGAGTGCTAGACTTGAGCTGAAGAGATGAGGGACAGCGCCCAGGCCCAGAGTTCAGGACCCATGACCTGACCCCCCAAAAATTGTTGTGACTGCCAGTTTGCTCTTAGAATGTTGTCTCTCCAACCCCTTCCCATGCCAGGAATGCATTGCTTCTTTCAGGCATTCAACTACTTATCATGACTCCTAGGCAGGAATACTGTTGGCTATTCTTTGGCTAAGCTCTTGCATTTGAGGTGGAATAGGCCAAGGCTCTGCTCATGTCAAGAGGTAGATTCAAGGTGAGTATAAGCTCAGATTTGTACTGAAAAACACTCATATTGAAAAAATTAAATGAAATTAATAGTTGAGTGATCCAGGGTTTATAGCCGCTAAATTTAAGTAATTATTAGTAACACAACTAGAACCATGGATTAGGAAGGGAACATTGAAGTAGGGTCAAAATAAGATGGAAAAGACACATAGTAGTCATAACAGGAGATGAGAGTGTGAAGGAACTATTGGCATAGTTCTATTTACTATCTTAGAAGTGACCTTGGATAGGAGGCTTTTAGAATAATATCTAAAAGAGAGGGACTTTCTGGCACTGGTAGCTCACACCTGTGATCCTAGCTATCCAGGAGGATGAGATCTGAGTATTGTGATTCAAAGCAAGCCCAGGCAGAAAAAGCCAGAAGTAGTTCTGTGGCTCAAGTGGTAGATCACTAGCCTGGAGATCAGGGACACTACCTAGGCCCTGAGTTCAAGCTTCAGGATAAGCAAAATAACAACAACAAAACAAAAATGATAAAAAAAAAAAAGAAATAAAAGAAGGACTTAAAGATATGTGAGGAATGATGATCCTGTGTAACTGTTTAGGGAACATAAAAGGAGACAAAATTTGGAGCATAATAATACCTATTCATTACTAATCAAGGATACAACGCAAATGCCAAATTCCTCTTCTCGAAAACTTCTAAACGTGGGCTGGGAAGTTGGTTCAGTGGTTAGAGTGCTTGCCTTGCATGCATGAGACCCTGGGTTTGATTCCCCAGCCAGAAGTGGCACTATGGCTCAAGTGGTAGAGCACTAACCGTGAGGTGAAGAGGTGAGGGACAGCACCCAGGCACAGAGTTCAGGCGCCTTGACCAGCCATAAAAAACCCTCAAAAAACAAACAAAAAAAAATCTTCCAAACTTATCTTTTCTCATAATAGAGGAGAGGCTCCTTTTACAGGAATTCTCCTTATCTAGCTCAAGGTCATCAGAACTTCAATAGAATTTTCCTGTTGAGATGTAATGTCCCTATCTCTACTGAACCTAATCATGGGTAGGAAAGTGTAGACATTGATACGTTTATTGTATTTTTCCTTATCAAGGTATAACACTGTCAGGTATTATATATAATATGTATTTTAATATACAATATATATTATACATTATGTACAATATATTAAATATATTATAAGACAACATAAATTATACATTAACAGGCCCTAATTTTAGAGTTAGGAGCAAGCAACATATTGAAAGACAAATGCTTGAATCTCTGAGTAATTTCTCTACCACTGGACAATTCCAGGTTACATTCTTAGTACCCAAAGAGCAACATAGGAAAGCGTTGCCCATGGAGGTGGTTCTCTGGATTTTGGAAACTGTGATCTGCATATATATATAAATATATATATATGAAATATTGTTTTATACTAGTGAATGTGTAAAACTATAGCAACAGATAAATAAGTGAACACCTATGTACACACACACTTAATCCCTTTCAAGTATAAGAATTTCTTTTCTATGCTCCCTATTCACCTACATAGGGAGTACATGAGTTGCCCTTGAATTGTCCTGGAAGTTCTTTATCTGGCTACTGTAGCTTCACATCTTTTTTCTCTAAGTAGTCAGATGTTATGTGTTCAACAATAATACTTCTTACAGGCAAAAGTATCCACCCTGACACACAGAGGAACTTGGATTTCAGAAATGCCACAAATAAGTGGGAGGTACTGCAGTAATTTTCAAAATTGAATAGATTACCTATTTATTAGAAAGTTTGTAAGAAAAGAAAACTTCAACGTAGGATGAAACACTTGAAGAAAACTACAAATTAAATTACATACAGCCAGGTGTTGGTAGCTCATGCTTGTAATCTTGGCTACAAAGGCAATGCAATAAACATCCAATTCACAGTCTAGTAACATCATATGGTATAAAAAATCTGATTAAGTGATTCATAAAATTCAATATAACGCAGTTAAAACATCCAATATCTCAGGTGTCAACTTAGCAGAATGACGGCTATTTTGTATATTATCCAGCAGTATCCATCCCACAATGGCAGAACGTTCTTCCTGAGAAAGTCCAGAGACCTGTCTACTGACTGCTCAATGTAGACAGGTTCCCATTCTCTATTATTTGGGCATGTGAATATCTGATAATTTGCCAAAGGCACAACATGGGACTGGCTTCCAGTAATGATATTTTAGTTCTCAGGAAAAAAGGAAATTGAAGACAGTGAGAAAGTCTACCAGATTCCTGAAAGATTTCTATCATTGTGCTAAAACTGTTCCCTTCTACTGACACTTGAACAAACTGCAGTAATTGTCACTCCAACCACATGTCCAAAAAATGGCTTTTAAATATTTATCTGTTTTCACTTTGTCATATCAAGACACACTATTGTAATCCCTTTTTACTTAAATGATCAGCTATGGTTTGCCCAAGGGATTGTTGACCTTACCAATTTCGTAAATTTTAGGTCATCAAACAATCACTTCATAGCCCTTAAACATTAAAAATACCTAACCATATATGTCTGCATTACATACTTATTACTGTTTTTCTTCCTTTGTCATCTTTTACATATTTCTGTATCCCAGGGCTTAGTTCTGTAATCTTCCTTCTCATGATTGTTGCTACTGAGTGCATGTAATTATTTCCGTTTGTTTTCTCCAGCTCTGTTCTTTCTTTAATTGAAGTCCTTAATAGCATCCTGTCTACTAACAACTGGTAGCTATTGATTTTAACAAACTCAAAAGATCCCAAAGTGAGCTTGGATCTTTATTTTTAAACCTATCCCTCATTACTATTTGATTAAGTGATAACTCTTCCAGTTGTCTTGTCAAAATACTTTGGGGTCATTTCAGACTTACATACTTTTTCACACCTCATATGTAATCTATGACCAGGATTTTACAAATTAACTCACATAATATTTTAGGATACATATACTATACACACACACACACACACACACACATATATGTATATATATACATATATATATGTGTGTGTGTATATAGTATATGAGGGCTAATACTATGACTTAAATTCACGGCCTAGGTTCTTTTTTTTTTTTTAATTTAATTTAATTTTATTTGTGAACATACTGTACAGAGGAGTTACAGTTACATGGGCAGGATAATGTGTACATTTCTTACCAAGCATTGCAGCCTCCTCCTTTGTTTACCCTTCACATCCCTTCCCAGCCTCCCCCCTCCCCCCCTAATCCCAATCCTTCTCCTCCCCCCCCCCCCCCCCCCCCCGCACCAACGTTGTAAAGCTCGTTTTGGACATGACAACTTGTACTTCTCATTGTTGCAACAGGTCCACCTGTATCCTTAAACAACTGGTTTTTCCCCATCTCCTCCACAAGTTATACTGACATCAAATATAGTGAAAGCAGGGGTTATACTGTGGGGGAGGGACATACAAAGCAACAAAGAGATAATCTTATAAATGTGTTAGAAACACATGCATGAAAGAAAAAAAACATTAAAATACACATCTAAGGGTTCATTTTCCTGACATCACATTATCTGACCTTTTCCGCTTGACTCATACATATACTAGATATTACAAATAAGGGAAACCATGGGACCTACGTTTCTTTGGGCCTGGCTTACTTCACTTAATATAATTTTTTCCAAGTTTTTCCATTTCCTAACAAATGGGGCAATGTCATTCTTTCTGATGGAGGCATAGAATTCCATTGTGTATATATACCACATTTTCTTGATCCATTCATCTACTGAGGGGCATCTGGGTTGGTTCCATATCTTAGCTATGGTAAATAATGGTGCAATAAGGTTCTTTTACTTTTCTTTTTTGCTCAGGCTGTCTGTCTTCCATTTGAGCCACAGCTCCACTTTTAGATTTTTGGTTCTTAGTTGAAGATAAATGTCTAATGGTCCATTTACCTGGTCTAGCTTAAAACTATGATACTCTGTTTTCAGACTTTTAAATAGCTAGATTTAAAGACATGCACCACTAAAACCACTCCTATCATATTTTAATTAAATATAAATTTTAAAAACGAATATTTGTGATATTTTCAAATCAGTATGCTTTCATTTACACCAAAACACAATGCTTTAAATGTTTTTCGTTATTCCAGTTCACTTACCAAGAAAAGAAAGGAAAAATTCACAACCAAAGAATCTCTGAATGTACCAGTGCTCGAGCCTGCTAGCCACAATTTCTTTGCTGGGAAATAACAAAGGATGATATCATCTACAGGCAAAGCAGAGAAAATGCTCTTCACTGAAGTTGCTGAAAGGTTGATAAGTATGAGGACAAGCAACATTACCCAGAAAGTATCACAAAGTGTTTTCTGTGGATAAGTGTGGCCAATCTTAGAAGATTTTCATAGCGATGAGAACATTTGAAGGTGAATAGGAAATTACAGAAGTGTGCTTTCTTGAAGATATATGTTTATACCGTAGTTTATGTACTGTTGAAAATGAGACAGTTAAGATAGGGATGTTGTCATTCCTTGTATCCTTCACAGTATAATATTACAATCAGTTCTATACACACATTATTTATAGTAATTATAGAATATCCCTAATTATGTATATATTATAAATATATCATTTACATGTTATGTAATATAGTATATTACATATATTATGCACACATAATTTAATTGTTCTACTTGTCTGTCTAGGAATTAAACTACAATATCTTTGATAATTGATATTAGAGTCCTCACAATTTCAATTGCAACCTATAGTTTTACCCAATAAGTACTTATTTATTCTGAATTGGTTTAGAAGTGGAATATCATAATATAATTGAACACTCAAAAGTAATTATGTAAGAACATGTCAGGGATGGAATTCAAAAAATATAACATGACTCATGTCTGTAATCCCAGCTACTTAGGGGCTGAGATCTGAACATAGCTATATCAAGCCATTCTGAGAGTAATGGCTCAGGGACAACACCCTTACCATAGTTCAAGTCTCAGTACTGGCACAAAAATAAATTATGTGACTAAAACATAAAAATATATATATTTAAATAATGTTGTCATTCCTTGTATCCTTCACAGTATAATACTAAAACCAGTTTTTTACATATATTATTTAGAGTAGTTATAGAATATCAGTAATTATACATATATTATAAATATATCATTTATATGTTATGTAATAGAATATATTACATATATTATGCACACCTAATTTATACTGATAACAGTAATATCCATTAAAATGATATATGTTTTAGAATAGGGAATAGATTTTCTTTGGAACAACAAGGAAATAAATAGTCACAAAATTATTTATTTTGGATTATATATCCATAACAAACTATTCCCTGTGTATTCAAGGTACTTCATGATAAAAGCTTGTGTTCATCAGTACAAGTGTCTTTGACATGAACTTGGTCTCCTTAAGCAATTATTCCAGGAATAATAAACAGTGGAAGCTGAATGATGTTCATTCAGGTATTTCTTAAGAAATTAAATCGATCTTTATTTGGTATAAAGATCACTTACACTGTCATTATCCACACCCTTTTCATTTAAAAAATAGCATTGTTATTGCCATTATAACCATAATTAGGAAGATAAAGTGGGTTCATCTGCTCCATAGGTATTGAAAGGTAATAATGTGACACAATATCCTCAGATATGCCTGGTGGAAACCTGGATTTGAATTATGGGTTCACAACTGATCAGTCTTAGGTACTTAGGAAATTTGGCCTTATTGCCTACTTCTGTTTTTAATAAAATACTTAATTCATTTCCTAACTTGAAAAACAATCATGAGCACTAAAATTACCCTAATGCAGGTGCAGTGCTTGGAATGGTGTCTGTGCATTGTGTAGTAAGTCCAGGAGAAGTCAGCTTCCATTAACATGGTCACAGCATCCTTCCTGAAGGCCTTAAGAAATATATACCCTATTGATATTAATATCTGTGAAAATTTGTCTTTACTACAAAAAATGTCTTTTCTTCATATGAACAATGAAAGTAATGTTGGGGCTGTCCTGTGGTTTTTACTGTGAAGGAGTTTTGCCTAAATTTCATTCTTACTCTATTAGTGCTAGCAGTAGCATTCCTTAGTGTACCCTTCACGTTTCTTATTCTGTGTTCTATTTGGAATACTTTTGTAACTTACTTTATAAACTTTGTTATCAGAATAAATAAACTAAAACTGCTGAAGTTTTCAATAAATAGTCAATGCATTACATTTTATGTGCTTAATACTTTCCTGAAATTATGACTTCTGGATTATATATGCCTAATCGAGTATTTTTTATGATTTCTTATATGATTCATATAGATTTCTTATGTTATTCTTATATGATTTCTTAGAGATCTAGAAATAAAACAACTCACAACAGGAAAAGAGTAGGTAAGTAGTCATAAACTATACTTTTATGATGGTCTTAATGGCTAAGAGTAAAGAATATATAACAAAACTGTTGGAAGATTCATTTGCTCTTTTTGCTGTTCTCTCCCCCTTCTTTGTAGAAAGGTTCTCACTATGAAGTGCCAAATAGTCTGGAACTTTCAAGCCTTGTCTCAGTGACAGAAGTGATGAATTAGGACATGTGCTCCAATGACAGGCTTTTAGGAAGGTCACAATATAGCAAAACAAATATACATAAAGAAACTTTTGTAGGTGATGTGTATATACTTCCTCAATTAACAAAATTAAATTCATATGTCAAAACATCAAATTACTTATACTTATAATATATGCAGTTCAGCTGGCATCACTAGCACCTCCATAAATCAAATGCAAACTAAAAGCTCTACTTCAAAGACCAACATCTAAAGCAGTGTTGAAAATACAAGAAGATACACAATAAATCTAAAGGAGTCAGATCTTTAACTCTGGCAATGAGCAATGAAAACTGAATTTTTAACCAGGATTGAAAAGTTAGGGTGTCCACTAACTATG
The DNA here is from genome assembly GCF_019054845.1 of Dipodomys spectabilis. Classification (NCBI taxonomy): domain Eukaryota; kingdom Metazoa; phylum Chordata; class Mammalia; order Rodentia; family Heteromyidae; genus Dipodomys; species Dipodomys spectabilis. The sequence goes on from NW_024870905.1 coordinate 8,113,602, forward strand.
TGATTAGAGTTGCAGTGTTGACCTTGATATCAAGATTGGAGGTAAAATTAATGCAGCTAAGGTTGCTTCAGTATTGCAGCTTGATACAGTGTGACCCTGCCTGATAATGATAAAACACAGAAGAGAAGCTAAGTCAGTAAATTGTATAGGAAGGGTTCTCCACTAAGAATAATTGCAGGGGGTGATCATCATTCTTGCATTGAAACTGTATAGCCCATCATTCTACTTTAAACTCGAGCGTTTTTCTGATCCGAAGACAATTATATACACCAATGTGCCATGAGTGCTGAGTATGTAGGTGTACATTATTCTAATATAAGTAAAAATCCCCACAGGTATGGAATGGCCTGACCCCGACACTTCATTCTGTGTTGTTGAGTTTCATGGAGAAATGTTCATAATTAGGCAATTCACACTCACCTAAGTCTGAACCAGGCAACTGAGTTAAGACATTAGGATCATCACTCCAGTGACGTGGTCTGTGATCTATGAAATATATAAAATTATTTCACAATGTATATGTCTTTCTGAAAGTTTATGCAATACCAAATATACAAAAGGGACAATTATCTATCTCTTATATTATCAGAAGTAAAATACTTCTGAATTGTAATTCCTTGGTAGAGGATCACAGAGTGACTGCTGATGTTTGGTATCTTTCCAGGTTCAGCTACATATTTGTCAATATTCTTTTTTTTTTTTGGGGGGGGGGTGTCCGGTCATAGGGTTGAACTCTGGGCCTGGGTGCTGTCCCTCAGGTCTTCAGCTCAAGGCTAGCGCTCTACCACTTGAGCCACAGTGCCACTTCCAGCTTTTTACTTTTTGTTTATGTGGTGCTGAGGAATCGAACCCAGGGCCTCAGGCATGCAAGGCAAGCGCTCTACCACTGAGCCACCTTCTCAGCCCCCATTTGTCAATCTTCTTTGAGGAAGTGTTTTTCCATGGTGTGTTTTGAGGTGTTCAGCATATCAGTACAGTCAGTAACCGCAACCATGGGATAGCAAAGATGATGGGAAACCTGGCCAAAGAAACTGAGAAATCACGGGAAGTGATAGGAAAGAAAACACCAGAGGACCCAAAGCCTCATTGCCAGCTTCTGGATCCCCAAATCCTGCTTAACATGCTTTATATTCATTCTACTACAAGGAGGGGGGTCAGTGTCTACAGATATGCCCACAAATTAAGGCACCAATCTAGCTTGTGTTTACAACTATTAACATGAGGTATTATTTGTATACATAGGGATAATTGAATCCCTTATTGTTAGGGAGCAGAAGACAGCAATAGTCATTACAACCATAGCACAGACATCCATCTTGTCTCCAAAGTCTTAATCTTTTAGTGTCCAATAGCTCTTACTTAAATACTCTTGAGGTCATAACTCATACCTCTGTCTTCATTTGACTGTTTGATCTTTCCAGAGCACAACTCTCAGGCTTTTGATTGCTGTTTGAGATGGCTTCCCAATATATCCCTTTCCAAGTCTAACAGCTTGACTCTAGAATCCCTCACAAGTACTGTGACAGATGTATTATTTTGAAAATAATATTTTTTAGGACAGATTCAATTTTTAAATTTTATTTGATTTCAAAAATACTGTACAGAGTGGTTTCAGTTACATGAGTAAGGTACATTCATTATTGTTACCCAATCCATTGTTGTTCTCATATTGCTTCCCACCCCCCCCCCCAGCCCAAAGTTGTCAAGTTCATTTCTGATAGAGTGTGTTGTGTATATCATTGTTGCAATGGGTCACTCTTATTACTTCTTTCATCACTATGTTTTTTTCCCTTTCCTTGTCCAAATCAGATAAATGTATATACAAGATGGAAGGTACCAGAATCAAGACAGGGATTGCCAGGCATAAACCAATGGCAAAAGACAAATGAAATAAAATAAAATCTAGATACACTACTTTACAGAACTTAGTGTTGACATCTGAAAAAAAAATGCTTCTTGTGGCTGGGAAGATGGCTCAGTGGTAGAATGCTTGCCTTGCATGCCTGAGGACCTGGGTTCGATTCCTCAGCACCATATAAGCAAAAAGAAGAAAAGACAGAAGTGGTGCTTTGGCTCAAGTGGTAGAGTGCTACCCTTGAGCTGAAGAGCTGAGGGACAGCGCCCAGGCCCAGATTTCAGGCCCCACGACCAGACCCCCCCCCCAAAAAAAGACTTGTTTTTTCCATATCCTGGAGTTCATTTCAATTAGCATCATTTTGTAAGTTCAAATGTACGTAGCTCTGGAACCAGTAATCCTGCTCCTGGGCATTTGTGGAAATGATCTCAAGCTAAAACACATTAAACTAAATCTACAACTATGTTTTTGGCAGCATTATTAGCATAGCTAAGATATGGAACAAATCAAGGTGCCACTCAATAGATGTGGATCAAGAAAATGTGGTATATATACATAATGGAATTTTATGCTTCTATCAGAAAGAATGACACAGCCCCTTCTTTCTTTTTTCAAATCTTTATTGTGATTAAGAAGTTACATAACATCCCAAATTTCACAGTATTGTGGGACAGTGAAGCTTAAAGTCACAAACACATTCTAACATTCGTAGGACAAATTGTCTATCATGGTGTATAACATTTATGAGCTTTGCAATACAGTTATTTCTTCCACATTAGGTGACATGTATATTTATTTTGTTTTGCATAGCATCGGCTGTTCCTTCTTTCCCACTTGTCCCTCCCTCCCATGGCTGCCATTGTGTTGCTTACTTCATTTTGGTCAATGTCCAGTGCAGTTGATAGGTCCTGCTGTTTTGTGTTTCCCTGATTCCATCTAGTTCTGTGTCGTCCTCCTGGTTTTCTTCTGGTGTGCACATATATACCATACATGTGATCAGTAGCATGGGGGTTATTTAGTAGTGATTCGACCAGGTGAATGGAAGTCCTTTGTTTCTTAAGTCCTGTTAATTTTGTCGAATCACCTATCATTTTGGATTTAACATCCACTTATCAGGGAGACCATGTGCTGTTTGTCTCTGCACTTCACTTACCTCGCTCATCATGATTTCTTCTAGCTCCACCCATTTCCCTGCAAATGCCATTATTTTGTCGTTTCTAATGGATGCATAATATTCCATTGTGTATAGATACAACAGTTTTTGGATCCATTCATCTGTGGTGGGACATCTGGGCTGTTTCCATATCCTGGTTATTGTGAACAGTGCTACAATAAACATGGAGGTGCATGTGCCCTTGTATACTAGTTCCTGTTTTTCAGGATAGAAGTGGTATGACTGGGTTATAAGGGAGGTCAATATTTACCTTTCTGAGTACCCTCCAGAGTGCTTTCCAAAGTGGTTGTATAAGTGTACATTCCCACCAGCAGTGCAATAGGGTTCCTCTTTCTCCACATCCCCTCCCACAGCATTTGTCACTGGTTGACTTGAGGATGAGGGCCATTCTTACTAGGGTAAAATGGTATATTAGGGCTGTCTTTACTTGCATTTCCCTCACAACCAGGGATGGTGAACATTTCCTCATGTGTTTCTTTGCCATTTTTATCTCTTCTTCTGAGAAGTCTTTCTTTAGTTCCCTTGCCCATTTTGTAGCCCCACTCTTCACTAAGTCTAACCCATAACGATTTCCCCTTCCCATAAAGCTTGACTGGATCCACTGGAAACCCACTTCCAGTCATTCTCCTCCTTAAAAAGTCCAACTTTAACTAACCTACCCCCTGGTAGCTCTGCTATAAACTTTCAAAGACTTGACTGCAAACAGACTCCTTCCTGAAAGCCCTCCTTTGCAATAGGGAAACTCCTCTTCCACTCCAACCCTTCGTGTAATCCCTGTCCTGCACCAACAGAAACCAGGCCATATCATTATCTCCTTCTCTGTCATGCCTTGCTGCAACAAGAACCGTGCCTACGTCAGGCTCCTCCCTCGAATCCACCAGCTACCCACCCCTAACTACTCCATTACCTCATAGTCCCATTGCTCCCATATCCTTGTTTCTCCAAGCTCTCCCTTCCCTTTCATACCCACCCCCAAACAGCCTTCTCCCTCGAGCCCCTTCTGGTTTTATCAGAAACTCAGCCTATAACTAGCCTATTGCTAAGTGGCCTAATCTCTTAAACACTGCCCTGAACCTACCTCTTCCCACAAAGCCCATCATGTTATACCAAAAACCCTTCACCTCCCTATAACTGCCCTTGAAGCCCCACCTTCCTCGGCCAGAAGATTCTCACACAGCCCATCTCCTGCCTGGAAAGCCAGCCCTGCTCCACCACAAGCCTCTCCACCTCCGACATCTACTCTCTCAATGCCCTGCTGTGCTCGCCAGATAAACCCACCCCCTATTGGTTCTTCCCTAAGATCCACACCCTACTCCACCAGATACCCTGCTCATAATTATCCTACACCATTGTAGCCCTTCTACTCCTTCTCAAAGCCATTATTTCAAATAGCCCCATAGCTCCAAGCACTTCCCTGGTCCAGAAAAACCCCACTAGAAAATCCCCACCACACGATCCCATCTCTCGACATTCACATTGCTTCACTGGAAACCACTGCACCAATTGGCCTCCCTCTGGAAGCCTCATCAGGCTCAACTGTAAATCCCTGTCCCTCCATAATCCTTCTTGAAGGTTGCTTTACCCTACTGGAAACCCTGTCCAAAGTCAATGTCCTGCTTTGCCACACTGAGATCCCCACCTAACCTTACTTCTCTTTTTGAAGTTGTGACTGGCTACTCCAGAAACCACATCCTAACTACTAGAGCACTGGATCCTATCACTGCTCTCACGATGCCCTGGTCCTGGAAAACTCCTACATACATTGTAACTACATCCTGCTCTGCAGGAAACCCCACCTCCACCCTAACACACTTCCCAAAGGCCTGCCATTGTCCACCAAACCCTGCCCTTTACAAGCCCATCTCTTCCTAGTACCATTCTGTCCTCTCAAATTCAGAACCTGAAAAGCCTCTCCCTCATAGTTTCTCATTTCTGCACCAGAATCTCCAACTTCTGTCGGCCTCTTGCCTCCATTCCCTGCTCTGCCTTATGGAATCCTCACCCTACATATCCCACAAGGGCTCACAGTGCTCTACCAGCACCCCTCCTCCAAGTAACCTCCTCTTTTGTAGCCTTGTTCTGCCCCAAACAGCCTCCTCCCCAGTGACCCCGCCTTCTTCCAATGAAAACCTTTCCATCTGCCAGCCTCAATCAAAAATCCTGCCTACTCCACAAGAGACCACATCCCTAACAAGTGTAGTCCTTCCTGTCCCCTCCCTGCTATCTCAAACCCCTACACAGACTGTTCTTCATCCTCAAAGCTCTGCCCCGCTCCACCATAGAGGCTGTGCCAATACCAACTCCTCCTTTGAACCAGACAATGCACCACCAGAAACCAAACATCATCTCATCCATGAAAATCCCATCCAGTAACTATTATTACAAATGTGATTTTATACTGGACATAGAATACATACTAATCAATGAGAAGAAAGCAGTATTGTAAAAGGCAACAAAAATTAGATAGCTATTATATTTCGTAATCAAGTTTGGGGTTCTGTAATCAGGCAGATACACATTGTGTGAAAATTTGGGAAGGTGATTCCTCTTATTGGAAAGCATTCTTTGAAGTATCAGTAAGGTTTCATTAGTGAGTATTTTATTTCTAGAAAATTCGTGCACATTTGTGCCCATTAACCTCAAAAATATTAGTTATTTTAAATCCTCTGGCTTCACTGAGGAAAGAGTATCAGTGTGTAAAAAGATGACTTTCAACTCATCTCTCTAATGAATAATTTTGGAGTTGTTTACCTTACTGTGTACCAGAGTTTTTAGTAGCAGAAATTCACTACCAGAATCCACTTTGAATTTCCTCCTTCCACTTAAATGACCTTTGGAAAAGATTGAAGTGAGATTATACAAGTAAAATGCTAGAAATAAAAATGTATTGAGATCATAACAAAATTATGATGAAGACCCCACCCAATTGCATTTAAATTTCTAACAAAAGGAACTTAAGCCTATTTAACTGCAGTCTTTCTGAAGACTAGAAGACAAAAATATAAGAAATGCCCTCTTATACCATGGTTCTGAAAACAAAAACAAAACAAAGAAAGCCAACATAATGAAACAGAAGGGAATGAGGAAGTTGTACATGTGATATAGAGTGTAAAATATACACTGAATCAGGTAAAAATAATTTTGGTCACAATGTCTGGTTGTTCAATATATTTCATTGCAAATATTGTTCTTTGTTAAGCTGTTACTTAATATAGGTCTCAGCAGGCATCTGCCCAGCTACTTGTGTAGTTAGTCAATTTCATCATTGTAGATCATCAGGATGAAAAACTCCACACACCTTAAGACACACCTGCAACAGCAGTAGACATACACTCCTATTAGTCCAACAATGTAAGCAAGACCTGTGTTTTACCAAAGCTTTGTATCTGGTATGCTATGGTTTATTCAGGCTGAAGAGCTAAAGTAACTCCAATTTGAGATTAACCCCACCATCTTATGTAGGCTGCCCTCAGATTAACCCCAAAAGAGAGAAAAAAAACACAGGTTGCCACCAACCTGCCCACTCTTAAGAAAGCAGACCAGTTGCCCAAGTGTTCCAGGAATAGAACATACCAATAGTTAATAAAAAGGGCAGTGCAGTTAGGGTGGCCTCAAACCAATCATGTAACTGCTTATGTAGAAATTCCCTAAACTTCTTTTTTCAATACTATAAAAGCTGTGCTGATTTTGTGTTTGGTGTCTCTTACTGTTACAGGTTACCGAGTGCACGGAGGAACAAACTTGAGCTTGCAAATAAAGGACTCTTTTGCTGTTCACATTGGTCGTGGTCCCTGGTGGTCTTTCCAGGGTTCCAAGTCCATACAGCATTTCTGGGGCCTCACCTGCAATTCCCCTTATGAGACCTTCCAGATGCCCTACCACAGAGTCCCAAAAAAACCAGCTGTTAAGTCAAGGCATTGCTGTTCTGTATATTTGGTTGCCTGCAGGTTCTGTATCTGTAATTCTGGTTTCCCACGGGTTCTGTATTCTGGTTGGCAAGGAGTCTTGGCAGATGCGCTATAAGATTGCCAACGTGGTCTGTGAGGAGACATCCCCAGACCCCTCTAGGAAGATTGCTCTTTAGTACGGACATATTTTGGGGGGGAAATGTTCCATTGGAGTCTCACACTTTCATGCAGACATATTTTGGGAAGTTTTCTGTCTGTATTGGGAAGTTTTCTGTTTTTTGGGAAACTCTCCATCAGTAGCCTGGCACTTTCTGGTTGGCAATTTACTATGCTTCAGCATGCCTTTGTAAGGTGTGTGTTAGTGTTGAGTATTTTGTTTGTCATTTGGGGTTTATCTTAGCCTTAAGCCTTGCCCAGGGTGGTCTGAATATGGGGGAGAATCTGCCAGTCTGAGAGGATGGCCTCTAGGGACTTATTTCCTTTTCTCCAAAGTGTCGGAGACACTTCCACCTTGGAAGGCCCCTGGGTCAACAAATGTTGGTGAGATGTCACCTAATTCACTGAGACCTGATTGTTCTCTGTTCTATGTTTCCTGAGATAGGGAAGTTCTCGGTGAGAGTGGCAGGCTCACTAAGCAGACTCTGAATTCAGCTTGCTGAGTGAGAATGGCACAGAGTTCTGGTAGAGACAAACTCAGCCTTTTGTTGTTGTCTTGTCTAGTTCTGTTTCAGAATTGGTATTATTTTTAAGTGTGGGTTTTTGGTTTTAGTGTTTGTGTAATTTATTTGAACATCTCTGGGGAAATAAAAGTTCCAACCTCCAGCTGGGCTCAGTCACAGAGAAGGCTGTGTGCTGGTTTTGACTTTTCAGCTAGTCCCGAAAATGTAAAGTGCTCTTATCTAAAATTGGATAAAAATCAGGCCAGTTCAGATTAAGGTGACCCCCGCAACACCACCCCCAGCCATCTTCTAACAGAAGGGATTCAAAAGACCAATTGGTGAAATTCCTTACTAAACAAGCAAGAACTGGGAAAATGAAGCTCAGCAAAGTTGCTTAGTTTGACAGAAATATTGTCTTAAATTTTTGTTTGAAAACTTCAGAAAATGTACATACAACTGATCCTTATTTTTGCATGCTTAAAGATCTGCGTGAGTGTATTTTGTATGTGTTTGTGAACATGTTCATGATAGAAAGTGTCAGAATGCTCTAACAATTGAGTGGGTTTAAGTTTAAAATTCAAAGATTATGAGGTTTGAACATTACCAAAAAATTTTTAAAGAATTTACACATTGTTTTAAATGGCTTGTTAAGGATTCTGTAACTTGAAAATTAGAAAATCTGGTATTTTAGAATGTGTAAGACTGTTTACACTGTAATCAAGACATTTGGCTTAACAAAAAGGAGAAACTTACAAGCCAACAGAAGACCTATCTTTAGGAATGAAGGGTGAACAGGCAGAAGTGCAGTTCAGCTGGTCATGCATGGTGGAACAGGCCCTGGGAGGAGTCCATGCATGGTAAAAGAGGGCAAGCTGGCACAAATGAAGTTCATCTAACCCTAAAGAGTTGGATTGGGTGCATGCCCATTCCAAAGGAAGGGCCAAGTGGTCCATCTTTATTCTATCACTTTCCCCTGCAGATAGACACTGGAAACTGGTGGTAAAAATGACTGATGTGAAGATCTGATTAGCATTGCTAAAACTGCTCCTTGGACATGTTAAAATTAAAATTAAGAAGGCCTTAAAAAGAGGGTTAAAAAGTTTATTTGTATAATGTGATTTGCTCTTAATGATATTCTGCCATTGGATAGGTATTTTTTAAGACATAAAGGTGTAAAGTCTAGCTTTTGATACAGTAATTGTGATTATAATTTTTGCATTAAGAAAAGATTGTTATTTGAGTTTAAAGTTTTAATGTCTATCTGTTATAAAACAAGCATCCAAGAGGGAATGAGTGACAAAGAGGGAATGAGTGACACCTAGCCTCGAGAGGTCAAGAGATTTTTTTCGTAATGCAACCAAAAACTGAAGTATAGAATATTAAAACAGAGATTAATAGGAGGCTTTCAAATTAGGAATGGATTTCTGTATATAAAGTTTAAAATATAATTGTTCTAAACATTTGCCTCAAAGTGCAAAAAGTAAAAATTAGGATTTCCAAAATAATTGCTTAATTCCTATTTCAGTTTGCTCCCATAGGTTTTTTTTTTTTTTGTAACAGTTCCAAGCAGGCCCAAAGAAAGGAGTGAGGTTTCTTGTTAAGTTTGTCACATGTAACTTTGGCTCTTAATAAGTCACAGGTAAGAACATGCTTAAAAGTTACTTCTATCTATGTTGACCACCTTTTAATTGTAGTAAAGGGGCCTTTCATAAGACTCATTGATCTGCAAACGTGCAAAGCCAGCCCGAGTAGAAAAAGGTCCAATTGAGACTGTCACCTCTACTCAGCCAGCAGAAGGCTGAAAGAGCAAGCAGAGTTGCTATAGGATTCAAACTAGCAGAGTGCTAGCCTTGAGCTGTATAGCTAAGGAACAACACTCAGGCCCTGAGTACAAGTCCAGCAACCAACTAAGAGAAATGCCAATGAGGCATTTTTCCCAGTGTGAAGAAGAATCTCCTGGGACGAAAGAAATGGAGGAGCATCCAGAGACCGTAAATCACTGTTTGGATGGCAGAAATAATGTCAGATCTAGAGTCATTTGTGCTTGGCCTTTTAAAAATTGCTGAAGGCCAAATAAAATCTTCCATAGCAAAAAGAAAAATTGAAACAATACATCTCCAGCAAATCAGCCCTACAAAAGATTCTTAAAGATTTCCTACACATAGAAAACCAACAAGACCATATTAAAGGCCAAGAAACTGAACCCAAACTGAGAATCCAAGAACCACAGGAAGAACCCAGTTTTCACGGTCCCCAAGAAGGTGGATAACATGGCAGGAACTCCCAATACCTCTCAGTCCTATCTCTCAACATTAATGGACTTAACTCTCCAATTAAGCGACATAGACTGTCTAGTTGGATTAAAAAACAAGACCCTTCTATCGGCTGCCTTCAGGAGTCACATCTTGCCCCATAAACAAGCTGGAGTTAAAATCCTAATATCAGATAAAATAGACTTCAAATTAAAATTAGTTAGAAGAGATAAAGAAGGTCGCTAAAAACTTATTAAGGGATCTCTCCTTCAGGAGGATATTACAATTCTAAATATCTATTCGCCAAACAATGGAGCACCTAAATTCATCCAAGAAACACTACTTTCCCTCAAATCCCACATAGATCCAAAGACATTAATTGTAGGAGATTTTAACACACCACTCTCCCCACTAGAGAGATCAGCTCGGCAACAGACAAACTTGTCAACAGACAAACTGCACATGTAAACAGCTGCGTACATCAACTAGATTTAACACACATCTATCGAATATTTCACCCAGCAGCATCAGAATACATGTTAATTCCAGGAGCACATGGAACATTTTCTAAAATAGACCATATTTTAGGCCACAAACTTATCCAAATGCAGAAACTTTGAATTTATACCTTGCATTCTCTCAGACCACAAGGGAATAAAATTTGAACTCAACACCAAAAGCCACCAAAGAAAGTCTGGTAACACATGGAGGTTGAACAACACTCTGCTGAATCACGAGTGAGTCATGGAAGAGATTAGAAAGGAAATTCATATATTCATGCTATTCAACAAAAATGAGGACACCAATAACCAGCTTCTCTGGGACAAAGCAAAGGCAGTACTCAGACGCAAATTTATAGCTCTGAATTCCTACATCATCATATTGGAGAGATCTGAAACCAACAATTTAATGAGAAATCTGAACCCCCTTGAAAATGAGCGGCAAATAAACCCCAATCCAGTAGACGAAAAGAAATAATTAAAATTAAATCAGAATTAAATGAATTAGAATCCAAAAAAATATAGAAAGAAGCAACAAAACAAAGAGTTGGTTCTTCCAAAAATAATAACAAAATTGACAAAACCTTAGCAAATCTTATCAGAAAAAGAAGAGAACACGCCCAAATAAATAAACTCACAGATAAGAATGGAAACATCACCACAGAAACAACCAAGATTCAGAACACTATAAGGGAATACTTCTCAAAACATTATGCTAATAAGTTTGAGAACTTGGCAGAAATGGACCTTTTCCTAGCAAACATTGACATGCCAAAACTAAACCAAGATGAGTTATGCCATCTTAACAGGCCCATATCAAGCATTGAAATAGAAACAGCAGTAAGAGACCTCCTATCTAAGAAAAGTCCAGGACCAGATGGTTTTACCACGGAATTCTACAAGGCCTTCAAAGCAGAGCTCACACCAATACTCCTCCAACTCTTCAATGCAATTGAAAGAGAAAGTTCACTAATGAAGTCAATCTATGAAGCCATCATAACCCTCATCCCAAAACCAGGGAGGGACTCATCAAAGAAAGAGCACTATGGACATATTTCTTTGACGAATATTGTTGCAAAACTTCTCAACAAAATTTTGGCCAATCAACTTCAACAATTCATCCAAAAAATTATACACCACAAACAAACAGGATTCATTTCAGGGATACAAATCTGGTTCAATATATGCAAATCAATTAATATTATTCATCACATCAACAGGAGGAAGGATAAGAACCACATGATTATCTCAATAATGTAGAAAAAGCGTTCGACAAGATCCAACACCCCTTTATGATGAAGGTTTTGGCAAAATTAAGAATCCATGGGACATTCCTCAATACGATAAAAGCTGATTATGACAAACCTACAGCCAGCAATATGCTTAATGGTGATAAAATAAAGCCATTTCCTCTTAACTCAGGAACAAGACAAGGATGTCCAATCTCTCCCCTTCTCTTCAATCTAGTATTAGAATACCTAGCTACAGCAATAAGACAAGATGCAAACATAAAGGGGATCCAAATAGGGAAAGAAGAAATGAAACTCTCCCTCTATGCAGATGACATGATCTTGTATTTCAAGAACCCCATAGATTCTACTCCCAAATTACTCAAGCTGATTCAAAACTTTGGCAAATAACAGAGTATAAAATAAATCCCCCCAAAATCAATGACTTTTCTGTATGCCAACAATGAGAAAATCCTGGCTGAAATTAGGAAAGCAACTCCATTTGTAATAGCCTCACAAAAAATAAAATACCTAGAAATTAACTTAACCAAAGAAGCGAAGGACCTCTATGATCAAAACTTTAAAAACTTGAAAAAGCATATTAAAACAGAAGTTAGAAAACGGCAAAAACTCCCGTGCTCCTGGATTGGAAAGAGTAACATCCTGAAAATGGCAATACTTCCCAAGGCTATCTACAAATTCAATGTGAAACCTATCAAAACTCCAACCTCATTCTTCAAGGAAATAGAAGAGGCAATCCAAAAATACATATGGAACAATAAAAGACCCTGAATAGCAAAAACGCTCCTCAACGGAAAGAACACTGCTGGAGGAATGTCAATACCAAATTTCAAACTCAACTATAAAGCCATAGTAATCAAAACAGCTTGGTACTGGCACAAGAACAGAACTCAGGACCAATGGAATAGAATTGAAAACCCAGAAATGAAGCTACAGATCTATAGCAATCTGATCTTCAATAAGGGATCTCAAAAAAATAGAATGGAAGAAAGACAGCCCCTTCAGTAAATGATGCTGGCAAAATAGGTTAACTGCTTGTAGAAAACTAAAGCTAGATCCTTATCTATCACCCTGCACCAGAATCAATTCCAAATGGATCAAAGACCTTGGAGTCATAGCAGACACTCTGAAAACATTACAGGTTGGAATAGGAGAAACCCTATGTCTCCTTGGAGCAGGTCGAAATTTTCTTAATAGCGACCCTGAAACACAACAAACCAAAGAAAGGTTGGACAAAGGGGATTGCATGAAGTATCAGAGCTTCTGAATGGCAAAGGACATAGCTAGCAAGATCAATAAAAAGCCTACGGATTGGGAGAAGATCTACTCTAGCCATACAATGGACAAGTGGCTCATATATCTACAATATATTTGGAACTCAAAATATTAAATCTCCCAACAACACATCCTCAAAGAAACAACTGCCCAATAAATAAGTGGGCTAAAGACTTAAAGAGAAACTTCTCTGAAGAAGAAAGAAGGATGGCCAATAGACACATGAAGAAATGCTCAACCTCCCTAGCCATAAAATAAGTGCAAATCAAAACAACAATGAGATACCACCTCACCCCAGTTAGAATGGCTAGAATCAAGAACTCTAATAACAACAGATGCTGGAGGGCATGTAAACAGAAGGGAACCTTACTTCATTGTTGGTGGGAGTGTAAACTTGTTCAACCACTTTGGAAAGTAGTATGGAGGTTCCTCAAAAGACTCCACATACAGCTCCCCTATGACCCAGCAATCCCACTTTGGGGCATTTACCCAAATGCTTACAAACAAGACCACACTAAAGCTACCAGCACAACTATGTTTATTGCAGCATTATTTACCATAGCTAAGATATGGAACCAACCCAGATGCCCTTCAGTAGATGAATGGATCAATAAAATATCGTATATATACCCAATGGAATTCTATGCCTCCATCAGAAAAAATGACATTTCTCCTTTTGTTAGAAAATTGAAAGTCTTGAAAAAAATTATATTAAGTGAAGTAAGCCAGGCCCAAAGAAACATAGGTCCCATGGTTTCCCTTTTTTGCAATATCTAGTACATGTATGAGTAAAGCAGAAAAGGTCAGATCAGGTGAAGTTAGGAAAATGAATCCTAAGATATGTATTTAAATGTGTTTTTTTCATGCATTTGTTTCGAATGCATTTATAAGGTTATTTCTTTGTTGCTTTGTATGTCCCTCTCCCACAGTATAACCCCTGCTTTCACTATATTTGATGTTGGTATAATTTGTGGAAGGGAAGGGGAAAAATAAGTTTTTTAAATAATGACACAGGTGGACCTTTGCAGCAATGAGAATTACAAGTTTTCATGTCGAAAACGAACTTTACAACTTTGGTGGGGGTGGGAGGGTGTTTCGGTGGGAGGCAGGGGGGAGGCTGGGAAGGGATATGAAGGGTAAACAAAGGAGGATGCTACAATGCTTGATAGAAATTTACTCATTATCTTGCCCATGTATTTGTAACCTCTCTGTACAGTATGTTCACAATAAAAAAATAACAAAATAAAATAATTTTTAAAAAAAGAAAAAAAATACACACACATAGAATCCCAAAATAAAAATTATGAGTAAGAAAAAAAGTTAATAGAAAACAAAAATTATTAAGTTAAAAATTAATTTAAAAAAGGTTAAGAAAAAAAAGTATAAAAGGTACAAAAAAAGAGATCTTTGATTTTTTGGGGGGATGGGACGATCTTGTATCTCCCTTGTGTCCATAACAATTCTCTTGTTGGATTATCTGGTCTGCTTTTGGTGTTTGATTTTCCTGTGGTTTGGATGGTTTCTTTAGTCAATTTGTTTGAGCATGCAGAAAAATGCTCTGCTTTACCAAATATTTTGTGATCCTCCTCCCAGGCTACTTCAATTGGACCCAGATCTACTTTGAGTTTCACAAAAGAGGCAGATGGCTGTTTCCTCTAGTTAGGAGATGCTGTGATGAGGCTAGGTTCTGGGTAAAGTTGAGGCCTTTCAGCAAACAGCAGCTTTTCCCTGAGGTATTAGCTTCTGAAAAACTCACAGAGCCCAGCCTGGAGCCATTCTCAGGGTTTATGTTTACTGAATTTCAATTGATTGTCAAGGCTGCTGTAGGGAGGATCAGCCTCTAGCTTTGTTTACCCAGTGAAGGAAGCCCACTCCTGGGGCTGGCTGCCCAAGCTGGGTGACTTTTCTGAGGGAGGAGCTGAGCCTGGCAGGTCAGGTTAGGATCCTGTGACCTGCTAAATGACTTGTTTTCTTCCAAGGCCTGAGTTGGAGCTAGCTGCACAGCCTGGCTTTGTCAGTATCCAAGATGGAGATCTCCGGTCATGGTGAGGGGGGAGAGTTGGCCTTCCCAACTCTGCTCCCTGAGAAGGAGTGAGGATGTCAGGCTTCTACTCACGCCAGAGTCTTGGTTTCTGGCTCATCTCTGGTCTGCGAACTTCAGGGTGAAGATGTGTGCTCCTTGTCAGTTCTTGCTGGTGTTGAGTAGAAGGGGTTCACTTGTCGCATCTGGCACTTAAGTCCTGGACTCTCTGTGTTGCAGGTATGGCGGCTATTGCTGCCGCCCCTGCCGCCACATCTGTGGCTACTGGCAAGTGCTCATATCTGTCTCCTTGCCTGGATTTTCCCTCTCTGGCCGAACTCTCTGTCCTGTGATGGCACACTTGGTGTGATTCTCTGGCTTAGGACTATTTATTGGAACACTAAAATTGTTTTGTATGGGAGAGCTTGTTTAACCTCCAGCTTCTCCTCTGCCATCTTCCCAGAACTCATCAGAAAATAACATTTAAAGGCAAGCCCATGCAGGAAAGTACATGGGACATTTTTTCTGTGTGTGCCAGTCATGGGGGTTGAATTTGTTCTACTTTATTCAAGGCTGGTGTTCTATTACTCTCAGCTAATCGGTGGGATGACTACCAGCTAATTGGAGGTAAAGAGTCTCATGGAATTCTCTGTGCAGGCTGACTTCAAACTGATAATCAGATTTCAGCTTCCTGAGACATTCTGTGCTTTGCATGAGACACTTATCTCCAATGAACCACCAAAAAGAAGAAGAAAAAAAAAAAAAACACCTGGTTTTGAGATGTGGCTCAAATGGCAGAAATGTGACAATGATTTCTGGCACAGCACCCACACCTTGAGATCAAGCTCCAGGACCAGCACACAAAAGAATAAAATAAATAAATGAAAAGAAAAGTGGAAGAAGAAAAGGGAGAGCCGATTTCAGAGGTTAAAATGAGCAAAATTGAGTTAGCTTACACTTGTTATTGTACTTACTCAAGGGTCTTACATCTGAGGATCAGTACTCAAGGCCAGCCAAGGCAGGGGAGACCATGAACTCTACTCTAATTAGCCAACTACAGTTATTTTTTAAAAGCTCTTAATTGTGGTGTGGCTCACATATTAGAGGGTTAGTATTAAAAATATACTGGGAGGGGGCTGGGAAGATGACTCAGTGGGAGAGTTCTTGCCTTGCATGCATCAGGCCCTGGGCTCAATTCCTCACCAACACATAAGCAGGAAAAATCAGAAGTGGCTCAGTAGCACAGTGGAGCTGAGGGACAGCTCCCAGGCCCAGAGCTCAGGCTCCATGACAGGCAAAAAAAAAAAAAAAAAAAAAGGAACTAGAACAATACCTAGACTCTGATTTATAGCTCTAAGCCCAGCATACATATGGAAATAAAAAGTAGAAATTAAAAAATGTATAAGAAAATCCAATTAAATTTTCAAAATGAGTCATGAGTTTTTGGTTTTTGTGTGTAATCCTCTTTTTTTGGTCGGTTGTAAGGCTTGAACTCTGGGCCTGAGTGCTGTTCCTCAGCTCTTCAGTTCAAGGCTAGTGCTCTACCACTTGAGCTAGAGTGCCACTTCCTTTTGCGTGTAATCCTAAATACTAAGATAGATTAAATCTGAGGGCTACGGTCTCTCATCTTCAAATCACCAGCAAAACAAATAAACAAGAAAACAGTAGTGAATCAGTGATGGATTTGTAAAGCACCAGGCTTGAGTGAGAAAGCTATGAAACAGTGCCCTTGCTCAGAGACCCAGCCTCAGGATCACTAAAATGTAAATAAGAAGAGAACATGGGGCTGGTGACTTATGTCTGTAATTCTCCAGGAAACAGAAATATGGGTATCCAGTGTAAAGGCCAATTCTAGCAGGAAAGTCCAGAAGACAGTTGCTTGTGGGCCATCCTGGGGCTAGAAATGTAGTACTCCCAGATTTTTGGCAGTTAATTGGAGGTAAGGATCTGAGACTTTCCTGCTCAGCCTGGCTTTGAACCATGATGGTCAGATTTCAGCCTCCTGAAACAGGCCAGTCCTTGCATGAGTTCTGGCTCCAGCACTAGCACACTCACAAAAAATGAAATGAATACACGCAAAGAAGACTAGAAGAGAAAGAAGAACCAATAACTGAGGCTGCAATGAGCCAATCAGCTCATCACTGGTGGCTCATAACTGTAATTGTTTACTCAAGAGGCTAAAACGTGTGGAAAATATTTAAAGGCCAGACCGAGTAGGAAAGTACATAAGACTTGTGTTTGTGTAAGTATGTCTGTGTGTGAGTCCTGTTGCTTGAGCTTGTACTGTTTTGCTCAAAGCTCTACTAATCTCAGCTTTTTAGTGGTTATAATTGGAGGTATCATGTACTTTCCTGCCCAGGCTGGCACCAACTTTGATTCTCAGATTTCAGCCTCATAAATCTGGTCTGGCTCTACATTATATTCATTCTAATTAAACACCAAAACAGAAAAAAAAATCCTGGAGTTTAGCTGTGGTTCAACTCTCAGAACTGGGAAAATTTCTGGGACAGCACCCAGACCCTGAGTTCAAGCTGGAGGACAAACACAGAAGAAATAAAAAGAGTATAGAAGTACAAAAGGAAGAGTCAGTGACAGAGGTTGAAATGAATCAAACAAATCAATCAAATTGGTTTCTCACACATGTTGTACAAGGTACTCAGGAGAATTAAATCTAAGATTCACGATTCCTGGTCAGCCCAGGCAGGAGGGTCCATGAGACTCATATATCTAATTTTCCACCAAAAATAAGCTACAATTTGTACTTTGGCTCATTTGGTTGAGTGCTAGTCTCAAATAGAAACTTTGGGACAAAACCTAGGCCTTGAGTTGAAGTCCTAGACATACATTTCAAAACAAACAAATATCCCCACGACTTAAAAAATGATGGGAAAAGAAAACTAAGGTTTGAGTTGGTTCATGTATGTATTCCTATCCATTCTAGGTTCAAAGCTAGACTGGGCAGGAAAGTACATGAAACTGTTAACCCCAACTACCCCGCCGAAAGCTGGAAGTGCAGATATGACTGTAGATGTAAAGCACTGTATTTGGTGCAAAAGATAATTTTAAAAAACTGCTGACCCAGAGTTCAATTCTTAGTGCTAAAAAATTGTAGGAGAAGTGAAGAAAGGCCAATTGTAAATTTAAATATAAGCCTGGTGTTTGTTGATCATGGCTGTAGTTGATTCTTGCCTGCAAAAATCTTGGGATCAAGTTTCAAGGTCAACCCAAAAAACAAAGTCAAGGAGACTTTGTTTGTGTATGTGTGAATGTTTGTGTGTGTGTGTGTGTGTGTGTGTGTGTGTGTGTGTGTGTGTGTGTGTGTGTGTGTTTCTATGTGTGATGTGTGTGTTTCTGTAGTATCCTTTGCCTAGTGCCCTAGCATTCCCAGCTTTTGGGTGGTGAATTGGAGATAAGAATGTCATGGACTTACCTGCCCAGGCTGGCTTTGAAACATGGTCCTCAGATTTTAGCTACCTTTTTTAGCTGGAAGTTGAGCTGTGGCTTAAGTGGCAAACTGGGCAAATATTTTCTGGAACTGCAGGCAGACCCTGAGTTCAAGCCCCAGGACATGCACAGAAGAAAGAAAGAAGAGTACATGTAACCAAGGAAGAGCGAGTGACAAAGGCTTAAATCAATCAAGCATCAGTGGCTCATACATGTTTTACTAGCAATTCAAGAGCCTGAAATCTGAGGATGATGGTTCATGGCCAGCCTAGGCAGGAAAGTCCATGACTCTTGTCTCTAATTAATCAACCCCCCCAAAAAGTGGCAAAAAGTTATGATGTTTCTCATGTAATAGAGGATATCCTTGAATAAAAACTTTTAGGACAGAATATGAGCCCCAAATTGTAGACCCTGGAACAGCACACGCATACAAAAAATAGAAAGTAAATAAAAGAAGGAAGTGGCAAGTACATATTAAAGTTTTAAAATGACACAAGGGTTGTTGGTCATGTGGATAATCCTAACTACCCAAGAGCCTGACATCTGAGGATTGTGGTATCAAGTTAGCCTGGGTAGGAAAGTGCTTGAGATGCTTATCCCAGCTACCTAGCACAAAGCCCTGAGCTGGAGCTGAGGTGGTAAAGCAACAGCCTTCAGTTAAAAAGCTAAGAAACAGTCCCCAGAGCCAGAGGTCAAGCTGCAGGGCCACTAAAAATTACAAATAACAAACAATCAATACAAAGGAGAGCGGAAGAACAGAGACTGAAATCTGAGGATGCACAATTCAAAGTTAATGCATGGAAGAAAATCCATGAGACATTCTGGTATGTGTGCATCTATGTGCCATCTTGCAGCTTGTGTGTGTCTCCTTGAACTTGTGATGGTTTGTTCAAGGACATAGCTCTACCACTCCAAGATTTTCAGTGGTTAATTGGAGGTCATGGTCTCATGGATTTTCCTTCTCAGCCTGGCTTTATTCATGGTAGGCTTTCCTCAGACTCTTATCTCCAATTAATTGTCAAAAAGAAAAAAAAAAAGCCTGGGAATTGAGTTATGGCTCAAGTGGCAGGATTGGGCAATCAGTTTCTGGGACAGCAACCAGGCCCTGATTTCAAGCCCCAGGACAATCACAGAAGGATTAAAGAAAGAGAGACTAGTAGTGCAGAAGGAAGATCCAATGACAGAGGTTTAAATAAATCAAGCATTGGTAGCTCACCGATGTTCTATCAGCTACTCAGGAGGATGAAATCTGAGGATCACCATTGATGGCCAGCCCAGGTAGGAGAATCCATGAGACCCTTATGTGTCATTTCTCACCAAAAATATGGCACTAGCTGTGTTCTGGTTCATGTGGTATACAAAAACAAAGAAAAAAGAACACAAATTATGAAAGATGTGAGAAAGAGAAAATTATCATTTAAAAATGAGCCATGGGTTGTTGGTTTATTTGTGTATTCCTAGCTACTGAGGAAGTTGAAATATGAGGATCACAACTCAAAGCCAGCCTGGGTAGGAAAATGATTGAAATTCTTATCTTCAACACCCAGCAAAAGCTGGAAATGAAGGTGTGATAGTAGTTGTAAAGTACTGAAATATGGCGAAAATCTGGGAAACGGATTCCTGGTCCATAATTCAGCCCATAGTCGACCAAAAGCAAAACTGATAGAAGAGAAGAAATGACCATTTGAGATTTAAAAATAAGCCTGGCGCTATTGGTTCATGCTTATAATTTTAGATTTCAGGAGGCTGAAGTTTGAAGACAGTATTGAAAGGCCAGTCCAAACAGGAAAGGCCACGGGGCTTTTTTTCTTTGTGCCAACCTAGGGCTTGAATTTGTGTAGGAGCTCTACCACTCCCAGCATCTTGGTAGTTGATGAAAAGAATCTCATGAACTTTCCTGTTCAGGCTGGCTCCAAACTGTGATACTCAGATTTCAGCTTCCTGAGTCTTGCCGGGCTTTACATGTGACTCATCTCCAAAAGAAAGAAAAATAAAACCTGGCGATTGAGCTATGGCTCCAATGGCAGAAATGAGAAAATAATTTCTGAAACAGCACCCAGACCTTGATATTAACTTCAGTGCCAACACACTCACAAAGAATAAAATAAATGTGGAGAAGGGTGGGAGAAGAAAGAGCCAATTTCACAGTTTAAAATGAGCCAAGCATAGGTGGCAAACATCTGAGATGGTAGCTACTCAGGAGGCTCAAATCTGAGGCTCACAGTTGAAAGCCTGCCCAGATAGGAGAATTCATATACTCAACTCTAAGTAGCTACTTAAAACCAAACAACATCAAAAAACAGCCACAAGTTGTGTGGTGGGTCATGTCTTAATTTGCTAGTCTTGAGTAAACCCCTCGGGGATAGCACCTGGGCTGATTTGTAGACCCAGGAACGCATACACAAGGAAATAAAAATACAAAAAAAGGTGTAAGGATTGCAGGAAATATGGCTTAGTGATAGAGTGCTTGCCTAGCATGTTTGAATTCCTGGGTCTGTTTCCTCAGTACCTCATGAATAGAAAAGGCTGGTAGTGGCATTGTGGCTCAAGTAATAGAATCCTCACCTTCAGTAAAAGAAGCTCAGGAACAGTGCCCATGCCCTGATTTCAAGTCTCAAGACTAGGGGAAAAAAGGTGTGAGAAAATCCAATTAAAGATTCAAAATTATCCATGAATTTTTGATTGGTGTGTTTAATCCTAGTGATTCAGAAGGCTAAAATCTAATGGTTGTTGTTCATACCCAACCTGGGCAGGGAAGTGCCTATGTCTCCAACTAATCAGCAACAAAATCCAGAAATGAGGATGTGCTTGTAGTTGGAAAGCACCAGCCCTGAGGAAAAACCTGAAAGAGTGCCCTGGCTCAGAGATCCAGCCTCAGGATCACAATAAGAGAATTAAATGATTGAAGAAGAGAACCTTGGACTGTTGGCTCATGTCTGAAATTCTAGAAAAGCAGGAGGTTGAAATATAAGATCCAGTGTAAAGGCAAACCCAGTCAAGAAATTCCAGGAAACCATGGGACCTATGTTTCTTTGAGCCTGGCTTACTTTGCTGAATATAATTTTGTCCAAGTCTTTCCATTTCCTAACAAATGGGGCAATGTCATTCTTTCTGCTGGAGGCATAGAATTCCATGGTGTACTGAGTCAAGCAGAAAAGGTCAGATAAGTTGATGTTAGGGAAATGAACCCTAAGGTATGTATTCAAATGTTTTTTTTTCTTCTTTCATGCGATTGTTTCTATCACATTTATAAGATTATTTCTTTGTTGCTTTATATGTTCCTCCCCTACAGTATAACCCCTGCTTACACTGTATTTGATGTCGGTATAATTTGTGGAGGGGAAGGGGAAAAACAAATCGTTTAAACAGGGATACACGTGGACCCATTACAACCATGAGATGTACAAGTCATTATGTCGAAAACGAACTTTACAACTTTGGTGGAGGTGGGGGAGGTGGAGCAGGGACGACTGGGTGGGGGGGGGGAGGGGGATGATGGGAAGGGATGGGAAGAGGAAACAAAGGAGGAGGCTACAATTATTGAGAAGAAATATACTCATTATCTTGCCCATGTAATTGTAACCCCTATGTACAGTATTTTCAAAATAAAAAAAGGAAAAAAAAGAAATTCCAGGAGACTGTTTTGTGTGTGTTAGCCACACTGGAGATAGGATTTTTTTGATTGAATGGAAATAAGAGTTTCATGGACTTTCTTGCTCAGGCTGCTTTCAAACTATGATGGGCAGATTTCAGCCTCGTGTATGAGGCCAGGCCTTGCAAGAGTTCAAGCTCCAGGACCAACAAACACAAAAATAATGAAATAAATGAAAAGAAGGGTAGAAGAAGAGAAGAAAGAGGCAATACCAGAGGTTTCAATGAACCAATCATTGGTGGCTCATATCTGTGATTCTAGCTACTCAGGCTGGAATTTGAGGATACTGTTTAAAGCTCAGCTCAGTTATATGAGTTCATAAGTTCTCTCTCTGTATCTCTCTCTTTGTCTCTCTCTCTCTCTCTCTCTCTCTCTCTCTCTCTCTCTCTTGCCAATCCTTGTGTTTGAACTTGCACTCTTTTCTTCAATGACCTACTTACTTTCTGATTTTTAGTGGTTAATTGGAGAAAAGAGTGTTAAGGACTTTCCTCAATTTTCAGCTTCCAGAATCTGGCCTACCTCTACATGAGTCTCTTGTCTCCAATTAACTTCCCACCAAAAGCCAAATATAATGGTTAGTCCCATATATGCACTGAGACAGCATCTGAGCTTCAATTTCTACTCCTAGGACAAGCAAAAATGAAGAAAAGAAAGTGGAAGCAAGCACATATTAATGTTTTAAAAGGACCCAAATGTTGCTGGTCATGTATGTAATCCTTACTATACAAGAGGCTGACTTCTGAGGATTGCAATGTCAAATCAGCCTGGGCAGGAATGTGCTTGAGACTCATCTTCATCTACACAGCCCAAAACCTTGAGCTGTGGCTAAGGTTGTAAAAGCATCAGCCTTGAATGTAAAAGTTAAGATATAGGCCCCAGAGTTAGAGATCAAGCCACAGGACCAATAAAATTTTCAAAGAAGAAAAGATGAAGAGAGGCTGAAATCTGAGGATCATGGTTCTAAGCTAGCCCATGCAAGAAAGTCCATGAGGCTTTCTCTGTGTGTGCATCAGTGTGCTGTCCTATGGCTTGAATTTGTGCTGTTTTGTTCAAGGATAGAGCTCCACCACTCCCAGCTTTTCATTGATTAATGGGAGCTAAGATTCTCATGGACTTTCCTGCCTTGGTTGGCTTTGAACCATGATCCTCAGATTTCAGAAAACTGATCCATGCTGGGCTTTGCATAAGACTCTTATCTCCTATTAGTATCAAGAATTAAAAAAACTGGAGTTGAGCTGTGAGTCAAGTGGCACACTGGGCAATCACTTTCTAGGACAGCACTCAGGGCCTTATTTCAAGCACCAAGACAAAACAAGTATAGCCACAAGTTATATTTTGGCTCATGTGGTAAGGCCACTAGTCTTGAAGAAAAAGCTCTGGTATTGTATCCAGGCCCTGATTTGTAGCCCCATGACTAGCACATAAACAAAAATAACAAACAAGGAAAATTTTAAAAAGAAAAATTGGAAAAAGATAACATTAACAGTTTTAAATGTACAATCGGTGTGTGGTTCATGTGTATAATCAGAGCACTTCAGGAAGCTGAAATCTGAGAATCATGGTTTGAATCCAGACTATCCAGAAAAGTACAATAAAGTCATATTCAATAAGCAAGCAAAAAGCTAGGAGTGTAGTTATGGTTGAGTTGTAAAGCATAATCCTTGAGTCAAAAAACTAATAAGCATAAGGGCGCTGAGACTCTAGCCTGTAATCCTAGATATTCAGGGGTTTGAGATATGAAAATCATGGCTCAAAACCAACCTGTGAAGGAAAGTTAATGAGAACTTATCTCCAAATAACCACCAGAAAACCTGAAGTGGCTCTGTGGCTGAAATGGTAGAGCATTCACCTTAAGCTGAAGGGCTCAAAGACAGCACTCAGGCCGAGGGTTCAACTCCACCCTCCTTAAAAATAGGTAAAAAACAGCAATGAGGCCCAGAGATCAGGTCTACTGACCGCAATTAAAAAGCATTGAGGTTGAAGTCAAGAAAGAGCTGAGTCAAAATATTAAAATGTCAGAGGCTGGTTGCTCATGCCTGTAGATTCTAGCTACCCATGCCACAGTTCAAAGCCAGCACTAGCAAGAAAGTCCATGAGATTTGTGTATGTAATTACCAGTACTAGGGGTTGAACTTGCCCTGTTTTACTCAAGTCTAGAGTACTACAACCCCCAGCTTTTTGGATATTAATTGGAGATAAGAAACTGAGACTTCATCTGGGAAGTTGGCTCAGTGGTAGGTGCTAACCTTGCATGTATGAGGACCTGGGTTTGAGTCCTCAGAACCACATAAGCAGGAAAAGATGAAAATGTTGCTGCAGCTCAGTTGATAGAGCACTAACCTTAAGCTAGAATGTTGATGGACAGCGCCAAAGCCTAGTTTTCAGGCCCATAACCAATGACAAAATAACAATAAAAAAACACTCAGACTTTGCTGCTCAGACTGGCTTCAAACCAAGATCCTCAGATTTCAGCCTCTTTAGTAGTGCTGGGGTTCGCATGAGAGTCTTCAAAAAGAAAGAAGCTGGAAGTTGAGCTGTGGCTCAATTGGCAGAACTAAGCACAATCTCTGAGAGAGTGGGCAGTCCCTAGATGGAGAAAAAAAACATAAAAAATTTCAAAAATAAATAATAAATTTTAAAATAGAAAAAAATCATGTTTAATATGATACAAAGGAAAACTGTTGTTTTTTTTTAAGTGCAGCAAACAAAAACGTACTACAGAGTTTCAAAATGGCATACTGAGAGTAAGGGGAAAAGGAAATTTTTTTAAGTTTATGTAAATATTAAATCCAAACTGACATGGACACAACCTAATATGAGCAGAACCTTATCTCTCACTTGTAATTTCTTCCAAACAATTGTCCCTCCAGTTTCAGCACTAGTATGGGGATTTAGGAAGGACCTCTCTATGCAGCCTTGAATGAATAGGGATCTTCCTGCTTTAGCCTCTTGAGTTAGAAATACAGGCTTTGCCCTTATTTTAATACACAAATTACACTTTACAACTCAACATCAATATTCAAATAATGGATTATGTGTAAAAGTATGAATAAACATCCACCAGAGAAGCTCTGAGCAATACAATCATAACAGTAGAAGATTACCTACCACTTAAGGTAGGTAACAGAAGGAAGATTTAGCATTTTTTTTTGGAAGTGCAGGGGTCTGAACACAGGGCCTCATGCTTGCTAGGTATAAAATTCAGTGACATTAATTACATCCACACTACTTTTTAACCATTACCTCTGCTTGTGAACATTCTTTTCAATACTGATGGAATCCACACAATGACCTGCACCAGAAACTTTTGTTTTGTTTTGTTTTTGATCGGTCATGGGGCTTGACCTCTGGGTTGGGCACTGTCTCTGTGCTCTTCAGCTCAAGGCGAGTTCTCTACCACTTGAGCTACAGTGCCACTTCCGGTTTTCTAGTGTTTTATTGGAGATAATAGATTCACATACTTTTCTGCCCTCCCTGGCTTTCAACTGTGATCCTCAGATCTCAGCCTCCTGGGTAGTTAGGATTACAGGTGTGAGCCACCGTCCCCCAGCCCCAAAAACTTTTAATCTTCCCTTTTTCCATTATGAAATTGCTTAGTCAATATATTTCACATCAATAGATTATTTTGTGTCCATCCATGACAGACATATATTAATTGCAGCCTTTTGTGGATGAGTCATAATTTATGCACACCTCACATTTTATAAACCTATTCATCTGCGCCCACATTCAGCAGCTTGTTCTGAGAAGAATGGTAGCTATTTTGCTAGCCACCGCTATCCTCTGCCGTTTCCTACTCAGATTAGACTTTTGTATCCGTATGAGTCTGCTCAGAGGGTAGAGTCATAAGGGCTGGCTTTGAACCATGATCCTCAGATCTCGGTCTCCTAAATAGCTAGGATTACAGGTGTCAGACAACTGCACCAGGCCATCATTTCTTCCTAGAACATTTCAGGGGGATGGAATAGTACTGTACCACATATATTCATTAGCAACTGCCCCAGGGTGAGCCAGATACTCAGACCAAATCCACTGACCTTGATACTGTCTTTGGTGTCCAAAAGGATATTGTTGGACTTAAGGTCTTCGTGTATGATTTTGCTTGGTGTAAGTAGTGAACAGCACTTACAACATGTGTGACAAGCCTCCTGGCTTCATCCTCATACAGGTGGCAGAATTTTCAGATACACCCGAGGAGGTACCACCTAGTGGCAAGTTCCATGATGAGATACACATACTCTTCCTTCTCCATTACCTGGTACAACCTGATGATATGTTTGTGCCATACCTTCTTAAAAATGTCCACCTCATTCTTTATCCAATGATGAGGACTCTCACTTCCAGAGTATTTTAAATGCCATGTCCTTGTCTGTGAGGAGAGAATGGGCCAGCTTCCCTTTTCCATTGGTACCTGAGTTGAAGAGCTCTTTCTTCTGGTATTGTTTGATGATCTCCTCCTTCAAGGAGCTTGAGATTGATTCTTTCTGTACTTCCATCCTTCGCTACAAGGGCAGGTAGCAAGTCTACCTAAATAAATTAAATTAAATTAAGGAAAACCCAGAAAGAGTAAAAAGAAATACCAAAATGCAAATAACAGCCCGTCCCCACTACCAAAAAAATCATTTAACTTTGATTCAGTCCAGCGAGTCATCAAGCAAGAGCTCCAAGCAATGTTAACTGACATAGGTTGGAGCACAGTGGCTTCCTATATATCCTTCATGACCTCACACAATGGAGCAATCACAACCAGGCATAGTGATGTCATAGAAGAAATGGACCAATCAGAGTCTGGGCCAGTGAAGTCAGAGAAATAGCGGACCAATCACAGCCTGCCAGCATTGATACTCTAGCTCTTAGACTTCAAAGACTGTTGCTAAGGAATCCATGTGGCTTGAGGTTGCTCTGGTCATTCTCGTGGCATTTCTGAAACCACTAGGACAGTGGTCAAAATCCTCTTATTTTCTAGAAGACTACTGAATCTTCTAAATTGCTTCTCTGTAGACACTAGCTAATAGCCTCCATTCTTGATGGCCACTTATCCAATGTTTTTTCCAGCAATAGCACTGCACAAAGGCCTCCGTCATTCTCAAGGACAGCTGTGTCCTACAACTTCCTCCTGAGGGGACAAGTTCCAGGGTGGCTTTGAGCCACCACCCTCACAATTCACCTTCCTGAGTAGTTAGGATTATATGTCTGAGCCATCAGTAGGTACTTAGCTCATCTCTGACATTTGGAGCACGTATATTTGTTAGAAAGGTGGGTTTTAGATCTCTCCTTTTAACACTTTAAATTTGTTGCCCTTGCTGTCTAATAGTGAATCTAGTTTCTGATGAGAAATTTGTCTTAATATCATTGATGATTACTTGTGTGTAATGAGTTGTGTCTTTGTGCTTTGGGAGGTTTTCTGTTTTTGTTTAATTAGAATGTGTCTTAATGTGGACCTGTGTAATTAAGTTAATTGACATTTTTGAGCTGATAGATTCCTGCATGGAAGGGTTCATGCTTTCAATCAAAATTGGAAGTTATTGGTTTTTATTCCTTCAAATACTATGTATTTCTATTTTTCCCTCTGTATACATATATATATATTATACATTATATATTCACCTTGTATATGTGAATATACATACATATACCTACATGTTTATATTATATATACATTTATATACATATATAGTTTCACATAGCTTCCACTTTTGTGATTGTTTATGGTAGGAAGTTTAGATTGATCCTAGCTACTCCATCAGAGTTAGAATTTGAAGTTTTCCTCTTTATTTCTTGATAAAAATATGCATTACTCATCAAGGATATTGAAATAGGTATTAAGCACAGATAGCCTCTCTCTCTCTCTCTCTCTCTCTCTCTCTCTCTCTCTCTCTCTCTCTCATTTCCTGCCTTGGTTAGGTCTCTGGGCATAGGGCCATTGCTTCTCTGGTTCTTCTAGTGTGCTGTGAAATTTTGCAGTGTCATATTCTGCTTCAAAGGCCACCATGCAGGCCTGCACTTGGAAGAGGAGCTTCTCAAAGGCAGCCTGCATGGGTGCACCTGCTTGCCTCTGTCTTGATGCCAGAGCCCCACAGCTACTTGGGGTGGCCTTAGCAGATGCCCCTTTCCCTGGACTGCTGACTGGTGACTGTACCAGCACAAGCACAGCCTCTTTTTATTACACATCAGAGGTCTGCGATGTAACCTGGGGGTGTTCCCTTGTTGGTGGCTATGCTTGGAGCAAGGGTGGGGGCTGCAGAAGCCTCACTGTGGCCTGACTTCTGGGGTACAACAAATGCCAAGGGTTTCTCTGGGCTCTTTACAGAATACATGGGCAGGTTCAGGAGGAGAAGTTGAGCTCAGGGGGCCCCTAAACACAGGGTGGGCTTTAGAGCTGGGCATCACAGATTGATCTTTTTGAAGGGCTGCGGACAGCATCTGGAAGCTGTTGGACCTTTAGGAGGTCTGAGTACATCATGCGATTAGGTGTGGACCTCTGAGCTTCATCCATTGTTTGCAATAGGGCTGAGCCCCTCCCTCCCGTATTGTCCTGGTGCCCTCTGAGTGAGTGCTGGTTTCTAGCAGTGAGAAAAGTTTAATGTGTCTTTTATTCTCTGAGTCTCACTAGGAAGTTCTATTGTTGGCAGGGATGATTCTGTCATTGGGAGGTCTGTGTGTTCTCTGATTAAGGGAATCTACAGACCTCAGAGCACATCTTGGCTTTCTCTCTGAAAGGCCTAAGTGTTTAAGGCTTCAGATGCTTTATAGGTTTCCAGACATATCCAGGGCTTTTTCTTTTTGATCTTTCAATGACAGCTTTAATTTTCTCCCTTAGTCATGGTCTATTGACCGCTTTGACTCTGCCATAAATGAGGGAACACAGGCAGGGCTGTTGTGTTGCTAAGGAAAGCAGACAGGGCTGCCTTGTTCCTGAGAAAAAGCAGGCTGGCCTATCTTGTTACATAGTTTCATTTTATTCCCTGATGTTGGTAAATAAAATCTCCAGGTTGGACTTCAGGAGCTGCCCATGATCATTTTTCAATTCCTTTTCCCTGCTCTTACCATACTGCCTTTCTATTTAAATTCATTTTTACTTTTAATTTTTGTCAGAAACAAAGAGGCAATTAAAAATCTATATGTAATGTTAATTTTTATTCTTGAATTACTAAAATACATGAAGAACATGTCAAAGGAGCATAAAACGGCAGGTGGCGTGAGCTTGATCACTGTCCCTCTACTCTGTCTCTCTTGCTCTACACTGGGGTGACCACTGCGACTAGTTAGTTATGTATCCCTGCATCTAAACCACATGTGCAGAAAGAACAGGCTATTAAAAAGAGACTTTCCCACAGCTATGCAAGTCCCTCAAACTGCTGTCTTAGTAGGAGGCCAAATTTCCATTCAGACTATGGAAATTCAAACGTCTACACTCAGGTTCACAGACCTGAGCCAAGTCTGTGCTGGAACCAGGACTGAACGTGGTAACTTATTGTTCACTAAGGGAGAAGTCTGCAATAGCTAGAAATCTGCCCTTTGCCTTTCCCACTAAGTCACAGTATCAGGTATGAGGATCAAGTAGTTACACAGGCCTTTTAGAGGTTACTAGACTTTGGGTTTTAACATTTGTAATTCCAAGTTTCTCTTCAGATCAAATATTGGGCCTGCACAACAGCAGCCCATGAGAAAGTGATGTCCAGAACTTGTGTAAGTGTCTCAGAGTCTTTGAATTTGTTTTTACTGAATTGCCTCTCTTTTTTTTTTTTTTTACAATCCACACCAATGGCCAAATAGGGTGTAGAAAAACAAGGCCACTTCCACCAAACCAGATTGTTGGTGTTCAAGACCTAACTTGAGTCCACTCCATTTGATGCAATACTGTTCAAAGGAACATTCATTCAGTGAGGAGTAAAACATTGTACATCTATCAGAGATAGATGTTAACAGATATCCTTGACTTTTAACGTTATAGGTGGTATTTGAGCCAGATGCTGGTGGCATATACCTGTAATCCTGGCTACTCAGCATTCTAGTTTGAAGCCACCCAGGTCCAGAATGTCTGTGAGACTTTTATCTCCAATTAACCACCAATAAGCCCGAAGTAGAGTTGTGGTTCAAGTGGTAGAGCAATAGTCTTGGACACAAAAGTGCAGGAACAACACCCAGGCCTTCAGTTCAAGTGCCAGGGCTAGCAAACACCTACCAAAAATGTGGTATTTGCAACCAAAGAATAAATTTTAATTTGATCTCTTTTTAGCCAATTTAATGTCTGAGCTCTTGATCTGAAAGCCTCTTGGCCACTCTACTCCTGGAGAATAACAATTATTCAAGTGGAAAAGAAGGATCTACAATGATTCTCCATTAGAGATGCTGATGTTTGAAAGACTATGCGAAAAAAATTCTTCAGTCTCTAAAAGAATATTGCACTCACAGTGGAACCTCTGAATTTGTTAATTGATGGTCAGTATATAGGCTTGAACTCAGAACCTCAAGGCTAGCACTCTACCACTTGAGACACATCTCCACCTCTAGTCTTTTTGGAAATCAATTGGAGTAAGAGTCCTATGAATTTTCCTCAGATCTCAGATCTCAGCCTCCTGATTAGCTAGGATTACAGGCTTGAACCTGTGCTGGCTAATTGAAATTTAGTGGTACCTACTACCAGAGATGGTAGTTAAGACATTTACATCCACCACAAAAGTCCAAGTTAATTTCAGCTTTGGTTTCTCCAACACACTTAAGAAAAAGATCAGTAGAGATTTATCATTAAACCTTAATAGTAGAATTCAAATGCTCTTGGCTTATTTTTTAAAATTGTGAGAATACCACACAAAGGAGTTACAAATACATGGGCAAGATCTTGGTTTATTTTGAGTCCTGCTAAATCCCAGATTTGCGGGGACAAATCCCAAAATACAAGTGTTAGGAGGTCAGAGACAGGAGAGTTCCCTGAAATTGCATTAAAATTAATATTAGCATTAATATCATTTGTTTAACTAACAATCTTAACAATCTAACAAGTACACTTAATATTTTTTCCACGACTTTTCATTTCCTAACAAATGGAGCAATGTCATTATTTTTGATGGAGGCATAGAATTCCATTGTGTATATATACCACATTTTTTGATCCATTCATCTACTGAGAGGCATCAGAGTTGGTTCCATATCTTACTTATGGTAAATAATGCTGCAATAATAAACATAGTCGTGCCGCCAGCTTTAGTGTGGTCTTGTTTGTGATCATTTGGGTAAATGCCCAATAGTGGGATTGCAGGGAAATAGGGGAGCTCTATGTGGAGTATTTTGAGGAACCTCCATATTGCTTTCCAAAGTGGCTGAACAAGTTTACACTCCCACCAACAATGTAGTAATGTTCACTTCTCTCTGCATCCCCACAAGCATCTTTTGTTATTAGAGTTCTTTATTATTGCCATTATAACTGTGGTGAGATTGTATCTCTATGGTTTGATTTGCATTTCTTTTATGGCTAGAGAGGTTGAGCATTTCTTCATGTGTCTATTGGCAATCCTTCTTTCCTCTTCAGAGAAGTTTCTCTGTAAGTATTTAGCCCACTTATTTATTGGGCAGTTGTTTCTTTGGAGACTTGTTATTGGGGGATTTAATTTTTTGAGTTCCAGGTATATTTTAGATATGAGACCCTTATCGGTTGTATGGCTAGTGAAGAACTTATCCCAATCTGTGGGCTTTCTATTGATCTTGCTAGCTATGTGCATGGCCATGCAGTAGCTCTTCAATTTTGTTCAATCCCATTTCTTCAACCTTTCTTTGATTTGTTGTGTTTCTGGGTCTCTATTAAGAAAATTTCGGTCTGCTCCAAGGAGACCTAGGGTTTCTCCTATTCCATCCTGTAATGTTTTCAGAGTGTCTGCTTTGACTCTGAGGCCTTTGATCCATTTGGAGTGATTCTGGTGCAGAATGATATATAAGAATCTAGCTTTCATTTTCTACAAGGAGTTAACCCATTTTGCCAGCACCATTTACTGAAGAGGCTGTCTTTCTTCCATTCTATTTTTGAGCTCCTTTATCGAAGGTTAGTTGGCTATAGGTCTGTGTGTTCATTTCTGGGTTTTCAATTCTGTTCCATTGGTCATGAGGTCTGTTCTTATGCAGGTACAATGTCGTTTTGATTACTATGGCTTTGTAGTAGAGTTTAAAATTTGTTATTGATATTCCTCCAGCCCTGTTCTTTATGTTGAGGATTGTTTTTGCTATTCGGGGTCTTTTACTGTACCATAAGTATTTTTGGATAGCCTCTTCTAATTCCTTGAAGAATGAAGTTGGAATACTGATTGCTATTGCAATGAATTTGGAGATAGCCTTCGGAAGTATTGCCATTTTCACGATGTTAATCTTTCAAATCCAGGAGCATGGGAGTTGTTGCCACTTTCTAAGTTCTGTTTTGATTTCCTATTTCATGTTTTCAAAGCTTTCTTCATAGATGTCCTTCACTTCTTTGATTAAGTTAATTCCTAAGATTTTATTTTTTGTGGGGCTATTACTAATGGAGTTGCTTTCCTAATTTCAGCCACACTTTTTTCATTGTTGGCATACAGAAAAGCCATTGAATTTTGAGGGTTAATTTTATACCCTGCTACTTTGCCAAAGTTTTGAATCAGCTTGAGTAATTTGGGAGTGGGGTCTGTGGGATTCTTTAAACACAAGATCATTTCATCTGCAACGGGGGAGAGTTTTACTTCTTCTTTCCCTATTTGGATCCCCTTTATGTCTGCATCTAGTCTTATTTGTAGCTAGGCATTCTAATACTAGATTGAAGAGAAGTGGAGAGAGTGTACGTCCTTGTCTCGTTCCTGAGTTAAGAGGAAAAGGCTTTAGTTTTTCACCATTAACTGTAGTGCTGGCTGTAGGTTTGTCATATACAGCCTTTATTGTATTGAGGAATGTTCCATGGATTCCTAATTTTTCCAGAACCTTCATCATAAAGGGGTGTTGGATCTTGTCAAATGCTTTTTCTGCATCTATTGATATAACCATGTGGTTCTTATCCCTACTCCTGTTGATGTGATGAATTATACTAATTGATTTGTGTATATTGAACCAGCTTTGCATCCCTGAAATGAATCCTGTTTGATCTTGATATATGATTTTTTGGATGAATTGTTGAAGTCGATTGGCCAAAATTTTGTTGATAAGTTTTTCATGAATGTTCATCCAAGAAATGGGTCTATGGTTCTCTTTCTTTGATAAGACCCTGCCTGGTTTTGTGATGAGGGTTATGATGGCTTCATAGAATGAGTTCCATAGTGAACTTTCTCTTTCAATTTCATTGAAGAGTTGGAGGGGTATTAATG
Organism: Dipodomys spectabilis; assembly: GCF_019054845.1. NCBI lineage: Eukaryota > Metazoa > Chordata > Mammalia > Rodentia > Heteromyidae > Dipodomys > Dipodomys spectabilis. The sequence continues at coordinate 8,146,906 of NW_024870905.1, forward strand.
TGAGCTCTGCTTTGAAGACCTTGTTGAATTCCGCTGTGAAACCATCTGGACCTGGGCTTTTCTTAGATGAGAGATCTCTTATTACTCTTTATATTTCAGTGCTTGATTTGGGCCTGTTAATGTGATTTAACTCATCTTGGTTTAGTTTTGGCTTGTCAGCATTTGCTAGGAAAAGGTCCATTTCAGCCAAGTTCTCAATCTTATTAGCAAAAATTTTGAGAAGTATTTCCTTATAATGTAGTGAATCTTGGTTGTTTCTCTGGCGATCTTTCTATTCTCATCACTGAGTTCATTTATTTGGGTATGTTCTTTTCTTTTTCTCATAAGACTGGCTAAGGGCCTGTCAAATTTGTTATTTTTTTGGAAGAACCAACTCTTTGTTTTGTTGATTCTTTATATGGCTTTTTTGACTTCTAATTCATTTAATTCTGATTTAATTTTAATTATTTCTTTCTGTCCATTGGGTTGGGGTTTATCCTGCTGCTCTTTTTCAAGGAGGCTCAGATGTCTCATTAAATTGTTGGTTTCAGATCTCTCCAATATGTTGGTGTAGGAACTCTGAGCTATAAACACGCCTCTGAGTACTACCTTTGCTGTCCCAGAGGAGTTGGTAATTTGTGAGCTTATTTTTGTTGAATATCATGAACATTTGAATTTCATTTCTCATATCTTCCATGATGCACTCGTGATTCAGCAGTGTGTGGTTCAGCCTCCATGTGTTACAGGACTTTCTTTAGTGGCTTTTGGTGTGGAGTCTTACTTTTAATACCTTGTGGTCTGAGAGAATGCAAGGTATAAGTTCAATGTTTCTGATTTTGGACAAGTTTGTTTTGTGGCCTGAAATCTGGTCTATTTTGGAAAATGTTCCATCTGCTGTTGAAAAAAACGTGTATTCTGATGCTGCTGGGTGAAATCTTCGGTAGATGTCTGTTAAATCGAGTTGATCTATGCAGTTGTTTAGATATGCAGGTTCTTTGTTGAGTTTTTGCCATGTTGATATCTCTAGTGGGGTTAGTGGGGTGTTAAAGTCCCAAACAATTAATGTATTTGGATGTATGTTGGATTTGAGGGAAAGTTGGGTTTCTTGGATAAATTTGGGTGCTCCGTTTGGTGAATAGATATTTAGAATTGTAATATCCTCCTGAAGGAGTGATACATTAATTAGTATGTAGCAACCTTCTTTAACTCTTCTCACTAATTTTAAATTGAATTCTATTTTATCTGATATTAGGATTGCAACTCCTGCCAGTTTATGGGGGACGTTTGCTTGGTAGATTTTGTTCCAGCCTTTAACATTGAAAATGTGTTTGCTTTTATGGGCAAGATGTGACTCCTGAAGGCAGCAGATAGAAGGTTCTTGCTTTTTAATCCAACTAGACAGTCTATGTCTCTTAATTGGAGAGTTAAGTCCATTAATGTTGAGAGATAGAACTGAGAAATATTTGGGAGTTTCTGCCATGTTATCCACCTTCTCTGGGGCTGTGGCAACTGGGTTCTTTCTCTGGTTCTTGGATTCTCATTTGGCTGCGGTTTCTTGGCCTTTTCGTGTTCTTGTTGGTTTTCTATATGTAGGACATCTTTAAGAATCTTTTGTAGGGCTCGTGTGGTGGAGATATATTGTTTCATTTTTTCTTTGCTATGGAAGGTTTTTATTTGACCTTCGTTTATGAAGGAGAGTTTAGCTGAGTACAGTTTTCTTGGTTGATTGTTGTTTGTCTTTACGGCATGGCATACATCATTCCAGGCTCTTCTTGCTTTGATTGTCACTGCTGAGAATTCTGAGGTTGTTCTAACTGTTTTCCCTTTATAGGTGATTGATCTTTTCTCCTTGACAGTTTTAAGGTTCTTTTCCTTGGTCTGAATTGATCCTGTGAAGATTATAATGTGATGCTATTTTGTCCTGTTCTGGTCAGGTCTATTTAGAGTTCTAAAAGCTTCTTGTATCTGAATAGGCCTATCTTTTTGCATGTTTGGAAGTTCTCTGCTAGGATCCTGTTAAGCAAATTTCCTAGACCATTAACTTCTGTTTCTAGGTGCTCCTCTACACCCATTATCCTCAGATTAGGCCTTCTGATGGTGTCTTCCAAATGTTGAATAGATCTATCATATTTCTTGGACTTTTCTTGGATGGTTGTGTGTTCTTTCGCCATAATATCTAGGCTATCTCAATGCCTAAGACTTCGTAAGGACATAGTAGATATCATTGAATACTAGATACACGGTTCTGGCACTCTCTACTACTACGCATTTATTGGCATACTACCACCTGCCTATCCATGTATGGCTATTATGGCCACCTCTAGGGTTGATCTCAGAGCCTGCCAAGAATTTCATCCTCGAGTAAGAAGCCAAGTGTGACACCTGTTTTCCTTTTCTGGGAGAGTGCTGGGTGTGAGGCATGATGGAGAACAAGTCAACAAATCTAGATGCAATTTGATAGTATGTAAACAATGTCATATATGTTTAGGTGTCCTCACAGTCAGTAAAATAAACGGTAAATAAATGAATAAAACAACAAATACAATGAATAAACACACCAAATATGATATAGACTGAACATGTATATAGAAGCTCAATCCTATCTTTAAAATATATATAAGGAGTATGACTGGGGAATGAATTCAGGCTCAGGGAACATGCCTGAATTTCTGGTCTTCAAACATAGTGAGCTTCCCCTTCCCCCAAAGTGCAACATAGTTACCCAGTCCCTAAGTTCAAATTCCAGGCCTTGCAGATAAAAAAATCACACATTCCAAGACAAGGAGTTTCATTAGCATTTTAAATATTTTTTTAAAGTTCACTTTGACTTTATTTGAAACATTTTGAAATTTTTTTTATTTTATTTTTATTTTATTTTGACCATCTGCCATGAAGAGTGAGAATGAAAATGAGGATATCATTGCTCCCTAGAAGTTTGGAACAGTTGATGTTATTTCTTATTTTTTCTATTTTTTTATTTGTCTGTCATGGGGCTAGAACTCTGGGCTTGGGTGCTATCCCTGTGCTCAACGCAAACGCTCAAGCACTTGAGCCACAGCACCACTTCCAGTTTTCTAGAGGTTTATTTGAGATAAGAGTCTCACAGACTTTCCTCCCTGGCTGGCCTTGAGTCACCTTCCTCAAGTCTCAGCCTCCTGAGTAGCCAGGATTATAGGCATGAGCCACCCGTGCCAGGCAGTTGATGTTATTTCTATTTAGAGTTATTTTTATAATTATAAAATGTCTGCAATTTTGTCCTGTGAGTTTTCCTCAGTGCCTACCACGAAATAGACTAGAGGAGTCCTCAGAGCACCAAAGGTTGAGTTTCTGAATAAACTCTCACTTCTGTGAAGACAGTAGGTCCTTGTAAGCATTTTGGGAATAAACTAGATTCTAAAATGAAAAACAAAAACATTGGTACTAAGATGTAGCTCAGTTGTGGAATAGTTGCCTAAAGATCATAAGACCCTGGAAGAAAAGGTTCCTAAGGCTCAGAATGTTAGAATTTTGTATGAACAAACTTCTTTCCTTTTTTTTTGACGGTGGTGGGGTTTGAACTCTGGGATTGGGCATTATCCCTGCGCTCTTCAGCTCTTTGCAAGCACTCTACAGCTTGAGCCACATCGCCACTTCCGGTTTTCTACCGGTTTTCTACTGCTTCCGGTTTTCTCCAGGGGCTTGCCTTGAATGCCCTCCTCAGCTCTCAGCCTCCTGAGTAACTAGGATTATAGGTGTGAGCCACTGATGCCTGGTACATGAATAAACATTTTAAGATTGATTCTAAAGAAAGAAACCTCGAACGTACTTTTTGTACAAATAATTTATAATGCCATGATTAAGGCACTAATTCAGAAGTATTTTTTCATTGGCTGGTTTCTTAGTTTATTTATTTATATATACATATATATACACATTATTAATTTATATATACACATATTATTTAAAACATAGCTTTGAAGTGTACCTAAGAACATATGGGCTCATGTAAAATTATACAAATGCACAAGCTTGATCTTTTTTTCAGTTTGTTGGTACCATAAATTAGATGGTATTTGTGTACTGTTGTTTTGTTCTCTGTTTTTGGAGGATTTCTCTCCCCTTTATCCCCCTACCCCCGTCTCCACACACTTGAACTCAGCTTGGTCTTTCTTGGCTTGTTTGTTCGTAGCTGATTTTCTACCACTTCAGCCATACCTGTAGACTGGCTTTTTGCCAGTTAATTGGAGATGATATCTCTCAGACTTTGCTGCCTGGATTGGCTTTGAAACTTCATCTTCCAGTTCTCACCTCCTGAGTAGCTGGGATTACAGATGTACGAAACTGGGGTGCCTAGGGATAAATTAATTTGGTTGATGTAGTCTTTCTGTTTTTCTGAGCATGGGATGATCTACTATATAAGTTCAATGAATGTCCTGGGTCTGAAGTAAGATATATAATACATATGCAAATCTGCATATTTCTCATAAGATGTAATCAAATTAATACATGTTATAAGTGTAATAATAGTCAATAAAATAATGAATGAATAATACAAAAAATATAATAAATACACACGAAGCAAATTGCAATAAACATAAGTATGTAGATATTAATCATTATTTCAAATGTGGATGAATATTACATTAACAGGGCTGGGGATTGAATTCAGGCCTAGGGAACAGGCCTGAATTGCTTGTCTTCAAAGAGGGTGAGTTTCCCCATGCCCCCAGGGAATTAGAGTTACCCAGACTCTGAGTTCCATTGCCAGGCCTGGCAGAAAAAAAAGGGCATGAATTCCAAGCCAGGGAGCTTCATTAGTATTGTATGTATGTATATATGTATGTATGTATGTATGGGACTTGAACTCTGGCCTTGGGAGCTGTCTTTGTGCTCTTCAGCTCAAGGCTAGTGCTATAATGCTTGAGCCACAGCACCACTTCTGGTTTTCTAGTGGTTTATTGGAGATAAGTGTCTCACAGACTTTCCTGCCCTGGCTGGCTCTGAACCGTGATGTTCAGATCTCAGCGTCCTGAGTAGCTAAGATTACAGGCGTGAACCATAGCCGACGCCAGGCTATTTTTAATATTTTTAATTATTTATTTATTTTTATTATTATTATTATTTGCCCAGCACTGGGCTTGAACTCATATCGTGGCAACTCTGCCTCAGCTAACATCAACCTAGGCTTGCATGGTGCAGCCTCTGGACCCACAGCCCATCCTGGGATACTAGGCCTCGGGGCTGACAGGAAAACAAAATGAAAACAGCAACAATAAAAAAAAAAGCCAGGACCCACTTACAGATGGCAGTTTCTTGGTTTTCCTTGCTTGCATGGTGACCATCCCGGGTCCAAATAACACTGCTGCAACCTGTAGGTCACCTGGCATTGCTGAAGGCTGACAGGCTGTCAGTGAAGCCATAGGCCAACCTGGACACGTAGGCTCTGAGTTTGAATCTCAGTCTTGCTACATACAAAGGGTTGGAGAGCCTAAGAAACTATTGTTTGTCCATAGGAACGCCAGAGAAATATGATCAATGTCATGGTAGGATGAGTAGTTCATCAATCAGTCTAGTATAAATTTAGACCCAATAATCACAGAACATAGATTGATTTTAATTCATAGTTTATTATGCATCAAAAGAATACTATTCATTAAATGGAGTCCTCACTAAAGACCAGAGAATCAGTACGAATATGGTATATGTCATTTAATTCCACATAGACATCACTGGTAGTATCAAAATATCTAAATATATATTTATCTGTACACCAGATAAATATATAAATATCTGTTATATATACCAGATAGAAAGGTACTGCTATTTTGGCCAAACCTGTGCCTCCATCCTAGGTCCTGGGATCCACTTGGCAGCTGAATGGGCTAGAGGCTGCCATGCTGACAATCACCCATTCATGAATTGGGACTTCTAGGCCCTCAGTTCAGGTACCAGCATTGCCAAATATTTCATCTTGGAGTAAGATTCCAAGTGAGACACCTGTTTTCCATTTCTGTGCACGTGCTGGATGTCAGTAATGATGTACATAATATGTATGCAAAGCTACATGCTACAGAATAGATTGGAATAAATGTAATAAATGATATAGGTGCACTCACAGTCCATAAAATAAATGTTAATTCAATCAATCAATAATAATATAAAATGAATCACTCCAACAAACATGATACAGACTGAATATATAGATGTAAATATAAATCACATATTTAAGATGTCTATAAATGTTACATTTTTCCGGCTGGTGCTTGAATTCAGGCATAGGGAAGAGTTGAGAAGTTCATGCATGATTCACATAGGAAATGATAGGCAAGACCTCTGGCACAACAATTACTTTTAATTAAGACTTCACGAAATGTGACAATAATAATTACATTCAGGAAATCGAGTCATTGGAAAGATCCAAGAATTGGTAGTCACATGGTAGATAGGATTCCAACACAGCTTGCCACATCTTCTCTATACAAATAGGTATTTATTGGCATACTAGCTTCAGCTTATGAATGGATGAATTTGGTGCACAAACCCCAGCCCGCAGCTCAATCTCAGGTCCTTGGTAGGGCTTAGAACCTTAGTAGCTCAAAAGCTGTTGTGCTCATATGGACCCATTAGAAAGTTGCGCCTGCTAGGCCCAGAATTCAACTCCCAGCAATGCCAAAAGGTTCATCCTGATGTGAGAAACTAATCCTTACAGCTGTTTTCCTGTCTTGTGAAAGTCCTGGGCCTCATCGAGGATGGAGAATGCTATATAAGCAACTTTATAGCCAGGGGATTAGGTTGTCATCCATGGCAACACAGATATACCTGTCACCATACTCAATAAAATACACAATACATCCATGAATAAGACTCAAAATTAAATAATAACTACATTGAAAGCAAGATGCATACCACACCTGTATGTAAATAGAGATCCTATGTTTAAAAAAGGTAAGCTTGTTATTTTGTCCACTGCTGGAACTTCAAATCAGGCCCTGGACCAGGCCTGACATTCTATTCTTCAGGGATGATGAGCTTTCCCTTCCCCCACAGTGCAACAGGGTTACCCAGATCTGAGTTCAAATCCCAGGCTTGACAAAAGATTCATCCTGATGTTAGAAGCCAGTCTTTACATCTGTTTTCCTCTCCTATGGAAGTCCTGGGTCTCAGCTAGGATGGAGAATGAATGCATAGGCAACCTTATAACAATGGGAACAGGGCATCATCCATGTCAGCAGAGTTATACCTGTCACCATACTCAGTAAAATACACAATACCTCCATGTATTAGCCACAAAATAAGGAGAAGGAGTGCACGGAACGCAAGATGCTATCCACACATTTATGTCAATACATATCCTATTTTTCAATTATGAATTTATGCCTATCTTGGCCCTCACTGGGGCACAACCTCAGGTCCTGAGAATGACTTAGCTCCTTAGTTGCTCACAGGCCGGTGTCCTCACCTTGACTCTTTTGCCAATTGGGCCTGCTAGGCTCTCAGTTCAAATCCCAACACTGCCAAAACATGAATCTTGATATGAGAAGCCCATTGATCCACCTGTTTTCCTGTCCTGAGAATGTCCTGAGTCTCAGCTAGGATGGAGAAGGGGTAGGAAACTCTATAGAAATGGGCATAGGTTGCCATCCAAGTCAGCACAGTTATATCTGTCATCATATGCAATAAAATACAAAATGCATCTCTGACTTAGACACACAATAAAAAGAACAACTACACTGAAAACATGATGCATTCCACACATGTATGTAAATAGAGGTCCTATGTGTAACATAGGTGGGCATATGATTTTTGCCTGAGCTGGGGCTTCAATTCAGGCCCTGGGACCATACCTGACTTTTTAGTCTTCAATGATAGTGAGCTTCTCCTTCCCCCAGAGTGCAAAAGAGTTACCTAGACCTGATTTCACATCCCAGCTCTGGCAGTAAAATGGTGCGAATTCTGAGCTAGGGTGCTTCATTCATAATTTTTCAATTTTTTAATATTTTTTGCCAGACCTGGGGCTTGAACTCAAGTTGTGGCAAATCTGCCTCAGGTCCGATCATCCTAGGCTGCAGCCTCTGGACCCACAGCCCATCCTCAGATCCTAGGACCCCAGGGTTTGTAGGAAAAAATAAAAAGCCGGAGGAGAAAAAAGTGGTGGGAAGTTCCAACTGGCGTTTTTAGGTTTATTTTCATTTGAATGTTGACCATGGTAAGACCGAACCCGGTGGACTGCAGATTAAAGGTTACCTTGTGTGGCTGAAGGCCTGCTGGCTGTCGGGGGAGCCACAGGATGACCGGGCAATGGAGGCCCCGAGGTTGAATCCTGGTCAGCCCTCCTACATTGAGGGAATGGCAGGAGTTCCTGAGATACTCAATTCCGGACCTAAGAAGAGCCGTGAAATACGATCAATTTCTTCCTTGAATGAGTAGTTCCTAAGGATTCAACTAGGAAATGATAGTCAAGACTCATCGGGTATCGATTATTTTTAGTGAAGAGTTGATGAAGTGTGACCATAATCATCACAGTCATTAAATGGAGGCATTGGAAAAGATCCAAGAATCACAGCTCTCCATCTCTCCTACTCTATACAGATATGTACTTATTTGCTTACTACCTTCAGCTTATGAATGGATGACTATTGTGCTCCCCCTGCCTTACCGCTGGGACTCGATCTCAGGTCCTGGGAACAGCCTAGCTCCTTAGTGGCTCACAGGCTGGTGTGCTTATGTGGACCCATTCGCTTATTGGGCCTGCTGGGTACTGAGTTCAGATCCCAGCAGTGCCAAAATATTCATCCTGTCAGAAGCCAGACGTTGCACCTGTTTTCCTGTGTGAGTCCTGGGTTTCAGCTAGGATGGAGAATGCATGGACCACCCTGTGGCCATGGGAAAAGGTTGTCATCCATGTCAGCCCAGTTACTATCCCATGTTTCAATGATGCATTGAGGACTCTTGTGGCCTCCCTGGGGCTTGATCTCAGCTCCTGGGAACAGCTCAGCTCCTTAGTGGCTCACAGGCTGGTTTGCTCATGAGGACCCATTGGGCAGTTGGGCCTCCTAGGCCCTGAATTTGAATCACAGAACTTCCAAAAATTCACCCTGATGTGAGAAACCATTCGTTGCACCTGTTCTTCTGTGCTGTGCAAGTTCTGGGTCGCAGCTAGGATGGAAAATGCATAGGCAACTCTATACTCATGGGAATAGCTTGTCATCCAGGTCACCACAGTTATATCTGTCATCCTATGCTCAAGAAAATACACAATATATCAATGAGTAAGACACCACATAAAGACAATAACTACACTGAACCCAAGATGCCGCCCACCCATGTATGGAAATAGAGATCCTCTGTTTAAATTCTGAATTTATGACTACTATAGCGTCCACCGGGGCTTGATCTCAGGTTCCAGGAAAGACCTAGATGCTTAGTGGCTCACGTGCTGGTGTGCTCACCATGACTCATCCACTTGAGCCTGCTAGGCCTTGAGTTCAAATCCCAGTACTACCAAAAGATTCATCTTGATATGAGAAGACAATGGTTGCACCAGTTTTATTATGCTGTGAAATTCCTGGGTCTCAGCTAGAATGGAGTATGCTATGTAGGCAACTCTGTACTCATGGGAATTGTTTGCCAGCAATGTCAGCATAGTTATAACTGTTATCACACTCAGTAAAATACATATTGCATCCTTGAATAAGACACGAAATCAAGAGAATGAGTACACTGAACGCAAGATGCCGCCCACCCATGTATGGAAATATAGCTCCTGTCTTTAAATTATGATTTCATGTGTATATTGACCCTAACGGGGCACAAGCTCAGGTCCTGTGAATGGCCTAGCAACTTAGTGGCTCACAGGCTGGTGTGCTCACCTTGATCCATGCCCCAATTCTGCCTGCTAAGCTCTGAGTTCAAACCCCAGCACAGCCAAAAGATTCATCATGATGTGAGAAACCAATGGATCCTCATGATTTCCTGTCTTGTGAAGGTCCTGGGCCTCATCGAGGATGGAGAATGCTATATAGGCAACTCTATAGCCATGGGAAAAGGTTGTCATCCACGGCAGCACAGATATACCTGTCACCATACTCAATAAAATACACAATACATCCATGAATAAGACTCAAAATTAAAAAAAATAACTACATTGAAAGCAAGATGCATACCACACCTGTATGTAAATAGAGAACCTATGTTTAACAAAGGTAAGCTTGTTATTTTGTCCACTGCTGGAACTTCAAATCAGGCCCTGGACCAGGCCTGACATTCTAGTCTTCAGGGATGATGCTCTTCCCCTTCCCCCACAGTGCAACGGGGTTACCCAGACCTGAGTTCAAATCCCAGGCCTGACAAAATATTCATCCTGATGTCAGAAGCCCGTCATTGCGCCTGATTTCCTCTAATGTGGAAGTCCTGGGTCTCAGCTAGGATGGAGAATGGATGCATAGGCAACCTTATAACCATGGGAACAGGTCGTCATCCATGTCAGTACAGTTATATCTGTCACCATACTCAGTAAAGTTCACAATACCATCATGAATTTGACATAAATTAAGGAGAAGAAATGCACCAAATGTAAGATGCTGCCCACACATATATGTCAATATAGATCCTATGTTTCAAGTATGAATTTATGCCAATCCTGGCCATCCCTGGGGCTCATTGTCAGCTCCTAGGAATGGCCTAGCTCCTCAGTTGTTCACATGCTGGTGTCCTCACCTTGACTCTTTCAACAATTGGGCCTGCTAGGCTATCAGTTCAAATCCCAACATTGCCAAAGTCTCAAGGACTTTCCTGCCTGGCTGGTTTTGAACTATGATCCTCATATTTCAGCCTCCTGAGTAGCTAAGATTATAAGCTTGAGACCCCAGCACCTGGCTCTATGTCTCATTTTAGATGTTCAAGAAATGGAGTACATGATTAAGACCTGCCAGGAAAGTCCACATGACTATCTATGTGAAGTACCTGTCACAAATTAGTAAGAACTTTTTATATGAGTTCAAAACCTAACCCAGAGCTGATTGGAAGTAATGGAAACTCTTTAGGGATGGAAATTATGGAGTTCATTGAGTGCCAAAACATGCTTCTCTATATTGAACCTGATGAGATGCATGGTGCATATAGGCCTGCTCTGTCTCCCGTAGTTGAACAATCCCTGAGATACATGGAGCATTTTGATCAAAATGATGAGTAGCAATATTTTGAATGTGGTATAAAAAAGGAGAATTTTTTTCAGTCACAGACAATATTTTTTAGACATAGTTGGGCTTATGTGGGTCAGCTTTCCTATAACCATGATGAGTATAGGAAAGACTATGGTAAGTGTCCTCTCTTTGCCCAAGAAATACTTAAGGGACAGAGGAAAACATCCAAATGCCTTGAATAAGGAAAAACATTCTATATAAGAAGTACAGTCACTACTCATCAGATAATATTCACAAGAGAGAATCCTTTTCAGGTAATGAATGTGAAAAACCTATCAGTAGGGTAATTCACCTTATAAAATTCCATAGCAAATATGCAGAGGAGAACTCCAATGAGTATATAAAATGAAAAAAATTATATCTCTTGGAAGTCAGACCTCACTTTCCCACCTCAAATGCCCACAGAAGACAAGCCTTATGAATATGAGGATTGGAGAGTTTCCACCCAGAAGTTAACTTTCAGCATGTATCAGAGAACTCATACAAAAGAGAGAACTTGAGGTTCTGGGAAGATGGCGGAGGAGAAGCTGGAGTCTAAGTAAGCTCTCGCATAGAAAGCAGCTTTAGAGTTCCAGTGAACTGTCCTAAGCCAGAGAATTACACTAAGTGTGCCATCACAGGACAGAGAGTTAGGCCAGAGAGGGAAACCCAGGCAAGGAGACACTTCTGAGCACTTGCCAGCAGCCGCCGCGGCAGCGGCAGCTGTGGCGGCGGCGGGCAAGTGCAGGAGCCATACTTGAGCAACAGAGAGTCCGGGACAAAGGAGCCAAATGCAGCAGGCGAGCAGATTCTACTCAACACAAGCAAGAACTGACAAGGAGCAGACATCTTCATCCTGCAGTTTGCAGACCAGAGACAACCCAGGAACCAGGACTCAGCGTGAGTAGAAGCCTGACGTCCTCACTCCTTCTCAGGGAGCAGAGGAGGGAAGGCAACCCCTCCACCCCCCAAGCACCGGAGATCTCCATCTTGGATACCGACAAAGCTCAGAGGAGCTGCTAGCTCCAACTCAGGCCTTGGAATAAAATGAGTCATTTAACAGGTCACAAGAACTTAACGGCAGCATGACCTGCCAGACTCAGCTTCACCCAGGGAAATGTCACCCAGCTTGGGCGCCAGCCCTAAGAAGGGGTTTCTTCACTGGGTAATCAGAGCCAGAGGCTGCCCTTTCCTCTAGCAGCCTTGACAATCAATTGAAAATCAGTAAACAGAAACCCTGAGAATGGTTCCAGGCTGGGCTCTGTGAGGTTTTCACAAACTAGCCCTGGAAAAGCTACTGTCTGTTGAAAGGCCTCAACTCTACCCAGAACCTAGTCTGATCACTGCATCCCCCTCTTTTGTGATACTGAAAGCAGATCTGCCTCCCAATGAACTAGCTTGGGAGGAGGATCGCCAAATCCTGGGTAAAGCAGAGCATTTTTCTGGCTGTTCGAACAAACCAACCAAGCCACAGGACCACAAGCAGACCAGAGACTCCAACAAGAGGCTGGTTACGGACACAAGGGACATACAGGATTTTTCCCATTCCTCCGAAAAAAATCAAAGAAGTTTTTTTTTTCTCTTCTACTTCTTGTTCTTTTTTTTATTTTTTATTTTTGATACCATATATAATTTTTTTATTCTTTTCTAAAACTTTTTTTAATCTTTAATTTTGCCTTTTTTGAAAAAAAATTGTTTTCCAGAAACTTTTTTTTCTTCTTAAAATTTTTATTTTATGGATACGTGAGTGTGCATTTTTCTTTCTTTTTTGGTTTTCTTTCTCTTTTTTTTTCTTTTTTAATTATCTTTTTGTTTTTTGTTTAGCTCTACTGAACTTCTCATCTTTTTCTTCTTCCTTTCTCATCCTCTTCACCTTCTCCTATCTTTCGTTCTTCTTTATGTGATTTAATTCTTGTCCTGCATATCCTCAGATAAACCCGTTGTTCACTATTAGACCCTATCCCCCATTGTGTACACACTTAATCCACAAATTTATTACTCAAGTCAAAACCTCTAAGACTTAATTTCCTTAATAGCGGTACTACCTCTTTATACCGATATAATATTTTAAGCATTTATATTTTTAAGTTTTTCACATCTCCTGTATATCCCTCCCCTTCTCTCAATGAATTCACGGTCTTATCTAAATAGATTGTTATCGAATCTACATAATTTAATTAATTTTTACCTTTCTACCTTTTCTGGTCTCTTTTCTTTTCCCATTCTGTTTCTTCTTTTTTTCTCTCTCTCTACTTTCATTCTACCCAACCTATTTCCTGCTTTGAGATTAGGACTTAGTTAACTCTCCCTGAGCCTCCCCACATCAATCTATTCCTATTTTTTTACCTACATCTCTCCCTAAACCTAATAATTTCTGGTCTTCCAAATTCTTCTTTCCAGTTCGTAGCCCATTAACGTATATTTGTTTGATGTTGAATAGATATATCTGTTGAACTAGATTGTATCTGTAGACTATTGACTGTGCAAATTCAGACTTGGGTTGATGCTTGCCTTAAGATAGTGTTCTAGCACAAAAATGGTGCTATTTTCATCTAAAATGGGCTGAGTAAGCCGGAAAAACACAAGAAAAATGGCAAATCCGGGTATCTCAAATCCCAATCCCGATAATCAGGGGACAGAACCGATAATGAATAATCCAGAGGAGAATTCTCAAATAGCTCTACAAACACTGCTGGCAAACATGATAATTCAAAAGATTGAAAGCATACAAAGGTCTCTGTATGAGCATGATAGGGAGAGAGAGGAGGCAATCCAAAAGTTTATACAGGACTATCATAAACGTGAGGAAGCTACTCAAAAACTGATACAGGATTTGCGTGAGCAGCTTGAGAATACTCAAAGAGAAAGGCAGGAATGGCGTAAACAGGCTGAGAACACTCAAAGAGAACTACAGGAATCCTACGAACGGGAGGAAGCTAATCAAAGAGTAATACAGAAATTGAGAGAGCAGGAAGAGATCAACAAAGATCAATAAAGGCATTCATGGAATCCATTAACAAAGAGCTGAAGGAAGTCAGGGAGACCACAAAGGGAATGCTGAATGGAACCCAACAGAAGGAATGGGAGTCCAAGGAAACCATAACCAATCAACTAAGTGATCTGAGAATAAACAATGAACATCAAATTAAGGAAGTAAAGAAGTTCATACAAGATCTTAAACAAAGTTTCAAGAAAGAATTTGAAGCCATCTAAGCTGACCAATTAGAAGGATAAGAGGTAAAAAACAAAGTATAAGTCTTGACAGCAGATTAGACCATGCAGAAGATCAAATCTCAGGAATTGAAGACAGCCTAGCTATTATAGAGAAAGAATATACAACCATCCAAGACAAGTCCAAGAAATATGATAGATCTATACATCACTTGGAAGACACCATCAGAAGGCCTAATCTAAGGATAATGGGTGTAGAGGAGCACCTAGAAACAAAAGTTAATGGCCTAGGAAATTTGTTTAACAGGATCCTAGCAGAGAACTTCCCAAACACACAAAAAGATAGGCCTATTCAGATACAAGAAGCTTCAGAACTCCAAACAGACCAGACCAAAATAGGACATCCCACCATTACACTAAAATCCACATAGGATAAACTGAGACCAAGGAAAAGATCCCTAAAGCTGTCTAGGAGAAAAGATTCCTATAAAGGGAAATCAATTAAAATCAGCTCAGATTTTTCAGCAGAGACAATCAAAGAAAGAAGAGCCTGGAATGATGAATGCCATTCCCTAAAAACAAACAACTATCAACGAAGAATACTGTACCCAGCTAAACTCTCCTTCATAACTGAAGACCAAATAAAAAACTTCCATAGCAAAGAAAAATTGAAACAATACATCTCCACCAAACCAGCCCTGCAAAAGATTCTTAAAGATGTCCTACACATAGAAAACCAACAAGACCACAATAAAGCCAAGAAACTGCACCCAAACT
This sequence comes from Dipodomys spectabilis, assembly GCF_019054845.1. Taxonomy (NCBI): domain Eukaryota; kingdom Metazoa; phylum Chordata; class Mammalia; order Rodentia; family Heteromyidae; genus Dipodomys; species Dipodomys spectabilis. The sequence continues at coordinate 8,161,992 of NW_024870905.1, forward strand.
GATAATCCAAAACCATAGGAAGAACGCCGTTTTTGCAGCCCCCAAGAAGGTGGATAACATGGCAGGAACTCCCAAATACCTCTCAGTCCTTTCTCTTAGCGTTAACAGAGAGAAATCTCCAATTAAGAGACATAGACTGTCTAGTTGGATTAAAAAACAAGACCCTTCTGTCTGCTGCCTTCAGGAGTCACAACTTGCCCGTAAAAACAAAAACATTTTCAATGTTAAAGGTTGGAACAAAATCTACCAAGCAAACGGCCCCCATAAACAGGTGGGAGTTGCAAACCTAATATCAGATAAAATAGACTTAAAATTCGTGAAAAGAGATAAAGAAGGTCACTACAGGCTAATTAAGGGATCTCTCTTTCAGGAGGATATTACAATTCTAAATATCTACTTTCCAAACAATGGAGCACCCACATTTATCCAAGAAAAACTACTTTCCCTCAAATCACATATAAATCCAAAGACATTAATTGTTGGGGATTTTAACACACCACTCTCCCCACTAGATAGATCAACTAGGCAAAAACTCAACAGAGAAAGCGCAGATATAAACAGCTGCATAGATCAACTAGATTTAACAGATATCTACCGAATATTTCACCCAGCAGCATCAGAATACACGTTTTTCTCAGCAGCACATGGAACATTTTCTAAAATAGACTACATTTTAGGCCACAAAGCAAACTTTTCCAAATTCAGAAACTATGAATTTATACCTTGCATTCTCTCTGACCACAAGGGAATAAAATTAGAACTCAACACCAAAAGCTACCAAAGAAAGTCCGGTATCACATGGAGGCTGAACAACACAGTGCTGAATCACTAGTGGGTCATGGAAGAGATTAGAAAGGAAATTCAAATGTTCATGCTTTTCAACAAAAATGAACACACAAATTACCAGCTGCTCTGGGACACAGCAAAAGCAGTACTCAGAGGCAAGTTTATAGCTTTGAGCTCCTACATCAACAAATGGAACAGGTCTGAAACCAACAATTTAATGACACATCTAAACCTCCTTGAAAAAGAGCAGCAAGATAAACCCCAGTCCAGGAGAGGGAAAGAAATAATTAAAATTAAATCAGAATTAAATGAATTAGAATAAAAAAAAACCTATAGAAAGAATCAACAAAACAAAGAGTTGGTTCTTCAAAAAATTAAAATTGACAGATGCTTAGCAAATCTTATCAGAAAAAGAAGAGAACACACCCAAATAAATAAACTCAGAGATGAGAATGGAAACATCACCAGAGAAACAACCAAGATCCAGAACATTTTAAGGGAATACTTCTCAAAACTTTATGCTAATAAGTTTGAGAACTTAGCAGATATTGACCTTTTCCTAGGAAATATTGACATGACAAAAGTAAACCAAGATGAGTTAAACCAGCTTAATGGCCCATATCAAGCATTGAAATAGACACAGGCCTCTTATTAGAGGCCTTCCAGCTAAGAAAAGTCCAGGACCAGATGGTTTTACAGCGGAATTCTACAAGGCCTTCAAAGCAGAGCTCACACCAATACTCCTCCAACTCTTCAATGAAATTGAAAGAGAAAGTTCACTACTGAACACATTCTATGAAGCCATCATAACCCTCTTCCCAAAAGCAGGCAGGGACTTGTCAAAGAAAGAGAACTATAGACCCATTTCTTTGATGAACATTGAAGCAAAACTTCTCAACAAAATTGTGGCCAACCAACTTCAACAATTCATCCAAAAAATCATACACCATGATCACACAGGATTCATTTCAGGGATGCAAAGCTGGTTCAATATACGCAAATCAATTAATATTATTCATCAAATCAACAGGAGCAAGAATAAGAACCACATGGTTATCTCAACAGATGCAGAAAAATCATTCGACAAGATCCAACAACCTTTATGATGAAGGTTTTGGAAAAATTAGGAATCCATGGAACATTCCTCAATACAATAAAGTCTGTATATGACAAACTTACAGCCAGCATTATACTTAATGGGGCAAAAAGTAAAGCCATTTCCTCTTAACTCAGGAACAAGACAAGGATGTCCACTCTCTCCACTCCTCTTCAATCTAGTATTAGAATACCTAGCTACAGCAATAAGACAAGATGCAGTAATAAAGGGGATCCAAATGGGGAAAGATGAAATAAAACTCTCTCTCTTTGCAGATGGCATGATCTTGTATTTAAAGAATCCCATAGACTCCACTCCCAAATTACTCAAGCTGATTCAAAACTTTGGCAAAGTAGCAGGGTATAAAATTAATCCTCAAAATCAATGGCTTTTCTGTATGCCAGAAATGAGAAAAGTGTGGCTGAAATTAGGAAGGCAACTCCATTTGTAATAGCCCCACAAAAAATAAAATACCTAGGAATTAACTTAACCAAAGAAGTGAAGGACCTCTATGATGAAAATTTTAAAATCTTGAAAAAGGAAATCAACATAGAACTTAAAATATGGCAAAACCTCCCATGCTCCTGGATTGGAAAGATTAATATTGTGAAAATGGCAATACTTCCGAAGGCTATCTACAACACAATACCTATCAAAATTCCAACCTCATTCTTCAAGGTAATAGAAGAGGCAATCCAAAAATTCATATGGAACAATAAAAGACCCTGAATAGCATAAACGCTCCTAAACGGAAAGAACACTGCTGGAGGAATATCAACACCAAATTTCAAACTCTACTATAAAGCCATAATAATCAAAACAGCTTGGTATTGGCATAAGAACAGACCTCAGGACCAATTTAATAGAATTGAAATCCCAGAAATGAACCTACACACCTACAGCCATCTAATCTTCGATAAGGGAGCTAAAACAATAGAATGGAAGAAAGACAGCCTATTCAGTAAATGCTGCAGGCAAAATTGGTTAACTACTTGTAGAAAAGTAAAGCTAGATCCTTATATATCACCCTGCCCCAGAATCAACTCCAAATAGATCAAAGACCTCGAAGTCAAAGCAGACACTCTGATAATACTGCAGGATGGAATAGGAGAAACCCTAGGTCTCCTTGGCTCAGGCCGAAATTTTCTGAATAGAGACCCAGAAACACAACAAATCAAAGAAAGGTTGGACAAATGGGATTGCATAAAGTTGAAGAGCTTCTGCATGGCAAAGGACATAGCTAGCAAGATCAATAGAAAGCCCACGGATTGGGAGAAGATCTTTACTAGCCATACAATGGACAAGGGTCTCATATCTAAAATATACTTGGAACTCAAAAAATTAAATCCCCCAACAACAAATCCTCAAAGAAACAACTGCCCAAAAAATAAGTGGGCGAAAGACTTAAAGAGAAACTTCTCTGAATAAGAAAGAAGGATGGCCAATAGACACATGAAGAAATGCTCAACATCCATAGCCATAAAAGAAATGCAAATCAAAACAACATTGGGATACCACCTCACTCCAGTTAGAATGGCAAAAATCAAGAATTCTAACAACAACAGATGCTGGAGGGGATGTGGACAGAAGGGAACCTTACTTCATTGTTGGTGGGAATGTAAACTTCTTCAACCACTTTGGAAAGCAGTATGGATGTTCCTCAAAAGAGTTCACATAGAGCTCCCGTATGACCCATCAGTCCCACTTTTGGGCATTTACCCAAATGTTTACAAACAAGACCACACTAAAGCTACCAGCACAACTATGTTTATTGCAGCATTATTTACCATAGCTAAGATCTGCAACCAACCCAGATGCCCCTCAGTTGATGAATGGATCAAGAAAATGTGGTATATGTACACATTGGAATTGTATGCCTCCATCAGAAAGAATGACATTGCCCCATTTGTTAGGAAATGGAAAAACTTGGGAAAAATTACATTAAGTCAAGTAAGCCAGGCCCAAAGAAACACAGGTCCCATGATTTCCCTTATTTGCAATATCTAGTATATGTATGAGTCAAGCAGAAAAGGTCAGATAATGTGTTGTTAGGAAAATGAACCCTTAGATATGTATTTTAATGTTTTTTTCATGCATGTGTTTCTAACGCATTTATAAGATTATCTCTTTGTTGCTTTGTATGTCCCTCCCCACAATATAACCCCTGCTTCACTATATTTGATTTCAGTGTAACTTGTGGAGGAGATGGGGAAAAACAAGTCATTTAAGGATACAGGTGGACCTGTTGCAACAATGAGAAGTACAAGTTGTCATGTCCAAAACGAGCTTTACAACATCGGTGCGGGGGGGGGGGGGGGGGGAGGGGCGGGTTGGAGGAGAAGGATTTGGATTGGGGTGTAGGAAGGAGGCTGGGAAGGGATGTGAAGGGTAAACAAAGGAGGAGGCTGAAATGCTTGGTAAGAAATATACGCATTATCCTGCCCATGTAATTGTAACCCCTCTGTACAGTATGTTCACAAATAAAATTAAATTAAATTTAAAAAAAAAAGAGAGAACTTATGAATGCAACAAATGTGGCATGTCTTTCTGGCTAAAGTCATACCTCACTTTGCATCAGATAATACATACAGGAGAAAAACTTTATGAATGTAACAAATGTAGATAATCTTTCACCAGAAGGCACTACTTACTGTCCATCAGAGAAGACACACAGGGGAGAAATCCTATGATTTTAACAGGTGTAGAGAGTCCTTTACCAAGAAGGCAGTCCTTACCGATCATCAGAGAAGACGCACAGGAGAAAGACCTTATGATTATATCAGGTATGTAAAGTCTTTCATCCAAAAGACAGACCTTCACATCCATCAGAGAATCCACACTCTAGAGACACCTTATGAATGTATCGAGTATGTAACGTCCTTCACCTGGAAGGAAGCTGTTACTAATCATCAGAGAAAAAACACAGGAGAGACATCTTATATATGTATCAAGGTTGCAACTTTTTTCACCTGGAAGGCAACTTTTACTGATCATCAGAAAAGACACACGTAAGAAAAACCTTATGAATGTTTCTCACCCAGAAGGCACACATTACACTCTATCAGAGAACACACAGGAGAAAAAGTTTATGAATATTAAAAATATGTAACGTCTGTCACCCAGATGGCACCACTTACTGTCCATCAGAGATGACACACTGGACAGAAAACTTATGATTGTATCGTGTGGAAATTCTTTCACTAAAAGGTACACCATAACAAACATCAGAGAACACATACAGGATAGAAACCATATGAACGTGTCCAGTGTGGAAAATCTTTCACCCATAAGGCAAACCTTACTTAACAAAAACAGAAGACACACAGGAGAGAAACCTTATGAATGTGTCCTGTGTGGAAAATCTTTTACTGCGAAGGCAGACCTTAACATCCATCAAAAACACACACACAGGAAAGAAAGCTTCTGAATGTATTAAGTGTGGAAAGTGTTTACCCGGAAGCAGAACTTACTGATCATCAGAGAAGACACACAGGAGAGAAATTTTGAATGTAACAGGTGTGAAATATCCTTCAACCAGAGTCCAGACCTCAGTAAGCATAAAGGAATTCACACAAGTGAGAAATTTTAGGAGTGTAATAAATGTGGAAAGTCTTTCACCTGGAAGAAAACTCAGTTTGCATCAGAGCAGCAACACAGGAGAGAAGTCTCATGAATGCAGCAACTTTACAGCCTTTTACTCAGAAGGCTCAGCTGAGCGTTCTTCACTGAACATTCAAATGAGGGAAATTCTATGAATGCAACAAATGTGTTTTTTTTTAAAAAATTCATCCCTCTGTTTGCATCAGAAATACACAGGAGAAAACACCTTCACGTTAATTTATAGAACACAGACAGGAGAGAAACCTCATCTGGGAGGCATACCTCATTGTTGATCAGAGAACTGACATATAGGAGAAACGAAATATAATGAATGGAACAAATGTTCAATGACATTTAATCTGAAGTCAGTCCTCAGTGAAATTGAGAAAATCCACGACAGAAACTGTAAATACAACAAATATAGAAACACATCAGCAAAATTTATATCTCAACAGGTATCAAAGACTTGGACACACGACAGAATCTCGGTAAAAGTAAGCATTAGAGGAAGTCTATCAACTGGATGTCAACCTTCAGCAAGCATTGGAACATTAACACAGAAAAGAAACCCAATGTGGGAAAATTGTTGTCACAGATCTCCGTAATTTATAAAGAGAAATCCTTCATTGCAGAGGTAACCTAGGTGTAATGGGAAATCTTTCTTTACTCTTAAGCATTCACTGAACCAAGAATTCTTATCCTTTCATTGTTTTGAGTAGGATATATATACTTGAATATTATTCAAAGGATTTGGACACAACTGATGAGCATTAATACTTTCAGGCATGCAGAGTGATTAAAAGCATAAAGTTGTTGACTTGTGTCTCTATAATAAGCAATGACTTCTCATGTTAATTTTATAAACTCTTCTCAGAAATAAGAGTTCCAGCCCTTTGAGACTGGAGTCAGATGATCACCAAGTGCTTTGGGGAACAATAGATGTTAAAAGACTGTCCTGAGTTAAGCCCAGGACATGAGAGCAAAGATTTCTCCACTGCTCCCCTAAAGTCTCCACATTATGTGTGGTCCATTCCTTATAACACAGATGACACTTCTTCCAGTTCAGTTTTTGAATGGAAGATCTTGTTTATTACAAAATGTGCACGAGCTTAAAATCTGTCTGGACACCATTTATCCCTAGATCATTCATATAACATTCAAAGAACATGGAAGGACAGATATTTGGGAACACTTTTCTTTGTGTGTGGACATAAATCTTACAATTTAAACTCAGAGTCTAGGAACTGCCCTTAAACATTTTTGCTTAAGGCTATTGCTCTACCACTTGAGCCATAGATCCACTTTGGGTTTCTTTGGATGGTGAATAAAAAGAAGAGAATTCTGCATTTGGTTATGGATGAGTAACAGCAAAATTATTTCAGTGCTTAATTAATCACTGGAGATGAGCCACTTGTAATTGACTCATTCTTTAACTTATTCTGCTGTTCTGTTGAGTGAGTTACAATAAAACATCAGTATGGATGATGGTAAGAGCCTGATTTTTCTCACTCTTCTGGAGGATGAAAGTGGAGTTGTTAGGAAGATGAGTATCTCTCTATCACCACTGCTGTCCCTTAATCTCACTCTCTTCCATAACTTATCAAATCACTATTAAAAATAGTTTTGGTAAAAATTCTGATAGCAATGTAAAAATTAGAAACTTGGCAGAAGAGAAGCTTGTTAGATGATGGTTGCAAAAATCCAAGGGATGAGAGAGACATAGATAGAGGTAGGACTCTACTAGATGTTTAGTAAGGTAAAATTCAATTAAAAAGTGATCCTCATCACTTTCTATTGCCTAGATAAGTACATACAGCAATTTGATACATTATTATATTCCATGTTTTCTTGATTCATTGATTTTCTATCTAACACCTGGAACACATATATTTATTGATTTATTTGCAGTCATTTGCAATCTCATGAAAGACCATGGAAGGTAGTCCATTTAGTGAAATAACCACGCAGAGAAAGACATTGAACAATCTCAACAAAAATGGAAACTGTCAAAAATAAAACCAATTTCCTAATGAAGTTGAGAGATGGAGTCATGGAGAGATTGGTCCATTTCTACTTGATTCTCTGTTCAAGATTTTGGTATTATTCATCTGTTGGTCAAACTGTCCCAAGTAAGACAGTGCTTTTGAAGGGCTTCCAGTGTGGTATGCACTTATATATCACAGAGGAGTTATGTGGTCAAATGCCTTCATTTGGAGAGTTCACATAGAAAGAACAGACCAGACAGAGAGAATGGTGACAGAAATCACAAGATTGCAGCCTGATATCTTTGATTTGAATTGAACATGGCATCTGCAATGTACTCTGTGCCAAAGATCCATGATAGACTGTGGAAATGTTACCCCTGTCTATGTTATTCACATTGGATAAACCTGGAAAAAGACAGGTGAACCTTAACTGTTCTTCCTTTATGTGGTTATGTAATTTGGAACTCATATATAATGTCTATGTTTTCCTATGCAACCTCTTTACAACTGTCAATAGTATTAATAATGCTGCAGTTATCCTGAATGTGCCTATATCTATTTAGGATCTATTTACATTCCTTGTTTCCTTACTTCTTTCCATTCCTCCTTCCTTCCTGTCTCTATGTATATCAGGAATTGGATTGCTAGATAATAAGTTAGTTATGCTTTTAATTTTTAGAGTGCTTTTCATACTGTTTCCCAAGGCAATTGCACTATTTTATATTTCTACCAGCAGCGAACAAAGGTCCCATTATTTTGTTGGTGATGGGGCTTGAACTCTGGGCCTGGGTGCTGTCCCTCATTTCTTTAGCTGAAAGCTAGTGCTCTACCACTTTAGCCATAGTGGCACTTCTGGTGTTTTGGTGGTTTATTGGAGATAAGAATTTTACAGGCTTTCCTGCCCAGGCTGGATTTGCTCCATGATCAGACCTCAGCCTCCTGAGTAGCTAGGATTACAGGCAAAAGCCACCAGTGCCCAGCATCCAGCATCCTTTTTTTATTTTTATGGTAGGCATCCTAAGGAGTCATTGACATTTTACTTACACTTCCCTACTTCTTAGTAATATTGAGCATATTTTCATACATTTGTGAGCCACATACAAAGATTTATGTATCTTCTTTGTAAGAACGGTGAATTCGTGTTTTTCTCATTGTGTGTTCAACTTAGTCTGCCATAACAAAATAGTATACAGTGAGTTAATTAAATAAAAATTTATTTCTCTTAGTTCCGAAAGCTTGAAAGCTCAAACCAGTATGCTAGTGTGACTGGGTTCTGATGAAGGATCTATTTAGGTTTGTAGATGGCCTATATCTCATTGTGTATCTACATGAAATCTTGGTATGTTCATGACTGGGAAAGGAAGAACAGTTGAGATGGAAAGGATCATTCTTTTCTTTTTCTGTGAAAGTTAAATCCATCTGGGGCCTCACCTCCATGATGTCATCTTACCCTAATTACCTACCAAAGGCTCCATCTCCAAATAATATTTTGAGGATTGGGAATTAATCTTATAGTTTTGGAAGAATGAAATGCAATCCATAGTGCCCATTTTTAAGTTTATCAATATCATCATCATCATCGTCGTTATCGTCAGTCCTGACAGTTGCCTTGAGTGTTTCTCTGACCTCTTCAACTCAAGGTGAGCACTCTACCACTTGAACCACAGCACCACTTCCTATTTTCTGGTGCTTAATTGGAAATAAGAGTCTCACAAACTTACTTGCCCAGGTTGGCTTTCAGTTCTATTTGAGGTTTTATACTTTTCATTATAGAAGTCTTTTACTTCATTAGTTAAGCACAATCTTAAGCTAATTTTTTGAGACTATTGTGATTTTTCTGATTTCTTTTCCAGACTGTTCATTGTTGGCAGACAAGCTAATGATTTTTGCATGTTAATCATATATTCTGGCACATTTCCTATAGCATTTATAAGATCTAGAATTTTTCTGTGGAAATTTTTAGGATCTTTTAAATACAGGATCATGTTATCTGTGAACAAGCATAATTTAAATGTTTTCTTCCCTTTTGACCTATTTATTTCTTTCTCTTTGCTTATTTCTGTGGCTTGATTGCATTCAATATGGGAAAAATGTGAAAAAATAGACATTTGTGTCATTCCTGCTATTAGCAGAAATGATTTAATTTTTCACATATACCCATAATCCTATCGAGATATATACCCAGTATCACTAGTTTCTTCAAGGCTTTTGTGATAAAAGAATGCTGACTTTAACTGGGCATTGGTGGCTCACACCTGTAATCTTGACTTCTCAGTAGGCTGAGCTCTGAGGATCACAGTTCAAAGCCAGCCCAGGCAGGAAAGTCCGTGAAGCTCTTATCTCCAATAAACGACCAGAAAACTGGAAGTAGTGCTGTGCCTCAATGATTGAATGCTTGCTTTGAACTGAAGAGATGAGGGATAGCATCCAGGCCCACAGGTCAAGCCCCACAACTGACCAAATAAAAAAAGAATGTTTACTTTTGTCAAAGGCTTTTTCTGCATCCAGAGAAATGACTGTGTGATTTTTGTCCTTGATCTGCTTACGTGCTGCATTGTGCTTAAAGATTTATGTGTGTTATACAATCCTTCATCACTGAAATGAAACTAAGTTGCCCATGTTGTATGCTATTTAACTAAATAATCTTTCCCTCTTGTGACTAATTTGCTTAGTGTTTCTTGTCACCAAATGCCAATTAAATTATAACAGATAGCTTATGAACACAGAGTGAAGCAAAGATGGTTTTTTTCTAGGGTTGAAGAAATTTAAGAAAAAATATAAGAACAAGCCTTAATGATAATTCAGAAAACATTTTCCTAAAATAGTCTTTTCTCTCTGGCTGAGATTTGCTATCAAAATAAGAATCCACAGTTTGGAGATATATTGTAACCAAAATCCCGATTCCTCATCACTTTTAGTCAAACCTTCTTGGGTGACCTTCAGAACTGAACAGAGTAAGCGTCAGAAGATAAATGTCTCCCAAATTCTATTGATGAGTAAACTTTCTTCATGGTTCCAAGTAAGAGAAGAAGCCCTAGGAACATCTGCTTCCTTTTCCTGATCTCTTCTGTTCTTATCATATTCATTCTAAGATTCAATTCATATCCACAATAATCACTACCACTTATTTTATTTTCACAATATTTTAGACTTTATTTTAAATGTCCCATGAACAAATATATTTGAATATTACAACAACATAATGAGGCAAATAGTAAACTATAATCACTTACGTGATGAGAAAACTGAAACCTCAAAATGTATTGTGTCTGAGATAACACCTAGTGGTTGTGAAGTCTACCAACACATTTTCTCTAAAGGCACTTACAAGTTCATAAATACTTAAACAGCATTATAAAATCTTAGCTATCTTAGCCATACACCTTCACACCATTCACTGAATGATTGTTCCAATCTCTGTTCCAACCTCTCTTCATTTTGTTTTAGCAAACTGATAGATGCACCAATAATTCCAAACTATTTGTAAGTTTTAAGGAAAGTTTACTGACACCCAGAAAATTCCTTCTATTGAAAAAGGACGCTTCTGTTAAGAAGCAGCCCCCAGCCCTAAGGAGTTTCAAATTTGATGGCTTAGAAGTGACAACTAAAAAAAGTGACTTAATATTTCACGTAGATACATATCCTTCTGAGGCTAATTTCAAATCTTAATTCTGTGAGGAAGAGGAGGATTGGTCCCCTCTTCTGAGCTTTAGTTAGCTGATCCTGGAATTTTCCATAGTTGTTTGTTTAGCTGTAGCCTTTACATGTGAGTCTTTTGAATGGTTGGACAATAACTGATCTTTCTTCAGATGTCTGAGGTCTCAACTGAACCCCCCTCAATATTTTCAGGATAAACAATAAGTTATAATCAATATATGAAATAATTAATCAGTTTTGAAATTTAAGTAAAAGTAACAGGCTCGAGAAATACTGAAGTTAACATCTTCAAATTCAATTTCAACTAATTTATTTCAACTAGAGATGTCACAGAAAGTAAATTTATATCAGAGCTCAAAAACAAATGATTAGGGGCTTGGAATGTAGCTTAATGGTTGCATGGTTGCATGAAGCCCTCAGTTTGATTCCTTAGTACCACATAAACAGGAAAAGCAAGCTGAAAATGGTGCTGTGGCTCAAGTGGTAAAGTGCTAGCCTCAAGCCAAAGATGCTCAGGGAAAGGGCCCAGGCCGTGGACTGGAAAAAAAAAAAGCAGAAAGAAATGCTTAGTCCCATTGATGCTGTAATTTAATACTTTACAAGATTCTTTGGTGAAATTTTTTTGGTGCTGGGCCTGAGAATTACAATCAGGACCTAATCACTGTTCCAGATCCTTCCTTTTGTGCTAGCAAGGCTAGCACTCAACAACTTGAACCACAATACCACTCCTGGCTTTTATAGTGGTTAAGTGGATGTGAGTCTTACTACTGCTTGGGCTGGCTTCCAACCTTAATCCTCAGATCTCAGCCTACTGAATAGCTAGGATTACAATCACAAATCACTATAGTCTGCCTGATGAACATTTTCTTTTTTTACCATATCACATTTTTTTACCTTATCACCTCAAAAACAGACATGTATACCAATTTATACAATTATTAGATGGTACATACTTTTTCAGGCAAAATTACATAGAAAAAGTCAAACTAATTTCAAAGTCATCTGTTATACCTAGTTGCAATTTGAATGTACTTAATTGTCCATATAGATTTCTGCCAATAATTTCTTCCTATTCTCACTGCTCTGTCATATCTTTTTCCAGCCAAGTTTTGTAATTCTCCACTTTCCCCGTGTTCTCTTTCATTAAATGTCTCCATTAGACATATCTTCTTCCAAGCTTCATTTCCTTCATTCACAGACCTTGTTTGCTCTTCGGTTTGTATTCTCAAGTGCTCTCCCTCCCTCAGTCTAACTTATATGGATTTGAGAGAAAACTGATAGGAGATGAAAGCCTTAGGAAATAGATTCTAATTCTATATGTGACTTTCATTGAAGGGAATGCCCAAGACAACCTTAGGTAAGGAACCTAGATTGAAGAAGTTCTCAGGAATTATAAATTTCTCAAAGTCAAGTGTATTAGAAGAGGCCCAGAAACCAGTGCTCCCTCCTGGAGGAGCAAATACATAAGGACAATACTGCAAACAAAAATTGGGTAAGAGAAAATAACTTGGGAAATTTACTAATTTTGGAAATTCTAGCAAGGTTGATGAGGGTAATCTGACTATGTGAGGTGGACTTTGGAAAGTTCAAACATAGGCTGAACTAAGCTGTGGAACTAGTAATTAGGTTTCCAATGAGCAGCACATAAGAATTTGACAATGAAGTTACACACTTGGGTTATTATCCACATGGAGGCACTTAGGCCATGACACATTTTACAATCTCCCTGAACTTCTGAATATTAATCTGAAGAACATGGATAAAGATGCACAGACTGCACTGGGAATGTGGCTTGTAGCATATGTGTCTTGTATGAATGAAGCCCTTGGTTCTATTCCTTAGAACCACATGAACAGAAAAGGCCAGAGGTGGCAATGTGGCTCAAGTTGTTGAGTGCTAGCCTTGAGCAAAAGAAGCACAGGGACAGTGTCCAGGCCATGAGTTTAAGCCCCATGACTGGCAAGAAAAATGTGTACAGCCTGCATGTTGTCTGAAAACGATAAGTAAAAAGGTAAAATAACAGATACCCGCAAAGTGTCTAATAAATCTGTTACCACACATTTACAATCCTGTATGTCCAGGTCTTTGCTCAATACTTAACATATCCTCAACAAATATTCTGAATGAATAAATTAATCAATGACCACTTTATAAGAAATTTAATGAAGTAGAAATTAAACCTGAAAATGGGAATGGCCAAAACTTAAAATTGAATTAGAAACCTGTAGTTAGTGTTAAAGTGAAGTCTTAGTATCTCTGAGTCAAAGGTTAATGGGGGACCAGAGTATGTGAGAAGAATAGATGATAATTTGGTAGTAAGAGATTTTACTTTTCTGAAGAAATAGAGACAAACATTGTTGATCCCCAACTTAACTAACCATTGATTTTCAACATGGACATAGGAAAAAGGAGGTAAAAATGAGCATATGCAGCCTACAGGAAAGAAAGAGTTATGCTTATGGAGATATCCGTAAACCCCAGGAGGATGATTACCTGTGTAAGTAACCCTCTGTGCTTGTTCAAACAGAAGGCAAATGTGCTTTTATAATAATTCATCAGTCATTTGGCCCCCAATTACTGGTTTACTCTAGTAACTTCACATGAAGAATTAAGTGACAATGATATGCATTCTGTGCTCTTTCTCATGATTGTTAAATCTGAGAATGTACATATTTCTTTAATTTTTTTGGGTCCGGTCATGGGGCCTGAACTCTGGGCCTGGGCACTGTCCCTCAGCTCTTCAGCTCAAGGCTAGCGCTCTATCACTTGAGCCACAGCTCCACTTCCAGCTTTTTTCTTTTTTCTTATGTGATACTGAGGAATCAAACCCAGGGCCTCTGGCATGCAAGGCATGCGCTCTACAACTGAGCCACCTTCCCAGCCCCCGAATGTACATATTTCTTTACTAATTTTTGCTGCTCTTGCCTCAGATTGTGAGCAGTGTCAGAACTTCTTCATCAACAGCTACACTGTTCATGGGCCACCTATATTTGTAAGAGACAATGTGGTGGACAAGGGGCATTATGACCATTCAGTCCTCAGTCTGCCCACTGGGCTGAGAATTCGTCAGTACAGTATTCCTGATGCTGGGCTTAGAGTATGGAATGAGGAATCTGATCTTCCATTGGGTTTGCACTTTAGCCCCTATGAGGGCTTGATCATAGAAAATGAAGATGCAGACAATAGGTACTCCTGGATGGTAAGAAATGCCCTCCCTTTCCCCCCTTTCTCTAACTCCATGTGTCCCCCTGTGCCTCCAATGAAACATTGCTAGGACATGGACAAAATAGTTGTATGTGTTTGTGGAATCTGCATAAACATGGACATTCTGATTTAGGATCAAAGTATAGTGCATATAAACAGAGTGTGTTAGAGGCAAAGTGCATCCACGCTTAAGGAGCCTCTGTTAGGACTATGACAAATCCCCTCAGATGTGTAGACGGCATCCTATGTGTTCACAACGGCTGAATCCATGCAAGCTCAAAGAGCATCACTGGACTCAAGAAATGTGATTTTGCCAATTATTACTCAAAAGATTTTAGCTTGTCTTTCTGAAACTCAGATCACAAAAAGGAGAAACTGCTATGTGTAGAAGCAAAAGATAAATCCCCGGCCATCTGGAGTGAGTCCAGCAGTCATTTTCATGGTTCCTAAGAAGATATTCTCTTCACAAGACTTGCACCGTGATAATCACACCTTTCTCAATGGATTCCCATATCTCCATTTTTCTTTTGCTGTACTTGGTGCTTTCAAAATTATGAATATTTGAGGGAAAAGAAATAAAAATATAAATAGTATAGCTGGGTTCCATAGCTCAACCTTTAATTTGGACTTTTGAGATAGAGATGATGAGATCTCAGTCTGATGCCAGTCCTAGTATAAAAGGTTATAAGACCCCAATTACTACCAATGGTTGAGCACGTTGGTGCACATTTGTTATCCCAGCTACAGTGGAAGTAAAATGGCTGGATAAAGTGAAGTATCTCCAGCAACCCAGGCAAGCACAAGCAGGATGGCAACCCAGGAGACCAGGGGAAATAATACCTCAAAAATAAACTGTGCATTGGTAGCTCAAACCTGTAAGTAGCTACTCAGAAAGCTCAGATATGAGTATCATGGTTCAAATCCAGCCCATGGATGAAAGGCTGTGAAACTCTTATCTCCAATAATCCACCAGAAAATCAAAAGCGGCGCTGTGGCTCAAGTGGTAGAGCGCTTGCCTTGAGTTGAAGAGCTGAAGGACAACATTCAGGCACAGAGTTTAAGCCCCTGGACAGACAAAAAATATCTCAAAAATAAACAACACAAAAAGGTCTAGTGGTTCAAGTGGTAGAGTACTTGTATTGCAAGAGTTAAGTTTGGTTACTGAGTTCAATCATTAGCTCTGCTATGTATGTATGTATGTATGTATATATGTATGCATATATATTTGTACTGTATCAAAATAAAAATTTCCATGAGAGACAAAATTAAGACATCAGAAGAAAAACCAAAGGGCCTAACTTCATTCATAGATCCTGCATCTATAAAACACATACTGTATACGAGTCAAAGAATTACCCTCAGTCGTTGAATAAATCATATTCCCTGAGTAATTGCGAAACACATGTGGAGACAGAAATGACAATTTCATTGTAGGAGTATTTAACTATAATTTTTCTTCCTAGTTTTTGCAAAGTACATAGTGCCCTAACAACCTACAAGAAAGGACTTTTCTATTAGGGTAGACTCAAACACGTAGAAGCAGAGTTGGAGCAGTGGTGAGGTTCAGAAAGCAGTGGGTCTGTGATATGTCCTGCAACCCTGTTCCATGGGGAACCATTGTCTTATCATGAAATGATATCATGAATAAACAAATTTCCCTCTATTGTCTTTATAAGACAAAGAGTTCTCTGAATTTCTATGGGAACATAGTGGAGATAGGTGCATGAGTGAATCCAATCTAAGGAAATTACTTGGGCCAAATGTCAAATGATGTGTGCTAATCTAGAAACAGAGTACATGTCCCCACCCAAATCTATGACATTAACTTTAACTCAATTTAGAGAATCTGGAAATCAATCTATTTTTGACAAATAAGGATTAAGAGAAGTCTGGAACTGGGCTTTGAAAACAGTGCACTTAGAGTTCTAGAGTGGATGAGTATTAGGAGTAGATCCAAAGGTAGCAGAAACTTACCTTCTTATGTTTCCTTCCTGTGCCTGCTTCAACTTTAGGTATATGAACTGTGGCAGGTAAGCTGAGAATCAGAATCCGAGTGCCTTTCAGTACGACGGGTAGATCTTCTACCAAACCTGTCATGTCATCAAGGCAGGATGTGAGCTGCTTGTCTCGTATGGGGATGAGTATTGACAGCAACTGTGCAGTAAGTGGAAGAAAGAGCTCACAGCAGAAACAGGTGGACCTCACTATGGTTCCTTAAAAAGGAAGAAAAGAAAAAAAATTCTCTTTAGGAATTTTCGAATATCAACTCTTCGGTAGAACAAAAGGCAATTTAACGTGAGAAAAATTTCAAGTTAAGTACCTCTGAATTTAAAGATGCAGTTTGTGATACTTTATTAGGAAAATTTCCTTATTTTTAACTATTTGTCCTGATTTTACATTTTAAGAACTTCATATGTTTGAATGCAAGACAAAATACTGTGCTAAAAGGCTTAGAGGCCAAACATAGAACCTACCAGCTCTCTTTCAAAGAACCAGTAACTTCTGGCCATTGCAGTTTTTTCTTAATTCCCTCCATATTCGCAAATATTATGCATATGTCATTGTTCATTCATTACATAGTCTACATATTCTGTGAATATATTACTAGGAAGAAAATCAGTTAGAATGAGAGTTCCCATAGAGACTTGTGTCTTTGACAAAAATGAATCCATCTTTTCTCAGGGCGTTTTGCTCCAGCCATGGCCCTCAAATCTTTGTTCCGTGGCTGAAACTAGGCCTTACTTTTCTTCCTCACTAGAAACAACTAAAAAGTTTTTAGTAAGGATGTTCTTTCAGTAGAAATGCCTGAGATTGAGAGAGGAAACAGCCCTGTGAATACCGCCGAGATGGCCTGTCATCGGCGTGGAGAAGTTGACTCCTGTAGTTGGACGTGTCAGTGAGAGGACAAATAAGTTGGCAGTGATTTGAGAAACTCTAAGGAAAATATCTGTTATCTGCTACTGGAAAAAGAGTGTCAGTTCATGTTCTAAGAAAATGTAACAGTAAAAATAACTAAGAAATCAGACAGCCCTGATCTGTCCAGGAATCTCAGACTGCCTTGACCGATTATCTCCCAACTCTATCAGGAAGCAATTTATGTCGGGAAATAATCCAGGAATAGCGCCCTCAGTATTCCTGTGATTGGCCCCACCTACCCCAACTTATAATATGCTTGCTATGTATGATTTAACCTATCCTGTAACTGCTGAGCTAGAAAGTCCCTGCCCTTACTGGAAATGATCATTCCCCAACCAATAAACTTAAGACTAGATTTACTCTGAACCACCGACCTATCACAAAATCAGTGTTGTAATGATCCTTCCACCTGCTTCATACACAATAAAAAAACCTTGCTGAACAAGAGATTGGGACTCACAATTTCTGACCTGCTGTGTCAGGGAAGATTTGTGAGTCCAGCTCGAGCTGTAATAAACGACCCTCCTGCATTTACATTGGCAACGGCTCTCTGCTGGCCTTTGGGGGGGTCTGTGGCCTGGTACATCAGCAGGAAGCAAGAGGACAGCGAGAGTCCAGAAGACAGGAGAGGCACAGGAGTGAATGCACCTTTCTGTGGAGATGCCTGGGCCATGCTTATGAAGTTCCCAACATGCACGTGTTGACCACCACACAAGTCCCTGGAAGTCCCACTGGTCTGGGGCACACTGCCTGTTCTAGATGTACAGTCTGAACTTCCCCGGTGGCTCTGGACCTGACTGGGCTGGAGCTGCACCCACCAGCCATGCTTCCTCTACCCTGTTGCGCATAGCCTCCCAGCCACTGCCTGGTCTTCAGCATCTATGCCCGACTGGCTCTCTGGGGCATGCTGAGGCTGAGGTGACCATTCCGGGTGCCCATTGAAGTCGAGTGAGGCCAAAGCTGTGGTGGAGCCAGTCCTCACACAGTTCCAGGTATGTCCAGAAAGGATTGAATGCCACTGGCCCAGTGCTGCCATCCTCTCCATCCCCAGAGTTTACCTCCATGTCTCCACCTTTATTGTTGAAATTGTTCCGCCACTGTGATCTTAATTTTCATTGTCCTCCTTTGCAGTACTTGAGACTCCTTCCTCTTCTCACCAGGCCACCAGGCCCCATGGGATCCGCCCCAACAACCCCACCTCACAGACACTCTCCAGAACCAGGCAGCCTTTGGGCACGCTGCTTTCTGAGCCTCTGGCTTCCTGCCTCTTTCCTCGCTTCACCAGCTTCTGCCAAGGCCTCCTCTCCCCTCCACACTTCCCCAAACCCCAATCCCAGTGTGGCCTCCCATGTGGCCAAACTCATCTCTCTACCATGCCCAATCCAACCCCAGTGTGGCCACTGCACTGGAGAAGACAACTAAGGTCCAGCAGCAGCAAAGATGCCACAGTGTACAGCTGGCTGAGAACTGGAGGCAGCATAGGTCTCTCTGATCATCTTTCTCTTCACTTACTCAGGTATTAATTGAATTTAGTATTTAATTTTTGGTACACAAAATCTCATAAGTATCTTCTTATTAAGCTTTTGCAGAATAGCTGGTAGAAATGCAGTCCCAAAATTCGGATTGTGTGTTGTTTAATTTTTTTTGAGATTCAGAGATGTTTTAAGTAGTTATAATCATCATGAATTCTCACTTTCATAGCAGAGCACTATTCAGAAAATAATTATTTATGCATCTATTATCAATTATTTACATGACTTGAAACTTAAAGTTTCAAATATTACAGGAAGATCTTTGATTCATGTTGAGTGGATGTGAGTAGGTTGAGCTGTTGCATACATTCATTGTGTGTGTGTGTGTGTGTGTGTGTGTGTGTGTGTGTGTGTGTAGGGGATGTATATGTATTATTGAAATCAGGGATAAGGATGAGCACTGGTCTGAACTTGTTTCCTTTTTCTGAGATATATGGTATTTCTGTGTTCGTGGTAGGCTCTGACTGCTTGCCTTTACCTGATGTGCACTTTGCAGTCTTTTTTTCAAATAAGCTTCTTATTTCATATGGAGCAGATAGGGCTCTGATATTGCTTTGCCTTTAATCTGCCATATAGGATCTTATTTTCTTCTTTAAAAATTAACATACAATGTAAATTTTATCCCCTGTCTGATTTTCCCTTTAATTTGCATTTTGAAATAAGTAGTATAAGAAGTTTGAGCTCTGTATTCATGAAGTTTGAATTCTCTGTTTAATGTAATAACTGGACACATTTGTTAGCACAAAGATCTTAAATTTCTTTTGTAGTTTTAGTTTAAAATACCCTCCTCCATGTTTTTATCATGGGAAGACAAACAATTCCTAGTAAAAGTGATAACAATTTATCCTTTAACTATCAGATAATTCATAATTAATATCTAGTGGCAAATGAATAAATTTGCTGAATAGATTTCCTTGATAGACCCGTGCACAAAAATACCCCTCATAGGTGCTGAGAAGGTAGATCAGTGGTAGACAGATTACCTTGCATGCATGAGGCCCTGGGTTTGATTCCTCCTCACCACGTAAGCAGAAAAAGCCAGAAGTGGTACTGTGGCTCGAGTGGTAGAGCAATAGCCTTGAGCTGAAGCACTGAGGGCAGCGATCAGGCCCAGAGTTCACCACCAGCAACAAAAATAAATAAATAAACAAATAAATATATAAATGAATAAAGAAATAAAACAAACTCGTACACAAGTAAATTAATTTCAAAGGTTGATTACTATTTTAGTTAGGGGCAGGGTGCCAAGATATAGCAGACCTCTGTCCCAAAGCTTCAAGAAGGATTTCAACAATTGACAAATATTGAAAACAAAAAGTAAAAAACATAGCTCTTCCAATAACAGATAGAATCTCCATTCAAACAGAATGAAGTACTATGTTTGAAATACTTTTTATAACATTTGTTAAGAGATTTTGGCTCTATATTAATTATCATATCAATTAATCTTCGAAAACTCTATAGGTGGGCCTGAGTCTCAAGGGCATCTAACTAAAACTGGAGGAGAGAATCATCAACCTGGACTTTTAAAAATTTTTATTGTTAATGTAGTGGACATACGGGTCACCATTTTGTAATTTAGATAATGAGTTCATTTATGTTCGAAAATCTCATCACTTCTTTGCTCTCTCTCTGCTTTTCCCTCCTTTTCCTGCCCACAAGTGGTATAGTTGATTGTCAACATAATATCTACAGAGTATCACTGCTGCATTTGTTTCCTTATTCTTCTTGAATTTCTGTGGCTCCCTCACTCCCCAGAAATGGATAAACAAAAAAAGAAAAATCCATCGTTTCCAATTCCTTTAATTCATTTCAATATAAACATCAGTAGTTTTATGACATTGTCAGGCTCTGTCTGCACATCCGAACACTTATACTTCTTATACCCAGTCATAACTCCCACAAGATTCTAAGATCCACAAAATAATTCTGTTCACTTTCCACACAAGAAGAAGCTGAGATTCAGAAAAATTAAGTAACTTACTGGAAATACTGGGCTGAGCATAGTGGCTCACTCTTATAGCCTTACCTACTCCAGAGAGTGAGATCTGAAGATCATAATTTGAAACCAACCAAGGTTGACATATACCTTACATGTTTATCTTGTTAACCAACAGAAGTCAAGAATTGTGTGATTCAAGTGGTACAGCTAGAATGCCACCTGACTTGAATGGGAAACCTAAAGATAGTGCCAATAGGATAATTTTTAAGAACCAATGCTGCCCCATACAAAATATCAGACACCACACACACACCTTTAAAAAGATGTTAGTACTGAAACCCAAATTGTTTTTTTAATTTTTATGTTTAGTTATTACCTTTATTGAGGTATGACTTGATAGTCTTTGCTGATGAGCCACAATTTAGAACTTTGTTGTAATTATATCCATGTCTGTGCCAGAGAAACATTCTCCTAGTTGTCTTCTCCCGTTTCTAGCAATGATAAGTTGTCTCGTCTTGGCCCAGTTTCAAGTTCATTGTTCTAGTAGATCACAACCATCCTAATAACAAGGGTTATAGGTGGTAACTACTGTACTGGACAATACCTGCCTTGGGAAAATTGTTCAAATTTTTCCATTCAGTGGAGGTTGATAGGATACACCCATGATCACTTTGTGCTCAGAATTGGGAACTTTTTAGGTCCAGGAATTCAGGGCAAGCACTGTGTGCTATTTCATACTTGTTAACTTTAATTTCAGCTTCCTATTATCTACTTTAAGCATTGTGTGAAGAGAAAAATTGCCCCTAGGAGACAGAAACACAGTACTAACTGTTGTTCTCAAAACACAGGAGGAGGGAAAGAAGTTCTGAAAGAGGCATATAGCTTAGACAATGAGTTCTTAGAAACTTGGGCTGCCTGTTAATCTTAACTTCAACATAGAAAGTCAGAGCCTGCAGTGGCTTGTAAGCTCCATTTATATCCCTTCCCCTCAGCCCTTCTGATCCTTTACATCAGGGTTTCTTAGTGTGTCTTAATGTGTTCCTGTTAGTTCAGTGCACAGGTTAAAAAATTAAGCATGCCCAACCATGGGTTTCCATTGCCCTAGTAGACGTTTTGCATTTTAGGACATTCCTTCCAGGGAACTCTCTTCTTGGGCCCTCATGTGCATATGATCACAGAAGCGAATGTCTCACAAACCATGGAACGCAGTTGTTCAATGATGTTAACTCACACAGAAGCTCAGACAGGTTGGGTTAGGAGCCTTTGTGAGAGGCCTTGGACTAGGCACTGTGGCAACATTGACAGTAATTCCTCAGAGCAATACCACTGATTAGAGGCTATGGAAAGGTAAAAGGAGAGTGAATTTAACCAAGTTCTTACCTCAGAGAGAGAGAAATAGATTAGACAGAATGATAGGAGAGTGATTTAAAAGAAAAGAAGAAAAATGGAAATAAAAATTTAAATTTAAACAGTGAAACACTTAAAAATTATGTAAGTTTAAAGAAGTGGTATTGAGAGAAGGATAGAATGAGAGGAAGTGAGGGATAGGAGACATGAAAAACTAAAAAATAAAAGTGCTTAAAATTAGTTATTAAAAAATTAGGGCTGGGAAAGTGGCTCAGTGGTAGAGTGCTTGCCTTACATGCATGAGGCTCTGGGTTCGATTCCTCAGCACCACATAAGCAGAAAAAGCTGGAAGTAGCGCTGTGGCTCAAAGTGGTAGAGCACTAGTCTTGAGCTGAAGAGCTGAGGGACAGTGCCCAGGCCCAGAGTTCAGGCCCCATGACCAACAAAAAACAAACAGACAAACAGGAAATTATATAGGTATAAAGATATAATATTGCTACTAAAGAATTTAAGTCTAAAGCTTATTAATTGAGTAATAAATTTCTGGATTAAGTGTATATACCATGGGGTATAAGGTCTAATAATTGACGACGGGTATATATATGGGGATGAGCAGAATATCAATTAAGTCACTCAAAAAAGAAAGAAAGAGAAAAAACAGAAAATAAAAAAGTACCAAAAGATCAGAAGATACAAAAAATGCACACACACACACACACACACACACACACACACACACACACACCTAAAATAAAAATTATGAGAGGAAAAGAAAGATTAATAGAAAACAATATTAAAAAAAGGTACAAAAATAGTTCTTTTTTGGAGAGGGGATGGGAAGATCCTTTATCTCCACTGTGTCCATAACCAGTCTCTTGGTGCAGTCTCAGGTCTGCTTGTGGTGTGTGGTTTTCCTGTGGCTTGATTGGATTCTTAAGTCAGTTTGTTTGAGCAGGCAGAAAAATGCTGTGATTTACCCAGGATTTTGTGATCCTCTTTCCAGGCTAGTTCAATGGGAGGGAGATGGGCTTTGAGTATCACAAAACAGGGAGATGGCTGTTTCCTCTAGTTTCGAGATGCTGTGATGAGGATAGGTTCTGGGTAGGGTTGAGGCTTTTCAGCAAACTAGCTTTTCCATCAGGGGCTAGCTCCAGAGACACTCAGAGAGCCCAGCCTGGATCCATTCTCAGGGTTTTTGTTTACTGAATTTTACTTGATTTTCTAGGCTGCTGTAGGGAGGGGCAGCCTCTGGTTCTGTTTACACAGTGAAGAAAGTCTCTCCTAAGGTGGGAGGCGGATCTTCCTCTGTCTGGGCTGGGTGATTTTCCCCTTGGTGGAGCTGAGCCTGGCAGGTTAGGTCAGGTTCTTGTGACCTGCTAAATGACTCTTTTCTTTTTAGCCAAGGCCTGAGTTGTAGCTAGTTGCTCACAGGGGCCTTTGTCATTATGGAAGATGGAGATCTCTGGTGGTTGGGGAGGGATGGCTTTCCCTCCTCTGCTCCCTGAGAAGGAGTGAGGATGTCAGGTTTCTACTCATTCCAGAGTGTTGGTTACTGAGTTGTCTCTGGTGTGTGATCTGCAGGATGAAGATATCTGCTCTTTGTCAGTTCTTGCTGGTGATGAGTAGAATCTGTTCACCCACTGTGTCTGGTGCTGTTTATCTCTGTTATAGGTATGGCCACTACGGCCACTGTCACTGCCGCAGCATCCGTTGAAACCTTGGCTACCGGCAAGTGCTCCGTTTTGCCTCCTTGTGTGGATTTTCCCTCTCTGGCCAAACTCTCTGTACCTGATGTCACACTTGGGGTGATTCTGTAGCCTAGGACTGCTGTTCACTAAACAGTGTTTTGGAACACTAAAACTGCTTTCTATGCTGGAGCTTGTTTAGCCTCCAGCTTCTCCTTTGCTATCTGCCTCTGAACATCTCTAATGAGATTCTTATCTCCAATTAGCAATCAGAAAACTAGAAGTGGACTCTGGTGGAGCGCTTGACTTCAGTTGAAGAGCTCAGGGACAGCACCCAGAGTTCAAGTCCCACGACTGATAAAAAATAGAAAGAAAGAAAACAAGTGAGTGCCCAGAGCCAGTGGCTCATACCTGAGTCTAGCTAGTCAGAAGGCTGAGATCTAAGGATCAAGGTTCAACACCAGCTTGGTCAGGAAAATCTATGAGATTCTTATTTTCATTTAACCACTGAAACCCATAAGTGACCATGTAACTCAAAGCGGTAGAGCACTAGCTTTGAGCACAAAAGTTCAGGGGCAAGATCCAGGACCTGAGTTCAAGCCCCACAACTGACAGAAAAAAAAGAAAAAGGAATGAGAAGCCACCTTAATGAAATAACTAGACAAGTACAATACACAGAATAACTCCTCCCTTCCTTCTTTTGTTCCTTCCATATGTTCACATCCTTCCCTCGGTTTTATCCTAGAACTTAAACTCAGGGCCTCATGTACTTTAGGTAGGTGCTCTACCAGTTCAGCCATACACCTGCTTTTTTTGCATTAGTCATTTTTGTTTTTGTTGGTCATGTGTCTTAAACTCTGTGCCTGGGTGCTGTCCCTGAGCTCTTCAGCTCAAGGCGAATGCTTTACTGCTTGAGCCACAGCACCACTTCTGGTTTTCTAATTGTTTAGTGGAGATGAGTCTCACGGACTTTCCTGCCTTGGATGGCTTTGAACTGTGATCTACAGATCTCAGCCTCCTGAGTAGCTAAGACTACAGGCATGAGTCACCTGCACCCAGCTCTGCTTGAGACATTTTGGTGGTATGGTTTTATGTTTATGACCAGGCCATCATGGACCACAATCCTTCTTTTTACCCTTTCTGAGTAGATGAAATAAAAAGCACAATGCATTGGTTTCAGATATTGATTGAGATCCAATATTGTGAATGTTTTGCCTGGGCTAGCATCAAATCATAGTCCTCTCTGCATTAGTAAACACACAGCAGATAGCATTTCAAGTGTGAGCTCCCATGCATGGCTCAAATTTCTGACGACTAAAACATATGAATAAAGTTTTAATAATTTCAAATGATGAATTTGGGGACAATGGGTGCTCTTACTTGCCTAGTTTCAAATTTCACCAAAAGTCCCAAATAAAAACTTTTGATTTCCTCGAGTAAATTAAATAAGAAGATAAACTTTTATTTTATTTTATTTTTTATTTTTTTGGGTCCGGTCGTGGGGCCTGAACTCTGGGCCTGGGTGCTGTTCCTCAGCTCTTCAGCTCAAGGCTAGCGCTCTCTACCACTTGAGCCACAGCACCACTTCTGGATTTTTTCTTTTTGCTTATGTGGTGCTGAGGAATTGAACCCAGGGCCTCAGGCATGCAAGGCAAGCACTCTACCACTGAGCTACCTTTCCAGCCCAAACTTTTAAAAGCAATTAACTAAAGAAAAAAGTTAAACAGAAAACATCCTTACCATTGCAACTTTGGATTTAACACGTTGTCAAACATTGCTTATATCATAGTTGTTTTTTTCTGGGCAGTATATTTCATACACGAATCATGCCACCACTAAAGTCGAGGGCTAAACAGCCTATAGGCTGTAGATAAACATACAAGGGAAGGCATGGTCCAGCAGCACTGTAGGTGGTAATGTCCCAAAATAGGACTTGAAGGGTTAGGGCAGCTTAAATAGAGCATTTTCCTTAGGAATAATACTCTATTAAGCCATACCTCTTTTTCTGGGTTTATCATTGATTAATTGGAGACAAGTCTCATGGACATTCCTGCTTGGCTGGCCTGAAATCATGCTTCTCAGATCTCAGCCTCCTAAGCTGTGAGGATTATAGGCATGAGCCACCAATGTCTAAATCAATTATTCCTTTAACAAAAATCAAAATGGCTACAGTATTGTTTAACAGAGAGTTTGAATCCTTATCAGTTTTGCTCCTGACCTGCTATTCTAATAGGACCCCAAAAAATTCACATTCAATTCTCCACTGAAGTAGAGGGTATCCATTGCACGCTCTGCAGCATCATAAATCACTTGCTGGTGAGGAAAAATACCTCTTTTCTATAGGAAATGTTCAATAAATTCTGATTATTGAATAATCATAAACCTAGGAGATGGAAAATACCACTATCCAATCACATTTTTTTGTTGTTCATTGTGGTACTTGAACTCAGGGTCTGGGTACAGTCCCTGATCCATTTTCTAGCACTCTACCACTTGAGCCACAACCCCACTTCTGTGTTGCTTTTTTGTTGTTGTTGTTGTTCATGGGGCCTGATATCTGGGTCTGGGCGCTGTGTCTCAGCTCTTCAGCTTATAGCTAGCACTCTACCAATTGAGCCTGAGCACCACTTCCAGCTTTTTCTGCTTATGTGGTGCTGAGGAATTGAACTCAGGGCCTCATGCTTGCTAAGCAAGCACTCTACCACTGAGCCAACTTCTTAGCCCCCCACTTCCGGTTTTTGAGTGATTCACTGGACCTAAGTATCTCATAGGGACTTTTCTGCCCGGGCTGGGTTTAAAACATAATCTTTCCATCTCAACTTCCTGAGTAAAATTATAGGCATGAGCCATCTGTCCATGGCTCCAGCCACATTTTTATACAAGTGAATAAAGCTCAGTGATAAAGTGTCTTCCTCTTTAACCAAAAGCAGGTAAATAACCAAAATTGAATTTGAAATTCAGTTGAATCTGAGTCTATATTCTTAACAACTGGGTTGTAAGTTATTTGATCTTTGCACAATTTTGTTAGTAGATACAGCACAAATGTCATGAATTTTCTATTTCAAATGGCCCATGACACATAGTTGGGTGTGGTATGGTAAGCCTGTAATTCCATCACTTGGGAGGCTTAAGCAGAAGCCTGGTAAGTTCAAGACTATTTTGGCTATGTAGTAAGATGCCATCTCAGAAGGGCAGAAAGTAAATGGCTCCTGAATATATAAGCCTTGGCAGTTACTTTCCCATCTTCTGTGCCTACAATGAGAAGCTTAAGACTCTCTAAGGCCAAACAGAAAGCATGACCCAAAAGACTAACCCAAAACACCTGGATACCAGTTGTGTCGACTCATTCTTGGGTCGATATAGTGTCACCCAAAAGCACTATTGAATAGTTGGGTCCATGTCCCCTCTTCTCCTCTCCAGAAGGGCCATTTCGAAATCATCATTCCTAGAAATGAGAAGACAGCAGTGATAGTAAAATTTTCATTCCAGCATATTTACAAGTCAGTGAGCACTTAGACATTGGCAACCATAATATTAAGTGACTAGCAAGTGGCGCACAGTACCTGAAGAAACTCATAGTTTATAGTATATGTTCTGTGAATTAGAACTAATTAACTTTGCTACATAGCTGCAGCAGGTGCAGTACCAGTTTGGGGATGGTAGCAGCATCCTTAGCTCCAGCCCCTTGACCTCTGGAGTGCATCATGAAACCCAGCCACCCTTCACAAAGGCCGAGAGAGAAGGGGGCCACCATAGAATGCTAGGCTCTTATGGTGTGTCATGAGACTATCACCTCACTTCTGTTTCCTGGCTGGATAAGTTGGGGCTGCGTGCCTGTGTCACTTAACTCCTGATTCTGGTCTGGATGGGTAGGTGCCGTGTGCCTGTACCACCTCACTCTCGCTTCTAGTCTGGCTGCTTGGGGGCCCGTGGCCGTGTCACCTCACTCCTACTTCCAGTCTAGGTGTGGGGGGGGGTTGTGTGCTTGTGTCACCACACTCCTGCTTCTGGTGTGCATGAGTAGGGGAGTAGGGGTCATGGTGCCTGTGTCACCTCAGTGCTGATTCTGGTCTGGGTGGGTAGGAGCCATGTGCCTACACCACCTCACTACTGCTTCCTGTCTGGATAAGTCTGGGCTAATGCCCTTTTCACCTCACTCCCGCTTCATTTCTGGGTGAGTGGGGGCCATGTACCTATGTTTCCTCACTCCTGCTTCAGGTCTGGGTGAGTGGGGGTTGCATGCCTGTGTCACCATACTCCTGCTTTTGGTCTGGGTGAATAGGGGAGTAGGGGCCATGTGTCTGCACCACCTCACTCGTACTTCCAGTCTGGGTCGGTCCGATTGGCTCTGAGGTAATTACTCTCTCTAGATGCTGTTTAACATCATGGACTGCAGCTCATGCCTGAGGTTAGACTTTTCCAATTCTCATAGCAAAGCATGACATTAAGGGATTAAGATGGCACCTTGCTAGGTTGAAGAACTATGTTATAAAATTGTGCATGTGTGTGTGCATTTGCACTGGTCTTAGGCCTTGAACTCAGGGTCTGAAGTGAATTTGAGATATTTGATTAAGGTAGAGCTCTACTGCTTGAGCCACAGCTCAACATATTGCATTTTCGTGGTTAATTGGGACTAAAATTCTCCCAGATTTTCCTGTCTGGACTGGCTTTGAACACTATCCTCGGATCTCAGACTTTTCAGAAGCTAGGATTTACAGGTGTGAACTATGGGTGCCTCTGTATTTGCTTGATTCCCATCCAGAGAGAATTGTGCTTGGTAAGTGTTCTGGAGTAAAAAGATTTGAACTCTTAAAATGAACAGTGGTGAAAATACTCAGGTTCTAGCCTGGCATTGGTGGATCAGGCCTCTAATTCTACGGATTCAGGAATGTGAAATCTGAGAATTGCAATTTGAAATCAGTGTGTGGAGGACAGAGTCCTTGAGACTCTTTATCTCCAACGAACTACCACAAACCTGGAAAGTGGCACTGTAACTAAGTGGTAGAGCACCAACCTTGAACAAAAACGCTCAGGGACAGCACTTAGGCCGTGAGTTCAAGTCCAATGAGCACAAAAACGAAACAAATCAAGAAAAAAAACCTGAGTTCTTCAGTAGGAGTTTATGATTATAAATATCACTTTCCCATTATATTAAGCTCTGTCATAGGTACATGAATTTTAGGGTATTAAGAAACTTAGCTAAAAATATAGGCAGCAGTGTGTGTGTGTGTGTGTGTGTGTGTGTGTGTGTGTTTGCCAGTCCTGAGGCTTGAAGCTGGGACCTTAATCTCTTGATTGGATTTTTTCCATTAAGGCTGGTACTCTGCCACTTGGTCCACAGCTCTACTCCCAGATCTTTTTAATTCTTATTTGGAGATAACAGTTTTACACACTTTTCTGCCTGTGGAGGCCGATTCTGGAATGTGATTATTTGAATCCTGCTATAAAATATGTGTGTGCAGATAGCCCTACTATAAGGCTGACTTACATTTCTTCAGGTGTATATGGAGGATTAATAGGCATTCTGCTTAGGCAGACATGAAATATCAACATAGATTTGATTTGCATTTCCTTGATTATTAAAGATATTGAATATTTTCATTTATTCCTTAGACATCTATATCTGTTTTGGGGCATGATCTAGTCAATTCATTGCCTATTTATTGATAAGATTGTTCTTATGTTGTTTCATTTTTTTTATTCTATACATCTAGATATTAGGATTTCCTCTGTTACTCAAAAGGCAGGAGTTTAGGCTTATTTTACTTAATCTTAGCAAAAGATGACTTGTGAGCTTCAAATTATTTAATAGATGATTGATTAAAAATGATCAGAAGGATGTGGCTCGCACAGGAGAGTGCCTGCCAACAACTACAAGTTCTGAACTCAGACTTCAGTGTCTATAAAAAAAGAGATATATTTTCTTATTTTAAAACAATAAAATTTAATCAGTTATATACTCTCAAAATATGTAATTCTAAATATTTCACTATTATTCATGGTAAAACTATTGCAAATTTTAGCATAAGCTAACAATTTTATTTTCTATTTTTTCCTTGGTAATCATTCCAGCCAACAAAACTGATATAATACAGCTTTGGCCAGGTGCTGGTGGCTCATGTCTGTATTTCTAGCTACCCAGGAGGCTGACATCTGAGGATTGCAGTTTAAAGTCAGCCTGAGCAGCAAACTCTGTGAGGCTCATCTCTAAATAACCACAAGAAAAATAGAAGTAGTGCTGTGGCTCAAGTGGTAGAGTGCTTTCCTTGAGCTGAATAGCTGAGGGACTTCCCCCAGACCCCAAGATCAAGCCCCATGACCAACCAAAAACAAAAAAAATACAAAACAAAAATCCAACTTTATATAAAGAGGAAGAATCTCCAAGTTTTTATTCAAGATTTTTAATGCTGTGGCAAATGATTCATCCGGTAGAAAGTGGACAGCTTATATCTGTCATTGTGATAAACTTGTTACTATGTGGTTGATTTTCTCCCATTTATAATTTCATTCATCTAACATTGTTGAAGATGAAAAATCCATCAAGGACATGACATACTATTTGGCAAAACTGGTAAGTTGAAATGACTATTTTTTTTCAAGTTTGGCAAAGAAACTGTGGTTTTCCTTCCCTCCCCAGGATTTGAACAATGAAAAAATTTTCCCAAAAGTGAGGAAGACAGCTCATATTCAAATAATTAGAAGA
Source organism: Dipodomys spectabilis (assembly GCF_019054845.1). NCBI lineage: Eukaryota > Metazoa > Chordata > Mammalia > Rodentia > Heteromyidae > Dipodomys > Dipodomys spectabilis. Next base: position 8,192,445 of record NW_024870905.1, read on the forward strand.
TAATGAAAAGAATGTTTAAGACACACAATATATTTAATTTTGAACCTTCCTCTCAAGAAACTTCCAATAAACTTAGCAAAAATTGGTTATAGGTATTTATATCAAAGAGCTCACTGCAGGTGCCTCATACTTATAATTTGTTACTCAGAAGGATGAGATCTGGGATTGAGATTGGAGCCAGCATGGAAAAGCAATAATTGCATGGATGATGTCCCCTGCTGTTAGATCATATGTGCCTTCCTCCCACCCTCAATGTGAAGCTGTCTCCCCACATTACCATCCTTCTGAAATATTGACATTATCATTGTAATTTCTGGTTTTCTCCTTCAGCATGAAAGGTTCATGGAGCAGGCCACTTGCAGCTGTATTCACATCTGTTTCTCCAGTTGCCTACAACATTGCCTGGTCCTTAGTGCTTAGTAGCCTTGTGTAGATGAAACTGCCCTGCTCATGTAATCTCAGAATTCAGTCAGGAAATCTCATCAAGCTGTGATCTTGTGGTTAATAGTTAATTCTTCTAATTATTTTTTTCTTCTTTGTGTATCTAAAGTCCATGTAAGGGTGAGATCAGTGGCTGACACCTATCTGTTGTAATGGCAAAGTTGACTGTGACATCTTAGAAGTTTATTGTGAAGCTGCATGAAGACTCATCCACCAAAGCACTGCAAATCGTAGCCTCCCACATCCAGGAATAGATTTAACAGCTCTGCAATCAAACCATAATTCACTCTCTGCTGGATTCAGACTCAGAGTTTCCCTTTCCTATTTAAAATACAGAAAAATTCAAGACATGTTTTTTATGTCATTGAATTATGGAAATGTCCCTCCAAACAAAAAAAATAAGAATGCCATTAGTGGAATGTAAATACAAGGCAAGGAATAAAACAAGCACAAAATTTCCTAGGGAAAAAATCAAAAGTTGCATCTGCTACAAAAGTTGGTCATTAAAACTAAGACTGGATTCTGACACCAGTAATCCTAATATAATATAAGGTAATGAAAGTTTTATTTTTGTGCCAGTCCAGGGGTTTGAACTTGCACTCAGAGCTCTGAGTTCTCTTGCTCAAGGCCAACAATTTACTACTTGAGTCATAGCTCCACTTCTTGTATATTGGGTAGTGTAGTGGAAATAAGAATTTCCCAGACTTTTCTGCCTGTGCTGGCTTCAAACTGTGATCCTCGATGTCAGCCTCCTGAGGAGGATGACAGGCATGAGCCACCAGTACCAAGCTAAAAGTTACTTTTGTGAAATATAAGAATAAGATATATAAAGCAACATAAACAAACGAAACATTAGAACAACAAAACTGAAACAAGTTATATAAAACATATAAAAAGACAAACACGAAGACCCAGACTTCAAGCTTCAGGAACAGCACAAAAGAAATAAAGAAGTGTAGAAGAAGAGAAGAAATAGACAGTGACAGGCTTTTAAATTAATCAATCACAAAATTTTGCAAAGTAGCAGGGTATAAAATTAACCCTCAAAAATCAATGGCTTTTCTGTATGCCAAAAATGAGAAAAGTGTGGCTGAAATTAGGAAAGCAACTCCATTTGTAATAGCCCCACAAAAAATAAAATACCTAGGAATTAACTTAACCAAAGAAGTGAAGGACCTCTATGATGAAAACTTTAAAATCTTGAAAATGGAAATCAAAGGAGAACTTAGAAAATAGCAAAACATCCCGTGCTCCTGGACTGGAAAGATTAACATCGTGAAAATGGCAATACTTCCCAAGGCTATCTACAAATTCAACGCGATACCTATCAAAATCCCAACGTCATTCTTCAAGGAAATAGAAGAGGCAATCCAAAAATTCATATGGAACAATAAAAGACCCCGAATAGCAAAAATGCTCCTCAATGGAAAGAACACTGCTGGAGGAATATCAACACCAAATTTCAAACTCTACTATAAAGCCATAGTAATCAAAACAGCTTGGTACTGGCATAAGAACAGACCTCAGGACCAATGGAATAGATTTGAAAACCCAGAAATGAAGCTACAGACCTATAGCCAACTAATCTTCGATAAGGGAGCTAAAATAATAGAATGGAAGAAAGACAGCCTCTTCAGTAAATGAGGCTGGCAAAATTGCTTAACTGCTTGTAGAAACCTAAAGCTAGATCCTTATATATCACCCTGCACCAGAATCAACTCCAAATGGATCAAAGACCTCGGAGTCAAACAGACACTCTGAAAACATTACAGGATGGAATAGAAGAAACCCTAGATCTCCTTAGCTCAGGCCGAAATTTTCTGAATAGAGACCCGGAAACAAAACAAATCAAAGCAAGGTTGGACAAATGGGATTGCATGAAGTTGCAGAGCTTCTGCATGGCAAAGGACATAGCTAGCAAGATCAATAGAAAGCCTACGGATTGGGAGAAGATCTTCACTAGCCATACAACGGACAAGGGTTTCATATCTAAAATATACTTGGAACTCAAAAAATTAAATCTCCCAACAACAAATCCTCAAAGAAACAACTGCCCAATAAATAAGTGGGCTAAAGACTTAAACAGAAACTTCTCTGAAGAAGAAAGAAGGATGGCCAATAGACATATGAGAAATGCTCAACCTCCCTAGCCATAAATGAAATGCAAATCAAAACAACATTGAGAAACCACCTCACCCCAGTTAGAATGGCTATAATCAAGAACTCTAACAACAACAGATGCTGGAGGGGATGTGGACAGAAGGGAACCTTACTTCATTGTTGGTGGGAGTTTATACTTGTTCAACCACTTTGGAAAGCAGTATGGATGTTCCTCAAAAGACTTCACATAGAGCTCCCGTATGACCTAGCAATCTCACTTTTGGGCCTTTACCCAAATGTTTACAAACAAGACCACACTAAAGCTACCAGCACAACTATGTTTATTCCAGCATTATTTATCATAGCTAAGACATGGAACCAATCCAGATGCCCCTCAGTAGATGAATGGATCCAGAAAATTTGGAATATATACACAATGGAATTCTATGCCTCCATCAGAAAGAATGACATTGTTCCATTTGTTAGGAAATGGAAAGGCTTGGAAAAAATTATATTAAGTGAAGTAAACCAAGCCCAAAGAAACATAGGTCCCATGATTTCCCTTATTTGCAATATCTAGTATATGTATGAGTCAAGCAGAAAAGGTCAGATAATGTGATGTTATGAAAATGAACCCTTAGATATGTATTTTAATGTTTTTTTTCATGCATTTGTTTCTAATGCATTTATAAGATTATTTCTTTGTTGCTTTGTATGTCCCCCACAGTAAAACTGCTGCCTTCACTATATTTGATGTCGGTGTAATTTGTGGAGGAGATGGGGAAAAACAAGTCGTTTAAGGATACAAGTGGACCCGTTGCAACTATGAGAAATACAAGTTGTCATGTCAAAAACGAACTTTACAACTTCAGTGAGAGGAGTAGGGGGGATTGGTTGGGGTGGCTCGGGGAGGCCGGGAAGGGATGTGAAGGGTAAACAAAGGAGGAGGCTGCAATGCTTGACATCTTGCCAATGTAATTGTAACCCTTCTGTACAATATGTTCACAAAAATTTAAATTAAAATTAAAAAAATAAATTAATCAATCATTGGTTGCTTACACATGTTGTATTAATTACATAGGAGGATAAAGTCAGAAAATAACATTTAAATGTAAGCCCAAACAGGACATTCCATTGGCCATTTTTCTGTGTGTGCTAGTCATGGGAGTTGAATTTGTTCTACTTTACTCTAGGCAGGAGTTTTATCAATCTCATTAGTGGAATCACTACCAGCTAATTGGAGATAAAGCATATCATGGAATTTCCTTTGCAGGCTGGCTTCAAACTTTGATCCTCAGATTTCAGCTCCCTGAATCATTCTGTAATTTCCATTAGACTGTTATGTCCAATGATCCCCCCAAAAGAAGAAGAAAAAAAAAAACAGCTGGAGCTTGACGTTTGGCTCCAATGGCAGAAATGAGACAATGATGTCGGGAACATTACCAACACCTTTAGATCAATCTCCAGGAACAGTATTCACAAGAATAAAATAAATAAATGAAAAGAAAGGTGGAAGAAGAAAAGAGAGAGCCAATTTCAGAGGTTAAAATGAGCAAAACTGAAATAGGTTACACTTGTTCTTGTAGTTACTCAAGGGTCTCACATCCGAGGATCAGTGTTCAAGGCCAGCCAAGGCAGGGGAGTCCATGGACTCAACTCTAATTAGGCAAATATGGTTTAAAACAAAGCCCCAAATGGAGCTGTGGCTCACATATTAGAGGTCTAGCATTAAAAATATAGTGGGACTGAACTGGGAAGCTGACTCAGTGGTCGAGTGCTTGCCTTGCATGCATGATGCCCTGGGTTCAATCCCTCAGCAACACATAAGCAGAAAAATCCAGAAGTGGCACTGTAGCACAAATGGTAGGGCTCTAGCCTCAAGCTGAAGAGCTGAAGGACAGTGCCCAGGACCAGAGTTCAGGCCCCATGATGGGCAAAAAAAATAGGGATACAGGTGGACCCATTGCATCAATGAGATGTACAAGATGTTATGTTGAAAAAAAATTTACAACAATGGCTCAGGAGGGTGGTTGTCAGGGCGATGGGGGTGTCGTGGGAAGATGGCTAGGGATGGGAAGGAGAAAGAAAGGGGGAGGCAACAATGCTTGATAAGAAATGTACTCATTACCTTGCTCATGTAATTGTAAACCCTCTGTATGGCATTTTCACAATAAAAAGTAAAATAAATAAATGAAAAAATAGATGAGAAAAAAAATTACTGGGACAATACATAGGCTCTGATTTATAGCCCAAAGCCCAGCATACATGTGGAAATAAAAAAGATAGAAATTAAAATATGTGTTGGAAAATCCAACTAAATTTTCATAATGAGCATGAGTTTTTGTTTCATGTGTGTAATCCTAGATACACAGATAGATAAAATCTGAGGGTTATGTTGTCTCATCATCAAATCACCAGCAAAACAAATAAACAAGAAAACAGAAGTGAAGCTGTGATTGGAGTTGTAAAGCACCAGTCTTGAGTGAGAAAGCTATGAAACAGTGCCCTGGCACAGAGATCCAGCCTCAGGATCACAAAAATAGTCATAAGAAGAGAACCTTTTGCTGGTGACTCATGCCTGTAATTCTAAAACCTCAGGAGGCAGAAATATGGTAATCCAGTATAAAGGCCAATCCAAGCAGGATAGTCCAGAAGACAGTTGTTTGTGGGCCATCCTGGGGCTAGTACTGTACTTCTTCCCGGTTTTTGGAAGTTAATTGGAGGTAAGGATCTTAGACTTTCCTTCTCAACATGGCTTTGAAGCATGAAGGTCCGACCACAGCCTCCTGAAACAGTCCAGGAATTGCATGAGTTCCTGCTCCAGGAGCAGCACACCCAAAACAATGAAATTAATAAATGTAAAGAAGGATAGAAGGAAAGAACCAATAACCGAGGCTTCAATGAGCCAATCAGCCAATCATTGATGGCTCATAATAACTCTAATTCTAGTTACAAAGGAAGCTAAAATCTGAGGATAATATTTAAAGGCCAGACCAAGTAGGAAAGTTCATAAAACGTGTGTGTGTGTGTGTGTGTGTGTGTGTGTGTGTGTGTTTATGTCTGTGTATGTCTGTGTGTGAGACCTCTTGCTTGAACTTGTGCTATTTTGCTTAAGGCTCTACTAATCTCAGCTTTTTAGTGGTTATAATTGGAGATATCATGGACTTTCCTACCCATGCTGGTACAAAATTTGATCCTCAGATTGCATCCTCATGAATCAGGTCTGGCTCTACATGATAATCATTTCCAATTAACCTTCAAAACAGAAAAAAAATAAAACAGGAATTGAGCTGTAGTTCTCCTGGCAAAACTGGGAAAATATTTCCGGGACAGCACCCAAACCCTGAGTTCAAGCCACAGAACAAACACAGAAGAAATAAAAGGAGAACAGAAGTACAAAAGGAAGAGTCAGTAAGAGTAATTGAAATGAATCAAACATTTGTTGTTCACACATGTTATACGAGGTAGTCAGGAGGATGAAATCTAAGGATCACCGTTCATGACCAGCCCAGGCAGGAAAGTCCATGAGACTCATAAATCTAATTTGCACCAAAAATAAGTTACAAGCTGTTCATTCGGTTGAGTGGTAGTCTTAAACAGAAAGCTTGGAAGAGCACCTAATCCCTAAGTTGAAATCCTAGCACTTCAAAACAAAAACAGAAACAAAACAGCAGAAACTAAAAATGATGGGTAAAGAGAAACATAAAGTTTCAAAATGATCATGTGCTTTGGTTCATGTTTATTCCTAGTTATTCACTTTCAAAAAGACACTTACAAAAAGAAAGAAAAAAGACCACAAATTATAAAATATGGAAGAAAGCGAAAATTATATTTTCAAAATCAGCCATGGGTTTTTTTGTTTATGTGTGTATTCCTAGCTACTAAGAATGTTGAAATTGAGGATCATAGCTCAAAGCCAGCCTGGGCAGGGCAGTGACTGAAATTTTTATCTCTAAGTACCCAGTAAAAGCTGGAAATGAAGGTGTGATAATAGTTGTAAAGTACTGAAATTCCATGAAAAACCTGGGAAACAATTCCCAATTCAGCCCTAAGTCGACCAAAAACAAAACTGAAAGAAGAGAAGAAATTACCATTTGAGATTTAAGCCTGGGACTGGTGGTTCTTGCTTATTATTTTAGCTATTCAGGAGGCTGAAGTCTGAAGATACCAGTTAAAAGCCAGTCCAAACAGGAAAGTCTATGGGGCTTTTAATCTGTGTGTGCCAACCTTGTGCTTGAATTAATGTAGGAGCACTACCACTCCCAACGTCTTGGTATTTAGTTGATGAAAATAGTCTCATGGACTTTCCTGCCAAGGATGGCTTCAACTACAATCCTCAGATTTCAGCCTCCTATGTCTTGCTGGGCTTTACATGAGACTCTTATTTCCAATTAACCACCAAAAGGAAGAAAAATAAAACTTGGTGATTGAACTGTGGCTCCAATGGCCGAAATGAGAAAGTATTTTCTGGGACAACATCCAGACCTTGATATACACCAACACACACACACAAAGTATAAAATAAATAAATGTAGAGAAGGTAAGATAAGAAAAAGACAATTTCAGAGATTAAAATGTGCTAAGCATAGGTGACACACACCTCTGATGGTAGCCACTTGGGAGATTAAAATCTGAGGATCACATTTGAAAGCCAGCCCTGGTAGAATTCATGGACTCAAATCTAAGTAGCTACTTAAAAGAGAACAAAAAGTAATAGCCACAAGTTATGTGGTGGTTCGTGTCTTAGTGTTCTAATCTTGAATAAAAACTTCTGGGCCTGCACTTGATTTTTAGCCCCAGGACCAGCATACACAAGGAAATATAAATACAAATAAATAGGTATAAGAATGGCGGGGAATGTGGCTTAGTAACAGAGTGCATGCCTACCATGTTTGAATCCCTGGGTTTGTTTCCTCAGTACCTCATAAATAAAAAAGACTGAAAGTGGCACTGTGGCCCAAGTAGTAGAGTTCTCACCTTGAGTAACAGAAGTTCAGGGACAGTGCTCAAACCCTGAATTCAAGCCTCAGGATTATGAAAAAGAGTAAAAATGTTGTGAGAAAATCCAGTTAAAGTTTCAAAATGAGCAATGCATGAAATTTTGGTCAATATGTGTAATCCTAGTGAGTCAGAAGGCTGAAATCTGAAGGTTGTTGTTCATAGCCAGCCTGGACAGGGAAGTGCATAAGTCTGCAACTAACCAGCAAAAAAACACCGGAAATAAAACTGTGGGTGTAGTTGTGAAGCAACAGCCTTGAATGAAAAGCCAATTGAAACAATGCCCTGGCTCAGAGATCCAGCCTCAGCATCACAATAAGAAAATTAAATGGTTGGAAGTAGAGAACCCAGGACTCTTGGTTCATGTCTGTAATTCTAGAAATGCAGGAAGCTGAAATACAAGATCTTATGTAAAGGCACACCCAATCAAGAAATTCCAGGAGACTGTTTTGTGTGTAGTGGCCACACTGGGGATAGGTTTTTGTTGATTTATTGGAGATAAGAATTTCATGGATTTTCCTGTCCAGGCTGCTTTCAAACCATGATGGCCAAATTTCAGCCTCCTGAGTCAGGCCAATACTGGCATGAGTTTGAGCTCCAGGCCCAACACAAACAAAAAGAATGAAATAAATGAAAAGAAGGGTGGAAGAAGACAAGAAAAACCAAGTAACAGAAGTTTCATTGGGGACTCATATTTGTAATTCTAGCTACTTAGGCTAAAATTTGAGGATACTGTTTAAAGCTCAGCTCAAGTATAGGTGTTCATAAGATGTGTGTGTGTGTGTGTGTGTGTGTGTGTGTGTGTGTGTGTATGTGTGTGTGTGGTGTGTATGTGTGTGTGTGTGTGTGTTTGTGTTTGGCAGTCCTGGTGCTTGAACTTGCACTATTTTGCTCAATAATCTACAACTCTCAGATTTTAGTGGTTCATTGGAGAAAAGAGTGTCATGGACTCTCCTCAATTTTCAGCCTCCTGAATCTGGCTTAGCTATACATGATTATTTTCTCTCCAATTAACCTCTCCACAAAAACCAAATGTTATGGTTGGTCCCATGGATGCCCTGAGACAACATCTGAGCTTCAATTTCCACTCCCAGGAAAAGTAAAAAAGAAAAAAAAAAAAGAAAAATGTGGAAGCAAGCACATATTAATGTTTTAAAATGACCCAAATGATGATGGTTATATGTGTAATCCTTTTTACACAAGAGGCTGACAACTGACAATTGCAGAGTCAAGTCAGTCTAGGAAGGAACATGCTTGAGATTCTTATCCCCAGCTACACAGCACAAAGCCTTGAGCTGTGGCTGAGGTGGTAAAGCACCAATCTTGAGTGTAAAAGCTAAGATATAGGCCCCAGTGACAGATGTCAAGCCACAGGATCCATAAAATTTTCAAAGGAGAGAGGATGAAGATAGGCTGAAATCTGAGAATCATTGTTCAAAGCTACCCCATGCAAGAAAGTCCATGAGGCTTTCTCTGTGTATGCATCTGTGTGCTATGTTTGGCTTGAATTTATGCTGTTTTTTTCAAGGATAGATCATTACCACTACGAGTTTTTCAGTGATTAACTGGAGCTAAGAGTCTCATGGGATTTCCTGCTTTGGTTGGCTTTGAACCGTGATCCTCATATTTCAGCCAATTGATTCATGCTGGGCTTTGCATAAAACTCATCTCCTATTAACTACCAAGAGTTAAAAAAAACCTGTAGTTGAGCTGTGGCCCAAGATGCAAACTGGGCAGTCACATTCTAGTACAGCACCCAGGGTTTTAGTTCAAGCACAAAGACAAAACAAATATTGCCACAAGCTATACTTTGGCTCATGTGCAAAGCCACTACTCTTGAAGAAAAAGCTCTGGCATTGCATCCGCTCCCTGATATATAGCCCCAGGACAAAAACATATACAAAAGTAAAAAAAAAAAAACAAGGAAAATTTTAACAAGATAAAGTGGAAAAAAACATATTAATATTTTTAAATGACCAATGGGTTTGTGGTTCATGTGTGTAATCAGAGCACTTCAGGAAGCTGAAATATGAGGATCACGGTTTGAAGCCAGACTACCCAGAAAAGTACATTAGAAACTTATGTCAAATAAACAAAAAAAGCTAGAAGTGAAGCTGTGGTTGAATTTGTAAAACATCGTCCTTAAGTCAAAAAGCTAAGAAACAGAAGGGCACTGCTGGCTCTACACTGTAATCTCAGGAGGCTGAGATATGAAGACCATGGTTCAAATCCAGCCTTGTCAGGAAAGTTCATGAGACTCTTGTACTCCAATTAACCACCAGATAACCTGAAGTGGCTCTGTAGGTCAACTGGTAGAGCATTTGCCTTAAGTTGAAAACCACAAAGACAGCACCCATACCGAGTGTTCAACCCCTACCCCCCTTCAAAATAACTAAGGAACAGCAATGTGGCCCAAAGATCAGGTCTACTGGACAAAATAAAATGTACTGAGGTAGAAGGCAAGAAAGAGCTGGTTAAAAATATTAAAAATAAGCCGGGCACCAGTGGCTCATGCCTGTAATCCTAGCTACTCAGGAGGCTGAGATCTGAGGATCAGAATTCCAAGCTAGCCCAGGCAGGAAATTCTGTGAAACTCTTATCTTTAATAAAGCACCAGAAAACTGGAAGTGGTTCTATGGCTCAAGTGGTAGACTGTTTGCCTTGAGCTGAAGAGCACAGAGACAGCAACTAACCCAGAATTTAAGCCCCACGAATGACCAAAAAAAAAAAAAAATTAAAATGTCTGCGGTTGATTTCCCATGCCTTTAAATCCTAACTACCCAGGAGGCTGAAATTTAAGGGTTGTAGTTCAAATCCAACCCAAGCAAGAAAGTCCATGAGACTTGTTAATGTAATTACAATACTAGTGCTTGAACTTGCCCTGTTTTACACAAGGCTAGATACCTTTCTACTACCCGCAGCTTTTTGGTGATTAATTGGAGATAAGAATCTCATACTTTGCTGCTCAGACTGGCTTCAAATCAAGATCAGATTTCAGCCTCCTTAGTTGTGCTGGGCTTTGCATGAGACTTTTCAAAAGAATGAAGCTGGAAGTTTATCTGTGGCTCAATTGGCAGAACTCTCTGAGACAGTGGCCAATCCTTACATGCAGAAAAAAACATAAAATTTTCTTTTTTTTAATTTTCATTTTTTATTGTGAACATACTGTACCGAGTGGTTCCAATTACATGGGCAAGATAATGAGTACATTTCTTATCAAGCATTGTAGTCTCCTCCTTTGTTTCCCCTTCCTATCCCTTCCCATCCTCTCTCACTCCCCCACCCAATCCTCCCCGCTACCCCCCCTTCCCCGCACCAAAGTTGTAAAGTTCATTTTTCGATATAACGACTTGTACATCTCATTGTTGCAATGGGTCCACCTATATCCCTATTTAAACGATTTGTTTTTCCCCTTCCTCTCCACAAATTATACCGACATCAAATACAGTGAAAGCAGGAGTTATACTGTGGGGAAGGGACATACAAAGCAACAAAGAAATAATCTTATAAATGTGTTAGAAACAATCGCATGAAAAAAAACATTTGAATACATATCTTCGTGTTCATTTCCCTAACATTTTCAAAAGTAAATAATAGTAGTTGTATAATATAGAAAAAAATCAAAAACCATGTTTAATATGATACAAAGGAAAACTATGTTTCTTTTTAAATGTAGCAAATGAGAAGATAGTATAAAGTTTCAAAATGACATGCTGAGAGAAAGGGAAAAAGGAAAAATTTTAAAATTCATGTAAATATTAAATACAAGCTGACATGACCAAAATATAATGTGATCAAAAACTTATCTCTCAGTTATCTATCACTTGCAATTACTTACAAATAATTGTCCCTCCATTTTCAGCAGCAACCATGGAAATTTAGACATGACCTCTCTATGCAGCCTAGACTGTGTAAGGGTCTTCCTGTTTTAGCCTCTTGAATTAGATCTGCAGGCATTGCCCTCATTTTAATATATGAGGTTTCCTTTAAAATTTAAAATTAATATTAAAATAATGGATTCTCTATAAAGCATGACTAAACATCAGAGATCCACCAGAGATCCTTTGAGGGATACAATCAAAACATTAGAAAAGCACGTAGGTAACAGAAAGATTTAGCATTTTTTGGATGTGCTGGGGATGAACGCAGGGCCTCATGCTTGCTAAGCACGTATAAATTCCAGTGACATTAATTATATCCACACCATTACCTCTATTTGTGAACTATCTTGTTGATACTGATGGAATCCACACAATCATTGAGTAATAATCACCCCAATGACCTTCCCCAGAAATTTTGATCTTCCATTTTCTCTTATAAAATGGTTTAGTCAATGTTTCACATAAATAGTAGATTATTTTTTGTGTCCATCCGTGACAGATATATATTAATTGCAGCATTTTTGTGGATGTCATATTCCATTAATGCTTACCTCATATTTTGTAAACCTGTATATCTATAGACACTCCAGGTAATTCCAGCTTCTGACTATTGTGAACTTTGCTATTATTATTGGCATATGAGCTATTAGTTTTTTCTTTTCAGTTCTTTTGGTTACGCAATGAGCAATGGAATTGCTGGGTAATGTGATAATGCTATGTTATGTTAGAAGAGTGTGTCATATTGTACCATAATTCCTATATCACTTTTCATCAGCACAGAAATATACAAAAGGTCAATAAAATGTATTTCAAATGTATTTCAAACCTTCTACAGATGTGCCCTAAAAAATCATTTTTTTTTACTTTTTACTTGCTTTTATTTAGGCCATGCAGGCCTGGAGCTATGTAGCATTGTCTGGAACTGAAGTGAGAACAATTCCAAATGCCACTGACCTAGCCTCCAAAAACATTTAATCTTGTAGCCATTTTCTCTAGAGATAAAATTTAGTGATTATATGCATTTTTACTCTTCTAAAATAAGGTTTTCAACTTTAAAATGACTTATATAAATGTAACACCTCTGTGTACCTTCTTTTTATTAAGAAGAAAATTTATATTTATAAGAAATATAAAAGGACAAAAAAGCTTCTCAGCAGGAAAATACATTACAATCACAGTCTGATTCTGACCCAAGCACATAAAATACAATACAAAAAATAATAAAATTAGAGCTCATCTAAAGCAAAATGAAGAGTAAGGCCAGGCGCAGAGGTCAAGTGGTAGAGCACTAGGTTGCCCAGCACCAGCCTCTGAATCAAAACCGCAGTATTGCCAAGGGATAAAATAAAGTATTGAAAGTTTAGGTAACATGCAGGTAAAATATGATGGACAACAAAGAGGGACACACCTGTAATCACAACACTTAGGAGACTAAGCAGTATAATTATGAAGTTAAGATCAGACTTGGCTACATAATGAGACTGCATCTTAAATAACAGAATAAAATAAATCAAACAAAAATTGTAATGACTAGGGTGTAGTTTAAGTGTAATTAAAGTAGTTTTGTATGCACAAAAATTACATGCTTTGATAACTACAACTTTCAGTTTACACTGCAGTACAAGGTGCTCAGTGGCTGGAATCCCTCCAGAGGAACTCCATGGCAGTTGATGCACTTGTATTCTTGGCTGGACTGAGGGTTTTGCTAGGCAAACAGTGTTTTGATCTCAATTCGTGGATCCCACTTTCAACTCTTTTTTTTAGTACACCACCTACAAATCTCCCCCATCTCAATAACAGGGCCTTCTGGCTTTCAAGTGAAGTTATCTTTGATATCTCTTAGGGTTCTCCTCCCCTTTGTCTGGAACTGCTCTGTTCCTGGGCCCACATTCAGCAGCTTATTCTGAGAAGAGTTGTAACTATATGCTAGCCATCTCTATCCATTACCATCTCCACCTCAAATTAGTCTTTGGTATCAGTATGAGTCTGGTCAGAGGATAGAGACAGCCTGGGCTGGCTTTGAACCATGATCCTCAGACCTCAGCCTCTTGAATAGCTAGGATCACAGGAGTGAGCGACTGGCACCTGGCCATCATTTCTTTCTTCCAGGAAAATTTAGGGGGGTGGAATAGCACAGCAGCACATACATTTGATAGCAACTGCCCCAGGGTGAACCAGATGCTCAGATAAAACCACTGACTTTGATATTGCCTTTGGTATCCAACAGGATATTGTTGGAATTAAGGTCTCAGTATGTGATTCTGTTCTGGTGTGGGTAGTGAACAGCACTTACAATTGGTGTGAAGAGCCTCTTGGTTTCATCCTCTTATAGGCGGCAGGATTTTGAGATCCACCCCAGAAGGTATCCCCCTACTGGCCAGTTCCATTGATGAGATACATATACTCTTCCTTCTCCATCACCTGGTACAACCTGATGGTGTGTTTGTGCCATACCTTCTTAAAAATGTCCACTTCATTCTTTAACTGATGACTGGAGGACTCTCTCTGTTATGCCATGGTTGCAGGACCTCCTCCCCGCCCCGCAAGAAGACCACCGAGAGTCAGACTCTACAGCTGTTTTATTTAAACGGGCTGCAGCTTGGGCCTCTTCCTACACTCCGACACAGCGGAGCCTAGGAGGAGAGCCCTGAGCTAAAGATTTGCAGGTCTTATAAAGGCACACAATCAACCAAGTGTTTGGATTACCACCACGTGTTGCTTTGCTAGACAGAAACAAGCAACAAGTGGTCACTGTCTCAAACTTTAGCCTTTCAACCCCCGCCCCCCCTCACGCTTGATTTATGGTCCTGAGCCACAATCTTGTGGCTCTGGCCCAAAACTAAACTTCAACAGCTCTTGATCTTGAACGAGTATAGCAATAACAATCAGTCCATTTATCTTTTCTTGAGGCGTATGCCCAGTGGTTGGGTAGGATGCTTGGAGACTTCCCATGTTTCCTGATGGTCATCCAGGGCAAAGGGGTCAGCTGGTCTGGCATGGGAACAGTGGATCAAAGCAGCAACACCGTCCATCTTAAGGGCAGTGGGTGTAGCCAGTAGCACTATGTAAGGTCCCTTCAATCCTGTTTCCTGAGATTGCAAATTGTGCCTTCGAACAAACACCCAGTCCCCTGGTTTAAACAAATGTGGGATAGGAATAGAAGCAGAATCATATAATGCTCTAAGTTGGGGCCACATACTCTTATGCACCAGCTGTAAATAGTCAAGCTTACACAGAAATTCAGTATCATCCAAATCAGCAAGCAAGTAAGGACAAGCCGATAGGGTGAATTTCTTGTTCTAAACAAGGCAAAAGGAAGGAGTGATACCCAGTCTACACCAGTCTCCAAGGCCAATTTAGTTAAGGTCTCTTATAGAGTCTGATTCATACCTGCCCTGAACTCTGGGGTCTATAAGCACAGTGCAATTTCCAATCTGTCCCCAATGCAGGAGCTATTCCCTGACTTACTTTTGAGACAAAGGCTGGTCCATTGTCTGACCCATTGGGGGATGGGAAGCCATACCTGGGTAGAATTTCTTCCAGGATCTTCTTAGCCACGATATTTGTGGTCTCATGCTTTGTTGGGTAGGCTTCAACCCATACTGAAAATGTTTCTACATAAACTAGCAAATTTTTATATCCAAATTTTCCAGTTTTAATTTCTGTGAAGTCTATTTCCCAATACACACCTGGCCTATCTCCATGGAGGCGAGCTCCTTTTGTAACCGGTTGATTGGGGGCATTGGTGAGTTGACAGGCTTTACAATTTTTAACAATGTCCTCAAGAGTTGATTCCCTTGCCTTTTTTACTTGAGTGTCAGAGCAAGTTCTGCATTCTTCAGGTTCCCATGTGAGAGACCCGATGGATTCTCTTAAGAATCCCCTTGCCCAATCTTTGTGGCAAGGTAAGTTTCCCCTCACCAGTTTTCCACCAGTCTTTGTTTCCTTCTCTGCCAGGGGGTTTATAGGCCTTGGGAATTTTCTTTATCCACTCGAAGTCTTCTTGGGAATTCTGAGGCTCAGGAGGCAAAGCTCGTGGCCCTGGGTCTACTAGAGTCAGTACTTATGCTCCGGGCTGGAGGGCCGCCTCCTTAGTTGCCTGATCAGCCAAGTTATTTCCTTTGGTTAATGAATCAGTTCCCTTTTGATAGCCAGGGCAGTGCATGATGGCAATATTTGCTTTTTCCCATAAGGCCTGGATGAGGCTTAAAATTTCTTGTTTGTTTTTAATAGTCTTTCCCTCAGCTGTCAGCATCCTCCTCTCTTGGTAAATGGCTCCATGGACATGCACGGTGGCAAAAGCATACCGACTGTCTATGTAAATGTTTAGTCTCTTCCCTTTTCCAATTTGTAGGGCTTTTGTTAGTGCCACTAGCTCTGCTCTTTGTGCAGATGTTCTCTGGTGGAGTGCTTCTACCCACACTATCACAGTGTCCATTGTGACTGCTGGGCCCATGTACCTTTTTCCATCTCGAATGAAACTGCTGCCATCTGTGAACCAGGTATGCTCAGCATGAGATAGTGGTGAGTCCAACAAATCTGGCCTCTTTTCCTTGGCCCGGTTTCTCTTTTCATGGTCCATTTTACATTCTCTGTCCTTGCTTTCCTGTCTTTGCTCCTCTATCTCTCTTATTGTAAACCTTTCCTGCCGTAGCTACTAGATCCCTAATTATAGACTTTTCACCAAGGCTGTCTAGAGCCTGCAACTTTATGTCTGGTGCAGCTTGATTTATATAGGCAAACATAATCATCTGAGCCAACTCCTGGGTCTCAAGATCATATGGAGTATATTGACTAAAAGCTTCCAAGAGCCGCTCAAGGTATGCTGCTGCACTTTCACTTACTCCCTGTCTTACATCATAAACCTTGGCCATATTAGTAGGTCGGCAGGCCGCCGCCTTGAGACCTGCCAACAGAGCCTGGCGGTACATGAGGAGATGCTCCCTACCTTCAACTGTCTTGTAGTCCCATGTTGGTCAGATCTCAGGAAAATAGGCAGCGATCAGAGCAGGATCCGTGATGGGCACTCCTGTGGGCCACGGATATGTTTCTGGTCTGCCTCTCAGATATGGTCTCTCTCTTCAGTGGTAAAAAACTTGTAAAAGCTGACTGCAATTATCCCAAGTGGGCTGATGAGTAAAGTGAATAGTTTCAAGCAAATGAATTAAATCCTGGGGTTTCTCAGAAAAGGGGGCGTTTTGTATGCACCAATTGTATAGAGCACTGGTAGAAAATGGACACTATTGGGTTGCTGTTGACCATCCACATCCACAGTACCTATGGCACGTAGGGATAAAAACAGCTGCATTAGATGGGGGGTTGATCCCACTGCAGCGTTGAGTGACTGGCCCCTCAGAAACTTGAAGGGCAGGTGCCAAGTGTTCTATAGCTCCCTCCTCCTCTTGATCATTCTCAGGTTCTGCAAAAGGAACCTGGGAAGGGGAGTATGGGGGAGGACACATTTCTTCTTCCAAGTTATCTCCCTGAAAAACCCGGGGGTACACTTTCTTTTCCTCTTTCTTAGTTTCTTTTTGTAAGTCTAGGGAGCTAGATGGAGTGTTGCACATGGTTTCCAGTCCTGTCAGTCATACAGTCCAAAAAACAATACAAACAAAACACATGCAGGCCTGACAGTTATTAAAAAAAAATGCTTACAAAGTGGAGATCCCCCAAATTGGTCCACTGACTCCTGTCATGGCGGGGTTCCATACCCATGCCCCACAGCAGAAGGAGCAGACCCACAGTGGGCGAGTTGGGCTTCGGTTAGAAGGCTCTCTTGGTCAGTTCTGGCCCAACACCAAACCAACCCTCGCCCCACAATTCACACGGTGGGGTTCCAAGGACCTCCCCCCTCTGCCCCACACAGCAGGGTTCCAAGGACCCCTGCCCCACACGGCGGGATTCCAAGTACCCCCGCCCCCAAACGGCGGGGTTCCAAGGACCCCGCTCCATATGGTGGGGTTCCAAGAACCCCTGCTCCACACAGCAGGGTTATCCCCTCCCCACAAGAGGATATGGAACATCTCCCAGTTCCTCCAGTGTTGTCATGCAAGCAGGTCCACTTTGACAACCCTTTACGAATTGGAGGGGCCATCCTCACAAGGGAAAATGAAAGTAAAACAGACAAACAAGAAGACAAGACAAATGAACAAAGACAGCGCTGTTTTACCTTTGGAGTCTGAGGTCTCCGGGATCTTTGGGGCATATCCCGAACCAGCCCCCACTAATATGTTATGCCATGGTTGCAGGAACCCCCCCCCCTGCAAAAAGACCACCGAAAGTCAGACTCTACAGCTGTTTTATTTAAACGTGCTGCTGCTTGGGCCTCGTCCTACACTTCGGTACAGCGGAGCCTAGGAGGAGAGCCCTTAGCTAAGGATTTGCAGGTCTTATAAAGGCACACAATCAACCAGGTGTTTGGATTACCACCACGTGTTGCTTTGCTAGACAGAAACAAGCAACAAGTGGTCACTGCCTCAAACTTTATCATTTCATCCCTTCAGGAGTATTTTAACTGCCACTTCCATGTGTGTGAGGTGTGGATTGTCAGCTTCACTTGTCCATTGGTACCATGGTCAATGAGCTCTTTCATCTGGTATTGATTGATGATCTCTTCATTGAAGGATATGGAGGATGATTCTTTGTATTCTTCCATCCTTCTGCTATGATGGCAGGTAGCAAGTCTACCTAAAATAAACTAAATAAAATAATGGAAACACAGAAAAAATAAAAAGAAATACCAAAACCAAACGACAACTCACACCCCCCCCCCAAATCAGAAAAATCATGAATTTGATTTGAGTCAGTCCATCGTGTCACCAATCAAGAGCTCCTAGAGGTGTTAACTGACATAGGTTGGAGCACAGTGTCTTCCTATATAGACTGCATGACCTCTCAAAATGGAGCTATCACAGCCCATCATAGTGACATCATAGAAGAAATGGACCAATCAGAGTCTGGGCCAGTGAAGTCAGAGAAAAAGTGGAACAATCATAGCTTGCCAGCATTGATACTCTAGCCCATAAGCTTCAAAGACTGTTGCTAAGGACTCCATGTGTGCTTGAGGTTGCTCTGGTCATTGTTATGCCATTCCTGAAACTACTAGGACAGTGGTCAAAGTCCTCTGATCTTGTAGAGGACTCCTGAATCTTATAAATTGCTTCTGTGGAGACACTGGCCAATAGCCTCCATGCTTGATGGCCACCTTATCCTATATTTGTTCCAGCAATGACATGGCAAGAAGACCTCTGTCCTTCTCAAGGACAGCTCTCCTACAATTTGCTTCTGAGGGGACAAGGCCCTAGCTGTCTTTGAGCCACAATCCTCACAATTCACCTTCCTGAGTAGTTAAGGTTATATGTCTGAGCCATTGTTAGGTACTTAGCTCATCTCTCCCATGGGGGAAGTATATATATTTGTTAGAAAGGTTGGTATTAGATATGTCCTTTTAACACCTTAAATGTGTTGCCCTTGCTGTCTAATATTTAATCTAGTGTCTGATTAGAAATTTGTCATAATATGATTGAAGATCCCTTGTTCAGTATATTTTTAATTTCAATTTAATTTTATTGTAAAGGTAATGTACAGAGGGGTTACAGTTACATAAATAAGTACATTTCTTATGGAAGGAACATTGTTATTTCTTCCATCGATTTTTTTTGTATGCTCAAAAAAAGAACTACTGATGCTTTTGCTGGTGCTATTGATCAATGGGTACTTTTGCTTTCTTTGTTCATGCATTTTTATAAGAAAATTTATATGCAGAGGGTTTACAGTTACTTAAGTCATCTAAAGAGTACACTTCATTTAATTTTCTAAATTTCAAATTTTGAACTTAATTATTTTCTTCTGTTTCTTTAGGGTAATTCTTTCTTCAGAGTTGTAGGACTAGTTAATATAATTTTGCATGATTTTTACACATGTAAATTATTCAGACACATATATTTTGTTTTTAAAATATTTATAGTGTGAATATTTAAAGTTATTTTTTGAATTTTTTTCCTGAGGTAATCACAAGTCATATATATGTCTAGTAACTTTGAAAAATACTCTTACTGCTTTGCACCAGGGGCTTCCACCTCTACTCGTAACTACTGATTAGGCTTAAAAATAGAACCAGGCCGAAAGTTTAGTGGACCTCCTTCTCAATCTATAGCTGGGTGCATTGAATCATTTCTACCACACTGCACTATCTACAGGCTAAGATTGGAAGGACTGCAGAATCCAGGCCAGCCAAGGTAGGAAGCTAGACAAGTTGGTCTGCAACTCTGATGCCATTGATGTTGGGAAGGCTAAAATGACAGATCAGGTGCATGTTCTTGTGGAAAGGGAACACCTATCCTAAAATTAACCACTGATATGACGCCAGCCTAGCAAGAGCAATAACTCAAGTCGAAATCCCCACTTTCCCACAACCAAAATAAGTATATACATTAATATGCAAAAACTTAGTAGAATCCGTTCTTTGCTCTAATATCAGCTTTATCTGATTATCATATGATGTCACAGAATAGGTTCTTTATTAAACTTAAGATATATTTTAAAAGACCTAGAAAACTCTTTCTCACTTATTAAGTGCAAATGTATGGCAAATTGTCTCATTTCTTACATATTTGACTATCACTATAAATTCAGCTTATGATTAGTATGAATAGTAACATGTTCTGATTAATTACTTTACTTTGTAACAGTTTTTAAACTTTTTGCTTCTCTACTGAAGTTTAATTTTTAAACCAAAATCAACTACTGGGGAAATACATGGACACCTCATTCCGACTGGTACTCAAAGTCTCTGGTTAGGGAATTCTGATGAAGACAAAGAAGAAGATGAAAAAGTGAGGAATGGTATCATTTGCAAGAAAAAAATGGAGAAGGATCCAAGCAAATTTCTTCTTTAGCCTGCTGAAATTAATCGGCTTTCTACAGTGTGGCGAAAACTTTCGAAAAAGGCCACTCGTGTGAATACTAGGGATGACGATGAGTATACCGCTCTTCATCAGGAAACCTACAGTTGACACTGAGACATTTTCCATGAGTTGGTGGCTCGAGGCAGATATTCATGCAATAACTGTGAATGGCTGGACACACCTGCACAGTGCTTATACGTGGAATAATACCAGTGTGGCTTCATTCTTACTTCATCATGATGCACATACCAATGTCTAAACGAAAGGCCTCTTGACCCCCTTGCAACTTGCTGCTGGGAATAGAAAGAGCAAAGATACGTTTGATCTCCTTCTTTTGAACCATTATATTAAACCAGGTCTGAAGAACAACTTGGAAGAAACTGCATTTGATACTGCCAAAAGATAAGTATGTGTGACTACCTCTTTGAAGTTGTGAAAGGCTGTACAAATTGTTCTATGTCTTAATGATTTGGATAAGTTACTTAAATTTCAAAAATGCCAGTCCATCCTTTGTCTCTGCACAAAATATTTTCACAATACAAAGCCACAGCAATAGCTTACTTTAAAATTCATGGATTCCATGGTATTCTTCCAAATGAATTGCCTGACTTTGATGTCAAAATATATTCAAGAGTTGTTTGTATACATATATAATGATTTTTGTAGAGCTTGTGATTTTTTAAATCAGAAATAATTTTACCGTATCTGTTGAAATGAGTAGTACAGAATCTGAAGATATTTCCGGTGCTTGTCTAAAGAAAGTATATTTTAACATATTCTGTATTCTGTTTGTAAAATGTCCATAATCTATTTCATTCTCTCCTAGATATAATACTTTGAATACTACATTGTTATATATTATATAAATTCATTAATAAATGTGTCCTTACAGATTGCATTCCATATAAAAACAGTTTAAGATTCTTTTTTCTCCTAGGTCCTTATAGTATTTTATTTCTTTGGGATAAAATTAAAATGTTATCTAATTTCAAAAGTTTTGTAAAGGTTATGCTATGTAAAGACATTTCTAAGGTGAAGATTTAATACACTGATATCAAACTATAATTATATGAATCACATATGTTGTTACACTTGTATTTTTGTAATCAACTTTTTAATAACTGCTTTTCATTTCTAGCAACTGAAGAATGAAAAATATGGAATAATTAGCATATTTTCATATCATCCTTGTCCAAGTGGCATGTTAATCTCTATATTGTTGTAATTTATGTATACGTGCTGCCGAAGCATGTAGTATCCTGTAAATTTAAGAAGTTAATGATGCAATCTTTATACAGGCATTTTTCCTTGGTTGTCTATTTGTAACAAGGAAACCTTATTGTTACTAACAATGCTATTGATCTTATTTCTCTGAAATTCTGTGTATAGTGGAAAAAACATATTATTCGGTAGATTGCTCACACTTGCATTTTTTGCCAATGACTATTTTAAGTCTTTTTCATTTTAAACTTGATCATACTTTGAAGCCTTTATAGCTAGGTTCAAAGAGATGGCTTTTCAAGTACTTATTTATCAACTGAGTTAGCTTTGTGGAGCTAATGGATTCAAAGTAAGCCTTGCTGAAGTGCTACTTCTAAACTTTTGCAGCTTAAAATTTCCCAAATGAGGTTTTAGTGGCACAAATGTCTACTGATCCTTTACCCTTCTTCCATATAGTAACAGACCAAACAGAATATCTTACCCTGACAGCAAAGATTATCTTAGTGGAACAAAACTAATCTTAGTTACAAGGGATCATAGAGAAATAAACAGTTCTGACTAGAAAGTATTTTATCAAAATGTAATTATTATACCTACCATTTCAAAAATAGCTAAAGCCAAGAAGGTGAAAAAAATTGTTCTTTTGCATGATTACCTAATGTCCTGACCTGTCTACCATCCAACCAGGCAGGAACATACACTACTGAATTTCTATCACCAAATATTTCCATAGATCCAGGAGAAGTCCATATTTTTCTCCTTGATATTAGGCCTTAAATTGGTAATGTTTTAATGACAGTGTTTCCTCTTGCCTCTAGGCTGTAAATCTACAAATGGTAAAGCTTTAGGTCTAACTCTACCAAACTCTGAGGTAGAGATAATGGAATAATACTGTAAAACAGAGTTGCCTTTGATACCCTAACCACATCAGAACAATGAAAAATATTTCCTTATATTACATATAGTTATATATTTTGCATGTATATGTGCTAATTTTATATTTCACACAATGAAACTTACTAGAATTAATCGATGATTTGACAAATAAATTGATATTTATTACAATAAATAGATTGGAATATAAATAATTAGGTTTAGAATATATATTAGAATATAAGAAGTATCAATGCAATGTCTTCGGTATAAATTTATGATACCTTCTAATTGTTCTTAATCTACTGAATTCACAAGGTAAAAAAAAAAATGTTGTTTTCCTCTAATCTGCAAGGGATTTTACTCTGCTGCTCTGTATATTGTTTGAACTCGCTGGACCCAGAATGGTTTTCCCCATATTTCTGATCATACCCAAATATTGCTGATATGATGTGCAAAAGGTATTATTATTCTACAGGACCCACGCATCCTAGGATCCCAGGTCCCAGTTATCTGCATCATCAGATAACAAGGGCAAGTCTTCTCACCTAAGCCCATGCAACATGCCAACAGAAAGTAATTGAAGACTCATCTTAACTTCTCATTTCCTATAATAATTTAGGGCCTCAATTACACAGGGTTTAGCAGTAAGCAATTGTGAAATGCAAGGCAACTTAAAATGAAAGATGAGATCACAAAATCTGAGAGAAACTACTGTAATTCACACTTTCAGTTTACAGATGACCAGCCCATATGAGTGAACAAGATCACAAATGTCACAAGAATATCTTTAATACCCCTCTCCTAATGATTAATGAAAGATTTCAGTCCAGAATAAGTAGGCCAAAAAATAGTTCCTGGAAAGATAAGATCCATAATTTGTCTACCAAGGCTCAGAAAACTTGAATTAGAAGTCAAATAGAATTCAGAAAAACATTAATTGAGAAGATCCTTAGTGCTTCAAAACACTGGTACTTCAGTAAAACTTGGTTATGTAGTATAAAAAGGTTGTCATTTTCAAATCAATGGTAACCTATATTTAATCTCCTGAAAATATATTCCTTTTAAAATAATTTTTTTAGGGGGTCCGGGCGTGGGGCCTGATCTCTTGGCCTAGGCGCTGTCCCTCTGCTCTTCAGCTTAAGGCTAGCACTCTACCACTAGGGCCACAGCACAACTTCAAGATTTTTTTCTTTTTGGTTTTTTCTTTTTGATTTTAAAAGATCAAGAATATTTGCCTTATCATGTTGTTTGATGTTTTCCTTAAGAAATATGACTTCAAGTCTTGAATATGGGTACTTATCAGAGATGTGACAAACATAAAATCTGTCTTCTATTTCTATCATATTCCTCCACAGTAATAAATTTTAGTTTTCTTCTTTTCCCAAAAGTTATAGGTAGTAGAAAATATTATCCCATGTAAAATAAAATAATTACAAACCATTGTACGAAGACATTTATAAAAACTGCTAGTTAGCAAAACATTCTAAGCCATTTATAAACTTTCTTGTTGACTAAAGATTAATCTTACAGATGGATAAGAATAAAATCATGCCTAGGTCCTTCACGTCTCCAGTCTTTCAAATTGTTATTGCAGATGAATTAATTATGGAAATATAAGCTGATATCAGTTCAAGTATATGCAGGTTTTGAAATGCCATGGAATGTATATAAACCTGTCAAAGTATGAACAGACAGTTTAACAGAATGACTATCAAGAAGTTGAAACCAGAGAAGAATATTAGTAAAAACATAGAATGAATGAAAAATTAAAAAGTGGCAAGTACAACTAGAATACTCAATGTACACATGTGATAAAGGAAGTGGTAAATCTGAAATAAATCTTGGAGAAGGGGTTGGTTGAGAATGATAGAAGGAGTGACTCTGATCCAGAAGCACTGGACAATTACATGGATATATTTAATTGTAACACACTACCACAACCTTTTGAAATTCAGTTAAAAACACAACAAAAACCAAACACACAAATATCACAACCAAACAGCAATCTCTAGAGAGTATGAATATGACCTCTCAAAATTTTAAATAGTTAATCAAAGGTAGTATGGGAAAAGCAAACCAACTGTTCAAAGAGGGCAGTTTGGGGTAGGGGAGAATTTTGAACAGATTTAAATAGATTGTCTAAGATTATAAATCACTTACATCTGCAGCAAATATTTCCTAATGGGAGATCTCTTTGTCTGAACTGGATATTCCAGTCCTGAGATACACTTGATAGCTGGTGAATATAGAATGGAAGAAACAAGATCAAAACCCATTACTCCACTGGAGAGAAAACAGTCCTCTATGTTTTCTCTCATCCCTCTTTACTACTCTTTTTCATACTTTTCAGTCAAGTGATTTTGAATTATGTCTTTCCTTCTTTGTTCTGGCAAAGTAATCGGTCAATGTAATTCACTAAAGATTATTTGCCATTTTTTCTATTATGCTGTTTACTTGTCCAAGCGAGTCCATTAAACTTCCCTCTTGCCTTTGGTTGCCATGAAAACCCAACATCTATGATAATGAGGACAAACTCTTATGTAAAACATTGTCTCCAAAAAAACAATCGAAGAAGCTGTGATCAAAAATATTTAGCTATACTTTTTTGTTCTTTTACCTTGAAAGTCTTCTTGTGTCTAAAGTGCCAACAAAAATAAGTACTCCACCACTTTTTGGTTCAATTACTTCTAACTTTAAAGATCTAGTTTGCTAACAAGATGCTTAGAGGAAACCGAAGAATACCCCATTTTTATCTTCTCACTTAAGACTCTCGTTAGATACCATATCAGGAACAGTGAAGTTATTCTTTGCAAAATTACTTCAATAGATTATTTTTCTCTTGGTCTTGCATTTGCTTAACAAGATGTATGGAGGGGCTGGGAAGTTGGCTCAGTGGTAGAGTACTTGCCTTGCATGCTCGAGGCCATGGGTTCGATTCCTCAGCACCACATAAGAAAAAAAGCCGGAAGTGGCGCTGTGGCTCAAGTGGTAGAGTGCTAGCCTTGAGTTGAAGAGCTGAGGGGCAGCGCCCAGGCCCAGAGTTCAGGTCCCACGACCAGATGCCCCCAAAAAACAAAGAAACAAGATTTATGGAGAAGAATAGAGTTAAATCACCCATACCTTGGATGACAATGTCTGTTACAAAGGACAATACTTCTATGTCCTATTTCTATGTCCTCCTCTTAGCTCTTACCTGATTTCCAATTAAACACAGCTTCTTGGCTTAAAGTCTAGTGAAGTGGAAGGATTATAAGGCCTCCCTCACTGCTATGTCTTCATGGTTTCTCTTTTAAAACTGTTTTATTTGGATGTGGAATTTATTTTTATGTCTTCAT
The DNA here is from genome assembly GCF_019054845.1 of Dipodomys spectabilis. Classification (NCBI taxonomy): domain Eukaryota; kingdom Metazoa; phylum Chordata; class Mammalia; order Rodentia; family Heteromyidae; genus Dipodomys; species Dipodomys spectabilis. The sequence goes on from NW_024870905.1 coordinate 8,218,203, forward strand.
TCGATCTAGTGTGCATTGAAGTGAGCCAAATAGGCTCTGTAAAACCACTTGAGGTAGCAAAAATATTAAGACAATCTATTTAAAAAAGTTTTGGTCTCCCTCCACTGCTGAAGCCAATACGCTTAGCTAGGGCTTCTAAGAACACTGTTTTCTTACTTTTTCCATTTGCTCTTCTTTTCTGATCCCAAAACTTTTTGCTTATGTAATAAGAGAAGTCTTCACTGTCTCATGTTAATAATGATATTATATTTTTGAGCCACTTAGAAATGTGAAATCATTGGTTTAAAGTATCCAATCAGATTTTTTTCTGTGTTTCAGTGCTTTATGTGCAAAGACATTGTAGAAAGTATTATAAACAGAAAAGTATAAACCCAATACCTTCTTTCATTGTGGAAGGCACTTTCTCCCTACATAGTTTGACCCCAATTATCTTTTTCAGAGAATTACTGTTTGGTAAGTAAAGGTCAAATCACAATTTTGATGTCTTTTTTTAAAGAACTTTGAATTTAAATTCCACTACAACCTTGTTTCACACAGTAAGAGTATATTTCTTGGGTAAGGACAATTCTCAAGGTTACCTACAGGATTTACAGCAAGGTTTGTGAGGTTTGTTTGTTTAGTGTGAAAAAGAGTCATCCTCACCCACATTGCCCCCTCTGAGCTAAGTCTCCATGGATTTCTTTGCATGAAAGCCTATTCTCCCAGGCAATTTAAAAAAATTTTTAATAGGATAACTTGTTAAAAAGTTTGAACAATTAAAATTTACCTGTCATAACTTTAAAACTCTTTTGAAATTCCTTTAACAGAATCCTAATTCCACCATTACCATCAAAAACAGTTAACATGTTGTTTTCATGATATCGTGTCCATGAAACTATTATTTTCCAGGGCCTTTGTTATGCTATATATATGACCATATATGCTGATGCTAAGCAAAATGAAATCCAAGATATGGAAACAGAGATTTATATTTGCGGTTGTTGTTTTTAATGCACTATGTGATTTTTATTTTCTTTTGGCATTTTAACCTATGGTTTATTCCCTGCTGTATTTGATTTTGATACCCTATGTATTGGTATACATTTACCTTAATTAGGGAAGGGAATAGGAACAACAAAATGGCGAGAAACAGGACAAAGGGCAAACCAATGCAATAGAAATGCTCACAAGACAATATGATGGAAATGTACGTTACAACTTGTGAGGGGTATTGTGGTGAAGGAAAACTGTGAGAAAAATGAGAAAGGGGATAACAAATTTGAAACATTATGTATTCACTACCTTACAATTTCTGTAACTCCACTGTACATAACTTTGACAAGAAAATTAAATTAAATAAATAAGCTACATGAAATAAAATTTCACTGTATTGGTATAGTAGATATTATTATTTTTTAGTAACTTTTAAAAATCAATACTATTTGGCATTAAATATGAATTAATTACCCCTTTTTAATCAGAGGGCCATCAACTTGAATGTTATCTAACTAGACAATATTTTCACAATATACTTGCCAATATTTTGAAAAAAGAATAAATTCAAACTTTCTCATAGTAAAACAGAAAAGTTTCATTCTATGGAAACCCATAACTTTTAAAAGTAAATAAGTTGTTAAGAGGACAGAATATATGTGTTCTTCAAGATTCCTATGACTAATAACTACTCATTTTCAAATTCTGAACATTCCTACCTGAGAGCTTCAAAACAGTACCTGTTTGCATGTTATGTAATTCTGCAGTAGATTCATATTCCAATGGGTTGCTACAGATTGAGAAGTAAACTGAAAAATAGCCACATTCTGGTAAAGGATAAAACTATGAAGCATCTGTAATAACTAATTCTTCAAGAGTAAGCAATTGCTTATCAAAGTAAGCTATTATTTCTATGACCACTAATCCGAAGATTTATGCCATAAAGTCATCCTAGCCCAACAGTTTCCAAGGTGTAGGGTGCACGTCAAAATTCCCTTAACTTACATCACAAATAGCTTATCTCTATTGTGAAAAAATACTACACCTCTGCTAATGTGATGCCTTCCATTTTCTCGAAATAACATCACAATAAATTGGGTTGCATCATTTTCCCCCACTGGTATTGTTGAGATCAGAACATTTGCAAATATTATTCATATTTATACTTTTTTAAACTATCATAGATATTCAGGATGCTAAGTGCGCAATGTTACAGTTCAAAGCACACCCAGGCAGGAAGGTTCCTTAGATGTTTATCTCCAATAAACTTCTCAGCAAAAGCCAGACAGAAGTGGCACTGAGATTGAAGTGGTAGGGCACAAGCCTTGAGCATAAACAGGCTCAGAGACAGTGTTTAGGCCCAGAATTCAAGCACTAGGACAAACCAATAAAACAAAAACAAAAATGAAAACAAACCCCAAACCTAGCATTTTTCTCATTGTATACAGAGGAACATAATTAAGGAAATTGCTTCCTGTGTTACATTGGTGGAAGAAAGAAGATGTCACACAATTATTCTCCTCATACTATGTTATACCAAAGCCTCAAAAAATTGCTTTTTCTAAATTTATAAATTAATATCATCCATTTCTTGGCAACTCTGTCTACATTATTCACATTATCATTTAATACATGAATGGTTGGAATTATCTATTAACTAATTTCTAATTATATCTTTCTTGAAAGAATAGTCTAGGCAAGTAGACTGCAAGAATCATTTGTGAATTTGTCAATTAAACCTTCTACTTAAAAATAATTTTGGGGCTGGGAAGGTGGCTTAGTGGTAGACTGCTTGCCTTACATGCATGAGGCCCTGGGTTCGATTCCTCGGCACTACATAAGCAAAAAAAACCCCGCAAGTGGTGCTGTGGCTCAATTGGTAGAGCACTAGCCTTGAGCTGAATAGCTGAGGGACAGTGTGCAGCCCCAGAGTTCAGGCCACATGACTGACAAAAGAAGAATTTTGTAGTATCCAATAGAATATGAAATTACAAACAAAACCAAAATATTTATTTTAAATCTCAATTCTAATTTAGCAACATTTATAAAGTCCTACATTAGACAAACTTTGCTATTTCTCCAGCTTAAGCTTTTGTAATCCTTCATCATTTCTTTGGAATCCAACAGAATGATGATTACTTAATTTGTCAAATTTTAGAAGGTATTCATGAGTCATTTTGCATCTAAGAATATTCTGTAATGGAGAGAGAATTTAAAACACAACTGAGGATTATATATGAGTTGCATTTCAATAGGTAACTTGACTTCTCAAAAAATGACAAAATTAGCCTAACCTTCCAACTGTGTATTCCTTTCTTGTTTGGTTTGTTTTATTAGTACAAAATTATCCTACCTGGTCCAGGGAAGATATCACTATGTAATTCCACTCTCTAATCTGTTTTAGTCTGAGTGCTAGAATTCTAGGCTTATACCACATTGCCCTGCCATAGTTTCTTGTTTTATTTAATCTAGATACAGATGAGCAATTCTGAATTTCTCCAGTGATATTACCCCTACACTGCTCAGACTGTTTCTGTACTATTTTCAAACATTATCTAACATTTGACACAGGATATGAACATTTTCACATGCACCTGCGGGGTCTCTTATATATATATCATAATATAACATATATATTAACAGACTTCCTAATTTTAGAGTTAGGAACAAGCAACAAATTAAAAGAAAAATGCTTGAATCTCTGAGTAATTTCTCTACAACAGGACAATTCCACGTTTCATTCTTATTACCCAGAGAGCAACATAGGAAAGCGATGCCCATGGAGGTGGTTCCCTGGATTTTGGAAACTGTTATTGCATATATGTATGCATATATATGAAATATTGTTTTATACTAGTGAATATATCTAAAACTATAATAACAGATAAATAAGTGAACACCTATGTGCACACACAATCACTTTCAAATATAAGAATTTCTTTTCTATGCTGCCTATTCACCTACAGAGAGAGTACATGAGTTGCCTTTGAATTGTCCTGGAAGTTCTTTATCTGGTTATTCTAGCTTCACATCCTTTGTTCTGTAAGTAGCCAGATGTTATGTGTTCAACAATAATACTTGTTACAGGCAAAAGTATGCACCCTGACACACAGAGAAACTTGGATTTCAGAAATGACAGAAATAAGTGGGAGGTACACAGTACTTTTCAAAATTGAATAGATTACATATTTATTAGAAAGCTCGTAAGAAAAAATATTCAGTGTAGGATGAAAGACTTCAGAAAACTACAGTTTAAATTACGTATAACTGGGTGGAGGTAGCTCAGGCCTTTGATATTGGCTAATCTGGAGGCTGGTATATGAGGATCACAGTTCAAAGCCAGGTTGAGAAAAGTCCCTGTGGGACGCTTATCACCAATTAATCACTGAAAACTAAAATTGATACTGTGGCTCGAAGTTGTAGAGAGGTAACCTTGAGCAAAAGACCTCAGGAGCAGTGCCCAGCCTCTGAGTTCAAATTCTGTAATAGATAATAAATAAAAATAAAAAATAAATTACAGGGCTGGGAAGTTGGCTCAGTGGTAGAGCGCTCGCCTTGCATGCTTAAGGCCCTGGGTTCGATTCCTCAGCACCACATAAGCAGAAAAAAAAGCCAGAAGTGGCGCTGTGGCTCAAGTGGTAGAGTACCAGCTTTGAGCTGAAGAGCTGAGGGACAGTACCAAGGCCAAGAGTTCAGGCCCCACGACCGGACCCAAAAAAAATAAAATAAAATAAATTACATATAATTTTTTACCAACTCTGTAAAAGGAAAATAGAATATGACACATGGCAACATAAGACTTCAAGTTACAAAGTTCCAGGGCATTTCCTCACTATTGACAACTAGGAGTATTCCATATCAAGAAAAAAGATAAACGATTTATACCACATTTCAAAACATGTTATACAACGTAAATGCAATAAACCTGCATTCCACAGTCTAGTAACATCATGTAAAGAATATGATTAACTCACTCATGAAAACCAATACCATGCAGTTAAAACATCCAATATCTCAGGTGTCTATTTAGCGCAATACTTCCAATCTATGGTATCTGTTTGTATATTATCCATCCCTATCCATCCCACAATGGCAGAAAGCTCTTCCTGAGAAAGTCCAGAGAGCTGTCTACTGTGAGTGCTCAATATAGACCTGTTCCCATTCTCTATTATTTGGGCATGTGTTAGACTGAATATCTGATAACTTGGAAAAGGCACAATTTGGGACTGGCTAAATAACTATTTCCCATTAGAACATCTAATTTCAAGGCCACTGAAAGATTAGAGATGGTGATATTCTCTTTAAAATTATGTATTCAAAGGAGACAAAGTTATTTATGCTTTGAAAGAATTGACTAAGAAGTAAAATGCATGTGATTTTTGTTAGCTCCGTAATTCTCAAAAACATAAAATGAATTCAAGTATTTAATATATACCCATATGCGTGCATATATCCATGTATGTATGTATATCCATGTATGTGCGTTCATCTCTTTTCTGTATAGCAAATGGTACAAATGAAACTGTGCAATCACTACTCAAAGGCATGAATAAACAAAGAGAATGAGCATAGAACTCATATTTAGGAATCTATGGCTAGCCAAATCTCTGAAAATCTTTTACATCAGTTTGCATGTGTCACTTAGTGCAGTACAGGGACAGTACGACAACAATTGGATACCAGTCAGAAGAAATGAGAAATGAGAGATACAAAGGGTATAATACTCTTTCTGATGGGTAAGTAGGACTTCCTGTGTGTGTGTGTGTGTGTGTGTGTGTGTGTGTGCATTACATTTTCTTGAATCATTTCTCTCTTGAGGGGTATCTGGGCTGATTCAGTAAGCATGGTTGTGCTGAAATATTTACTATATCCTGGTTTGTGATCTTTCAGGTAAATGCCTAGGAGTAGAGTTGCTGCATCATATGTAAGTGGCTAGTCAAAACAGGGGTGAAGGGGGAAAAGTACAAGAATGACCAGGAGAAAAGGGGGGAAGTGCAGAGAGTAATCCAGTAAATATCCTACAAAATTGAGAAGAGTGAAGGAAGAGGTGCATAGAGGAAGGATGAGAATGTTGAAAGGGTTGGCATTGATCAAGGTATATTGTACTCAGAAACTGCTTTGTTTAATAACTCCTTTGCTACTTAAAATAATAATTAAAAATTATATCCTTAAAACATTATGCAATTAGAAGCCAACCATGAGAATCTGCTCAGATCACCTCTAGGGTCTATATATACTTAGGATAAGTTTTAGAACAGCACTAATGATTCATATCAACTGAAGAAAATTTAATGATTTCCAGCTATTTAAGAAAATCATTTTTGGAGATGTGGCTCAAGTGGCAGCTTGTTACCTAGTGAACAATGCTATCAAATATTGCATTCAATGTTGATCTTGAACAAAAGTAAAAACAATCAATAAAAGTCAGGCATTTTCCATGGCACTGGTAGCTCATGAGTTTAACCCTACCATTAATCAGAAGGCAGAGATCTTGGGATCTCAGTTCAATGTCAGCTTGGATAGGAAAATCTGTGAGACTCTCATCTCCAATTCACTGCCAAAGAAATCTGGAAGTGGAATCATGGCTCAAGTGGTAGAATGCTAGCCTACAGCAAAATGTTCAGGGATAGAACCCAAACCTTGAGTCCAAGCCTTAGAATAGTGCATATACAGACACGAAGTAAGTCACTCAAGTTCTCAACCTTCCATTTCCATAATCCTAACTCTAATCCTGGTCAGAACCCTAAGATAACCTTGATGATAATAGTAACCCAATCCTAAAATTAATGGAAAATATATCCTAACAGATACTCATGGTCTTTGACATGATTTATTTGCACTTTTCTCCAAATCCTACAGATTCCCTGACTTGGACTCTGAAATCATTCCCTATTATGAATATTAACCTCAAATCTTCATATCATGAAAGCTATCATAGTTTCCACTGTTCTTAAGTTTTACTGAACTCCTCTATCCCCAAAAAGAAGTTGCAGGTTTACTTAAATTATGCTCTAGTTCCTAACCCTAACTATGTATCTAAACCTTATTAGAAACCTAACTCTAAATTTAACCCTATTGAACCCTGAATAGTATAATTAGGAAAACTCTGTAATTTTTGTTAAATTTCACACTTATTTTACTTGAAAATGTTAGCAGAAAACTCAGTTTTATCTTATAGCTTACCCTTATCTAAGCCTATGTCTAACCTGAACTAGAACAGTAACCCTAACCATAGAACTAATAGCCTTTGGATTCTAAAAGCCATAAAAATATATTAGATCTATTCATCCTAACTTTGATTCAACTCATCTCTCTAAAAATAATTTGTAGTTTTACTCATTATCTTGCCATTTTTGTAACTCTAAACTTAACTGGAATATTGAGACTAACCCTCACACTAACCATATCCTAATCTTAATATAATTAGCAGTTTCCTATTTTACATTCATCCTAATTCTAACATGACTTGTTATTCAAAGATAGTTTCAGTTTGACCCTAAACTTTCCATTGCCCTAATGCTAACACTAACCACAGCTGCAACTGAAACCTAACTTTCTCCCTAATGATAGTCCAATTCTAATGTTTAAGAAAAATATTCTAGTTTTAATCAGGTTGCACTCTGGAAATGAGTTTCAGATGGCCCTGATTCCCACAAATTTTCTGACTCTTCCTCTGAAGTTTTCTTGTTCCCTAACATGAACCATTATAAAATAACTTGCCCTCAAATTCTCTTATCAGGAAAAATACTGTAGTATCCATTGATCCTACCTTTTCTTGAACTCCTGTAGCCTATAACTGTTTCAGATTTGCTTACCATCTAGTTCATTACTAGGTTAACGCTCTTAACCTAAACTGGATGGACATTCCATCAACATTTTGTTATTAGAGGATTATTCAATATTAGTCATTGATAATGACTGAGCTTGACAGAAAGGTGAAGGAAAATCATCTACACTTCAATGAGGTTCTGACTAGTGTTTCAGAAAGGGTTATGAAAGCTCTCCATTAGAAATCTAGCAGCTGCGCTTCTAAAAATTCCTTGCATAGTTTCTGATAATGTCTCAATTCAAGTACTTCTCCTTGGAGTTCCATATTATTCAAGATGCTGTATTAGATCCTTTTACATTTTGCAGACAGCTCTTGGTGATGAAATTTGAGCTTTTCAAAACTGTTCTCCCAATTCCATCCACAAAATGCAGACAAAAAGACAAAAAAAATTGAAAAAAAATGTTTCTGTTGATAGTGCAAGTACATTTATTTTCCATTTCAAACATAAAATGTAGTAAAACGTTTCATAGCAATTACACTGAGCTAAGTTGTAGACACATTCTAATGTAAATAATATACTGTGTTCAAGTAAAATGTTTGAGGATCCAAAATTTTAATATGCCTGTGGTCCTAAAACCAATACCTTACTGATATTGAGTGATAAATACAACTTCCCATAAGTACAGAAGTTTTCCTTGAATCTTTTTAATATACATTTTTATTGAAAAGACACTGTACACAGGGGTTACAGTTACATAAGGAAGGTAATGAGTACATTTCTTATTGAGCATTGTTACCCAATCCTTTGTTTTTCCCCTACCAACCCTTCCTTTCACATCACCCAAATCCTCCCTCCAATGCCCTCTGATAGTATATACACTGATAGGATATTCTCCTGCTACTTTGGTTGTTGAGAGTGTCTACAAGAGCAAGCATTCCGGGGGGAGCAGGGAGACACCATATGACCTTTATTACTGAGATTTCCGAATGACTTGCTATCACTTGTACTGCATTTTGCAAGTCGAATCTCATGTCTTAAAACGTAGCAGTTTTAATAGGTAAGAGGAGTGGTAAAAGAACTCTTAGAGACAAATACATCTACAACATATTTGGTTCCAAGCATTCTGTCTAAGGCATATTCAACAACTAGTGAAACTTGTGTTGACTGTAACTATGTGTCTTTCTCCATGTGTGCAGTTATACATGGGTATATGTATGTGTGTATTTGTGAGTATAGTAACATACATGTGTACATATATAAGGGCACATACATATATGCATATATAAACAAATTTAAGTTTATAAATATATTTGCATATATATCAAGTGTTCAGTGATTTAATCTATAGTTCCTAACACATTGTCATTCTCACAGTGTACATAGTAAACTACTCTGAGGATCTGTGCTCTATGATGGGTATCCTTTGTACTCACTTCCCCATTATCTTGTTTTTCATCCCTATGAACAACTTCAGTCTACTTTCCACAGGATAGCTTTGTTTCATTACATGTAGTTACTCACTGATACTCAAAGAAAAAGGTTGTTTGTAAAAGAAAAAGTACTTTTAGGTCACAGGTTAAAATTATCTTATCCATCCCAATGATTCTTAGGGAGATAAAATTTATAATAGTAAAAAAAGTGAAAAGGAATTCCTAGATCCGTTGTTTTACCATTTAGAATGGCAAATAATATCACATCACTGTTGTAACTCTTAAATAAGTCAAGGGTAACTGATTGTCTTTATCATTTTCCCACAAACCAGTGGATCCTGAAGGATAATAGTAGACCACCAGAAACTCTAAGTAGCAGACATGAAGCATGAAAGAGAAAGTGAAGAAATGAGAGAGAGTATAAGAGAGAGAGAAATATCATAATACTGAAAGTACATAACAGATAAATAAGAGCTGCATGAGAATATTCATATGGCTATCTTTAGAATCTACATGTACATTTGAAAGTAATTGTTGTATAATAACCAATCAACATAAAATATAAAGAGTTTCATGGAGGTAGGAGGAAGATGGTAGAAGAGAACCTGGAGGCTAAACAAACCCTCACATATAAAGCAGCTTTAGTGTTCCAGTGAACAGTACTAGCCTAGATAATCACACCAAGTGTGCCATCACTGTACACATTGTTTGGCTAGAGAGGGAAGATCCAGGCAAGAAGACAGATCTGACCACTTGCCAGTAGCCACGGTTGTGGCAGCAGCTACGGCACCCATAGCCATCATATCTACAAGAGAGAGTCCAGGACAAAAGCGCCATATGCAGTCGGTGAGAGGATTCTATTCAACACCAACAAGAACTGACAAGGAGCAGATAAATTCATCCTGCAGATCACAGACCAGTGATACCCAGGAACAAAGACTCCTGTCTGAGTAGAATCCTGACATCCTCACTCCTTCTCATGGAGCAGAGGAGGGAAGGTTGCCCCTCCCCCACACCATACATCATCCTTGATACTGAGAATGGCCAGGGTGAGCAACTAGGTCCAACACAGGCCGTGGAAGAAAACAAAAGAGTTATTTAGCAGGTCACAGGAGTCTGACCTGACCTTCCAGGCTCAGATCCACTCAGGAGAAAGTCACCTAGCCCAAGCAGAGAGAGTTCTCCCCCCCCCCAGAGGAATGACTATCTTCAGTGGGTTAACAGAACCAGAGGCTGCCCCTACCTACAGCAGCCTAGACAATCAATTGAAATTCAGTAAATATAAATCTTGAGATTGGCTCTAGCCTGGGATCTGGGAGTGTCTCAGGAGCTAGCCCCTCAGGGAAAAGATACTGTTTGCTGAAATGCCTCAACCCTAAACAGAACTTAGCCTCATCACAGCATCTCCAAACTAGAGGAAACAGCCATCTTTCTCTTTCGTGATACTCAAAGCAGATCTCCCTTCCACTGAACTAGCCTGAAGGAGGATCACAAAATCCTTGATAAAACGGAGCATTTTCTTGACTGCTCAAACAAACTGATGTAAGAAATCAATCAAGCCACAGGAAAACCAAACACCACAAGCAGACCAGACACTCCACAAAGAGACTGGTTACAGACAAAGTGGAGACACAGGATCTTCCCATTCCACAGCCCTCTCCCCCCAAAAAATTAAAGAACTCTTTTTGGTACCATTTTTAAATTTTTTAAATTGTTTTCTATTAATCATTTTATTCTTCTTCTAATTTTTATTTTAGGTGTGTGTGTGTGTGCGTGTGTGTGTGTGTGTGTGTGTGTGTGTGTGTGTGTGTATGCTTTTTTAAAAAATCGCTATTGACCTTTTGGTCCTTTTTAAATTCACAAACTTTTAGGCTTAACTTTTTTTTGTCTTTTTTTTTCCCCCAGGGCTGAGCACCGAACACAGGGCCTTGCACGCACTGGGCAGGTGCCCTTCCTCTAGGCTAAACCCCCAGAAACAGGCTTAACATTTTAATAGAAACATTATATCTTTATAACATATAATTTTCAAGTAAATACTTTTAAGAATTTTTATTTTTTAGTTTTTCATGTCTCCTTTCTATCATCCCACTCCTATCATCCTATCCTTTACTTCTCTCAATATCACTTTTTAAAGTCACATAATTTTTAAGTGTTTCACTTTTTAAATTTTCATTTTTCTTTTTCCATTTTTGATTTTCTTCTTTTTAATTTCTTTCCTGTCATTCTGTCCAATCCCTTTCCCTCTCTGAGATTAGGACTTGGTTAAACATACTTTAACCTCTCCACATACTTCTAATCCTATTTTCCCCACATTTCTCCCTAAAAATAATACTTTCTGATTTGAAAAATTCGTCTTTGCTGTTCTTAGCCCATTAATGGATAGTTGTTTGATGTTGAATAGATTGTATCTGTTGAACTAGGTTGTATCTACAGCCATTTTGACTGTGCAACTACAGGACTTTGGTTGATGCTTGCGTTAAAATAGTGTTTTAGCAAAAAATTGGTGTCACTTTCATATCAAGTGTGCAGAACAAGCCGGAAAACAGGAGAAAAATGGCAAGTGTGGGTATCTCAAATCTCATTCATGATAATCCAGTGACAGAACAGTTAATGAATAATCCAGAGGAGAGTTCCCGCAAAGAACTAAAAACACTACTGGTAAACGTGGTGAATGAAAAGACTGAAAGCTTGCAAAGGACTCAGTTTGAACGTGATAGGAAGAGAGAGGAGGCAAACCAAACAACAGGAATCTCATGACTGTGAGGAAACTACTCAAAGATTGATACAGTAATTGCGTGAACAGGTTGGGAACAAAGAGAAATAAAGGAATTGCGTGAGTAGCCTGAGAACAGTCAAAGAAAAAGAAAGGAATTGTGTGAGCAGGCAGAGAACAGATGAAGAGAGACACAGGAATTGCGTGAGCAGGCTGAGAAAAGTCAAAGAGAACTACAGGAATTGCATTAACGTGAGGAAGCTAATCAAAGAGTAACACAGGAATTGTGACAGTAGTATGAGAATAGACAAAGATCAATAGAGGCATTCATGGAATCCATAAACAGACATCTGAAAGAATTCAGAGAGACCACAAAGGGAATGCTGAATGGAGCCCGACAGCAGGAATGGGAGTCCAAGTAAACCATAACCAATCAACTAAGTGATTTGAAAACACCAAATTAAGGAAGTAAAGAAGTTCACACAGGATCTAAAACAAAGCTCCAACAAAGAATCTGAAGCCTACAAAGCTGACCAATTATAAGGAAAAGAAATAAAAAACCAAGTATAAAGACTTAACAGTAGGTTAGACCATGCAGTAGATCGAATCTCAGGGATTGAAGAGAGCCTAGGTATTAAAAAGAACATACAACTATCCAAGACAATTCAAAGAAACATGATAGATCTATTCAACATTTGGAATAGACAATCAGAAGGCCTACTCTGAGGACAATTGGTGTAGAGGAGCACCTAGAGACATTAATTGTCTGGGAAATTTGTTTAACAGGATCCTAGCAGAGAACTTCTCAAACATACAAAAAGATAGGCCTATTCAGATACAAGATGATTATAGAACCCCAAATAGACCAGACCAGAACAGCAATTCCCATTGTCACATTATAATCCACACAGGATCTATTCAGACCAAAAATAAGTTCCTAAAAGTTGTCAAGGAGAAAAGATCAATCACCTATAAAGGAAAACCAATTAGAATCATCTCATATTTTTCAACAGAGATAATTAAAGCAAGAAGAGCCTGGAAGGCTGTATGCCATGCCCTAAAGACAATTTTCAACCAAGAATACTGTACCCAGCTAAACTCTCCTTCATAACCGAAGGTCAAATAAAAACCTTCCATAGCAAAGAAAAAGTGAAAAATATATCTCTACCAAACCAGCCCTACAAAAAATACTTAAAGATGTCCTACACATAGAAAACCAACAAGACCACAATAATGGCTAAGAAACCACACCCAAACTGAGAATCCAAGAACCATAGGAAGAACCAAGTTTCCACAGCCCCCACGGAGGTGGATAGCATGGCAGGAGCTACCAAACACCTCTCAGTCCTACCTCTCAGCATTAATGGACTTAAAGCTCCAATTTAGAGAAATAGTCTGTCTAGTTTGATTTAAAAGCAAGATAATTCTATCTCTTGCCTTTTGGAGTCACACCTTGCCCATAAAAACAAACACATTTTGATAATGAAAGGCTAGAACAAAATCTACCAAGCAAATGGCTGCCATAAACAGGAAGGAGTTGCAATAATAATATCAGGTAAAATATGCTTCAAATTAAAATTAGTGTAAAGAGTTAAAGAAGGTGGCTACATACGACTTATGGGTTCTCTACTTAAGGAGGATATTACAATTCTAAATATGGAATCGCCAAACAATGGAGCACCCAAATTTATCCAAGAAACACTATTTTCCCTCAGATCTCACATAAATCCAAAGACATTAATTGTTGAGGATTTTAACACACCACTATCCCCACTATATAGATGAAATCGGCAAAAAATCAACAGAGAAACCACAGATCTAAACAACTGCATAGATCAACTAGATTTAACAGACATCTATTGAATGAATATTTCACCAAGTAGCATCAGAATACACGTTTTACTCTGCAGCACATGGAACATTTTCCAAAAGAGATCACATTTTAGGTCACAAAGCAAACTTGTCCAAATTGAGAAACACTGAAGTTACACCTTGCATTCTCTCAGACCACAAGGGAATAAAATTAGAACTCAACACCAAAAGCCACCGAAAAAGTCTTGTAACATATGGAGGCTGAACAACACACTGTTGAATAAACAGGGGGTCACGGAAGAGATTAGAAAGGAAATTCAAATGTCCATGATATTCAACAAAAATGAACACACAAATTACCAGCCCCTCTGGGACACTGCAAAGGCAGTACTCAGAGGCAAGTTTATAGCTCTCCGTTCCTACACCAACAAATTAGAGAGATCTGAAACCAACCATTTAATGAGACATCTGAACCACCTTGACAAAGAGCAGCAAGATAAACTCCAATTCAATAGATTGAAAGAAATAATTAACATTAAATCAGAGTTAAACGAATTAGAATAAACAAAAAAAACAGAAAGAATCAACAAAACAAAGAGTTGGTTCTATGAAAAAATTAACAAAATGGACAGACCCTTAGAAAATCTTATCAGAAAAAGAAGGAACACACCCAAATAAACTCAGATGTGAGAATGGAAACATCACCACAGAAACAACCAAGATTCTGAACATTGTAAGGGAATATTTTCAAAACTTTATGCTAATAAGTTTGAAAACGTGGCAGAAATGGACCTTTTGCTAGCAATTATCAACATGCAAATACTTAACCAACATGAGTTAAAGCATAGTAAGAGGCCTATATCAAGTGTTGAAATAGACACAGCAATAAGAGACCTCCCATCTAAGAAAATCCCAGGACCTGATGAATTTACAGCGGAATTGTACAAGACCTTCAAAACAGAGCTCACACCAATACTCCTCCAACTCTTAAATGAAATTGAAAGAGAAAGTTCTCTACCAAACTCATTCTACGAAGCCATCATAACCTTCATTCCAAAACCAGGCAGGGAATCATCAAAGAAAGAGAACTATAGACCCATTTCTTTGATGAACATTGATACAAAACTTTTCAACAAAAGTTTGGCCAATTGACTTCAACAATTCATCCAAAAAATCATACACCAATATCATACAGGATTTATTTCAGGGATGCAAACCTGGTTCAATATACACAAATCAAATAATATAATTTATCACATCAACATGAACAAGGATTGAAACCACATGGTTATCTCAACAGATGCAGAAAAAGCATTGGACCAGATACAACACCCCTTTATGATGGAGGTTCTGGAAAAATTAGGAATCCATAGAACATTCCTCAATACAATAAAAGCTGTATATGGAAAACCTACAGCCAGCATTATAATTAATGGTGAAAAACTAAAGCTATTTCCTCTTAACTCGGGAATGAGACAAGAATGTCCACTCTCTCAACTTCTCTTCAATTTAGTATTAGAATGCCTAGCTACAGAAATAAGACAATATGCCAATATAAAAGGGATCCAAATAGGGAAAGAAGAAGTAAAATTCTCCATCTTTGCAGATAAAATGATCTTGTACTTAAAGAATCCCATGGACTCCACTCCCAAATTATTCAAGCTGAATCAAAACTGGCAAAATAGCAGGGTATAAAATTAACCCTCAAAAATTAATGGTTTTTCTGTATGCCAACAATGAGAAAAGTGTGGCTCAAATCAAGAAAGGTTTTCCATTTGTAATAGCCCCACAAAAAATGAAATACCTAGGAATTAACTTAACCAAAGAAGTGAAGGACATTTATGATGAAACCTTTAAAAATCTGAAAAAGGAAATCAAAAGAGAACTTAGAGTGGCAAAACCTCCCATGCCCCTCGATAGGAAGGATGAACCTTGTGAAAATGGCAATATTTCCCAAGACTATCTACAAGTACAATGCCACACCTATCAATATTCCAACCGCATTCCTCAAGGAAATAGAAGAGGCAATCCGAAAATTCATATGGAACAACAAAAGACCCCCAATTGAAAACAGTGATCCTTAACAGAAAGAACAGTGTTGGAGGAATATCAATACCAAATTTCAAACTCTACTACAAAGCCATAGTAATTAAAACAGTTTTGTACTGGCACAAGAAAAGACCTCAGGAACAATGGAATAGAATTGAAAACCCAGAAATGAACCTACAGACCCATAATCATCTAATATTTGATAAAGGATCTAAAAAGATAAAATCAAAGAAAGGCTGTTCAGTAAATGGTACTGGCAATATTGGTTAATCACTTGTAGAAAATTAAGGCTAGATCCTTATATATCAACCTGTACCAGAATCAACTCCAAATGGATCAAAGACCTCGGAGTCAAAGCAGATATTCTGAAAACATTACAGGATGGAATATGAGAAACCCTAGGTCTCCTTGACAAAGGCTGAAATTTTCTGAAAAGAAACGCAAAAGCACAACAAATGAAAGTTTGGACAAATGAGATTGCATGAAATTGCAGAGCTTCTACATGGTAAAGGACATAGCTAGCAGGATCAATAGAAAGCCCACGGAATCGGAGAGGATCTTAACTAGCCATAAAACCGACTAGATTTTCATATCTAAAATTGATCTGGAAATCAAAAAATTAAATCCTCCAACAACAAATATTCAAAGAAAATACTGCCCAATAAATAAGTGGGCTAAAGACATAAAGAGAAACTTCTCTGAAGAGGAAAGGAGGGTGACCAATAAAGACATGCAGAAATGCTCAACCACCCTAGCCATAAAAGAAATGCAAATCAATCAACATTGAGATATCAACTCACCCAAGTTAGAATGGCTATAATCAAGAACTCTAATAACAACAGATGCTGGAGGGGATGTCGACAGAAGGGAACCTTACTTCATTGTTAGTGAGAGTGTAATCATGTTCAACCACTTTGGAAAGTAGTATGGAGGTTCCTCCAAAGACTCCACATAGAGCTTCCCTATGACCCAGCAATCCCACTTTTGGGCATTTGCCTAAATGATCACAAACAAGACCATACTAAAGCTACCACACAGATATTTTTATTGCAGCATTACCATAGCTAAGATATGGAACCAACCCAGATGTCCCTCAGTAGATGAATGGATCAAGAAAATGTTGTATATATACACAATGGAATTCTCTGTCTCTATCTGAAAGAATGATATTGCCCCATTTGTTAGAAAATGGAAAACTTTGAAAAAAATTATATTAAATGAAAGTAAGCCAGGCCCAAGAAACATAGGTCCCATGGTTTCCCTTATTAACAATTACAAGTGTATGTCTGAGACATTAAGAAATTGTTAGATAAGTTGATGTTAGGTGAAATGAACCCCAAGATAAGAATTCAAATTTTTTTTCTTTTCTGTAATTATTTCTAACATATTTATAAGATGACTTCTTTGTTACTTTGTATGTCCCTTCTGCATGGTATAACACCTGTTTTCACTGTATTTGAAGTTGGTATAATTTGTGGAGTGGAAGGGAAAAATTTTTTTAAATATGGATTCAGGTGGACTCATTGCAACAATGAGCTATACAAGACATTATCTCGAAAAACGAATTTTACAACTTTGGGTGGGGGAAAGGCAGAGGGGGAAACAGGATGTAAGAGAGGTGAGATGAGAAGGGATAGTAAGGGGAAACAAAGGAGTATGCAACAATGCTTGATAAGAAATGTACTCATTACCTTGCCCATGTAATTGTAACCCCTCTCTCTGGTATTTTCACACGTAAAAAAAAACCACGAAAAACCATACAATATAACATGATTTTGATAAAAAATAAAAATGACTCAGAATAAATAATCAATGCAAAAACAATCTTTACAGAAGCAAACTCTCAGAGATATTACATGACTTTGAAAAGGATAAAGTGGCTGAATTTAATATAAATTTAGAAGTATGACCATTCAAAAATATAAAAAGATATTCTTTATTTCATTATATAACTCCAAACAGAAAGTAAATGTTGTTTAGATGATTTTTTAAAATACAGTCACTCAGGTGCTGGGAGGTTGGTTCAGTGTAGAGTGCTTGCCTTGCATGCATGAGGTCCTGGGTTTGATTCCTCAGCACCAAATAAGCAGAAAAATGTGGAAAGCTGGGGGAGCCGCGACCAAAGATGGCGCGGCCGTAAGGCGCGGCCGCAAAAATGGCACGGCCACATGGCGTGGCTGCAACCAAAGATGGCGTTGGTTCCCGCCTTCCGCCTTCCCGGTGACGAGTGCTCTCTGTAAAAAACAACTCCTTATATGGCTATGAGTTGGCTCCTAGTTTGCTTCCGTGTTTGCAGCCCTATCGGTATATGCCACCTGGCACTTCGGGATTGGCCATCCAGGAGGCTTATAAACGGAGCGCGGGGGTGGAGGAAAAGAGAAGCAGGAAGAAGCGGGCAGAAGAAGCGGGAGAGAAGATGTTGTAAAAGGTCCTGAATAAACCGCCTGAAAGAAGAACCTGTTGTCGCGTCATCCTTGCGGGTCGAG
Organism: Dipodomys spectabilis; assembly: GCF_019054845.1. Classification (NCBI taxonomy): domain Eukaryota; kingdom Metazoa; phylum Chordata; class Mammalia; order Rodentia; family Heteromyidae; genus Dipodomys; species Dipodomys spectabilis. Next base: position 8,236,435 of record NW_024870905.1, read on the forward strand.
GCAGTCGCAACAAGTGGCGCCCAACATGGGGCTCGACGGGATTCAGAACTTTCAGCGGTCAGGGGGTGCACCGGTAAGTCCCCGGGTAAGAGGGGATCCGCGATAAAAGCGGGAGGGATTTTTTGCTCTTCTCTGTAGACAAAGAGAGAGCGGCAATCCGGGGCTAGTTTATTTATTAGCTAAAAGCTAAAGTAAAAGATTATTTGAGAAACATGGGCGCTTCCTCTTCACACCCAATTTTGCTGGCTCTTAAGGAGCTGTTATACTCAAAAAGGTTAAAGTTAAAGACAGGTACCCTAGAAAGATTTTTAAATGAATGTGATTCTGTTGCTCCATGGTTTGCGGTCTCAGGGAGCCTCACGGTAGCCTCATGGGAGAAGTTGGGAGAGGACTTAGATTTTGCTTATGAACAAGGAACACATAAGTGTGGGGTAAGACCAATTTGGAGGTTAGTGAGAAGTTGCCTGGAGGATCAGCACTGCAGCGAGGTAGTGGAGGTTGGGCAAGCAGCTTTAGAGAGACTGCAGGAAGAACGATCAGAGAGAGGCAGTGTTGCTAGCAGCACTGCAAAAAGGCCAAGGTCAAAATTACACCCCGATTTTACAGAGCTCGATTCCCTTGAGGAATCTGACTTCGAGTAGGTTCAAGCAATCACAGAACAAATTGAAAGGACAAAGATATCAGATAAAGGAAAAGAAGAGGAAAAGGAATTAGGGAAAGATAGAAGGTGCTGCTGTGGGACTTCCAGATGCCCCAGAAAACCGACAGTTTCTCCCCCTTATAGTGAAGTTTTCAAGGTCTTGGGCTGGTCCTTCAACCCAGGGGCATGGAGAGAGGCACGAAGTGAGTTACCCCAGACTTTTCCAGTATTTGTGGATGCTAATCAGCAGAGATAACATGAGCCTTTAGACTTCAAGGTGATTAAGTCTGTAGCTGAGTCCGTACGTACATACGGAGTAACTGCATCCTTTACTGTTGGACAAGTCGAGGCATTAGAAAGGCATTGTATGACCCCCGGAGACTGGGCTAGTCTCGTGAAATCCTGCTTGAGCCCTGGACAACACTTGGATTGGAAAGCTTATTTAGTTGAATTTGCAAATGAAGAAGCCGCAGCAAACCAAGCTGCTGGCAATCCTGCTTGGGATAGAGACATGCTTCTAGGTATAGGAAGGTTTGCCAACCAACAGATAGGATATCCAGTAGAAGTATATCAACAGATTAACAAGATAGGGATTAAAGCATGGAAAGCCTTGCCTAATAAAGGAGAAGTAAGTGGGAACTTAACAAAAATCATACAGGCGTCTACTGAACCCTTCTCGGACTTTGTAGCAAGGATGGTTGAGGCAGCAGGAAGAATCTTTGGGGACCCTGATGCGGCCATGCCCCTAATTAAACAACTAGTATTTGAGCAATGCACTAAAGAGTGTAGGTCTGCCATTACCCCTTACAAAAATCGGGAATTGGAGGCTTGGATGAAAATTTGCAGAGAACTTGGAGGGCCTTTAACCAATGCCGTATTAGCCGTTGCAGTCTTGCAGTTAACACACAAAAAGGGAGGAAGGACAGGGGCGTGCTATCACTGTGGGAAAGATGGACATAGGAAGCGTAATTGTCCCCATAGAGGAGAGGGAGGTAGCAAGCTCCTGGGACCACAAAGACAGCCTGGCCTCTGTCCGTGCTGCAAAAAGGGGAAGCATTGGGCAAATGAATGCAGATCCTTTAAGGACATCAACACCCAACCCCTAGAGCAGACAAAAAACGGGAAGCGGGGACCTTGTCCTCAGGGCCCACAAATATATGGGGCAGTGGAGCAAGGACAATCAAAACTGGAACAGTGGCCGACATTACGGCACCCACAGAACCGCGGAGAGCCACTGCGGGCTCCGCAGGACTGGACCTCCGCGCCACCAACAGACTCGTACTAACCCCCCAAATGGGCGTTCAGTTAGTGGATACAGATTTCAAAGGACCCTTAGAACCAGGAACAGTAGGGTTGCTTTTGGGCAGGTCATCTGTTACTCTACGGGGTCTTAAAATACACCCTGGAGTAATAGACCCTGATTATACTGGAAATATTAAAATCATGGTTGAGTCACCAAAAGGAATTTTTGCCATATCTCCTGGTGTCCGCATTGCACAGCTGCTTATTTTTACCTAGCCTCCATGAGCATTTTGAAGCGCAGCAACAGACTAGGGCAGAAAAGGGTTTCAGATCCACAGGAGTAGATCTGACATTTATATCTCTTGATTTGGACCAAAGACCAGTGCTAGAACTAAAAATAGACAATAAAAAGATATTAGGTCTTCTAGATACTGGGGCAGATAAAAGTATAATTGCAAAAAAGGATTGGCCGTTGGGTTGGCCTATACAGACCTCTCCTCAAGTATTACAAGGCCTAGGATACTCAAAAACTGCTGAAATGAGTGCAAGACAACTCTCGGAAGAACGATGAAGGCCACTCAGGACTATTCAGCCTTACGTGCTAGAGCTGCCAGTATCATTGTGGGGAAGAGATCTGTTAAAAGAGATGGGGTTTACTCTGAGCAATGAATATTCAGCTGTTTCCCAAGATATGATGACTCGCATGGGGTATCATCCTGGCTTTGGCCTAGGGAAATTTCTACAAGGCAATAAAGAGCCTATCCAAGTAAAACAAAAGTTAGACAAACAGGGACTGGGTTTTTCATAGCGGCCACTGGGGCTGGCATTACCATAGTTTGGAAGACGGGGGATCCAGTATGGGTGCCTCAGTGGCCACTGTCCTCGGAAAAGCTTGCTGCTGCTCAAACTCTAGTACAAGAACAGGTAGAACTGGGGCAGCCTTCTGTTTCTCCTTGGAATACTCCTATTTTTGTAATAAAAAGGAAATCTGGAAAGTGGAGATTGCTACATGACTTGTGTGCACTCAATGGACAAATGCAAATTATGGGTCCAGTTCAGAGGGGCTTACCGCTTCTTTCTTCCCTACCTGAAAATTGGCCTGTTATAGTCATTGACATAAAGGATTGTTTCTTTTCTATTCCAATATTTGCTGGGGACACTGAACGTTTTGCTTTTACCCTCCCTTCCTGTAATCATGAGGAACCGGACAAACGGTACGAATGAGTAGTACTTCCCCAGAGCATGGCAAACAGTCCAACCATGTGTCAGTTATTTGTGGCCGAGGCGCTTAAGGCGCTTAGACAAAAATATCCCCAGGTGCGCTGCATTCATTATATGGATGATATTTTGTTGGGCTCTAAATCAGAGCAATTACTACACAAAGCTTAGGAGGAACTTACCAAGCTGTTAAATGCTATGAGCTTGTTTATTGCCCCTGAGAAAGTACAACAACACTCTGTTGTTGACTATTTAGGGGCTACCATACATAAATCTCATATTGTACCCCAAAAGGTAGAATTGAGGAAGGATCATTTAAAAACCCTGAATGATTATCAAAAGTTATTGGGAAACATTAATTAGATCTGATGTTATTTAAAGCTGCCAAATTATGAACTTAAGCCCTTATATAACATGCTACAAGGAGACTCTGCATTAGATTCTCCAAGACAGCTTACGGATGAGGCAGGTGATTCACTACGAAAGGTAGAGCATGAGTTACAAAGGGCATGTTTAAAAAGAGTTAAGGAAGGTGAGCCAATTACTTTGTGTATTCTCCCTACATGTGTTCAACCTTCAGGGCTTTTATGGCAAGATGGCCCATTGCTTTGGATTTACCCAAAAGTTTCTCCGGCAAAATCCATTGAGTATTACCCTGCCGCGGTAGCCAGTCTGGCGTTGTAGGGGGTTCAGCAGTGCGTCCAATATATTGGCAATGCTCCATGCTTCATTATTGTTCCATATACTAATCATCAAGTACAAACATTATGTGCTACTGTAGATGATTGGGCAGTCTTACAATGTAGTTTTAAAGGACAGATAGATAACCATTTTCCAAAACATCCCCTGTTAAATTTTCTAAAAGAACATCCCCTAGTTTTTCCTAAAGTTACCTCCTTAAATCCCCTTGCTAGAGCTTGCAATATTTTTACTGATGGCTCTAAAACGGGATGCGGCGTGTACATGGTGGAAGGCCATGACCCAGTCCGCCACCAGTTTCAAGCCGGTGCTCCACAATTAGTGGAACTACAAATTGTTGTAAAAGTGTTTCAAACCTGTCCTTTTCCTTTTAATTTAATTTCAGACTCTGCTTATGTTATAAATGCTTTAAGAGTCTTGGAGGCGGCAGGGCCAATAAAACAGGCCTCTCCTGTTGGATATTTGTTTTGTCACTTACAACGATTGCTTTGGCAACGACAACACCCTTTCTATCCCTTACATATTCGCACCCATACTGGTCTGCCTGGCCCTTTAAGCGAAGGCAATGATATTGTTGATTGCTATACCCATCAAGATTGGATTTTTTTTAGTTCAAATTTGGATAGAGCAAAAACTTTTCATAATAACTTTCATGTTAACTCAAAAGCTTTACAAAAACAATTTCGACTTTCCCGTGTGGATGCCCGACAAATAGTTTTAGATTGCCCTCATGGTGCAATTTATCACCACTTACCTAGTGTTGGTGTTAATCCTCGAGGCCTTTTGCCTCTTAAAATATGGCAAATGGATGTTACTCATGTACCTGAATTTGGACGCCAGAAATTCGTACACGTTTCTGTAGACACATGCTCTGGCATTATATATGCCTCCCCTATGACTGGAGAAAAGGCACATCAGGTTATTACCCACTGCCTAGAGGCGTGGGCAGCTTGGGGCAAACCAAAACAGCTCAAAACTGATAATGGTCCTGCATATGCAGGAAATCAATTTTTCTCCTTTTGCAAAGCAATGGATGTTCAACTTCTTCATGGGTTGCCCTATAACCCTCAAGGTCAAGGCATCGTAGAACATGCACATTGCACGCTAAAGGAGACTTTACAAAAACAGAAAGGGGGAATTGGCTATGGCCGTACCCCTAAGGAAAGGCTCTCTCTTGCTTTATTCACTATTAATTTTTTAAATTTGGATGCTCAAGGCCTGCCTGCGGCGACAGGCATAACAAGTCTCAAGGTCTAACAAAAGGAATGGTAAAATGGAAAGATATTTTGACAGGGCTCTGGCGCGGGCCTGATCCTGTGCTAACATGGGCACGAGGTTCTGTTTGTGTTTTTCCACAGGACCAACAGGAACCGGTTTGGGTACCTGAATGACTAGTTAGGAGGGTCCAAGGAGAAGAAGCACAAGATGCAAGGGGTGATGATTCTTCTGATCGCCCTCACAACGATACAGCCTGTAAGACCAGTGCCGAGATGGGGGATCCTGTCCGTGTTCCCGAGACCGATGCCCTTATCTTTTAGGCAATTGGACTGGAGAGTTTGACAGCTGTGGATCATTTGAAGGAGTGGGCTTGAATGGGCTCCCTTACTGGTATCCTGGCATTGGTGATCTTGCTGTGCCTGTGATGCATTTGCCGGATTAGGAGCTTGCAGCGCAGGAGTATGGCTATGTTGTTCCAGGCCTTCACTGTCATTAAGGCCGGACAGTCCCCCTACGCGTGGCTTGCCACGTTAAAGGAATAGCACAGGGTGTGAGGCAAACGCACTGCACTTGGGAATCACTCCCTGGCGTGAGTCCAAGAAGAGCATGTTGGGTTGCAAGTGGGTTGATGCCCAAGATGGCACCTCTGCAAAAAAGGTATCGGACGGGCCTGGTCATCACTGGGGAAGGCGCTTCTCAGGCGAAGACCAGTGCAAGGTCCTCTCATTAATGTTTTAGTCAGAGGCCCAACCTCTACTCTTACCTGTTGCTTAATAAAACAAAAAAGGGGAGCTGTGGAGAGCTGCGGGAGCCGCGACCAAAGACGGCGCGGCTGTAAGGCATGGCCGCAAAAATGGCGCAGCTGCATGGCGCGGCTGCGACCAAAGATGGCGCTGGCTCCCGCCTTCCGTCTTCCCGGTGACGAGTGCTCTCTGTAAAAAACAACTCCTTATATGGCTATGAGTTGGCTCCTAGTTTGCTTCCATGTTTGCAGCCCTATGGGTATATGCCACCTGGTGCTTCGGGATTGGCCATCCAGGAGGCTTATAACCTGAGCGCGGGGGCGGAGGAAAAGAGAAGCAGGAAGAAGCAGGCAGAAGAAGCAGGAGAGAAGATGTTGTAAAAGGTCCTGAATAAACCGCCTGAAAGAAGAACCTGTTGTCGCGTCATCCTTGTGGGAAGAGACGGTCACGACAGAAAAAGATGGAGTAGGTGCTGTGACTCAAGTAGTAGCACTAGCATTGAGCTGAAGTGCTGAGAGACAGCACCCAGGACCCCCAGTTCAAGCCCCACAACCAACAAAAACAAAACAAAAACAAAACAAAACACAATCTCTCACTTTTGTGTGCTCAACATTGTAACACTAGTGCTTCAGTGTAGGGCTAAGATTTTAGGTGTGGACATTTATCAACACTCCTGATTCAGATTCTAATTGATAAAATTTTTAATCAATGTTTTGTTCTTATTAATTTTGCTCTTTGTAAATTCACATATACCTATAAAAAACAGTGTGGCCATCCAAATAACATTCTCAAAGTACTTCCTAATGATGACTTACAAAGAGTTGTATTATATTACAATAAGGAAAGCAATGCTACAAATAAGAAAAACCAATAAATAAATATTAATGATTAATAAAATAAAAAACAAAACAATTACCTGTTTCTAGTATTTGAAATGTACTACATATTCGATTTATTATTTTCTCTTATTGCTGTACATTTAAAACTGCCTACGTCTATGATGTTCAACAAGAATTTTATAGGCTATGAGTAGCCTTTAAAGTTACCCACTAAGATTATTATTTGTGGTTCATCTCATCATTTGTATATGGCTTATACCATCATTTGTTCCTCGCTAACATATAAAGTAAGGAAGCCCTTAAATTTTAACAGAAACTGTGAAGTTAATGTCTTAAATCTTCACTCTGCTTCTTTACACAAACACTTTGCAACTTCTCATTAGTAAAGTTTGTATAAACTCTGAAATGTACATACTTAGTAGTATATGACTGCTACCATGAATCTTAAATGCTTTATGTAAAAGTTTTACAACGTGCTAAATAGTCTTAATTTTGGCATATATGAGCAAATTCCCAAAATTAAACATATTTGAAACATTAAAACTTTTAACAAACCTTAACACTTTCTATAGTGTTCATAATGGCAGGTTCCTTGTACAGAATAATTGAATTCCTCCTCCTATACATCCGCTGAACAACAAATATCTGGAATTATTTTGTTTTTGACATGTCAATCTTGACTTTATTCTTAAATGTGTTCTTATGTAAGAAATACATGGTTCTAAAATTTCACAACAATTCTTTTGAATTTAATTTTTGTGGAATTGTCTAGTTTAAGAAAATCAATTATACTTTATATATAAAATTGTTCTGTGCTCAATTCAGTAGCACATACACTAACATCGGAACAATAAAGAGAAGAATAGCCCCTGACTGAGGATGACACTCGAATTCCTGAAGCATTCCAGATTTTTGAAAGAACAGATGCTGGATGGGATGTGGACAGAAGGGAACCTTAATGCCTTGTTGTTAGGAGTTTAAACTTGTTTGAAGACTTTGGAAAGTAGTTTGGAGGTTCCTCAAAAGACTACATAGAGCGCCCCTAAGACCCAGCAATCCCATTTTGAGCATTCACCCAAATGATCACAAACAAGACCATACTAAAACTACCAGCAAAACTATGTTCATTGCAGCATTAATTAACAAAGCTAAGATACCTAACCAAACCCGATGCCCCACAGTAAACGAATGGACCAAGAAAATGTGTGTGTGTGTGTGTGTGTGTGTGTGTGTGTGTGTGTGTGTGTGTGTGTGTACTGGAATTCTATGCCTCCATCAGAAACAATGACATCACCCAGTTTGTTAGGAAATGGAAAGACTTGGAAAAAATTATATTAAGTAAATTAAGCCAGGCCCAAAAAACATAGGTCCCATGGTTTCCTTATTTTCAATAACTAGTATGTGTCTGCTACAAGCAGAAAACATAAGTTGATGTTAGGCAAAACGAACCCCAAGATAAGGATTCAAATGGTTTTTCTTTCTTGCGATTGTTTCTAAGATATTTATAAGAAGATTTCTTTGTTGCTTTGTATGTTCCTCCTGCAAGCTAAAGCCCCTGTTTTCACGGTATTTGATGTTGGTATAATTTGTGGAGTAGAAGGGAAAGACAAATCGTTTAAATAGGGATGCAGGTGGACCCATTGCAACAATGAGATGAACAAGTCGTTATGTCAAAAAATAATTTTGGCCGGGGGTTGAGGGATGTGGACAGTGGGGGGGACTGGGGTGGGGGAGGGGTTGGTGGGTGTGGGGGGTGGGAGATGGGCAGGGATGGGAAGGGGAAACAAAGGAGCAAGTGGACCCATTGCAACAATAAGATGTACAACTCCTTATGTCAAAAAATGAACTTTACAACTTTGGGGGGAGGAGGACCGGATGGGGGAAGTAGAAGAGTATGGGAAGGGATGGGAAGGGGAAACAAAGAGGAGCAACAATGCTTGATAAGAAATGTACTCGTTATCTTGCCCATGTAATTATAACTCCTCTGTCAGTATTTTCACAATAAAAAAATGAAATGTACTCAATAACTCGCCCATGTAATTGTAACCCCTCTGTATGGCATTTTAACAACTAAAAAAAAAGAAACATAGGTCCTATGGTATCCCTTATTTGCAATAATTAATGTATGTCTGGGATAAGCAAAGAAGGTATGGTAAGGAGAAAAAAAGTAGTAGGCAACAATGCTTGATAAGAAATGTACACATTACCTTTTCCATGTAATTGTAACTCCTCTGTATGGTATTTTCACAATTAAAAAAAAAAAGATCAAAAGCATGTGCATATGACTAGATAAGATGATGTTACGGTAAATGAACTCCATGATAAGGACACAAGTGGTTTTTTTTATTTCTTCCTGTGGTTTCTAATATATTTATAATGTACGATGTGATTTTTTATATGTGCATCCCCCACAGTTAAACCCCTGTTTGAACTGTATCTGATGTTTTTGCACTTCCATCTTGTATGTACACTTCTCTAACATGGGGATGGAAAGGGAAAAAAACAAAATGCTTAAATAAGGATACAGTATGACCCATTGCAACAATGTGACACACAAAACAGAATGTTGAAAAATGAACATTACAGTTTAGGAGGGTAAGGGAGGGGAGTGTACTTGTGGAGGTGGGAGGGAAGGGATCGTGGGGGAAAACAAAGGAGGAGGTAACAATGCTTGATAGAAAATGTACTCATTACCTTTTTCATGTAACTGTAACCACTCTATAGAGTACTTTTACAATAAAAAATATAAAAATGTTCTGGGATTGAAAAGAATATTTCCTCTATTTTACCCATATAATATCGTTAACAAAGAAATTAACGCAAAACACTGATATGAAGATATTTTGAATAAATGTGTGTGTATGTGTGTGTGTGTGCATGCCTGCGCATTTTCGTTCTCAGAGTTTGAATTCAGTGCACCAAGGTCTCGCTAGGCCATTCCTCTCTAGACTGATGAGCTACTATATAAGCTACATCTCCATTCTTGGCCCTTTGCTAGTTCATTAATTTTTTAAAATATTTTTATTATTTTTTTATTGTGAACATATTGTACAGAGGGGTTACAATTACATGGGCAAGACAATGAGCACATTTCTTATCAAGCATTGCAGCCTCCTCCTTTGTTTACCCTTCACATCCCTTTCCAGCCTCCCCCCGACCCCCCACCCCATCCTCACCCCCCCCACCAAAGTTGTAAAGTTCCTTTTCGACATGACAACTTGTACTTCTCATTGTTGCAACGTGTCCACCTGTATCCTTAAACGACTTTTTTCCCTTCTCCACAAATTATACGGACATCAAATATAGTGAAAGCAGGGGTTATACTGTGGGGGAGGGACATACAAAGCAACAAAGAAATAATTTTATAAATGCATGAGAAACAAATGCATTAAAGAAAAAAAACATTTAAATACATATCTAAGGGTTCATTTTCCTAACATCACATTATCTGACCTTTTCTGCTTGACTCATACATATACTAGATATTGCAAATAAGGGAAACCATGGGACCTATGTTTCTTTGGGCTTGGCTTACTTCACTTCTTTTGGCCTGGCTTAATTCACTTAATATAATTTTTTCCAAGTCTTTCCATTTCCTAACAAAATGGGTGATGTCATTCTTTCTGATGGAGGCATAGAATTCCATTGTAATTTTTTAAAAATAATCTCATGAATATTTTTTGTCCTGATTGGCTTCCAACGGTTATCCACGGATCTCAGTTCCTGAGCAGATACCCCAGTAGACAGGATTACAGGTGTGACCAACCAGCACAAGGCTTTCAGAATAATTTAAAAAGTAGAAGAAAATTTAGTTCATGGAGGCTTATCATCTCCTGCTTTTAAAGCATTTTGGAGTGATTATATGTGAATTTATTTCATTTTTGGACTCTTAAAAGACAGTAAGTGATGGTATTTAAAAGTTTTAATCTTTTTTTTTTATTGATCATGCGGCATGATCTCTGGGCTTGGCCGCTGTTCCTGTGCCTTTCAGCTGAAGGTGAGTGCTCTACCCCTTGAGCCACAGTGCCACTTCTGCTTTCATAGTGGTTTATTGGAGATAAGAGTCTCACAGACTTTCCAGCCTGGGCTGGCTTTGAAGCGCAATCCTCAGATCTCAGCTTCCTCTGTAGCCAGGATTATAGGCGTGAGCCACCAGCTACCGGCTTTTAGTACTTTTTAAAATGTATACTGGAACTGTGGAACAGAAGAAATTTGTCTCTCTTTAGACCTCAGTTTATGAGCTCACCTCTGAGCATGATAACCCAATGTCACCAACACTGTGTTGAAGACAAAATGTGACAGAAAACAATTACCATGGTCAATAATTGCTATGCTATTATTTCTTGGACAACATGAATGTTGAATTGAGAGAGTAAGGGAATGGAGAAGATTTTACCTACTTTTTTATTGCTTACTTTTGGAAATTTTGACTCATTTCCTTCCCCACTGGGTGTCTTTGGGCCATCCACTTAGTGTCTTTAATTACAATATTTCCTGACACTAAAATGGTAATAATATTAGAATTATAGCAAATGTTTCCTTAAGAATTACGAGAAATAAAACTTGTGAAATACTTAACATAAACTTCTAGGAATTACAATTACAATTACATGGGCAAGATAATGAGTATATTTCTTATCAAGCATTGTTGCCTCCTTTTTTGCTTCCTGTTCCCTGAGATTTTTAAAAAACAAAGGAGATCAGGTATGAAAGAATAGCATAGAAGGATATACAACTTATCACACAGAGATTATGAACTAGCCTAAGAGATTTAGAATGCTAAAGGCAATGAGGAATAAGTCTAGTTGATAACTAGTTCTTCAATAACCAAAAATGGTTCTCTAGAACAGTTTCTGATACACTTTAGTTACTATTACTTATTCCTTCCATCGTGTTATTCCTTCTATTCTATCACAACTGTTAATTAGCCTCTGCGTTTTTGGTACCATGATTGATCAAAAAGATTTCCAAATGTCACTTAGACTATCCTTCTCTCTGTGATTAGCAGTGACCACACAAAATCCTGGAATCTTTGAATTTCCAGAATAAATCTTCACCTGACATCTAAGCACATTCCTGGCATTAGTTGCTTTGACCTAATGACCAAAACTTTTTTTTTAAACAGAGTATGCTATTATAAGTAAAGTACATGAATTAGGGACTATTGTCAGGTGTCAGTATGGAAGGAGCAATTATATATTCAAAGTATGTTTCTTTATTTTGCATTTACTAACTAAATGTTTTTTTTTTTTATTGTGAAAATACTGTACAGAGGAGTTACAATTACATGGGCAAGATAATGAGTACATTTCTTATCAAGTATTGTTGCCTCCTCCTTTGTTTCCCCTTCCTATCCCTTCCTATCTCCCCCATCTCTACCGACCCCCCCCACCAAAATTGTAAAGTTCATTTTTCAACATAACGACTTGTATTTCTCCTTATTGCAATGGGTCCACCTTTATCCCTATTTAAACGATTTTTTTTCCATTCCCCTCCACAAATTATACCAACATTAAATACAGTGAAAGCAGGGGTTATACCGTGTGGGGGGGACATACAAAGCAACAAAGAAATCATCTTGTAAATATATTACAAACAGACACATGAATGAAAAAATATTTGAATACATTTTTTTTTATCGCCAGTCCAGGGGTTTAAACTCAGGACTAGGGAATTATTTCTTAGCTTTCTTTTTTTTTAGGCTAGCACTCTACCACTTGAGGCATAGCACAACTTCCAGTGTTTTTCTGTTTATGTGGTACTGGGGAATTGAACCTATGGTTTCATGCATGCAAGGCAATCACCATACCATGAAGCCACATTCCCTGAACCCTAAATGAATTTCTTAAGAAGGCATTACATTTTGATTCTGTAACTATGTATCATAATTTTGTCTAGGTGATAGAAAATGATGTAGAAAACAATATAATATGAGAAGTCTAGTAAGGCTGGATGGAAAATGAATAACTGTCATGGTCTAGCTAGGGTACAGAGAGGCTTATGTCATGGAGCTGTTTCAACAGGCTGAGCAAAACAGCTCCTGACCCACAGCCCACCTCCAGGGCCACTATGAGAGGGCCACTATGGATTCTAGCCACATGGGGACAATGGGCCACCTCCTCCAGGACATTCAACCAGTTCATGTGAGAGAGAGAGGGAGAAAGAAAGTGAGAAGTACACTTAAGCCCTGTGCTGGTGGCTCAGAACTCCTATCCCAACTACACAGGAGTCTGAGAAATGAGGATCATGGTTCATAGCAAGCCCGGGAAGGAAAGTCTGTGAGACTCTTATCTCCAAATATCCACCAGAAAACTGGAAGTTTTGCTGTGGGCTCAAGTGGTAGAGAGCTAGTCTTGAGCTGAGGAGCTCCGGAACAGCGCTCAGACCTAGAGTTCAAGCCCCATGACTGACAAGAAGTGGACTTCCCACTACAAAAAGTGGACTGAATATCACCCATTTAACTAGGGAGCATGGTAGAGAAGTCAGGCCTAGCTTCTTGTGAACTTGAGATCATAAGTAGGTCACCCAGCTTCTCCATGCCTTGTTTTCCCCAGTTGCAAAACTCAACACAGTGAAGGATACCCTTCCTCATGGGGATAGGGTAATGATGAAAGAGAGCCATGTTTTGTTTCATAATCCCACACCTGTTGCCCCATTAATAACAGGGGCCACCTGAGCTCTTTCCAGGTATCTTCCTGTCATATGCTCACAGAATTGTTGAGAACATTACCTGAAGGCCACTCCCTCTGTGCCTAGCCATGTTCCAGAGATCTCTATATAAATCCCTTGTTTCCTCACAACTGTTCTGTGAAGAGACTGAGTTCTGATTGTTGTGGCCCTAACCAGAGCATTATCTGTGGTCAAGAATCGGTTGCCATGGGCTAAGAGTTTGTGATAATCCATCTAAACTGATGACTGAGCATGGCTCTACATGTCTAACATCCCAACTACAGAAGACCAGGCCTGGTGGAGCATACATGTCACAGATAGGAGGACCGCCTGAGCTCAGCCCAGCCTGAGCATATATTGTTTGTTTCTCAGAAATGCACAAGACAAAAAGGTGGCTCCTCAGAGCCAGGGAGAGGAAACAAGCAGGGGGTCATGGTGCTCTCAGAGGGGTTTCTGACCCGAGTTGGGAATGGTGTTGGGGCGGCCACTCACCTGGGCTGCTGGGAGACGCTTTGGGCAGCTTATCCAGGTAGAGCGAGCAGGGATGGCGGTGGCATGGCAGACACATGGGTCCAGAGCAGAGGACCAGGCACAGGGACCAGGTAAGGGCCTTAGGCCGGCTGCGATTTGAAATCCAGCACCACAGGAAGGGGGGGAGGGGGCTGGGGCATGTAAATTTCCTACTATTCTCTAAAGTTTCCTTGAGCCTCTTGCTCACCACTCAGCCACCTCTACCTTCCTTAACTGCTGGTAATGGTCTACTAAAGAGGGAATCCAGTTGCTACCAGGCATCATGGAATGTGGGCGTTGCCACCATTCTTGTATCCCATTGGTCAGAAAGTAACATGAAAGAATGGAGGTGTGGCTAGAATCCTGTGATGCAATCAGCATGGGCAGAGTCAAGTTGACAGGGGCTCTCCCAGCCCTTTTCCCAGGAAACTCTGTCCCATTCAGTTGCGAACAAGAGGGAGACCGCTTTAGCTGGATGGCTGCACAGATTGTTGTTTATGTCTGTTTGTTGTCAGTCCCGAACCTTGAACTCAGGATCTGGGCACAGTCTCTGAGCTGGTTTTGCTCAAGGATGGCCCTCTACCACTGGAGCCACAGGACTTCTGGCTTTGTTGGCACTGAAGTTGGACAGGGGTCTCAAGGACTTTCCTCCTGAGGGTGACTTTGACCATGATCCTCCCATCACAGCCTTGTAAACATCAAGGAGGACTGTTGAGAGCCACTGGTGCCTGCCTAATCATTGGTCTTGCTGATGTTCTTGGACAGACCAGTGAGTTCCCTATCCTCAGGTTTAAGTGGTGGGAGCTGGAGCCCACAATTTGAATCCTGGTCCTGCCACCTCCAAATGGCAGGAGATCCTAAGACACTCATTCATATCCATATGAATACAAATGAGATGGGATGTATGTCATTATTGAATGGCCAGTTCTTGAAAGATTCTAGGATAAAATTATACATAATTATATTATAGCACACTAATAGATTTTATTTAATACTTTATTAAGATTTAAACAATCACATTCATACATAAAATGGAGGAATAATGAAATGCCTAAGAATTGGGCCTCACATACTATAAAGGTGCCGTTTTTCTGCCAGGACTGGGATTTGAACTCATGGTCTGGGTAACACTGTTGTACTGTGTAGGAAGGGGAATCTGGCCTCCTTGAAGTCAAGAAATTCAAGTCTGTTCCTTAGGCCTGAAATCAATCCCCACCTATTCATGTACAATTTACATATATGATTTGTATTTATATTTATATACATATGTTGACTCCATATTGCATTCAGTGTAGTTATTTTATTATTTTTTGTTTTATTTATGTATTGACCATTTATTTTATTGTCTATTATGGCACATAGAACATTGGTTACATTGATTACATGGGATATAGGCCTGCATATGTATTCCACTTCATACCTGACCCCCAGGACATTCACAGAAAAGGAAAACGTGTCAGCATCAACTTCTTACTCAACGATTCATTGTTTGGGAGTGCTGGTATTTGAACTCATGGCCTACAGGGCCAAATTCATTAATGGGCGAGTGTGAATACGCCCTCCTGGGGCAAACTTAGTGATAGGCTGTTCCCAGGACCTGAGATCGAGCCCAGGAGTTAACAAACTATGAATAGATTGACATGCAGATGACAGTACACTAATAAATGTATATCTTCATAGAGTGCCAGAGATGTCTATACATTATTCAGTTATATAGACAACATTCCTACCAATTCTTGGGTATTTATTATGCATCCATGTAATTAATATTATTGTTTTCATCCTTACACTATTAATGAAATCAATCAGTGTCCTGAAATTACTGCGTTCCTGTAAATAATAATATTCTTTTAATGCTTCAAAAATATTAAATATAATCAATCAGACTCGTCAAAACATGCTGTCTAATTTTATAGGAGCATCATTCACGATCAACTCATTCAACTGTGACAATGACAAGAATTTATTGTTATTCCTATGGATGGGAACCAGTTTCTTAGTATCTCCTGCCATTGGTTGGTCAGGTTCTATGTTGCCACGTGGGCCTATGGCTTCCCTAATAGTCCCCCAACCTTCAGCAATGCAAGGTGAAGTACCCTTTGCAAAAGTGTCATTCAGACACAGGAGGGTCACCATGCAAAGGAAGAAAACGTAAAAAGGCCACATTTTTCCTGTGAATTGTTTTCCTTGAAAGGCCTGAGTGTCTAGGATCCCATCAGCAGCTGGGGGTCCAGTGGCTGCACCCCAGCCTAGAGTGATCAAAGCTGAGGTAGAATTGCCACTACCTGAGTTCAAGCCATGTGCTTGAAAAAAAAAAACTTACATACATACATACATACATACATATATACATACAAAATATTTAAAATATTGTGAGGATCCTTGGCTTGTACTTCTTGCCATTTTTTCTGCCAGGCCTGCGATTTGAACTCAGGGTCTGGGGAAATCTGCAGCACTGTGAGGGATGGGAAGATCAACGTGTTGGAGACAAGAAAGAAAGACCTGTTCCTAGGGCCTGAATTAAAAAAACAATATTCATATACATTTTAAATACATGATTTATATTTACATGCACAGGTTTACTGCATGTTGTGCTTAGTGTATTCATTTTTTATGTTTCATTTGTTTCTTATGTATTTGAATGAGTATGATTACACATATAACATTTTTGCATCCTATTACATGAGACATAGACTTGCTTATGTATTCTACATCATTCCTGAGGCGCAGGACTTTCACCGATAAGGAAAACAAGTAGGACAATTGGCTTTTCCACCAGGCTTAAGTTTTTGCCAGTTCTGACTTGAACTCAGGCTCTAACAGGCCCACTTCATGAAAGGGTAAATGTTAGCACACCAGTCTGATGCAAGTGAAGTTACTGGGCAAATTTGAGGACCTGAGATCAAGCCTAGGAATGGCCAATATATAAACAGATAGATGTTTAGATTGCAGTGTGTGTGTGTGTGTGTGTGTGTGTGTGTGTGTGTGTGTGTGTGTGTATTAACAAATGTATATGCATCTACAAAGGTATACAGAGACAGACATTTATGTAGATTCTAGTGTATAACCCTATATAAAAAGTGATGTCTATATATTATTTTTATATATTCTATTACTACCAATTATTTGGTCTAAAATTATGCCTCCATTAATTAATCACGGTAGAATACTTAATAAAGAATTAATCAATGACTTATACTTAGTGCATACATTCTTATACTTGAATGAGTATCTAATTAGTAATTCAGTTAGTACATTTCAAACATTCTATTAGTATTCCTATAGATAGGAACAAGTTTCCTAAGATCTTCAGCCATGTGTAGGTGGCAGGCCTAGGATCGATCTCAGGGCCTAGGTATCTGGGTTGGACTCATGCTTCACTAACAGCCCCCCAGCCTTCATCCATGCAAGGTCACGTACAATTTTCAAGACAAGTCATTGAGCCAGAGGAGTGTCACAGTGCCAAGGAAACAAAAGTAAACCTGTTGTGTAAAATTACCTGGTTTTTCCTTCTCCATTTTTGTTGGTTTGCTGTATTTTTCAGTGCTGGGAATTGAACTCGGTTCCTAGGATCCCTGGATCATCTGTGAGTGTAAAAGCTGCATCCCAACCTAGGGTAATCATGGCTTAAGACACAATAAAATGCTTCCTTGAGCAAAAGGAGATCAGGGAAAATGTCTAGACTCACAGTTCCAGCGTCAGGACCTGCCACAAAAAAAGAGCCAGTAACTCCATGTGTCTGTGTATGTATACATGTATTTGAATTTGTGAAGATCCAGAGTTGCTATGAAGAAAGGCACCTAGCTAGGAAATTTGCTTTGAATAGAATGAATTCTTAGCACAGAGTGTGCATTCAAGACAGTGCGTGTTCCGGGCCTCCCCTCACCGTTCCCAGTTAACCTGAGGGGGTCCCCATACCCCAGGCTGCTGGAGGAAATCTGCCTCATTTTTGGAACAGGCAGACAAAAAGCCTCACTCCTGTGCATCTGGGTAACAAACAATTCATCCAAGTCAATTAGTGAGGATGAGTGTGCTCAGGCTGTTAAGGTTAGGAAAAAAAGACCTCTTTGTACCACAAGCAATCTCTGTCCCCTGTGCTCTGGTTTGACTGGAAGCTTTCATTTGTGCCACCTGCCATGGTAGACCAAGTTCCCTACACTCATCCAGTCTTTTTTTTTTTTTTTTGTCCAATCGTGGGGCCTGAACTCTGGGCCTGGGCGCTGTCCCTCAGCTCTTCAGCTCAAGGCTAGTGCTCTACCACTTGAGCCACAGCACCACTTCCGGCTTTTTTTCTTTTTGCTTATGTGGTGCTGAGGAATCGAACACAGGGCCTCAGGCATGCAAGGCAAGCGCTCTACCACTGAGCCACCTTCCCAGCCCCCTCATCCAGTCTTTGTAAGACTATGTTTCAGTGCTGAAACAAACTGCTACCATTAATCCAACAGTCCTTCTGGTAGACAATTAGGGAGCTGAACACAATGAAATGATTCATTATTGGCAACGGTGCCTCCGTGTGTGTGTGTGTGTGTGTGTGTGTGTGTGTGTGTGTGTGTGTGTGTGCGCACGCACGCCTGCATGTGCATACACCATCTTGGTGATTGAACTATGGACCTAACCACTGTACCTGAGTTTCTGCTGTATAAGGACAGTATTCTACCACTTGAGCCACACAGCCACTTCAAGCTTTTTTTCTAGGGATGTGGTACTGTGGATTCAAACCCAGGGTTTCATACACACAAAGCAGTCTACCCCTAAGAAACATTCCCAGCACTCCAGGTTTCTTTCTTTCTTTTCTTGTAAGTTGAAGGAGTTGAAGTCTGGGCCTGGGTGCTGTCTCTGAGCTCTTCATCTCAGTCTAGCACACTACCACTTGAGCTACAATGCCCCTTCAGGCTTTCTGGTGGTTTATTGGAGAAAACCATCTCAAGGAATTTCCTGCCAAGGCTGACTTTGGACCGTGATCTGGGATAGTTTTGAAATGAGATCCTCAGCTTCCTGAGCAGGCAGAATGATAGACATCAGCTAAAGACATCTAAGCCATGACACTTTGCTGCAAGTGGGTCCTTGGCTCGGCATGGTAGAAAATTAGTCATGAGCACAAGAAGAAAGTCAGCATCTATGCTCTGAGTTCAAGGTTCATGATGGAGAAACCTAAACCAAAACAATTGTCTGCAGGAGACAAGTCACTAGAGTATAGTACATACATAAATTGGCCCTGCCTTGGGGACATATCTGAGCCTCAACTTTCTCATCTGCACATTCATCTTACTTGTGTAGCTCTTATAAGGACCAGATGAAAGAATACAACTCGTGAAGAACTTAGCACATAGCACCCTGTGAAGGACTCAGCACCCAGTACCCCATGGACAACCCAGAAGTACTCAACACCCAGCACTCCAGGAAGGACTCATCACATAGCTATATCCCACAAACTGTCATTAGAATTAGGGTGCTTTCATCAGTATCACCATTCTTTCAGATACACGTCACAAACCGCACAAGTTCACATCTAATGGTTTAGAGGGGTGTTTTGTGAGGGAGAGTCATCAGCCTCAGGGATTTCACTCATAGGTTGGAGGTACTGTCCTAAGATCTTTTCCTCAAGGCTAAATCTCTACCACTTTTAGGCACAGCTCAGAGTCTATCAGACTTCGTGCCAGGGCTGAGTTTTCAACCCCCAGTGTCTGATCTCACCCCCTGAGTAGCTAGTGGTGAGCCATCAGTGTCTGGTTCCATGATGCTGGGCTGCAGCTATTGACCTCTGGCTAAGTTAGGTTAGATGACAGCTGTCAGTTTCAGACTCCCAGCTTGCTCTGTGATGAGGTATTTGAAATCCTGCCTTTCTATAATTGCAGTCAGAACATTCTAACTTGTTTTTGGTTCCAGTCCTGGGGCTTAGGGACACAGTCCCTAAGCTTTCATGCTCAAAGCCAGTGCTCAACTGCTTGACAGCACT
The DNA here is from genome assembly GCF_019054845.1 of Dipodomys spectabilis. NCBI lineage: Eukaryota > Metazoa > Chordata > Mammalia > Rodentia > Heteromyidae > Dipodomys > Dipodomys spectabilis. The sequence goes on from NW_024870905.1 coordinate 8,256,169, forward strand.
GCTTCTGGGTTTTCTGTGCATGTAATAGTGTGGAATTTAACCCAGGTCTTCATACATTCGAGGCGAGCATTCTACCACTGAGCTCCAGGAATGACAAATGTAGAAATAGATATGTAGATTGTAACATATATATATATATATATATACATATATATATATATGTATATATATATGTATATATATATATATATGTATAAAACAAGACAGAGATGTCTGTATATAATTTAATTATATATATTATATTACTACCACTTATCAATAAATTATTCCTTCCTGTATTGAAGTATTATGGTTGAATACCTAACAAAGTATTAATTGAAAATTATTCAATATAGTATAATTATTGTGTATAATTTTATAATATAATCATGTACTAATGTAATTGTTACTTTAAAACATTCCATTCATAAGGATGTATATCAGAATGCATTTCTTAGAATATCCTACCATTCATAAGTGGGAGTCCTGGGATTCACACCTCAGGCCTAGGTTTCTGGTTTGGGCTATGGCTTCCCAGATAGTCCACCAAAATTCAGCAGTGCAAGGTCATGTACACTTTCCGAGCCCTGCTTGCAATGCAAAGGAATAAACAATGTAAAACTGCCTCTAATACTTCCCAGTTTTAACCTTCTCCTTTTTTCCCCCTCTCTTTTCTTCTTTTTTCTTTTTGGTTTTGGGGTCAGAACTCTGGGTCTCGGTGCTGTCCCTCAACTCTTCAGCTCAAGGCTATTGCTCTACCACTTGAGCCATAGCGCCACTTGTGGCTTGTTTCTGCTTATGTGGTACTGAGGAATCGAACCCATGGCCTTGTGCATGCAAGGCAAGGACTCTATTACTGAGCTACCTTCCCAGCACTTCTCCTTTTTTTTTGCCAGTCCCAAGAGTTGAATTCGGATCCCAGGATCTCAGGATGAACTGTGGGTACAGAGGCTGCACCCCAGCCTAAGATGATCGAAGGTGAGGCAGATTTAACATGAGCTGAGTTCAAGCCCCAGGCCTGACCAAAAAAACCGAGGCCCTGGCTTGGAATTTGCACCATTTTTCTGACTGGTCTGGGATTTGAACTCAGGGTCTGGGTAACTGTGGCACTGTGGTGGAGAGGAAGCTCACCGTCATTGAAGACAAAAATTTCAGCCCAGTTTCCAGGGCCCGAATTCAAGCCCCAGCACTGAAAAAAATAATATTCATATATGAGATCTATTTACATACATGGGTTTACTCCATATGATATTTATTACCCATATTTTTTATTTTATTTAGTATTATTACATATATAACATTTATTTCATCTTATCACATGAATTTATTTGAATATGGCTTATACATCATACTGAGACCCAGGACTTTCATAGAGAAGGAAAAAAATGTGTAAAAATTGGCTTCTGACTCCACATACAAAATTTTGGCCATGCTGGAATTTGAACTCCCAGCCCACAATGCACAATTCATGAAAGGATCATTTGTAGTACAAAAGGGTTTTGCAAACTGAGCTGCCAACCAGTTCTGAGGACCTGGGAACAAGCCATAATAGTGGCTGATAAAGATATAGGTGTAGATATAGATATGGATATAGGTATAGATATAGATAGATAGATAAATAGATGTGTAGTTTGCAATATATATGAGAGAGAGACAGTGTGATGATATTAAATAATATATATTATGAGTTATTATTAAATTATGCCTCCATTTAATGAAGTATCATTGTTGAATACGTATTAAAGCATTAATGTAAAAGCAGTCAGTATTCTTTAATTGGGAGAATTATACAAAATAGCTAAAATGGAAGACATAATCCAATACTTTTTGTGTGGCCTTCTATAAAACAATCATGAACTAACTGCAAATTCAATTGTTACTTTAATTTATTTATTTAATTTTTTATTTTTTAATTCATTTATGTTTTTATTTTAATTTTTGGTGAACATACTGTACAGAGGGGTTACCATTACATGGGCAAGATAATGAGTACATTTCTTATCAAGCATTGTAGCCTCCTCCTTTGTTTACCCTTCACATCCCTTCCCAACCACCTCTGCCCGCTCCCCCACCCAATCCACCCGCCCCCCTCCCCAACCCCCACCCCCGCACCAAAGTTGTAAAGTTCGTTTTCGACATGACAAATTGTACTCATTGTTGCAACAGGTCCACCTGTATCCTTAAATGACTTGTATTTCCCCATCTCCTCCACAAATTATACTGACATCAAATATAGTGAAAGCAGGGGTTATACTGTTGGGGAGGGACATACAAAGCAACAAAGAAATCATCTTATAAATGCGTTAGAACGAAATGCATGAAAGAAAAAAAGCATTAAAATACATATCTAAGGGTTCATGTTCATAACATCACATTATCTGACCCTCTCTGCTTGATTCATACATATACTAGATATTGCAAATAAGGGAAACCATGGGACCTATGTTTCTTTGGGCTTGGCTTATTTCACTTAATATAATTTTTCCAAGTCTTTCCATTTCCTACCAAATGGGGCAATGTCATTCTTTCTCATGGAGGCATAGAATTCCATTGTGCATATATACCGCATTTTCTTGATCCATTCCTCTACTGTGGGGCATCTAGGTTGGTTCCATATCTTAGCTATGGTAAATAATGCTGCAATAAATATAGTTGTGCTAGAAGCTTTAGTGTGGTCTTCTTTGTAAACATTTGGGTAAATCCTCAAAAGTGGGATTGCTGGGTCATAGGGGAACATTATGTGAACTCTTTGAGGAACCTCCATACTGCTTTCCAAAGTGGTTGATCAAGTATACACTCCCACCAACAATGAAGTAAGGTTCCCTTCTGTACACATCCCCTCCAGCATCTGTTGTTGTCAGAGTTCTTGATTTTTGCCATTCTAACTGGGGTGAGCTGGTATCTCAATGTTGTTTTGATTTGCATTTCTTTTATGGCTAGGGAGGTTGAGCATTTCTTCATGTGTCTATTGGCAATCCTTCTTTCTTCTTCAGAGAAGTTTCTCTTTAAGTCTTTAGCCCACTTATTTATTGGGCAGTTGTTTCTTTGAGGATTTGTTTTTGGGGGATTTAATTTGTTGAGTTCCATATTTTAGATATGAGTTCCATATTTTAGATATGAGACCCTTGTCCGTTGTATGGCTAGTCCAATCCGTGGGCTTTCTATTGATCTTGCTAGCTATGTCCTTTGCCATGCAGAAGCTCTGCAACTTCATGCGATCCCATTTGTCCAACCTTTCTTTGATTTGTTGTGTTTCCGGGTCTCTATTAAGAAAATTTCGGCCTGCGCCATGGAGACCTGGGATTTCTCCTATACTATCCTGTTAATGTTTTCAGAGTGTCTGCTTTGACTTCGAGGTCTTGAATCCATTTGGAGTTGATTCTGGTGCAGGGTGATATATAAGGTTCTAGCTTTAGTTTTCTATAAATAGTTAACCAATTTTGCCAGCACCATTTACTGAAGAGCCTTTCTTCCATTCTGTGTTTTTAGCTCCCTTATCGAAGATTAGATGGCTATAGGACTGAAGGTTCATTTCTGGGTTTTTAATTCTATTATGTTGGCCCTGAGGACTGTTCTTATGCCAGTACCAAGTTGTTTTGATTACTATGGCTTTATAGTAGAGTTTGAAATTTGGTATTGTTATACCTCCAGCAGTGTTCTTTCCGTTGAGGAGCGTTTTTGCTATTCGGGGTCTTTTATTATTCCATATTAATTTTTGGATTGTCTCTTCTTTTTCCTTGAAAAATGAGGTTGGAATTTTGATAGGTATCGTGTTGAATTTGTAGATAGCCTTGGGAAGTATTGCCATTTTCACTATGTTAATGTTTCCAATCCAGGAGCAAGGGAGGTTTTGCCATTTTCTACGTTCTCCTTTGATTTCCTTTTTCAAGTTTTTAAACCTTTCATCATAGAGGTCCTTCACTTCCTTGGTTAATTCCTAGGTATTTTATTTTTTGTGGGGCTATTACAAATGGAGTTGCTTTCCTAATTTCAGCCCCACTTTTCTCATTGTTGGCATACTGAAAAGCCATTGATTTTGTGGGGTTAATTTTATACCCTGCTACTTTGACAAAGTTTTGAATCAGCTTGAGTAATTTGGGAGTGGACTCTATGGGATTCTTTAAATACAAGATCATGTCATATGCACAGAGGGAGATCTGTCGCTAGGCATTCTAATACTAGATTGAAGAGAAGTGGAGAGAGTGGACATCCTTGTTTTGTTCCTGAGTTAAGAGGAAATGGCTTTAGTTTTTCACCATTAAGTATAATGCTGGCTGTAGGTTTGTCATATACAGCCTTTATTGTATTGAAGAATGTTCCATGGATTCCTAATTTTTCCAAAACCTTCATCATAAAGGGGTGTTGGATCTTGTCAAATGCTTTTTCTGCATCCATTGAGGTAACCATGTGGTTATTATTCTTGCTTCTGTTGATGTGATGAATAATATTAATTGATTTGCGTATATTGAACCAGCTTTGCATCCCTGAAATGAATCCTGTTTGATCGTGCTGTGTGATTTTTTGGATGAATTGTGGACTTGGATTGGACAAAATTTTGTTGAGAAGATTTGCATCAATGTTAATCAAAGAAATGTGTCTATAGTTCTATTTCTTTGATGAGTCCCTGCCTGGTTTTGGGATGAGGGATATGATGCCTTCATAGAATGTGTTCAGTAGTGAAAGTTCACTTTCAATTTCATGGAAGAGTTGGAGGAGTATTGGTGTGAGCTCTGCTTTGAAGGCCTTGTAGAATTCTGCTGTAAAACCATTTGGTCCTGGACTTTTCTTAGCTAGGAGGTCTCTTATTGCTGTTTCTATTTCATTGCTTGATATGGGCCTCTTAAGATGGTTTAACTCATCTTGGTTTAGTTTTGGCATGTCAATATTTGCTAGGAAAAGGTCCATTTCTGTCAAATTCTCAAACTTATTAGCATACAGGTTTGAGAAGTATTCCCTTATCATGTTTTGAATCTTTATTGTTTCTGTGGTGATGTTTCCATTCTCATCTCTGAGTTTATTAATTTGGGTGTGTTCTCTTCTTATTCTGATAAGATTTGCTAAGGGTCTGTCAATTTTGTTAATTTTTTGGAAGAAACAACTCTTTTTTTTGTTGATTCTTTCTATAGATTTTTTGGATCCTAATTTATTTAAGTCTGATTTAATATTAATTATTTCTTTCCATCTACTGGATAGGAGCTTTTCTTGCTGCTCTTTTTCAAGGATGTTTAGATGTGACATGAAATTGTTGGTTTCAGATCTCTCCAATTTGTTTATAGCTCAGAGCTATAAACTTCCCTCTGAGTACTGCCTTTGCTGTGTCCCAGAGGAGCTGTTAATTTGTGTGCTCATTTTTGTTGAATAGCATGAAGAGTTGAATTTCCTTTCTAATCTCTTCCATGACTCACTCGTGATTCAGCAGTGTGTTGTTCAGCCTCCATGTGTTACCGGACTTTCTTTGGAGGCTTTTGGTGTTGAGTTCTAATTTTATTCCCTGGTTATCAGAGAGAATGCCAGGTATAACTTCAATGTTACTGAATTTGGACAAGTTTGTTTGTGGCATAAAATATGGTCTATTTTAGAAAATGTTCCATGTGTTGTTGAGAAAAACCTGTATTCTGATGCTGCTGGGTGAAATGTTCGGTAGATTTCTGTTAAATCTTGTTGATCTATGAAGTTGTTTAGATCTACGGTTTCTCTGTTGTGTTTTTTCCTAGTTGATCTATCTAGTGGGGAGAGTGGTGTGTTAAAATCCCCAACAATTAATGTCTTTGGATTTATATGGGATTTGAGGGCAAGTAGTGTTTCTAGGATAAATTTGGGTGCTCCATTGTTTGGCGAGTAGATATTTTGAATTGTAATATCCTCCTGAATGAGAGATCCATTAATTAGTATGTAGCGACCTTCTTTATCTCTTCTCACAAATTTGAATTTGAAGTCTATTTTATCTGATATTAGGATTGTAACTCCCGCCTATTTATGGGGCCCGTTGCTTGGTAGATTTTGTTCCAACCTTTAACACTGAAAATGTGTTTGTTTTTACGGGCAAGATGTGACTCCTGAAGGCAGCAGATAGAAGGATCTTGTTTTTTAATCCAAGTAGACACTCTATGTCACTTAATTGGAGAGTTAAGTCCGTTAATATTGATAGGTAGGACTGAGCGGTATTTGGGAGTTCTTGCCATGTTATCCACCTTCTTGGGGGTTGTGAAAACTGGGTTCTTCCTATGGATTTTGGATTCTCAGTTTGGGTGCAGTTTCTTGGCCTTTATTGTCGTCTTCTTGGTTTTCTATGTGTAGGATGTCTTTAAGAATCTTTTGTATGGCTGGTTTGGTGGAGATGTATTGTTTAAATTTTTCTTTGCTATGGAAGGTTTTTATTTAGCCTTCAGTTATGAAGGAGAGTTTAGCTGGGTACAGTCTTCTTGGTTGATAGTTGTTTGATTTTAGGGCATGGCATACATCATTCCATCCTCTTCTTGCTTTGATTGAATCTGCTGAGAAATCTGAGGTGATTCTACTTGGTTTCCCTTTATAGGTGATTAAGCTTTTCTCCTTGACAGCTTTAAGGATATTTTCCTTGGTCTGAGTTGATCCTGTGTGGATTATAATGTGATGGTGGGATGTCCTATGCTGATCTGGTCTATTTGGAGTTCTAAAAGCTTCTTGTATCTGAATAGGCCTGTCTTTTTGCATGTTTGGGAAGTTCTCTGCTAGGATCCTGTTAAACAAATTTCCTAGACCATTAACTTCTGTTTCTAGGTGCTCCTCTACACCAATTATCCTTAGATTAGGCCTTCTGATGGTGTCTTCCAAGTGTTGGATAGATCTCTCATATTTCTTGGACTTATCTTGGATGGTTGTGTGTTCTTTCTCTATAATATGTAGGCTGTCTTCAATGCCTGAGATTTGATCTTCTGCATGGTCTAACCTGCTGTCGAATAGAGTGATGTGGGAAGGCATAGGGAGAGTTAACTAAGTCCTTCCCTCAAAGCAGGAAATAGGTTTTGTAAGATGAAAGTAGACAGAGAGAAAAAAAGAAGAGAAAGGGAAAAGAAAAGAGACCTGAAATGTAGAAAAGTAAAAATTAATAATATTATGAAGTTCTATTTAGAGAAGAATGAGAATATAATGAGAGAAGGGGAAGGATAAAAAGGAGATGTGAAAAACTTAAAACTAAAAGTGCTTAAAATATTATATATGTATATAGAGATAGTACTGCTATTAAGGAATTTAATTCTCAGAGGTTTTGAATTGAGCAATAAATTTGTGGATTAAGTATGTACACAATGGGGGATATGGTCTAATAGTCAACTACGGGTATATCTGAGGATGTGAAGGACAACAATTAAGTCCCATAAAGAAGAATGAAAGCGAGGAAAATGTGAAAAGGATAAGAAAGGAAGAAAAAAGATCAGAAGTTCAGTAGAGCTAAACAAATAACAGAAAGATAATTTTAAAAAGAGAGAGAAAGAAAACAAAAAAGAAAGAAAAACACACACACACATGTATCCCTAAAGTAAAAATTATAAGAGGAAAATAAAGTGACTGGAAATTTTTTTTTCAAAAAAGGCAAAAATTAAAGATTAAAAAAAGTTTTAGAAAAGAAAAAAAAATTTAATAGAAGTTACCAAAAAAAGAAAGATAGAAAAAGAAGAGGAAAAAGAAAAAAAAAGTTTTTGATTTTTTTTGGAGGGGTCGGAAAAATCCTGTATCTCCCTTGTGTCCATAACCAGCCTCTTGCTTGTGGTCCTGTGGCTTGGTTGGTGGATTACGTCAGTTTGTTTGAACAGGCAGAAAAATGCTCTGCTTTACCCAGGATTTGGCGATCCTCCTCCCAGGCTAGTTCAATGGGAGGGAGATCTGCTTTGACTATCACAAAAGAGGGAAATGGCTTTTTTCTCAAGTTTGAAGATGCTGTGCTGAGGCTAGGTTCTGGGTAGAGTTGAGGCCTTTCAAATAACAATAGCTTTTCCTGGGGGCTGGTTTGTGAGAAACTCACAGAGCCCAGCCTGGAGCCACTCTCAGGGTTTCTGTTTACTGAATTTCAATTGATTGTAGAGGCTGCTAAAGGGAGGGGCAGCCTCTGGCTCTGATTACCCAGTGAAGAAAGCCACTCCTAAGGCTGACGCCCGAGCTGGGTGACTTTTCCCTGGGTAGAGCTGAGTCTGGCAGGTAACGCCGTTAAGTTCTTGTGACTTGCTAAATGACTCTAGTTTTCTTCCAAGGCCTGAGTTGGAGCAAGCAGCTCAGCCGAGCTTCGTCGGTATCCAAGATGGAGATCTCGGTACTGGGGGAGTGGGGTGGCCTTCCCTCCACTGCTCACTGAGAAGGATTGAATATGTCAGGCTTCTACTCACGCCGAGTCTTGATTAATAGGTTGTCTCTGGTCTGCGAACTGCAGGATGAAGATGTCCGCTCCTTGTAGGTTCTTGCTGGTGTTGAGTAGTATCTGCTTGCCCGCCGCTTCTGGGTCCTTCATCCCGGACTGTCTGTGATTCAGGTATGACGTCTGAGGCGGCCGCCGCAACCGCTGCTGCAGTGGCAGCAGCTGCTGGCAAGAGCTCAGAGCTGTCTCCTTGCCTGGATTTTCCCTCTCTGGCCTAACTCTTGGACCTGTGATGGCACACTTGGTGTGATTCTCTGGCTTAGGACTGTTCACTGGAACTTGAAAACTGCTTTTTATGCAAGAGCTTGTTTAGCCTCCAGCTTCTCCTCCGACATCTTCCTGGGACTCCTCAATTTTTATTTTTATAACATTCCATTAAACATTCACATGAATGTTTAATTTGTAGGTTGCAGTCCTGGCATTGGAACTCCAGGCCTAGGTAGTTTACTTCAAAATGCAAACCATTAGAATGACACTGTGAAGATTTCAGTTTGTCACAATGAAAAAAGAACAAGAAGAAAAGAAAGCCAGGTGTCATTTTTCCTGCCTGTAATCCTAGCTCATCAGGAGTCTGGGACATAGAGAATGCCAGTTTGAATTCAGCCAGGACAGGAAAATCCACAGCACTCTTATTTCTGAGGGATCAAAAGAATAACAACTCATCATGAGTGAGGTTGTGGCTCAAGGAAAGAGCACTATCCTTGAGCAAAAGGAGCTCAGTGACAGTGCCTAGGCTCATAATACAACCCCTGGACTTGCCAAAAAAAAAGCAAAATAAAAAACAAGTAACTCCCTGTTTCCCCATGTATGAATGCATGCATTTCTATCGGTAAAGGTCCACAGTCCCTATGATGAAAGGCATCCAGCTAGAAAATTTGCTTTGAATAGAATGAATTCATAACTTTCAAGACAGTGCATGTTCAGTGGCTTCCCTCACTGTTTGCAGTGTAGCCTGAGGTTTTCTGCACACACCAGGGTGCTGGAGGAAGTCTGCCTCATTATTGGAACAGACAGACAAAAGGCCTCACACCAGTACAGCTGTGTAACAATCAACTCCATCCAGGCCAATTATAGAGGAGGAGTGTGGGCAGGCTCTAAAGGCCAGGAGAAAAAGGTCTCTTTGTACCCCAAGCTATCTCTCTCCCCAGTGCTGTTTTGACAGGAAACCTTCATTTGTGCCACCTCCAGTGGCAGGCCAAGTTCCCTGCATTTATCCTGTCTTTGTTAGACTATGTTCCAGTGTTGAAATAACCTGCTACAATTATTTCAAGTGTCCTTTTGGCAGAAAACAAGGAAGCTGAACCTAATGAAATGATTCATTATTGGCAATGGTGGCTTCCTTGGTTTCTGGAAGCTTGCTAAATCTAAGCACATGTGGAATATCACAATGCTCCCTGTCATTTAGGGCTGGTGATGCTCATCAACTTTTGAAACCTTTGACCTCTCCTAGTTGGGCCCCGGATGGCTAGGTTTTGGGGTTGAACACAGGGCCTGGGTGCTGACCATGAGCTCAGAATAGAAGCTCAGTGTTTTAACATTTGGTATCACACCTTCACTTCTGGTATCTGTGTGTGTGTGTGTGCATGTGTGTGTGTGTGTGTGTATCTGTGTGTGTGTACGTGTGTGTGTGTGTGTGTATCTGTGTGCACATGTATGTGTGTGCATACACTTGTCCTGGAGATTGAACTCAGGTCCTGAACACTGGACCTGAGTTTCTCCGGTACAAGGATAGCATTCTATCATTTAAGCCACACAGCCACTTCAGGCTTTTTGTAGTATGTGGTACTAAGAAATCAAACCCAGGTATTCATACAGGCAAAGCACTCTACACTGAAGAAACATTCCCAGCACTCCACTTCAGGTTTCTTTCTTTCATTTTTTGGAAGTTGGAGGAATTTATGTCTAGGCCTGAGAGCTGTCCTTGAGTTCTTCAGCTAAACCCAATTGCTCTACCACTTGAGCTACAGCACCCCTGGAGGTTTTTGGTAGTTCACTGGTGAGAAGCCCCTCAAGCAATTTCCTGCCTAGCCTGGCTTTGGACTGTGATCCTCAACTCTCAGGTTTCTGAGTAGCTAGGATGACAGGTGCGAGTCACCAGCTCCCAGCTTCCAGTTCAAGTTTCTAAGTGGTGAAAAGGAGATTAGAGTCTCATGGGACATTTTGTGTCTGGGATAGTTTGGAACCGAGATCATCATATCTCAGCTTCATGGGTAGGCAGGATGACAGACCTCAGCTGCAAATACCTAGACTGTAACACTCTGTTGCAAGGGGATCCTTGGCTCCACGTGCTAGAGGGCTAGCCATGAGCCCAACAGGGAAGGGTCAGGGGCTAGGCCCTGAGTTCAAGGTTCACGACTGAGAACAATAAACCCAAACAATTGTGTGCAGGAGATAAACATAATTTTGGCCCTGACGTAGGGATATATCTGAGCCTCAAGTTTCTCTACAGCACAATCATCTGACTTGTGGAGCTCTTACAAGAAGCAGATGAAAGTAGGACTCAGCACACGAAACTTCATGAAGGACTCATCACATAGCTGTATCCCACAAACTTACAATTAGGGTGCTTTGATCAATATCACCATTCTTTCAGAAACACATCAAAAAGCACACAAAGATCAAATCTAATGATTTAGAGGGGTTTTTGGGGGGGAGGTGGAGTCAGCCATGGGGATTGCATTGAAAGCCTGGTTACTGTCTTAAGATCTTTTGCTCAAGGCTAGAGCTCTACCACTTTGAGCCACAGCACAGAGTTTCACAGACTTCCTGCCAGGGCTGGGTTGTAAACTCGCCAGTGTCAGATCTTAGCCCCCAAGTATCTTGGATGACAGGGGTGAGCGAGCCAGCAGCATCTGGTTCTGTGAAGCTGGGTTGCAACAGTTTACCTCTGGCTAATTCAGGTGAGACACACGAGACTCCAGACTTGCTCTGTGATGAGGTATTTGCAGTGATATCCTTATATAGTTGCAGTCAGAACATTCTATCTTTTTTGGTGCCATTCCTGGGTCTTGAGTAAGAGTCTTGATACACAGTCTCTAAGCTTTTATGCTCAGCTAGTGCTCAGCTGCTTGAGCAACAGCACAACTTCCAGATTTATCTACGTACACAGTAGTGAGGAATCAACCCTAGTACTTTGCATGTACTAGGCGAGCAATCTACCACTGAGCCCCAGGAGTGACAAGTGTATAAACAGATAAATGTTTAGATACGTAGATAGATATATAGATAGATGTAGATGCATAAAACAAGAGACATATATCTGTATACTATGAAATTGCATATACAATATTACTACCGATTATTGGCAATTAAATTATTCCTTGCTTTTTTAACTATCATGGTTGAATACATAATAAAGGGTTAATTGAAAATTAGTCAATGTAGTATAATTGTTGTGTATAATTTTAAAATCATACACTAACTACCAATTTAATTGCTACTTTTATAACATTCCATTTGTACGGATGTATATGGGAATTGATTTCTTGGAATCTCCACCATTCATTAGTGGCAATCCTGGGATTCGACCTCCAGGACTAAGTTGCCAGTTTCAGTATGGCCTGCCAAACATCAGCAATGCAAGGTCATGTACACTTTATGGGACTTGTCATTTAGACCCACGATGGTCACAATACAAAGGAAAAAAAAAGTGAAACCACCTTCTTGAACTTCTCAGTTTTATGCTTCTCATTTTTATTTTTATTTTTTTTTGCCAGCCCCAAGATTTGAACTCGGGTCCTCAGATACAAGGGTCTGCTGTGACAGAAATGTCAAGACCTGAGTGCAAGCCCTGTGCTCGGCTAATAATAATAATAACAACAATAAAGCCCTGGTTTGGAATTTGCACCATTTTCCTGGCAGGCCTTGTATTTGAACTCAGGGTATGGAAAACTCTGTGGCACTATAGGTGAAGGGCAAAGGCTCACCGTGCTTGAAGACAAGAAATTCAGAGCCAGGCGCTGGTGGCTCACGCCTGTAATACTAGCTACTCAGGAGGCTGAGATCTGAGGATCGCGGTTCAAAGCCAGCCCGGGCAGGAGAGACCGTGAGACTCCTATCTCCAATAAACCACCAGAAAACCGGAAGTGGCGCTGTAGCTCAAGTGGTAGAGCGCTAGCCTTGAGCTGAAGAGCTGAAAGACAACGCCCAGGCCCAGAGTGTAAAACCCCATGACCGACAAAAATAAAAATTCAGAGCAGTTCTCAGGGCCTGAATTGAAGGCCCAGCACTGGAAAAAGGAATATTAATATATGAGATCTATTTACATACATGGGTTACTGTGTATGATGCTTATTACCCTTATTTATTTAGTATTATTACACATATAACATTTTTTATTACATCATATCACATAGGATATATCCGCATATGGATTCTGCATCATACTGAGACCCAGGACTTTCTCAGAGAAGGAAAAAATAAATATGTCAAAATTGGCTTCTTAATCTACGAATAAATTTTTGGCCATGCTGGGATTTCAACTCATGGCCTTCAATGGCCAATCCATAAATGGGGTCACAGTCTTAGCACACCAGCCTCCGGCAAACTGAGCTGCCAGGAGTTCTGAGGACCTGTGATCAAGCCATAGGAATGCCTGATAGATAGATAGATAGATAGATAGATAGATAGATAGATAGATAGATAGATAGATAGATAGATAGATAGATAGATATGTAAATATATATATGCATACAGAGAGAAGGAAGGTGAGGATATTAAATTATATATGTATATATAAATATAATTACTAATTATTCATTACTAAATAGTGCCTCCATTTAATGAAGTATCACGGTTGAATTCTTACAAAAGCATTAATTAAAAATTAGTCAATAGACTTCCATTAGGGGAATTATACCATGGTGCTGGAATCAAAGATACATATATCCAATAATTTTTGTGTGGCATTCTAAAATAGAATCATGGATTAGCTGCAAGTTTATTACTTTCATAATATTCCATTAGCATTCCCATGAATAAGAAGGATCTTCCATTTGTGGGTGGCATTCCTATCATTTGAACTCCAGGCCTGGGTAGTTTACTTTGAATGCAAACCATTGGAATGACACCATGAAGATTTCAGATTGTTACAATTATAAAAAGAACAACAAGAAGAAAAGAAACCCAAGATCCATGGGCTCCTGCATGTAATAGTAGCTCCTCAGGAGGCTGAGATGTAGAGAATGCCAATTTGAATTCAGCGGGGGCAGGAAAGTCTGTGAGACTCTTATTTAAGATATCACAAGAAAAAAATGAATGGAGTTGTGTCTCAAGGGCAGAGCACTACCCTTGAACAAAAGGAGCTCAGGGACAAGGCCTAGGCTCATAGTAAAAACCTGGAACTGCCCCCCCCCCCAAAGTAGGCAATAACTCCATGTCTCTGTATATGGATGTATGATGTATGGATGATGGGCATTCAGCATGTTGCCCATGGCCAGCCTCCCAAACTGGTCAAGCTGGGACAAGCCCTGAAGAGTCCTCAGTCTGAGCCTGCAGCTTGACCAAAGCATCCTTCTCTGCCATTTAATAACTGAAGCCTTATATTCTGGCTGAAGTCTACCATCAGGACACCTAGCAGCCAGCCATTGCCTCCAGGGAGACCACAGTTCCTGGACTGTGGGAGTTGTCGAAGTTTCTGGCTCCATAGTCTCTATCCCTCTGTAGGATGTGAGCCTAGACCTCTGGGGCTGGTTGCTATCACTCATTTATCATTCGTCATTGCCGAGTCTCAGGCTGGTCCCAAATCTTCGCAAAGATATTAAATAGCAATTTCTATGCCAAAAGGGGTATGCCAATAAATCCCACCCTCATAACTCCCATGAGAAGTGAGCCTTGGGCTGTGAATGTGGCTTAGTGGTATAGTGCTTACCTAGCACACACTAAGTCCTGGGTTCGATTCCTCAGTACCAAAGAAACAGAAAAAGCCAAAAGTTACCCTGTGGCTTAAGTGATAGAGTGCTAGACTTGAGCAAAAGATGATCAGGAACATACCCAGACCCTGAGTTCAAGACCCAAGACTGGCAAAAAGAAAAAAAAAATGAGCCTGGTATGACATATTCTTGTGGGACTCATAGGAGGGCCATGGTTATAGGAAAGAAGTAGAGTAGAGAGAAGCTGCTGGTGGCTCACCTCTGTAAGCAACTCAGGAGGCTGAGATCTGAGGATCCCAATTGGAAGCAGGGAAGTCTATATGAGACACTTTTCTCTAATTAAACACCAATAAAGCCAGAAGTAGAGATGTGGTTCAAGTAGTACAGTGCTAGCCTTGAGCACAAAAGCTCAGGGATCGGATAGAATTCAGGCCATGAATTCAAACCCCAGGTCTGGCACACATGCACACACACACACACACACACACACACACACACACATCATGATAGAGCATTTGCCAGTCACCCTGCACAAGTTCCATCTCTAGCAACTCAATATTTTTAAAAAAGAGGGATAAGGGAAGATAAGATTTGCTCCAGGAGGTGCTATAACCAATGCCAAAATTCCACAGGAGTTCTAAGATGTGGATACAGGACAGAGAGCCTGAGGCAGAAGGTACAGCATGGGCAAAGGTCTTGAGGTGTAGTGTAGAGCAGGTAGTGTGGGTGGAATCAAGGTTCTGTGGCTTCAGAAGAGTCTGTCAGTACATTCATGGCTGGGCCAAGGTTTGTACTTGAGTCACAGGGCAGAGGGTGGGGTCCAAGAATGGTGCCCGGGAGAATAGCTTGGCTTTTCACCACGGACCCCTGCCATTTCTGGTGGCTGGAAGCCTATTTTTCACAGCTCCTTACCCTCAGAATTCCTTTGCCTGGAGAAGTCAGTACAAATGCAGGGAAGAATTCTTGCTTAAGAAAAGCTTCTAGCCCAATGCCACCAATGGCTCAACCCCTGTAAATCCTAGCTACTCAGGAGACTGAGATAGAGATCATGGGTCAAGCCAGCTCAGGGGAGGAAAATTAGTGAGACTCTTCTTGCCAATGAACTACCAAAAGCCAGGAATGGAGTTCTGGCTCAATTGGTAGAGAGCTAACCTTGAGGGGAAAAGTTAAGAGACCAGAGCCCAGACCCCTGAGTTCAATCCCCAGTACTGGCACCTAAAAAGTAAAGAAAAGCTTTCAAGAGCTCCTAGTCCACTGTGGTGAAAGGCCAGATCAGCTAGGCCCCAGTAGCTCACACTTGTACTCCTAGCTCCTCAGAAGGATGAGATGTGAGGATTGAGGTTCAAAGCCAGTCTGAGCAGGAAAGTCTGGGAGAATCTGATCTCCAAGGAACCTGCAGAAACCAGAAGTGGCTCTGAAGCTCAAGTGGTAAGCTGAAGAGCTGGGGCACAGTGCCCAGGCCCAGAGTTCAAGCCCCATGACCAACACCTAGCCTGCTTGGTCTTACTCTGTGGCTCTAAGAAGAGTATTTTCCAGTGGGCGCCTGAGGGTCTCCCAATACCTAGATCTCCTACAAGTCTTGGGAGCAGCCTGTTTGGAGGCCATTACCTACAGATATTTCTCCTGGGTGTTTATTGGAACATTACAGGATGGAATAGGAAAAACCCTATGTCTCCTTGGCACAGGCCGAAAGTTTCTTAATAGAAACCCAGAAACACAAATAAAATAAAATAAAAGGTTGGACAAATGGGATTGCATGCAGTTGCAGAGCTTCTGCCTGGCAAAGGACATAGCTAGCAAGATCACTAGAAAGCCCACGGATTGGGAGAAGATCTTCACTAGCCATACAATGGACAAAGGTCTCATATCTAAAATATACCTGGAACTTAAAAAATTAAATCCCTCAACAACAAATCTTCAAAGAATCAACTGCCCAGTAAATAAATGTGCTAAAGACTTAAAGAGAAATTTCTCTGAAGAGGAAAGAAGGATGGCCAATAAACACATGAAGAAATGCTCAAACTCTTTAGCCATGGAAGAAATGCAAATCAAAACAGCATTGAAATACCACCTCACCCCAGTTAGAATGGCTATAATCAAGAACTCTAATAACAACTGATGCTGGAGGGGATGTGGACAGAAGGGAACCTTATTGCACTCTTGGTGGCAATGTTCAACCATTTTGGAAACCAATATAGAGGCTCCTCAAAAGACTCCACATAGAGCTCCCCTATGACCCAGCAATCCCACTTTTGGGCATGTACCCAAATGTTTACAAACAAGACCACACTTAAAGCTACCAGCACATCTATGTTTATTGCAGCATTATTTACCATAGCTAAGATATGGAACCAACCCAGATGTCCCTTAGTAGATGAATGTATCAAGAAAATGTGGTATATATACACAATGGAATTCTATGCCTCCATCAGCCAAGCCTGTCTCTGGTATGGCATGTTCAGAATTTGAAAATGAGTAGTTAGTTTTCTGTTTTAGTATGAGACAATACTAAAATAATGTTTTTTTTCAAAATAATGGCAAGTATATTCTGAAAATATTGTATACTTTGGTAACATTCACGTTGAAGTCCTTCCGATAAAGAAAGAGGTAATTCAAATTAACAGGCAAAAATGTTCATTTTTTTAAAGGTAATACACATAGAATAATATTCACTATACCAATACAGTGAAATTATATTTTATGCAGCTCATTTTTAACTTAATTTTATTGTCAAAGTGATATATAGAAGGCTTGCAGTAATTATAAGTTAGTGGATACATAATATGTCAAAATTTTTACCCCTCCCTCATTTTTCTCACACTTTTCCTTCACCCCAATAATCCTCACAAATCGTAATGTAAATTTCTTACATGTTGTCTTGTGAGTATTGCTATTGCATTGGTTTGCCTTTTGTCCTTTGTCTCGCCATTTTATTGTTCCACTTCCCTTGTCAAATGAAGATAAATATATATACAATACACAGGATACTGAAATCAAATACAACAGTGGACACACCATAGAGGAAAACACAAAAGAAAAAAGAAATCACATAGTACATTAAAAACAACAACCAGAAAGAAAAACCTCTCTTTCCATATCTAGGAGTTTATTTTGCTCAGTATCATTTTATGTGGTCATTTATACATAGCTATTGAGCCATTCTGTTCATCTGCTAAGACTACCCTAGATATTTCCTAGTTATTACAAATGAGGGAAACCATGGAATCTGTCTTTGTGTCTTGCTTATTTTTCTTAGGATTTTTCCAAGTCTTTCCATTTCCTTATGAATTGGAAGCATAGAATTCCTCCGTACATATATAAACCACATTTTGTCAATTCGTTCATCTACTGAGTGGTATATAGGTTTAAAACATGAATGCATGTAAGTATCACTTAAAGCCATTCAAAAATGACAGATGACAACTCACCAGACATACTAATGTCATGATTTCCAAGTAAGATAGTATTTCATGGTGGTACAAGTGTTAAGATATCTGGATGAGTCTAATGTATATTTTGCACTGAATGAGGCAGGAAGATATCCAATATCATATAGGATAAAAATGGTAGTGACAAAATATTTCCCTTGAGAAAGATATAGGAGGCTGCCAGAAGTATGAAGTAGTTCAGATAATTTTGAAGAATTTAGAAATGCAAGCTCAATTATGTCTCTTTAAAGAATAATTATGTACGTGGAAGGGAAAAAGAAGGGTAAGAGGAGAAAATAACTGACAGCAGATCATTGTCCCAAGTTAGAGTATAAAAAGATATAATCTATAACTTCCAAGTTAAAGAGAGACCAGTTATGATGTGTTAATGGCAATTGAGGCATTTTTTATTTTAAAGAAGAATCAATTCGAGGAGTCTGCTGTCATATCAATAAAGCTGTATGTTCAACCTAATACTTGGTGTTACTTGTCCTACATTTATAATGAGTAGGCTGATAAGATATCCAAGCATATCTAAATATATTTCAATAAAATCCCAAACTGATATGGATAGATGGGTCAATAATTGGAACTATAGGACAAATTAGGCTTGTCTGTGCTTCAGTTCAATCTACAATCTCCTGGCTAAATAAAGTTTTAAAAATGTTCAGAGAATACCTCTAAAAAAAGTTCATGAGTTATATCTGTATAATATTTCTAAGGTCAGGATTAAAGCATTTGTTTCCAACATTTAGAATCAACAGGACCTGTTAAATTTATGGATCCAGAATTTTATGTCTTCACATTCATATCTCAACATTTTATTAATATGACTTTCACCAAAACACTGTTCTTATTGATCTTATCTATGTCCTTTTACTTTTCAAATCCAAATATTATATTTCCTTCAATATCTTCCTGAAAATTCTTTCCTTCCTTTTATTCTGTAAATCTGTGTTTATTACTTTTTTGTTTCCTTATTTATCTCTTTCCTCCAATCTTATCCACACTGATACTCACATTGTTCACACTTTCGTCAGAACTTTCCTTTTCCTCTTCCCTTTAATAATGTCCCTGATTTTATTATTATTTTTCATATTCATGTTCGTGGATATTTTGATGATGTTCAAAGAGACCTATCTTTGCATCTG
Organism: Dipodomys spectabilis; assembly: GCF_019054845.1. Lineage (NCBI taxonomy): Eukaryota > Metazoa > Chordata > Mammalia > Rodentia > Heteromyidae > Dipodomys > Dipodomys spectabilis. The sequence continues at coordinate 8,274,983 of NW_024870905.1, forward strand.
TTTACATAAACCTTAGAACAATCAGAGAGCTTTTTCCTCTAAATCCATCTTTTCCAACTTTAATCCTTATCACCAAGAATGTAACTAATATAGTTAGGAGACAGACATGTGGAAACACTTTATATTTCCTCTTACCCTACCTCCATCCATTAGATAAATGAATGATCAAGATTTTCTCAGTTTCTGTAACTAATGTAATTTCTATGTACTCCTTATTATACCCCTGACACCAGCCTATTGCAAATACTCATCACCAGTCACTCAGTCCTAAAACAACTGTTTACAAAGTATGCATTTTTCCCCATAGTCTTTTCATATTGGTCCTCTCCATCACCAAATGGCTCTCCTTGTAAGCACACAGAGTGAAGAACTCAGACAAAAATTCTAGTACATTGCCATATAAGACCAACATTGACTGTTGGTCTTATATTTCTCATCTGTAAATGGATGTAATCTACTAGAAATATTGAAGAATATAAATATTGACTTCTAGAGCAAGGAAAAAGAAAGTAAACAGTCCTTACATTTTCTACATTAGCTTACAAATAAGGAAAGAGTCAAATTCAGTTTGTTGGTATAAAGTCAGAAATAGTTTCATGCAGAAATAAAAATAAATTTTAACTCCTGGCTCTGCAGCTTGTGTCCTTTTATGGTAACTGCAGATAAGTAATTGGTATTAGTACATTGTGTCATGTATTTACAGCTGTAATGAAGAACATACGCTTAATATATCATTGGAAAACATTGGTTATTGAGTAGTATCTATATGAGAAAGTTATTTGAACTAATCACATTAAGTTGAAACCTACATCTTAGTCCATCAAAATATGGAAATAAAAGATTTTATTTATAAGAAAATAATATCACCAAGAACAGTGAGCATACATTAGAAAGACTGCTGGCATAACATTAGGGTTTTTACTGTCTCTACCTGTTTATGTGATTGTATTTCTTGATATTGAAACTCTCCTCTTTTTATTCTGTTTTTTTTTTTGGTTTGTCATGAGGCCTGGACTCTGGGCCTGGCACTGTCCCCCAGCTCTTCAGCTCAATGTACCCTACCACTTGAGCCACAGTGCCACTTCCCGCTTTTGCTGCTTATGTGGTGCTGAGGAATCAAACCCAGAGCCTCATGTAGGCAAGGCCAGCACTCTGACAATGAGCCACCTTCCCAGCCTTCCTCTTGTTATTGTTATTGTATGTCATCCAATGCTGCTTATAACTGTGCACTCAATGTGGGAAATTTAGCTTCAAAGGTAATTAAAGTTTTTTTTTTTCCTTTTCAATCACAACATCGTCATTGTCAGGCTACACTCCATCCAAATTATTATTAGCAACATAAGTGCTAATTATTGAACGTCGGATATGTGTCTATGATTTTACTATTCTTTGTCTATTGATTAATAATTTTAATGTTACCACTGTGCATGCATCCATATTGAAATTTTGAACAAATAAACATAAAAACTAAACCATATCAGGTAGCTTGACTATGTGCTTATAACAAATTATGGAATAGATTTTTTGAAGCATTGCAAATTCCTAATCAGTATTAATTAACTTCCTCTCTCTCCTTAACTACAAACAAATATTTAAGAGTTTGGGCAGGACCTTTTCAAGTAATATACTGTAAATGTTACTACAATATCATGTGTATATCTAAAATTCCCTTGAAAGTAATAAACTCTACTTTCTATTGAAATATTAGTAATTTTATTCTAGGAAACTTTTAGAAAAATAGGCTGTATATCTTTGAAATGAAAAAGGTAAAAATACTAACATAAATGTTTTAGATGGAGTCTGTCTCATATATATGTGTGTGTGTGTGTGTGTGTGTGTGTGTGTGTGTGTGTGTGTGTGTGTGTGTTATGTGTAGAATAGTTCATTTTTAGAGATTATTTGTCATCAGAAATATATACATATATCTAAATTTATTTGCAGAATGATATACATCATAGTGAAACAAACATCTTAAAACATAATTAAAATTTAAAAAAAATCATGAAACCAAGTGCCGGTAACACCCTTATAATACGAGTTATTCTGTGTGCTGAGATCTTAAAATTGTTTTCGAAACTAGCCCAGACCGAACAGTACTTGTTAGATTCTTCTCTCCAATTAACCACTAAAAACAGGAATTAGCTCTTTTCCTCAAGTTATAGAGTGCTGTCTTTGACAATAAAAAGGCAGAGGGACAATGCCCAGGCCTTGCAAACAACACCCACAACAACAAATTGTATCACATGAATTTCACAAAAGCATCTTTTGACTGCTGTGAACATTTCTTAGAAACTTGAATACATACCCCTGAAAAATATTAAGTAAAAAAGTATAGAATATTTACGTCTATGTTAAAGACATGACTATTTAGATTGTTTAAGATATTTAGGTAATGATTATAAGTTAATAATAATGATAGGTAAGTCATATATTGGGACTGTTTTTTTATTCTATTTTACAAAAGTAATAAAATGATATTTATAATGATTATATAAAATTACTCTTGCTTGGTATTTGAATTATCATTTGATAAATATTTTTGAATGATTTCCAAAGCAAAGGAGTATCAATTCTTTTGTAATTTCAAAACAATTAAGAAAATGATTTTAAGGCTGGTTCACTCTAAGTCTGTTTGTTTTCTTCTTCTAGTTTTCATATGTTAGTACAAATTAAAATTCCAAAAATTTAATGGATATTAGCATTCAGGAACATCTTCACATACAATAATATTGGAGTCCCTTAAGTGGAATTGTTTTATTTCATTTGTTACTTTCACAAATAAATCAAGATGATTGTGTATTTTGTTCTTTTCACTGCTTTTGGCTTTTATCTTGAGAATATGTTTTTCCTAGCAAGGTAGAGATAAGCAATTGGATTGAGCAAGTAACATATGACATTCATAAAATGCAGATGCATAGATTTGTGTCTTCTGTCATTTGCTAAAAGTTTCTTCCAGAAAAGTTTCTCAATTATTTAGAAATTTTTCCCCTTCCCCTCCACAAATTATACCAACATCAAATACAGTGAAAGCAGGGGTTATACTGTGGGGGAGGGGCATACAAAACAACAAAGAAATAGTCTTATAAATGTTTTAGAAACAATCACATGAAAGAAAAAAAACATTTGAATACATATCTTAGGGTTTATTTCCTTAACATCACCTTATCTGAAATTTCTGTTTGACTCAGACATATACTAAATATTGCAAATAACGGAAACCATGGGAAAAAATAGGGAAACAGGTGGACCCATTGCAACAATGAGGTATACAAATCCTTATGTCAAAAAATGAACTTTACAACTTTGGTGGGGGGTGTAGGGAGGAGGATCGGTGGGGCGGCGGGGGAGGATGGAAAGGGATGGGAAGGGGAAACAAAGGAGGAGGCTACAATGCTTGATAAGAAATATACTCATTAAATTGCCCATGTAATTGTAAGCCCTCTGTACAGTATTTTCACAATAAAAAAATAAAAATAATAAAAAGTTACTTAGAAGTGATGCATAATTCCTAGGTATAGGTATTCCAGTTATCACAAATACTTTTGAATTAAGTTATCTCTATATAAATTCAAACGGACAAAATACCTTCAAAATAAACAGAAATCACATCTTTGTTTTGTTTTGTTTTTTGTTTTTGTATTTTGGGTCTGATCGTGGGGCCTGAACTCTGGGCCTGGGCACGTGAGCTCTTCAGCTCAAGGCTAGCGCTCTACCACTTGAGCCACAGCACCACTTCCGGCTTTTTTCATTTTGCTTATGTGGTGCTGAGGAATCAAACCCAGGGCCTTGAGCATGCAAGGCAAGCGCTGTACCACTGAGCCACCTTCCCAGCCCCACATCTTTGTTTTAAATGAAGTAGTTTACAAAGTGTTTTTAGCCAACACCAAAAACATCGTTTTAGCTACTCTGCATTTTGTGTGAAGAAGTTTTAACAATAGTTTTTTTTTCCTGACATGCAATTCACTTACAATATATTATCACCTTTTATTGTATACATTTTAGTGCTTTGGAAGTGAATTGTACCTTCATAAGTATTCAAAGCCTAATTTTCACAAACTTGCATTTCTTCAAATAGAAATGCTGTAAATTTTAGAACAGACATTAAAATAGATATAAAATTCTGTTACCGGAATTTGCCCAGCATACATCCTCTATAGTGTGTCTTTTCAAAATTTGTTTTTGGGGATCATTTCCAGGGTCTCACACATACTATACAAGTTCACTGTCAATTAGCTACATTCTCTGTCCAAAAAAGTTTTTTACTTCTGTTTAATACATTCATAGAAGTGTAATGCCTGGATCCTATACAATTCTTTTTCACCTTTTGAAGGCTTGAAAACTTGTTTGCTAAAATGATTGCAGTATTATACAAATCGATCACTATGAGAAATATATCAATTTCTCCACAAATGCATTACTATATTTTGCGTCCTCTTTTTATATTATGGTCATACTAGTGAGTTTTCTTTTTATTATTTCTTAGACACTAAAAAGGAGCTTATTTCATATGCTCTTCCTATTGACTATTAATTTACATATGTTATTTTAAAGAAATATCCTATTCAGGAAAAAAAATTTATATAGAATTAGAAGATATAAAAATACTTAAGTTTCAGAATCATTGTAGCATTAACATTGTAGCATTAACAAATATGTGCCCTCTGTTGGATATGTTTTCATTTCTGTTATAGTGTCCCTTGAATTATGAAAGGTTATCACTTGATATAATCCAGTTCTTGCTTTTCTTTAGCCAGTAATATTTTCCATGTCAAATTTTTAGAAACCTTTACTGATCAATGTCATGAATTTTTACATTTATGTTTTATAGGTTTTTACATCTCACATTTAGTTTGATAGTCATTCTTTATAAGGTTTGAGGTAGGCCAGGTGCCGGTGGCTCACGCCTGTAATCCCAGCTACTCAGGAAGCTGAGATCTGAGGATCGTGGTTTTAAGCCAGCCCAGGCAGGAAAATCCATGAGACACTTATCTCCAATAAACCACTCCAAAACTGGAAGTTTTGATGTTGCTCAAGCGGTAGAGTGCTCACCTTGAGCTGAAGAGCACATGGATAGCGCGAAAGCCCAGAGTTCAAACCCATGACTGACATACAAACAAAAAAACAAAGGATTGAGGTAGTTGTCTAAGATCCTTCTTTAAATCTAGAGAGGCAATAGTGCCAATACAGCCATTTAAGATTCTGTTTTTATTTCATAAAATCATAGCATCCTTTTCAAAATCTGTGGACCATAAAACTAAGAATTTATTTTTGGCAAATCTGTTACCTTATTCTATGTGTCTGATCTTATAGTTGAACTATGTTGTCTTCACTATTAAACATGGTAATACTGTTCAAACTAGTATGAAGGCTCAAGCTACAGCATTTTACAAGATTGCTCTGACTAACCTGTATTCCTTGAATTTACATACGAGATTATTGAGCAGGTGGACCAATATTCTACAGAGATATCTAAATATTTGATAGTCACTCATATTTCACACCTTGAGAAAATACAGACCCCTGATATTATATAGAGAAAATGTCTTTAGAGACTGCTCAATGCAACTAAAATTAATTTATGAATGAGATAAGATTTAGATAACAGTACAGCATAATAAAGCTGAATGATAACGACTTGAGCTGTACTGCAGAAGAGAGCGAGAGGGGGACAACATAGGAGCTGTATGTCATTGGTATTGTTTCAAAAAACAGAAAGACTTCAGAGAAGACAAGGGGAAAAATAAAGTGTCCTGAATCTAGTTTCTTTTTAATCCACCTGATAGTTTGGACTGAAAGTCAGATAACATGGGAAAAATAAAACAGCATTGTATAGAGCTGTTAAAATGTAAAGAAGTTGTAATAGGAATATAATTTATTTCCAAAGAAATAAGAGAAAGAATAACAATAACAATTGCTAACGTGGATAGAAGATGGATCACATTTTATCATATATAATTTTGAAAAAAGATACTAGGAATGAAAATTTAAAAGTCATAATTTAAAATACAATTTGTATTATAACTAGATAGTATAGCTCAGTGGTAAAACATTGGCCTAACATATGTGAAGCAATTGTGTGATCTCCCAAGCATTGCAAAGTACACACAAAGCACACACACACAAAAAACAAATGAACACACACACACACCACATACACACATTTGGAATATTGTTATTATCATATTAATCAGAAGAAATTATCACAAATAGTAAAAGTATTTTAATATATGAAATCATATTATTGCTCATACTATTTAAAAGTTTAGTAGAAATAAAATAGTCACAAGATACTTGGATTCTTATAGATTGAGTAAATTGAAAATTAAGAAATAAAAGACATGAGAACTTTACAAACAAGTTTTAAATAATAAACATTTTGAAATATTTGTCCTTTTAGTTTGACAAAAGATTGATGTAAGTGGTGTTTTAACTCAAGATTTAGAAGATGATAACCAAGTGCTCTATATCTTGCTAGGGATGGCTATATCTCTAATCATTTCACTCTGGAAATTTTATGATAAGTTCTCATAATTTCTCAATCTCTCCCGAATTACAAACCTTATTTACACTTCCCACCATAATTAGAAAATGGAAACCACAAATTACTCTGCCCAGCTCAAACATTTTTTTTTTAATTCAAGTACAAATATTGTCAAAAAGTGACCAGGTAATAAGGCCTTTTTTAATAAAGTATGTGCTTCTTGAAAATACAGTATTTGTTACATGGACAAATATGTTAAGGACTATAAAAAATAAATTTATTTAAATTCACCAACCACATAAAATTTAAGAAAATAATTTTTTACATATTCACATGTTAAATATTTTGAAAGCAAAATATATGCCTGAATAATTTGCATGTGTTATAATTATGCAAAACTAAATTAACTAATCTACAACTCTGAAAAAGAATTACCCTAAAGAAACAAAACAAAAGAAGTTCAAAATTTGAAATTTAAAAAATAAAGTGTACTCTTAAGTGGACTTAAGTAACTGTAAACCCTCTGTATATCAATTTTATAATAAAAAATGCATGAACAAAGAAAGAAAATTACCCATTGGTCAATAACAACGGGAAAAACATCAGTAGTTTTTTTTGAGTGTTCAAAAAAATCAATGGAAGAGATAACAATGTTCCTTCCATAATAAATGTAGTCATTACCTTACTTAAGTAACTGTATCCCCTCTGTACATTACCTTTACCATAAAATTAAATTGAAATTAAAAATAAACTAAATAATATACCAATTAAGAATTTGTAGAGAGCTAGGAAGTTGGCTAACTGGTAGAGCGTTTGCCTTGCATGCTTGAGGCCCTGGGTTCGACTCCTCAGCATCACGTAAACAGAAAAAAAAGCCAGAAGTGGCACTGTGGCTCAAGTGGTAGAGTGCTAGCCTTGAGCTAGCCTTGAGGGACAGCGCCCAGGCCCAGAGTTCAGGTTCCAGGACCAGACCCCCCCCCCAAAAAAAAAAAACAGAATTACTAGAAGCCATTGGTTAAAAACTTTTTAGAAAACTTCCCTAAGTACCCAAGTAATATAATTTGATGATAGTATTTATATATTTCAACTTCAGCAGAGAAGCCAAAAGTTTAAAAACTGTTACAAAGTAAAGTAATAAATCAGAATATATTACTATTAATAATAATCATAAGATGAATTTATAGTGGTAGTCAAATATGTAGGAAATGAGGCAATTTGCCATTCGTTTGCACTTAATAAGTGAGAAAGAATTTTCTAGGTCTTTTTAAATATATAAGTTTAATGAAGAAACGATTCTGTCACATAATATGATAATCAGATGAAGCTGATATTAGAACAAAGAGCAGATTGTACTAAGTTTTTGATGGTAATGTATATACTTATTTTGGTTGTGAGAAATTGTGTTCAACTTGGGGTATTGTTTTTGTTAGACTGGTTAATTTTAGGATAGGGGTTCCCTTTCCAAAAGAACAAGCACCTGATCTGTCTTTTTAGCCTTCCCATTACCAATGGCATAAGAGTTGCATATCAACTTGTCTAGATTCCTACCTTGGCTGGCCTGGATTCTGCAGTCCTTCCAATCTTAACCTGTAAATAGTGCAGGATGGTGGAAATAATACAATGCAGCCAGCTATAGATTGAGAAGGATGTCCACTAAACTTTTGGCCTGGGTTGTGTTCTCAAGCCTCCTCAATAGTTAGGAGTTCAGATAGAAGCCCCTACTGCCAAGCAGTAAGAGTATTTTTTAAAGCAACTAGACATATATATTACTTAGGCATGTGAACACCTCAGGAGAAGAATAAATAAGCAGTGAAGCATAGAGGACAGGCCCAATTTTAACTAGCTACTAAGAGGCTGAATAAACTTAGCTAGCGATTCAGGAGGCTGCGATATGAAGACCACTATTCAAAGCCAGTCCAATCATGAAAATAAATGCGATTATCTCAAAAAAAACAGAAGTGGAACAATGGCTCAAGTGTTAAACCACTATCCTTGGTCACAGAACCTTAGGGAGAGTGCCCAGGCACTCACTATCAAACCTCAGGGATGATGAATGAATGAATGAGCACTTGCACATGCCCCTGCGTGTATATGCGTGCATGTGTACACACCCACACACACACTCTCTCTCTCTCTCACACACACACACACAAATGAGTATTTCAATGCGAAGTTCTTTTTCATTACCTTGCTGTAATCTATTTCCCTGTATTAGTTTACAAATTAACAAAATCAGCTAAGCACCTATTTACATACAACTCATCATGTTTCTCTAAAGTCAACTCTCTTTTTGGAAGCAGGCTTTTATTTGACCCAAATGTAAATTATCCAGAAGGTCGATTCATCTCCCTCAATTCTGTAGAATTAGGTGATTGTTTAGCTTCCTCCAAGCAATATAATTTTGTGAAATCCTGCATCAAGCAACGTATTTCTTTCACTAGAAGGGAAGCCTCTGTCAAACAATTAATAATAGGGTTTTCTTCTCCTTGCTAGCATCTGTAGTTTTATTATCTTCATATATTTCATGGTGTGTCTGTGTATGACAAATTCTGCTGTGAAAATAAAAAGACCCTTCGCAGCACTTATCATTTATATACCATTCATAGATATGAAGGAGTTTAAATATTACTGAAATTGCTTTGGAATGAATCATGTTCACATTGACTATCGTGAAAAATAAGAATTGGTTTTTCAGAACTTTAGGTAAGAACTTGATTGAAAGAAACAAAAGGAAAAGTGAGGAACAACTCAACACATACATTCAAATGAAACAAAATAACCCAAGGGAACAAATTAATTCATTACTCAAGAACTTGCAGGAAATGCAAAGACTTAAAAAAACATTAGCTATGACAAGCTTATGAAAATTCTGACTCATGGGAGTCTACTCTTGTGAGGATAGAGGTTAAAGCCCAGACTGGACAGAAAGATATATACACCATGCCATGCACATGTTATTCTAAATTCCAGGAAGAATAACATAACGTGGACTGAGCCCAAGATCATACACTAGTATCTGAAAAATAACCAGGATAATTTAGGGCTGGAGACATGACAAAGTGGTAAGAACACCCATTTAGGGGGCACAAGACACTCAATTCAAACTCTAATATTATGGGTATTAAAGTAAAAAGCTTTGATTTTAAATAATTGGAATAATTGTAAGATTTGAGTATTTGAGTGGAAAAATGCATGAGAGAGATAGAATGAACCCATGGTGCAATGCTTTCAACTTAACTGAAAATGTTTTCTGGTACTTTAGACAAAACAGAGTTACCTTGCAAATGAGCATGGTTGTGCATTTGAGTGATGGAAATACTTTACTTACACAGGTGTAAATTGAATAGATTTTATTTGGGTAGATTGTATTTCTTGAATTAAGAGCCTGGATGATGTCCCTGAGATTGTTCTCTCAAGGCTACCACTCTACTACTTTGAGCCACAGTTCCAATTCTGATTTTCTGTTGGTTGTTTAGTGATAAGAGGCTACTGGACATTCCTGTCCAGGATGGTTTCAAACCATGATTGTCAGATCTCAGCCTCCCGAGCAACCAGAATGCCAGGCAATAGCAGCCGATAGTTTTAATAATTTAGTAAATTGTACAGTTACTGAAGTTATTCATTATCATTATAACCTGTGTAATATATGTGTGTATGTATATATCAATGTATAGGGATAGAAATATTTTAACATATTTTTGTATCTACATTAGATTTATGAAATCATCCATTATAAAATAAAATAGAAACAAAAGTTAATAAGGAGCAAAACAAAGGAAATTATCACATGTTTCTTGTTGTTTAATGGAATACAAATTGTGAGAATCAGTTTGGGGAAACCATCTCTACGTTAACAAAATGGATAAGAGGTATTAATTCCAATCCATTTTTTGCCCATATTGTGCAATTTCACACATGAGTGTCAAAATCAAACCACACTTTTTGTCTTTGCTTTTAACTCACTTGTTATAATTTACGGGTTAGTTGAAGTAATCAAATAAAGATTAAAATAATTTTATGTGAGGCTATGAATTAGAGCTGAAAATGATTTTAAATGTGATAATACCTAATTAAATTGGATATTTCTTACTTTTACTCTGTCATGTCCCTCATTTCCACATTAGGAAAGTACATAGAAGTTTCTCACTAAATTATATGTACATTTATGAAATAATGTATTGAAAGAATATGGGCACAGTGTGGTTTTAGCTTATTGAGACCTGTAGGAGGAATTGTGTTTCTGAAGACTTGCAATACATTGTGATGAAGATGAAGGGAGGGATGTGCTTATTCTGGAAAACTGGCTAGACAATTGCTCCCATAAAGGCAGTGATGAATTCTTCCAAAAAGTTACAGTAAAATCACTTCCACAACCATGTTCACTGCTGCACTATTCACCGCAGCCAATTTACGGAAACAGCCCAGATGCCCTTTGGAAGAGTGATAGTTGGAGAAAGTGTGGCACATATACAAAATTGGATTGCATCCATCCATTATGAAGACTGTTACATTATTTGCAACAAAATGAATAGATCTAAAACTATATCAAGTGAACTAAGTCAGAGCCAGACACACAAAGGACCCATGTTCTTTCTCATACTTGGAAGCTAGAACTTTATTACAAGTTTACACAAAAATATTAACCAAAGCATGCTATTTGCGGAGGAGTATTTCAAAGGTGTAATTTCTTATAAAAGTGAACTTTTAATCCAACAAAATACATATCAGGAAACTATCACTTGGAAGATGTGAATGGAAGTCAAAGGGAAGGAATAAAGAGAGTTATGGAGGAAGAGAGTGAAAGTATAATATTCAATGTACATAGTATGAAACTAGGAAAAATTAAGGTGGGGTGAGGTTTGGAAGGGTGTGGAAAAGTTATATAAAGATCCATTATACTTAAAAAAACTGATTTGTTGAATGGAAATTCCATTGTCCAACTATTTAAGATAATAAAAATATAATTAACAACAATGGAGACATCTGATCTTAAATCCTATTTCCATCACTTTTAAAAAATAAAATTGTTTGCTCTATAAATTCATCACAGGGATGTATTTTGTGGCTAGCTAGATCATTGCACATGTGCCTCTCTCTTCTTCTCTCCCTTTCTTGGTTCTCATAGGTAATATGATTGCTCCATAATTATCCTAATTTATTTTGCTTTTATATTTTTGGTTGCATCATTTCACTTTCTGCTCTGCCATTTCCCAACTAATTTACATAGAAGGCTTTATTTCCTATTTTCTCATTCCTAGAATAAGCTGCACATGAAGACACCACTGGTCCTCAATTTCAGTCTATACCTTTGAATACGGAGGAAAATCTTTCCTCTGCTCTCTACCAATTCCCGACTCTCCAGTTAGAATAATTTAGAGTAGCAAAAATGATAAAAGAGAAAATAAATAATAGTGAAAAAACAGATGCAGAAAATTCACCGGATTTTTCTGAGCAGTTCATCCAATGTGAACTATTGGGGAAATACATGGACACCTCATTCTCACTGGCACTCAAAGTCTCTGGCTAGGCAATTCTGATGAAGATGAGGAACAAGTAAAAAAAAGTGAGAAATGGTATCAATTGCAAGAAAAAATGGAGAAGGATTCAATCAAATTTATTCTTTGGTCTGCCGAAAATAATCGCCTTACTACAGTGCAGAGACTCCTTTCCAAAAAGGCCAGGCATGTGAATACTACGGATAACAATGAGTATACCCCTCTTCATTGAGAAGCCTACAGTGGACACTTAGACATTGTCCATGAGTTGGTGGCTCCAGGTAGATATTCATGTAATAATTGTCAATGGCTGGACACCTTTGCACAGTACTTATACATGGAATAATACCAGAGTAGCTTCTTTATTTCATCATGATGCAGATACCAATGGACAAACTAAAGGCCTCTTGACCCCCTTGCATCTTGCTGCTGGAAATAGAAATAGCAAAGTTATGCTAGATCTCTTTCTGTTGAACCATTATATCCAACCAGGTCTGAAGCACAACTGGGAAGAAACTGCATTTGATATTGCCAAAAGAATAAGTATGTATCACTACTTTTTGAAGTTGTGGAAGGCTGTACAAATTGTTCTCTAAAGTCCTAATGGTTTGGTTAAATTTCTTAAATTTCAAAATTGCCAGTCCATCCTATGTGTCCATACAAAATATTTTCACGATACAAAGCAACAGTAATATCTTACTTTAAAAATTCATGGATTGCATGGTATTCTTCCAAGTGAATTGCCTGAGTTTAATGTCAAAATATATTCGAGTTGATTGTATACTAATGATTTCTGTAGAGTATTTGATTTTTTAATAAGAATTAATTTTAACTTATCTGTTGAAATGAGTAGTACAGAAACTTAAGATATTTCTGATGCTTGTCTGAAAAAAGTATATTTTAAATTATTTAGTATTCTGTTTGTATAATATTCATCATCTATTTCATTCTCTCCTTGATATAATACTTTGAATTCGACATTGTTTTATAATATATAGGTTCTTAATAAATGTGTCCTTTCAGATTGCATTCCATATAGAAACAGTTAAAGATTCCTTTAATTCCTAGTTCCTTATGAAATTTTATTTCTTTGGGATAAAATGACAATGTTATCTTATTTCAAAAGTTTTATAAAGGTTATGCTATATAAAAGCCTTTCTGAAAAGGTGAAGATTGAATACACAGATGTCAAACTAACTTTTTTTCTATGAATTACATGTATTATTACACTTGTATATTTGTAATCAACTTTTTAATAACTGTTTTTCATTTCTTGCATCTGAAGAATGAAAAATATGGAATAATTCACAAATTTTCATATCATTTACATGGCTCTTGTGCAAGAGCCATGTTAATCTCTGTATTGTAATTCAGGAAGACGTACTGCTGAAGCATGTAGTATCCTGTAAATTTAAGTAGTTAATGATGCAATCTTAAGACAGGCATATATCCTTGGTTGCCTATTTGTAACAAGGAAACCTTATTGTTACCTAAATTTCTATTCATCTTATTTCTGTAAAATTCTGTTTATGGTGGAAAAAACTTATATTGTTTGTTCAATTGTTCACATTTGCAATGTTTGTCAATAACTATTTTAAGTCTTTTTCATTTGAAATTTGATCATATTTTGAAGCCTTTATAGCTAGGTCCAAAGGTGATGGCTTTTCAAGTACTTACTTATCAACTGATTTAGCTTTGTGGAGCTAATGGATTCAAAGTAAGTCTTGCTTAAGAGCTACTTCTAAAATTCTCCAGCTTAAAATGTCACAAATGAGGTCTTACTGGCACAAATGTCTGCTTGACCCATTACCCTTGCTCCATGTAGGAACAGAACAACCAGAATATCTTACCCTGACAGCACAGCTTGTCTTACTGGAGCAAAACTAATCTTAGTTATAAGGGATCATAGAGAGATGAACAGTTCAGACAGAACTGTTCAGACTAGAACATATTTTAGTTAAAATAGAATTATTTATTATCCCTACCATTTCAAAAGTTGCTAAAGCCAAGAAGGTGAAAAAATTTTCATATGCATGATTACCCAATGTCCTGGCCTGTCTACAATCCAACCAGGCAGGAACTTACACCACTGATTTTCTATCACCAAATATATTCCATAGTTCCAGGAGAAGTCCATATGTTTCTTCTCGTTATTAGGCCTTAAATTGGTAATGTTTTAATTACAGTGTTTCCTGTATATCTCCGAATGGTAAAGCTTTAGGTCTAATTCTACCAAACACTGAGGTAGAGGTAATGGAAAAATATTTTAAAACAGTTGCCTTTGTTACCCTAACCACAACAGAACAATGTAAAACATTTTCTTATATTATATATACTTATATATTTTATATTTATATGTGCTGATTTTATATTTCACACAGTGAATTTTACTGGAATTGATTGATAATTTGACAAATTATTTGATATTTATTCCAATAAATAGATTGGAATATAAATAATCAGGATTAGAATATATATTAAAATATAAAAAGTATCAATACAATGTTTTCGCTATAAACTGTGATACCTTGTAAGTGTTCTTGGTTTCTGAATTCACATGTTAAAAAAACAATGTTGTTTTCCTCCAATCTATAAGGGCTTTTACTCTGCTGCTCTGTTTATTTTTTTAACTTGCTGATCCCAAACTGTTTTTCTCCATATTTCTGAAGCATTCCTACTGATTATACCCAAATTTTGCTGATATGATATCTAAAAGGTATTATTCTTCTACAGGATCCACGGGTCCTCGGAACCCAGGTCCCAGTTATCTGCATCATCAGATAACTAGGGCAAGAGTTCTTACCTAGGCCCATGCAACATGCCAACAGAAAGTAATTGAAGACCCATCTCAATTTCTCATTTCTTATATTTCAGGGCCCCAATTCCTTGAAATGCAGGAATTAGCAGTAAGCAATTGAGAAATGCAAGGCAACTTAAAATGCAAGATGAAATCATAAAATGTGAAAGTACAGTAATCAAACTTTCAATTTTCAGATGACCATCCCATATGAGTGAACAAGACCACAAATGTCACAAGATTATTTGTAATACCCCTCTCCTAATGATTAATGAATGATTTCAGTCCAGGATCATCAGGCCAAAAAATAGTTCCTGGAATGATAGATCCATAATTGGTCTACGAAGACTAGGAAAACTTGACATAGAAGTCAAATATAATTCAGAAAAACATTAATTGAGAAGATCCTTAGTGCTTCAAAACACTGATACTTCAGTAAAACTTGGTTCTGTAGTATAAAAATGTTGTCATTCTTAAACAAATGATAACCTACATTTAATCTCCTGAAAGTATATTCCTTTTCAAATAAACTTTTTAAAATCACATTTGCCAAAATTACACTTTACAAGCAGATAATATTTAGTGACGTTACAAGTTTTTCAAGTGTAGGGAGCAAGTTACAATAGAGTTGGTTTATTTACCCAGCACTAATGCCAAACAGGTTCAACCATTCATTAAAGTGAAGAAAGAGTACCCCCCATCATTTGTGTTTTTCAGTAGGTGACTTCGAAAATTTGTTAAATAGATCAGCCTCCCATATTTCAAACCAAAAAATTAGCTAATACAGTAAATTTCATCACATAATAAGTACATTTAAAAAAGTCATGAATAGTTGCCTTATCATATGGTGTTTTATGTTTTCCCTATCTCTCTAACATAATAAGAAATATGACTTTAAGTCTTAATATGGGTACTCATCAGAGATTTGACAAACATAAAACCTGTCTTCTATTTCTATCATATTCCTCTGCAGTAGTAAATTTTAATTTTCTTCATTTTCCAAAACTCATAGGTAGTAGAAAATATTATCCCATGTAAAATAAAATAATCAGAAACCATTGTACAACACCATTTACAAAACTGGTAGTTAGGAATACATTCTAAGCCATTTTTAAACTTTCTTGTTGACTACAGATTAATCTTCCTAATGGAGGGGAATAAAATCATGTCTAGGTGCTTCATGTCTCCACTCTTACAAATTGTTACTTCAGATGAATGAATTATGGAAATAAAGCTGACATCAGTTCAAGTATATGCAGGATATAAACTCCATGGAATGTATATAAACCTTTCAAAGTACTAGCAGACAGTTTAACAGAATGACTATCAGGAAGTTGAAACCAGAGAGGAATAATAGTAAAGACATAGAATGAATGAAAATGGAACAAGGAGCAAGTACAGCTAGAATATTCAATGTGCACAAGTGAGAAAGGACGTGGTAAATCGGAAATAAATCTTGTAGAAGGGGTTGGTTGAGAATGATAGAAGGAGTGACTCTGATCCCGGAACATTGGACAATTAGATGGACTTATTTAATTGTAACAAAATTGCACAACCTTTTGAAATTCAGTGAAAAAACACAACAAAAAACAAAAACACACAAAAAGCACAACCAAACAGCAATCACTATAGAGTATAATTATGACCTCTCAAAATTTTAAACAGTTAATGAAGGACAATCTTGGGAAAAGCTTACAAAGCTGTTTAAAGTAGGCAGTTTAGGGTAGAGGAGAATTTTTAACAGATTTAAATAGATTGTCTAAGGTTATAAATGACCTACATCTGCTGAAAATATTTTCTTCTGCGAATTCTCTTGGCCTGAACTGGATACTCCAGTCCTGAGCCACACATGATAGCTTGTGAAGATAGAAAGGAAGAAACAAGATCAAGAACCCATTACTCCACTGGAGAGAAAACAGTCCTCTATGTTTTCTCTCATTTCTCTTGACTACTTTTATTCATAATTTTAAGTCAAGTGAATTTGAATTATATTTTTTCCTTCTTTGTTCTGGCAAAGTAATTGTTCAAAGTAATTTAATAAATATTATTTGCCATTTTTTTCTATCATGCTTTTTACTTGTCCAAGTGAGTCCATTAAACTTCCCCCTTTCATTTGGGTGCCACGGAAACCCAGCATCAATGTTAATGAGGACAATCTCTATTGTAAAACTTTGTCTCCAAAATACCAGTCCAAGAAGCTGTGATCACAAATATTTAGCTTTACTTGTTTTCTTTTTTCTTTTACCTTGAAAGTTTTCTTGTGTCTAAAGTGCCCTCAAAAATAGGTACTCCACCACTTTTTGGTTCAATCCTACTAACCTCAAAGATATACTTTGCCAACAAGATGCTTAGAGGAAACCAAAGAATACTTCACTTTTATCTTCTCTCTTTAAGATTCTCCTTAGATACCATATCAGGATCAGTGAAGTTATTCTTTCCAAAATTATTTCAATAGATTATATTTCTCTTGGTCTTGCATTTGCTCAGAAGGATGTATGGAAAAGAATAGAGTTAAATCATCCATACCTTGGATGACAGTGTCTGTTACAAAAGGAAAATGCTCCTTTGTCCTATTTGTCTGTCCTCCTCTTAGCTCTTGCCTGATTTCCAACTAATCACAGATTCTTGGCTTCAAGTCTAATGAAGGTGAAGGACTATAAGTCCTGTCCTTCCCCACTGCTACATCTTCAAGGTTTCTTTATTAAAAGTCTTATATTTGGATGTGGAATTTATTTTCATGTCTTCATTCAATCCGTTCTAAATTGTAGAGAGCTAAATAGGCTCTGTAAAATCACTTTAGGTAGCAAAAATATTAAGACAATATATCAAAAAGTTGGCCTCCCTCCAATGATGAAGCTAATATGCTTAGCTAGGACTTCTAAGAACGCGTTTTCTTGCCTTTTCCATTTGCTCAATTCTTTTCTGATCCCAAAACTTTTTGGCTTATGTAATAAGGGAAGTCTTCACTATCTCATGTTAATAAGGATATTATATATATGAGCTACTAAGAAATGTGAAATCACAGGTTTCAGGTATCCAATCAGGTTTTTTTCTGTAGTTCAGTGCTTCACATGAAAAGACATTGTAGAAAGTATTACAAACAGAAAAGTGTAAACCCAATACCTACTTTCATTGTTGAGGGCACTTTCTCCCTAAATATTTTGACCCAAATTATCTTTTTCAGAGAATTACTGTTTGCTAATTAAAGTTAATTCACAAATTTTGATGTCTTTTTTTTTTAAGAAGATTGAATTTAAATTCCACTACAACCTTGTTTCACACAGTGAGTAGATTTCCTGGGTAAGGACAATTCTCAAGCCTACCTACAGGATTTATAGCAAGGTTTCTGAGGTTTGTTTGTTTAGTGTGAAAATGAGCCATCTTCACCCACATTGCTCACTCTCAGCTAAGTCTCCATGGATTACTTTGCATGAAAGTCTAATTTCCCAAGCAATTTTAAATTTTCATAACAGGCTAAGTTGTTAAAAAGTTTGAACGAATTAAAATTTACCTGTCATAATTTTGGGGGGGTCCAGCCGTGGG
This sequence comes from Dipodomys spectabilis, assembly GCF_019054845.1. Classification (NCBI taxonomy): domain Eukaryota; kingdom Metazoa; phylum Chordata; class Mammalia; order Rodentia; family Heteromyidae; genus Dipodomys; species Dipodomys spectabilis. The sequence goes on from NW_024870905.1 coordinate 8,293,299, forward strand.
GCTGAACTCTGGGCCTGGGCACTGTCCCTCAACTCTTCAGCTCAAGGCTAGCGCTCTACCACCTGAGCCACAACGCCACTTCCGGCTTTTTTTCTTTTTGCTTATGTGGTGCTGAGCAATCGAACCCAGGGCCTCAGGCATGCAAGGCAAGCGCTCGACCACGGAGCCACCTTCCCAGACCCACCTGTAATAATTTTAAAACTCTTTTAAAATTCATTTATTGGAACCGTGAATTCATCAATCCTAACTCCACCTTTATCATCAAATCAGTTAACATGTTGTTTTCATGATATAGTGTCCATGAAACTATTATTTTCCAGTGGCTTTGTTACGCATATATATAACCTTATAAGCTGATGCTAAGCAAAATGAATTCCAAGATATGGAAATAGAAAGTATTATTTGCGGTTGTTGTTTTTAATGTACTATGTGATTTCTATTTTCTTTTGGGTTTTTCCCCTATGCTTTATTCCCTGCTGTATTTGATTTTGGTAGCCTGTGTATTGTGTATATATTTACCTTAATTAAGGAAGGGAAGAGGAACAACAAAATGGTGAGACAGATGACAAAGGCAAACCAATGGAATATCAATACTCACAAGACAATATTTTGGAAATGTACGTTACAACTTGTGAGGGCTATTGGGGTGAAGGAAAACTGAAGAAAATGAGGAAGGGGTAACAAGTTTGAAAAGTTATGTATTCCCTACCTTAAAATTACTGTAACCCCACTGTACATCACTTTGACAATAAAATTAAATTTAAAAAATAAGCTGCATGAAATAAAATTTCACTGTATTGGTACAGTACACATACTGTTTGGTGTCTAATTTGAATTAATTACCCCTTTTTAATGAGAGGACCATCAACTTGAATGCTCTCCGACTAGACAATATTTTCACAATATACTTACCAATATTTTGAAAACAGAACAAATATAGTACTTTCTCATACTAAATCGAAAACAGTTTAATTCTATGGAAACCAATAACTTGTAAAAGTAAATAAGTTGTTAAGGAGACAGAATATATGTGTTCGTCAACATTCCAATGACTAGTATCTACTCATTTTCAAATTCAGAAGATTCCATACCTGAGAGATTCGAAACAATACCGGATTGCATGTTATGTAATTCTGCAATAGATGCATTTTCCAATGGGGTGTTACAGATTGAGAGTCAACAGAAAAATAACCACATTCTGGTAGAGGATAAAACTATGTAGCATCGATAATAATTAATTCTTCAAGAGTAAGCAATTGTTTATCACAATAAACTATAATTTTTATGACCACCAATACCAATATTTATGATATAAAGTCATCCTAGCCCAAAATTTTCCAACATTCAGGGTGCACCTCAAACTTCCCTTAATTCATGTCATGAATAGCTTATCTCTATTGTGAAAAAATACAACTCTGCTAATGTGATGCCATACATGTTCTGGTAAGAACATCACAATAAACTGGGTTGCATCTTTTTCCCCCCACTGGTATTCTTGAGATCAGAACACTTGCAAATATTATTTATATTTATACTTTTTTAGCTATCATATAAATTCTGGATGCTAAAATCGGAAGATTACAGTTGAAAGCCCACCCAGGCAGGAAGATTCCCTAGATTCTTATCTCCAATAAACTTCTCAGCAAAAGCCAGACGCCAATGGCACTGAGATTGAAGTGGTAGGGCACGAGACTTGAGCATAAACAGGCTCAGAGACAGTGTCCAGGCCCAGATTAAAGCCCTAGGACAAACCAATAAAACAAAAACAAAATAAAAACAAACCCCAAACCTAACATTTTTCTCAGTGTATACAGCAGCAAATAATTAAGGAAATTGCTTCCTGTGTTACATACAGGTAGAAGAAAGGAGATGTCACACGATTATTCTCTTCATAACATGTTATACCAAAGACTCCAAAAATTGCTCTTATTCTAAATTTATAAATTAATATCATCAATTTGTTGGCAACGCTGTCTACAACATTCACATTATCATTTTATACATGAACTGTTGGAATTATCTATTAACTAAGTTCTAATTATAACTCTCTTGAAAGAATATTCTAGGCACATAGAATGCAAAATCATTTGTGAGTGTCAATTAAACCCTCTACTTAAAAAGAATTTTGTAGAATCCCATAGAATATAAAATTACAAACAAAACCAAAATATTTATTTTAAATCTAAATTCTAATTTAGCAAGATCTTCAAAATCCTACATTAGACGAACTTGGCTATTTTTCCAGGCTTAAGCTTTTGTAATTCTTAATCATTTTTTTGGGGGATACAACAGAATGATGATAACTTACTTTTTCAAATTTTGGATGGGAATCATGAGTCATTTTGCATCTAGGAATGTTCTGTAATGAAGAGAGAATTTAAAACACAAGTGAGGATTAAGTATGAGTTGCATTTCAACAGGAAGTTTGACTTCTCAAAACATAATGACAAAATTAGCCCAAACGTCCAACTACGTATTCCTTTCTTGTTTGTTTTGATTTACTAAGACAAAATTATACACCTTGGTCGTGGGAAGGTATCAACTATGTAATTCCATTCTCTAATCTCCTGTCTTAATCTCAGAGCTAGAATTTTAGGCTTGTATCACATTGCCCTGCCATAGTTTCTTGTTTTGTTTAATCTAGATCCAGACTACCAATTCTGAACTTCTCCAGTGATATTATACACCAGAGTGACTGCTTAGACTTTATCGACAATTTTCAAAGATGTTCTAACATTTGATACAGGATATGAACATTTTCAGACGCACCTGCGGGATCTCTGATTCATTCCTCCATGGATCCTATCCCTTTAATAATGATTATTGACTCTCTTACTATCTCTGATCCTTACCAATGTAATATTCTCAAACTTATTTGAAGGAAGTTCATTTGAGGACTTTCTAATATTAAAAATTATCACTTGATTCTAGTCTTATTCAGGACATGTATTTATTGTTTTCTAACTTTTCTATACATTCTGAGAGTTGTTTCATTTGTGCATTTGTGTGTGCACACATAAGTGCCTCTGGGTGTATGTGTATGTTTGTATGTATATATGCAAAAGCCTCAAGCAATCATGCTCATGACTGGTATTCCATGACTTGAGCCATTCTTCCAATCCAGATTTGGACTGCTTAATTTTATATACTGTTGCAAAGAGTGTTCTGCCCCGGCTGGATACAAATTGAACTTCCCAGACTCCTTCAAATTCTTAGGTTTTATTTCTCCAGGAGTATCAACTTTTAAACTACAAACATTTCTGTGAGGGTAACGTCTAAGCTGTAGCCCAGATTTTTAACTCAAGAATTCTTTTTTTGTTGTTTTGGTGGAGGGTCCGGTCATGGCGCCTGAACTCTGGGCCTGGGGTCTGTCCCTCAGCTCTTCATCTCAAGGCTAGCACTCTACCACTTGAGTCATAGCGCCAATTTTGGTTTTTTTCTTTTTTGCTTAAGTGGTGCTGAGGAATCGAACCAAGGGCCTCATGCATGCGAGGCAAGTGCTCTACCACTGAGCCACCTCCCCAGCCCATAACTAAAGAATTCTTATAAAGATAGATGAACACACACATTACATATCTTCATGCTGAGATATGAGGATTGAGGTTCAAAGCCAGCCCAGGTAGGAAAGTCCCAGAGACTCTTTTCTCGAATTAACTAAAGGAAAACTGGAAATGGCACTGTGGATCAAGTGGTAGAGCATTAGCTTGAGCAGAATAGCAGACAGACAGCTCACAGGCCCAGAGTTCAAGTGCCAAGATGACCACCAACAAATATATAAGTGTGTGTGTGTGTGTGTGTGTGTGTGTGTGTGTGTGTGTGTGTGTCTGTGTGTCTGTGTGTCTGTGTGTGTGTGTAAAGAAAAAAAAAGAAATGTGATATTAGCCACCAGTTCATTGCTAGCATAATCCCTGCTCTCACAAGATGGACATTTTTCCAGCTAAATCCACGCTCTTATATCTGACTTGCATTGGAAACAGAATTATTCTTCCATTCTACTTTCTACAAAGTTGCATGATTAGCAAGCATGATTTAGAATGGGAGTGGCCTCATACTTCATGTTCCACGTAGGTGTCTTGCTTTCTGTATATCACTTCCATAAATCTACATACTGGACTTGGCTTTATTGTTTCAATGTTGTCTTATTTGTAATCTTCTATATTGTATTGAACCTTTATACTTAAACACAGAACTTCTCTTTCTCCTTTTATTGCAATTGTTTCCCTTACTGTTAACTCATGTACACTTGGGAAATAATGAACAGCATGTACACTCACAAAAAGAATGTTCTGAAAACCTTCTTCCCATTTAAAATTCGCCTTAATTTACAGAGAACTTACAAAGTTTGAACTCAATGTACTCATGTATAATGTATTTATAAACAATATAAATTTCATATTTTCTCTTTACTAAGTTGTCTCTGAAACACGTGCTACCTCAGGTCCATAGGTGTTCAGTGTTATTGCAGTGAAGCCAGAAAATACTCATTAAACCTCAAGCAGCATCATCGATTGTTACTGGAAGTAAGTGTTACTGGATGTGGAAACTGACCCCAGGAGAGGAATGGAACAAAGAGGAAAAACAAAGTTCAAGTTACCTTGTGCTTTCCTTTTACTGTACAACAAAAGTATCCCAAGGCTTGAAGGAAACTCTGTCCCTGGCTTTTTCGAGTGTGTTCTTTAATCATATAAATTTTTTCTGTAAACTTCTAGTTCATAGTGTTATAAAAAGAAATAATGTACCATTTGAAGGCCAGCATAGAACAAAAGGAAATAACGTTGTTTTAAAGGGTTCTCCTGCAAAGGAACAAAGACATGGAGGTTTTAAAGTGTCTTATGGATGGATGTTTCACCCCTGAGATGACTCTCTTGATGCAGGAGTCAGTTATCAATTCCTTTGGTCTGGTCATGAGTTCTCCAGAGCAATAAGGATTCCAAAAAAGCAGGATCCAGTCAATATGATTAGCAAAAGAAGCCTCTTCTCTGACCAGTACACCTTTAAGGAGGGTCCCAAAGAACTATCAGGGATTTTTGTTTGCTTGTTTGTTTAGTTTGTGCTCATTCTGGGTCTTGAACCCAGAGGCTGGATCCTGTCCCTGAACAGTTGTCTTTCCTGCCCACCTGCCCCCAAAGCTAGTACTCTACTGCTTGAGCCAAAACTCCACTTCTGGTTTTTTGGTGTTCAATTTGCGATAGGAGTTTGACAGACTCTTCTGCCTGGTTTGGCTTTGAATTAAGATAGTAAGAAAGCTAAGTGACATCAACTGTATAGACTTCTCTTTTGAAACAAAAAAATATTAGATGAAGTTTATTGTAAAGCTAATATTTGACAATTTATAAAGGAAGAGAATATATCTAGCAAAGAAGCCATAACTTAAATAACTCAGCAAAAGTAGATGCACTGAATCATTTTGAAATTATTTTTTCTGCTTGAGAAGATTATTGATCTTGTCCTTCCTTTTGGGGAAACTGAAGGTAATATTTGCACTTTTTGTTGGGTGTGGGGCTTGAACTCTGATCCTGGGCACACTGCCTCAGCTCTTCAGCTCAAGTTGAGGGATCTACCGCTTAAGCTACAGCACCACTTCCGGGTTTCTGGTGGTTAATTGAAGATAATGGTCTCATGGACATTCCTGACCAGGCTGGCTTTGAACCACAATCCTCTGGTCTCCTGAATAGCTAGGATTCCAGGCGTGATTCACCAGCTCCCAGCTCATATTTGCGTTTATGTGCACTGAATGACACTATGTACACACATAATGGAAATTTGAATCAAATGATGGCAGTGCAGCTTTTCAGAAAATTTGAGGTAACAATAAATATGTCCTCCTTTTCCACATTGTTTCATTAATGACTCATGAGCTATGGGACCCTCAATAATCATTCTCTGCTATCTGTGTAGGTGTATTTAGTATCAGGAAATGTTCATAGAGAAATATAGAAAGACTGAGATTTTTAAAAAGCAAAGAAGTTAAGGTAAGAAAAAACAGCACAGAAGGAGATACATTTATTACACAGAGATTAAGAAGTAGCCTAAGACATTTAGAATGCTAAAGGTAATGAGATATAAGACTAGTTGATAACTATTTGTTCAATAACCAAAAATGGTTGTCTAAAAAAGTTTCTGGTATAACTTAGTTACTATCATTTATTACTTAACTTTGGAGTTATTCCTTCTCTTCTGTCACAACTGTTAATTTGCCTCTGCCGTTTTGGTGCCATGAATAACCAAAAAGATTTCCAAATCTCACTTAGACTACCCTTCTCATTGTGATTAGCAGTGACCATTCAAAAACCTGGAATCTTTGAATTTCCAGAATTAATCTTCAACTGACATCTAAGCACATTCATGACATTAATTGCTGTGACCTAATGAACAAAACTTTTTTTCAACACAATATCCTAATATAAGTAAAAGTACATGAATTAGGGACAATTGTCAGGTGTCAGTATGGCAGGAGCAATTATATATTCCAAGTATGGGTTCTTTATTTTTCATTTACTAACTGAATGTTTTTTGGTTTGTTTTGGTTTTGTTTTTTTTTTTTTTTGCTTTTTTGCTCAAGGCTATCACTGTACCACTTGAGGCACAGCACCATTTCCAGTGTTTTTCTGTTTAAGTGGTACTGAGGAATTGAATTCAGGGTTTCATGCATGCTAGGCAATCACCATATCATGAAGCCACATTCCTAAGTTGACATTACATTTTCATTCAGTAACTATGTACCATAATATTGGCCAGGTGCTAGAAAATAATGTAGAAAAGAATACAATAAATCCAGTAAGGCTAGATGGAAAATGAATAACCCTCACAGTCTTACAAGGGCACAGAGGGCTTATCTCATGGAGAATTATCAACACGCTGAATGAGACAGCTCCAGACCCACAGCCCACCTCCAGAAAGAGTAGGCCATCTTGGGTTCCAGCCACCTGGGGACGTTGGTCCATCTCCTACAGCACCCATTCTACCAGTTCCTGAGAGTGACAGTGAGAGAGAGAGGGAGAGAGAGAGAGAGAGAGAGAGAGAGAGAGAGAGAGAGAGAGAGAGAGAGAGAGAGAGAGAGAGAGAATCAGAATTACACTTAAATTGGGTGCCAGTGGCATAAAACTCTAATCCTAACTACACTGGAGGCTAAGATGTGAGGCTCATTGTTCATAGACAGCCCAGGCAGGAATGTCTTTGAGAATCTTATCTCCAAAGAACCACCAGAAAACTGGAAGTGGCACTCTGGGCTCAATTGATAAAGTGCTAGCCTTGAGCTGAGGAACTCAGGAACAGTGCCCAATCCTAGAGTTCAAGACCCACGACTGAAAAGAAGTGGACTTCCCACCACAAGAAGTGGACTGAATAGCACCCATTGTCCTAGGGAGCATGGTAGAGAAGTCAGGCCAAGCTTCCTGTGAACTTGAGGTCATAATTAGGTCACCTGGCTTCTCTGTGCCTCGGTTTCCCCAGCTGCAAAACTGAACAAAGTGAAGGATCCCCTTCCTCATTGGGATAGGATAATAATGAAAGAGAGCCATATTTTGGTTCATAATCCCACACCTGTTGCATGATTAATAACAGGCCCCACCTGAGCCCTTTCTGGTATCTTCCTGTCATATGCTCACAGAATTGCCAAAAACTTATCTGAAGGCTGCTCCCTCTCTGCCTAGCCATTTTCCAGAGATCTCTCTGTATAAAGCCTTTGTTTCCTCACTACTGTCCTGTGAGGAGACTGAGGTCCAAAGGTTGAGGCCCTACCAAGAGCTTCACGTGTGGTCAAGAATCTGCTGCTATGGACTGAGTTTGGGATAATCCATCTAAACCGACGATTGAGCATGACACCACATTTCTACCATCCCAACTAGAGAGGACCAGGCCTGGTGGAGCATACCTTTCACAGGAGGACTGCAATCCAGCCCAGCCTGAGCATATATTTAGTTTCTATCTCGGAAATCCTCAAGACAGAAAGGGGGCTCATCAGAGCCAGGGAGAGGAAACAAGCAGGGGGGTCATGGTGTTTGACCCAGGGTAGGTTGTTGTTGGGGTGGAAACTCACCTGTGCTGCTGGGAGAAGCTGTTGGCAGCTGCTCCAATTCTGGCAGCCTCGATGGCGGCAGCATTATGGACACATGGGCCCAGAGCAGAAGACTAGGGGCAAGGACCAGGTCGTTGAGTTAGGCCAGCTGGCAGCACGACATTGCTTGAGGTTTGAAACCTGGCACTGTGTGAAGGGAGGGGAGGGGCTAGGTGGGGCTGGGAGCATCAATTTTCTACTATACAACAAAGTCACCTCGAGTCTCTTCCTCACCTCTCAGCAACCTCTATCTTCCTCTACTGCTGGTAGTGGTGTAAACTAACAGAGGAAATCCCAGTGGTACCTGGCAGCATGGAATGTGGGCGTGGCCAGCATTCTTGTATCCCATTGGTCAGAAAGAAGCATGAAAGAATGGGGATGTGCCCAGAATCCTGTGAAGCAAGCAGCATGGGCAGAGTCAAGATGACAGCGGTTCTCCCAGCCCTTTTCCCAGGGAATTCTGTCCAATTTAGTTGGAGACAAGAGGGTAACCTGCTTTAACTGGATGGCTACACAGATTGTTGTGTAGTTCTGTTTGTTGCCAGTCTCAGACTTTGAACTCTGGATCTGGGCACAGTTCATGAGCTGCTTTTGCTCAAGGCTGGTCCTCTACACTAGAGCCACAAGGCTTCTGGCTTTGTTGGCACTGAAGTTGGACAGGGGTCTCAAGGATTTTCCTGCTTAGGGTGACTTTGACCATGATCCTCCTATCACAGCCCTGTAAGTATCAAGGAGGACTGCTGAGAGCCACTGGTGCCTGCCTAATCATTGGTCTGGTTGACGTTCTTGGACAGACTGGTCAGTTCCCTATCCTCGGGTTGAAGTGGTGGGAGCTGGAGCCCACAATTTGAATCCTGGTCGTGCCACCTCCAAATGGTAGGAGATCCTAAGAAACTTTTCCTATCCATATGATTACCAACGGAATGTGATGTAAGTCATGATTGAATGAAGAGTTCTTGAATGATTCTAGGATAAAATTATACACAATTATATTACATGACACTGATCAATTTTAGTTAATATTTTATTAAGCATTTAAGCAATCACATTCATCAAATGGAGGCATAATGAAATACCTAATAATTGGGCCTCAAATACTATAAAGGTGATGTTTTTTTCTACCAGGACTGGGATTGGAACTCATAGTCTTGGTAACTCTGTTGCACTGTGTCGGAAGGGGAAGCTTGCCTCCTTAAAGTCAAGAAATTCAAGTCTGTTCCTTAGGCCTGAAATTGATCACCAGCACTAGAAAACACCCTATTCATGTATAATTTACACATATGTTTTATATTTTTATATATATGTTGACTCCATATTGCGTTCAATTTAGTTATTTTATTTTTTGTTTTATTCATGTATTGACCATTTATTGTATTGACTATTATATCACATAGAACATTGACTACATAGGATATAGGTCTACATATGTATTCCACTTCATACCTGACACACAGAAGATTCACAGAAAAGGAAACCATGTGTCACAATCAGGTTCTTACTCCACGATTCATTATTTGGGAGCACTGACATCTGAACTCAGGGCCTACAAGGCCAAATTCATGAATGGGTGAGTACAAACATGCCATCCTGGGGGAAATTGAGGTGACAGGTTGTTCCCAGGACCTGAGAACGATCCCCAGGGGTTAACCAAAGAAGAACAGATTGACATGCAGATGGCAGTATACTAATGCATATATATATATATATATATATATATATATATATATATATATATATATATATATATATATAGTGCCAGAGATGTCTATACATTATTCAGTTATATAGACTATATTCCTACCAATTCCTGGGTATTTATTATGTGTCCATGTAATTAATGTTATTGTTTTCATCCTTAAAATATTAATGAAAGCACTCAGTGTCCTGAAATTATTGTGTTCCTGTAAGTAAGAATATTCTTTTAATGCTTCATAAATATTAAATAAAATCAATCAGCCTTCTAAAATGATGCTGTTTAATTTTATAGGATCATCATTTACCATGAACTCATTCAACTGTGTCATTGACAAAATTCCGGTGTTATTCCTTTGGATGGGAACCAGTTTCTTAGTACCTCCTGCCATTGGTTGGTGTCAGTACGGGGATTCAAAATGAGGGCCTATGTTGCCTCGTGGGCCTATGGCTTCCCTGATACTCTGCCAGCCTTCAGCAATGCAACAGTGTCATTCAGACCCAGAAGGGTCACTGTACAAAGGAAGAAAACATAAAAGGCCACATTTTTTCTGTGCATTGTTTTTCCTGCAACACGTGAGGGTGTAGGATCCCAGAATCACCTGTGTGTCCAGTGGCTGCACCCCATCCAAGGGTGATCTAAGCTGAGGCAGAATTGCCACGACCTGAGTTCAAGCCCCATGCTGAGAAAAAAAATTAGCTCCCTGGCTTGCAATTCACACAGTTTATTCTTACAGGCTTTGGATTTGAACTCAGGATCTGGGTAAATCTGCAGCAATGTGTATAAAGGGGAAGATCACCTTTCATGAAGATAAAAAAGTCAGGCCTGTTCACTAGTCCTGAATTCAAGACCCAGCCCTGGAAAACATACTATTTCTATATATTGTAAAGATAGGATTTATGCTTACCTATAGATGTTCAGTCCATACATGTTTGGTGTGGTTGTACCTTGTATCTTTTGTTTTATTCATTTATTTACACATTCTGTTTATTACATTGATGGTGACCTATGACAGAACACCTAGATTTGTAGAAATGTTCTCCATCATGCCTGACCCCCAGCATTCTCAGAGAGAAGGAAAAAATTTTCACTCTCTCCTTCTTATTCCACGATCCACTTGTTGGTAGTACTGGGATCTGAACTCAGTGCAGAGCAAAACCAATTGGCGAATCAGTCAAGGTGATCATACGAACCTGTGAGCAACTAAGGAATGTGGCCATCGCCAGAATCTGACATTGATCCCCAGGGTAGTCCACAATAGTCAGAAATTCATAATTTAAACATAGGATCTATATTGACATACATGTGTGGTCAGCATCTTGTGTTCAGTGAAATTATTCTCCTTATTTTGTCTCTAATTCATGGAGGTATTGTGTATTTTAATAAGTATGTTGACAGATATAACAGTGCTGATATGGATGACAACCTGTTCCCAAGGTTACAGTGTTGTCTATGCATTCTCCACCGTATTTGAGACCCAGGACTTCACAGGAGAGGATGAAAGGCACAACGACTGGCTTCTGACATCAGGATGAATCTTTTGTCAGTGCTGGGATTTTAGCTCAGGTCTGGGTATCTCTGTGGTACTGTGGGAGAAGGGGAAGCTCACCATCTTTGAAGAGTAGAATGTCAGGCCTTGTGCAGGGCCTGATTTGAAGCCCAGCATTGGACAAAATAACAAGCCCACCTTTTTAAAACATAGGATTTCTCTTTACCTACAGGTATGGTATGCATCTTGCATTCAGTGTAGTTATTCTTTCTATTTTGTGTCTTATTCATGGATGTATTGTGTATTTTATTGCGTATGGGGTGACAGATATAACTGTGCTGACATGGATGACAACCTATTCTCCTGGTTAAGAGTTGCCAATATAGCATTCTCCATACTCAATGAAACCCAGGACATTCACAGGACAGGAAAACCTGTGCCACCATAGGCTTCTCACATCAGAATGAATCTTTTGGTAGTGCAGGAGTTTGAACTCAAAGCCTAGCAGGCCCAATTGGTGAATGGGTCATGGTGAGCACACCAGGCTAAGAGCGACTAAAGAACTAGGCCATTCCTGGGACCTGAGATGAAGCCCTGGTGGGGCCCAATATAGTAATAAATTCATAATTAAACAGTGGATATATATTTCCAAACATGGGTCGGCAGCATCTTGCATTTGATGTAATCATTATTTTTGTTTTGTGTTTTATTCATTGGTGTATTGTGTATTTCCTTGAGTATAGGATGACAGATATAACTGTGGTGAACTGGATGGCAACCTATTCCCATGAGTATAGAGTTGTGTATACATTCTCCTTCCTAGTTGAGCCCCAGAACTTGCACAGTTCAAGAAAACAGGTGCAATGACTGGCTTCTTACATCAGGGTGAATTTTTGGCAATGCTGGGATTCGAACTGTGGGCCTAGGAGGCCCAACTGCCCAATGGGTCCACGTGATCACACCAGACTGTGAGCCACTAAGGAGCTGGGTCATTCCCAGGAACTGAGATCGAGACCCAGGGAGGCCAAAATAGTCCTCAATGATCATTGAAACATAGGATGTATATTCACATCCGTATGTGGACTGCATCGTGCATTGAGTGTAGTTAGTCTCTTTATTTTTTTATGCTATTCATGGGTGTATTGTGTATTTTTTTGAGAATATGATGACAGGTATAACTGGGCTGACATGGATAACAACTTATTCCCATGGCCACAGGGTGGCCCAAGCATTGTTCATCCTAGTTGAGATCCAGGACTTACATAGGAAAGAAAACAGGTGCAATGTTTGACTTCTGACATCAAGATGAATCTTTTGGCAGGTGGGGAATCTGAACTCGGTGCCTAGCAGGACTAAGTGGCGAATGGGTCCACATGAGCACACCAGCCTTTGGAAAGTGCGATTGAGCCCCCTCTCCCCCCGTGGGGACAGCGGGGAGCACAATAGTCATCCATTCATAAGCTGAAGGAAGTATGCAAATGAGTACATATTTGTATAGAGTAGGAGAGATGGTAACCTGTGGTGGAATTCAATCTGCGTGACTACTGATTCTTGGTTCTTTCCTGATGCGTCCATTTCATGACTATGATGATTATTGTCATGCTTCATCAACTTCTTTACAAATAATCGATACCCCATAAGTCTTGCCTATCATTTCCTACTTGCATCATGCACAAACTACTCATTCAAGGATGGGATTGATCACATTCCATGATTCTTCCCAGACCAGAAACGAGTACCTCAGGATCTCCTACCGTTCCCTCCACATAGGGGGACTGAATTTAAGCCTCAGGCCTGGAAAATATACTCCTTATATAATTTTTTTGAGGTCCACTTGTGGGCCTAAACTCTGGGCCTGGGTGCTGTCCCTCAGCTCATCATCTCAAGGTTAGTGCTCTACCACTTGAGCCACAGCACCACTGCCGGCTTTTTTTTCTGCTTATGTGGTGCTGAGGAATCAAGCCCAGGGCCTCATGCATGCAAGGCAAGAGCTCTACCACTGTGCCACCTTCCTAGCCCTCCTTATATATATTTTAAATTAGTATTTATACTTCCTTGCAGATGTTCAGTCCATATTGTGTTTGGTGTGGTTATTTATTTTACTTCTTGTGTCATTCATTTATTTAGAATTTATTTTATTGACTCTGATGACACCTATACCATTTATTACATTGTTTACATCCTGTCACATAACCTCTAGATGTTAGATGTGTTCTCCATCATGCCTGGCAGTGCCAGGATCTGAACTTAGTGCCTAATAGGCCCAATTCATGATTGAGCATGGCAGCCTCTAGCCAATGAAGATGTCAGGTGGTTCCCAGTCTCTGAGATCGACCCCCAGGTTTGGCCAAAACAGCGATACATGGATAGGCAGACGGATGTATACAAATAAATATATATATTTGTAAAGAGTTCCATAGCCGTCTATGTATGATAGAATGACACCCACTATGTTCGTACCAACTCTTAGGTATTTATTAAACCGCCATTGAAGGAATATTGTTCTTTTCATGCTTAATAAACTATTAATTAAGCTCAATCAGCATTCTAGGATTACTGCATCCAACTTTAGAGAAGACCGATGTATAAACTACTCTTTCAATCAGTATTCCTATGCATAGGAATAGTCTCTTGTGATCTCCTGCGATTGATGTCAGAACTGCGATTTCAACCCAGGGCCTATGTTGACAGGTTGGCCTATGGCTTCACTGATAGCCCGCCAGCCACCAGCAATGGCAGGTCAGGTCCACTTTGCAGCTTTGTCTTTCAGACCCAGGATGGTCACTGTCCAAAGAAAAAATTCATAAAATCCCAGCTCTATGCAGCTCACCACTTTTTCTGCTTTCCAACGATTTTTTCTTCCTGAAAGCCCTCTTGGCCCATGTTCCCAGGATCGGCTATGGGTCCAGAGACTGCACCCCAGCTAAGGGAGATCCAATGTGAAGTAGAATTTCCATGACATGTGTTCAAGCCCCATGCTTGGCCAAAATCAATATATATCTATATCTATATCTATCTATCTATCTATCTATCTATCTATCTATCTATCTATCTATCTATATATATATATATATATACACATACACACACACACACACACACACACACACGTGTGTGTGTGTGTACAATTATTTAACTAAATTAAAAAAAAATAAAGCTCCCTGGTTTGGAATTTCTGCAAGTTTTCATTTCTAGCTTGGGATTTGAACTCAGGGTCTTGGTAACTCTGTAGAAATGTGAGCGAAGAGTTGCCATTACTTGAGTTCAAACCCCGTGCCAACCAAAAATGAAAAACTAAGTCACTGACCTCTGAGCAGTGGGAGGTAGTTGTGGAGATGGGAGGAAAGGATGGTAGGGGGAAAACACAGGAGGAGTAAACAATGCTCAATAGGAAATGTACTCATTACCTTGCTCCTGGAACTGTAACCCTCTGTAGAACATTTTTACAATGAAAAACATACAAAAAAAAGAGAAACAATGTAGTTCTCAGAGAAGCACTTTGGAGGTAAGGGAAAGATGTTTGAATAGCTGTACAAAACTCTACACTGTTTTTTTTTAATGTTCAGTATGGAACTGAGTAATCATAACTGCTTCTATTAAAAAAATTAAGTCATGTCTTGGAAGTGGGGCCAGTATTTCTGCCATTGCTACTTTTTGAGCTCACCATCCAGGTAACTCTTTTGTACCATGGGTGAATGCGAAGCTCATTGTCCTTGAGGAAAAGAAATTCAGGATAGAGTTCCCAGGGCCTGAATGATGGCCCTGCAATGGAAGAAATATTTCTATACATGTGTAATACATGATATATACTTATATATGTATGTTAATTTCATATTATGAATTTTATTATTGATTTTGTATTTGATTTTTCTTTGATTCATTTACTGATTATTGTATTTAGTATTATTATACACATAATATTATATTTTGCACATCTATTATAAAATTATACACAATAATTTAGGACATTGACTCATTTTTAATTAACATTATATTAAGTGTTGAAACATGATACATAATTAAATGGAAACATTTGTCGCAGTCTTCACATGTTTAGAGTCTCTCCCAAGTATGAGCTTTGTGTTCAAGCACCAAGACTGACAAAAAAAAATTGAGCCTGGTGAGACATGTTCTTCTGGGACTCAGAGGAGGGCCGAGGTTATAGGTAGGAGTTAGGGTAGAAGGCAGTGCTGGTGGCTCATCCCTGTAAGCTATTCAAGAGGAAGAGATCTAAGGATCCTAATTACAAGCAGGAAAGTCGATTTAAGAAACTTTGCTCCAATTAAAAACCCAAAAAGCCAGAAGAAGAGCTGTGGTTCAAGTAGTACAGTGCTAGCCTGGAGCACAAAATCTCAGGGATACGATAGCATCCAGGCCCTGAATTCAAACCCCAGGATTGGCGCACACACACACACACACACACACACACACACACACACACACACACACACACACACACACCAATATAGAGCATTTGGCAATCAGCCTGCACAAATTCCATCTCTAGCAACTCAATATTAAAAAAAAACAAAAAGATGGAGAAGGGAAGGAAAGACTTGCTCCAGGAAGTAATATACCCTGTGCCAAGTTGCCACAGTAGTTCTAATATGTGGGTACAAAGCAGAGAGCCTGAGGCACAAAGTATAGCATGGGCAAAGGTCCTTAGGTGTGTTGTAGCGCCGGTGGTGTGAATGGTATGAAGGTTTTATGGCTTCAGAAAAGTCTGGCAGGATATTCAAGGCTAGGTCAATATTTACTTGAGTCACAAGGCAGAGGGTGGGGTCCCAGAATAGCATCCAGGGGGAAGATTAGCTTTTCTTTTCACCAGGGACCCAAAGCCATTTCCTGTGGCTGGAAACCTGTTTTCACAACTCCTTTCCCTCATGCCTCCTTTGCATGGAGGAGTCAGGGCAAATGCAGGGAAAAACTCTTGCTTTAGAAAAGCTTCTAGCCCAATGCCACCAGTGGCTCAACCCCTGTAAATCCTAGCTACTCAGGAGACTGAGATATAGATCGAGGGTCAAGCCAGCTCAGGAGAGGAAAGTTAATGAGACTCTTCTTGCCAATTAACTACCAAAATCCAGAAATGGAGCTGTGGCTCAAGTGATAAAGTGTAACCTTGAAGGAAAAATTTAGAGACCAGAGCCCAGACCCTGAGTTCAAGCCCCAAAACTAGCACAGGAAAATTAAAGAAAAGATTTCAGGAGCTCCTACTCCACTGTGGTGTAAGGCCACATCATCCAGGCACAGGTGGCTCATGCCTGCCTCCTAGCTCCTCAGGAGTCTGAGATGTGAGGATCACGTTTCAAATCCAGCCCAGGCAGAAAAGTCTGGAAGACTCTGATCTCCAAGGAACCTACAGAAAACCGGAAGTTGCTATGTGGCTCAAGTGGTAAGGTAAAGAGCTGGGATAGAGTGTCCAGGCCTAGAGTTCTAGCCCTATGACCAGCACCTGGCCTGCTTGGACCTTACTCTGTGGCTCTAGGAAAAGTAGTTTCCAGTGGGCCTCTGAGGGTCTCCTAATGTCCAGGTGTCCTACAAGTCTTGATAGCTGCCTGTTTGGAGGCCATTGCCTACAGAGCAGGCCACAGTACCAGAGAAGTATCAAGCCTTGGGGAATGAAGATCATCAGAATGGCATCTGTCATGGGTGTAATGTGGATCGGAATAGTAAATCACTGTCTCAGACCACGATTCTGGGCCAGGAGGGGCAGGAGCTGCAAGATGTCACACCAGATAATACCCACTCATGGGAGTATCACAAGAGTGCAAATTTGTCAGTCAGACCTTGGACAGGTGTTGAGTTGGGTTCATGAAAATTTTGTAGGAATCCACAGCCAACTGGCTGCTGCTTGTAGCAGTCACTATCCCAGGAGTCCAAGGGCTCGGTGCCCTGCTTTCCTCACCAGTGCTTGGGGAAGGGAGGCAGATGAAGGTCTGCATACATGGGCCGACTACAAAGGAGCATCCCTAGTGTCCTTCCCTTGATCCTGTGGCCCCTTGTTGAGATCGAGGGGCAGGTTCCATGGAACTTACTGCCATGGCCCAAACCCCTCAGCCCAAGAAGGACTTAGGGAGAAATCACTTGATCTGGCTTGAGAGTTTACTGTGACTATGACTCAGGACTGCCCCCAATTCTAGCTCAGCTCATCCAGGTCAAAACTAATGCCCCAAAACATTGAGATACTGGCCATACCAATCTCTCATCCCTCAGTTCCCTGACCCTGGAATCTAAAGTATATGCCTCTCTATTACTGGCATCCGGAAATGTCTAGAAGGACCTGAGAGGCCCAGCTAGGGCCAGAAGATAGATTTGCCTACGATAAGGTATGTTGACATTTCCTAGGCATCCAACAGTACATCCAAATCACCTTGGCCTCACCTCTTATGTAGCCACAGATCATTCTTGTTTGGGGAGCCTTCAGTCAACTATCAAGGTCGAGGTGGCCAGAGCCACTGGCAATCACCCTTCCCCCACTCCACTGCCAGCCTGCTGGGAGTGGGACATGCAGCCAGGGGCCCAGCTGGGAAAAGGACAGGACACAGCATGACTGACCCTGCCTCCCCAGAGGCAGGAGAGAACGTATGACAGCCGGCACTGCTGATCCAGAATCCCCTGGATGAGGACAAATATATGGACAGCCGAACTTGTGTCCCAAGGAAAAGCTGGAATATGCAGGTTTCTGGCAATTTAGGACTCATTGTAGACAATGATAGGGGGCTAAAGACAAGGTTTCTATTGAGGAAGGGCACCATCCAAGGTCAGGAAGAGGCAGACAAGCATCCAGGAAGTGGGCAGAGAAAGATGAGGGAAAAATACACACACACACACACAAACACACACACACACACACACACACACACACACACGGGTAGTCCAAGGCCTCAGTAGTCCTTGAGCAAGGGAACATCCCACCTCCGAGAAGATGGCACTACCATCATCAGACCAAATGTTGACAAAACTCAGAGCCTCTCACACATATGGAATGGCTCATAAAACAGCATGGCATTTCCTATTATACACACCGCTATGAAGAAACCTCAGCCACATTATTTTTCGTCGTCGGTCATGGGGTTTGAACTTAGGGCCTGTGTGCCATCCCTTAGCTCTTCAGCTGAAAGTGTGTACACTACCACTGGAGCCGCAACACCACTTCCAGTTTTCTGGTGGTTCACTTGAGTTAAAATCTCACAGACTTTCCTGCCCAAGCTGGCTTTGAACCGTGATCCTCAGATCTCAGCCTCCTGAGTAGCTAGGATGACAGTTGTGAGACAGTGGCAGTGCCCGGTTTCAGCCACCTTTTTACAACCAGGGAAAACCCAATTTGTCAGGCCATAAAGCACATGTAACCCTACACTTTCAGACTTTGACACCAGCATCCAAAGCCAGTCTTCCTTGGTTGGAGAGAATATAATTGACATTAATCTCCCACACCTGCTCCCATCTGCCCACTCCCTGCTTAAGACAGGCCACAAGCTCTGCAGTTCGTGGTAAGACAATGCACACCCTGCTGTAAATTCACACTCGGGCAAACTTGGGGACTTCTTAGAAATGGCTGTACACTGAGGCGAGAGCCTGGTGTCCCAACCACAGCAACCACACTCCTTCACCATCTCCGGCAAGCAAGTGGTGTCTTTCTTTCTTGTTTTTTTGGATGAGGGGCTTTGAACTCAGGGCTTGGGTACTGTCCCTGAAGATGATTTTTGCTCAAGACCAGTGCTCTTCCACTTGAGCCATGCTACCACTTCCAGTTGGAGATAGGAAATGAGACTCTCATTGGACTTTCCTCCCTGTGCTGGGATACAAGACACTCTGGATCTCAGCCTCCCGAGTAGCCAGGATGACAGGCGTGAGCCATCAGCGCATGGCCTATGGTGTCTCATACTTTACAATTTCCAACTAGTCTGCCTCTATACACTACCAACTAGACCCTCCTGTACCTCCCTCAGAGATAGCAAAGGGAGCCTCAGAATCTGGGGAGGGCCATGGGCATAAAAGGGGCCCTTCACATCCCTACCACTTTCTAAGCTCCCATCTGCTTCCTATGGATTGCCTGGATGTCTAGGACTTCCTAGGCCTGCCCTGTATCCCCCCCATCACATCCAACCAGTACCTGAGGATTTCTGGGGCCAGCTGATCCATGTCCCAGTGGGAGACTTTGGGTGGGTTGCTGATAACTAGTTCCAGGGGTGCCTAGGGCAGAAGGAGTGTCCAGATCCTCTTTGTCAAAGAAGGAGACACAAAGCATGGATGGATCTACTAAGAGCTACAGGGCACAGCCATCCACCTGTCACCCAGGTCCCTTGGAGTGCAGTTTTACGTTGACAATGCCAGGCCTTGAACTCGGTGTCCAGGCGTAATCCCTGAGCTTCTTTTGCTTGATAGGAGCACTCTTTCACCCAAGCCATGGTACCAATTCTGGCTTTTTCTGTGTATGCGGTACCTAGGAATCGAACCCAGGGTTTCCTGTGTGCTAGGTGAGCCCACTACAGCTAAGACAAAATCCCAACATTGGATAGCTGTTCCTCTGTGACCCCTTGGGCCTGTCTCGGACAGTCTTGCCCACCTTTACTGAGTTTCTAAACAGCATCCCTGGCCAAAAAAGAACACGCTCCCCTATGTTGTCCTTTATCTATGGCATCTTTTCTCTTTGTGCTTCCTGTCACATCCTCCTTGTTAAGCAAGAACTCCTTTCAAGTGCTGCCTCTAAGAAGCCCCCTTCAATCACCCTGGCAGAGGGGGATCTTCGCTCTGCAGGGTGTTGGCCTTGTCATCCTCTGCCTTCCAGCTGGTGTGCGTTGAGAGCACACAAAGGTGAAGGCCTGGCTTTCACCACCCAATTTCTGAAGGCTCTGATACACTACACAGGAACCAGTGTGGCATCACTCTCTGTGGGAGGGCACTTGAGGCCCAGGCAGTCTGGGGGCAACAAATGGGGCCATTTCTTGAGTGGGCTTGAACTGAGGATCTGGGAGCTGTCTTTCTGAGTTTCCATGCTCAAGGCTGCTACTCTACCATTTGAGCCACAGCTCTACGTCTGGATTTTTGGTGGTTCCATACAGAGAAGAGTCTTATCAGACTTCCAGCTTATGGGTGGCTTTGATCTTTGATCCTCACATCTCTGCCTACCGAGGAGCCAGGATGTCAAGTTTGAGCCTGAGCCAGACAGGCTCCAGAACCTTTCCTTTGAGCTTCTGTTTATCTCATGTCAACTAGCAAGCCCTAGTTAAAATAGTCACTTATAGGGGATCAAGTTCCTCTCCTAGGTCAGTTAATCCAAGGAGATAAAGTATATTTGGAAAAGGCTAGCCAGAGTTGGCCTAGGGCCTAGGTGAGTGTGTGTGTGTGTGTGTGTGTGTGTGTGTGTGTGTGTGTGTGTGTGTGTGTGTATGAGTTTCAGGGATACCTACCTCCATATCTCTCTGGTGCTTCTTTCACCCAGTGGTGAGTACATCCAGGATCCCCACCCCAAGAAAGGCGGGTAGGGAAGGGTACTTAAGGTCACATCAAGTGGGATGATCTGAATTCTATCCTGCAACTGAAGACAGGGTGATATTAGAGAGAAGGAGAGGTTTAGGGGAACATCAAGGGAAGCCCCTTACCTTTGGCTACAAGTACCAGAGAGAAGAATGAATCGATCCATTTTGGTAGTAAGATAACAACTTCCCACTATTCATTTATTTTATTTTTTGTGAGTCCTGGTCTTGGATTCAGGGACTCAGTGTCATCCCTGGGGTTCTTTTACTCAAGGCTGAGGCTCTACCACTTGAGCCACAGCACCAAAACTGGCTTTTTTCAGGGTGGGGGGGAGGGAGTTAGTTTATGGGAGATATGAATCTCACAGACTTGCGGCTGGGAAGGTATCTCAGTGGCAGAGTGCTTGCCTTGCATTCCTGAGGTCCTGGTTTCGATTCCTCAGCACCACATAAGCACAAAGAAACAAAGCCAAAAATGGCGCTGTGGCTCAAGTGTCAGAGTGCTAGCCTTGAGCTGAAGAGCTGAGGGACAGTGCCCAGGCCCAGAGTTCAGGACACATGCCTGGACGAAAAAAAAAAAATCTCACAGACTCTCCTGCTTGGGCTGGCTCTGAGTTACGACCATCAGACCTCAGCTTCCTGAATAGCCAGGATGACAAGCGAGAGCCACTGGCACCTGACCACCACCATCCATTTATCGCTCCCTAGGGCCAATGCTGGGTTACCTGCATTGCACCCTCCTTGTTGTGAGTGGGAAGCAGACTTGGGTGTGTTTGATACTTCAATAGCCTACCTACCTTTGAGCATTGTTCTGGCTCAGTCTGATGACAGCTTCCTCCTTGTCCACAGCAATGACTTCACGCTGTCACAGAACAAATGTCCCCCAGGAGGTGTCCGACCTGGGGTCTTTCCTCTGCACACTGCCTCCACTCCCCGAGATGACACACTGCAGCAATGTGAAGTAGACATAGAGTGAATTCAGTTTCTTATTATCAGGGTCTGGCCAGATAGGTGGCAGTGAGGATCAGAGGCTCGGGAGAGTGCTGTGCAGTTGGACAATGTGATGCCTCCTCATCCACTTTCCTTTAACTGTCTTAGCAAAGGGTAGTGGGGAAATACTCAACAGACAGACTGACAATGAGTAACCATCACGGTCTATCCCAGGCACAGAGGGGCTTACCTAAGGGAGCTAGTTCTACAGGCTGAGCAAGAAAATTCCTGACCCACAGCCTACTTCCAGATTAAGAGGGTTATCTTGGGTCCCAGCCACATGGGGAAGCTGAGGCATCTCCTCCAGCACCTTTTCAACAAGTTACTGAGAGAGAGAGAGAGAACGAGAGAGAGAGAGAGAGAGAATTACACTTAAGCAGGCTGCCGGTGGCACAGGCCTACAATGATAACTACACAGGAGGCTAAGATATGAGGGTCATGCTTCATAGCCAGCCCAGGGAGGAACGGCTGTTAGACGCTTATCTCCAAAGAAACACCAGAAGACCAGAAGTGGTGTTGTGCCTCAAGTGGTAGAGACCTAACCTTGATCTGAGGAGGTTGGGGACAGTGTCCAGGCCCAGAGTTCAAACCCCATGATTGACAATAAGTGGACGTCCCACCACAAGAAATGGACTGAATAGCACCCATTGTCCTAGGGAGCATGGCAGAGAAGTCAGACGAAGCTTCCTGTCAGCTGGGGGTCATGAGTAGGTCATCCCACTCTTCTGTGCCTCGTTTTCCCCAGCTGCAAAGCTGAACAGTGAAAGATCCCCTTCCTCATGGGGACAGGGTAAGGATGAAAAAGAGCCAAGTTTTGTTTCATAATCCCATACCTGTGGCATGATAAATAACAGGCCCCTTCTGAGTCCTTTCCAGGTGTCTTCTTGTTATATGCTCACAGAATTGCCAAGAAACTTATCTGATGACCGTTGTCTCTATGCTGGCCCTGCCCCAGAGTTCCCCTTGTATTGATCCCTTGTTTCCTCACAACTGTCCTGTGAGAAGAGTGAGGACCAGTGGTTCCAGGCTGAACCCAGAGCTTCAATTGTGGTCAAGAATTGGATGCTATGGACTAAGAGTTTGGGACAGTCATCTAAACCGATGACTGAGCATGGCGCTACATATCTACCATCCCAACTACAGAGGACCAGGTGTGGTGGTGCATGCCTGTCACAGGAGGACCATGATCCAGCCAAGCCTGAGCATATATGGAGTCTTTATCTCAGAAATGCCAAAGACAGAAAGGCTTGCTTGTCTCCCATGGAAGAAGACCTGACTGGAAAGCCTAAGGCCTTGAGTTCCAACCCTAATATACCAAAGAGAATCCGAGGCCCGGTGCCAGAGGCTCATGCCTATTAGCCTACCTACACAGTTAGCTGAGATCTGAAGAACACAGGTCAAGGTTTAAAGTAGGGTTGGCCTTGCCCATCAGACGTCATGATGAGTCTGACCCATGCCAATATGATCCATACTAACAGGACTCAAAGCCTTACTAAGTGCTGACCACGCTCTCTGTTCCCCTGAGGAGCCATCCCCTGTTGGCCCCATCTCCAGATCCATCCACACTCCTCTGCCACCAACCAGGCCCACGAGAGTAGACTGTTCCAGGGCACAAAGTTCCCTTGCTCTTATAATTTATCGGTGCTGAGTCCCCTTCAAGCGTTTCCCCTTCCAAACCCCCATAGCTCAGACTCAAAGCCCATGCTGCCCACAAAGACAGCGTTTAGAAGTTACTAATGGGTCCGGCACTGCTTGTTACAACCAACTTCTACACACACACACACACACACACACACACACACACACGCACGCACACACACACACACACACACACACACACACACACACACACACACACATAAAGCCATCACAGGTGGCTCCTGTCTGTCACCCTAGTTACTCAGGAGGCTGAGGTCTGAGGATCACTGTTCAAAGCCAGCCACGTAGGAAAGTTTGTGAAGTTCCTATCTACACTGAACCACCAAATAGCCAGAGGTGGAGCTGTGGCTCAAGTGTCAGAGCTTTAGCTTTGAGCAAGAAATCTCAGGGACAGCATTTAGGCCTTGCGTTCAAGGCCCAGTTCTTCTACCTACAAACACACACAGATACAGACAAAGACAGACAGACAGACAGACAGACAGACACACACACACACACACACACACACACACATGCACACACACACACACACGGATAGCCCAATGATTCAGCAGTCCCTGAGAACAGAAACATGAACTCCCTCAATTATGATCACATCCCACCTCTGAGAAGGCAGCAGTACCGACATCAAACCCACTGTAGACAAATATTGAGCCTCTCACATATCTGGAATGCCTCATAGACCAGCATGGCATTTCCTACCATACACACTGCTATGCGGAAAACTTAATCACCTCTTTTTCTTGTTGTTGGTTAGGGGTCTTGAACTCTGGGCTTTGGTGCTTGCCCTGAGCTCTTCAGCTTAAGGCAAGCACTCAATTGCTTGAGCCACAACATTGCTTCTGGTTTTCTGGCAATTCCTTGGATATAAGAGTCTCAAGGTCTTTCCTAACCAGGCTGGCTTTTACCCATGATCCTCAGATCTCACCTCCTGAGTACTTAGGATAAAAGCCATGAACTACTGGCAGCAGGCCAAACATACTTTTCCATTCCTGTCATCCTCTCCCCCCAGGAGACTGAAATCTGAGGACTGCAGTTGGATGCCACTTAGCAGCAAAGCCCGTGAGAACTCTTTATCTCCAATTAAACACCCAAAAAGCTGGAAGTGGAGCTGGGATTCAAATGGTAGAGTGCTATCTTAGAGCATAAAAGATAAGATCCATGCCCTAAGTTGGGACATTCAAGTACAATCTCATACTGAACATCCCCTGACCTTATCAAAGACTCAGGATCTCTCACTGTACTGCCTCAGCACTGGGCAGTGAGGTAAGGTCTAGTTATCCAACCACAGGATATGGGAAGTAAACGGATTCTTGGTCAAGGGACGGAGACTGGGGAGATCTAGGTCCCTCTTGGGGAGGTGAAAAGGGCTGCTCTATCCCAGAAATGTTCCTATGTTGTGAGTATTATCAAAGAAACCACCCTGCTCAGAGCCCAGTGCCTCTGGTTTTCCCACCAGCCTCTACCCAGCTCTGCCCGACCTTCAGCCTGCCCTCTTTGAATCCCAGATCTGCCATCTAGACTAAATAGTGAGCCAGCCAAGAGAACCATTTCCTGCCCTCATTCCCAGGTTGTCCTGTGGCAGTGGAATGATTACCTCAGTCTTTGGTGGAGGAATGAACACGGGGGGTGATATCATCATTTTGAGCCCTGGAAAGTCCTAGTCACCAAGGATGTATTGCTCTGGCATCCTGCAGTGAACGAAAGCCAGGTCGTCAATGATGAGACCAAGGTGCCAGAACTTTTAATAGAAGTGTGTCTGGTTCAAACGCTGGTAGTCTATGTTGTCAGGTGAGGCTATGGCTCCAATTTCCTGACACACCTGACCTGGGACCATCCTCCCTTTTGAAATTCCTGCTTATCCCTTGGCCCCCCGTTGAAACTGTAACCCCAATACCTCCCTAGCCCTTGGAAACTTTCTTCTTATCTGACCAGAAAATAAACTCGATAAGGCTGGGGATAATTGAAACCTGGTGTCCCACCCTGAGCCCTAGGTTCTACCCGAGGCTGGTTCCCTCTACAGTCAGTGACCACACAGCTCTGGCTGTCATGAAGTTGCTGAGGGGTCAGTGGCTTGGTCCTACATACTGGCTTTAGGTTCTGAAACTGTCCCCACAGAGATTGTGAATAGTTGGCTCCCTTGATCCAGGGACTCCAAACGTAGGCTTGCATGTTCTCCCTTCTTCCTTTCTTTCCTCTTTTTCTCCCTCTGTCCTTCCCTCCTCTCTCTCCTTACTTTCTTTGTGTCAGTCCTAGGCCTTGTACTTGGAGCATAGGTGCTGTCCCTAAGCCTTTTTATTCAAGGCTAGCAGTCTATGGCTTGAGCCACACATCCACTTCTGGCGTTTAGTTTTTGGTAGTTAATTCAAGACAAGAATCTTACAGGCTTTCCTGCCCGAGACAAAAGCCTCAGTCCTCTGATCTCAGCCTCCTAAATAGCTAGGATGACAGGTTTGAAGCACTGGCATCCAGATCAATCCAAGTTTTCTTCATGGTCTGTGGAACCAGTCCTGGAACTTTTCATTGTCTGTGACCCCCCAGACCCTGGTGCACACTGTAATGGTTTGTTGCATAAATAAATGAGCATCTGTCTATGACAATACTACAGAACAGTCCCATCTGATTCAGGTAGGAATCCTCTGTGGGGGAGGGAGGACGTAGCCTGATGTAGCTCTCCCTCAGTTCTCCCTCCTCCCTCTTACCCGCTCATGGTGCCACCACACTTAACTGTTTTGGCTCTGAGGATGTAAGCCAGTATGTACTCGCTACATTCCAAGGCCTCAGGGATGTCTATCTTCTCAAAGATCTCTGTTCAGCAACTGACAAGCTCTGTGGCACTCAATATCCCATGTAGGTGCGATTGAGGTTGCTGTGAGCTGAATGCCTGACTCAAGGGGCCTCCTCTCCTCTCCCTGGGGCCAGTCAGGATTACCACATCTGGCCCCCAAGTTACATGTTGCAGAGAAAGGCTCGTCGAGGTATCCCTGGTTTCTGAATCTCCCAGAGTCCAGTGCAGGTGGTGGGAAACGTCTCTGCTCACAGCTGGCAGGCTAAGGATGGTGAGGTCACAATCTCTGCTCCCCACGACAGCCTTGAGTGTGGTGGTCACCCTAGAGAGAGCTGGAGGAGAATCAACAGTCAAGGCATGATGTTCATTACAGGAGCCCATCTGGCTTGGGAATTCTTCCTGTGCTGCTTTGAACATTGTCCCAATCAAACTTGAAGGGTTCTAAATTCAGTGGTCTGCTTTTTCTTCCAGACATCATACAGCAGGTTATAGAAAGTAGCATTCAGAGAGCCCAAGCTAACTGCCAGGGCAGTTAGCAAGCAGGCTCCAGCAGGGGTAGTGCACTTGCTTACCACTGCCCAGCTGGAAATGGCCCAAGCCAAACACAGACTGGAGTCTGCAGGACTCCAAGGAGGACTGCCCACCAGTACATTGCCCCCGGAGGGAATCCATGCCACCAGAGGGGGCCTGGAATCCCCTGCCCAGATGCCAATGGACACAGTCAATGCCCTGGGTAAGTTTCCCCTCTCAGTCTCGGTCGTGGTGAACCATCTGCCATGTCACAACATTCACCCCTTCCCATACCCTCCTAGCCACAGCCCCTGCCCTACTGCCTCCCCAATCTGTTCCCTAATTATGTTTGGCAGACACATTCCCAACCCTTGAATTAGCTCCAACTATAACGCTAGAGCAGACTGTCTGGCTAGAAGAGTACAGCTGTGGTCACAGTTGCCTGTCTTCTGGGTGAAGACAGAAGGACAGGTGTCCACTCTGGTCTGTGGTTCACACAAGCCTCCTAGGGGAGACCCACACAGGCCCAGCAGCTACTGTGGGCTACAGGAAAGGGAGAAGAGAGAGGGGGAAAAGAACGTGTACTGAAAACTTCCCCAAAGGAGCCATGAAACGGTGAAAAAGAAAACAAATTATCGCTAGACTCATACTTGGCATTGATGAAAAAAGAACAACACACATACACACAAATAAAATGCTTTTGCTCTTTGTAGACACGGTGCCTTAAATATGTTTTCATTGTTCTCATCTCCCTGTTCTCCCAACACACACACACAAACACACACACACAAACACACACACACACACAAATCCAGAACTGTGACAGAAGATTAGTCCATGCAGCACCTGTAATTTGCCAACAAATCACTCACCTGAACACAGTCAGGCTGTATAAGGAGAAAGATGATCTGTCTGTCTGACTGTCTCTCTCCCTCCCCCCTCTCTCTCTCGTGCTCCCTCTCTCTCTGTCATGCACACACACACACACACACACACACACACACACACACACACACACACACACACACAGACTCAGAGCAGTGCCTCTTCTGAGTTTGTTGGTTCCTCCTTTGGGACAAGGTACAAGCTGGAGCACAGAGGTTGCCTGGTCAGAACAGGGGATCCAACAAAAGGGAGCACCACTCTAATAACATAGAACAACCCTGCCTATCCCTTTCTCCAGGGCCAGACACTTTCCCTTGGGAACAACCAGCCTTGATTCCCCATTCACAAAAACCCTAGGCCAGGACACTTGGTGAAGGTGTCCCGAGATAGGTGGCTTCTCAGAGCCGGGGCTGAAAACAAGCAGGGGGTCATGGTGCCCCAGAGGGTTGTCTGACCTGGGTTTGGGGCAGTGTTGGGGAAACGGATGGGGTCTTAAAGGATACATACATGGATGGATTCCCTACTTCCAGCCTAGATGTTTCTGGGTGACTTGGTGGATTCTTGGGAGGGACGAGGAGAACAGATGGATAGGGAGCACCAGCAGACGCTGGGAGAGCTGAGAAATGTGATCACCCTGTGGGTACTGTTGACAGCTGGGATGCGGGGAGGGCAGACAGGCTGGGTGTATGTGGGTCGGAGTGGGTATATTCCTCCCAGATATTTACCTTCTGTCTGACTCCAAGTGCCCTCACATACCTAGTGGGCTCTTCTGGGACCCTCCTCAGGTGATAGGGTGACCGAGCACAGAAGACAAGGGCTCACACAGCAAGGAGGGCCTATCTTCTGCATCCAACAACCACCAGCCCCAGCAAAAAGAAAACCACTCAAGAAGGCAGGTGTGGAGGTGCTGTTCCCGACCTCTGATTAAAGCCACCAGGTTTCCACCAGAGAGAGGAATGGTGCAGATGTGTGGCTGTGTGGCTCCCACTGCTCCAGGCCAGGTGCTCTGTGGCACCCCTCCTCACCCATTCCTGCATCTCCCTGTTTTCTGGGACACTGGCCACTAAGGATGGGGGTGGGATCCCCAGGTCAACACAAACCCCTACCTCCGACCCCGGGGACACGTTTTTGACAGGGCCATGGCAGACTGTGGGGGGGGGGGGAGGGTGAACTCGAGGAGGAAACAGGAAAGGGGAGGCAGGAGGTGCAGGTCCGGATCAGTGGTTGGTTGGACGGAGTGTTTCCAGGCTGTGGGCCCTCAGAGACACCACTAACGTGTACTAATGGGAGAAGTGTTAGGAGGTGGCTCCAGGTGCACATGAGCCCGAAGTCCTAGGACCAGGGGTGGCGACCAGTTCGGGGCTGCAGGCCAGCCAGGGGTTTGCCATCTCCTCTGGGCGACTGGGAGAGGCACAGCTGGTAGGAGCCAAAAGTGCCATGTTTGAAATGCAATGCTGCTGGGAGGGGGCAGGAGCATCTGTGGGCACATGGCAGGGCTGTCTTTGGTCTCTGCTCCTCTTCTTCAGCCTACACCACCCCCACCTCAGCTGCTCCTGTGCCCCCCTTGTCGGGACCTCAGTCTCAGGGCCGCCATGGCCACCGTGCCTTCACGTGGCTGCCCGTGGCGATGTGCCTGCAGCGCCAGTTCAATGTGTTCTGTGCTCCCCACCAGAACCTGCAATATGATCAGCGAGGCCACCAGCTGATGAAGCCACTTGCCTTTGTGTATACTCGCTCTTCTCTCTGCTCTCTCTCTGATCCCACTCCTCTCCTGGGCTGTGTTGCCCCCGCAGGGCATGCCCACCCCCTCGCCCTCCCCTGAGTCGTGCCCCTGGCCACTGCTGCCATGGGAGTGTGCCTTGGGCCCCACTCCCTCCTCCTCTTGGCCACCTCCCCCTCTTCCCCTCAGGCCTGGCCCCCACCCCTGGCTGCAAGCCAAGACCTGACTGGGACCAAAAGCTTCCAGGCCAAGGAAATTATAGCCTCACCTCAACTCATCACTCCCTCCCAACCCCAGTACCTGCCCAGGGTATCAAATCTCCCCTCAGCTCCATGGCTGGAGGAAACTCTCTTCCATGACCCTCCAACCCACAAACCAAAATCCACACACGGTGACCCTTGTGTGTAGGTTTGTGTATGTATGTTTGTTTGTGTTTATGTTTGTGTGTGTATTTTTGTTTGTGTGTGTTTGTGTGGGGGGGATTTTTGGGGATAACTACCACTCAAGGACTCAGAACATAGTACCTTTTGAGATGAGCCCCACACAGCACACTTCAAAAAACAGCACAAAGCACCCTGTGTAAAGGACTCAGCACACAGCTCCCTTTGAAGGACTTAGCATATAGTACCCTGTGTAGAGTACTCAGCAAACAGCACCCTTTGAAGGAGGGAGTCCATAGCCCACAACGTAATGGACTAAGTGCATGGCATGCTTTGAAAAACTCAACGCTACCATTCTTTCCCAGGGACTCAGTACATAGCACCCTGTGTTAAGATCACACACAGACCCCTTTGAAGGTCTGAATACGTAGCACACTGTGTAAAATAGTGCACAGCACCCTTCGAAAAACTCAGCACATAGCACAATTTTGAAGGACTCAGCACATACTACCCTGTGGAAGGACTCAGCACATAGCACCATCTGAAGGACAGTACAGAGCACCCTGTGTAAAGGACTCGGCACATAGCACTTGAAAAATTCACCTAATCCATCTCTTCTCAAGGGCTCAGCACATAGCAGTACCTTTTGGGATGAATTAGTACACCGCATCTTTTGAAGGACTCAGCATACAGTAGCTGTGTAATGGACACAGTGCACAGCACCCTTTGAAAAAACCACCAGGGCCCAATCTTCTCAGGGATTCAGAACATAGTACCCTTTGGGATGACTCAGCAAACAGGACTTTTTGAGGACTCAGCACAAAACCCCCATGTTGGAAGGACCCAACAAACAGGACCCTGTGAAGGACTCAGCACATAGCTGTATGTCACAAGTTCAGCTTTCATTAGAATTAGGATGCTTTCTTCAGTATCACCATTCTTCAGAAATACTTCACAAATCCTACTAGTTCATATTTAGCTAAACTGGGGGAGGGTCAGCTGAGGGTCTTGAACTCAAAGCTTGGGGGCCCTGTCCCTGAGCTCTTTGGTTCAATGCTAGAGCTCTAGCACTTGGAGGCACAGATCCAATTATTTTTTTTTTGTTTTGGTTTATTCTTTGACATGTCTTACATTGATTAGGAAGGACAACTTGGGGTATCCGTGGGCAAAGGCTCTTAGCTCGGCCTGGAGCTGACCTCTCCCTTCCTTGTGCCTCTGGGAGCCGGGCCTCTTGGAGCTCTCTTGGCCTAGGGTGGAACATACCTGCCCTGGCATCCGCCCTCAGGGTGAGCAAAAGTCAGCTTGGCCCTGGTCACTTCCCCCAACTGAATTCTAGAGGACGATGACACGGGGCTGCATGTCCCCTGTCTGGCCACGAAGAGGCAGGAGTCACCCACAATAGGGATTGTACCTGTGAGTTATGTTTACTCTTACTGCTGTGGGGCCCCCATCAAGCTTTGAAGCCACCCTGGACAGAAAGTCCTTGAGACTCTTATATAAAATTAACCACCAAAAATCAAGTGGGGTTGTGGCTCAAGTGGCAGAGAACTAGATTGAGCAAGAAAACTCAGGGATAGAGCTTAGGCCCTGAGTTCGCACACACACACACACACACACACACACACACACACACACACACACACACACACACACACACGACATGCATGCAAAATCAGAGATTTCTACAGTGCAATCTTTAAGTATTCTCCACGTTTTCCCCACTAAGCCTCATGGGTATTGGCCTAGGTGTTGGATGCATACAAAACCACCTGGCATCTTTAATTTTGGGGAACAGTATGGCTAGAAGGTCAGCCTTCCCCCATCCCAGCTCCTTGATTGGGTTGTGGTCTATCCAGGCCCTTTGGGGCTCCTTATACAGACTCGGCAAGATGCCTTCAAAAGGCATCACATGCTGGGCACTCGTGGCTCATACCTGTCATCCAAGATACTCAGGAAGCTGAGATCTGGAGGATTATGGTGCCAAGCGAACCAGGACAGGAAAGTGTGTGAGACTCTTATCCTCGATGAATTATCAGAAAAAAAAGAAGTGTCCCTGTGGCTCAAGTGCCAGAGTTCCAGCCTTCAGAAAAAAAGCTCAGGGACAGTGCTCACAGCCAACAACAACAAGGAGAGGCATTGCGTGTTGGCTTTGGGATTGGTATGGGTCCAATATAATTGGAACTTTCAAGTGCTCCAAGACAAAACAGTACCTCCTTTAGTCCTGTGTTCCTCCATCTCATCTCACACTCTGGCCTTGGCCATGCTTTGGTTAGCATGACTCTGGCTTGACAGGAGGGCTCCAAGAAGGAAGATCTCAGAGCAATCACCCCCACCACATCCTTCTGCCCTGCTCACTCTGTTGCTTCTGCTATTTGCTACAGACCATCTTCCTGGAATCCATACATGAGGTCATTGCCACCAACATTATGGTGAGTGGTGAGTCTGGCCTAACTCAGGGCAGTCAGAGATGGAAGTTGGTCTGGGACTAGGAGCTTCTACCTTGTGTGTGGGCTGAAGCCAGGGCAGACATTTAGTCATCCTGAGCATTGAAGAGATTAGGAGACAGTGTAGAATCCACATTGAGTCACCTAAGTTTGGAATCTAGAGGACCACTTGTGTGAGGTAGACTGTGGGGTCTGGGGGCCACTGTTCTTGGTACTCCTCTCTTGAGACTCCCCCATCCCTCTCTCATCCCTCAACGGTAGAAGAGAAACTTCAACTAAGTGGGTCCAAGAGGGGGCAGGGGAGTATTTCTGTGTGAACCAGACTGTGCTTCATATTCATCCTAGCCCCTACTTCCTATTTATCTGAGGAATGGCCATATGGGTTTGGGACGGGGGAATCATCCTAGCTGAGAATGTGGCTCAGTGGTAGAATGGTTGCCTAGCATGCCCGACACCAGTGGTTTCATTCCACACAGAAAAAGCTGGAAGGGGAGTTGGGGCTCCACTGGTAGAGCACCAGCCTTAATCAAAAAGACCTCGGGGACAGTGGCCAGGCCCTGAGCTCAATCCTCAGGACTGGAAGAAAAAGCTTTGTTGGAGGATTTTTTTCCCTTTGAAAACAATTTCTTCTTTGTGATAAGCATAACATGGGCCTCTTCCCTGGCCAGCAATGGGCCATTAGATGTCCCTTGAATTTGGGCAGCTTCCCGGCAGCCTCTGCCCTACCTGGCCCATAGTTTATCCCCATCTTGTGGCAGATGGAGGCCTGAGAAAAGGCCACCTGCCACCTAATTCTGGTGGCTGCCGAGGCTTTTGAGAGTCAGTATGTCACATAGAGAGTTATCATCCACATCAGTCTACAGAAAAAGGGAGGGAGTGCTCCTTGCCTGAGCCCTCCAGCTGTAGGTGGCTCTGGATGTGAGGCATCTGCCTCAGGATGTGCTACATGGGGGAGTCATCTATGGGGTTGGAACCCCAACCTCTCCTCTGGCAGTTTCCAAGCTGACTTGAAGTTGCAATTCTTCAAAACCTTTCTGCTCCTCCCTCATTTCGCCCACCCCAGTGCCTGAGGCATCTGAAGCAGTGGGGGAGGGGGCTCAGCCTGTGCTGGCATCTGGAGCCCGTTGTCCGTGCCTTCACCTGCGAGGACCCACAGCAGCTCCTGCAGCTCTCTCTTCTTCTACATCTTCTCCTGGGAGAGCCAGCACATGCTCTCGGCTTTCTCCTGACACAGCTCATCCAGGACAAAAATCTGCTCTTTACATGCCATGAGGGACTCCTCGATGGTGCAGATGTGTGCCGACAGCTGGCTACATTGATGGTGGAGCTCATCCACTGGACTTTGGAAGTCCACCTCATCAGACAGGTCGTGGATGAAGCAGATTTTCTTCTCGAATGTCCACGTGTCCCACTTGCCATCCCCACGCCAGCTGTGGTGGCAGCTCACAGAGCAGGGGGCCTGTGGGTCCAGCTCAGTCTGGCACTGAGCTGTAGGTAGGCTGGACGCCTGAAGCAGGGCCGCTGCTCCTGCAGCAGGAGATTTCCCCTGTGGATCTCAGCCTCTGAGAGGGCTCGCAGATCCTGTCCCTCTAGGTCTGGGGCATGTCTCCCTCCTCTGGGATGGTCACGTCGGGGGGAGTAACCTCCTCTCCTTTTCTTCCCCAGGACTCACAATTTCCACTTACCCAGAGAACGCCAAGAAGCTCAGCTGGACTTGCAGGTGGTCCTCCTATGGTCTGGTCACTTCCAGGCTCTTGAGAGTGTCCTGCCACTTTGGGGGCACCACCTGGACCCCCAAGTTGTTCAGGCCCTGCACTTGTTTCAGCAGCTCCAGCAGCTGGGCCTGTCTCTGCAGGTGCTGCTGCAGGGCCTCCTTCTCAGAGTTCAGCCACTCATTGGAGGCAATATGCTGCTTACAGGTGGCTCTGAGCACCTGCAGCTGGGCCAGGGACTGCTCCTGCTGCTCCTGCAGATCCCATGATGCTTGGCTCTCTCTCTCTCTCTCTCTCTTTCTCTCTCTCTCTCTCTCTAACTCTCTTTCTCCCTCCCTCCTTCCCTCTCTCTCTCTCTCTCTCTCTCTCTCTCTCTCTCTCTCTCTCTCTCTCTTCCTCTCTCCCTCTCTCAGCCACCTCTTTCCATTCCTCTATCTTCTCCTCTGAATGGTCTAGGTGTTCCCACAGTTCTTTCTTCACCTGTTGCTCTGAGTCCAGGATGTTGGTGAGCTCCTCCTTCTCACCGCTCGCCTTGTGGAGAGTGTTCCACAGCAGGGCCAGCTCTTCCTCTGGCTATGGGTCACACACACACATGCTCCTTGTGGGGTCTAGGGTATCTCATGCAGATCCTTGGCCTTATCCTCCAGTCTCTGCAGTTGCTCCTGCTGCTCTGTGTTCTGGAGACAGAGCTTCTGGTTTTCCTGGACCTGGATGTGAAGTTGTTACTCCAGTTTTTTCAACTCCATCTGTGTGCAGTAGGCCTAGGCCTGCAACTGCAGCTCCACCTGAGATGGTCCTGCGGGGGCCCTGGCTGTCATCTTTCTCAGTTCCCCCAGCTCATTCTCCAGCACCTGCCTTGCCCTTCTCTCCTTCTCCTCTGTCAGCTGGCTCACCTGCTCGTTCAGCCACTGAGTCTCCTCTTTACATGCGGACCTCTCAATGCTCAGGTCCTCGGTGAATGTGTCTCTCACCAGACTTGCTGAGGTCACCATCCAGCTCAGGTTGTCCAGTAGTCTCTTCAGTAACTCATGCCCCACCAGTACTATTTGGAACTTGCTGATTCTGTTCTTCTGGTGCTGTTCTCTGTCCAGAGCACTTCCAGCTTCTCCTACAGCTCTGTGTTCACTTGCTGCAGGTCATCGAAGCTTGTGGTCTTTTCCTCAAGCTGAAGGGTCACATCATTCAGCTGTTCAAAGAACATTTCAGTCTCCTGTGCAGCAGTGACCGCAGAAGCCACCATATGCAGCTCTGCCACACACCGCTCTGCAGCCTGCAGGTGGCTGGTAAGAGCTTCATGCTCCAGTTATCTGTCATTGGCCAACTGCTTCACTTGGGCCGGTGAAGATTGTAAATCTCTTTCTGCTGAAACCAACATCTGTATGGGTGACTTGTGGACCTCTAGCTCTGTGTGTGGTGCTTCATGTAACTGGGCTTTCTTCTCCCTCTCTTTCTCTAGTCAATCCTACAGGTCTGTCTTCTCCTGCTTCAGTGGTGGAATCTTGGCACTGAGTGACTAGTTTCTTCTTTGCTGCAATCCAGGGTGAGCACCACGTGTCACTACCACTTCTGCAGATCCTTGATGGTATCAGGACCCTTGATACTCTGGCCCCTGGTGGCTTTGATTGTGTCCAAAGGCAGGGGAGGCCCACGATCTGCATCACCTTTGGCCAGACCCTCTGTTAAATCATGCTCCCCAGTGGTGTTTGTCTTGGGGATCCCTCCCTTTTCTGTGTTCTTTGTTTTCTTGAATGTTGCAGGTCTGATGGGTGGATTCCTTTGCTGGTGTTCTGGAAGTAGTTTCTTGTCTGTAGCTCTTTCACAGAGCCCTTTTGTTTCAGACATCTGAGCACTCGGATGGGAAAGATGGCCTGGCCATGTTGCCAGGCTCTGGGAAATCTTCTATTCTCCCACTCACTGATTAGGACGTCAATTTCCTGTTCTACTGCAAAGTCTCCTTGAGTCTCCTGCTCACCACTCAGCCACCTCTACCTTCCTCAACTGCTGGTGGTAGTGTCAACCACCAAAGGGAATCCTGGTGCTGGACATCATGGAATGTGGGTGTGGCCACCATTATTGTATCCCATTGGTCATAAAGAAGCATGAAAGAATGGGGGTGTGGCCAGAATCCTGTGATGCAGGAAGCATGGGTGGATTCAAGATGACAGCAGCTCCCCCAGCCCCTTTTCCAGGGAACTTTGTCCAATCCAGTTGGGGACAAGAAGGTGACCTGCTTTAGCTGGATGGCTGCACATATTGTTGTGTATGTCTGTTTGTTGCCAGTCCCTAACCTTGAACTCAGGATCTGGGCACAGTCCATGAGCTGCTTTTGCTTAAGGCTAGCCCTCTACTACTGTAGCTATATGGCTCTACTTCTGGCTTTGTTGGCACTGAAGGTGGACAGGGGTCTCAAGGACTTTCCTGCCTAGGGTGACTTTGACTATGATCCTCCTATCACAGCCTTGTAAGTATCAAGGAGGACTGCTGAGAGCCACTGGTGACTGCCTAATCACTGGTCTTGCTGATGTTCTTGGACAGACAGGTGAGTTCCCTATCCTCAGGTTTAATTGGTGGGATCTGGAGCCTATAGTTCAAATCCTGGTCCTGCCATCTCCAAATGGCAGAAGATCCTAAGAAACTCATTCCTATCCATATGAATACCAGTGGAATGTGATGTATGTCATGATTGAATGGGCCGTTCTTGAATGATTCTAGGATAAAATTATACACAATTATATTTTAGGACACTGATCAATTTTAATTAATTCTTCATGAATCATTTAAACAATCACATTCATTAAATGGAGGCATAATGAAATACCTAAGAATTGGGCATCACATAGTGTAGAGATGCCATTTTTCTGCCAGGACTTTCTTTAGTAAATTGGTATATACCATTTTCTGAATGTAGTTTTGTATATGAAACTAGGATATATTATACCTGACCTGATAATCAATTATTCAAACAGTTTTTTTTTTTTTCAGAAATGCTTATATCCAAATGTAGAGGGTAATCCAAATTATGTATATTTGAAGACAATGCTTGGATAATCCTCTTCTCATATTACCCATTCCCTTCTTGATAACAATACACATTGTAAGGAAATGCTTAGAATATTTTGGAGAAATTGGTTGACTTCAAACCAGTGAGTTACTCTATGCTGAATTTTGTTTACTTTATATCCAGAAAAGCTAAATTCTTACTTTATCATTTTCCTTAGGCTTTATACTCAGATTAAATCTTTGATCGATGACAAATAAAGATATAAATATTTTTTTAACAGTAGCAAAATTCAGGCTGAGGAATCTAGGTACAATGATACTCATGCAGATAGGCCTCGTCAGTCATGTAACATGATATCAAAATGTTAACCAATGCTTACTGGTGTCATGCTTATGAGATTTTGTGTATAATAAACAGTGGTTATTAGAATTTTTTGTAATCAACATCATTTCATGGGATAGGAACTGAAGTGAGACATTATACTCAGAACAAAATTTAATGAGGCATCCAAAATTAGTTACTAATATGTACATCATGTAACACAATGTTTTAAAAATGCAAGCTAAAGGAAATAATTAATGAAAAAAATCAACATTTACAATAAATACAGAATCAGTATGACTGATTGTTCTTTTACCCCAGTTGCAATACGGCTTACATGATGATTTTTTTTTCTGATTTTATGTTTAGTTAAGTCTTGATATTTACTTGGAGAAGTTATTTCATATATTCATTTGTCAGATCAAAGAGGAAATGAATTCCTTGCTAGAGTCAACACCCATAATAATGTTACAGATGTATACTGATACTTTGCCAAAGTTTCAAATCTGCACGACTAACTTGGGGTCTTTTTTGGATCTAAATAAATAGATATGCAATTTTGTCAGTACTAGAAAAATTTTGACCACCATTTATTAAACTATTATTTTCCAGAAACCACTTCTCTCTTTTCATGGGATTTTTAATTTCATTCATATCATGCGTTGATGTTTTCCTTTAGATAAGCCACATTCAGTCTTTTACAAAGTTTAATTTGGAGTAGTTTAAAATTATGTACACTTATGTACAATGCTCAGATTCTACTATTGGCATATTTTTTCTTGTTAAATCAGTAGGAATTAGTTCTCAATATGGATACTATTGGAGTTATTCATTACATTTCTGAATTTTTTAAGTATGTCAGGATTTTATTTTATTCTTTTAAATATTTGCAGATCTCACTCCGCATACAGTCACAATTGTTTTAAACAATTTGATCCATTCAAGGGATTTGCTATATTAAGTTCATCTAGATGAATTTAATTACAAATTAACACAACCGTATTTCTGAGACACAGTTATCGTTAAGGCCCTATGCCAAGTTAACACGTATTTGAGGTTTTTGGGCTTAAAAAACATGAGCACAACATGCTTTTGTTCCTGGGGGAGTTCTTCTTTGTTAGTTTGTTTTCCACTTGTGACTTCAACATATGTGTGCATTTTACTTCAATTGTTTTGTGTCTATATTTTGTTTCCTATAACAGAAAGTACAAAAAGAATCAATGATTTAGAACTTTTCCAAATAGAATTCTAAGATAGAACACTTGAAATTTTGTGACAATTGGGAATAGGCAGGTCTTCATACAGAGACATTTTTTGACATGATTTGAATTCTTCCTCCTTGCTGGGCACTGGTGGCTCACGCCTGTAATCCTAGCTACTCAGGATGATCACAGAGATCTGAGGATCACGGTTCAAAGCCAGCCCGGGCAGGAAAATCTGCGAGACTCTTATCTCCAATAAACCACTAGAAAACCAGAAGTAGAGCTGGGGCTCAAGCAGTAAGCACTCGCTTTGAGCTGAAGAGCACAGGGACAGGGCTCTAGCCCAGAATTCAAGCCTCACGACTGACAAAAAATGATTGAATTCTTCCTCCTCTTGCCTCACTATTTCCAATAGTATTACTGCAAAATCATAAGTGGAAAGAAAATAATTTTGTCTGTATGAATTCAGAATTTTTGTTTCAGTTGGGACACACTACACATTCATACTTCATTTTAACTCGAAAATATTCTTTCCTTCCTTTAAAATCACAGATGTGAATTTATAATGCTAAAATAGCAGCTACTAATTTATCTGAAATGATCCAAACTATTTTCACTTCACATTATATGTAATAAGAGTGTAATAATAATAGTAAGTAATATATTATGTCATAACTGACTTTGGGGAAAGTCAATAACTGTGGACTTTTGTGAGATACTGGGTAATAGTAAAGATTAAAAAGTTCAGTTTCATCTAAAAATAAATAATAGTTATAAACTAATGCTGAAAAAGTAAGATTGTTTATTGGAAAAAGCGAGAAGTTTCAATAAGCTTACTTTTTAAAAATTGTCTTAGATCTGGACTTTGTTGGCTCAAGCCTGTAATCTTAGCTACCAAAAGTCTGAGATCTGAGGATATTGGTTCAAAGTCAGCTTGGGCAGAAAAGTCTGTGAGACTCTTATCTCCAATATATCTCTTTAAAACTAGAAACGGCACTGTAGCTGAAGAGATACAGTGGTATGCTTCAGCCGAAGAGAGGAAGGACAGTGCCCAGGCCCAGAGTTAGAGCCTTACGACCAACAAAACAAGATTGACATGAATTTTAATTTATTAGTTTATGATTTTTTATTGTGAAAATACAAACAGAAGGATTACAATTACATGAACAAGGTAATGAGTACATTTCTTTTCAAGCATTTTTGCCTCCTCCATTGTTTCCCCTTCCAAACCCTTAATATCTCCCCTTCTACAACCCCACCACCCCCTGCACACCAAAGTTTTAAGTTCGTCTTCAACATAATGTCTTGTACATGTCATTGTGGTAATTAGTCCACCTGTATAACAATTTGTTTTTCCCTTGCCATCCCCAAATTATACCAACATATAATACAGTGAAAACAGGGTTATAACGTGGGGGAGGGACATAAAAATCAACAAATAAATCATGTCATAAATATGGCAGAAACAATAGCAAGAACGGAAAACAATTTGAGTCCTTATCTTAGGGTTCGTTTCTCCTAACATCAACTTGTCTGACAGTTGCTGTTTGTCTCAGACATATACTAGTTATTGCAAATAAGGGAAACCATGGCACTTATGTTTATTTGGGCCTAGATTACTTCACTTAATAAATATAATTTTTTCCAAGGCTTTCCATTTCCTAACAAATGGGTCAATGTCAGTCTTTCCGATGGATGCATAGAATTCCATTGTGTATATAAACCATATTTTCTTGATACATTCATCTACTGAGGGGCATCTGGGTAGGTACCGTATCTTAGCTATGGTAAATAATGCTGCAATAAACATAGTTGCGTTGGTAGCTTTAGTATGGTATTGTTTGTAATCATTTGGTTAAATGCCCAAAAGTGGGAGTGTTGGGTCATCGGGGAGCTCTATGTATAGCCTTTTGAGGAAGCTCCATATTGCTTGCAAAGTAGTTGAACAAGTATACAGTCCTACCAATATCCCTACCAGCTGCTGTTGTTATTAGAGTTCTTGATTATAGCCATTCTAACTAGGGTGAGGTGATATCTCAATGCTGTTTTGATCTGCATTTCTTTTATGGCTAGGGAGTTTGAGCATTTCTTCGTGTGTCTATTCACTAACCTTATTTCCTCCTCAGAGAAGTTTCCCTGTAAGTCTTTAGCCCACTAATTTATTGGGGAGTTCTTTCTTTGAGGATTTGTTGTTGGGGGATATAATTTTTTGAGTTCCAGGTATATTTTAGATATAAGACCCTTGTCTGTTGTATGGCTAGTGAAGATCCTCTCCGAATATGTGGGCTTTCTATTAATCTTGCTAGCTTTATCCTTTGCCAGGCAGAAGCTCTGCAATTTCATGAAATCCCTTTTGTCCAACCTTTCTTTGATTTTTCCTTTTTCTGGGTCTCCATTAAGAAAATTTCGGCTTGTGCCAAGGAGACCTAGGGTTTCTCCTATTCCATCCTGTAATGTTTTCAGGGTGTCTGCTTTGACTCGAGGTCTTTGATCCCTTTGTAGTTGATTCTGATGCAGGGTGATATATGAGGATCTAGCTTTAGTTTTCTACAAGTAGTTAACCAATTCTGCCAGCACCATTTACTGAACAGGCTGTCTTTCTTCCATTCTATTTTTTTAGTTCCCTTATCGAAGATTAGGTGGCTATAGGTCTGTAGGTTCATTTCTGGGTTTTCAATTCTATTTCGTTGGTCCTGAGGTCTGTTCTTGTGCCAGTACCAAGCTGTTTTGATTACTATGGCTTTGTAGTAGAGTTTGGAATTTGGTAGTGATATTCCTCCAGCACTGTTCTTTCTTTAAGGATCATTCTTGCTATTCGGGGTCTTCTATTGTTCCATATGAATTTTTGGATTACCTCCTCTGTTTTCTTGAAGAATGAGTTTGGAATATTGATAGGTTTCACATTGAAATGGTAGATAGCCTTGGGAAGTATTGAAATTAGCACGATGTTGTTCCTTCCAATCCAAGAGCATGGGAGGTTTTTCCACTTTTTAAGTTCCGTTTTGACTTTCTTTTTCAGGCTTTTAAAGTTTTCATCATAAAGGTCCTTCACTTCATTGAATAAGTTAATTCCTGGGTATTTTATTTTTTGGGGGGCTATTATGAATGGAGTTGCTTTCCTGATTTCAGCCACACTTCTCATTGTTGGCATGCAGAAAAGCCATTGATTTTTGAGAGTTAATTTTATACTACGCTTCTTAGCCAAAGTTTTGAATCAGCATGAGTAATTTGCGAGTGGAGTCTCTGGGGTTCTTTAAATACAAGAACATGTCATCTGCAAAGAGGGAGAGTTTTACATCATCTTTCCATATTTGGATCCCTTTTATGTTTGCATCTTGTCTTATTATTGTAGGTAGGCATTCTAATACTAAATTGAGGAGAAGTGGGGAGACTGGACATCCTTGTCTCATTCCTGAGTTAAGAGGAAATGGCTTTCGTTTTCACCATTAATTATAATGCTGGATGTAGGTTTGTCATATACAGCCTTTATTGTATTGAGGTATGTTTTCTAGGTTCATAGGTTTTCCAGAGTCTTCATCATAAAGGGGTGATGGATCTTGTGAAATTATTTTTCTGCATCTATTGATATATCCATGGGGTTATCATCATTGCTCCTGTTGATGTGATGAATTATATTAACTGATTTGCATATATTGAACCAGCTTTGCATCCTGTTTGATCTTGTATGATTTTTTTGGATGAATTGTTGAAGTTGATTGGCCAAAATTTTGTTGAGAAGATTTGCATCAATGTTCATCAAAGAAATGGGTCAATAGTTCTCTTTCTTTGATGAGTCCCTGCCTGGTTTGGGATAACCGTTATGTTGGCATCATAGAATGAATTTGGTAGTGAACTTACTCTTTCAATTTTTTTGAAAAGTTGGAGGAGGATTGGTGTGAGCCCTGCTTTGAATGCCTTGTAGAATTCCACTGTAAATCCTTCTGCTCCTGGGCTTTTCTGAGATGTGAGGTCTCCTATTGCTGTTTCCATTTCTATGCTTGATAT
Organism: Dipodomys spectabilis; assembly: GCF_019054845.1. Classification (NCBI taxonomy): domain Eukaryota; kingdom Metazoa; phylum Chordata; class Mammalia; order Rodentia; family Heteromyidae; genus Dipodomys; species Dipodomys spectabilis. The sequence continues at coordinate 8,335,630 of NW_024870905.1, forward strand.
GGACATGGTAAGTTGATTTAAATCATCTTGGTTGAGTTTCGGCATGTCCATTTCTGCCAGGCCCTTTCTTGGCCTTGGTCTTGTTAGTTTTCTATGTATAGGATATCTTTAAGTACCTTTGTAGCTCTGGTTTTGTGGAGATATATTTCAATTTTTCTTTGCTATGGACAATTTTTATTTGACCTTCAGTTATGAAGGAGAGTTTAACTGGGTACACTATTCTTTGTTGTGTTTTTTCTTTAGGGCATGGCATACATCATTCCAGGCTCTTCTTGCTTTAATCATCTCTGCTGAGAAATCTGAGGCTATTCTATTTGGTTTCCCTGTATAGGTGATTGGTTTTTTCTCCTTGACAGCTTTAAGGATCCTTTCCTTGGTCTGAATTGATTCTGTGCAGATTATAATGTGAGGGTGACATGTCCTGTTCTGTTCTAGTCTATTTGGGGTTCTGAAAGCTTCTTTAATCTGAATAGGCTATAGGCCTATCTTTTTGCATGTTTGGGAAATTCTCTGCTAGGATTCTGTTAAATAAATTTCCTAGAACATTAACTTCTGTCTCTAGGTGCTCCTCTATCCATTATCCTCAGATTAGGCCTTCTGATGGTGTCTTCCAAATATAGAATAGATCTATCATATTTCTTGGATTTATCTTGGATATTTGTATGTTATTTCTCTATAATATCTAGGCTGTCTTCAATCCCCGAGATTTGATCTTCTGCCTGGTTTAACCTACTGTCAAGACTTTCTATTTGTTTTTAATTTCTTTTCCTTCTACTCGGTCGACTTTGATGGCTTCAAATTCTTTGTTGGAGCTTTGGTTTAGATCTTCTATGAGCTTTACTTCCTTAATTTGGTGTTCCGTGTTTATTCTCAGATCAGTTAGCTGATTGGTTGTGGTTTCCTTGGACTCCCATTCCTTCTGGCAGGTTCTATTCTGCATTCCCTTTGTGGTCTCCCTGAATTGTTTCAGCTGTCTCTTTATGGATTTTTTGAATGCCTCTATTTATCTCTGTCTATTCTGATCACACTCTCGCAATTCCTGTTTACTCTTTGATCAGTTTCCTCACATTAAAGCAATTCCTGTAATTCTCTATGACTGTTCTCAGCCTGCTTATGCAATTCCTGTATTAATCTTTAAGTAGCTTCCTAATGCTCACAAGATTCCTGTACTCCTATTTGGATTGCCTCCTCTTGGTCCCTATCACGCTCACACTGACACCTTTGCAAATTTTCAATCATTTCATTCACCATGTTTACCAGTAGTGTTTGTAGAGCTTTTGGGGGAACTATTAATTTTTATTATTATCATTAACTATTCTTCTTCTTATTATCATTAACTATTATGTTACCTGATTATCATTAGTGAGAGTTCAGATACCTGGAATTGCCATTTTTCTTGTGTTTTTCCAGCTTGTTCTGCCCATTTGGAATGAAAGTAACAGCAATTTTGTGCTAGAACACTATTTTAAGGTAAGCATCAACCAGAGTCCTTCAGTTACACAGCCAAAATGGCTTCAGATACAATCTAGTTCAACAGATACAATCTATTCTATAGCAAAAAACCATGGATTAATGGGTTAAGAACAACGAAGAAGGATTTGGCAAACCAGAAATTATTAGCTTCAGGGAGAAATGTGGGGGAAAATCGGACTAGAGGGATGTGGAGAGGTAAAATGAGAGTAAATGTTACCAATTCCTAATCTCTGAGAGGGAAATGGATTGGAAAGAATCATAGGAGAGAAATTATTTAAAAAAAGAAAAAAATGGAAAAACTAAAATTTAAATTTAAGAAATGAAACACTTAAAAATTATGTAAGTTTAAAGAAATGATATTGAGAGAAGAAAAGGATAGAATGAGAGGAGGGGAGGGATAGAAAGGAAACGTGAAAACTATAAAATAAAATTTTTAAAATTAGTTACTTGAAAATTATGTAGGTATAAAGAGATAATACTGCTATTAAAGAAGTTAAGCCTAAGACGTTGTGAACTGAGTAATAAATTTCTGGCTTAAGTATGTACCTAATGGGGGAGAAGGTCTAACAATTGATGACACATATGTATCAGAAGTTGAACAGAACAGCAATTAAGTCATGCAAAAAATAAAGAAAGAGAGATAAAAATAAAAAAGGACCAAAAAGTCAAAGAGATTAAACACACCCCCCCCCCCTACACACACACCAAAAATAAAAATTATGAGAAAATAAAGATCAACAGAAAACACTTAAAAAATAAAAATTTAAAAAAATGTTCAAAAAACAGTTCTTTGTTTTTGGGTTTTTTTTTTTTTGGAGGAGGAGGAATGGGAAGAGCCTGTATCTCCCCTGTATCTATAACCAGTGTCTTGGTGGAGTCTCTGGTCTGCTTGTGGTGATTGGTTTTCCTATGGCTTGATTGGTTTCTTAAGTCAGTTTGGTCAGGCAGAAAATGCCCTGTGTTAGGCAGGATTTTGTGATCCTCCTCCCAGGCTAGTTCAGTGGGTGGGAGATCTTTGAGTATCACAAAAGACGGAGATGGCTGTTTCCTCTAGTTTGGAGATGCTGTGATGAGGCTAGGTTCTGGGTAAGGTTGAAGCCTTTCAGCAAACAGTAGCTTTTCCCTGAGGGGCTAGCTCCTAAGACACTCACAGAGCCCAGCTTGGAGCGATTCTCAGGGTTTATGTTTACTTAATTTCAATTGTTGTCTAGACTTCTATAGGGTGGGGAAGCCTCTGGCTCTGTTTACCCGGTGAAGAAAGTCTCTTCTCCAAGGGCAAATTTTACTCTGCCTGGGCAGAGTGAATTTCCCCTGTTGGAACTGAGCCTGGCAGGTCACTTCTAGTTCCTGTGACTTGCAAAATGACTCTTTTGTTTTTTCCAAGGCCTGAGTTGGAGCTATCTGCTCAACCGGGCCTTTGTCAGTATCAAAGATGGAGACCTCCGGTGGTGGTGAGGGGAGGGGCGGCCTTCCCACATCTGCTCCCTGAGAAGGAGTGAGGAATTCAGGGTTCTACTCACGCCGGATTCTTGGTTCCTGGACCCTCTCTGGTCTGAAATCTGCAGGACGAAGATATCAGCTCCTTCTCAGTTCTTGCTGGTGTTGAGTAGAATCTGCTAGTCTACTGTGTCTGGCCCCTTTGTCCTGGACTCTCTGTTATAGGTATGGTGTCTATGGCTGCCGCTACTGCCACCCCAGCCCTTGCAGCCGTGGCTACTGGCAAGTGCTCAGATCTATTTCCTTGCCTGGATTTTCCCTCTCTGGCCATACTTTTTGTACAGTGATGGCACACTTGGGTGTGATTGTCTAGCCTAAGACTGTTCACAGGAACACTAAAACTGCTTTCTATTCGAGCACTTGTATTGAACCCAACCTCTCCTCAGCAATCTTCTTCTGAACTCCCTTAACACATTATTATAACATGATATTGTGACATCACATTGACATTGTGATATCACTGTGCCATTCTGTTTTCACAAACTTATTATAAAATCACATGTTAGAAAAGCCATGGGTTTTAGGACTTCTAGCTCCTTCCTTGAACTCTTGTCCTCATTGTAAACTAGTAGCAATTGAAATCAGACATGTGATTGTAATATTACAAACTAGTAGTGACATCACTATTCCATGGGTGACCTCATTACCAAAGTGATATCACAAACCTATTGCAGCATCACATTGCCATTGTGACATCACAATCACATTGTGGCATTTCAATCGGTTATGAGCTCTTAGCACCTTTGAAAAAGCATATGGCCTTTGTGACATCAAAGTTCATTTGTTTACCCATATCATCATTGTGGTCTAACAATTAAGGTCAGTTATACCATTGTAATATTACAAAACCTTGGAGGCAGGATAACCAGTGTGACATCATTAACCAGTCCTTTCCTCATAACTTTGACACGATGCCCTTTTGATACATAGGCCTTTGTGATCTCATAATGTTTTTGACTTCATATTTCAGGTATGATATGTGATATTAGAAATGCACTCTATCATGAAAATTGTGTCATCACTGTCAGATATCATGAGCATTGTGTTACATTGTGATATCACATAACTGTTGGGAGTTCATCACATTTGGGCCAATGCATGACTTTGTGGATCTCACAATCTCATTCTGAATTCATATTCTCATTGGGAGTTAATGAAAATTGAAGTCCAGCATGCCATTGTGACATCAACAACCCAATTGTGACATCATAAATCTAATGTGACCTCATCACCATTATGGAATCACCAACCAATTATTACATCAAAATATTATTATGACTTGATATTGTGACATCATATTGCCATCACTGTACCATTCGGATTTGCAAACCGATTATGACCTCATAACATTTTACAAATTTCAAGACCTTTGAGACTACTAACATGTACTAGTATACTTATGATGCATAAAACACAAGACAATCCAATAAGGCACATTGAAAATAACTTTTTTTACACTCGAAATGGGCCTTCATTTATCTTGTCCTGGGCTGTACACTCAGTGACAAGCCAGCCCTAAACACCAAATCTCAGACCTCCAATGGGCAGTCACACATAGTTAATTGGTCTGCAAAGCACCAACTCCCCAAATTATCATCTCCAAAGCTCCAAACTTCAATAGGTAAGGCTTTGTCCTTTTCCCTTACACCCTCCTTCTTTATAGACATTCCTTCATTTCCCTTTTTCCCTTGCATCACTTCCTTTTTCTCTTTAGGCCTCTCCACTATCCACAGGCCTACACTTCTCTGACCTGGTGGCCAATTGGCATACTTTCCCTCCTACTCTCCCTCAAATTCCTGTTCTCCCAAGTCTTTCCTCTCCTGCTGTCTCACCACTTCCTTCCCTTGATTTTCTCCAATTCCATTTCTCTGACCATGCAGCATATACATAGGTTGAACCCCTCCATCACTCCAGTGGGTCTCCTGCCTAACAGTTTTCAACCATCACTTCACAAACTGCCCGTTCTCCAATCACTTCTTCACATCTAATCATGTGAGGATGATATCCTACCCCTTCCAACAATATACGCTGCCCTTTGGTGGTATGTCCCATGCACTACAGTGGGCCAGGACATGGGGCCACATTGATTAGTGGGCATGCTGATTATTAGGGCCCCGCTGCTTCATACACCCCCCACTGGTTTTCATGTCCAATCAAATCTTTGATTCCTTCTTACCTAATCCTAAAGATTCCCTTCTCTCCACCCAATGAACAGACTTAAAGTGTAAATTTAGTAGAAAACAAGTAAATTATAGAAACACACTAGTTAGCAGTAATTAATACTTAGTAAGTCTTATACTTAAGGGATCATCTGAGTGTCTCTGAACAGTTCTTCTTGCAGCCTTCTCTGTATATTGGTCCTAGCACCACCAAGTATGGACCTTGCCACTTTGGTTCTAACTTAGGAGCATGATAAATTTTTACCCACACCACCTGTCCAGGCAAGAAAGAGTGGGTGAAGTTTTTTTTTTTTTTTTGTATCTCCATTTCTTAGTTTACTTCACTTACTTGAGGTCTAACTTTTGGATTTATTGCTGAGGGAGACTTGCTATAGAATAATCTACATTACTCTCCCCAAAGAAATTTGCCTTCCAATTGGATTTAATTTCTTATTTTATATTTGAACTTATCTGTTGCCATCCTGTTTATTTATTTTTAAATACTTTGTATTGTTATTATTTTTAAGTAGTTGTAGAAAGAAGCTCCCATTCTACAAAACAGTACATGGATATAAGGTATCTGACAACATTTTCACCCATCCCTCATAACCCTTCCCTTCTCACACTTTTTTGTCAAAATTGAGATAGGTAATTACATATATTTCACATATTTCACAATATTGTGGAATTGTGATACTTAGTTAAAGTCACAAACACATTTTAACCTTCACAAGGCAAATTATCGTTATCATGGTCTAAATTTTTGTTATTATGACTCTATAATAGAGCTTGAAGTCCTGTATCATGATCCCTCCTGCATCCTTTCTTTTGCCTATAATTGTTTTGGCTATGCTAGGTTTTTTGTTGTTTCATATGAACTTTTGGAATATTTTCTCTATTTCAGTAAAGTAAGTCATTGGAATTTTAATGGGAATTGCATTGAATGTGTTTATTAATTTTGGCAGTATGGCCATTTTCACCATATTATTTCTGCCTATCCAGGAAAATGAGAAGTCTTTCCATTTCCTGGTATCCTCTAAGAGTCCTTTTTTAAGGCTTTTATAGTTTTCATGGAATAGACCCTTTACATCTTTGGTTAGGTTACTTCCTTAATAGTTTTTTTTTTTCAGGTTATTGTGAATGAGGTTGTTTCCTTGATGTCCATTTCTATTTGTACTTTGTTGGTTTACAGAAAGCCGACTGATTTTTGTGGGTTAATTTTGTATCCTGGTATTTGCCAATTTGGTTTATAAGCTTTAAGTGTTTGGGGATGGAGCTTTAGGGATCATTAATTTATAAAAATAATGCCATCTGCAAAAAGAGAGAGTTTATATTCTTCATCTCCTATGTGGATCCCTTCAATGTATTTTCTTGCCTTATTGCTTTGACTAAAATTTGCAGAACTATATTGAAGAGGAGTGGAGAGAGTGGGCATCCTTGCCTTGTTCCTGTTTTTAAGGGAATTGATTGTAGTTTTTCCCTATTAAGCATAATATTTGCATTTGATCTGCCATGTAAAGCTTTTATTGTCTTATGAATGTTCCTTTTATTCCTATTTTTTCCAGAGCTTTTAACATGAATGAGTGCTGAATTTTATCAAAATCTTTTCAAATCAATGGAGATAATCATGTGGTTCTTAACCTTGGATCTGTTGATGTGATGGATTACATTTATTGACTTACATATATTAAATCATCCCTGCATCTCTGGGATGAAGCCTACTTGGTCATAATGTATGATTTTTTTATATGTTTCTGGATTCTGTTGGCTGCAATTTTATTGAGGAGCTTTGCATCTGTCTTAATCAAAGAGATTGGTGTGTAGTTCTTTTTTTTGTTGGGTCTTTGCCTGGTTTGGGGATGAATGTGATATTGGCTTCATAGAATGAGTTTGGGATTTCATCCTCTGTTTCTATTTCTCTGAAGAGCTTGAGGAGTATGTGTATTAGCTCCTCTTTAAAGGCCTTATAGAATTCTGTAGTGAATCCATCAGGTCCAGGGCTTTTCCTGTTGGAAGATTTCTTATTACTTCTTCTATCTCATTGTAGGTTATTGACATTTGTAATTGATTTATTTCTTCTTGGTTCTGTTTGGGTCATTTGTATTTCTTTTTTTTTTTTTTTTGAGGCAGGAAAAGAAGTTCATTTACGAAAAGGCTGCCCCCACCATGCATGGTGGAGAAGCATGACTGAAAAGAAAGGGCTGTTTACCCACCCCTGATCCAGGACTTATCTAGGCCAGGGACAGGAAGAGGTGTGGCCAGGTGCTGTAAAATTGTGGCTACACTGGATCTGGATGTGACCTCAGCGTCTGGAACCCTCCGAAGGTCAGATGGGAGGCACGTGACCAGAGGTGGCCTAGGATATGACCTAGCAGGAGAAGGTGATTGCTTCCAGGTCTGCCAGTTACCTATGTAACAGATATTGGGTGGAAACTTAGCCAAGAGGGAGGGAGGTGTCCCTGTTCAAAGCTTACATTCCAGCCATTTGATAATTATGAAAAAGGAGAAGATTCTCACTGGCTACTTCCTGTTTGCAAGCGGCATTGACAGTAAGGGTAAAAGGCTGATATGTGGTCCCATCTGGAAGAAGGCAGAAGGCAACAGCTGTCACTTGGGCATTGAGTCCTTAGATAAAGTCTGGAAGAGGGAAGTCTCTTGGACAAAGTCTGGAGAAGTCTCATGACGCATTGAGTGACTGAAAAAAAATACTAGAGAGCAAATAAATGGCAAGAGGAAGGACTTGGGGCTGAAAATGTTGGTAGAAATGTCCCTACCTTCTTCTGACACCTGGAGACCAGATAGAGAAGAAGTCAATTAACAAGGGTAAGAATATGAATTCTTGTCCAGTTGAAAGGTAGACAGGTATGGACATTAGATGGGCCGTGTTCTTAATTCTATTGACCTCCCAGCTCTTGTTAATTTTGATAGGGCAGGCACAAAGTAGATGATGTGATATCATCTCCTCTTATTCTTCTCCATGTTCCTTTGTTCCCCAGACTGGTTGAGTCTAGGTGCTCATTGCTGGGATGGTTAGTCCCAGTTTATATTCAAGGAGGCTTGAACTCAAGCCCTGAGCATTGTCCCTGAGCACTTCTGCTCAAGGCTAGCACTCTACCACTTTGAATTATGGTACCACGTGTAGTGTTTGCTGGTTAGAGATAAGAGGCTCGAGCCATGTTTCCAGCCTGGCTCTTTGCAGTTTAGTTGGGAGATGGAGTTTGGGGGATTTTTCAGCCCAGGCTGGCTTGCACTGCAATCTTTTCCACAAAAGCTCTTTGTTATTTCCAATTAAAGCAACATGGAGATCAAATAGAATAAGTAGAACTTACCTGGTGCTTATCAAGAATTGACCAAATATTCTGCAATGAAAAAACTCGTTAGATGTGAGAATCTTAGCACAGATATGTCCAATATGTTAGAATCACATTGTACTAGACTACACAACTCAAAACAACAAAAAAGGCAAAACTCAAAACTTAAAATTTTTGACAAAAATATTTAGACATCTTTGTTAACAAAGCACATCAGATGTTTGGGCCGCAGTTACCAGGGTCTGTGACAAGAGCAACTTGTTAGCAATGCATATTAGAATAGATGGATGGAGGAGTAACAAGCTTCGTGGAAGTGTACGGGTTGGATGGGGCCAAACCCTTAACCCACCATGTGGCCAAGGTGGTGAACTCAAGATGGCGAATATCTGAAAAAATGCAAAGAAAGCTTGAACAAAAAATCAAGCCTACTTTGGCTAGCCTTTTTGAGGGAACCTATAGGAGTCCCCCGGGAACCAGTCCATGTTGCACTCTTCAGGGCATAATCCAAAAATTTGTAGAGATATAGAAAGTTGGACATGAATAGCAGAGAGCAAAGACAGCCTGATAGTAAAGAGACTTCTGACCATGTACCATTGCAGAGGCATAAATTGTCTAAATCTGAGAACAGCAAAAAATATTAGGTCATCTGGATATCCAGGAGGCATGTCAATGAGGTTTCACGTCTCGGACATGACTCGCAGGACCCCATTAAATGTGTTAGATAGTCAGTTTGGTGAGTGAAGGAGAGCTGACCAGGAAGAAGTGGTGTTCCGGCTTGCCCCAGACCCCTATAGAGAGAAATGGTTAAGCCCCCAAACCAGGCATTCTCCACTTCAGAGATGACCATCCTTTCTGCTAAAGGCTGTAGGAGCTCTCTGGAATGGCGCCACATCTGAACAGAGATTGAGCAACAGAGAACCGTGGAGAGTAGTTTCATTAACCAGAGTAGAGAAGTGGTGTGGACGTGGATGTGAAGGCCAGCAATGGTTTTGGTGAAAAGTCTCACGTGGTGTCTCAAGGCAGTTTGGTTTGCAGAAAAGAGGTGGTTAGGAAATTCTAGCATTTCCAATTCAAAAACCTCATCCCAGTCATGGCACCATTTGTAAGGTATATTAAATAGGTAGGTTTCATTAAGTAGCCCATGAAGAGAACACTACACACTATTCAGACATGAAAAGAAGTTTATTTACCGAACTGCTCCCCCCACCATACATGGTAGAGAAGAATGGCTGAAAAGAAAAGGAGGGATTGCAATTTGTATTTCGGTAGAAATTCATCCCTCTCTGCTAGGTTTTCCTTCCTTTGTGAGTAGAGTCTGGAATTATTTTTTTATGATTGTTTTGATGTCTTGGATGTTTGTTTTAATTTTTCCTGTGCTATCTCTGATATTATTGATTTGGGTCTCCTCTCTTATTTTGTTAGTTACTCTTGCCAGTGGTTCCCTCAGTTTTAGTAACTTTTTTAAAACAGCTTTTAAAAATTAATTTTATTTATAATTTTCATAGTCTCTGTCTCTTTAATTTCAGCTCTTATTTCGGTTCACTATCTAGCAACTTTAGGTTCAATTTTTTCTTTTTTCTCTAGCAGTTTTAGTTGCATCAAAAGATCACTTACTTGTTCCATGTTTTCTTGATGTGTGCACTGAGAGCAATGAATCTGTCCCTCAGGACTGCTTTCGCTGTATCCCATTGGTTTCTTTGTGATGTATCTTCATTTTCACTGAATTGTAGGAACTTTTTAATTTCTTCTGTGATCCATGTATTGTTCAACAGAGTGCTGTTAAATTTCCATGTTTTTTTTCTACTTCATGCCTTGTTATTGAGAACTAGTTAGATTCCGATATGCTCAGATAGAATACAGAGTATTATGTCGATCCTCTTTTATTTGCTTAAATTCCATGTATGAACTAAGAAATTATCTATTTTCAAAAACGTTAGGGGGTTGCAAGAGGAAGACCCTACTGGTGTGAATACCTTTAATTCTAGCTACTCAGGAGGTTCAGATCTGTGTATTCAGGTTCAAAGCCAGCCCAGGGACTCTTTTCTGGGGTTGCTCAGCACCACACCATGCCTCAAGTCTAGGGTTGTTCACCACCTTTGCCACCAGGGGCTGCTTATGCCAACTAGTATGGAGAGGCGCCACAACCACTACGGGTCCAGAGTTGTTTGATTCCGCTGATGATTCCACTGCTGCTGCCACAGCTACTGCCACTGCCCCACCTGCTGCCACTGCCCCAGGATCAGCTGGGCCCCTTATGCAAGCCAGGCACCCCACCACAAGTCAGATGTTAACCACTGCTGCTGTCTCAGGTTAGGCTGGGCCACTTATACAGGCCAGTATGGAGAGGCACAAACCACCACGGGTCTCGACTTGTTTACTGCAGCTGTCCCCACCTCAGCCACTGCTGCTGCCCCAGGCTGGTCTGGGCAAGTGCCAAGAGGCATTGTGCCCCAATTCTAGGTGTTTTGCCACCACTGCCAGCTGCTGCTGCTGTTCCAGGTTAGGCTAGGCTATTTACACCAGCAGGACACAGGTGCCACCCTGAGAGACTAGGGTCGTTTGCCACTGTTGACAGCTGCTACTGCTGCTGACTGGGCTGGGCTACTTATATCAGCCAGGCAAAGGTGCTGTTCCAGGGACGGTGAGGGGAATCTTTGTTCCAGCTCTGCCTTCTGAGATTTCTGTTTGTATATTCTGGGTTGGCCCAGCTCTTGGGAGTCTCCTTGGAGAATTGGGATGCTTGTGGGTGTGTGGTCCTCAGAGGGTCCAGACCCTGGGCACTTAAGCAGCTTGGCATAAAACCCCTTCACCTAAGCTGCGCAACATGGAACACCATCACCAACAAAGGGTGGGGGAAGGGTCTTCCCACTTTACTGTCTGTGTAGGTTTTTCCCTTTTCTTTTTGCACTTCCTTTATCTCTCTGAGTAATTGCCTTTTTTTGTGGGTCACTTGGAAAAACAGAGCATTGAAATCCAAACTCTGTATTTGGTTGGAGAGAGCTGTGGTGTTTCCCTGCTCTTCCATTACCTTCTTGGACCCTCCCCTTCAGGTGGAGTTTTTCTTAGCCGGTGGGTGGGCCTTGGTTACCAAAGGATAGGTACATAAAAGAATATGTTGTAAAGCCTGCAGATTGTAGTTAGACATTTCTGTTAATATAGCCTTCTTAATTTTAGGAACCCAAAGGGGAGTTCTACACTAAAGTATTTCAAGGGATTGAAACTTTTAACATAAGGCCTACATCTTGCTCAAAGGAGAGTTAAGTCTAGGAGGCTTACCTAGCCATGGCCAATCTCTGTATTTAATTTAAAGTTTCCTTTAAGGTCATGTTCATTCTTTCTAGTGCTTGAACTCTGAGGCTTATAAATGGATTGTAACTTCCAATTTATTCCTAGGGCATTAGATGATAATTGAGAACTTGGGCCATGAATGCAGGGCAATCTTTGGACCCCAAGGTATTATTACATGCCTCAGCTCAGCCTGAAAAAATGTCCACTATTACTAACAGATACCAATAGCCATACTTTCCAGGCTTTACCCCTGTGGAGTCCACTTTCCCAAACTCACCATCTGAGGTTCCTCACATATGAATTCTGTCCATGTTCCAGAATTTCATCATTTACCTGTTGGATATTAACTACACACATTACAAAGTATTGTCAGGCTGAGGCCCCACCAGTTTTCAGAACAGTTTTAGGCAGTGTTCTTGGGCAATTTACCAGGTTGCAAATATCTACATGTAAACTGACAAAAAGCTTGAGCCTGTATGCATTTTTCACAAGTTCAGTGTCAACATTTGCACACTTATTACCACTGTTTTTGCTTCTTCCTTTAATATTGATGACTAGTAGCTCTAGAGAAACAACGTGTTTTAGACTGGTCTCCCAAGCTCCCTGATTAGCTCAGATGTTTCCCTGTATCTTAGGGTCTCTAGTTCCTTTAACTCCTGAAGAGTACTCTGAACCTTGGAGACGTCTTCCATTTTATTCTCCTCCTTTTATCTCAAACTTGTTTTCACGATCCCACTCTCCTTCTCAATGTGCTCCTTAACCTGCAAGTGATTTGGCAGGGTCACAGGAGATTTCCCTTGACTGGCCAACTGCTGCTCCTTCTCACAACACCTTTGCTTGCTCTTCAACTCCTCCCTTAAGTTCACAAAGGTGCTATTGAGAGGTATTTTTTCCCACCTCCACCTCTTCCACAGGGACACGATGCTTCTGCATTACATTTATGGTAAATATCTCAGCAGTCTTTTGGGGCATTTACTCTAGTTGTTTCTCTTTCTAGTTTTCCACTTCTGTGTATTTTTGTGACAGATCTTTCAACTGTTTGTTTAGCTCTTCTGTTTTTATTCCTAATGCTCTTTCCCTATCCATGGCATTCTCTATGAAAGCAAATGGTCCTTTAACTCTTTCTGAAGAGAAACAATCTCTTTCTTGAGCCTGATATTTTCCTGTTGTCTTTTCTTGGCCTCATCTTCTATGACACAGCACTTCCCCGTCTTCTTTGCTAACTACTCTTTCCTTCTTTCTCTGTTGCTTTGAATTTCTGGTGACACTTTTCAAAGCTTATAATTGACATGTTCTTCAACCTAATATATTCTTATATCAGGTCCAGCTCCTTTTTCTTTTTTTTTTCCTTTTTATTTTGGGTCCGGTCGTGGGGCCTGAACTCTGGCTGGATACTGTCCCTCAGCTCTTCAGGTGAAGGCTAGCGCTCTACCACTTGAGCCACAGGGCCACTTTTGGCTTTTTTCTTTTTGCTTATGTGGTGCTGAGGAATCGAACCCAGGGCCTCATGCATGCAAGGCAAGCACCTTCACAGCCCCCCAGCTCCTTTTTCATAGCCATAATTTCTTAATGGAATTCAGAGATCCTTTGCATGATTCTCCAGAGCTACGAACACATTTTCCATGTGGTTAATGTGATTACTTAACCTGTCATTTACATTTTCCAGGTGGTTAATGTGCTTACTTAACCTTTCATTTTTCTATCATTCTCTTGCTTGGACATTTCTTTTCCTAATGTCCATTTTGCTCGCATTAAGCTCACTGATCTAGTCCTAGGAGGTCCCTACTGCCATTTTCAAATGAATTGTACTGTCTTTGCCAAAGGTTTCTTGATCCCTATTCTGGTGCTCCTACCAAAACTCAAACTCCCTTCTTAGACTAGTTTTTTTTCAGGGTGTCTCTGTTATCAAACACCAATTGGGCAACCACTTGACCTCAAAACCTAACTTTTCAAGCTTTCTTGTAATATCTGTGGCTGACTGCATAACAAAGGCCATATTTAGGGTTCTTTGATTCTCCAGGACTTAAAGATCTATAGCCTATAGGTCCTATAGCCTTCTGGGAGAAGTTCCAGATAAAGCATTAGGGTATTCACTGGGGAACAGTACCATCTCACTCACCTTAGATTGAAGACTTGGCTTTCTAGGCACTGCGGTATCCCTGCTAGCTGAACCTGGAAATAATTGGTAAGCACCTCCGTACCTCAACTGCTGTTAGTCTCAGCTTGGGTAAGACTGGGGAAAGACTTGTTCCAAATAGTCTGGTTCAATTGTGGGATACTGTCTGGTCCAAGGACCACCATCAATCACCGACAGTATTCACTCCCTTTTCTACCAGATGAAAAGAACCTGTAAAATTTGCTGACAGTCATCCCAGATGTGCTTGAGTGTGAAAATTACTGTCTCTAATGAAGTAATGAGCCCTGTTTTTTTTTCTGAAAAGGATGGATTTTTCTGTTTCCAGTTATACAGGTCACTACTTGTAAAGGGAACATATATTAGAAAGGGGTCCTGCCCACCATCTCCTCCATGTTCCTCTCTCAAGGGTAATAAGTGTAAAATACCACATTGTACCACGGCAGTCTAGTACAAGTAACCACTTTTGGTATGGGAGGACTTATTAGAGTTGCTGATGACAAAGAATAGGAGAGAGAGTACATCAGTGCATCTTCCTCTGAGGGATTCTGTAAACCAGGGGGAGAATATTTTTTGGATATGACAACCTAAGGCCTTGTTCTCCCATCCTGAGGAAAGGAGTAAACAGGTGCATACAGGACACAGATAGAACTATCAGCATACATAAAAAGACCAAGAGCCACAGACACTTAACCTACATGTCCCATACCTCTCAATGTTGACCTCTACAGGAGGTCCCAGATGACAAAGAGAATGTCCCAGATTGCTTCTTGAGGAGGCTACAGATGACCTCTGGAGGATATCACATATGTCCTCCCTAGGAGGCCCTAGATGACCTCTCATGGATGTTCTAAACGGATTTCCAAGGAAGTTTCAGATGATCTCCAAAGGAGTTTCCAGATGTTTTTTCAATGAGGCTGAGATTACCTCTCAAGTAGCTCCCAGATAGCCACTCAAGGAGGCCACATATGAACTCCAGAGGAAGTTCCAGATAACCCTCTTGAGAAAGCAACAGATGACCTCCAGAAAAGGTCCTATATAGCTTCTCAGGGAAGTCCCAGATGATGTCCAAAGAGGGTCATAGATTTCTCATCATGGTAGCCTGAGATGACCTCCCAAAGAAGCTCCAGATGACCTCAGGAGATGGTCCTAGATTGCCTCTTAAGAAAGCCCCAATGACTACTTTTGAAGAGGTCTCAGGTGGCCTCCTGAGGAAGCCCCAGATAACCTCTGGAAAAAGTCCAAGATGGCCCCTGGAGAAGGCCCCAGATGACCTCCAGCGTAGGTCTCAGATGGCTTCTCAAGAAAGTCGCAGATGTACTCTTGGTGAGGTTCCAGATGGCTTCCCATGGAAGCCCTACATTATCTCTCAAGTAGGTTCCAGATGGCGTCCCAAGGAAGCCACAAATAGCTTCCAGAGGGGTCCAAAACCAGCTGGCAAGCCTGCCAAGATGCATCTCTAGAGGTACATAAATGACTTTTGTCCATGTTGGACCTCCGGAGACAAACACTCGAGGTAGACTCTCAACCCTGAAGGCTGACACTCTCACCTATGGGGATTTTTTCCTGGGGCCAAGGCCTGATGCAATCCAAATGGATTATCTCGATGGAGTCTGCAAAAATAAGGACCTCTATAATTCAAGAAAATCCATCGAGACACGTTTTATATAATAAATGATCTCCAAACCACCAACCCCCAAAATTATGATATCCA
This sequence comes from Dipodomys spectabilis, assembly GCF_019054845.1. Taxonomy (NCBI): domain Eukaryota; kingdom Metazoa; phylum Chordata; class Mammalia; order Rodentia; family Heteromyidae; genus Dipodomys; species Dipodomys spectabilis. The sequence goes on from NW_024870905.1 coordinate 8,351,206, forward strand.
AAGTTCCAACCATCAAAGGGAAAGCCTCTTTTCCTTTTCTCTTTATCTCTCCTTTGCTACAGACCTATACTTCTTTTGAGGTCTTTTCCTTTTTCCCTTCTTCCAGTTCCTTCTTCTCTTTAGGACTCTCCACTCTCCACAGACTTGAACTGCTTTGCAAGGCTCGTCAGTTGCCATCCTTCACCTTCTGCCCTCCAACTTCCTCTCCACCCAGGTTTTCCTCTTATGCTATCACCCCACATCTTTCCTTCCAGCACTTTTTCCTTTTTCTCTCACCTTCTATTGCTCTGAACAAGCAGCCTATATAAAGTCTGTACCCCTTCTCCACTCCAACTGCCTGTTTTCAACTACCACATCCCAAACTGCCCAATCACTTCTTAACAGCTCAACACGTGGTGATTAATGCACCAGTCCCTCCCACAGGATGCCTCACCTTCTCTGGTGGCATTCTTTGTCCTCTCCAGCTGGCCAGGAGATGGGCCCATACTGATTATCAGACCCTATAGATTATTGGGCCCTGCTGATTATTACAGTATTCTCCTTGTGAACTAGTAGCAATTGAAATTGGAAATTTGATTGTGGTACTACAAACTCGTTGTGACATCCCAAACCCACTTTGAAATCATCACCACCACGACATCACAAACCCATTGTGACAACATTGTCATTGTTACATCATGATTCCATTGTGACATCTCAAATCTATTATGACCCCTTAGCTCCTTTGAAAATCACATGCCCTTTTCATCATCACAGTCCCTTTGTGTATCCATATCCTTGTTGTTATGTAATGACAATTGAGATCAGACATGCCATTATAACATCCAAAAGTGTTTGTGACATCCTCAACAGTGTGACATCACATTTTCATTATGAGAGCATCAGCTCATTGTGACATCACCAAACTCAATGACAGAATCGCATTATGACAACAATTCTAGTTGTGACATCATAGACACATTGTGAATGACTATTCTGTGATTTCATTGTATTTCAAATGTGGCATGAGAGTTGATACCAGAAACGCAATTTGTGCCTACAATCCATTTTAACATCATAATCACTTTGTGACATCACAGTACCATTGTGATATCACTACCACAATGTGACATCACAAAGCTCTCCTGTCCTCATAACTTTTGTGACATGCTGATATTGTGATATTGTGATATCAAATTTCATGTATGACTTGAGATAACAGAAATCAACTGTGACATCATGACCATTGTGACATCACACTGACAGATGTCATGATCATCATGTCACATTGTGACATCACAAAATGTTTTGATGTCACAATTAATTGGTGATGCTATACGGTAAGGGGTCTATGATTTCACAATTGATTAGTGATATCCAAATGGCATAACGGATCTCATTTGTCATGAAATCACAGATAATATGAGTTCACAACAGACTGTGGTATCTCCAAAGTCATGTGTTTTCACAAATGTTATGAAGTCCTAGGAGGATTGTGATGTCACAATGTGACACAATGTTTATGATGTCTGTCAGTGTGATGTCACACTGACATCATATATCATAACTGCAATATTATAAGGTTGAAAACAGATTACAAGCTCATAAAAGGCCTAAGACATCACAATTGCTGCACATCAAAGTCTTATAAGGACAGGGCAGGTTTGTGATATCACAGTGTGTTAGTGATATCACCATAGCACTGTGATGTCACAAAGTGATTGGGATGCCATATATTTTTGAGGTCACAATATATTTCTCACATCAACCCACATGCCACATTTACAATGTGTCTATGACATCACAATGACAATAAATGTCATAATGCTATGAGGTCATTGTAAATTGGTGATGTTGCAAGGAGGTAATTGTGTAATAATGAATATGTGTTGTCCCACTGATGATGAGGTCACAAAGGGTTTGTGATGTTACGATGGCATATATGAATTCATTTGTCATGTATTCACAATGAGGATATGGGTACACAAAGGAGCTATGATGTCACATATGCCATGTGTGTTTTCAAAGGTACTTAGGGGTCATTATAGCTTTATGATACACAGTTGTGATGAGGTCACAATGGGATTTTGATGTCCTAATGATTTTGTAATATCTCAAACACAAGTCCATTTTCAATTGTTACTATTTCACAATGTGAATACAAATTCACAGAATGAGCTGGAAGTACTAATGGACATGAATTATTAAAAATGTTAGGAGGTCATTTTAGGTTTGTGAATGAACAATGGGACAGTGATATCACCATGACAATGTCAACTCATTACATCATGTCAAAATATTGTTTTGGTGTCACAATTAGTTGATGATTCCACATTGGTGGTGAGGTCACAAAATATTGGTGATGTGTTGGGCATGTCACAATGATATGATGATTCTCAATTGTCCTAACTTACAATGAGTATATGAGTTCCCAAAGGGACTGTAGTTTTTCCAAAAGTATGTGTTGTCACACATATATTGAAATCCTAAAAGGTTTGTGATGTCAGAATTTGACACAAGGATATGACATCTGGCAGTATGATGCCACCATGGTCATGATGTCACTGGAAATTTGTGATATCAAATGTCATATGTGAAATCTAATGAGGTCAACAACAGATTATGAGGACAATAAGGCCTAAGGTATCAGAATTGCAGCATGTCACAAATGAGAGAATAGGTTAGTAATATCACAACGGCAACATGATATACAAAGGGATTGTGATGTCACAATGATTATGAGTTCCTGATTTCTTTATGATATTAACCTACATGCCACATTTGAAATAGAATGAAATCACAGAAAAGGCATTCATAATGTGTCTATGATGTCACCATGACAATGTAAAGTTATAATTCTATCATATCATTTTAGTTTTGTGATTTCACAATGAGTAGATGGTATAAAATGATAATTGATGTCACAATTATGATGATCTCACAAAATGTTTTGGATGTCAAAATGTCATGTCTGATTCTCAATTGTCAATATTTCACAGTGGGGCTTTGGGTACACAAAGGGACTCTGATATCAAAAAGCTATGTATTTTTCAAATGTTATAAGAGGTTATAATAGATTTGAAATGTCACCATGTGATTTTGGTATCAAAAACAACAATGTGAAGTCACAATGGGTTTGTGATGTCACAGTGGTGATGAGGTCACAATGGGTTTGTTATGTCATGAGTTTGTAATATCACAATTATTTGTCCAATTTCAATTGCTACTAGTTGACCATGAGGACACTGTAATAACCAGCAGTGCCCCTATAATCCATGAAAACAGATAGTCATCATGGCCTCCTAGTCTGGACCAATTGAAAGCGGGGGGGGGGGGGTGCATGACACTGGAGGGGGCACGACATGCTGCTGAAGGAGATAGGATGTAAAGCCCTACATGGTGAGCTGCCAAGAATTGATTTGAGCATGGACATTTGGTAAGTGATAATTGAAAACGAAGGCAAGAAATTATTGCAGTTGGGGAAGGGTACAGCCTATATATAAGCTGCATTTTCAGAGCAAGAGAAGGGGAGAGAAAAAGGTTAAAGGCCTGGATGGAAAGAAGTGATGAGACTGCTGAAGGGCAAAGACCTGGGAGGAGAGGAAATTGAGAGAGAGCAGGAGGTGAAGGACGGCAACTGGCCACCTGGACAAGGCAGGGCAGGCCTGTCAAGAGCAGAGCAACCTGAAGAGAAGAATGGAATGATGGAAGGAAAAAATGAAAAGACCTGAAAGTTAGGACAGATCTGTAGAGAAGAAGAATGAAGAGAAAGGAAAAAGCCTTGTCCTTTGAAGTGTGGAGCTTTGGAGATCATTATTTTGGTGGTTGGTTGTTTGCAGACCAGTTAACAAATGGCTGAACTGCTCTTTAGAGGTCTGAGGGTTCATGGTTGAGACTGAATTTAGCTCTCCGCATCCAGCCCGGCCAAGGTAGTCGCTTGTTACAAAATTTATGAGGACAAGACAGGTTTGTGATGTTACATTTTATTGATATCACAATGTCAATATGAAGTCACAAAGGGATTGTAATGTCACAATGATGGTGTGGTCACAATGGGTTTCTGAAATCAACCTATATGCCACATTTTTGATAGAATGAAATCACAGAATAGGCAATCGCATTGTCTCTAGGACCTCACAATGAAAATGTGATGTCATAATGCCATGATGTCATTGTCATTTTGGGATGAAACAATGGGCTGATGGTATTATAACAACAATGTGATCTCAATCTGGAGATGATGTCACAATGCATTTGTAATGGTACACTTACATGTCTGATGCCAGTTATCTTTGTTCATAATGACAACATGGTTACCCAAAGGGACCATGATATCACAAACACCATGTGCTTTTTCAAAGGTACTAAGCGGTCACAACAGTTTTGGGATGTCACACGGTGATTATGATATCACTGTGGCAATATGATGTCACAATGTTTTTGTGATGTCAAGTGGTGATAAGATCACACTTGGATAGTTATGTCGCAATGAATGTGTAATATCACCATTAAATGTCCAATTTCATTCTACTAGATCACAATGAAGATACGAGTTCACGTAAGGAGCTAGAAGTCAGAAAGGCCATGGATTTTGTAAAATATTATGAGGACATAATAGGCTGGTGAAAATGCAATGAGACAGAGATATCCCACTGGCAATGTGATGCTACCATTACATGAGATAGTATTGTTTTGAAGTAACAAATGGTGATGCCATACAGGTGATGAGGTCACATAGGTTTGTGATGTCACAATCTCCTGCCAGTCTCTAATTGACAATGAATATATAAGTTCACAAGGGATAATTATGTATCCATCCAAAGGCATATGTTGGCACAGGTGTAATGAGTCTTAACATGTTTGTGTTGTCCTCATGTGACTCAGTGGTCAAGAAATCTGGCAGTGTGATATCACAGTGGTCATGATATCAGAGTGGATTTTTGATATCACATGTCATGCCTGAGGTATTATGAGTTAAACAATTTATGAACTCAGAAAGGCCAAAGAGATCACACTGGCAGCATGTCAAAAAATTTATGAGGATAAAACTGTTTTGTGATGTCATAGTGGGTTAGTGATATCATAATGGCAATGTGGTGTCATCAAGGTATTGTGATATTATAATGCTTATGTGGTCACAATGTATTTCTGATATCAACCCACCAGCAATATTTGCAATAGAATGAGATCACAGAATAGCATTCTAATGTATCTGTGACATCACAATTACATGTGATTTGATATCATTGTTGTTTTATGATGTCATGATGGGATGATGTTATCATAATGACAATGTGATATTACACTGGTGATGATGTCACAAAGGTTTTGTGATGTTAAAATGGCATGCCTGATCTCAATTGTCATTAGCTCAACATGAGGATATGAGTACACAAAAGGCCTATCATGTCACAAAAGCCATGCTTTCTTTCAAAGCTTCTGAGGTCACAATAGTTTGGGGATTTCACAATGCGATCATGTTGGTACAAGGCAATGTGATAACACAATGAGTTTGTGATGTCTCCGAGGTGATGAAGTTACAAAGAGGTAATGATATCTCATCAAATTTGTAATATAACAATGATATATACAATTTCAATCTCTTCTAATTCACTATGAGGATAGTATAATAACCAGTGGGGCCAGAATTATCTGTGGGAGCCGATATTCATTGTAAATTCTTGGCTTGGCCCACCAGAGAGTGTGGGGATGCCGCCAAAGGTGGAGGTGTCAAGCCTCAGTGAGCTGTCAAGAAGTGATTGAGCATTGGGCAGTTTTGGAAGTGATGGTTGAAAACTGTTAGGCAGGAGATCCGTTGGAGGGAGGAGGGGTACAACCTATATATAAGTTGCATTTTCAGAGCATTGTAAGGGGAGATAAAAATGGGAGTTACCTGGAAGGAAGAAAGTGGTGAGACAGCAGGAAAGGAAAAACCTGAGAAGAGAGGAAGCTGAGGGAGTGCAGAAGGTCGGCAAGTGGTCACTGGGGCAGAGTAAGGCAGGCCTGTGGGGAGTGGAGAGGCCTCGTGAAGAGAAGAAAGAAATGGTGGAAGGGAAAAAGGGAAAGACCAGGAAGGAATGACAGGTCTGTAGAGAAGGAGGGAAGAATGGAAAAGAAAAAAGCCTTGCCCATTGAGGTTTGGAGATTTGGAGATCATAATTTTGTGGTTGGTGGTTTCCAGACCAATTAAGAAAGGGTTGGGCTGCCCATTGGAGGTCTGAGGTTAGGTGGTCATGGCTGCTCTTGAACCTGGGTATCCAGTCCAGGATAAGGTAATCACAGTCCCCTTTCTAGTGAAAAATGTTTTATTATATTAAATGTGATTCGATGGTTTGTTTACTTGCCTTAGAGAGCTTGAAGTCTCAAAGTCCATGAATTTTCTAAGATCTGATGAGGCCATAACAGGTTTGTAAAAACATAATGGGAGAGTGATATCACAACAGCAATACCACAATATCATGTCAAAATAATGATTTGATACAACAATTAGTTGTTGATGCCATTCTTGTGATGAGGTCACAATAAGTTTGTGATGTCACAATGGGTTCACACTGTCAGAGTGGCAAGGGAGATCTCAACTGTCATTAATTGGCAATGAATATATGAGTTCAAAAAGGGACCGTAATGTCTCCAAAGGCATGTTTTGTTAGAAATGTGAGGTCCCATTGTAACAAAATGGTCATGACATCTGGCAGTTTGATGTCACTGGGGATTTCTGATATCACTTGTCATACCAGAAATATCAGATTGAAAACAGATTATGAGCTCACAAAGGGCCTAATATATGGCAATGGCAGTATGTCACAAAATTTATAAGATCAGGACTGGTTTCTGATGGCACAGCAGGTTAATTATATCACAATGGCAATGTGATGTTACAAAGGATTGTGATATCACAATGGTTATATGGTCAAAATGGGTTTCTGATATAGAATGAATTCACAGAATAGTCCTTCACACTGTTAAGTTTATGATGTAACAATGTCACTGTGATTTATATTGCTATGATGCCATTGTCATTTGGTTATGTCACAATGAGCTGATGGTGTCATAATGACAATTTGATGTCATTGCTGATTTATGATGTTACAATGGTTATGAGGTCACATTATGTTTCTGATACTAACACGCATGTCAAATTTGAAATAGAATGGAAAAGCTGGGCGCCTGTGCCTCATGCCTGTAATCCTTGCTATTCTAGACACTGAGATCTGAGGATCGCGGTTGAAAGCCAGCTCAGGCTGGAAAGTCTATGCATATCTTATTACCAATTAAAACCATTTGAAAACCGGAAGTGGCTCTGACTCAAGCGATAGAGCGCTCGCCTAGAGCTGAAGAGCAGGGACAGTACCCAATCCCAGAGTTCAAACCCCACGACCAACAAAAAAAATATATTAAAAACAGGCATTCACGATCTTTATAACATCACAATGACAATGTGATCTCATAATGCTATCTTGTCATTGTAGTTTTGTCATGTCAAAAGTAGTTGATGCTGTCATAATGACAACGTTATGTCACTCTGGTGATGTCACAAAGGGTTCATGATGTTAAATTGGCATGTCTGATATCAATTGTCAGTTCATAATGAGTGTATAGTTCCACAAAGGGACTGTGTTGTCACAAAGGGCATGTGGCTTTTCAAAGGTGATAAGAAGTCCTAATAGGTTTGCGATGTCACAATGTGATAGTGATGTCAAATGGCAATGAAAGCTCACAATGGTTTTGTGATGACACATTGGTGATGATATCAAATAGAATTGTGAAGTCACATCTCATAATCACATGTCCAGTTTCACATGTCCAATGAGGATATGAGTTCACAGAAGAAGACAAGTATAAATGGCCATGAATTTTCTAAAATACTATGAAGACATACTAGGTTTTTGAAAACACAATGGGACAGTGATATCATGATGGCAATGTGATGTTGCAATATGATGACTTAATAATATTTTGATATCATAATTTGTGATGCCACACTGATGAGTTCACAAGAAGTGTGTGATGTCACAATAGGTTGGTGATATCAAAATGACACATGTGATTTCAATTTTCATTAACTCACAATGAGTACATGAGTTCACAAAGGGACTCTGATGTCTCCAAACGCATGTATTTTCACAAAAGTGATGAAGTCCTAACAGGTGTGTGTTGTCGGAATGACAAAATGCTCATAACATCTATCAGTGTGATGTCACCATAATCTAGATGTCACACTGGATTCAAGTATCACATTTCATACATGGATTGGGTTTGAGAGGACTGGAATTTCACAGTGGGTTAGTGTTATCACTATGGAAATGTGGGGTCACAAAGGGTTTGTGCTATCACAATCGCTATTAGATCACAATGTGTTTCTACTATAATAGGTTTGTGCTGTCACAATTGGTTGGAAATGTCACAATGGCATGCCAGATCTCAAATGTCATTAATTCACAATGAAGATATGAGTACACAAAGGGACTGTGTTGTCTCTAAAATCATGTGTTTCACAAATATGATGAAGTCCTAACAGATTTGTGAGTACATACTGTGCCACCATGGTCTTTATGTCTATCAATGTGATGTCACAATGATCATGATGTCACAATGCTCATGATGTCAGAGTCAATTTCTGATATCATATGTCATACCTGAATTATTATGTTTCAAAAGATTATAAGCTTACTAAAAGCCTAAAATATCCTAATGACAGCATATCACAAAAGTTATGACTAAGTTATGACCTCCTCATCAGTATGGCATCACCAATTGTGACATCAGAACATTATTATAACATGATGTTTGGACATCACATTGTCATTGTGAAATCACTGTCCCGTTGGGTTTTCACATAGTATGACCTCACACTATGAAGCTTCTTCTATCAAATGGTATCCTCATATTGAATTATGAGTAATTGAAATTGGATATATCATTCTGATATTACAAACAAACTGTGACATCACAAAGCCATTGTGACCTCATCACCACTGTGACATCAAAAACCCAAAGGGACATCTCATTCTATTGTGACATTATGGATCATATTGTGCCATTCCAAAACTATTATGACTTATAACCACCTTTGAAAACACACATGGCCTCTGTGACATCACAGAACCTTTTTTTTATCCATAACCTCATGGGGAACTAATGACAACTGACGTCAGACATACAAAGGAAACATAACAAATCCTTTCTGACATTATAATTGTGACATCATGTTGCCATTATGACACCATCAGCTCATTTTGAGATGTAAAACTACAATGACATCATAGCATTGCAACATCACATTGTTATTCTGATGTCATAGACACGTTGTGTTTGCCTATTATGTTATTGATTCTATTTCTAATGTGGCATGTTGTTTGATATCAGAAACCCATTGTGTGTTCATGACCATTTTGATATCATGATGCCTTAGTTCCATCACATTGCCATTGTGATGTCACGTTACCAAATTGATGTCACAAAGGGATATTGATGTGACAATGTTTGTGAAATCAAAATGAGTTTCTGATATCAACTCACATGCCACATTTCAAATACAATGAAATCACAGATTAGGCATTCATAACGTGACTATGATATCACAATTATATAATGGCAAATGTTATAATGTCATTGCCATTTTGTGATGTCACCATAAGCTAAAGATGTCATAACAACAATGTGATGTTACACCAGTTATGACCTCACACAGGGTTTATAATGTTACAATGGTTATGAGGTCACAAGGTGTTTCTGATATCAACTGACTTGCCATATTTTAAATAGAATGAAATCACAGGATATACATTAACAATGTGTCTAAGACAGCAAAATGGCAATGCGGTGTCATAATGCTATGTGGTCACTGTAGCTTGTTGATGTCACATTGTGCTGATGGTGTCATAATGATTGATATCACACTGGTGATTATGGCACATATGGTTTGTGATGTCACAATGGTATGTCAGATCTTAATTGCTATTAGTTTACATTGAGGACATGAGAATGAAATCACCATGACATATACAAATGAACTGTGATGACACAAATGCCATGTTTTTTTTTTTTTGTCAAAAGTGCTAAAGTTCCTAATAGGTTTTGGTTGTCAAAATGTTAATGATGTAAAAATGGGTTAATGATGTCAAAACTAGTTTGTAATATCACATATTATTTCAAATTTCAATTGCTACAAGTTCACAATGATACAAGTTCAGAGAAGGAGCTTGATGTCCCAAAGGCCATGCATTTTCTAAGATGTGATTAGGTCCTAATAGGTTTGTGAAAGCATGATGGTACAGTAATATCACAATTGCAATATGATGTCAAATTCTAATTAATTGGTGATGCCATAATAGTGATGAGTTCAAAATTGTTTTGTGATGTCGCAGTAGACTGATGATGTGACAATGGCATTCCAGACCTCAATTGTCATTAACTCACAATGAGTATATAAATTTAGAACGGGCTTGTGAGGATTCCAAAGCATTTGTTGGCATAAGTGCGATGAAGTCAGAAAAGATTTGTGATGTGACAATATGACACAATGGTCATTACATCTATCAGTGTGATGTCACTATGTTCATGATGTCAAAGTATATTTCTAATATTTCATGTCATTCTTGAAATAATATGAGGTTGAAAATAGATTGAGCTATCAGTGGGCCTAACATAACACAGTGGCAACATGTCACAAAACTTTTGAGGACAGGATATGTTTGAGTTGTCACAGTTGTTTAGAGATATCACAATTTCAATTTCACATCACAAAGGGATTGTGATGTCACAATGGTTATGAAGTCAAAATGTGTTTTTGATATGAACCCACATACCACATTTGAAATGTAATGAAATCACATAATAGTCATTCATAATGTATATATGATGTCACAATGACAATGTGATGTCATAGTGGTATGATGTCATTACAGATTTGTGATGTCACAATGAGCTGATATTGTCACAATGACAATGTGATGTCACACCAATGATTATATTGTAAATACTTTGTGATATTTCTTTGGCATATATGATCTTAATTGACATTTCACAATGAGGATATGGATACACAAAGGGACTGTCATGTCACAAAGGCCATGTGTTTTCTTTCAAAGCTGCTATAAGATGTCATAATGGGTTTGGGAGGTCTCAAGGTGATTGTAATGTCACAACAGTGATGTGATATCATAATGGCTTTGTGATGTCACCTTGGTGATGAGGTCACAATGGACAGGACCAGTTTGTGATGTCACAACAGGTTACTATCACAATGGCATTGTGATGTCACAAAGGGATTTTTCATGTCACAATGGCTTTGAGGTCACAATGGATTTCTGATATCCACCAATATTGCTCACTTGAAATAGAATGAAATCACAGAATAGGCATTCACAATATGTCTATAACGTCACTTGACATATGATGTCATAATACTATGATATGTAAGTTTAGTTATGTTAAAATGGCATGTCTTATCTTATTAGTAATTAGATTACCATGAGGATCCCAAAGGTTGCTATGTGCTGAGTCCTTCAAAAGGCTCATTGTGCTAAGTCCATTACACAGGGTTCTTTGTGCTATTTTTTAAAATCGTTCTGAGTCCTTGCGAGTAGGTATCCCCAACAATCACACACACACACACACACACACACACACACACACACACATAGAGGGACACTGTGCACCTGCTTGGTGTGTAGGGTGGATGGAGAAGAGTGCCCCAGCGGTTGGGCTGAGGGGAGATTCAATCCCGCCCCCCCCCCGGGCAGCAGCTGGGGTTGGGGGGAAGCTCTGATCTGAGGTGAGGCTGCTTCTGCCATGGTCTGGTAGCCTTAGGGCAGAGTCAGGACAGCACAAAGCCAGGGATGGGGCGTGGCTGAGGGAGGGAGGAGGCGTGACCCAGGGGAAGACAGTGCGTGGCTGAGGGGGCCCATATCTGCTGCATCCAGGGGCACACAGGGGCTGGAGCACTTGTGCAGCGGGGGCGGGGAGGCCCCAGAGAGAAGTGGGGGCAGAGAGAGAGCAGAGAGAAGAGCAGGCATATGCACCAGGAATGGTGGCCTCAAAGCCTCTGCTGGGTAGGAGCATTGGTCTGGGCCAGGAGCACAGGGCACAGAAAACCAGCTCATCAGGCACATTCTTCGCACAATCGCTGCATGCTGCACACAGAACCACAGCCTACAGATTCTCCCAGCAGCACAAGTGAGTGGCCACCCACAGGTCGGCACCTTGAGACCTCCCCCTATCACTCTAACTCCCTCCCCCTGCAAATCTCGCCTTTCCTCTTGTGTCCCAACCATGCCTCCCCAGCACCAGGCAGGACAGCCCTGACTCTGCCACAAATGCGACCCAGGATTGGGGGGTTGGGGAGTGGGTGTTGACTCTGGGAACTCACCCCCACACTAGTGGCCAGTATCCCTGGAAATGGGGAGATGCAGGAATGGGTGAGAAGGTGTCACCACTGAGCCCCTGCCTGAAGCAGTGGGAGCCACACAGTCCCACATCTGTACCCTTCCTCTCCCTGGTGGGAACCTGGTGGCTTTAGTCAGAGTCACCTCTGCACCTGCCTTATTGGGTCTTTTCCTTTTTTTCTGGGAGTGGGGGATGTTGGATGCAGAAGATAGGATTCCCTTGCTGTGTGAGCACTTGTCCTCTGTGCTCAGTCACCCTTTCATTTGAGGAGGGTCCCAGAAAAGCCCACTAGGGAGGTGAGGGCACTGGGGGTCAGATAGTAGGTGAATGTATGGAAGGAACACACGCCCTCAGATACACACACATATACCCGGCCTATCCCCCCCACCCCAGCTGTCAAAAGTACTCACAGGGTGATCACATTTCCCAGCTCTGCCAGCATTTGCTGGTGCTCCCTGTCCATCTGGTCTCCTTGTCCTGCCGAAGAATCTGCCCAGTTGCCCAGAAGCATCTAGGCTGGAAGTAGGGGTCTGTCCATGTATGTAGCCTTTAGGACCCCGTCCATTTCCTCAACACCGCCCCCACCCTGGGTCAAACACCCCCCTTGGGACCCCATGACCCACTGCTTGTTTCAGTCCTGCTCTGAGGAGCCACCTGTCTGGGGATTCCTTCACCCAGCGTCCTGGCCTAGGGTTTTGGTGAATGGGGAGTTAAGGCTGGTTGTTCCCAAGGGGAAGAGTCTGGCCCTGGAGAAGGGGAGAGCCGGGGTCATGCTGTGTCATTAGAGTGGTGCTCCCCTTGTGTGGAAGCGCTTGTTTCTGACAAGGGAACGGAAAATGGGAACCCACGTGCTCCAATGAGGAACCAACAAACTTAGGAGAGGTACTATTCTGAGTCTGTATGTGTGTGTGTGTGTGTGTGTGTGTGTGTGTGTGTGAGAGAGAGAGAGAGAGAGAGAGAGAGAGAGAGAGAGAGAATCTTTCTCCTTGTACAGCCTGACTGTCCTCAGGTGAGTGATCAGTTGGCAAATTGCAGGTGCTGCATGGAAGAGTCATTTGTCACAATTCTGGAGTTCTGTGTGTGTGTGTGTGTGTGTGTGTGTGTGTTGGGAGAGCAGGGAGATGAGAACAATGAAAATATATTTAAGTCACCATGTCTAAAAACAGCAAAAGCATTTTATTTCTCTTTCTGTGTGTGTATTTGTTGTTGTTTTTCTTCATCAATACCAAGTACAAGTCCAGCCACAATTTTTGTTTTCTCCTTCACAGTTTCATGGCTACTTTATGGAAGATTTCAGTAGACATTACTTTCCTCCCCTTTCGATCTCTCTCTTCCCCCTTTCCTGTAGCCCATGGTAGCTGCTGGGCCTCAGTGGGCCTTCCCCAGAAGAACTGTGTGAACCCTGGACTGGAGTGGACTCCTGTCCTTCTATTCCCAGCCAGAATTTTGGTGAGGTGAATGAGAAAACAGCCACATTCTTCCAGCCAGACACTCTGCTCTTGTGTGTTTAGTTGGAGGTAATTCAAGGGTTTGGAATGTGTTTGCAAAACATAATTAGGGAACGAGATGAGGGAAATGATAAGGCATTGGATGTGAAGCTATGAGGTTTTTGGGGACTGGCGTATGGTGTGACATGGCAGATGGTTCACCATGACAGTGGATGAGAGGGGAACCATATCTAGGGCATTAACGGTCTCTGTGGGCATCCTGGCACAGGGCTGCTGGCCCCCACTGGTGGTGAGGATACCCTCCTGGGACAGTGCCCAGTGTAAACTCTCCCTGGAGTCCTGCACAATCCAATCTGTGTCCTGCCTGGGCTGTTTCCAGCTGGGCAGTGGTAAACAAGTCCATTCCCTCTGCTGGAGCCTGCTCGGTATCAGGAGGTGGCAGTTAGCTAAGGCTTGCTGAATGCCAGTTTCTGTAACCTGCTATAGGCTGTCATGAAGGAAAAGGGGGCCACTGACTTTGGAAACCTTTAAGTTTGATTGGGACAAATTAAATACCACATTTTCCAGGTTTTTTTTTTTTAATTTAAGCTAGCAATTTTCACTAATGCCTGGGATTATGGATCAAATTAGATGGATGATTTCAGCCATCAAACAATGATGTTCAAAGCAGCACAGGCAGAGTTCCCAAGCCAGATTGTCTCCTGCTTTAAACGTTGTGCCTTGACTGCCTTTCTCTGGCAGCTGTTGTATCTCTCTAGCGTGATGACCCCACTTGAGGACATTGTGGGAAGCAGAGATTGTGACCTCGCCATCCACAGCCTGCCAGCAATGAGCAGAGATGATTCCCAGCACCTGTTCTGGACTTTAGGAGATTCAGAGAACCCAGGCTGCCTCAAGAATCCTTCATCTGCAACATGAAATTTAGGGGCCAGATGTGGTGGATGATCCTGGCTGGCCCCAGAGGGAGGACAGGAGTCCCCTTTAGCCAGGCATTCAGCTCACAGCAAAATAATTCACACCTCCATGGGGAATTGAGTGCCACAGAGCTGGTCAACTGCTGGACAGAGATCTTTGAGAAGATAGGCATCCCAGAGGCCCTGGAATGTAGCGAGTACATAGTGGCTCACACCCTCAGAGCCAAAACAGTTAAGTGTTGTGGCACCAGGAGTGGGTAAGAGGGAGGAGGGACAGCTGTGGGAGAGCTACATCAGGCTTTGTCACCACTCCCCCACAGAGGATTCTTACCTGAATCAGATGGGAATTTTCTGTATTATTTTCATAAACAGATGTTCATTTATTTAACCAACAAACCATTACAGTGTGCACCAGGCTCTGGGGGGTCATAGACAACGAAAAGTTCCAGGAATGGTTCCACAGCCCATGAAGAAACCTTGGATTGATCTGGATGCCAGTGCTTCTAGCTTGTCATCCTAGTTACTTAGGAGGCTGAGATCAGAGGATTGAGGTTTTTGCCCCGGGCAGGAAAGCCTGTAAGACTCTTGTCTTGAATTAACTACCAAAAACTAAATGCCAGAAGTGGATGTATGGCTCAAGCCATAGACTGCTAGCCTTGAATAAAAAGGCTTAGGGACAGCACCTAAGATCCGAGTACAAGGCACAGAACTGGCACAAAGTAAGTAAAGAGAGAGAGAGGAGGGAAGGACAGAGGGAGAAAAAGAGGAAAGTAAGGAAGAAGGGAGAACATGAAAGCCTTGGTTTGGAGTCCCTAGTTAAAGGGAGCCAAGTATTCACAATCTATGTGGGGACAGTTTCAGAGCCTAAAGCCAGTATGTAGGACCAAGCCACTGACCCCTCAAAAACTTCATGACATCCAGGAGCTGTGTGGTCACCGACTATAGAGGGAATCAGCCTCGGGTAGAGCCTAGGGCTCAGAGTGAGTAACCAGGTTTCAATTATGCCCAGCCTCATCGAGTTTATTTTCTGGTCAGATAAGAAGAAAGTTTCCAAGGGCTAGTGAAGTATTGGGGTGAGAGAGTTTCAGGGGTGGGTCAAAATACAAGTAGGAATTTGAAGAGGGAGAATGATCCTAGGTCACGTGTGTCAGGCCATTGGAGCCATGACCTCGCCTGACAACATAGACTACCAGCCTTTGATCCAGCCACACTGCTATTAAAAGTCCTGGCACCTTGGGTTCATCATTGACAACCCTGGTGCCGTTCACTGCAGGATGCCTGTGCAGTACATCCTTAGGGACTAGGACTTTCCAGGGCTCAATCTGACGATACCACTCCCGGTGTTCATTCCTTCACCAAAGACTGAGGTAAGCATGCCACTGCCACAGGACAGCCTGGGAACGAGGGCAGGAAGTGGGTCTCTTGGCTGGCTCACTCTTTAGTATAGATGGCAGATCTGGGATTCAGAGAGGGCAGGCTGAAGGTGGGGCAGAGCTGGGTAGAGGCTGGTGGGAAAATCAGAGGCACTGCGCTCTGAGCAGGGTGGTTTCTTTGATAATACTCACAACATAGGAACATTTCTGGGATAGAACAGCCCTTTTTACTTCCCCAAAAGAGACCTAGATCCCACCAGTCTCCGTCCCTTGACCAGGAATCCCTTTGGTTCCCATATCATCCAGTGGATAACTAGACCTTAACTCACTGCCCAGTGTTCAGGCAGGACAGCGAGAGATCCTGAGTCTTTGATAAGGTCAGGGGATCTTCAGTATGAGATTGTACTTGAATGTCCCAACTTGGTGCATGGTCAGTCCCATCTAAGACTGCCATGATGTAGGACATAGAATCTAGAGAATCAGAGCTGGATGGGGTCTATTCTGGGAGTCCTGAGTATTATGTGTTAGCTTTGAGCTCCCATGTGCCCACTTGCTTCCCTTTCTTGAGTGGGTCTATTCTAGAAAAACCTTGAAACTAGGGCGTGGATCTTGTCTTTTATGCTCCAAGATTGCACTCTACCATTTGAATCCCAGCTCCACTTCCAGCTTTTTGGGGTGTTTAATTGGAGATAAAGAGTTATCACCGGCTTTGCTGCTAAGTGACATCCAATGCAGTCCTCAGATTTCAGTCTCCTGGGGGAGAGCATGACAGGAATGGAAAAGTTTGTTTGCCTGGGTGCCACTAGCTCATGGCTGTTATCCTAGGTACTCAGGAGGTGAGATTTGAGGATCACGGGTTAAAGCTATCCTGATCAGGAAAGACCCTGGGACTCTTACCTAAAAGGAATTGCCAGGAACCCAGAAGCTGTGCTGTGGCTCAAGCAATTGAGTGCTTGCCTTATGCTGAAGAGATCAGGAACAGCACCCAGGCCCAGAGTTCAAGCCCCACAACATAAAAAAGAAAGAAAGAAAGTAAGACATCTTTGCCTGCAAATGATGGTGGAGGTGTGGGGGTGTGGGGAGGGTGCTGTTTGGGAGACCAAGTTCTTGCCTCACTGTACAGATATTTGTAAGAACTCCCCAAGTTTGCCCCAGTTTGAAGCCACAGCTTCAAGAAGACGTGTCCAGTGACAGGCAGTGAGTGGGCGGAGTGATGCAGGTGTGAGATAGTTGTGACTTTATTTTCTGTATTGAAGGATAGATTTGGGTGCTGGGTATCAAAATCTGAAGTGAAGGGTTGCAAACAGTTTGTGGCCTGACAAAATGGGTTTCCTCTTTGTATATGAAAGTGGCTGAAGCCAGAAGCCACCCGTGGCTCACATCTCTCATCCTAGCTACTCAGAAGGCTGAGATGTGAGGACCGTGGTTACAAGTCAGCTTGAGCATAATAGAGTGGGAGACTTGATGATAGACCACTAGAGAACAGGAAGTGTTGCTTTGGCTCAAGTGGATGAGTGCTCACCTTCAGCTGAATTGCTGAGGGACAGCACCTTGGCCCAGAGTTCAAACCCCTTGACCAACAACAAGAAAAGAGGTGACTAAGTTTTCCATATAGCAGTGTGTATGATAGGAAATGCTTTGCTGGTCTATGAGACATTCCAGATATGTGTGAGGCTCGATGTTTTGTCTACAGTGGGTCTGATGTCTGTACTGCCACCTTCTAGGGGGTGTGATCTGATCCTAATTGAGGGAGTTCATGTTTCTGTTCTCAGGGACTGCTGAATCCTTGAGCTATCCTGTGTGTGTGTGTGTGTGTGTGTGTGTGTGTGTGTGTGTCTGTCTGTCTGTCTGTCTATCTGTCTGTCTGTCTGACTGTCTGTGTCTGTGTCTGTGTCTGTGTGTGTTTGGAGGTAAAAGAACTGGGCCTTGAACTCAAGGCCTAGGTGCTGTCCCTTAAATATCTGGCTCAAAGCTAGAGCTCTGACACTTGAGCTACAGCACCACTTGTGTCTATTTGGTGGTTCAGTGTAGATAGGAGCCTCACAAACTTTCCTGAGTGGCTGGCTTTGAACAGTGATCCTCAGATCTCAGCCTCCTGAATTACTAGGATGACAGACAGGAGCCACCCGTGATGGCTCTGTGTGTGTGTGTGTGTGTGTGTGTGTGTGTGTGTGTGTGTGTGTGTGTGTGTGTAGAAGTTGGTTGTTACAAGGAGTGCTGGACCCTTTGGTAACTTCTAACCGCTGTCTTTGGGAGGTGCATGGACTTTGTGTCTTAGGTCTGGGGGCTTGGAAGGGTGAGACGTTTGAAGGGGACTTAGCCCTTCAAATTATAAGAGCAAGGGATATTTGTGACCCCGAATTGTCTACTCCCTTGGGCCTGGTTGGTGGCAGAGGGAGCACAGGAGGACCTGTGGGTGGGGCCCGTAGGTGTTGGCTCCCCAGGGGGACAAAGAGCGTGGTCAGCACCTATTAAGGCTTTGAGCCCTGTTAGTATGCACCTTATTGGCATGGGTCAGACTCTGGGTCATCTCATCATGACGTCTGATGGGCAAGGCCAGCCCTACTTTAAATCTTGACCTGTGATCTACAGATCTCAGCCTCCTGAGTAGGTAGGGTTATAGGCATGAGCCTCTGGCACTGGGCCTCAGATTCTTTTTGGTATATTAGGGTTTGAACTCAAGAGCTTAGGCTTTCCAATCAGGTCTTCTTCCATGGGAGCCAAGCCTTTCTGTCTTGGGCATTTCTGAGCTAGAGACTCCATATGTTCTCAGGCTTGGCTGGATCATGGTCCTCCTGTGACAGGCAGGTGTCACCATGCCTGGTCCTCTGTAGTCGGGATGGTAGATATGTAGCTCCATGCTCAGTCATTGGTGTAGATGACTGTCCCAAACTCTTAGTCCACAGCAGCCGATTTTTGACCACAGTTGAACCTCTGCGTTCGGCCTGGAACCATTGGTCCTCAGTCTCCTCATAGGACAGTTTTGAGGAAACAAGGGATCAATACAAGGGGAACTCTGGGGCAGGGCCTGGCATAGAGGCAACAGTCATCAGATAAGTTTCTTGGGAATTCTGTGAGTATATAACAAGAAGATACCTGGAAAGGACTCAGAAGGGGCCTGTTATTTATCATGCCACAGGTATGGGATTATGAAACAAAACATGGCTCTCTTTCATCCTTACCCTATCCCACAAGGAAGGGGATCCTTCATTGTTCAGCTTTGCAGCTGGGGAAAACGAGGCATGGAAAAGCTGGGTGACCTACTCATGACCCCCAGGTGACAGGAAGCTTGGCCTGACTTCTCTGCCATGCTTCCTAGGACAATGGGTGCTATTCAGTCCATTTCTTGTGGTGGGACGTCCACTTATTGTCAGTCGTGGAGCTTGAACTCTGAGACTGGGCACTGTCCACAAATGCTAAGATCAAGTTTAGGGCTCAATCATTTGAGCCATAACACCACTTCTGGATATCTGGTGGTCCTTTGGAGATAAGCGTCTTACAGACATTCCTGCCTGGGCTGGCTATTAACCATGATCCTCATATCTCAATGTGTAGTTACCATTGTAGGCTTGTGCCACCGGCAGCCTGCTTAAGTGTAATCCTCTCCCTCTCTCTCTCTCTCTCTCTCTCTCTCTCTCTCTCTCTCTCTCTCTGTCTCTCTGTCTCTCTGTCTCTGTCTCTGTCTCTCTCTCAGTAACTTGTTGAATTTGTCCTGGAGGAGTTGGCTCAGCGTCCCCATGTGGCTGGGACCCAAGGTGACCCCCTTATTCTGGAGGTAGGCTGTGTGTCAGGGTCATTCTCGCTTGGACTGTGGAACTAGCTCCCTTAGGTAAGCCCCTCTGTGCCCGGGGTAGACCGTGATGGTTATTCATTGTCAGTCTGTCTGGTGAGTCCTTCCCCACTACCCTCTGTTAAGACAGTTAAAGGAAAGTGGATGAGGAGGCATCGCATTGTCCAACTGCACAGCAATATCCCGAGCCTCTGATCCTCACTGCCACCTATCTGGCCTGACCCTGATTATAAGAAACTGAATTCACTCTGTGTCTACTTCACATTGCTGCAGTGTGTCATTTCGGGGAGTAGAGTCAGTGTGCAGAGGAAGACCCCAGGTCCGACACCTCCTGTGGGACATTTGTTCTGTAACAGCGCAAAGTCATTGCTGTTGATAAGGAGGAAGCTGGCATCAGACTGAACCAGAACAACGCTCAAAAGTAGGTAGGCTGTTGAAGTATCAAACCCACACAGGTCTCCTTCCCACTCACGAAAAGGAGGATGCAGTGCAGTTAGCCCAGCACTGGCCCTAGGGGACTATAAATGGATGGTGGCGGTCAGGTGCCAGTGGCTCTCGCCTGTCATCCTGGCTATTCGGGAGGCTGAGTTCTGATGGTCATTACTCAGAGCCAGCCCAGGCAGGTAGGTCTGTGAGATTCGTATCTCCCATAAACTACCTCCTTCCCCGCCCTGAAAAAAGCCAGTTTTGGTGCTATGGCTCAAGTTATAGAGCCTCAGCCTTGAGTAAAAGAAGCTCAGGGATGAAACCGAGTCCCTGAATCGAAGACCTGGGACTCACAAAAAATAGAAGAAATGAAAAGTGGGCACTTGTTATCTTACTACCAAAATGGATGGATACATTCTTCTCTCTGGTACTTGTAGCCAAAGGTAAGGGGCTTCCCTTGATGTTCCTCTAAACATCTCCTTCTCTCTATTATCTCTCCTGGCTTCAGTTGCAGGATAGAATTCAGATAATCCCACTTGATGTGACCTTAAGTACCCTCCCCTACCCGCCTTTCTTGGGGTGGGGATCCTAGATGTACTCACCACTGGGTGAAAGAGCACCAGAGAGATGGGGGTAGGTATCCCTGAAACTCATACTCACACGCACACACACAGACACACACACACAGACACACACACACTCACCTAGGCCAATTCTGACTAGCCTTTTCCAATGATACTTTATCTCCTTGGGTTAACTGACCTAGGAGAGGAACATGATCCCCTATAAATGACTATTTTAATTAGGGCTTGCTAGTTGACACTAGATAAACAGAAGCTCAAAGGAAAGGTTCTGGAGCCTGGCTCACACTTGACATCCTGGCTCCTCGGTAGGCAGAGATGTGAGGATCAAAGATTGAAGCCAGCCATAAGCTGGAAAGCTGATAAGACACTTCTATGCATAGAACCACCAAACATCCAGACCTGGAGCTGTGGCTCAAGTGGTAGAGTAGCAGCCTTGAGCATGAAAACTCAGAAAGACAGCTCCCAGATCCTCAGTTCTAGCCCACACAAGAAATGGCCCCATTTGTTGCCCCCAGACTGCCTGGGCCTCAAGTGCCCTCTCACAGAGTGTGATACCGCATTGGTCCCTGGGTAGTGTATCAGAGCCTTCAGAAATTGGGTGGTGAAAGGCAAGCCTTCGCCTTTGTGCGCTCTCAACCACACCAGATTGAGGCAGAGCATGACGAGGTCAGCAGCCTGCAGAGTGGAGAAGATCCCCCTCTGCCAGGGTTATTAGAGCAAGCTTCATAGAGGCAGCACTTGAAAGGGGGTCTTGCTTAAGAAGGAGGATGGGACAGGAAGCACAGAAAGAAAAGATGCCATAGAAAAAGGACAACATAGCAGACCGTGTTCTTTTCCAGCCAAGGCTGCTGGTTAGGTACTCGGTAAAGATGTGCAAGACTGTCCCGACACAGGCCCAAGGGGTCACAGAAGAACAGCTATCCAATGTTGGGATTTTGTCTCAGCAGTAGTGGGCTCACCTAGCACACAGGAAACCGTGGGTTCGATTGCTAGGTCCCACATACACAGAAAAAGCCAGAAGTGGTACTGTGGCTCAGGTGGAAGAGTGCTCACATCAAGCAAAAGAAGCTCAGGGACAGCGCCTGTACCCTGAGTTCAAGCCCCAGCTCTGTCAAGGTAAAACTTCACTCCAAGGCACCTGGGTGACAGGTGGATGGTGTGCCCTGTAGCACTTAGTAGATCCATCCATGCTTTGTGTCTCCTTCTTTGACAGAGGGGATCTGGACAGTCTTTCTGCCCTGGGCACCCCTGCACCCGGTTATCAGCAACCTTCCAACCTTTTCCACTGGGACATGGAGCAGCTGGCCCCAGAAATTCTCAGGTACAAGTTGGATGTGGCGGGGGGGATACAAGGGAGGCCTAAGAAGTCCAAGTGGGTCTGATATACCCCAGAAAACTAGGCCATCCAGAGGAAGCGGATGGGAGCTTAGAAAGGGGTAGTGATGTGAAGGGGGCCCTTTAATGCCCATGGCCCTCCCCAGATTCTGAGCCTCCCTTTGCTGTCCCTGAGGCAGGTAGAGGAGGGTCTACGTGGTAGTGTCTAGAGGAAGACTAGTTGGAAATTGTAAAGAATGAGACACCATTGGCCATGCGCTGTTGGCTCACGCCTGTCATCCTGGCTACTGGGAGGCTGACATCCAGAGGGTCTTGTTTCCCAGCACAAGGAAGAAATTCTGATGAGATTCTCATCTCCTTCTCCAACCGGAAGTGTTGCCATGGCTCAAGTGGTAGAGCACTGGCCTTGAGAAAATTCATCATCAGGGACAGAACCCAAGCCCTGAGTTCAAGCCCCTCATCCAAAAAAACAAGACAAAAAGACACCCCTTGCTTGCCAGAGATGGTGAAGGAGTGTGGTTGCTTGGTTGGGAGACCAGGTTCTGGCCTCAGTGTACAGCCATTTCTAAGAACTCCTCAAGTTTTCCTGAGTGTAAAGTTACAGCAGGCTGGACGTTGTCTTACCAAGAACTCCAGAGGTTGTGGCTTATTTTAGGCAGGGAGTGGGCGCATGGGAGTAGGGTTAGAAGGTAGTGTCGATTATATTCAATCCAACCAAGGAAGAATGGCTTTGGATACTGGTGTCAAAGTCTGAAAGTGAAGGGTTGCATGTGCTTTATGGCCTGACAATTTGGATTTCCCCTGATTGTAAGAAGGTGGCTGAAACCGGGCAATGCCAGTGTCTCACAACTATCATCCTAGCTACTCAGGAGGCTGAGATCTGAGGATCACGGATCAAAGCCATCTTGGGTAGGAAAGTCTGTGAGATGGTAACTCAAGGGAAACAACAGAAAACTGGAAGTTCTGCTGTGGCTCTAGTGGTAGAGCGCACACCTTCAGCTGAATAGCTGAGGGATAGCACGCAGGCCCAAAGTTCAAACCCCATGACTGACAACCAAAATGCTGTGACTGAGTTTTCATCATATCGGTGTGTACAGTAGGAAATGCTATGCTGTTTTATGAGCCATTCCAGATGTATGAGAGGCTCTGAGTTAGATTTTGTCTGAGGATGGAAGTGCCATATTCTTTGAGTTTGGGATGTTCAGTTGCTCAGGGACTGCTAAGGCCTTGGGCTACCCGTGTGTGTGTGTGTGTGTGTGTGTGTGTGTGTGTGTGTGTGTGTGTGTGTGTGTGTGTATTTTTACCTCATCATTCTCTGCCCACTTCCTGGGTGCTTGTCTGCCTCTTCCTGACATTGGATGGTGCCCTTCCTCAATAGAAACGTTGTCTTTAGTCTCCTATCATGGTCTACAATGAATCCTAAATTGCCAGAGACCTGCATATTCCAGCTTTTGCTTGGGACCCAAGTCTGGCTGTCCATATCTTTGTCTTCATCCAGGGGATTCTGGGTCCTCAGGGCCGGCTGGCATATGTTCTCTACTGCCTCTGGTATCCAGGGTGACTCATGCTGTGTCCTGTCTTCTTCTGGCTGGGCCCCTGGCTGCATTTCCCACTCCCAGGAGGCTGGTAGTGGTGTGGGAGAATATACACAACTCTATACTCATGGGAATAGGTTGTCATCCAGTTCACCACAGTTATATCTGTCACCTCTACTCAAGGAAATACACAATACATCAATGAATAAAACACAAAACAAAGTGAATGACTACACCAAACGCAAGATGCCGCCCACCCATGTTTGGAAATATAGATCCTCTATTTAATTATGAATTTATGACTATATTGGCCCCCCAGGGCTCCATCTCAGGTCCCAGGAATGGCCTAGTTCTTTAGTGGCTCTTAGCCTGGTGTGCTCACCATGACCCATTCACCAATTGGGCCTGCTAGGCTTTGAGTTCAAATTCCTGCACTACCAAAAGATTCATTCTGATGTGAGAAGCCTATGGTGGCACAGGTTTTCCTGTCCTGTGAATGTCCTGGGTCTCATTGAGGATGGAGAATGTTATATAGGCAACACTTGGCCATGGGAATAGGTTGTCATCCATGTCAGCACAGTTATATCTGTCACCTCATATGCAATAATATACACAATACATCCTTGAAAAAGACACAAAATAGAAAGAATACACTAAATGCAAGCTGCATATTACACCTCCAGGTAAGGGAAATCTTATGTTTAAAAAAGGTGGGCTTGCTATTTTGTCCAGTGCTGGGGCTTCAAATCAGGCTCTCCATCAGGCTTGACATTCTACTCTTCAAAGATGGTGAGCTTCCCCTTCTCCCACAGTGCAACAGAGTTACCCAGATGTGTGCTAAAATCCCAGCACTGACAAAAGATTCATCCTGATGTCAGAAGCCAGTCGTTGTGCCTTTTATCCTCTCCTGTGAAAGTCCTGGGTCTCAAATACGATGGAGAATGCATAGGCAACCCTGTAACCATGGGAACAGGTTGTCATCCATGTCAGCACAGTTATACCTGTGACTATGCTTATTAAAATACACAATACCTCCATGAATTAGAGACAAAATAACGAGAATTATTGCACTGAACACAAGATGCTGTCCACACATGTATTTCAATATAGATCCTATGTTTAATTATGAATTTCTGACTATAGTGGACCACCCTGGGGATCAATGTCATATTCTGGGGATGGCCACACTCCTTATTTGCTCACAGATTTGTATGATCACCTTGACTGATTGGCCAATTGGTTTTGCTCTGCCCTGAGTTCAGATCCCAGCACTACCAACAAGTGGATCGTGCAGTAAGAAGGAGAGTGTGAAACTTTTTTCCTTTTCTCTGAGAATCCTGGGGGTCAGGCATGATAGAGAACATTTCTACAAATCTAGATACTCTATGATAGGTTGTCATCAATGTAATAAACACAATGGGTTTCATCATAGTAAAATCAGTGATAAATAAATGAATAAAACAAAAGATACAAGGAACAACCACACCAAACATGTATGGACTGAACATCATAAGTAAGGATAAATCTTATATTTACAATATATATAAATAGCATGTTTTCCAGGGCTGGGTCTTGAATTCAGGACTAGTGAACAGGCCTGCCTTTATTATCTTCATGTAAGATGATCTTCCCCTTTATCCACATTGCTGCAGATTTACCCAGATCCTGAGTTAAAATCCAAAGCCTGTAAGAATAAACTGTGTGAATTGCAAGCCAGGGAGCTAATTTTTCTTCTCAGCATGGGGCTTGAACTCAGGTCTTGGCAAGTCTGCCTCAGCTTCGATCACCCTATGATGGGGTGAAGCCATTGGACACACAGTTGCTCCTGTGATCCTAGAACCCCAAGTCTTTCAGGTAAAACAATGCACAGAAAAAATGTGGCGTTTTATGTTTTCTTCCTTTGCAGTGACCCTTCAAGGTCTGAATGACACTGTTGCAAAGGGTACTTCACCTTGCATTCCTGAAGGCTGACAGACTATCAGGGAAGCCATAGGCCCACGTGGCAACCCAGGCCCTCATTTCGAATCCCCGTCCTGACACTAACCAATGTCAGGAGATACTAAGAAACTAGTTCCCATCCAAAGGAATAACACTGGAATTTACTCAATGTCACAGTTGAATGAGTTCATGGTGCATGATAATCCTATAAAATTAAACAGCATCATTTCAGAAAGCTGGTTGATTTTATTTAATATTTATGAAGCATTAAAAGAATATTATTACTTACAGGAACACAATAATTTCAGGACACTGTGCTTTCATTAATAGTTTAAGGATTTAAACAGTAACATTAATTACATGGATGCATAATCAATACTCAGGAATTGGTAGGAATATAGTCTAAATAACTGAATAATGTTTAGACATCTCTGGCACTCTATAAAGATATGTATTTATTAGCATACTGCCATCTGCACGTCCATCTGTTTTTATTTTGTTAACCCACGGGGCTCGTTCTCAAGTCCTGGGAACATCCTGGCAGCTCAAATTGCCCCAGGATAGCCTGTTGACACTCACCCATTCTGCTTGCTTCACAGGATTCTGGCCACACCCCCATTCTTTCATGCTTCTTTCTGACCAATGGGATACAAGAATGCTGGCCACGCACACATTCCATGCTGCCAGGTAGCACTGGGATTCCCTCTGTTAGTTTACACCACTACCAGTAGTTGAGGAAGGTAGAGGTGGCTGAGTGGTGAGGAAGAGACTCGAGGTGACGTTGGAGTATAGTAGGCATTTGATGCTCACACCTCCACCCGGCCCTTGCCCTCCCTTCATGCAGTACCAGGTTTCAAACCTCAGGTAATGGCATACTGCCAGCAGGCCTAAATCTCCGACCTGGTCTCTGCCCCTAGTCATGTGCTCTGGGCCCATGTGTCCCCAAAGCTGCTGCCATCGCTGCTGCCCCACTTGGAGCAGCTGCCAATAGATTCTCTCAGCAGCACAGGTGAGTGGCCGCCCCAACACCA
Organism: Dipodomys spectabilis; assembly: GCF_019054845.1. NCBI lineage: Eukaryota > Metazoa > Chordata > Mammalia > Rodentia > Heteromyidae > Dipodomys > Dipodomys spectabilis. Next base: position 8,377,946 of record NW_024870905.1, read on the forward strand.
ACTCAACCGGGGTCAAACACCCCAATGGGGGCACCATGACTCCCCTGATTTTTTCCTCTTCCGGCTCTGATGAGCCACCTTTCTGTCTTGAGCATTTCTGAGATAGAAACTAAATATATGCTCAGTCTGGGCTGGATGGCAGTCCTCCTGTGAAAGATATGCTCCACCAGGCCTGGTCCTCTGTAGTTGGGATGGTAGACATGTGGCACCATGCTCAGTCGTTGGTTTAGATGGATTATCCCAAACTCAGTGAACAGCAGCCGATTCTTGACCACATGTGAAGCTCTTGGTATGGCCTCAACCAATGGACCTCATTCTACTCACAGGACAGTAGTGAGGAAACAAGGGATTTATACAGAGAGAACTCTGGAGAATGGCTAGACAGAGAGGGAGGGGCCTTCAGATATGTTTTTGGCAGTTCTGTGAGCATATGAAAGGAAGATAACAGAAAGGTTTCAAGTGGGGCCTGTTATTAATCGTACCACAGGTTTGGGATTATGAACCGAAACATGGCTCTCTTTCATTATTACCCTATCTCAATGAGGAAAGGGATCCTTCACTTTGTTCAGTTTTGCAGCTGAAGAAACCGAGGCACAGAGAAGCCAGGTGACCTACTTATGACCTCAACTTCAAAGGAAGCTCGGCCCTTTCTTCTCTACCATGCTCCCTAGGACAATGGGTGCTATTCAGTCCACTTCTTGTGGTGGGAAGTCCACTTCTTTTCAGTCTTGGGTCTGGAACTCTAGGATTGGGCACTGTTCCTGAGCTCCTCAGCTCAAGGCTAGCGCTTTATCACTTGAGCCCACAGTGCCACTTCCAGTTTTCTGGTGGTTCTTTGGAGATAAGATTCTCACAGATGTTCCTGCCTGGGCTGTCTATGAAACATGATCCTCATATCTCAGTCTCCTGCTTAGGATTAGAATTCTAAGCCACTGGCACCGGATTTAACTGTAATTCTGGTTCTCTCTCTCTCTCTCTCTCTCTCTCTCTCTCTCTCTCTCTCTCTCTCTCTCTCTCTCTCTCTGGAACTGGTTGAATGGGTGCTGTGGGAGGTGGTCAAACATCCCCAGGTGGCTGGAACCCAAGATGGCCTACTCATTCTGGTTCTGGAGTTGGGCTGTGGGTCAGGTATGGTCTCACTCAGCGTGTTGATACATCTCCATGAGGTAAGCCCTCTGTGCCCTTGTTAGACTGTGAGGGTTATTCATTGTCCAAGTAGCCTTACTGGATTTATTTTATTGTATTCTTTTCTACATCATTTTCTAGCACCTGGCCAATATTATGGTACATATTTATGGAATGAAAATATAATATCAACTTAAGAAAGTCATTTAGGGTTCTGGGAATGTTGCTTCATGATACGGTGATTGCCTAGCATGCATGAAACCCTGAGTTCAATTCCTCTGTACCAGATAAACAGAAAAACACTGGAAGTTGTGTTGTGCCTCAAGTGGTAGAGTGATAAACTTGAGCAAAAAAATAAATAAATTCAGGAATTATTCCCTAGCCTTGAGTTTAAGCCCCTTGACTAACAAAAATAAAAAACAAAACCAAACCAAAAAAACATTTAGTTAGTAAACACAAAATAAGGAACCCATACTCGGAAAATATAATTGCTACTGCCATACTGACTCCTCACAATAGTCCCTAATTCATGTACTTTACTTATATTAGGATACTGCGTTGAAAAAAAAAAGTTTTGTTCATTAGGTCACAGCAATTAATGGCTTGAATGTGCTTAGATGTCAGGTGAAGATTAATTCTGGAAATTCAAAGATTCCAGGTTTTTTTTTTTTTTGGGGGGGGGTCTGATTGTGTTGCCTGAACTCTGGGCCTGGGCACTGTCCCTCAGCTCTTCAGCTCAAGGCTAGCGCTCTACCACCTGAGCCACAGCACCACTTCCGGCTTTTTTCTTTTTGCTTATGTGGTGTTGAGGAATCAAACCCAGGGCCTCATGCATGCAAGGCAAGCACTTTACCACTGAGCCACCTTCCCAGCCCAAAGATTCCAGGTTTTTGAATGGTCACTGCTAATCACAATGAGAAGGGTAGTCTAAGTGAGATTTGGAAATATTTTGGGTCATTTATGGCATCAAAATGGCAGAGGCAAATTAACAGTTGTGACAGAAGAGAAGGCATAATTCCAGAGTTAATGAATAAAGGACAGTAACTAAGGTATACCAGAAATTGTTTTAGAGAACTGTTTTTGGTTATTAAACAAATAGTTATCAACTAGTCTTATTCCTCAATGCCTTCAGCATTCTAAATTTCTTAGGCTACATCTTAATTTCTGTGTAATAAATGTATCTCCTTCTGTGCTGTTCTTTCATACTTTATCTTCTTTGCTTTCTAAAAATGTGTCTTTCTATATTTCGCTATGAACATTTCCTGATACTAAATACACCTACACAGATGGCAGAGGATGCAAATGTAAGGGTCCCATAGCTCATGAGTCATTAATAAAACAACATGGAAAGGAGGACATATTTATTGCTACCTCAAATTTTCTGAAAAGCTGCAATGCCATCATTTGATTCAAATTTCCAATATTTGTCTACCTAGTGTCATTCAGTGCACATAAGCGCAAATATGAGGTGGGTGCTAGTGGTTCATGCCTGTAATCCTAGCTAATCAGGAGGTTGAGACCAGAGGATTGTGGTACAAAGCCAGCCTGGTCAGGAATGTTCATGAGACCCTTATCTTCAATTATCCACCAAAAACCCGGAAGTGGTGCTCTAGCTTAAGCGGTAGAGCACTCAACTTGAGCTGAAGAGCTGAGGGAATGCACCCAGGATAAGAGATCAAGCCTCACAAGAACAAAAAGTGCAAATATTACCTTAAGTTTCCCCAAAAGGAAGGACAAGATCAATAATCTTCTCAAGCAGAAAAAAATAATTTCAAAATGATTCAGTGCACCTACCTTTGCTGATTATTTATTCTATGGCTTCTTTGCTAGACATATTCTCTTCCTTTGAAAATTGTCAAATATTAGCTTTACAATAAACTTCATCTAATATTTCTTGTTTCAATAGAGAAGTGTAGGCAATTGATGTCACTTAGCTTTCTTACTATCTTAATTCAAAGCCAAACCAGGCAGTAGAGTCTGTCAAACTCTTATCACAAATTGAACACCAAAAAACCAGAAGTGGAGTTTTGGCTCAATAGAGTACTAGCTTTGGGGGAAGGTGGGCAGGAAAGACAACTGTTCAGGGACAGGGTCCAGCCTGTTCAGAACCAGCACAAACTAAACAAACAAGCAAACAAAAATCCCAGATATTTCCTTGGGAAATATCTTAAAGGTGTACTGGTCAGAGAAGAGGCTCCTTTTGTTGATCATACCCACTGGATCCTGCTTTTTTGGAATCCTCATTGCTCTGGAGAACTCAGGACCAGACAAAAGAATTGATAACTGACTTCTGCATCAAGAGAATCATCTCAGGGGTGAAATACCCATCCATAAGACACTTTAAAACCTCCATGTTTTTGTTCCTTTGAATGAGAACACTTTTTTTTTTTTTTGGTCCTGTCGTGGGGCCTGAATTCTGGGCCTGGGTGCTGTCCCTCAGCTCTTCAGCTCAAGGCTAGCACTCTACCACTTGAGCCACAGCGCCACTTCCGGCTTTTTTCTTTTTGCTTATGTGGTGCTGAGGAATCGAACCCAGGGCCTCATGCATGCAAGGCAAGCACTCTACCACTGAGCCACCTTCCCAGCCCCAAGGAGAACACTTTTAAAACAACATTATTTCCTTTTGTTCTATGCTGGCCTTCAAATGGTACATTATTTCCTTTTGTAATACTCTCAACTAGAAGTTTACAGAAAACTTTTTTTTTTTTGGTCCGGTCGTGGGGCCTGAACTCTGGGCCTGGGCACTGTCCCTCAGCTCTTCAGCTCAAGGCTAGTGCTCTACCACTTGAGCCACAGCGCCACTTCCGGTTTTTTTCTTTTTGCTTATGTGGTGCTGGGGAATCGAACCCAGGGCCTCAGGCATGCAAGGCAAGCACTCTACCACTGAGCCACCTTCCCAGCCCCTACAGAAAACTTTTATATGAGTAAAGAACACACTCTGAAAAGCCAGGGATAGAATTTCCTTCAAGCCTTGGGATACTTTTCTTGTACAGTAAAAAGGAAAGCACAAGGTAATTTGAACTTTGTTATTCCTCTATGATCAATTCTTCTCCTGGGGTCAGTTTCCACATCCAGGAACAGTTACTTCCAGTAACAATTGATTGTGCTGCTTGAGGTATAATGAATGTTTTCTGGCTTCACTGAAATAACACTAGGACACTTTGGACCTGAGGTAACACATGTTTCAGAGACAACTTAATAAAGAGAAAATATGAAATTTATTTTGCTTATACGTACATTATACATGAGTACATTGAGCTCAAACTTCGTAAGTTCTCTGTGAATTAAGGGAATTTTAAATGGGAAGAAGGCTTTCAGAACATTCTTTTTGTGAGTGTACGTGCTGTTCATTATTTCCCAAGTGTACATGTGCTAACAGTAAGGGAAACAATAGCAATAATAGGAGAAAGAGAAGTTCTGAGTTTAAGTATAAGGGTTCAATACAGTACAGAAGACTACAAATAAGACAACATTGAAACAATAAAGCCAAGTCCAGTATGTAGATTTATGGGGTGATATACAGAAAGGAAGACTCCTACGTGGAAAATGAAGTATGAGGCCATTCTCATTCTAAGTCATGCTTGCTAATCATGCAACTTTGTAGAAAGTAGAATGGAAGAATAATCCTGTTTCCAAAGCAAGTCAGATATAAGAACATGGATGGTGTGATGGCCACAGCCTGGCTTTCACTCCTGTGCATATAGGCTGTTTGGCCATCAACATTAGGGGTGGCATGATCTGTTTATCGAATATACTGCCCATCAAAACCAACTATGATGTAAACAATGTTTGACAAGGTGTTAAGTCCAAAGTTACAGTGGTTTAGCTTTTTTTTGGGGGGGGGGGATCCAGTTGTGGGGCCTGAACTCTGGGCCTGGGTGCTGTCCCTCAGCTCTTCAGCTTAAGGCTAGCACTCTACCACTTTAACCACAGCGCCACTTCTGGCTTTTTTCTTTTTGATTATGTGGTGCTAAGGAATCCAACCCAGGGCCTCAGGCATGCAAGGCAAGCGCCCTACCACTGAGCCAGTTTTCCAGCGCTAGTTTTTTTCTTTAAATAGTTAATTGCTTTTTAAACTTTATCTGCTTATTTAATCTAGTTAATCAAAAGTTAATATTCGTGTTTTTTGGTGAAATTTGAAACTAGGCAATTAAAAGCACTCATTGTCCTCAAATTCAACATTTAAAATTATTAAAACTTTGTTCATATGTTTTAGTTGTCAGATATTTGAGCCACGCATGAGAGCTCATAGTTGTAATGTTAGCTATTAGTTCTTGACTGATACAGAGAGGATTATGATTTGAGGCTAGCCCAGGGAAACATTCACAATATTGGATCTCAATCAATATCTGAACCCAATGCGTTGTGCTTCATATTTCATCTACTCAGAAAAGGTAAAAAGAAGGATTGTGGACCAAGCTGGCCTGGTCATAAACAGAAAACCCTGCCATAAAAATGGATAAAGCAGGGCTGGGAAGGTGGCTCAGTGGTAGAGCACTTGCCTTGCATGCATGAAGCCCTGTGTTCCATTCCTCAGCACCACATAAGCAGAATAAAAAAATGCTGGAAGTGGAACTGTGGCTCAAGTGGTAGAGTGCTAGACTTGAGCTGAAGAGCTGAGGGACAGTGGCCAGGCCCAGAGTTGAGCCCCCCCCCCAAAAAATAAGGCTAAAGCAGAGCTGGGTGCAGGTGGCTCATGCCTGTAATCTTAGCTACTTAGGAGGTTGAGATCTGAAGATCACAGTTCAAAGCCAGTCTAGGCAGGAAAGTCTGTGAGACTCTTTTTTCCATTAAACCACAAGAAAATCAGAAGTGGCACTGTGGCTCAAACAGTAGATCACTTGCCCTGAGCTGAAGAGTGCAAAGACAGTCTCCAGGCCCAGAGTTCAAGCCACATGACCAACAAAAACAAAAGTGACTAAAGCAAAAAGAGCAGGCGTGTGGCTCAATTTTAGAGGACCTACCTTAAGTGCATGAAGCCCTTAATTTAACTGCTAGTATAGAAAGGAGGAAAGGATATGAAGAAAAGAAGTAAGGGAGGAATTATTATATAATCAAATACTAGAATGATATGTATTAAATAAAGGGATTACAAGTATTTTATATGAAAATATACTGATTGTTTACTAAAAGGAAAATTATAAAATGTGGAATTCAGGCTGAAATCCATGTACAATTTTTGTTTTTTTGTAAAATGATACTTATGTGCCCCTTTAGTTTAAAAGTAGAAATAAGTTTAAAACAATATGAGTGGTTAGAACTGAATCATTATTTCTTATCACTTTTTCTGCTATATTCACCACTTACAAAATCGAAACAATGTTGATCACTTTAATTATTAATTCATTAATTTAATCTTTCATCTTTAGTATATAGTCTATTGTGCACATCATTTAAATGTTTGAACTATTTTTGTTTGTTTGTTTTTTATCCATCATGGATCTTAAACTCTGGCCTGGGCAATGTCCCTTAGCTCTTCACCTCAAGGCTAGCATCTACCACTTGAGGAACAATGCCACTTCTGGCTTTTTCTGCTTATGTGGTACTGAGGAATTGAATCCAAAGTTTCAACATGCAAGGCAAGCACTCTAGCACTGAGCCAACTTCCCAGACCTGATTTCTATTTTTCCTTCAGACATGGGACTTGAACACAGGGCATGGGTATTGTCCCAGAACTCCTTTGCTCAATGCTAGTACTCTACCATACCAGTTTAAGCCACAGTGTCATTTCTTGTTTTTTAGTGGTTAATTGGAAATAGCAGTCTCATGGGAACTTTTCTGCCCAGGTTGTCTTTAAAATACCATATTCATTTCTCAGCTTCCTGAAAAGGTAGGATTACAGGCATGAGCTCCCTGAACCCAACTGCTCATTTTTTTAAAAATGTTATATGTTTAGTTCCCCCTCAAATACATATGAAGTGAGATGCAAATTAACTTTAAATACACCACCAATTGAGGATGTTGAGATTACAAGTGATTGCAATTTTTTTACATTTTTTTATATGTGGGGCTTGAACTCAGGGCCTGGGGGCAGTCCCTGTTCTTTTGTGCTCAAGGCTATCACTCTACCAGTTTGAGCCAGTGCCCCTTCTGGTTTCTTGCTAACCAGATTATGAGATAATGGTCTCACAGACTTTCTTACCCAGGTTGTCTTTAAACCTCAATTATCAGATCTCAGCCTCCTGTGGTGCTACGATTACAGGCATGAGCCACTGGCACCAGCTTTTTAAAAAAGGGACAACAATTCATAAGCCAGAAGCCTTGACTCATGCCTATAATACTACCTACTCCAGAGGCTGAGATCTGAAGATGATGATTTGAATCTAGCAGTGCAAAAACGTCTCTGTGAATCTTTTATCTCCCATAAAATGTTCAAGAAAATCCCGAAGTGAAGCTTTGGCTCAAGTTGTAGAGTGTACTCTTGAATAAAAAAGAAGCTCAGGGATAGCACCTAGATCCTGCAATCAAACTCCATTCCTTAAACACACACACACACACAAACCAAAAAGTAAATAGAAAATATGAAGAAATCAATGACAAATTTGAATATTGTAAGGACTTTTGGGTTTAGAGGTATGACTCAGTTGGTAGGACAATAGCTATTGATTGAAACTATCAGATACCAAAGACATAAAAAAAGAATTATCTGCTCTGTATTTTCCTATTCTCATATGTTCTTATTTGGGAACACTCTTCTTTAAAAAAAAAATTGTTTTAGCGGTGATATAGAGCAGGGTTACCTTTCTGTATGTCAGCTAACTAGTACATTTCCTTCCTTTTACATAATCTCATCTGTTCCCACATTCTCTTCCATACCCTCCCTCCCATCTTGACCCTCAACTTGCATGGTTCATTTTCATCAATGTCCAGTAAAGCCAGAGGGCTCTGGTGCTGCATTTTTTTCACCCACTTCCCACTAATTCTGTGCCCTTCCCCCATCTTCCTTGTATATTAGGTGAAGAATACAGACTCATCAGAAAATGAAAAGACAAATTAAGAAAAGTTCCTTTGTTTCCTTATCATTGCAATTCAATTCTCTCTCTCTCTCTCTCTCTCTCTCTCTCTATATATATATATATATATATATATATATATATATAATATATAGAAAAGGTGCTTGGGTATTACAACTTTGTGATTTTCGCCAAATGCTTCCTCTTCTGTTCTTATTGTAAATGATGCCTAGAGTCCTGTACAGTATGTCATATCCCATTGTGTTTTAAACCTTTCTTCTACATATCAGGGGAACAGGTACCATTTGTCAATTTGATGTTCACTTAACTTTCTTAACATGATTTATTCTAGTGTCATCCATTTCCCTGCAAATGACAGCCTTTCTAATGGCTCTGTAAAATTTCATTGTATATAGATGGAATAATTATTGGTTCCATTCATTTATTGTGGGGCTTCTGGGTTGTGTACATTTCTTGTCACTGTGAATTGAGCAGCAAGGAACATGGTTGTATATATGTCCTTGCCATTTTCTAATTTCTCCACTTCCCCACCAACATTTGTTGTCTAATTCAAGATATTTGGATAAGATGGTATCTCAGGATTACTTTGATTTATATTTTCTTTATGGCCAGGGATGATGAACCTTCCTGATACGTTTCTTTGCTATTCTTACCTCTTCTTATGAGAAGTCTCCCTTTAGCTCCTCTGCCCATTTGGTGATTGGTTTATTAGTTTCCGGAGGGGTTGTTTCTTGAGATTTATGTATACATTGAGAATTAGCCCTTTATCTGATGTATTGCAGGTGAATATCTTTTCCCAATTTGTTGGCTGTCTTTTTAGTTTAGTGGCTATGTCTCTAGCCTGTGTAGGTTTTTTCCTTTGATGTAGTCCCATTTGTTGGGTCTCTTTCCTATCTGTTATGCCCCTGGGATTCTATTCAGGAAGTTCCTGCCAGTACCTATAAGTTCTTTTTTTTAATGATTATTTTAATGGTAAAAACTTTATTTACTTTTATAAATACATCGCAAGACAAAACTTTTCAAAAAATACTTTCCCCCCCAAAAAATTAAAAAAAATAAAGGAAAGCTTGTAATAAGTAGGCAGACTGTCTTGAGGCCTCTTTGTTTTCTTAAGGAGAGTTCTCTGCAGAGTAGGGCAGGACAATAGGCACACACTTAGCACTGCCATGGGTTTGGCCTTGGGGAGAGAAAAGCCCAACCTGGACTGAGTGTCCTCTCCTGGTCACGGCCATAGTTACGCCTTCTAGTATCTAACACTATCTAGGATTATCTAGTATGGATCCTATTATAGTTGGGCTATGCTGTATACAATATTAACTATTGAGAACGTATCTCTCTCTCTGCATATATGTGTGAATTATAAAGTATAAGTTGGACTCCAAGTTCAACAAACACGTTATTCTCTATGTGTTCCCAGTGTCCCTATGAGGCTCTCTCAACAAGCTGTTCATCTTTCCTGTTTAGATAACATTAAACACCATTGTTTTGTTAGGTCAAGAATAAAGTGAGGGGTGAAAATAAACTTTTGCCTTTAAATAGTTTATTATCCTCAACCCCAAACTAGGAGTTAAATTAGAAAACATTTTGTTGTTGTCTCCAGAGCGATTACTCCCTTACTGGTGAGGTGTGGGGCACACTCCCAGCCTCCCCCATGCCCTGCTGGACCACAGCCAAGGCCACCCTGGGCCTTCCTTTGGGGTCCATCCTTGAAAAGCTGCCTAATGGAGGGAAGTCAGAAAGATCTGCATTTACAAGTTTCCCAGAATGTGCTAGAACTTTTTTGGTCAGTTTTATAGAACTTTCTTGGTCTGTTATATTCCACCTCAATCTCTCCAGTATTTTCCAAGCAGATCAAGTCACTTGCAGATAATGAAGAAGCTTTGTGGCCCAGGGGTCCATGGCTTGGAATCAAAGATAGTTCCAGGAGGGCCACGGGTCTCATGTATGGTAGAGATGTTCAGGTGACTGGAGTTTCTGACATTCCTGTTCTCCATGAGGCCTGAGCAGGGCGGAGGGCAACGAGGAGGTGTCTTCTACAATAGCCACTGAAGTGAGCGAGGCAGAAGGTCAGCTGTTCCAATTGGCAGATGTGGAGAGGATTCTAGAAGGGGATCAAATCCACTGCTTTGGACAGGAGTATCAGTTATTTTTACAGAAAGCAACAGAGAAATTAATTTACTTTTCTGACCACTGAAAAGTGGAAAGATGCTCAAGTTTACCATTTAAAGGAACAACAGACATTTCAAAAATCTCTGTCTTAACTTTGGTTTTCTTAAAAAAAAAACACACACAAAAAAACAGGTCATCACAAAAAGAAATATAAGTTGAGGCTGTAGGCAGGTGCTGTTCTGTCCGTGGCAGTCTTTTGTGCAAAGTAAGGCGTGTTGGAGCTCCAATTTAACTGATGCAGTGGGGTTTACTGCCTCTGCATGCCGAGGCAGTGCATGTCATCTGTGCCCTTGCTGTCGAAGCCTGGGAGGGGCTGACCATACTTGTCCACACACCAGCAGAAGCCCCGCTTTCTGCCTTTGGAGGGGCTACACTGCTTCTTCTTATAAAATCCTTTCTTGTTCCAGCTGGGGATGTGCACACCCCTGGGACTCAGCACACTGAGGAACTTCAGGTGAGTCAGGGTGTTTTCCACCTCTCTAAGGCAGGGACCATATTCTGTCTCCCGTTTGGACTCCGAGGAGAAGGTCTGGGTGTCCATGCTCTGGGACTCATAGTCAACTTTGTAGCGCTGGTTGTCCTTCGCATGACCTTTCTTGATGGTATCCAGCTTTGCGTGAATGGAATGGAACTTGGAGTCAGGCACCCTATGTGTGGCATGGCTCTTCACGCTCCCTGTGCCTCGGTCCTTCTCCGACTCACTAGCATTTTCTGAGGCGGAGGGCGCCAGCAGCAGGTAGGCCTCAGTCGGCCGGGATGCTGGCGTTGGCAGAGAACCAGCGGCCATCCAGCAGCGCCTGCAGTGGGCATGGCTCACCCAGTGGCAGCTGGCAGATGAGCCCCTAGCTGCAGCGTTCTGTGTAGACACCGCACGGTAGGCCCTCGCGCAGAGCACATGTCAGGCAGCAGCCATAGCCTGGCTCGCGCACCAGCTCGGCACACCCTTGCACTGGGCCAGCGCGTTTGCATCACAGGGCTCGCAGCGTACAATGGGACCCTCGTAACCGGCAGCCCGAGGAACAGGGTCTGGGCAGTGAGCAGAGCTGCCCAGAGCGCGGGGCGCCGCTCGATGCATGGCACCTGTCGCAGGGGCCAACTGGAGTAAGTGGTTACCGGGTGAGGCACGCGGTGTGAGATTGCAGGATCTGGAGCGCAACTACTATTGCTCGGCATGCAGCTGCCCAGCTCACACCTCAATAGCGATAAGTTCTAATATCACCCTTTTTCTGTCTTATAGTAGTCTGGCTGATTTTAATGTAGTTAATCCATTTTGAGTTGATGTTAGTGCAAGCAGAGATCCACTTCTAGTTTTCTGCCTATGGATGTCCAGTTTTCCCAACACCAATAGTTGAAGAGGCTATGATGTGTGTGTATGTGGGGTGTGTGTGTGTGTGTGTGTGTGTGTGTGTGTGTGTGTGTGTGTGTGTGTGTCTGTGTGTGTTGGTCATGGGGCTTGAACTCTGGGCCTCGGAGCTACCCCCTTGCATTTCATCTCCAGGCTAGTACTTGAACCGCAGTTCTACTTCCCATTTTCTTGTGGTTTATTGGAGCTAAGAGTCTCATGGACTTGCCTGGCCCTGCTGGCTTTCAACAACCATCCTCAGATCTCAGCCTTCTGAGTAGCTACGTTAAACGCATGAGCCACAGGCACCCAGCAAGGCTATGTTTTTTCCACATTACATCTTTTGCTCTTTTGTCGAATATCAGATGATTGTAAGTATGTAGTTTTATTTCTGGGTCTTTTCATCCTTTTTAATATATTTTTATTGTAAAAATAATGTACAAAGAGATTACAGTTACATAAGGTAGGTAATGAGTTCATTTCCTCTCAAGCATTGTTACTTCCTCCCTTGTTTTTCCCCTACCATCCCTACCCTTCCACCTCCACAACTACTCCTTTCCATCCCACCTCCCCACTCCCTGCATAAATTGTAAAGTTCGTTTTGGAACATAGTGTCTTGATTTCATTGTTAAAATGGGTCAAACTGTATCCCTAGTTAAGCATTTGGTTTTTTTCCTTCACCCCCCAAGCTAGAGAAATGTTTATACAAGATACAGGGCACCAACATCAAAGAAACAACAAAAAAAAAACCGCATAACATAGGTTACAAGATTGGGTGGAAGAATGATGACTGTTGACTTAATTTGATAAGTATTCTATAGTTTTTAATGGTAAGGCTTATTAACTCAAAGGGGGAGCAAAAACATTCAGAATAGTGGAATGTGGCTACTACTCATTTGATGTGTGTGGATAGATTATGATTAATCAAAATATATCTATTAATTTCCAGTGGTAGACTGCTATGCTAACTGGGAGGAGACTTTGGTAATGCCAGGGGTTTGAATACTGGTAATGAAGCAGAATATGAGGGGAGAGCATTTGCTAAGGATGTAACTTCCTAGGCTCATACTAAATACATTGAAGTAGAATGCTAAGTGCTGATCGACTGAGCACCAAATTTTATTTGTTGACTTCTTTGTTTTGTGAAGTCCAGGGATTTGAACCTAGAGCCTGGGTGCTGTCCCTTAATTTTTTATCATGGCTAGTGCTCTACCAGTTGAACACAGCTTCATGTCCATAATTTTGTTGGTTAATTGGAGATGAGTCTTTCAAAATTTCCTCTTTGGGCTTGCTTCAAACCTGATCCTCAGGTATTAGCCTCCCAAGTAGCTAGCATTCCAGTTGTGAGCCACCAGATTCTGGCTAGAATCACATTTTAAAAGTATATAGGTGAATCAGATGTGTCTAGGTACTATTTGAGCACTTTGGTTCCAGTGGGTCATGTCAGATTTAGAATAACATCAGAATTTTTCTACTTGTAACTCGCAGCATCCAATATCTATATAATTTATTCTGATCTTCATGTCTGATCTTTTTTTCTTCCTTGTACCTTTTTTTCTTACTTCACAAGCAAGCACGTCAGTGATGTTTTCTTTTTCTGAAGCAAGTTACGTCCTTTCCCATCACTGAGGGATGTAGTTGCTGCTCTTACTGCCTGGAGTACCTGCTTCTAGTTAATTGCATGAATGATGGATCTCAGGTTAACTATCTCCTCCTCAGGGATATCTCCTCACATACCCGCTGTGAAATTGTTGCGACAAAACTACCAATGTCATGTCTCTGATTTATAAAAATTATCATGATTTCTGGTTTTCTTTTCAGCATGAAATTGATGAGGAGAGAGCCACATTCACTTGTTTCTCCAACACCTATAATAGTGCCTGGTCCTTAGTGCTCAGGAGCCTTGCATGGGGATCAGCCTTCTCTAGCTCAATTTATCCTAGATTCTGGTCAGGACAGCTCTTGAAGCTGATATCTGGTGGCTAGCAGTCATTCCCTCTCATTCTTAGTGCCTTTCTGTGTTGCTGAGTCCACTTCAGAGAAAGATAAGTGCCTGACACCTATTTGCTGCTATGGAAAGATGGCTATGACACCATACAAGTTATGGGCATTGTTTTGTGAAGCTGTGTGCGGAGACGCTTCCCCACACAAGTTCTCAAAAGCAAGTGTCTCCCATGCCCAGGAGTGCATTCCACAACTCAGCATCCAAACTATCACCTACTCCCTAATGCACTCAGTGTATATTCCCATTTCCATTAAAAAAAGAAAAATCAAGATATGCCTTTGATAATTTGTCATTGAATTACTGAAACAAAGTATATAATTTGGGGGCTGGGAAGGTGGCTCAGTGGTAGAGTGCTTGCCTTGCATGCATGAGGCCCTGGGTTCGATTCTTCAGAACCACATAAGCAAAAAGAAAATAAGCCAGAAGTGGCTCTGTGGCTCAAGTGGTAGAGCGCTAGCCATGAGCTGAAGAGCTGAGGGATAGTACCCAGGCCCAGAGTTCAAGCTGACAACTGGACCCCCCCCAAAAAAAGTACATAATTTTATGTATTTGTATGTCTTTGTCCATCTCTCTTGAGCCCTTGACATATTTCTATGTGTTTGCAGCTTGGGAAGGGAAAAAAGGTTTAATTCAGGATAGTCAAAAACATTTTGGGAGGGAATGCCAACTTTCCATCTGATGTTCTACAGATGTCCATCTTGGCACAGGAACTGAGTAGACTGTCATAGCATAAGAGGCTTGTCCTGATTTCTACTGACTTTCCTCTGGGGTCACAGAGTGTGATCCTACTGCATATGTGTCGCTTGGCTACACTTGAGGGACCAGGTCTCCTCTGAAAATCTAATGGCATGGGAGTAAGAGAAACTAAAACTCAGAACTCAGCTTCCCACATCACTAGGATTACAGGCCTGAGTCTCATACACTAACTCATAACTGCCTTTTTATACATCGTGTAGCCTGTTTAATTATATTCACCTCATAGACAGATATACAAATATATGTTTATGTTTATTCATCTATTTATAATCAGTGTTATACCTAGAAACACAAAAATATGTATTCATATAATTATAATCAAAGTTATATTACCACTTTCCCCAATAATGTTTTACACTAATATTATGTGAAAAAATTACTTAAGATTGAAAAAGTTAAAAGCCCTTGTAGTATGAAAAATCATATTTGATCTTATATATCATATAATATACTATATAAAATGTAATGAATATAACATGTATTTCCATATAACTGATTTAATTGCTTCCTGATTTTGTTTGTCCATCTATGTAAGCCTTCTTTCTTCTATTGATGATTGCTTATACTTTCCAGTGTTGATATTTCTTATGTATTTTGTCAAATATATTCAGCCCTAAGTAGAATTTTTATGTTAATGGAGCCAAATTTTTCTTCAGTATTTCCCAAAGCACAATGAATATGTATACAGGCTTGAACTCACTGTTGGAAGAAAGTCCCACATACCACTATAAGTATTGTAGCATATGTCCCAATTGACAGAACAGCTTTCTAGGTCATCTGATCTGGTATGTCCTAGATCTTTTGTAGCCACCTTATCACCACATTCAGGCATGGCCTGACTTCCTTGCAACTAGGGAGTTGCACTTAACCATTCCCTTTATATCCAGTAGGCTCTCTTGTTCATCCCCCTGTCACTCTGTTTTCCCACACACAGAACACATGTGCACGGTGCTTTACATCGTAGGTTGAAAACACATTTTAAGGCTCATGAATTGTATAACATAACATAAACATTGACATTTTAATAACGTTAGGAAAATAACTAGAATGATCATTTTACAACAATCAGGACCAAAAAGAAATATAAAGATTTTCTAAATAAGGGGGGAAGCAATCTCTAAATCTGGATTGTCTTCTAAGTTGCCTTCAGAAACAAATTCTGCCTCAGAGTCCTCAAAAGGATCTACTTCCTCATTAAAGGCAGTATTTTCTTCCTGAGTCTAGGAAGGGACAGATCTTATTTCTCAATTGGAAATTGGATCCCCAGCAGAAGGACAGATTGGTCTGGATATTCTGTGAGGACAGATTCCCTTTGCTCAACTGAATCTAGACTTTGGACCTAACTTATTGGTTTTCCTGAACATAGACTGGGGTCATTTTCCATTAGCACATATTTACCCTGCACTCCAAGACCAAAACATTTTTTTACTGGTTTGGATGTGATCTAGGTGAATTGTGGACATCAATGGAAGACATTCTGGATCATCTTCTTCCTTGGTGGTATGTGCAGGTAGGTACACCTACATAACATGTGGAGTTCAGAACCAGTGGGATGTCCACAGGGCTCAAAACCTAGTTGGGCCTTTCTACACATTGAAAAAAGCCTCTATGTTCACATGCTTTCTGGAGTCCTGTGTTGGCTTCCAATCTCCATCAGTCACCATACACGACATCACTGATGGGTTCTTTATCTGGAGTTCAGCAGGAAGTTCTCTACAGTGACACAAACATAAGAATGGAAATAGGTACAGGAGTCTTAGAGTACACTCTAGAAGTTAAAGTGTGACTAAACTATGAGGATTTAGTAGGAGAAGCTGTAGAACTTGAGTTTGGACTGAACACTGATGAGACGGTAGGGTGTTTCTAATGAGTGGTTATGTCCAAGTTCTTTTAATAAAAAGGAACAGACATTACCCGGCATAGAACATCCATAAAAGGACGTTTTGCCAAGCTGGGTAGTACAAAGGGCTTTTGGCCAAGCAGGCCCATCCCTTGAGACCTAGGTTCCATCCCTACTCACAAGCTCTAAGGCATCTAAACAAGGACTATTTACTCTTTTTCTTGGTCTCACGGGCCATGCGTTGCTCCAGCTGGTCCAGAAGAATATGTAAGCAGAACAGCAAGTCTGAAGAGGGCATGTTGAGCCTGTCATACTGTGTAAGTTTTTTCAGGATGTCAAGTTTCTTGTGCTCATAAAAATCATCAGGGTATATGTCCATCCAAATAGTTAAGATGGAACAATCGATGTTGTGGGCATATTGGTGACAAGGAAAATGAGAGTTTGCTCTCTCCATCCTGAGCCTTCTACTATAGTCACAGGCAAACCAAACACCACAAGCAGACTAGAGACTGCACCAGGAGACTGGTTACAGACACAGGAAGATACAGGATCTTCCCATCTAATTCTCACCCCCCCCCCCAAAAAAAAACACAAAAGAACTCTTTTTGTTCCTTTTTTAATTTTTAGTTTAAAAAATTGTTTTCTATTAATCTTTTTTTCTCCCCTCCTAATTTTTATTTTAGGTGTATGTGTGTGTGAGTGTACTTTGTTTAAATCTCTAATGACCTTTTGGTCCTTTTTTCTTTTTTTTCATTCTTTTCATATTTTCTTCTGTTTCCTTGTTTTTTGTGTGACTTATTTGCTGTTCTGCTCATCCTCAGATATATGCCCATCGTCAAATATTAGACCTTACTCCCATTGTATACAGACTTAATCAAGAATTTTATTACTCAATTCAAAACTTCTTAGCCTTAAATTCTGTAATAGCAGTATTATTTCTTTAGACCTATATAATTTTTGAGAATTTTTTGTTTTTAGTTTTTCATGTCTTCTTTCTATCCCTCCCCTCCTGTCATCGTATCTTTTTCTTCAATCAATATCACCTTAAACTTAGATAATTTTAAAGATTCATTTATTAAATTTAATATTTGTTTTTCCCATTTTTTCTTGTCTGTGTTTTTCTCTCTCCTACTATTCTGTCCAATCCATTTCCCTCTTTGAGATTCGAACTTGGTTAAATTCACTTTCTTTTTACCTCTCCACATTCTTCTAATCTTATATTTCCTCATATTTGTCCCTAAATATAATAATTTCTGGTTTGCCAAATTCTTCCTTGCTGTTGTTAGCCCTTTAATCCATAGTTGTTTGATGTTGAATAGATTGTATCTGTTGAACTAGATTATATCTGAGTCCTTTTGCCTGTGCAACTACAGGACTTTGGTTGATGTATGCCTTGAAAAAGTATTCTAGCAGAAAATTGGTGTTACTTTCATATCAAATGGGCAGAACAAGCCAGAGAAACACAAGAAAAATCCAAGTCCTGGTATCTCAACTCCCACTCATGATAACCAGTATTCCAGAGGAGAGTTCTCCAAAAGCTCAATAAATATTACTGGGAAACATGGTGAATGAACAGATAGAAAACCTGCAAAGGACTCAGTGTGAACATGATAGGGAGAGAGAGGAAGCAAACCAAAAATCAATACAGTAATCTCATGAGCATGAGGAAGCTACTCAAAGGTTGATACAGTAATGCGTGAACAGGTTGAGAACACTCAAAGAGAAATAAAGGAACTGTGTGAACAGGCTGAGAACCATCAGAGAAATACAGGAATTGCATGAGCAGGCTGAAAACAGACAAAGAGAATGTCAGGAATTGCGTGAACAGGCTGATAACAGTCAAAGAGAACTACAGCAATTGCATGAACATGAGGAAGCTAATTAAAGAGTAATACAGGAATTGCAAGGGAGGGACAAGAATAAACAAAGATCAATAGAGGCATTCATGGAATCCATAAACAGACAGCTGAAAGAATTCTGGGAGACCACAAAGGGAATGCTGATTTGAACCCAACAGAAGGAATGGGAGTATAAGGAAACCATAACCAAGCAACTAAGTGATTTGAGAATAAGAACTGAACACCAAATTAAGGAAGTAAAGAAGTCCATACAAGATCTAAAACAAAGCTCCCAAAAAGAATTTGAAGTCATCAAAACCAAACAATTAGAAGGAAAATGAATGAAAAACAAAGAAGAAAGTCTTGACAGTAGGTTAGACCATGCAGAAGATCGAATTTCGGTGAATGAAGACAGGCTAGATATTATAGAGAAAGAATGTACAACTATCCAAGACAAATCCAGAAATATGATAGATATATTCAGCAATTGGAAGACACCATCAGAAAGCCTAATCTAGAACAATGGGTGTAGAGGAGCACCTAGAAACAGAAGATAATGGTCTAGGAAATTTGTTTAACAGGATCCTAGCAGAGAAATTCCCAAACATGCAAAAGGATAGGCTTATTCAGATACAATAAACGTTTAGAACCCCAAATAGACCAGACGAGAGCAAGACATCCCACCGTCACATTATAATATGCACAAGATCAATTCGGACCAAGGGAAAGATCCTTAAAGCTGTCAAGGAAAAAAGATCAATCATCTATGAAGGGAAAACAATTAGAATAACTTCATTTTTTTCAGCAGAGAAAATTAAAGCAAGAAGAGCCTGGAATGATGCATGCCATGACCTAAAGACGAAGTATGAACCATGAATACTGTAAACAGCTAAATTCTCCTTCATAACCAAAGGTGAAATAAAAACCTTCCATAGCAAAGAAAAACTGAGAAAAAAATATCTCCACCAAACCGTTCCTACAAAAGATACTTAAAGATGTTCTACACAGACAGAACCGACAAGACCACAATAAAGGCAAAGAAACGGAACCCAAACTGAGAATCCAAAAACCATAGGAAGAACCAAGTTGCCGCAGCACCCAAGAAGGTGGATAAAATGGCAGAAACTACCAAACACTTCTCAGTCCTTTCTCTCAACATTAACGGACTTAACTCTCCAATTAAGCGACATACACTGTCTAGATGGATTAAAAAGCAACATCCTTTTATCTCCTGCCTTCAGGAATCATACCTTGCTCATAAAAACAAACACACTTTGAACGTGAAATTCTGGAACAAAATCTACCAAGCAAATGGCCCCCATAAACAGACAGGAATTGCAATCATAATATCAGATAAAATAGACTTCAAATTAAAATTAGTGAGAAGAGATAAAGAAGGTCGCTACATACGAAATAAGGGATCTTCCTTTCAGGAGGATATTACAATAATAAATATATTCGCCAAACAATGGATCACAGAGATTTATCCAACAAATACTACTTTCCCCAAAATCTCAAATTGATCCAAAGACAGGAATTGTTGGGGACTTTAACAGACCACTATCCACACTAGATAGATCAACTCGACAAAACTCAATAGAGAAAATGCAGATCTAAAGAACTGCCTAGATCAGCTAGATTTAACAGACAACTACTGAATATTTCACCCAGCAGCATCACAATACACTTTTTTCTCACCACTACATGGAACATTTTCCAAAATAGACCACTTATTTTATTGTGAAAATACTGTACTGAGGGGTTGCAATTACATGGGCAAGACAATGAGTACATTTCTCATAAAGCATTGTAGCCTCCTCCTTTGTTTCCCCTACCCATCCCATTCTCCCCCCCGTC
Organism: Dipodomys spectabilis; assembly: GCF_019054845.1. Lineage (NCBI taxonomy): Eukaryota > Metazoa > Chordata > Mammalia > Rodentia > Heteromyidae > Dipodomys > Dipodomys spectabilis. Next base: position 8,397,852 of record NW_024870905.1, read on the forward strand.
CCACCACCCAACCCTCATTCCCCCACCAAAGTTGTAAAGTTCGTTTTTGACATAATGACTTGTACGTCTCGTTGCAATGGGTCCACCTATATGCCTATTTAAAGGATTTGTTTTTTCCTTTCCCCTCCACAAATGATAACAACATCAAATACAGTGAAAGCAGGGGTTATTCAGTGGTGGAGGCACATACAAAGCAACAAAGAAATGATCTTATAAATGTTTTAGAAACAATTGCATGAAAGAAAAAAAAACATTTGAATAAATATTTTAGGGTTCATTTCCCTAAAATCAACTTATCTGACCTTTTCTGCTTGACTCAGACTGATACTAGTTATTAGAAATAGGGGAAGCTATGGGACCTATGTTTCTTTGGGCCTGCCTTACTTCACTTAATACCGTTTTTCCCAAATCTTTCCATTTCCTAACAAATGAGGCAATGTCATTCTTTCTGATGGAGGCATAGAATTCCATTGTGTATATATACCACATTTTCGTGATCCATTCATCTACTGAGGGGCATCTGGGTTGGTTCCATATCTTAGCTATGGTAAATAAGGCTGCAATAAACATAGTTGTGCTGGTAACTTTCTTGTAGTTTTGTTTGTGAACATTTGGTTAAATGCCCCAAAGTGGGATTGCTGGATCATAGGGGAGCTCTATGTGGAGTTTTTTGAGGAAACTCCATATTACTTTCCAAAGTGGTTGTAAAAGTTTATACTCCCACCAACAATGCATTAAGGTTCCCTTATGTCGACATGCCCTCCAGCATCTGTTATTATTAGAGTTCTTGATTCTACCCATTCTGACTGGGGTGAGGTGGTATTTCAATGCTATTTTGATTTGCATTTCTTTTATTGCTAGGGAGGTTGAATATTTCTTCATATGTCTATTGGCCATCCTTCTTTCCTCTTCAGAGAAGTTTCTCTTTAAGTCTTTAGCCTACTTATTTATTGGGCAGTTTTTTCTTTGAAGGTTTGCTGTTGGGGGGTTTAATTTTTTGAGTTGCAGGTATATTTTTGATATGAGACCCTTGTCTGTTGTATGGCTAGTGAAGACCTTCTCCCAATCCATGGGCTTCTCCCAATCTATGTCCTTTGCCATGCAGAATCTATGCAATTTCATGCAATTCCATTTGTTCAACCCTTCTTAGATTTGTTATGCTTCTGGGTCTCTATTAAAAAAATGTTGGCCTGTGTCTTTGGATCTATGTGGGATTTGAGGGAAAGTAGTGTTTCTTGGATAAATTTGGGAGCTCCGTTGTTTGGTGAACAGATATTTATTATTGTAATATCCTCCTGAAGGAGAGATCCCTTAATGAGTATGTGGAGACCTTCTTTATCTTTTCTCACTTATTTTAATTTGAAGTCTATTTTATCTGGTATTGGGATTGCAACTCCTGCCTGGTTATGGGGGCCATTTGCTTGGTAGATTTTGTTTCAACCTTTCACATTGAAAATGTGTTTGTTTTTACAGACAAGATGTGACTCCTGAAAGAAGCAGATAGAAGGATGTTGCTTTTTAATCCAAGTAGGCAGTCTATGTCGTTTAATTGAAGAGTTAAGTCCGTTAATGTTGAGAGATACGACTGATGTATTTGGGAGTTGCTGCCATTTTATCCACCTTCTTGGGGGCTGCGGCAACTTGGTTCTGCCTATGGCTCTTGGATTCTCAGTTTGGGTATGGTTGCTTGGCCTTTCTTGTGATCTAGTTGGTTATGAAGGAGAGTTTATCTGAGTACAGTATTCTTGGTTGACATTTGTTTGTCTTTAGGGCATGGCATACATCATTCTAGGCTCTTCTGGCATTAATTGTTTCTGCTGAGGAATCTGAGGTGATTCTAATTGGTTTCACTTTGCTGGTGATTGACCTTTTCTCCTTGACAGCTTTAAGGAAATTTTCTTTGGTCTGAATTGAACGTGTGTAGATTATAATGTGATGGTGGCATGCCCTATCCTGGTCTCATCTATTTGGTGTTCTAAAAGCTTCTTGTATCTGAATAGGCCTATCTTTTTGCACGTTTGGAAAGTTCTCTGCTAGAATCCTAAACAAATTTCCTAGACCATTAACTTCTATCTCTACACCCATTATCCTCAGATTAGGTCTTCTCATGTTGTCTTCCAATTGTTGAATAGCTCTATCATATTTCTTGGATTAGTCTTGGATGATTGTATGTTCTTTCTCTATAATAACTAGGCTGACTTCAATCCCTGAAATTCAATCTTCAGGATGGTCTAATCTACTATCAAGTCTTTCTACTTTGTTTTTTATTTCTTTTCCTTCTAGTTGGTCGCCTTTGATGGCTTCAGATTCTTTGTTGTAGTTTTGTTTTAGATCTTGTATGGACATCTTTGCTTCCTTAATTTGGTGTCAATATTTATTCTCAAATCACTTATTTGATTAGTTATGGTTTCCTAGGACTCCCATTCCTTTTGTTGGGTTACGTTCAGCGTTCCCTTTTGTGGCCTCCCTAACTTGTTTGAGCTCTCTGTTTATGGATTTTTTGGATGCCTTTAGTGATCTTTCTGTATTCTCATCCTGCTCTCTCAATTCCTCTATTACTCTTTGATTAGCTTATTCATATTCACGCAATTCCTGTACTTCTCTTTGAGTGTTTTCAGCCTGCTCAGGCCATTCATGACTTTCTCTTTGACTGATCCCAGCCTGCTCATGCAATTCCTTCATTTCTCTTTAAGTGTTCTCAAGCTACTCTCGCAATTCCTGTATCGATCTTTGAGTAGCTTCCTCACACTCATGATATTCTTTGTTTTGCCTCCTCTCTCTCCCTATCACGCTCATACAGAGTACTTTGCAGGTTTTCAATCTTTTCATTTACCATGTTTACCAGTAGTATTTGTAGACCTTTTTGGGAACACGTTTATGGATTATTCGTTATCTTTTTTGTCCCCTGAGTATTATGAGTGGGAGTTGAGATACCTGAACTTGCCATTTTTCTTGTGTTTTTCCAGATTGCTCTGCCCACTTGGGATGAAAATAAACCAGCTTTGTGCTAGCACACTATTTTAAGGCAAGCATCAACCAAAGTCTGTAGTTGCACAGTCAAAAGTCTGCAGCTACAATATAATTATATATATATATATATATATATATATATATTCAACTTCAAACAACTAAGTATTAGTGGGCCACGAACCTCAAAGAATAAGTTGGCAAACATAAATTATTAGGTTTAGGGAGAAATGTGGTAAAAATAGGCATAAAGAGATGTGGAAAGGCAGTGGGAGAGTTAACATAACAAATCCTAAACTCAAAGCGAGAAATAACTTGGATAGAATGATAGTAGAGAGAGAAAAAAAGAAGAAAGAGAAAGAAAAAAAGACAAGAAAAAACAGGAAAACAAACATTAAAATTAAGAACTGCAACACTTAAAAATTATGCAAATGAAGACATAATATTCAGAGAAGAATGTGGATAAAATAAGAGAACAGGAGGGATAAAAGGAAATGTGGAAAAGTTAAAAATAAAAGTGCTAAAAATATTATATAGGTATTAAGAGGCAGTACTGCTATTAAGGAATTTAAGTCTAAGCAGCTTTAAACTGACTAATAAATTTCTGGATTAAGTGTGTACACAATGTGACTAAAGTCAAATAATCAACTACGGGAATATATGAGGATGAGAACAGCAATTAAGTCATGCAAAGCATCAAAGAGAAGAAAACGTGTAAAGAACAAGAAGGAAAGAAAAAAAGGATCAAATGATCACTAGAGTTAGTGGTAGAGCGCTTGCCTTGCATGCCTGAGGCTCTGGGTTCGATTCCCAGCACCACATAAGCAAAAAGAAAAAAGCCGGAAGAGGCGCTGTGGCTCAAGTGGTAGAGCGCTAGCCTTGAGCTGAAGAGCTGAGGGACAGCCCCCAGGCCCAGAGTTCAGGCCCCATGACCGGACCCCCCCAAAAAAAGAGAGAGTTCTGGGAAGATGGCAGAGGAGAATCTGGAGGTAAAACAATCATTCACATAGAAAGCAGTTTTAGAGTTCCATTGAACAGTCCTAAGCCAGAGAATCACAACAAGTGTGCCATCACAGGACAGAGAGTTAGGACAGAGAGGGAAAATTCAGACAAGGAGACAGATCTGAGCTCTTGCTGAAGCAGCGGGGGCGGCGGGGGCGGAACCCACCATACCTGAATCACAGAGAGTCTGGGACTAAGGAGCCAGACACAGTGGGCGAGCGGATTCTACTCAACACCAGCAAGAACCAACAAGGAATGCACATCTTCACCCTGCAGTTCCCAGACCAGAGACAACACAAGAACCAAGACTTGGCATGAGTAGAAGCCTGATGTCCTCACTCCTTCTCAGGGAGCAGAGGAGGGAAGGCCACCCCTCCCCCCCAGTACTGGAGATCTCCATCTTGGATACCGACAAAGCTCAGTGGAGCTGCTAGCTCCAACTCAGGCCTTGGAAGAAAACTAGAGTCATTTAGCAGGTCACGAGAACCTAAGCTGAACTGCCAGACTCAGCTACACCCAGGGAAAAGTTAGCATGCTTGGGAGCCAGCCTTAGGAGTGGCTTTCTTCGCTGGGTAATCAGAGCCAGAGATTGCTCCTCCCTTTAGCAGCCCTGACAATTGAAATTCAGTAAACATAAACCCTTAGAATGGCTCCAGGCTGGGCTCTGTGAGTTTCTCACAAATTAGCCCCCCGGAAAAGCTACTGATTGCTGAAAGGCCTCAACTCTACCCAGAACCTAGCCTCATCACAGTTTCTCCAAATTTGAGGAAAAAGCCATCTCCCTCTTTTGTGATACTCAAAGCAGATCTCCCTCCCATTGAACTAAACTGGGAGGAAGATCGCAAAATCCTGGGTAAAGCAGAGCATTTTTCTGCCTGTTCAAACAAACTGACTTAAGAAACCAACAAAGCCACAGAACCACAAGCAGACAAGAGACTCCAACAAGAGGCTGGTTATGGACAAAAGGGAGATGCAGGATTTTTCCCAACCCTCCCCCAAAAATGAAAGAACTTTTTTTTCTCTTCTTCATTGTTTTGTACCTTTCATAAAAATTTTTTTTCTTTTCTAAAAAAAATTTTTAATTTTTTTTGAAAAAAATTGTTTTCTAGTAACTTTTTTTTCCTCTTATAATTTTTATTTTAGGAGTACATGTGTGTGTGCGTTTACCTTTTTTTTCTTTGTTTTTAAAAAATTTCTTTTTGTTTTTTGTTTAGCTCTACTGAACTTCTGATCTTTTTTTCTTTCTCTCTTTTCCTTTTCACTTTTTCTTCTCTTTCATTCTTCTTTATGTGACTTAATTTTTGTTCTGCACATCCTCAGATAAACCCGTAGTTGACTATTAGATCCTATCCCTCATTGTGTACACACTTAATCCACAAATTTATTACTCAATTCAAAACCTCTGAGACTTAAATTCCTTAATATCAGTACTACCTCTTTATACCTATATAATATTTTAAGTATTATAATTTCTAAGATTTTCACATCTCCTTTATATCCCTCCCCTTCTCTCATTATATTCACGTTCTTCCCTGAATAGCTTGTGTTCGATTCTGCATAATATTTAAAATTTTTCTTTTCTATGTTTTCTGGTCTCTTTTTTCCCTTTTTCTTTCTTCTTTTTTTCTCTTTCTCTACTTTCATACTATCCAACCTATTTCCTGCTTTGTGATTAGGACTTAGTTAACTCTCCCTGTCTCTTCCCACATCACTCTATTCCTATTTTTTACCCACATCTCTCCCTAACCCTAATAATTTCTGGTCTTCCAAATTCTTCTTTGCTGTCCGTAGCCCATTAACGTATATTTGTTTGATGTTGAATAGATGTACCTGTGGAACTAGATTGTATCTGCAGACTATTGACTGTGCAAATTCAGACTTGGGTTGATGCTTGCCTTAAGATAGTGTTCTAACACAAAACTGGTGCTATTTTCATCTCAAATGGGCAGAGTAAGCCAGAAAACACAAGAAAAATGTCAAATCCGGGTATCTCAATTCCCAATCCCGATAATCAGGGGACAGAACAGATAATGAATAATCCAGAGGAGAATTCCCAAATAGCTCTACAAACACTGCTGGCAAACATGATAAATCAAAAGATTGAAAGCATACAAAGGTCTCTGTATGAGCATGATAGGGAGAGAGAGGAGGCAAACAATAGGTTAAGGCAGGAAAAGATTGAAAACCTACAAAGGACTCTGTATGAGCGTGAGAGGGAGAGAGACGAGGCAATCCAAAGGTTTATACAGGAATATCATGAGCGTGAGGAAGCTACTCAAAAACTGATACAGGATTTGCATGAGCAGCTTGAGAATACTCAAAGAGAAAGGCAGGAATGGCGTGAACAGACTGACAACACTCAAAGAGAACTACAGGAATCCCACGAACGGGAGGAAGCTAAGCAAAAAGTAATACAGGAATTGAGAGAGCAGGATGAGAATACACAAAGGCATTCATGGGATCCATTAACAAAGAGCTGAAGGAAGTCACAGAGACCACAAAGGGAATGCTGAATGGAACCCAACAGAAGGAATGGGAGTCCAAGGAAACCATAACCAATCAACTAAGTGATTTGAGAATAAACACTGAACACCAAATTAAGGAAGTAAAGAAGTCCATACAAGATCTAAAACAAAATTCAACAAAGAATTTGAAGCCATCAAAGCTGACCAATTAGAAGGAAAAGAAATAAAAACCAAAGTAGAATGTCTTGACAGCAAGTTAGACCATGTAGAAGATCGAATCTTGGGAATTGAAGACAGCCTAGATATTATAGATGAAGTACATACAACTATCCAAGTCCAAGAAATATGATAGATCTATCCAACACTCGGAAGACATGATCAGAAGCTCTAATCTAAGGATAATGGGTGAACAGGAGCACCTAGAAATAGAAGTTAATGGTCTAGGAAATTTGTTTAACAGGATCCTAGCAGAGAACTTCCCAAACATGTAAAAAGATAGGCCTATTCAGATAGGAGAAGCTTTTAGAACTCCAAATAGACCAGACCAGAATAGGACATCTCACTGTCACATTATAATCCACACAGGATCAATTCAGACCAAAGAAAAGATCCTTAAAGCTGTCAAGGAGAAAAGATTAATCACCTATAAAAGGAAACCAATTAGTATCTCCTCAAATTCTTCAGCAGATTCAATCAAAGCAAGAAGAGCCTGGAATGACGCATGCCATGCCCTAAAAACAAACAAATATCAACCAAGAATACTGTACCCAGCTAAACTCTCCTTCATAACTGAAAGCCAAATAAAACCCTTCCATAGCAAAGAAAAATTGAAACAATACATCTCCACCAAACCAGCCCTACAGAAGGTTCTTAAAGATGGCCTACACATAGAAAACCAAGAAGACCAGAATAGAGGCCAAGAAACTGCACCCAAACTGAGAATCCAAGAACCATAGGAAGAACACAGTTGCCACAGCCCCCAAGAATGTGGATAATATGGCAGGAACTCCCAAATAGCTCTCTCTCCTATTTCTTAACATTAACGGACTTAGCTCTTCAATTAAGAGACATAGACTGTCTAGCTGGATTAAAAACCACGATCCTACTTTCTGCTGCCTTGAGGAATTTTGCCCATAAAAACAAACACATTTTCAATATGAAAGATTAAAACAAAATCTACTAAGCAAATGGCCTCCATATACAAGCTGGAGTTGCAATCTTAATATCAGATAAAGTATACTTCAAATTAAAATTAGTTAGAAGAGATAAAGAAGGTCGCTACATATAATTAACGGATCTCTCCTTTAGGAGGATATTACAATTCTAGATATTATTCGCCAAACAACGGAGCTCCCAAATTTTTCCAAGAAACACTACTTTCCCTCAAATCCCACATAGATCCAAAGACATTCATTGTTGGGGATTTTAACACACCACTCTCCCCACTAGATAGATCAACTCGGCAAAAACTCAACAGAGAAACCGCAGATCTAAACAGCTGCATAGATCAACTAGATTTAACAGACATCTATCGAACATTTCACCCAGCAGCATCAGAATACTCATTTTTCTCAGCAGCATATGGAACATTTTCTAAAATAAACCACATTTTAGGCCACAAAGCAAACTTGTCCAAATTCAGAAACATTGAAGTTATACTTTGCATTCTTTCAGACCACAAGGGAATAAAATTAGAACTCAACACCAAAAGCCACCAAAGAAAGTCCGGTAACACATGGAGGTTGAACAACACTCTGCTGAATCACGAGTGGGTCATGGAAGAGATTAGAAAGGAAATTCAAATATTCATGTTATTCAACAAAAATGAGCACATAAATTACCAGCACCTCTAGGACACAGCAAAGGCAGTCCGCACAGGCAAGTTTATAGCTCTTAGTTCCTACATCAACATATTGGAGAGATCTGAAACCAACAAATACTTGGAAAAAATTATATTAAGTTTAGTAAGCCAAGCCCAAAGAAACATAGGTCCCATGGTTGCCCTTATTTGAATATCTAGTACATGTATGAGTCAAGCAGAAAAGGAACCCTAAGTTATGTATTTAAATGTTTTATTTTCTTTCATGCATTTGTTTCTAACGCATTTATGAGATTATTTCTTTGTTGCTTTGTATGTCCCTCCCCCACAGTATAACCCCTGCTTTCATTCTATTTGATGTCAGTATAATTTGTGGAGGGGAAGGGGCAAAATAAGTCGTTTAAATAAGGATACAGGTGGACCCATTGAAGCAATGAGAAGTGCAAGTTGTCATGTGGAAAACGAACTTTACAACTTTGGTGGGGGGGAGGATTGGGTGGGAAGGCATTGGGAGGCTGGGAAGGGATGTGAAGGGTAAACAAAGGAGGAGGCTACTATGCTTGATAGTAAATGTACTCTATCTTCCCATGTAATTGTAACCCCTCTGTACAGTATGTTCAGAATAAAAAAAGAACAAAAGAACAAAAGAAAATAATGTTAAAAAAGAAAAAAACACACAGACATATAACCCCAAAATAAAAATTATAAGAGGAAGAAAAAAAGGTTAACAGAAAACAAAAATTTTTAAAGTTAAAAATCTAAAAAAAGGTTTAGAAAAAAAATTTATAAAAGGTACAAAAAAAGAGATCTTTGATTTTTTGGGGGGATGGAACGTTCATGTATCTCCCTTGTGTCCATAACCAGTCTCTTGTTGGATTATCTGGTCTGCTTGTGGTGTTTGATTTTCTTGTGGTTTGGATGGTTTCTTTAGTCAATTTGTTTGAGCAGGCAGAAAAATGCTCTGCTTTACCAAGGATTTTGTGATCCTACTCCCAGGCTAGTTCAATGGGACAGAGATCAACTTTGAGTTTCACAAAAGATGGAGATGGCTGTTTCATCTAGTTTGGAGATGCTGTGATGAGGCTAGATTCTGGGTAAAGTTGAGGCCTTTCAGCAAACAGCAGCTTTTCCCTGAGTAGTTAGCTTCTGAGAAACTCACAGAGCCCAGCCTAGAGCCATTCTCAGGGTTTATGTTTACTGAATTTCAATTGATTGTCAAGGCTCCTGTAGGGAGGGGCAGCCTCTGGCTCTGTTTACCCAGTTAAGAAAGCCACTCCTGGGGCTGGCTGCCCAAGCTGGATGACTTTTCCCAGGGAGGAGCTGAGCCTGGCAGGTCAGGTCAGGTTCCTGTGACCTGCTAAATGACTCTTGTTTTCTTCCAAGGCCTGAGTTGGAGCTAGCTGCACAGCCAGGCTTTTTCAGTATCCAAGATGGAGATCTATGGTAATGGGGTGGGGGAGGGTTGGCCTTCCCTCTTCTGCTCCCTGAGAAGGAGTGAAGATGTCAGGCTTCTACTCACGCCAGAGTCTTGGTTTCTGACTCATCTCTGGTCTGCCAACTTCAGGATGACGATGTGTGCCCCTTGTCAGTTCTTGCTGGTGTTGAGTAGAAACAGTTCACTTGCCGCGTCTGGCACTTAAGTCCCAGATTCTCTTTGTTGCAGGTATGGCGGCTATGGCTGCCGCTGCTGCCACCACATCCGTGGACACTGGCAAGTGCTCATATCTGTATCTTTGCCTGGATTTTCCCTCTCTGGCCTAACTCTCTGTCCTGTGATGGCACACTTGGTGTGATTCTCTTGCTTAGGACTGTTTATTGGAACACTAAAATTGCTTTCTATGCAAGAGCTTGTTTAGCCTCCAGCTTCTCCTCCGCCATCTTCCCAGAACTCATCAGAAAATAACATTTAAAGGCAATTCCATGCAGGAAAGTACATGGGACATTATTGTCTGTGTGTGCCAGTCATGGGGGTTGAATTTGTTCTACTTTATTCAAGGCTGGTGTTCTATTAATCTCAGCTAATCAGTGGGATGACTACCAGCTAATTAGAGGTAAAGAGTCTCATGGAATTCTCTGTGCAGGCTGACTTCAAACTGATAATCAGATTTCTGCTTCCTGAGACATTCTGGGCTTTGTATGAGACACTTATCTCCAATGAGCCACCAAAAAGAAGAAAAACAGAAAAACAAAAATCACCTGGGGTTGAGATGTGGCTCCAATGGCAGAAATGAGACAATGATTTCTGGGACAGTACCCACAACTTGAGATCAAGCTCCTGGACCAGAACACACAAGAATAAAATAAAAAAATGAAAAGAAAATTGGAAGAAGAAAAGGGAGAGCCGATTTCAGAGGTTAAAATGAACAAAATTGTGTTAGCTTACACTTGTTACTGTACTTACTCAAGGGTCTCACATCTGAGGATCAGTACTCAAGGCCAGCTGAGGCAGGGAAGTCCATGAACTCTACTCTAATTAGCCAATAACAGGTTTTTTTTAGAAGCTCCGAATTGTGCTGTGGCTCACATATTAGAGGGCTAGTATTAAAAATGTACTGGGAGGGGACTGGAAGTGACTCAGTGGGAAAGTGCTTGCCTTGCATGCATGAGGCCCTGGGTTAAATTCCTCACCAACACATAAGCAGGAAAAACCAGAAGTGGCACAGTAGCACAAGTGGTATGGCTCTAGCCTCAAGCTGAAGAGCTGAGGGACAGTGCCCAGGACCAGAGTTCAGGCTCCATGACAGGCAAAAAAAAAAAAAAAAGGAACTGGGACAATACCTAGGCTCTGATTTATAGCTCCAAGCCCAGCATACATATGGAAATAAAAAGTAGAAATTAAAAAATGTATAAGAAAATCCAATTAATTTTTTTAAATGAGTCATGAGATTTTGGTTTTTGTGTATAATCCTCTTTTTTTTGGTCGGTTGTAAGGCTTGAACTCTGGGCCTGAGCGCTGTCCCTCAGCTCTTCAATTCAAGGCTAGTGCTCTACCACTTGAGCTACAGTGCCACTTCCTTTTGTGTATAATCCTAAATACTAAAATAGATTAAATCTGAGGGCTATGGTCTCTAATCTTCAAATCACCAGCAAAACAAGTAAACAAGAAAACAGTAGTGAATCTGTGATGGAGTTGTAAAGCACCAGGCTTGAGTAAGAAAGCTATGAAATAGTGCCCTTGCTCAGAGATCCAGCCTCAGGATCACAAAAATGTAAATAAGAAGAGAACCTGGGGCTGGTGACATATGCGTGTAATTCTCCAGGAGGCAGAAATATGGGTATCCAGTGTAAAGGCCAATTCTAGCAAGAAAGTCCAGAAGACAGTTGCTTGTGGGCCATCCTGGGGCTAGAACTGTAGTACTCCCAGATTTTTGGCAGTTAATTGGAGGTAAGGATCTGGGACTTTCCTGCTCAGCCTGGCTTTGAACCATGATGGTCAGATTTCAGCATCCTGAAACAGGCCAGGCCTTGCATGAGTTCTGGCTCCAGCACTAGCACATTCACAAAAAATGAAATGAATGAATGTAAAGAAGACTAGAAGAGAAAGAAGAACCAATAACTGAGGCTGCAATGAGCCAATCAGCCCATCACTGGTGGCTCATAATTGTAATTCTGTTTACTCAAGAGGCTAAAATGCGTGGATAATATTTAAAGGCCATACCAAGTAGGAAAGTCCATAAGACTTGTGTTTGTGCAAATATGTCTGTGTGAGTCCTGTTGCTTGACCTTGTACTGTTTTGCTCAAAGCTCTACTAATCTCAGCTTTTTAGTGGTTATAATTGGAGATATCATGTACTTTCCTGCCCAGGCTGGCACCAAATTTGATTCTCATATTTCAGCCTCATAAATCTGGTCTGGCTCTACATTATATTCATTTCTAATTAAACACCAAAACAGAAAAAAATCCTGTAGTTTAGCTGTGGTTCAACTGTCAGAACTGGGAAAATTTCTGGGACAACACCCAGACCCTGAGTTCAAGCTGGAGGACAAACACAGAAGAAATAAAAAGAGGATAGAGGTACAAAAGAAAGAGTCAGTGACAGAGGTTGAAATGAATCAAACATTGGTTTCTCACACATGTTGTACAAGGTACTCAGGAGAATTAAATCTAAGATTCACTGTTCATGGTCAGCCCAGGCAGGAGAGTCCATGAGACTCATATATCTAATTTGCCACCAAAAATAAGCTACAATTTGTATTTTGGCTCATTCGGTTGAGTGGTAGCCTCAAATAGAAACTTTGGGACAAAACTTAGGCCCTGAGTTGAAGTCCTAGACATACATTTCAAAACAAACAAACAAAACAATACCCCCACGACTTAAAAAATGATGGGAAAAGGAAAACTAAGGTTTAAGTTGGTTCATGTGTACATTCCTATCCATTCTAGGTTCAAAGCTAGACTGGGCAGGAAAGTACATGAAACTGTTAACCCCAACTACCCAGCCAAAAGCTGGAAGTGCAGATATGACTGTAGATGTAAAGCACTGTATTTGGTGCAAAAGCTAATTTAAAAAAACTGCTGACCCAGAGTTCAATTCTTAGTGCTAAAAATTGTAGGAGAAGTGAAAAAAGGCCATTGTAAATTCAAATATAAGCCTGGTGTTTGTTGATCATGGCTGTAGTTGATTCCTGGCTACAAAAATCTTGGGATCAAGTTTCAAGGCCAACCCAAAAAGCAAAGTCCAAGAGACTTTGTGTGTGCATGTGTGTGTATGTGTGAATGTTTGTGTGTGTGTGTGTGTGTGTGTGTGTGTGTGTTTCTGTAGTATCCTTTGCCTAGTGCCCTAGAATTCCCAGCTTTTGGGTGGTGAATTGGAGATAAGAGTGTCATGGACTTTCCTGCCCAGGCTGGCTTTGAAACATGGTCCTCAGATTTCAGCTACCTTATTTAGCTAGAAGTTGAGCTGTGGCTTAAGTGGCAAACTGGGCAAATATTTTCTGGAACTGCACATAGACCCTGAGTTCAAGCCCCAGCACATGCACAGAAGAAAGAAAGAAGAGTACAAGTAACCAAGGAAGAGCGAGTGACAAAGGCTTAAATCAATCAAGCATCAGTGACTCATACATGTTTTACTATCTATTCAAGAGCCTGAAATCTGAGGATGATGGTTCATGGCCAGCCTATGGAGGAGAGTCCATGACTCTTGTCTCTAATTAATCAACCCCCCCAAAAAAGTGCCAAAAAGTTATGATGTTTCTCATGTAATAGATGATATCCTTGAATAAAAACTTTTAGGACAGAATATGAGCCCCAATTTGTAGACCCAGAAACAGCACAGACATGCAAAAATAAAAAGTAAACAAAAGAAGGAAGTGGCAAGCACATATTAAAGTTTTGAAATGACACAAGGGTTATTGGTCGTGTGGATAACCCTAACTACACAAGAGCCTGACATCTGAGGATTGTGGTATCAAGTCAGCCTGGGTAGGAACGTGCTTGAGATGCTTATCCCAGCTACCTAGCACAAAGCCCTGAGCTGGAGCTGAGGTGGAAAAGCAACAGCCTTCAGTTAAAAAGCTAAGAAACAGTCCCCAGAGCCAGAGGTCAACCTGGAGGGCCACTAAAAATTACAAATAACAAACAATGAATACAAAGGAGAGCGGAAGAAGAGAGACTGAAATCTGAGGGTGCACAATTCAAAGTTAATGCATGGAAGAAAATCCATGAGACATTCTGGTATATGTGCATCTGTGTGCCATCTTGCAGCTTGTGTGTGTCTCCTTGAACTTGTGATGGTTTGTTCAAGGACAGAGCTCTACCACTCCAAGATTTTCAGTGATTAATTGGAGGTCATGGTCTCAGGGACTTTCCTTCTCAGCCTGGCTTTATTCATGGTAGGCTTTCCTCAGACTCTTATCTCCAATTAATTGTCAAAAAGAAAAAAAAAGCCTGGGAATTGAGTTATGGCTCAAGTGGCAGGATTGGGCAATCAGTTTCTGGGACAGCAACCAGGCCCTGAGTTCAAGCCCCATGACAATCACAGAAGGATTAAAGAAAGAGAGGCTAGAAGTGCAGAAGGAAGATCCAATGACAGAGGTTTAAATAAATCAAGCATTGGTAGCTCACCGATGTTCTATCAGCTACTCAGGAGGATGAAATCTGAGGATCACCATTGAAGCCAGCCCAGGTAGGAGAATCCATGAGACCCTTATGTGTCCTTCGTCACCAAAAATATGACACTAGCTGTGCTCTGGTTCATGTGGTATACAAAAACAAAGAAAAAAGAGCACAAATTATGAAAGATGAGAGAAAGAGAAAATTATCATTTCAAAATGAGCCATGGGTTGTTGGTTTATTTGTGTATTCCTAGCTACTGTGGAAGTTGAAATATGAGGATCACAACTCAAAGCCAGCCTGGGTAGGAAAGTGTTTGAAATTCTTTTTTTTAATTTAATTTTATTTTATTTGTGAACATACTGTACAGAGGGTTTACAATTACATGGGCAGGATAATGCATACATTTCTTACCAAGCATTGCAGCCTCCTCCTTTGTTTACCCTTCACATCCCTTTCCAATGTTTGAAATTCTTATCTTCAACTACCCAGCAAAAGCTGGAAATGAAGGCGTGATAGTAGTTGTAAAGTACTGAAATATGGCAAAAATCTGGGAAACGGATTCCTGGTAAATAATTCAGCCCAAAGTAGACCAAAAACAAAAATGAAAGAAAAGAAGAAATGACCATTTGAGATTTAAAAATAAGCCTGGTGCTGGTGGTTTATGCTTATAATTTTAGCTTTCAGGAAGCTGAAGTTTGAAGACAGTATTTAAAGGCCAGTCCAAACAGGAAAGGCCATGGGGCTTTTTTTCTTCGTGCCAACCTAGTGTTTGAATTTGTGTAGGAGCTCTACCATTCCCAGCATCTTGGTAGTTGATGAAAAGAATCTCATGAACTTTCCTGTTCAGGCTGGCTCCAAACTGTGATACTCAGATTTCAGCTTCCTTAGTCTTTCTGGGCTTTACATGAGACTCATCTCCAAAAGGAAGAAAAATAAAACCTGGCGATTGAGCTGTGGCTCTAGTGGCAGAAATGAGAAAATAATTTCTGAAACAGCACCCAGACCTTGATATTAACTTCAGACCCAACACACAAACAAAGAATAAAATAAATGTGGAGGAGGGTGGGCGAAGAAAGAGCCACTTTCAGAGTTTAAAATGAGCCAAGCATAGGTGGCAAACACCTGTGATGGTAGCTACTCAGGAGGCTCAAATCTGAGGCTCACAGCTGAAAGCCAGCCCAGATAAGAGAATTCATATACTCAACTCTAAGTAGCTACTTAAACCAAACAACATCAAAAAATAGCCACAAGTTGTGCGGTGGCTCATGTCTTAATTTGCTAGTCTTGAGCAAACCCCTCGGGGATAGCACCTGCGCTGATTTGTAGACCCAGGACCAGCATACACAAGGAAATAAAAATACAAAAAAAGGTGTAAGAATGGCAGGAAATATGGCTTAGTGATAGAGTGCTTGCCTAGCATGTTTGAATTCCTGGGTCTGTTTCCTCAGTACCTCATGAATAGAAAAGGCTGGAAGTGGCATTGTGGCTCAAGTAATAGAGTCCTCATCTTCAGTAACAGAAGCTCAGGAACAGTGCCCAAGCCCTGATTTCAAGCCTCAAGGCTAGGGAAAAAAAGATGTGAGAAAATCCAATTAAAGTTTCAAAATTATCCATGAATTTTTGGTTGGTGCGTTTAATCCTAGTGATTCAGAAGGCTGAAATCTAAAGGTTGTTGTTCATAGCCAACCTGGACAGGTAAGTGCCTAAGTCTCCAACTAATCAAAAAAAGCCAGAAATGAGGATATTCTTGCAGTTGGAAAGCACCAGCCCTGAGGAAAAACCTATGAAACAGTGCGCTAGCTCAGAGATCCAGCCTCAGGATCACAATAAGAAAATTAAATGATTGAAGTAGAGAACCTTGGATTGTTGGCTCATGTCTGTAATTCTAGAAAAGCAGGAGGCTGAAATATAAGATCCAATGTAAAGGCAAACCCAGTCAAGAAATTCCAGGAAACCATGGGACCTATGTTTCTTTGGGCCTGGCTTACTTCACTGAATATATTTTTTTCTGTCTTTCGATTTCCTAGCAAATGGGGCAATGTCATTCTTTCTGATGGAGGCATAGAATTCCATTGTGTACTGAGTCAAGCAGAAAAAGTCAGATAAGGTGATGTTAGGGAAATGAACCCTAAGATATGTATTCAAATGTTTTTTTTTTCTTTCATGCAATTGTTTCTAACACATTTATAAGATTTTTTTCTTTGTTGCTTTATATGTCCGTCCCCCACAGTATAACCCCTGCTTTCACTGTATTTGATGTCGGTATAATTTATGGAGGGGAAGGGGAAAAACAAATTGTTTAAACAGGGATACACGTGGACCCATTGCAACCATGAGATGTACAAGTCGTTATGTCGAAAACGAACTTTCCAACTTTGGTGGGGGAGGAGAGGGACGATTGGGTGGGGGAGCAGGGGGAGTATGGGAAGCGATGGAAAGAGGAAACAAAGGAGGAGGCTACAATTCTTGATAAGAAATATACACATTATCTTGCCCATGTAATTGTAACCCCTATGTACGGTATTTTCACAATAAAAAAAAGAAAAAAAAGAAATTCCAGGAGACTGTTTTGTGTGTGGTAGCCACACTGGAGATAGGATTTTTTTGATTGAATGGAAATAAGAGTTTCATGGACTTTTTTGCTCAGGCTGCTTTCAAACTATGATGGGCATATTTCAGCCTCGTGTATCAGGCCAGGCCTTGCATGAGTTCAAGCTCCAGGACCAACAAACACAAAAATAAAGAAATAAATGAAAAGAAGGGTATAAGAAGAGAAGAAAGAGGCAATACCAGAGGTTTCAATGAACCAATCATTGGTGGCTCATATCTGTGATTCTAGCTACTCAGGCTGAAATTTGAGGATACTGTTTAAAGCTCAGCTCAGTTATATGAGTTCATAAGATCTCTCTCTCTGTATCTCTCTCTTTGTGTGTCTGTCTCTCTCTCTCTGTGCCAATCCTTGTGTTTGAACTTGCACTCTTTTCTTCAATGACCTACTTACTTTCAGATTTTTAGTGATTAATTGGAGAAAAGAGTGTTAAGGACTTTCCTCAATTTTCACCTTCCCGAATCTGGCCTACTTCTACGTGAGTCTCCTGTCTCGAATTAACTTCCCCCAAGAGCCAAATGTTATGGTTAGTCCCATATATGCACTGAGACAGCATCTGAGCTACAATTTCTACTCCTAGGAAAAGCAAAAATAAAGAAAATAAGAAGGTGGAAGCAAGCACATATTAAAGTTTTAAAATGACCCAAAAGTTGCTGGTCATGTGTGTCATCCTTACTATACAAGAGGCTGACTTCTGAGGATTGCAATGTCAAATCAGCCTGGGCAGGAATGTGCTTGAGACTCATCTTCATCTACAGAGCACAAAACCTTGAGCTGTGGCTGAGGTTGTAAAAGAATCAGCCTTGAGTGTAAAAGGTAAGATATAGGCCCCAGAGTTAAAGGCCAAGCCACAAGACAATTAAAATTTTCAAAGAAGAGAAGATGAAGAGAGGCTGAAATCTGAGGATCATGGTTCAAAGCTAGCCCATGCAAGAAAGTCCAGGAGGCTTTCTCTGTGTGTGCATCAGTGTGCTGTCCTATGGCTTGAGCTTGTGCTGTTTTGTTCAAGGATAGAGCTCCACCACTCTCATCTTTTCTTTGATTAATGAGACCTAAGATTCTCATGGACTTTCCTGCCTTGGTTGGTTTTGAACCATGATCCTCAGATTTTAGGAAACGGATCCATGCTGGGCTTTGTATAAGACTCTCATCTCCTATTAACTACCAAGAATTAAAAAAAAAAAAACTGGAGTTGAGCTGTGACTAAAGTGGCACACTGGGCAATCACTTTCTAAGACAGCACTCAGGGCCTTATTTCAAGCACCAAGACAAAACAAGTATAGCCACAAGTTATATTTTGGCTCATGTGGTAAGCCACTAGTCTTGAAGAAAAAGCTCTGGTATTGTATCCAGGCCCTGATTTGTAGCCCCAGGACTAGCACATAAACAAAAATAACAAACAAGGAAAATTTTAGAAAGAAAAATTGGAAAAAATAACATATTAACGTTTTAAAATGAACAATCGGTTTGTGGCTCCTGTGTATAATCAGATTACTTCAGGAAGCTGAAATCTGAGGACCATGGTTTGAAGCCAGACTATCCAGAAAAGCACATTAAAATCTTATGTTCAATAAGCCAGCAAAAAGCTAGGAGTGGAGCTATGGTTGAGTTGTAAAACATAATCCTTGAGTCAAAAAATTAATAAACATAAGGGCGCTGAGACTCTAGCCTGTAATCTTAGATATTCATGGGTTTGAGATATGAAAATCATGGTTCAAAACCAACCTGCGAAGGAAAGTTAATGAGAACTTATCTCCAATTAACCATCAGAAAACCTGAAGTGGCTCTGTGGCTGAAATGGTAGAGCATTTGCCTTAAGCTGAAGAGCTCAAAGACAGAACTCAGGCAGAGGGTTCAACTCCATCCTCTTTAAAAATAGGTAAGAAACAGCAATGAGGCCCAGAGGTCAGGTCTACTGACCGCAATTAAAAAGCATTGATGTTGTAGAAAGAAAGAGCTGAGTAAAAATAGTAAAATGTCAGAGTCTGGTTGCTCATGCCTGTAGATTCTAGCTACCCAGGCCGCAGTTCAAAGCCAGCACTAGCAAGAAAGTCCATGAGATTTGTGTATGTAATTACCAGTACTAGGGGTTGAACTTGCCCTGTTTTACTCAAGTCTAGAGTACTACAACCCCCAGCTTTTTGGTGATTAGTTGGAAATAAGAATCTCAGACTTCATCTGGGAAGTTGGCTCAGTGGTAGGGTGCTAGCTTTGCATGCATGAGGACCTGGGTTTGATTCCTCAGAACCACATAAGCAGGAAAAGCCGAAAATGTTGCTGCAGCTCCGTTGATAGAGCACGAACCTTAAGCTGGAATGCTGATGGACAGTGCCAAAGCCTAGTTTTCAGGCCCATAACCAATGGCAAAATAATATTAAAAAAAAACCCTCAGACTTTGCTGCTCAGACTGGCTTCAAACCAAGATCCTCAGATTTCAGCCTCCTTAGTAGTGCTGGGGTTCGCATGAGACTATTCAAAAAGAAAGAAGCTGGAAGTTGAGCTGTGGCTCAATTGGCAGAACTGAGCAAAATCTCTGAGACATTGGCCAGTCCCTAGGTGGAGAAAAAAAAACATAAAAAATTTCAAAAATAAATAATAAATTTTAATACAGAAAAAAATCATGTTTAATATGATACAAAAGAAAACTGTTTTTTTTTTAAGTGCAGCAAACAAAAACGTACTACAAAGTTTCAAAGTGACATACTGAGAGTAAGGGGAAAAGGAAAATTTTTAAAATTCATGTAAATATTAAATCCAAACTGACATGACCAAAACCTAATATGATCAGAAACTTATCTCTCACTTGTAATTGCTTACAAACAATTGTCCGTCCAGTTTCAGCACTAGCATTGGGATTTAGGAAGGACTTCTCTATGCAGCCTTGACTGAATAGGTATCTTCCTGCTTTAGCCTCTTGAGTTAGAAATACAGGCTTTGCCTGTATTTGAAACTCAACATCAATATTCAAATAATGGATTATGTGTAAAAGCATGAATAAACATCCACCAGAGAAGCTCTGAGCAATACAATCATAACAGTAGAAGAGCACCTACCACTTAAGGTAGGTAACAGAAGGAAGATTTAGCATTTTTTTGGAAGTGCAGGGGTTTGAACACAGGGCCTCATGCTTGCTAGGTATAAAATTCAGTGACATTAATTATATCCACACTGCTTTTTAACCATCACCTCTGCTTGTGAACTTTCTTTTCAATACTGATGGAATCCACACAATGACCTGCACCAGAAACTTTTGTTTTCTTTTGTTTTGTTTTTGGTCTGTCATGAGGCTTGACCTCTGGGTTGGGCACTGTCTCTGTGTTCTTCAGCTCAAGGCGAGTTCTCCACCGCTTGAGCTACAGTGCCACTTCCGGTTTTCTAGTGTTTTATTGGAGATAATAGTCTCACATACTTTCCTGCCCAGGCTGGCTTTCAACTGTGATCCTCAGATCTCAGCCTCCTGAGTAGTTATGTTTACAGGTGTCAGCCATTGTCCACCAGCCCCAGAAACTTTTAATCTTCCCTTTTTCCCTTATAAACTTTAGTCAATATATTACACATAAATAGATTATTTTGTGTCCATCCATGACAGACATATATTAATTGCAGCCTTTTGTGGATGAGTCATAATTTATGCACACCTCACATTTTATAAACCAATTCATCTGGGCCCACATTAAGCAGCTTGTTCTTAGAAGAATGGTAGGTATTTTGCTAGCCACCTCTATCCTCTGCCGTTTCCTAATCAAATTAGTCTTTGGTATCAGTTTGAGTCTGCTCAGAGTGTAGAGTCATACGGGCTGGCTTTGAACCATGATCCTCAGATCTCAGTCTCCTAAATAGCTAGGATTACAGGTGTGAGACACCTGCACCAGGCCATCATTTCTTCCAAGAACATTTCAGGGGGATGGAATAGCACTGTACCACATACATTCATTAGCAACTACCCCAGGGTGAGCCAGATGCTCAGAGCAAATCCACTGACCTTGATACTGTCTTTGGTGTGCAAAAGGATAGTGTTGGACTTAATGTCTTCGTGTATGATTTTGTTTGGTGTAAGTAGTGAACTGCACTTACAACATGTGTGACAAGCCTCCTGGCTTCATCCTCATATAGGCGGCCGAATTTTCAGATCCACCGCAGGAGGTATCCCCTAGTGGCCAGTTCCATGATGAGATACACATACTCTTCCTTCTCCATTACCTGGTACAACCTGATGATGTGCTTGTTCCATATCTTCTTAAAAATGTCCACCTCATTCTTTATCCAATGATGAGGACTCTCACTTCCAGAGTATTTTAAATGCCACGTCCTTGTCTGTGAGGAGGGAATGGGCCAGCTTCACTTTTCCATGGTACCTGTGTGGAAGAGCTCTTTCTTCTGGTATTGTTTGATGATCTCCTCCTTCAAGGAGCTTGAGATTGATTGTTTCTGTGCTTCCATCCTTCTGCTACAATAGCAGGTAGCAAGTCTACCTAAATAAATTAAATAAAATAAATGAAAACCCAGAAAGAGTAAAAAGAAATACCAAAACCCAAATAACAGCCCGTCCCCACTACCAAAAAAATCATTTAACTTTGCTTCAGTCCAGTGGTTCATTAAGCAAGAGCTCCAAGCTCTGTTAACTAACATAGGTTTGAGCACAGTGGTTTCCTATATATCCTTCATTATGTCACACAATGGAGCAATCACATCCTGGCATAGTGATGTCATAGAAGAAATGGACCAATCAGAGTCTGGGCCAATGAGGTCAGAGAAATATCGGACCAATCACAGCCTTCCAGCATTGACACTCTAGCTCTTAGACCTCAAAGACTTTTGCTAAGGAATCCATGTTGCTTGAGGTTGCTCTGGTCATTCTCGTGGCATTTCTGAAACTACTAGGACAGTGGTCAAAATCCTCTGATTTTCTAGAGGACTACTGAATCTTATAAATTGCTTCTCTGTAGACACTAGCTAATAGCCTCCATTCTTGATGGCCACCTTATCCAATGTCTTTTTCCAGCAATATCACTGCACAAAGGCCTCCGTCCTTCTCAAGGACAGCTGTGTCTTACAACTTTCTCCTGAGGGGACAAGTTCCAGGGTGGCTTTGAGCCACCACCCTCACAATTCACCTTCCTGAGTAGTTAGGATTACATGCCTGAGCCATCGGTAGGTACTTAGCTCATCTCTTACATTTGGAGGAAGTATATTTGTTAGAAAGGTGGGTTTTAGATGTGTACTTTTAACACTTTAAATTTGTTGCCCTTGCTGTCTAATAATGTTTCTAGTTTCTGATGAGAAATTAGTCTTAATATCATTGAAGATTATTTGTGTATGATGAATTGTGCCTTTGTGCTTTGGGAGGTTTTCTGTTTTTGCTTAATTAGAATGTGTCTTAATGTGGACCTGTGTAATTATGTTAATTGACTTTTTTGAGCTGATAGATTCCTGCATGGAAGGTTCAAGCTTTCAATCAAAATTGGGAAGGTATTGATTTTTATTCCTTCAAATACTATGTATTTCTATTTTTCCCTCTATACATATATATATATTATACATTATATATTCACATTGTATATGTGAATATACATATATATATGACTACATGTTTATATTACATATACATTTATATACATATATGGTTTCACATAGCTTCCACTTTTGTGATTGTTTATGGTAGGAACTTTAGATTGATCCTAGCTACTCCATCAGATTTACAGTTTGAAGTTTTCCTCTTTATTTCTTGATAAAAATATGCATTACTCGCCAAGGATATTGAAATAGATATTAAGAACAGATAGCCTCTCTCTCTCTCTCTCATTTCCTGCCTTGGTTAGGTCTCTGAGCACAGGTCCATTGCTTGTCGGGTTCTTCTAGTGTGCTGTGAAATTTTTCAGTGTCATTCTGCTTCAAAGGCCACCAGGCAGGCTTGCACTTGGAATAGGAGCTTCTCAAAGGCAGCCTGTATGGGTGCACCTGCCTGCCTCTGTCTTGATGTCAGAGCCCCACAGCTACTTGGGGGTGGCCTTAACAGATGCCCCTTTGCCTGGACTACTGACTGGTGACTGTGCCAGCACAAGCACAGCCTCTTTTTATTACACATCAGGGGTCTGCGGTGGAACCTGGGGGTGTTCCCTTGTTGGTGGCTATGCTTGGAGCAAGGGTGGGTGCTGCAGATCCCTCACTGTGGCCTGACTTCTGGTTCACAACAAATGCCAAGTGTTTCTCTGAGCTCTTTACAGAATACATGGGCAGGTTTAGGAGCAGAAGCTGAGCTCATGGGGCCCCTAAACACAGTGTGGCCTTTAGAGCTGGGCATCACAGATGGATATTTTTGAAGGGCTGCGGACACCATCTGGAAGCTGTTGGAAATTTTGGAGGTCTGAGTACATCATGAGATTAGGTGTGGGCCTCTGAGTTTCATCCATTGTTTGCAATAGGACTGAGCCCTCCCTCCCGTATTGTCCTGGTGCCCTCTGAGTGTGTGCTGGCTTCTGGCAGTGAGAAAAGTTTAATGTGTCTTTTATTCCCCGAGCATTACTAGGAAGTTCTATTGTTGGCAGGGATGATTCTGTCATTGGGAGGTCTGTGTGTTCTCTGAGTAAGGGAATCTACAGACCTCAGAGCACATCTTGGCTTTCTCTCTGAAAGGCCTAAGTGTTTAAGGCTTCAGATGCTTTATAGGTTTCCAGACATATCCAGGGCTTGTTCTTTTTGATCCTTTAATGACAGCTCTAATTTCCTCCCTTAGTCATGGTCTATTGACCCCTTTGACTCTGGCATAAATGAGAGAACACAGGCAGGGCTGTTGTGTTGCTAAGGAAAGCAGACAGTGCTGCCTTGTTGCTGAGAAAAAACAGGAAGGCCTGTCTTGTTACATAGTTTCATTTTATTCCCCGATGTTGGTAAATAAAACCTCCAGGTTGGACTTCAGGAGGTGCCCATGATCATTTTTCCATTCCTGTTGCCTGCTCTTACCATACTGCCTTTCTATTTAAATTTATTTTTACTTTTAATTTTTGTCAGAAACAAAGAGGCAATTAAAAAATCTATATGTAATGTTAATTTTTATTCTTGAATTACTAAAATACATGAAGAACATGTCAATTAAAGCAGCATAAAATGGCAGATGGCGTGAGCTTGATCATTGTCCCTCTACTCTGTCTCTCTTGCTCTACCATGGGGTGACCACTGAGACTAGTTAGTTACGTATCCCTGCATCTAAACCAAATGTGCACAAAGAACAGGCTATTAAAAAGAGACTTTCCCACAGCTATCCAAGTCCCTCAAACTGCTATCTTAGTAGGAGGCCAAATTTCTATTCACACTATGGAGATTCAGACGTCTACACTCAGGTTCACAGACCTGAGCCAAATCTGGCACAAAGAACACGCTATTAAAAAGAGACTTTCCCACAGCTATGCAAGTCCCTCAAACTGCTATCTTAGTAGGACGCCAAATTTCCATTCACAGTATGGAGATTCAAATGTCTACACTCAGGTTCACAGACCTGAGCCAAGTCTGTGCTGGAACCAGGACTGAAGGTGGTAACTTATTGTTCACTAAGGGAGAAGTCTGCAATAGCTAGAAATCTGCCCTTTGCCTTTCCCACTAAGTCACAGTATCAGGGATGAGGATCAAGGAGTTACACAGCCCTTTTAGAGGCTACTAGACTTTGGGTTTTAACATTTGTAATTCCAAGTTTCTCTTCAGATCAAATATTGGGCCTGCACAACAGCAGCCCATGAGGAAGTGATGTCCAGAACTTGTGTAAGTGTCTCAGACTCTTTGAATTTGTTTTTACTGAATTGTCTTTTTTTCTACAATCCACACCAATGGCCAAATAGGGTGTAGAAAAACAAGGCCACTTCCACCAAACCAGATTGTTGGTGTTCAAGACCTAACTTGAGTCCACTCCATTTGATGCAACACTGTTCAAAGGAACATTCATTCAGTGAGGAATAAAACATTGTACATCTGTCAGAGATACATGTTAACAGATATCCTTGACTTTTAACGTTATAGGTGGTATTTGAGCCAGATTCTGGTGGCATATACCTGTAATTCTAGCTACTCAGCATTCTAGTTTGAAGCCACCCAGGTCCAGAATGTCTGTGAGACTTTTATCTCCAATTAACCACCAATAAGCCCGAAGTAGAGTTGTGGTTCAAGTGGTAGAGCAATACTCTTGGACACAAAAGCTCATAAACAGCACTCAGGCCTTCAGTTCAAGTGCCAGGGCTAGCAAACACATACCAAAAATGTGGTATTTGCAACCAAAGAGTAAATTTTTATTTGATCTCTTTTTAGCCAATTTAATATCCGAGCTCTTGATCTGCAAGCCTCTTGGCCACTCTACTCCTGGAAAATAACAATTATTCAAGTGGAAAAGAAGGATCTAGAATGATTCTCTATTAGAGATGCTGGTGTTTGAAAGACTATGCGAAAAAGAATACTTCAGTCTCTAAAAGAATATAGCACTCACAGTGGAACCTCTGAATTTGTTAATTGATGGTCAGTATCTAGGCTTGAACTCAGAACCTGGGCTTTGTCCCTCAAGGCTAGCACTCTACCACTTGAGACATATGTCCACCTCTAATCTTTTTGGCAGTCAATTGGAGTAAGAGCCCCATGGATTTTCCTATCCGAGCTGGCATTCAATAACGATCCTCAGATCTCAGCCTCCTGAGTAGCTAGGATTACAGGCTTGAGCCTGTGATGGCTAATTGAAATTTAATGGTACCTACTACCAGAGATGGTAGTTAAGACATTTACATCCACCACAAAAGTCCAAGTTAATTTCAGCTTTGGTTTCTCCAACACACTTAAGAGAAAGATCAGTAGAGATCTATCATTAAACCTTAATAGTAGAATTCAAATACTCTTGGCTTATTTTTTTTAATTGTGAGAATACCACACAAAGGACTTACAAACACATGGGCAAGATCTTGGTTTATTTTGAGTCCTGCTAAATCCTAGATTTCCAGGAACAAATCCCAAAATACAAGTGTTAGGAGGTCAAAGACAGGAGAGTTCCCTGAAATTGCATTAAAATTAATATTAACAATAATATCATTTGTTTAACTACCAATCTAACAAGTACACTTAATATAATTTTTCCAAGCCTTTTCATTTCCTAACAAATGGAGCAATGTCATTATTTTTGATGGAAGCATAGAATTCCATTGTGTATATATACCACATTTTCTTGATCCATTCATCTACTGAGAGGCATCAGGGTTGGTTCCATATCTTACTTATGGTAAATAATGCTGCAATAATAAACATAGTCGTGCTGGTGGTGTGGTCTTGTTTGTGATCATTTGGGTAAATGCCTAAAAGTGGGATTGCTGGGAAATAGGGGAGCTCTATGTGGAGTATTTTGAGGAACATCCATATTGCTTTCCAAAGTGGTTGAACAAGTTTACACTCCCACCAACATTGTAGTAATGTCCAATTCTCTCTGCATCCCCTAAAACATCTGTTGTTATTAGAGTTCTTAATTATTGCCATTCTAACTGGGGTGAGGTTGTATCTCTGTGGTTTGATTTGCATTTCTTTTATGGCTAGAGAGGTTGAGCATTTATTCATGTGTCTTTTGGCAATCCTTGTTTCCTCTTCAGAGAAGTTTCTCTGTAAGTTTTTAGCCCACTTATTTATTGGGCAGTTGTTTCTTTGGAGATTTGTTATTGGGGGATTTAATTTTTTGATTTGCAGGTATATTTTAGATATGAGACCCTTGTCAGTTGTATGGCTAGTGAAGATCTTCTCCCAATCTGTGGGCTTTCTATTGATCTTGCTCGCTATGTGCTTGGCCATGCAGAAGCTCTTCAATTTTGTTCAATCCCATTTGTTCAACCTTTCTTTGATTTGTTGTGTTTCTGGGTCTCTATTAAGAAAATTTCGGCTTGTGCTAAGGAGACCTAGGGTTTCTCCTATTCCATCCTGTAATGTTTTCAGATTGTCTGCTTTGACTCTGAGGTCTCTGATCCATTTGGAGTTGATTCTGGTGCAGAATGATATATAAGAATCTAGCTTTCATTTTCTACATATTGTTAACCAATTTTGTCAACACCATTTACTGAAAAGGCTGTCTTTCTTCCATTCTATTTTTTTAGCTCCATTATCGAAGATTAGTTGGCTATAGGTCTGTGTGTTCATTTATGGGTTTTCAATTCCGTTCCATTGGTCCTGAGGTCTGTTCTTATGTAGGTACAATGCCTTTTTGATTACTATGACTTTGTAGTAGAGTTTGAAATTTGGTATTGATATTCTTCCAGCCCTGTTCTTTCTGTTGAGGATTGTTTTTGCTATTCGGGGTCTTTTACTGTACCATATGTATTTTTGGATTGCCTCTTCTAATTCCTTGAAGAATGAGGTTGGAATATTGATAGGTATTGCATTGAATTTGGAGATAGCCTTCGGAAGTATGGCCATTTTCCTGATCTTGATCTTTCAAATCCAGGAGCATGGGAGTTTTTGTCACTTTCTAAGTTCTGTTTTGATTTCCTTTTTCATGTTTTCAAAGTTTTCTTCATAGATGTCCTTCACTTCTTTGGTTATGTTAATTCATCGGTATTTTATTTTTTGTGGGGCTATTACGAATGGAGTTGTTTTCCTAATTTCAGCCTCACTTTTTTCTTTGTTGGCATACAGTAAAGCCATTGATTTTTGAGGGTTAGTTTTGAATAAGCTTGAGTAATTTGGGAGTGGGATTCTTTAAACACAAGATCATGTTATCTGCAAAGAAGGAGAGTTTTACTTCTTCTTTCCCTATTTGTATCCCGTTTATGTTTGCATCTAGTCTTATTTGTAGCTAAGCATTCTAATACTAGATTGAAGAGAAGTGGAGAGAGTGGACGACCATGTCTCATTCCTGATTAAGAAGAAATAGCTTTAGTTTTTCACCATTAACTGTAATGCTGGCTGTACGTTTGTCATATACAGCCTTTATTGTATTGAGGAATGTTCCATGGATTCCTAATTTTTCCAGAACCTTCATCATAAAGGGGTATTGGATCTTGTCAAATGCTTTTTATGCATCTATTGATATAACCATGTGGTTCTTATCCCTGCTCCTGTTGATGTGATGAATTATACTAATTGATTTGCGTATATTGAACCAGCTTTGCATCCCTGAAATGAATCCTGTTTGATCTTGGTGTATGATTTTTTTGGATGAATTGTTGAAGTCGATTGGCCAAAATTATGTTGAGAAGTTTTTCATGAATGTTCATCCAAGAAATGGGTCTATGGTTCTCTTTCTTTGATAAGACACTGCCTGGTTTGTGATGAGGGTTATGATGGCTTCATAGAATGAATTCCGTAGTGAACTTTCTCTTTCAATTTCATTGAAGAGTTGGCATTGTATTAATGTGAGCTCTGCTTTGAAGACCTTGTATAATTCCGCCGTGAAACCATCTGGACCTGGCCTTTTCTTAGATGAGAGATCTCTTATTACTGTTTATATTTCAGTGCTTGATATGGGCCTGTTAAGGTGATTTAACTCATCTTGGTTTAGTTTTGGCATGTGAGTATTTGCTAGGAAAAGGTCCATTTCTGCCAATTTCTCAATCTTATTAGCATAAAGTTTTGAGAAGTATTTCCTTATAATGTTCTGAATCTTGGTTGTTTCTCTGGTGATTTTCCATTCTCATCTCTAAGTCCATTTATTTGGGTATGTTCTTTTCTTTTTCTGATAAGATTTGCTAAGGGTCTGTCAATTTGGTTAATTTTTTGGAAGAAACAACTCTTTGTTTTGTTGATTCTTTATATGGCTTTTTTGGATTCTAATTCATTTAATTCTGTTTTAATTTTAA
The DNA here is from genome assembly GCF_019054845.1 of Dipodomys spectabilis. Taxonomy (NCBI): domain Eukaryota; kingdom Metazoa; phylum Chordata; class Mammalia; order Rodentia; family Heteromyidae; genus Dipodomys; species Dipodomys spectabilis. The sequence goes on from NW_024870905.1 coordinate 8,426,569, forward strand.
TTATTTCTCTCTGTCCATTCTCTCTGTTGGGGTTTATCCTGCTGCTCTTTTTCAAGGAGGCTCAGATGTCTCATTAAATTGTTTGTTTCATATCTCTCCAATATGTTGGTGTAGGAACTAAGAGCTATAAACTTGCCTCTGAGTACTACCTTTGCTGTGTCCCAGAGGAGTTGGTAATTTGTGTGCTCATTTTTATTGAATATCATGAACATTGGAATTTCATTTCTAATATCTTCCATGATGCACTCGTGATTCAGCAGTGTGTTGTTCAGCATCCATGTGTTACAGGACTTTCTTTAGTGGCTTTTGGTGTGGAGTCCTACTTTTAATCCCTTGTGGTCTGAGAGAATGCAAGGTATAACTTCAATGTTTCTGAATTTGGACAAGCTTGCTTTGTGACCTAAAATGTGGTCTATTTTGGAAAATGATCCATATGCTGATGAGAAAAACGTGTATTCTGATGCTGCTGGGCGAAATCTTCGGTAGATATCTGTTAAATCTAGTTGATCTATGAAGTTGTTTAGATATGCAGGTTCTTTGTTGAGTTTTTGCGGAGTTGATCTATCTAGTGGGGAAAGTGGTGTGTTAAAGTCCCAAACAATTAATGTCTTTGTATCAATGTGGGATTTGAAGGAAAGTTGGGTTTCTTGGATAAATTTGGGTGCTCCATTTGGTGAATTGATATTTAGAATTGTAATATCCTCCTGAAGGAGAGATACATTAATTAGTATGAAGCAACCTTCTTTAACACTTCTCACTTATTTTAAATTGAATTGTATTTGATCTGATATTAGGATTGCAACTTGTGCCTGTTTATGGGGCTCGTTTGCTTGGTAGATTTTGTTCCAGCCTTTTACATTGAAAATGTGTTTGTTTTAAAGGGCAAGATGTGACTCCTGAAGGCAGCAGATAGAAGATTCTTGCTTTTTAATCCAACTAGACAGTCTGTCTCTTAATTGGAGAGTTAAGTCCGTTAATGTTGAGAGATAGAACTGAGAAGTATTTGGGAGTTTCTGCCATTTTATCCACCTTCTTTGGGGCTGTGGCAACTGGGTTCTTTCTATGGTTCTTGGAATCTCAGTTTGGCTGTGGTTTCTTGGCCTTTTTGTGGTCTTGTTGGTTTTCTATGTGTAGGACATCTTTAAGAATCTTTTGTGGGGCTGGTTTGGTGGAGATATATTGTTTCAATTTTTCTTTGCTATGGAAGGTTTTTGTTTGACCTTCCTTTATGAAGGAAAGTTTAGCTGAGTACAGTTTTCTTGGTTGATTGTTGTTTGTCTTTACGGCATGGCATACATCATTCCTGGCTCTTCTTGCTTTGATTGTCATTGCTGAGAAATCTGTGGTGATCCTAACTGGTTTCCCTTTATTCGTGATTGATCTTTTCTCCTTGACAGTTTTAAGATTCTTTTCCTTGGTCTGAATTGATCCTGTGAAGATTATAATGTGATGCTGGGTTGTCCTGTTCTGGTCCGATCTATTTGGAGTTCTGAAAGTTTCTTGTATCTGAATAGGCCTATCTTTTTGCATGTTTGGGATGCTCTCTGCTAGGATCCTGTTAAACAAATTTCCTAGACCATTAACTTCTCTTTCTAGGTGCTTCTCTACACCCATTATCCTCAGATTAGGCCTTCTGATGGTGTCTTCCAAATGTTAAATAGATCTATCATATTTCTTGGACTTTTCTTGGATGGTTGTATGTTCTTTCTCCATAATATCTAGGCTATCTCAATGCCTAAGACTTCGTAAGGACATAGTAGATATCATTGAATACTAGATACACGGCTCTGGCACTCTCTACTAATAAGCATTTATTGACATACTACCACCTGCCTATCCATGTATGGCTATTTTGGCCACCTCTAGGGCTTGATCTCAGTGCCTGCCAAGAATTTCATCCTCCAGTAAGAAGCCAAGTGTGACACCTGTTTTCCTTTTCTGGGAGAGTGCTGGGTGTCAGACATGATGGAGAATAAGTCTACAAATCTAGATGCAATTTGATAGTATGTAAACAATGTCATATATGTTTAGGTGTCCTCACAGTCGGTAAAATACATGGTAAATAAATGAATAAAACAACAAATACAATGAATAACCACACCAAACATGATATAGACTGAACATGTATATGGAAGTTCAATCCTATCTTTAAAATATATATAAGGAGTATGACTGGGGCATGAATTCAGGCCTATGGAACAGGCCTGAATTTCTGGTCTTCAAGCATAGTGAGCTTCCCCTTCCCCCACAGTGCAACATAGTTACCCAGTCCCTAAGTTCAAATCCCAGGCCTTTCAGATAAAAAAAATCACACATTCCAAGCCAAGGAGTTTCATTAGCATTTTTAATATTTTTTTGAAGTTCACTTTGACTTTATTTGAAACATTTTGATTTTATAACATGAGAGTTTTTCAAAAAAGGGGTTTAAACTTTTACATTTCAGCATCGCACGTTGGTGTTTTTGACCATTTGCCATGAAGAGTGAGAATGAAAATGAAAATATCATTTCTCCCTAGAAGTTTGGGACAGTTGATGTTATTTTTTTTTCTATTTTTTTTTTTATTTGTCGGCCATGGGGCTTGAACTCTGGGCTTGGGTGCTGTCCCTGTGCTCAAGGCAAACACTCAAGCACTTGAGCCACAACACCACTTCCAGTTTTCTAAAGGTTTATTGGAGATAAGAGTCTCACAGACTTTCCACCCTGGCTGGCCTTCACTCGCCTTCATCAAATCTCAGCCTCCTGAGTAGCTAGGGTTACAGGCATAAGCCATCCGTGCCCGGCAGTTGATGTTATTTCTATTTAGAGTTATTTTTATAATTATAAAATGTCTGCAATTGTGTCCTGTGATTTTTCCTCAGTGCTTACCACGAAATAGACTAGGGGAGTCCTCATACCACCAAAGATTGAGTTTCTGAATAAACACTCACTTCTGTGAGGACAGTAGGTACTTATAAGCATTTTGGGAATAAACTGGATTCTAAAATGAAAAACAAAAACATTGGTACTAAGATGTAGCTCAGTAGTGGAATAGATGCCTAAAGAGCATAAGACCCTGAAAGGAAAGTTTCCTAAGGCTCAGAATGTTAGAATTTTGAATGAACAAACTTCTTTCATTTTGTTTTTTTGTCGGTGGTGGGGCTTGAACTCTGAGATTGGGCATTATCCCTGTGCTTTTCAGCTCTTTGGGAGCACTCTACAGCTGGAGCCACATCGCCACTTCCGGTTTTCTAGTGGTTTATTGGAGGTAAGAGTCTCCCAGGGCTTGCCTTGAACTGCCATCCTCACCTCTCAGCCTCCTGAGTAACTAAGATTATAAGTGTGAGCCACTGACCCATGGTACATGTAGAAACATTTTAAGATTGATCCTAAAGAAAGAAACTTCGAACATACTTTTTGGACAAATAATTTATAATGCCATGGTTAAGGCACTAATTCAGAAGTATTTTTTCATTGGTTGGTTTCTTAGTTTATTTATATATATATATACATTATTAATTTATATATGCACATATTATTAAAAACATAGCTTTGAAGTGTACCTAAGAACATATGGGCTCATGTAAAATTATACAAATGCACAAGCTTGATTATTTTTCAGTTTGTTGGTACCATAAATTAGATGGGATTTGTGTACTTTTGTTTTGTTCTCTGTTTTTGGAGGATTTCTCTCCCCTTTATCCCCTAGCCCCCACTCCCCGCACTTGAACTCAGCTTGCTCTTTCTTGGCTTGGTTGTTCATAGCAGATTTTCTACCACTTCAGCCATACCTGTTGACTGGCTTTATGCCAGTTAATTGGAGATGATATCTCTCAGGTTTTGCTGCCTGGATTGGCTTTGAAACTTCATCTTCCAGTTCTCACCTCCTGAGTAGCTGGGATTACAGGTGTGAGCTACTGGGGTGCCTAGGGATAAATTAATTTGGTTGATGTATTCTTTCTGTTTTTCTAAGCATGGGATGATCTACTATAGAATTTCAATGAATGTCCTGGGTCTGAAGTAAGATATATAATACATATGCAAATCTGTATATTTCTCATAAGATGTAATCAATTTAACACTTTATAAGTGTAATAATAGTCAATAAAATAATGAATGAATAGTACAAAAAGAAAATAAATACACTCAAAGAAAATTGCAATAAACATAAGTATGTAGATATTAATCATTATTTCAAATGTGGATGAATATTACATTAACAGGGCTGGGGATTGAATTCAGGCCTAGGGAACAGGCCTGAATTGCTTGTCTTCCAAGAGGGTGAGTTTCCCCATCCCCCCAGTGAATTAGAGTTACCCAGACTCTAAGGTCAATTCCCAGTCCTGGCAGAAAAAAGGGCATGAATTCCAAGCCAGGGAGCTTCATTAGTATTGTATGTATGTATATATGTATGTATATATGTATGTATATATGTGTATATATATATATATATATATATATATATCATGGGACTTGAACTCTGGCCTTGGGAGCTGTCCTTGTGCTCTTCGGCTCAAGGCGAGTGCTATAATGCTTGAGCCACAGCTCCCCTTCTGGTTTTCTAGTGGTTTATTGGAGATAAGTGTCTCACAGACTTTCCTGCTCTGGCTGATTTTGTACCATGATGTTCAGATCTCAGCGTCCTGAGTAGCTAAGATTACAGGCGTGAACCATAGCCGGCGCCAGGCTATTTAAATTTTTTTTTAATTATTTATTTATTTATTTTGCCCAGCACAGGGCTTGAACTCATATCGTGGCAACTCTGCCTCAGCGAACATCATCTTAGGCTGGGATGGTGCAGCCTCTGGACCCACAGCCCATCCTGGGATACTATGCCTCGGGGCTGACAGGAAAACAAAATGAAAACAGCACCAAAAAAAAAAAATCCAGGAACCACCTGCGGATGGCAGTTTCTTGGTTTTCCTTTCTTGAATGGTGACCATCTCGGGTCCAAATAACACTGCTGCAACCTGTAGGTCACCTGGCATTGCTGAAGGCTGACAGGCTGTCAGAGAAGCCATAGGCCAACCTGGACACCTAGGCCCTGAGTTTGAATCCCAGTCATGCTACTTACAAAGGGCTAGAGAGCCTAAGAAATTATGGCTTGTCCATAGGAACGCCAGAGAAATATGATCAATGTCATGGTTGGATGAGTAGGTCATCAATCAGTCTAGTATAAATTTAGACCCAATAATCACAGAACATAGATTGATTTTAATTCATAGTTTATTATGCATTAAAAGAATATTATTCATTAAATGAAGTCCTCACTAAACACCTGAGAATCTGTATGAACGTAGTATATGTCATTTAATTCCATATAGACATCACTGGCAGTATCAAAATATCTAAATATATATTTATCTCCTATACCAGATATATATATATATATATATATATATATATATATATATATATATATGGTATATATACCAGATAGAAAGGTACTGCTATTTTGGCCAAACCTGTGGCTCCATCCTAGGTCCTGGGATCCATTTGGCAGCTGAATGGGCTAGAGGCTGCCATGCTGACACTCACCCATTCATGAATTGGGACTTCTAGGCCCTCAGTTCAGGTACCAGCATTGCCAAAAATTTCATCTTAGAGTAAGATTCCAAGTGAGACACCTGTTTTCCATTTCTGTGCAAGTGCTGGGTGTCAGGTATGATGTACATAATATGTGTGCAAAGCTACATGCTATGGAATAGATTAGAATAAATGTAATAAATGATATAGGTACACTCACAGTCCATAAAATAAATGATAATTCAATCAATCAATAAGAATATATAATGAATCACTCCAACAAACACGATACAATCTGAATATATAGATGTAAATATAAATCACATATTTAAAATGTCTATAAATGTTACATTTTTGGGGCTGGTGCTTGAATTCAGGCCTAGGGAAGAGTTGAGAAGTTCATGCATGATTCACATAGGAAATGATAGGCAAGACCTCTGGCACAACAATTATTTTAAATTAAGACTTCACGAAATGTGAAAATAATAATTACATTCAGGAAATCGAGGCATTGGGAAAGATCCAAGAATTGGTAGTCACATGGTAGATAGGATTCCAACACAGCTTGCCACATCTTCTCTATACAAATAGGTATTTATTAGCATACTAGCTTCAGCTTATGAATGGATGAATATGGTGCACAAACCCCACCCCGGAGCTCAATCTTAAGTCCTGGGTAGGACCTAGATCCTTAGTAACTCAAAAGCTATTGTGCTCAAATGGACCCATTAGAAAGTTGGTCCTGCTAGGCCCAGAGTTCAACTCCCAGCAATGCCAAAAGGTTCATCCTGATGTGAGAAACCAATCCTTACAGCTGTTTTCCTGTCTTGTGAAAGTCCTGGGCCTCATCGAGGATGGAGAATGCTATATAAGCAACTCTATAGCCATGGGAATAGGTTGTCATCCATGGCAACACAGATATACCTGCCATCATACTCAATAAAATACACAATACATCCATGAATAAGACTCAAAATTAAAAAATAACTATGAAAGCAAGATGCATACCACACCTGTATGTAAATAGAGATCCTATGTTTAAAAAAGGTAAACTTGTTATTTTGTCCACTGCTAGGACTTCAAATCAGGCCCTGAACCAGGCCTGACATTCTAGTCTTCAGGGATGATGAGCTTCCCCTTCCCCCACAGTGCAACAGAGTTACTCAGATCTGAGTTCAAATCCCAGGCCTGACAAAAGATTCATCCTGATGTTAGAAGTCAGTCTTTACACCTGTTTTCCTCTCCTATGGAAGTCCTGTGTCTCAGATAGGATGGAGAATGAATGCATAGGCAACCTTATAACAATGGGAACAGGTCATCATCTATGTCAGCAGAGTTATACCTGTCACGATACTCAGTAAAATACAAAATACCTCCAAGTATTAGACACAAAATAAGGAGAAGGAGTGCACGGAACGCAAGATGCTATCCACACATATATGTCAATACATATCCTATGTTTCAATTATGAAATTATGCCTATCCTGGCCCTCACTGGGGCACAACCTAAGGTCCTGAAAATGACTTAGCTCCTTAGTTGCTCATGGGCCGGTGTCCTCACCTTGACTCTTTTGCCAATTGGGCCTGCTAGGCTCTCAGTTCAAATCCCAACACTGCCAAAACATGAATCCTGATGTGAGAAGCCCATTGATCCACCTGTTTTCCTGTCCCGAGAATGTCCTGAGTCTCAGCTAGGATGGAGAAGGAGTAGGAAACTCTATAGAAATGGGCATAGATTGCCATCCAAGTCAGCACAGTTATATCTGTCATCATATGCAATAAAATACAAAATGCATCTCTGACTAAGACACACAATAAAAAGAACAACTACACTGAAAACATGATGCATTCCACGCATGTATGTAAATAAAGATCCTATGTGTAACAGAGATGGGCATATGACTTTTGCCTGAGCTGGGGCTTCAAATCAGGCCCTGGGACCAGGCCTGACCTTGTAGTCTTCAACGATAGTGAACTTCTCCTTCCCCCACAGTCCAAAAGAGCTACCTAGACCTGTTTTCACATCACAGCTCTGGCAGTAAAATGGCGTGAATTTTGAGCTAGGGTGCTTCATTCATAATTTTTCAATTTTTTAATATTTTTTGCCAGACCTGGGGCTTGAACTCAAGTTGTGGCAACTCTGCCTCAGGTACGATCATCCTAGGCTGCAGCCTCTGGACCTACAGCCCATCCTCGAATCTTAGGACCCCAGGGTTTGTAGGAAAATATTTAAAGCTGGAGGAGAAAAAGTGGTGAAAAGTTCCAAATGGCGCTTTTAGGTTTATTTTCATTTGAATGTTGACCATGGTGAGACCAAACCCAGTGGACTGCAGACTGAAGGTGACCTGATGTGGCTGAAGGCCTGCTGGCTCTTGGGGGAGCCACAGGATGACCGGGCAATGGAGGCCCTGAGGTCGAATCCTGGTCAGCCATCCTACATTGAGGCAATGGCAGGAGTTCCTGAGATACTCAATTCCGGACCTAAGAAAAGCCATGAAATATGATCAATCTCTTCCTTGAATGAGTAGTTCCTGAGGATTAGAGTAGGAAATGATAGTCAAGACTCATTGGGTATCGATTATTTTTAGTGAAGAGTTGATGAAGCGTGACCATAATCATCACAGTCATTAATTGGAGGCATTGGGGAAGATCCACGATTCGGTAGTCACAGGGAAGATAAGATTCAATCACAGGTCTCCATCTTTCCTACTCTATACAGATATGTACTTATTTGCTTACTACCTTCAGCTTATGAATGGATGACTCTTGTGCTCCCTCTGACTTACCCCTGGGACTCGATCTCAGGTTCTGGGAATGGCCGAGCTCCTTAGTGGCTCACAGGCTGGTGTGCTTATGTGGGCCCATTCGCCTATTGGGCCTGCTAGGTGCTGAGTTCAGATCCCAGTAGTGCCAAAATATTTATCCTGTCAGAAGCCAGACGTTGCACCTGTTTTCCTGTGTGAGTCCAGGGGTTCAGCTAGGATGGAGGATGCATAGGCCACCCTGTGGACATGGGAAAAGGTTGTCATCCATGTCAGCCCAGTTACACCTGTCATGTATACTCAAGAACATACATAATACATCCATGAATAGCATACAAAATAGAGAGGATAACTACACTCAATGCATGAGGCAGTCCACACACGGATGTGAATATACATCCCATATTTGAATGATGTATTGAGGACTCTTGTGGCCTCCCTGGGGCTTGATCTCAGCTCCTGGGAACAGCCCAGCGCCTTAGTGGCTCACAGGCTGGTTTGCTCATGTGGACCCATTGGACAGATGGGCCTCCTAGGCCCAGAGTTCGAATCACAGCACTTCCAAAAGTTCACCCTGATGTGAGAAACCAATCGTTGCACCTGTTCTTCTGTGCTGTGCAAGTTCTTGGTTGCAGCTAGGATGGAAAATGCATAGGCAACTCTATACTCATGGGAATAGCGTGTCATCCCGGTCACCACAGTTATATCTGTCATCCTATACTCAAAAAAATACACAATACATCAATGAGTAAGACACCAGATAAAGACACTAACTAAACTGAACCCAAGATGCCGCCCATCCATGAATGGAAATAGAGATCCTCTATTTAAATTCTGAATTTATGACTACTACAGCGCCCACAGGGGCTTGATCTCAGGTTCCAGAAAAGACCTAGTGGCTCAAGTGTTGGTGTGCTCACCATGACTCATCCACCACTTGAGCCTGCTAGGCCTTGAGTTCAAATCCCAGCACTATCAAAAGATTCATCCTGATATGAGAAGCCAATGGTGGCACCAGTTTTCCTATGCTGTGAAAGTCCTGGGTCTCAGCTAGAATGGAATATGCTATATAGGCAACTCTATACTCATGGGAATTGGTTGCCAGCAATGTCAGCATAGTTATAACTGTTATCACACTCAGTAAAATACATATTGCATCGATGAATAAGACACGAAATCAAGAAAATGAGTACACTGAACGCAAGATGCCGCCCACCCATGTATGGAAATATAGCTCCTGTCTTTAAATTATGATTTAATGAGTATATTGACCCCCGCGGGGCACGAACTCAGGTCCTGTGAATGACCTAGCATCTTAGTGGTTCACAGTGGGTGTGCTCACCCTGACCCATTCCCCAATTCTGCCTGCTAAGCTCTGAGTTCAAACCTCAGCACAGCCAAAAGATTCATCCTGATGTGAGAAACCAATGGATCCACAAGATTTCCTGTCCTGTGAAGGTCCTGGGCCTCATCGAGGATGGAGAATACTATATAGGCAACTCTATAGCCATGGGAATAGGTTGTCATCCATGGCAACACAGATATACCTGTCACCATACTCAATAAAATACACAATACATCCATGAATAAGACTCAAAATTAAAAAAATAACTACATTGAAAGCAAGATGCCTACCACACCTGTATGTAAATAGAGATTCTATGATTAAAAAAGGTAAGCTTGTTATTTTGTCCATGCTGGGGCTTCAAATCAGGCCCTGGACCAGGCCTGACATTCTAATCTTCAGGGATGATGAGCTTCCACTTCCCCCACATTGCAACGGGGTTACCCAGACCTGAGTTCATATCCCAGGCCTGACAAAAGATTCATCCTGATGTCAGAAGCCAGTCATTGTGCCTGATTTCCTGTAATGTGGAAGCCCTGGGTCTCAGCTAGGATGGAGAATGAATGCATAGGCAACCTTATAACCACGGGAACAGGTCGTCATCCATGTCAGTACAGTTATATCTGTCACCATACTCAGTAAAGTTCACAATACCATCAAGAATTAGACATAAATTAAGGAGAAGAAATGCACCGAATGCAAGATGCTGCCCACACATATATGTCAATACAGATCCTATGTTTCAAGTATGAATTTATGCCTATCCTGGCCCTCCCTGGGGCTCATTGTCAGGTCCTGGGAATGGCCTAGCTCCTCAGTTGTTCACATGCTGGTTTTCTCACCTTGACTCTTTCACCAATTGGGCCTGCTAGGCTCTCAGTTCAAATCCCAACATTGCCAAAAGCAGAATCCTGATGTGAGAACCCAAAGGTCTACCTGTTTTCCTGTTCTGTGAATGTCCTTGGTCTCAGCTAGAATGGAGAAGACATAGGCAACTCCATGGATATGGGAATAGGTTGTCATCCATGTTAGCACAGTTATATCTGTCATCATACTCAATAAAATACAAAATGCATCCCTGGCTAAGACACACAATAAAAAGAATAACTACACTGAAAGCATGATGCATTCCACATATGTATGTAAATAGAGACCCTATGTGTAAAATAGTTGGGCATATGATTTTTGACAGTGCTGGGGCTTCAATTAAGGCCCTGGAACCAGTACTGACCTTGTAGTCTTCAAAGATGATTAGCTTACCCTTCCCCAACAGTGCAACAGAGTTACCCAGACCTGAGTTCAAATCTCAGCTCTGGCAGTAAAATGGCGCGAATTCTGTGCTAGGGTGCTTCCTTCCTTCATATATATATATATATATATGTATATATATATATATATAAATATATATATATATATATATATATTTGTTTTGTTTTGTTTTGTTTTGTTTTTTACCAAACCCGGTGCTCGAACTCAAGTAGTGGCAACTCTGCCTCAGCTGCGATCATCCTATGCTGTGGCCTCTGGACCTACAACCCAGCCTTGAATCCTAGGACCCCAGGGCTTGCAGGAAAAAAGAAAGCTGTGAGGGGAAAAAAAGTGGTGGGAAGTTCCACCTGGTACTTTTATGTTCATTTTCCTTTGTACCGTGACCGTGGTGGGTCTGAACCCGGCGACCTAAGAGTTAAGGTTACCTGGAGTGGCTGAAGGCCTGCAGCTGTTGGGGAAGCCCCAGGCCATCCAGGCAAAGAGGCCCAGAGGTCGAATCCCAGTCAGCCACACCTACATTGAGGGATTGTCGTGAGATCCTGAGATACTTGTTTCTAGACCTAGGAAGTGTCGTGGAATGTGATCAATCTCATTCTTGATTGAGTAGTTCCTGCAGGATGTGAGTAGGAAATGATAGGCAAGATTCCTGGGGTATCGATTATTTTTAATGAAGAATTGATGAAGCGTGACCATAATCATCACAGTCATGAAATGGAGGCATTGGGAAAGATCCAAGAATCAGTAGTCACAAGGTAGTTTGGAAACCATCACAGGTCGCCATCTCTCCTACTCTAAACAAATATGCATACTATCTTCAGCTTATGAATGGGTGACTATTGTGCTCTCCACCTGCCCTATCCCCAGGGCTCAATCTCAGGTCCTGGGAACAGCCTAGTTCCTTAGATGGTCACATCATGGTGTCCTCACCTTAACCCTTTCTCCAATTGGGCCTGCTAGGGTCTGAGTTCAAATTCCAACACTGCCAAAAGAGGAAAGCAGGTGTGAGAATCCAAACTCTCCACCTGTTTCCTGTCCTGTGATAGTTCTGGGTCTCAGCTAGGATGGAGAAGGCTTAAGCAACTCTATAGACATGGAAACAGATTGTCATCCATGCTAGCACAATTGCATCTGTCATCATGCTCAATGAACAAAATGCATCCATGACTAAGACACACAATAAAAAGAATAATTGTACTGAAAGAATGTATGTGAATAGAGATCCTATGTTTAAAATAGATGGGCATATGATTTTTGCCAGTGCTGGGGCTTCAATTTAAGTCCTGGGAGCAGGCCTGACCTTGTATGTCTTCAAGGATGGTAAGCTTCCCCTTCCCCCACAGTGCTATAGTGTTACCTAGACCTGAGTTGGAATCTGAGTAGCGGCAGAAAAATGGTGTGAATTCTGAACTAGAGTGCTTTATTAGGTTTTAGGGTTTTTTGTTTTGGGGGCTTTTTTTTTGCTAACCAAAGGATTTGAACTCACTTCATGGCAACCCTGCCTCAGCTTCGATCATTTTAGGCAGTTGGGCTGCCATAGTCCCATAGTCGACCCAGAGATCCTAGGCCCTGAAGCTTTGCAGGAGTAAAAAAAAAAAACCCACACAGAAAAATAGCCACAGGATGGACTTTTTACATTTTCTTCCTTTGCATGGTGACCAACCTGGGTCCAAATTACACGGCTACAAAGGGTACTTCACTTTGCATTGGCCATGGCTAGTAGACTATCGGGTAAGCCACAGGCCCATATGTCATCATAGGCCCTGATTTTGAATCCTGGTCCTGATACCTACCAATGGGGGGACATCCCACGAGACTCATTCCTATGCATGGGAATAATGATGGAATGTGAGCCAACTCATGATTGAATGAGAAGTTTCTGTGGGCATCGTTCTAGTCTAAAATTAGATGCAATGATCCTACGATGTTGATGATTGATCTTAATGAATTTTTTATTAAGCATGAAAACAATACTATTCCTTCAATGGAGGCATAATAAATACCTAAGAGTTCGTAGGAACCTAGTTGATGTCACTGAATCCTAGGTAGATGTCTCTGGAATTCTATACAAATATATATTTATTGATATATACCATCTGCCTATCCATGTATGGTTATTTTGTCCACCCCTGGGGCTCAATCTCAGGGTCTGGGAACTGACTGGCAGCTTCCTTGGCTAGAGGTGGCCGTGTTGACACACCCATTCATGAATTGGGTCTGCTAGGGCCTGAGTTCAGATCCCAGCACTGCAAACAATTGGATCATGGAGTAAGAAGTGGAGTGTGACACCTGTGTTCCTTTTCTCTGAGAGTCCTGGGTGTCAGACATGATGGAGAACACGTCTACAATTTAGATACTATGTGATGGGATGTCATCAATATAATAAATGGGCTGCGTGTCATCACAGTCAATAAACGGCAAATAAATGAATAAAAAAATACAATCAATAACCACAATATGGACTGAACATCTATAGGTAAGTACAAATCCTATATTTATAATGTATATAAACAGCATGTTTTCCATGGCTGGGGATTGAATTCAGGCCTAGGGACCAGGCCCGACTTTCTTGCCTTCAAGCATGGTGAGTTTCCCTTCGTCCACAGTGCTGCAGAGTTTCCCAGATCCTGAGTTTAAAACCAAAGTAAAAAAAATGGCGAGAATTGCAAGTCAGTGAGCTAAATTTTTTTTGTGTGCGGGGGCGGGGGGTGGCGGGGAGGGTGTTTTTGTTTTGTTTTGTTTTGCAAAGCAATGTCTTGAACTCAGATCATGGCACTCTGCCTCAGCTTCTATCACACTAGGCTGCAGTGCAGCCACTGGAGCCACAGCCGATCCTGGGATCCTAGACCTCCTGGCCTTGTGGTGGGAAAAAATATGCACAGAAAAAAAGTGGCAGAGCCGGGCACCGGTGGCTCACACCTGTAATCCTAGCTACTCAGGAGACTGAGATCTGAGTATCTAGGTTCAAAGCCAGGAAAGTCCGTGATACACTTATCTCCAAGAAACCACTAGAAAACTGGAAGTGGCGCTGTGACTCAAGCGGTAGATTGCTTGCCTTTAGCTGAAGACCACAGGCAGAGTACCCAGGCCCAGAGTTCAAGCCCTATGACCAAACCCTCCCCCCAAAAATAAGTGTCAGGATTGCGTATTTACATTTTATTCCTTTGCACTGTGACCATTTAGGTCTGAGTGACATGGCTCCATAGGGTACTTCACCTTGCATTGCTGAAGGATGGCGGGCTATTGGAGAAGCCATAGTCTCACACGGCAATGTAGGCTTAGAGTTGAATCCCACTAATGCCACTTCCAGATGGCAGAGATCCTAAGAGACTCGTTCCCATCCATAGTAATAATGTTGGAATGTTATCAATGGCACAGTTGAATGAGCTGATCATGAATAACACTTGTATAAAATTAGAAATCATGCTTTCAGTAGACTGATTTTATTTAATATGAAGCATTAAAAGAATACTATTTCTTACAGAGACGCAATAATTTCAGGACACTGATTTACTTAATAGTTTATTAAGGATGAAAACAATAACATTAATTACATGGAGGCATAATAAATACACAAGAATTGGTAGGAATGTAGTCTACTTAACTGAATAATGTGTAGACATGTCTGGCACTCTATAAAGATATATATTTATTAGGATACTACCATCTGGGTGTCACTCTGTTCTTATTTTGTAAAACCCTGGGGCTCGATCTAAGGTCCTTGGAACTGCCTGTCAGCTCAATTTGCCCCAGGATGGCGTGTTGACACTCACCCATTCATGAATTGGGCCTTGTAGGCCATAGTTCAGATGCCAGCACTCCCAAAAAATGAACTGTGGAGTAAAAGCTGATGGTGCCAAACGTTTTCCTTTTTTGTGAAAGTCCTAGGAGTCAGGTATGAAGTGGAACATATATGCAGACCTATATCCTATGGAATCAATGTTCTATGTTGCCATAATAGTCAATAAAATAAATGGCCAATACATGAATAAAACAAAAAATAAAAATGAATATACTGAAAGCTATATGGAGTCAACCTATGTATATAAATATAAATCATATATTTAAAATGTACATGAATAGGATGTTTTCTAGTGCTGGGAATCAATTTCAGGTCTAAGGAACAGACTTGAATTTCATGACTTCAAGAAGGTGAGCTTCCCCTTTCCACACAGTGCAAAAGAGTTACCCAGACCATGAGGTCCGATCCCAGTCCTGACAGAAAAAATGGCAACTGTATACTATGTGATGTCCAATTCTTAGGTATTTATTCTGCCTCCATTTAATGAATGTGATTGTTTAAATGCTTCATACAGTATTAATTAAAATTGATCAGTGTCCTATAACATAATTGTGTATAATTTTGTCCTAGAATCATTCAAGAACTGCCCATTCAATCACATAATCACAAGCCATTGGTATTTATATGGATAGGATTGAGTTTTTTAGGATCACCTGCCATTTGGAGGTGGCAGGACCAGGATGTGGGCTCCAGCTCTCCCCACATAAACCTGAGGATAAGGAAATCACTGGTCTGTCCAAGAACATCACCAACATCAATGATTAGGCAGGCACCAATGCTACTCAGCAGTACTCCTTGATACTTACAAGGCTGTGATAGGAGGATCATGGTCAAATTCACCCTAGGCAGGAAAGTCCTTGAGAACCCTGTCCAACTTCAGTGCCAACAAAGCCAGAAGTAGAGCCATGTGGCTTCACTAGTGGCTTCACTAGCCTTGAACAAAAGCAGCTCAAGGACTGTGCCCAGATCCTGAGTTCAAGGTCAGGGACTGGCAACAAACAGATATACACAACAATCTGTGCAGCCATCCAGCTAAAGCAGGTCACCCTCTTGTTCTCAACTGGACTGGACAGTTTCATGTGAAAGGGGAGCTGTCATCTTGACTCTGCCCATTCTGCCTGCATCACAGGATTCTGTCCACACCCCCATTCTTTCATGTTTCTTTCTGACCAATGGGAAACAAGAATGTTGGACACGCCCACATTCCATGCTGCCCGGTAGCACCTGGATTCCCTCAGTTGGTTGACACCACTACTAGCAGTTGAGGAAGGTAGAGGTGGCTGAGTGGTGAGCAAGATACTCGAGGCCACATTGCAGTAGAGTAGGAAATTGAGGTCCTAGACAGTGAGTGGGTGAATAGAGGATGTCCCAGTCCTTGGAAAAGTGGCCAGCCCATCTTTCTCAGCGCTCAGATGCCTGAAACAACAGGACTCCCTGAGATAGCTGTGGGCAAGAAATTGCCACAAGAACACTGGCAGAAGAATCCTCCCAACAGATCTGCAACATTCAAGAAAACTAAGAACATGAAAAAAGTGAAGGATCCCCAAGACAAACACCACTGGGGAGTGTGATTCAAAGGAGAGTCCAGCCAAATGTGATGCTGACCGTGGGCCTCCCCTGCCTTTGGACACAGCCACAGCCACCAGGGTCCAGAGTGTCAATGGTCCAGATAAGGATCTGCAGAGGTGTACTGACATGTGGTGCCCACCCTGGATCCCAGCAAAAGAAGAAAAGAGGCGCTCTGTGCCAAGATCCAACCATTGAAGCAGGAAAAGACAGACGTGCAGGATGGACGGACGGGAGTAAGAGAGTAGAAGATAGCCCAACTGCACGCAGCAATGAAAAGGGAGCTAGAGATCCACAAGGCACCCATACAGAGGTTGGTTTGGGAAGAATGTGATTTACAATGTTCACCAGCCCACGTGCAGCAGACGACCGATGACAGAGAAAGGGAGCATGAAGCTCTCACCAGCTGCCTGCAGACCGCAGAGCAGCACATGGCAGAGCTGGAGATGGCGGCTTCTGTGGTCACTGCTCACAGAATGAGACTGAAATGTTCTTTGAACAGCTGAGTGATGTGACCCTTCAGCTCAAGGAAAGGATCAGTAGCTTCAATGACTTGGAGCAAGTGAACACTGAGTTGCAGGAGAAGCTGGAAACACTTGACACAGTGGAGCAACATGAAGAGCAGAATCTGCAAGTTCCAACAAGCGCTGGCAGGGCGTGAGGTACTAAAGACACTACTGGACAACCTGAGCTGGATGGTGACTGCAGGGAATCTAGAGAGAGACACCTTCACAGAAGACCTGAGCATTGAGAGGTCTGTGCAGAAGGAGGAGGCCCGTCGGCTGACCCAGTGGGTGAACCAACTGACAGAGGAGAAGAATCGAGGGGCAAGGCAGGTGTTTGACCTAGAGAAGGAGCTGGGGGAACTGAGAAGGAAGCTGGCAGAGACATGGCCCCCTTCGGGACCATCTCTGGTCAAGCGGCAGGTGCAAGCCCAGGCCTATTGCACACAGATGGAGTTGAAAAACCTGGAGGAACAACTTCACATCCAGATCCAGGAAAACCAAAGGCTCCGCTTCCAGAACACGGAGCAGCAGAAGCAACTGTGGAGACAGGAGAAGCCACGGATCAGCAGGAGATCTGCAAGATCCCACGATGCACATGTGTGCAATGGACAGATGGAAGAACAGCTGGCCCTGATGTGGGACACTCTCCACATGATGAGCAGTGAGAAGGAGAAGCTAGTCAGCATCTTGGACTCAGAGCAGCAGGTGAAGAAACATCTGTGAGAACAGCTGAACCACACAGGAAGAAGATAGAGGAATGGAAAGAGGTCCTGAGAGAGAGAGCCAAGCAGCTTGGGAGCTGCAGGAGTGGCAGGAGCAGTCCCTGGCCCAGATGCAGGAGCTCAGAGCCACCTGTGAGCTGCACATCACCTCCAATGAGCAGCTGATCTCTGAGAAGGAGGCCCTGCAGCAGCACCTAGAGAGGCATAACCAGCTGCTGGAGCAGCTGAAGCAAGTGCAGGTCCCACCAACTGTCGGGACCAGGTGTTGCCCCCAAAGTGGCAGGACACCCTCAATTGCCTGGAAGTGACCAGAATACAGGAGGAGAGCCTGCAGGCCCAGCTGAGCTTCCTGGCTTTCCCTGGGGAAGGGAAAGTTGAGAGCCCTGGAGAAGCAAAAGGTGAGGAGGAAACTCCCCCAGACGTGACCATCGCAGAGGATGGAGACATCCCCAAAACCGAGAGGGACGTGGATCTGGGGGCACTCTCCATGGCTGAAATCCACAGGGGGAAACTCCTGCACCAAGAGTGGCAGGCCCACTGCGGGTGCCCAGTCCACCTGGCAGCTCAGTGCCAGAGAAAGCTGGAGCCACTGGCCCCCCACCATGAGAGCTAGCACCACAGCATATGTGAGGATGGGAAGCAGGACACGAGGGCATCCGAGAAGAAAATCTGCTTTGTCCATGACCTGCCTGTTGAGGTCGACTTCCGGAGTCTAGCGGATGAGCTCCACCATCGATGCAGCCAGCTATTGGCACACATCCACACCATCAAGGACTCCCTCGTGGCGTGTAAAGAGCAGATGTTCGTCCTGGATGAGCTGTAGGAGAAAGCTGAGCACATGTGCTGGCTGTCCCAGGAAAAGATGAAGAGAAGAGAGCTGTGGGAGACCCTGTGGTTCCTCTCAGGGGAAGGCATAGACAGCAGGCACCAGATGCCGGCACAGGCTGAGTCCCCTGCCACCACCACCGATTCAGAAACCTCAGGCTCCGAGGTGGTCAAAATGAGGGAGGAGCAGAAAGGTTTTGAACATTTGTCACTTCAAAGCAGTGTGGAAACTGCCAAAGGACAGGTCGGGGCACCCTACCCCATAGAGGACTCCCCCATGGAGCACATTCTGCTGCAGAAGCCACACATGCAGATCACCCACAGCTCACAGGCTCAGGTGAGGAGTGTTCCCTCCCTTTCTTCTCTAGGCTGATGCAGATGATGACTCTCTATGTGACATGCTGGCTCTCAAAAGCCTCAGCAGCCACCACAAGTAGGTGGCCAGGTGGCCTTCTCTCAGGCCTCTATCTCCAGTTGATGGTAAACTGCGGGTCGGGTAGGGTAGAGGCTGCCGGGAGGTGGCCCATATTCAAGGGACATCTAATGGACCATTCGTGGCCAGGGAAGAGGCCCATGTTATGCTTATCACAAAGAATGAATAGTTTTCAAAGGGAAAACTAGCCTCCAACAAAGATTTGTTCTTCCCGTCCTGGGGCTTGAACTCAGTTCCTGGCCACTGTCCCTGAGCTCTTTTTACCGTGGCTAGCACTCCACCACTTAAACCACAGTGCCACTTCTTGTTTTCTGATGGTTCATTGAGAATAAGAGTCTCACATACTTTCCTGCCCAAAATGGCTTTGAACCGAGGTCCTCTAGATCTCAACTTCCAGAGTAGCTAGGATGACAGGCATGTGCCACCAGTGCTAAGCATGTGATGCCTTTTGAAGGCATCTTGGCTATTTTGTAAAAGGAGCCCCAAAGGTCCTGGATAAGCTGGGATGGGGGAAGGCTGATGTTCTAGCCATTCTGTTCCCCAAAATTAAAGATGCCATTTGGTGTTGGATGCATCAAACACCTAGGTCAACAGCCACCAGGCTTAGTGGGGAAAAGGTAGAGAATACCCAAAGATTGCAGTGTAGAAATCTCTGATTTTGCATACATGTGGTGTGTGTGTGTGTGTGTGTGTGTGTGTGTGTGTGTGTGTGTGTGTGTGTGTGTGTGTGTGTGTGTGTGAACTCAGGGCCTAGGCTCTATCCCTGAGTTTTCTTGCTCAAGGCTAGTGCTCTTCTACTTGAGCCACAGCCCCACTTGCTTTTTGATGGTTAATTGTAGGTAAGACTCTCAAGTACATTCCTGTCCAGGGTGGCATCGAAGCATGATGGGGGCCGAGGGAAGCAAGAGTAAATACAACTCGCAGGTACAATACCTATGGTGGGTGACTCCTGCCCCCTTGTACCCAGATGCAGGACATGTGGCCCCATGGCAACGTGGGGGACTATCATCATCTACAGTTCAATTGGAGGAAGTGACCAGGGCCAAGGTGACTTTTGCCCACCCTGAATGCTGATTCCAGAGCAGATCTGTTCCATCCTAGGCCAAGAGAGCTCCAGTAGGCCAGGCTTCCAGGGGCACAGGGAGAGGTCAGCTCCAGGCCAAGCTAAGAGCCTTTGCTCATGGACACCCCAACTTTGCCTTCCTGATCACTGTAAGGCCTGTCAAAGAACAACCACCCCTAAGAAAAAAACAAAATTGGAGCCATGTCTCAAAGTGGTTGAGCTCTAACATTGAACCAAAGAGCTCAGAGACAGGGCCCCCACGGTGTGAGTTCAAGACCCCCAGCTGACCCTCCCCCATAAAACATAGGTTAGCTAAAGGTGAACAAGTGGGATTTGTGAAGTGTTTCTGAAGAATGGTGATACAGAAGAAAGCACCCGAATTCTAATGACAGCTGAACTTGTGACATACCGCTATGTGCTGAGTCCTTCACAGTATGCTGTTTTCTGGGTCCTTCCCACATGGGGGTTTTGTGCTGAATCCTCAAAAAGCACTTTGTGTGCTGAGTCATCACAAAGGGTGCTATATTATGAGTCCTTGAGAAGAGTGGGTCGTGCTGAGTTTTTCAAAGGGTGCTGTGTGCTGAGTCCATTAAACAATATACTTTATGCTGAGTCCTTCAAAAGGTGCAGTGTGCTAAATCATCCCAAAGGGTGCTATGTGCTGAGCCCTTGAGAAGGGAGGGACAGGTGAATTTTTCAATGGGTGCTGTGGGCTGAGTCTTTTACACAGGGTACTTTTGCTGAGTACTTCAAAGGGGGCTGTATGCTGAGTCATCCCAATGGGTGCAATGTGCTGCATCCTTGAGAAGAGTGGGATGAGGTGAGTTTTTCGAGTGCTGTGTGCTGAGTCCTTTATACGGGGTGCTCTGTACTGTCCTTCAAATGGTGCTGTGTGCTGAGCCCTTCCACAGGGAGGTATATGCTAAGTTCTTCAAAACTCTGCTATGTGCTGAGTTTTGTAAAGGGTGCTGTGCACTGAATGTTTTACACAGGGTGCTACATACTCAGCCTTTCAAAGAGTGTTGTGTGTGGAACCTTAACACAGGGTGCTATGTGCTGAGTCCTGGAAAAGAGTGCTACGTGCTGAATTTTTCAAAGCATGCCATGAACTGAGTCCTATACACTGCATGCTATGGACTTCCTCCTTCAAAGGGAGCTGTATGTTGAGTTATCCCAAAGGTTACTATATGCTAAGTCCTTCAAAGAGCGCACTGTGCTGAGTCTTTTACACAGGGTGCTTTGTGCTGTTTTTTGAAGTGTTCTGTGTGCTGAGTCATCCCTAAGGGTGCTTTGTTCTGAGGTAGTTATCCCCAACAATCTCTCTCTCTCTCTCTCTCTCTCTCTCTCTCTCTCTCTCTCTCTCTCTCTCTGTCTCTCGCTCTCTCTTTCACACACACACACCTACATACACACACACAGGGGTCACTGTGTACCTGCTTGATGTGTGGAGTGGAGAGGAATGGAGGAGAGTCTCCTCCAGTGGTGGGGCTGAGGGGAGATTTGATTCCCTGGACAAGTGTTAGGGTTGGGGGGAGTGCTGAGCTGAGGTGAGGCTGCAATTCCCATGGCCTGGAAACTTTAGTGCCCAGGTGGGGCTGCTCTTGTAGGCAAGGGTGGGGGGCAGGGCTGAGCAGAGTAGGGGGCGGGGCTGAGGAAAGAAGGGGGTGGGGCCGAGGGGAGGAGGAGGCAGGGCCCAGGGGGCTCACTGTGGTGGTAGCAGTGGCCAGGGGCTCTCAGTGGCAGGCAGGCATGCGTGGAGGGGTTGAAGTGGCCCGCAAGAAGAGTGGAAGCAGAGAGACAGAGAGAGAGCAGAGAGGAGTAAGTACATGCATGAGAGGAAGTGGCTTCAGTGGCTGGCTGAGGCCTCAATTGAAGTGAAGATCCTGACTGGGAGCACAGAGCATGAGGAGCTAGCACAGCAGACACATCACCTCAAGCAGCCCCATGGTGGCGCGGTGGCCATGGGCTGTCCCAAGTCCAAGATTCTAATTATCATGGTGGTGGCAGTTGCCACAGAGGAGGAGGCCACTGAGGAGGAGGCAGCTGAAGAGGCAGCCTTGGCGGCAACAGTGGCAGATGTGATGGTGGCATTGGCGGAAACAGGTCTGGCTGTGGATGAGGCAGGAGTTGAGTTGTCTGCAGCTGAGGGGGAAGAGAGGCCACGCTTGCCCTACCATGCATCCTCAGATCCCGCCCCTCCCTCCCCGGCCCTCCCCAAGGTGCCGCATTTCAAAAATGGCACTGCTGGACTAGACCTGGGGAGCCTCTCTCAGTTGCCCAGCTGAGATAACGCATCCCTGGCTGCCTTGTTTCAGTGACCCGGTCCAGGTCCCTGGTCCTTGAATTCCGGGCCTGCCACACCTGGAGCCGCTGCCTACAGCTTCTCCCAGCAGCACACATGAGTGGCCACCCTGCGGGCCCACACCCTGGGAACCCATTGCCCAGTGAACCCCTCGATCCCCCCATACAACCTCCCCCATTCTGCGGACCCAGACCTGACCCATGCCTCCCGCCTCCCCTCTCCTGTCCCACATGTGCCTCTCCTGCATCCAACAGTACACCCTGGCTCTGCCGCAAATGCACCCCAGGGGTGGGAGGTGGGGGTGGGTGGCAACCCGATGATCCCTCTCATGTCCCTAGTGGCCGGTGTCACAGGAAACGGGAAGATGCAGGGTTGGGTGAGGAGGGGGCGCCAGAGAGCTCCTGGCCTGGAGTAATGGAGCCACACAGCCACCCATCTGCACCCTTCCTCACCTTGGTGGGAACCTGGTGGTTTCAGTCAGAGGTGGGGAGCAGCATCTCCAAACCTGCCTTCTCAGGTCTTTTCCTTTTTTCTGGGGGTGGGGGTGTTGGATGCAGAAGATAGACCCCCTTGCTGTGTGAGCCCTTGTCCTCTATGCTTGGTCACCCTTTCACCTGAGGAGGGTCCCAGAAGAGCCCACTAGGGAGGTGAGGACACTGGGGGTGAGATAGAAGATGAATATCTGGGAGGCACACAGCCCCCCTCACCCACACCCAGCCTATTCTCCCCACCCCAGCTGTCATCAGTTCTCACAGGGTGATCACATTTCCCAGCTCTGCCAGAATCTGCTGGTGCTCCCGGTCCATCTGGTCTCCTCATCCTCCCCAAGAATGCTCCAAGTCGCCCAGAAACATCTAGGCTGGAAGTAGGAAGTCCATCCATGTATATAACATTTAGGAGCCCATCCATTTCCCCAACACCACCCCCACCCCAGGTCAGACACCCCTCTGGGGGCACCATGAACCTCTGCTTGTTATCTGTCCTGGCTCTGAGGAGCCACCTGTCTCAGGACACCTTTATCCAGCATCCTGGCCTAGGGTTTTGGTTTATGTGGAGTTAAGGTTTGTTGTTCCCAAGAGGAAGATGCTGACCCTGGAGAAAGGGAGAGGCAGGGTGGTTCTTTTTTATTAGATTGGTGCTCCCATTTGGTGGGATCCCGCGGTTCTGACAAGGGAACCCCATGCCCCAGCTTGTACATTGTCCCAGATGAGGAACTGAAAAACTCAGGAGAGGCACTGTTCTGAGTCTGTGTGTGTGTGTGTGTGTGTCTGTGTGTGTGTGTGTGTGTCTGTGTGTGTGTATGAGAGAGAAAAAGAGAGAGAGAGAGAGAGAAAGGGAGGGAGAGAGGGAGGGAGAGAGATCATCTTTCAACTTGTACATCATGACTGTGCTCAGGTGAGCGATCAGTTGGCAAATTGCAGGTGCTGCATGGACCAGTCTTCTGGAACAGGTCTGGATTGTGTGTGTGTGTGTGTGTGTGTGTGTGTGTGTGTGTGTGTGTGTGTGTGCATGTTGGGAGAGCAGGGAGATGAGAACAATGGAAACATATTTAAGTCACCATGTCTAAAAAGAGCAAAAGCATTTTATTTGTGTGTATGTGTATTGTTCTTTTGTCATCAATGCTAAGTGTGATACCAGCCACAATTTTTATTTTCTCCTTCACTGTTACATGAATAGTTTGGGGAAGGTTTCAGTAGATGTTCCTTTCCACCTCTTTCCACCTCTTTCTTCCCCTTTCCTGTAGCTCACAGTAGCTGCTGGGTCTGCGTGAGTCTCCCCTTGGAGGTCTGTGTGAATCACAGACCAGAGTGGACACCTGTCCTGTCTTCAGGCTGGTGAGGCAAGTGTGACCACAGCCACACACATACATCCAGAAAACCTGCTCTGGTGTGTAGAGTTGGAGCTAATTCAAGGGTTGGGAATGTGTTTGCCAAACATATTTAGGGAATGAGATGGGGGGAGTAGGGCAGAAAATCTGAAGCTAGCAGGGTCTGGTAGGTGGCGAATGGTGTGACATAGCAGATGGTTCACCACAAACAAGGAGAGGGGAACCTTACCCAGGGCTTTGGCGGTGTCAATGGGCATCTGGGCAGGGGCCTCCAGGCCCCCACTCGTGGCAGGGATTCCCTCCTAGGGCAGTGCACTGGTGGGCAGTCCTCCCTAGAGTCCTGTAGACTACAATCTGTGTCCTGCCTGGGCCATTTCCAGCTGGGCAGTGCTAGGCAAATGCGTTCCCCTGCTGAAGCCTGCACGGTATCAGGCCATGCCAGTTAGCTAGGGCTGGCTGAATGCCAGTTTCTGTAAACTGCTGTAGACTGTCTGGAAGGAAAAGGGGACCATTGACTTTGGAACCTTTAAGTTTGATTGGGAAAACAGAAATGCCCGCTTTTCCAGGATTTTTTCTTTAAGCTGGCAATTACTACTAATGATTGGGATTATGGGTCAAATTAGATGGACCATTTCAGCTGCCAAACAATGATGTTCAAAGCAGCACAGGCAGAGTTCCCAAGCCAGATCGTCTCTTGCCATGAACATCCTGCTTTGACTGCCTTCCTCCAGCAGCTGCTGATTCTCCTCTGGTTCTCTCTAGGGTGATCACCACAGTCGAGGACATCATGGAGAGCAGAGATGGTGACCTCGCCATCCCCAGGTTGCCAGCTGTGAGCAGAGACAACTCCCAGCCTGCACTGGAATCTGGGAGATTCAGAGAACCGGGAAGCATCAAGGATCCTTTCTCTGCAACATGAAACTTGGGGGCAGGATGTGGTAGACCATCGTGTCTGGCCCCAGGGGGAGGAGAGTAGGCCCCTTGAGCCAGGTTTTCACCTCACGTGCCTCATTCACACCTGAGGGCGGAATTGAGTGCCAAACTGTGGGTTAGCCGCTGGACAAAGATTTTTGAGAAGAGAGACATTGCAGAGCCACAGAATCCAGCAAGTACATCGTGGCTCACATTCTCAGAGCCAAAAGAGTTAAGTGCGGTGGCTCCAGGAGGGCAGGAAGTGGGACGAGGGAGAACTGTGGAAGAGCTACTTCAGGTTTCAAAACCTCCCCCACTAACCGCTCCACCCCCAGGATGCTTACCTGAGTTGGATGGGAGTTTTCTGTAGTATTGTCGTAGAGAGATGCTCATTTATTTATCCAACAAACCGTTACAGTGAGTGCCAAGTCCAGGAATCATAAATGATGAAATGTTCCAGTGCTGGTTCCACAGCTCATGAAGAAATCTTGGTTTGAGCTGGATGCTGGTGCTTCACAATTGTCATCCTAGCTACTTAGGAGGCTGAGATGGGAGGACTGAGGCTTAAGTCCCAGGAAGAAAAGCCTGTAAAACTCTTATCTCCAATGAACTACCAAAAAGTAAACGCCAGAAGTGCATGACTGGCTCAAGCTGTAGACTGTTGGCCTTGAGTAAAAAGGCTGAGGGACAGCAGCCAGGCTCTGAGTTCAAGACCCAGGAGTGACACAAAGAAAGGAAAGAGAAAGAGGAGGGAAGGATGGAGGGAGAAGAGGAGGAAAGGAAGGAAGAACGGAACATGCAAACCTTGGTTTGGAGTCCCTGGATCAAGGGAGCCAACCATTCACAATCTCTTTGGGGACAGTTTCAGAGCCTAAAGCCAGTATGTAGGACCAAGCCACGGACCCCTCAGCAACTTCATGTCATCCAGGAGCTGTGTGGTCACGGACTGCAGAGGGAAACAGCCTTGGGTAGACACTAGGGCTCAGGGTGTGTCACCAAATTTCAGTCTCCCCTGGTCCACCGAGTTTATTTTCTAGTCAGATAAGAAATTGTCCAATGTATAGGGAGATATAGGCTGAGGGAGTGTCAAGAGGCGGGTGGCAAGGGATAAGCAAGAAGATGAAGAGGGAGGATGATCCCAGGTCAGGCGTGTCAGGCCATTGGAGCCATGACCTCATCTAACAACTTAGACCATCAGTGATAGAGACTTTGACCAAGCCACATGGCTGTTAAAAGTCCTGGCACTTTGGTTCACCATTGACCAGCTGGCTGTCATCCACAGCTGGATGCCTGTGTGGTACATCCTTCGGGACTGGGACTTTTGCTGGCTCAATCTGAATATGACACCCCCAGTGTTCATTCCTCGACCAGAGACAGAGGTAAGCATGCTACTGGCACAGGACATCCAGAGAATGAGGGGGGAAGTCAGACCCATGTTGCCCCAAGACTTCCTCTAGGGGACTGTAGGGCCCCGTGACTGCCATTCTCAGAGATAGAGGTGGGTCCCTTTACTGTCTCAAACTTTAGTCTAGATGGCAGATCTGGGATTTCAGAGAGGGCCGACTGAAGGTGGGGCAGGGCTGGGTAGAGGGTGGTAGGAAAACCAGAGGCACTGAGCTCTGAGCAGGGTTGTTTCATTGAGGATACTCACCACCCAGGAACATTCCTGGGATGGATAGGCCTTTTCTCCTTACCGAGAGAGAGGGACCTACAACCCTTTAGTCGGCATCCCTTGGCCAAGAAATCGTTTCAATCCCATATCTTGTGGCTGGATAACTAGACCTCAACTGACTGCCCAGTGTCGAGGGATCTTGAGGCCTTGATGAGGTCACGGGATCCTCAGTATGAGATTGTACTTGAACGTCCTGACTTGGTGCATGGTCAGTTCCATCTAAGACTGAGATAATCTAGGACATAGAATCTAGAGAATCAGAGCAGGATGGGGTCTATTCTGTGAGTCTTGAGTATTATGTGTGAGCTTTGAGCTCCCGTGTGCCCACCTGCTTCCCTTTCTATGCTAGAAAAAGTTTATAACTAGGGCCTGGGTCCCATCCCTTGTGTTATGCTCAAAGCTAGCACTCTGCCATTTGAGCCACAGCTCCACTTCCATTTTTTTGGGTGTATAATTAGAGATAAGAGTTCTCATGGACTTTGCTGAGAAGGGTGCATCCAACTGCAGTCCACAGATCTAGTCTCCTGAGGGGATAGGATGACAGGCTTGGAAAAGTATCTTTGGCCAGGTGCCAGTGTCTCATGGCTATCATCCTAAGTACTCAAGAGCAGAAATCTGAGGATCATGGTTCAACTCAAAGCCAGCTTGGGCAGGAAAGACCTTCATTTTGGTTAGGGGGGCGGGGTGCAGAGGAAAGACCCCAGACGTGACACCTCCCGGAGGACATTTGTTCTTGTGACAGAGCCAAGTCATTGCTGTGAATAAGGAGGAAGCCGCCATCAGACTGACCTGGAACAATGCTCAAAGATAGGTAGGCTGTTGAAGTATCAAACCCACTCATGTATACTTCTCACTCCCAACAAGGAGGTGCAGTGTGAGTGGCACAGCCCTGGGCCTAAGGGATTATAAATGGATGGTGGTGTCAGGAGCTTGTGGCTCCCACCCATAATCCTGGCTATTCAGGAGTCTGAGGGCTGATGGTCGTGACTCAAAACCAGCCCAGGCAGAAAAGTCCTTGAGATTATTATCTCCCATAAACCACCTCTCTCCCCCAAACCCACACACAAAAAATCCAGATGTGGTGGTGTAGCTCAAGTGCTACAGCCTCAGCCTTGAACAAAAGAAGCTCAGGGATAACACCCAGGCCCTGAATCCAAGCCCTAGGGCTCACACAATCATAATAAAATAAATGAACAGTGTCCACTTTTATCTGACTACCAAGAAAGATGGATTCAGTCTTGTAGCTGGCTGGTACTTCTAGCCAAAGGTAAGGGGCTTCCCTTGATGTTCCCCTAAACCTCTCCTTCTCTCCATTATCTGTCCAGGCTTCAGTTGCAGGACAGAATTCGGATCATCCCCCTGGATATGACCTTAAGTACCCTTGCCCATCCACCTTCCTCGGGGTCAGGATCCTTTATGCACTCCCTGCTAGGATGATGAGGCACCACAGAGATAAGGGTAGGTATCCCTGACACACACACACACACACACACACACACACACACACACACACACACACACACACACACACAATACCCCTAGCCAACTCAGACTAGCCTTTTCCAAAGACACTTTATCTCTTTGGATTAACTGACATAGGAGAGGGTTTTGATCCTCAATAACTGATTATTTTAACTTGGGCTTGCTAGTTGACTGGAGATAAACAAGAGCAAAAAAAAAAGCATTTGGTGTCTGTCACCTGGGACTCAGGCTCATCCCTGTCATACTGGCTACTCAGGAGGCTGAAATCTGAGGATCACTATTTGAACCCAGCCATAAGCTGAAAAGCCCGTGAGACTCTACTCTCCATGGAACCACCAAAAAGCCAGAAGTGGAGCTGTGGCTCAAGAGGTAGAGCACCAGTCTTGAGCAATAAAACTCAGAGAGTCTGCTCCCAGATCTTCATTTCAAGCCCACACAAAGAAATGGCACTGTCTTATGACCACAGACTGCCTGGGCTTTGAGTGCCCTCTCACGGAGTGTGATAAAACACCTGTCCATGTGTGGTATATCAGGGCCTTCAGAAATCCAGTAGTGGAACCCAGGCCTGCCCCTTTGTGCACTCTCAACCCACACTGGCCAGAAGGCAGAGTGTGACAAAGCCGGCAGCCTGCAGAGCAGAGAGGCTCCAGCTCTGCCAAGGTGATCAAAACGGGCTTCTTGGAGGCAGCACTTGAAAAGGGGGTCCTGCTTAAGAAGGAGGATCTGACAGGAAACACAGAGAGCAAAGGTGCTGCAGATGATGGACAGCATAGCAGAGCATGTTCATTTCCACCCAGGGCTGCAGGTGAGAGACTCGGTACAGTTGTGTGAGTCTTGGTATAGATGTATGAGATTGTCCCGATACAGTTCTCCAAGGGACCTTAGTGACATGTGGATGTCTATGCCCTGAAGCTGTTAGTATATCCATCCATGCTTTGTGTCTCCTTCTTTGACAGAGGGGAGCTGGACAATCTTCTGCCCTGAGCACCCCTGGACCAAGTTATCAGCAACCCTCTCAACGTCTTCCACCAGGACATGGAGCAGCTGGCCCCAGAAATCCGCAGGTAACTGTTGGGTGGTGCTGGGGGATACAGGGCAGGCCCCAGAACTCCTAGTGGATCTTCTCTGGACGACCAGTCCATCCAGAGGAGGCAGATGGGAACTTAGAGAGGGCTAGTGATGTGGAAGAGGCCCTTTAAAGCCTATGGCCCTACCCAAATTCTCAGCCTCACTTTGCTGTCCCTGAGGGAGGTAGAGGAGTGTCTAGGTGGTAGCATCTAGAGGAGGACTAATGGAAATTCTGAAGGATGAGACACCATAAGCTGTGTGCCAGTGGCTCATGCCTGTCATCCTATGCCTATCATCCTGGCCACTCGGAAGGCTGAGATCCAGAGGATCTCCTTTCCCAGCTCAGGCAGGAAAGTACCATGAGAGCCTCATCTCCAATCCAACTAGAAATGGAGCTGTGGCTCAAGTGGTAGAGCACTGGCCTTGAGGAATTATAGACATCAGAGACAGCAGCCAAGCCCTGAGTTCAAGCCCCTCAACCCAAAAGATAGAAAGAAAGAAAAAGAAAGAAAGAAAGAGAGAGAGAGAGAGAGAGAAAGCCACCCCTTCTTTGCTTGTAAGAGATCGTGAAGTAGTAGGGGTGCCGTGGTTGGGAGAACAGGTGCTGGCTTCACTGTACAGACATTTCTAAGAACTCCCCAGATTTGCCCCAGTGTGAAGCCACAGCACAGTGGGCAGTGCCTTACCAAGAACTCCAGAGCGTGTGGCCTGTGGCAGGCAGGGACTGGATGAATGGTAGCAGGTGTGGGATGGTAGAGGCTGAGATCTGAGGATCGCGGTTCAAAGCCAGCTTGGGCAGGAAAATCTGTGAGACTTTATCTCCAGTGAACCACCAGAAGGCCAGAAGTGGCACTGTGGCTCCAGAGGTAGAGCACTCACCTTTAGCTGAGGAGCTAAGGGACTGCACACAGGCCTAGAGTTCAAACCCCATGACCGACAACCAAAAATAAGGTAGCTGAGATTTCTGCATAATGGTGTGTACATTTATGAAATGCCAAGCTGTTATGAGCCATTCCAGACTTGTGAGAGGCCCTGAGTTTTGTCTACAGTTGGTCTGAGGATAGTAGTGCCATCTTCTTGAGGGTGGGATGGTCAGGGGGCTCAGGGACTGCTGAGGCCTTGGGCTACTTGTGTGTGTGTGTGTGTGTGTGTGTGTGTGTGTGTGTGTGTGTATTTCCCTCATCTTCCTCTGTCCCCTTCCTGAGCTGCCTCTTTCTGACCTCGGATGGTGCCCCTCCTCCACACTGGCCTTGCTCTTTAGCCCCCTATCAGGGTCAACAGTGAGTCCTAAATTGCCAGAGGCCTGAATTCCAGCTTTTCTTTGGGGCCCAAGACCAGCCTGTCCAAATCTTTGCATGCCTCCAGGGGATTCTGGGTCAGCAGGGCTGGCTGGCATAAGTTCTCCCCTGCCTCTGGGGGGGCCTTAGTCATGTGATGTCCTGTCCTTTTCCTCAGCTGGGCCTCTGGCTCATGTCCTTCCCTGCATGCTGGCAGTGGAGTGGGGGAAGGAGGGTTTGTGGTGGCTCTGGCCGACTCGAGCTTGATAGCTGACTGAAGGCTGCCCAAGCAAGGAGGATCCGGGGTTACATGGGATTTGAGGTCAAGGTAGCTTGGAAGTATCCATCGGTGTCTAGGAAATGTCAACGTACCTTGTTGCAGCAAAGTCTATCTTCCCACCCCAGCTTGGCCTCTCATGTCCTTCTAGACAATTCTGGATTCCCAGAATACAGATGCACACACTTTAAATTCTAGGTCCAGGAAACTGGGGGGATTAGAGACTAGTATGGCCAATACCTCAATGTTCTGGGACATTAGCCTTGACCTGGCTATGTCCCCTTTGTTGTACATTCACTTCTTAATCCAGTGCTGGCCAAACACTGGCCACTTATGGAAGTGCTGTGAAAGTGGCAGGAATGGAAGTGAGATCCAGGCTGATCAAAATCTGGATTTATGGCCTGATTGGGGGTGGATTGGGGGCAAAGGGTGTCTTAAAAAATCTTAGTGCTGGAACTCAGGGCCGAGGTGTGGTCTCTGAGCTTCCTTTGCTCAAAGCTGACACTCTACCACTTGAACCACAGCCCAACTTCCATCTTTTTTAGTAGTTTAATGGAGAGAAGTGTCTCACGGATTTTACTGCCTGGGATGGCTTCAAGCTGCCATCCTAAGAGCTCAGCTTCTTAAGTAGCTAGAATTTCTGGTATGAGCCATTGGGCCCTGCTAAGGATATTTTTGTGTGTGTGTTGTGTGTGTGTGTGTGTGTGTGTGTGTGTGTGTGTGTGTGTGTGTGTGCAGGCGTGTTTGCATGTGTGCGTGTGTTTGTGTGAGGTTACCGGCTTGAACTCAGAGCCTAGGTGGTATCCTTTAGCTGGTTTGCACAAGGTTTGTGCTCAACCACTTGAACTACAGTACACATCAGCTCCCTGCAGCCCCTGACTGTGTGGAGAACAAAAAGCTCAAACCTGATCCTATTTCTTTGCCCTTAGGGGAGGGTATGATTCCTGTGAAGCCTGGAGGAGTAGGGGTGGGGTAGGAGGGGTAACTGTACATGAGTGCTAGGCTGGGAGAGAGGAACTTTGTCTTTAGCCAAGAAGGACAGTGTGGCCAGGTGCTAATAGGTCATGCTCTATTATTCCTAGCTACTCAGAAGGCTGAGAACTGAAGATTGCCATTCAGAGGCAGCCCAGCTAGAAAAGTGTGTGAGACTCTTCTCTCCCAATAACCACCAAAAAGCTGAAAGAAAAGCTGTGGCTCAAGTGGTAGAGTGGTAGCCTTGAATAAAAAAACTGAGGGACAGAGCCCGGACCTTGAGTTCAAGCCCTAATACCAAGATGCGCACACACACAGAAAGGTGGTAATCATGAGCTGAGCCAGAACTGGGGCCAGTCCTGAGGCATAGTAGTAGTTAACTCTTAAGCCAGTTCACGTGGTTTCTCCCTAAGTCCTTCTTGGGCTGAGGGTTCTGTGCCATGGCAGTAAGTTCAATGGAACCTGCCCCTCCATCCGTGCACGGGGCGCCAGGGTCAAGGGAAAGGACACTAGGGATGCTCCTTTGTAGTAGGTCGATTGCAGACCTTCATCTGCCTGCCTTCCCCCAAGCACTGGTGAGGAAAGCAGGGCTCTGAGCCCTGGGACTCCTGGGATAGCAACTGCTACAAGCAGCAGCCAGCTGGCTGTGGATTTGTGAACCCACAAGTCTTTCATGAGCCCAACTCAACACCCTCTCGGGGTGTGCCTGACAGATTTGCACTCTTGTGATACCACATGAGCAGGCGTTACCTGCCATGCCATCTTGCAGCTTCTGGCCCTCCTTGCCCCAAACCGTGGTCCGAGAAGTTGATTTACTGCTCAGATCCACACTGCACCCATGACAGATGCCATTCTGATGACCCGGACGATGACCTCCGTTCCCCAAGGCTGGACACTTCTCTGATAATATTGCCCACTCTGTAAGCAAAGGCCTCCAAATGGGCTGCTCTCAAGACTTGTAGGACACCTAGACATTGGGAGAAACTCAGGGGCCCACTGGAAAGTACTCTGGGTAGAGCCAAAAAGTGAGTTCCAAGCAGGACAGGGAAGTTGATCATGGGACTAGAACTCTGGGCCTGGGCGCTGTCCCCTCAGCTCTTCAGCTTATTGCTTAAGCTAGAGCATCACTTCCAGTTTTCTGGTGCTTCCTTGGAGATCAGAGTATCCCGGTCTTTCCTGCCCGGGCTGGCTTTAATCCATGCTCCTCAGATCTCAGCCTCCTGAGGAGCTAGGCAGACAGGTGTGAGCCACCGATGCCCAGCTCATCTGGCCATTCACCACAGTAGACAAGGAGCTCCTGAAAGCTTTTTCTTTTTTTTTTTTTTTGACTTGTCACATGACAGGAGTTTTCATTTATTATTTTTTTTAATTTATTTTATTTTATTTGTGAATATACTGTACAGAGGGGTTACGATTACATGGGCAGGATAATGCATACATTTCTTACCAAGCATTGGAGCCTCCTCCTTTGTTTATCCTTCACATCCCTTCCCAGTCTCCCCCCTCCCCCCCCAGTCCCAATCCTTCCCCCCCCATACCAACATTATAAAGCTCGTTTTCGACATGACAACTTGTACTTTTCATTGTTGCAACAGGTCCACCTGTAACCTTAAACGACTTGTTTTTCCCCATCTGCTCCACAAGTTATACTGACATCAAATATAGTGAAAGCAGGGGTTATACTGTGGGGGAGGGACATACAAAGAAACAAAGAAATAATCTTATAAATGCATTAGAAACACATGCATGAAAGAAAAAAACATTAAAATACATATCTAAGGTTTCATTTTCATTGCTGGGTTAGCCGCTGGACAAAGATTTTTGAGAAGAGAGACATTGCAGAGCCACAGAATCCAGCAAGTACATCGTGGCTCACATTCTCAGAGCCAAAAGAGTTAAGTGCGGTGGCTCCAGGAGGGCAGGAAGTGGGACGAGGGAGAACTGTGGAAGAGCTACTTCAGGTTTCAAAACCTCCCCCACTAACCGCTCCACCCCCAGGATGCTTACCTGAGTTGGATGGGAGTTTTCTGTAGTATTGTCGTAGAGAGATGCTCATTTATTTATCCAACAAACCGTTACAGTGAGTGCCAAGTCCAGGAATCATAAATGATGAAATGTTCCAGTGCTGGTTCCACAGCTCATGAAGAAATCTTGGTTTGAGCTGGATGCTGGTGCTTCACAATTGTCATCCTAGCTACTTAGGAGGCTGAGATGGGAGGACTGAGGCTTAAGTCCCAGGAAGAAAAGCCTGTAAAACTCTTATCTCCAATGAACTACCAAAAAGTAAACGCCAGAAGTGCATGACTGGCTCAAGCTGTAGACTGTTGGCCTTGAGTAAAAAGGCTGAGGGACAGCAGCCAGGCTCTGAGTTCAAGACCCAGGAGTGACACAAAGAAAGGAAAGAGAAAGAGGAGGGAAGGATGGAGGGAGAAGAGGAGGAAAGGAAGGAAGAACGGAACATGCAAACCTTGGTTTGGAGTCCCTGGATCAAGGGAGCCAACCATTCACAATCTCTTTGGGGACAGTTTCAGAGCCTAAAGCCAGTATGTAGGACCAAGCCACGGACCCCTCAGCAACTTCATGTCATCCAGGAGCTGTGTGGTCACGGACTGCAGAGGGAAACAGCCTTGGGTAGACACTAGGGCTCAGGGTGTGTCACCAAATTTCAGTCTCCCCTGGTCCACCGAGTTTATTTTCTAGTCAGATAAGAAATTGTCCAATGTATAGGGAGATATAGGCTGAGGGAGTGTCAAGAGGCGGGTGGCAAGGGATAAGCAAGAAGATGAAGAGGGAGGATGATCCCAGGTCAGGCGTGTCAGGCCATTGGAGCCATGACCTCATCTAACAACTTAGACCATCAGTGATAGAGACTTTGACCAAGCCACATGGCTGTTAAAAGTCCTGGCACTTTGGTTCACCATTGACCAGCTGGCTGTCATCCACAGCTGGATGCCTGTGTGGTACATCCTTCGGGACTGGGACTTTTGCTGGCTCAATCTGAATATGACACCCCCAGTGTTCATTCCTCGACCAGAGACAGAGGTAAGCATGCTACTGGCACAGGACATCCAGAGAATGAGGGGGGAAGTCAGACCCATGTTGCCCCAAGACTTCCTCTAGGGGACTGTAGGGCCCCGTGACTGCCATTCTCAGAGATAGAGGTGGGTCCCTTTACTGTCTCAAACTTTAGTCTAGATGGCAGATCTGGGATTTCAGAGAGGGCCGACTGAAGGTGGGGCAGGGCTGGGTAGAGGGTGGTAGGAAAACCAGAGGCACTGAGCTCTGAGCAGGGTTGTTTCATTGAGGATACTCACCACCCAGGAACATTCCTGGGATGGATAGGCCTTTTCTCCTTACCGAGAGAGAGGGACCTACAACCCTTTAGTCGGCATCCCTTGGCCAAGAAATCGTTTCAATCCCATATCTTGTGGCTGGATAACTAGACCTCAACTGACTGCCCAGTGTCGAGGGATCTTGAGGCCTTGATGAGGTCACGGGATCCTCAGTATGAGATTGTACTTGAACGTCCTGACTTGGTGCATGGTCAGTTCCATCTAAGACTGAGATAATCTAGGACATAGAATCTAGAGAATCAGAGCAGGATGGGGTCTATTCTGTGAGTCTTGAGTATTATGTGTGAGCTTTGAGCTCCCGTGTGCCCACCTGCTTCCCTTTCTATGCTAGAAAAAGTTTATAACTAGGGCCTGGGTCCCATCCCTTGTGTTATGCTCAAAGCTAGCACTCTGCCATTTGAGCCACAGCTCCACTTCCATTTTTTTGGGTGTATAATTAGAGATAAGAGTTCTCATGGACTTTGCTGAGAAGGGTGCATCCAACTGCAGTCCACAGATCTAGTCTCCTGAGGGGATAGGATGACAGGCTTGGAAAAGTATCTTTGGCCAGGTGCCAGTGTCTCATGGCTATCATCCTAAGTACTCAAGAGCAGAAATCTGAGGATCATGGTTCAACTCAAAGCCAGCTTGGGCAGGAAAGACCTTCATTTTGGTTAGGGGGGCGGGGTGCAGAGGAAAGACCCCAGACGTGACACCTCCCGGAGGACATTTGTTCTTGTGACAGAGCCAAGTCATTGCTGTGAATAAGGAGGAAGCCGCCATCAGACTGACCTGGAACAATGCTCAAAGATAGGTAGGCTGTTGAAGTATCAAACCCACTCATGTATACTTCTCACTCCCAACAAGGAGGTGCAGTGTGAGTGGCACAGCCCTGGGCCTAAGGGATTATAAATGGATGGTGGTGTCAGGAGCTTGTGGCTCCCACCCATAATCCTGGCTATTCAGGAGTCTGAGGGCTGATGGTCGTGACTCAAAACCAGCCCAGGCAGAAAAGTCCTTGAGATTATTATCTCCCATAAACCACCTCTCTCCCCCAAACCCACACACAAAAAATCCAGATGTGGTGGTGTAGCTCAAGTGCTACAGCCTCAGCCTTGAACAAAAGAAGCTCAGGGATAACACCCAGGCCCTGAATCCAAGCCCTAGGGCTCACACAATCATAATAAAATAAATGAACAGTGTCCACTTTTATCTGACTACCAAGAAAGATGGATTCAGTCTTGTAGCTGGCTGGTACTTCTAGCCAAAGGTAAGGGGCTTCCCTTGATGTTCCCCTAAACCTCTCCTTCTCTCCATTATCTGTCCAGGCTTCAGTTGCAGGACAGAATTCGGATCATCCCCCTGGATATGACCTTAAGTACCCTTGCCCATCCACCTTCCTCGGGGTCAGGATCCTTTATGCACTCCCTGCTAGGATGATGAGGCACCACAGAGATAAGGGTAGGTATCCCTGACACACACACACACACACACACACACACACACACACACACACACACACACACACACACACACACAAATACCCCTAGCCAACTCAGACTAGCCTTTTCCAAAGACACTTTATCTCTTTGGATTAACTGACATAGGAGAGGGTTTTGATCCTCAATAACTGATTATTTTAACTTGGGCTTGCTAGTTGACTGGAGATAAACAAGAGCAAAAAAAAAAGCATTTGGTGTCTGTCACCTGGGACTCAGGCTCATCCCTGTCATACTGGCTACTCAGGAGGCTGAAATCTGAGGATCACTATTTGAACCCAGCCATAAGCTGAAAAGCCCGTGAGACTCTACTCTCCATGGAACCACCAAAAAGCCAGAAGTGGAGCTGTGGCTCAAGAGGTAGAGCACCAGTCTTGAGCAATAAAACTCAGAGAGTCTGCTCCCAGATCTTCATTTCAAGCCCACACAAAGAAATGGCACTGTCTTATGACCACAGACTGCCTGGGCTTTGAGTGCCCTCTCACGGAGTGTGATAAAACACCTGTCCATGTGTGGTATATCAGGGCCTTCAGAAATCCAGTAGTGGAACCCAGGCCTGCCCCTTTGTGCACTCTCAACCCACACTGGCCAGAAGGCAGAGTGTGACAAAGCCGGCAGCCTGCAGAGCAGAGAGGCTCCAGCTCTGCCAAGGTGATCAAAACGGGCTTCTTGGAGGCAGCACTTGAAAAGGGGGTCCTGCTTAAGAAGGAGGATCTGACAGGAAACACAGAGAGCAAAGGTGCTGCAGATGATGGACAGCATAGCAGAGCATGTTCATTTCCACCCAGGGCTGCAGGTGAGAGACTCGGTACAGTTGTGTGAGTCTTGGTATAGATGTATGAGATTGTCCCGATACAGTTCTCCAAGGGACCTTAGTGACATGTGGATGTCTATGCCCTGAAGCTGTTAGTATATCCATCCATGCTTTGTGTCTCCTTCTTTGACAGAGGGGAGCTGGACAATCTTCTGCCCTGAGCACCCCTGGACCAAGTTATCAGCAACCCTCTCAACGTCTTCCACCAGGACATGGAGCAGCTGGCCCCAGAAATCCGCAGGTAACTGTTGGGTGGTGCTGGGGGATACAGGGCAGGCCCCAGAACTCCTAGTGGATCTTCTCTGGACGACCAGTCCATCCAGAGGAGGCAGATGGGAACTTAGAGAGGGCTAGTGATGTGGAAGAGGCCCTTTAAAGCCTATGGCCCTACCCAAATTCTCAGCCTCACTTTGCTGTCCCTGAGGGAGGTAGAGGAGTGTCTAGGTGGTAGCATCTAGAGGAGGACTAATGGAAATTCTGAAGGATGAGACACCATAAGCTGTGTGCCAGTGGCTCATGCCTGTCATCCTATGCCTATCATCCTGGCCACTCGGAAGGCTGAGATCCAGAGGATCTCCTTTCCCAGCTCAGGCAGGAAAGTACCATGAGAGCCTCATCTCCAATCCAACTAGAAATGGAGCTGTGGCTCAAGTGGTAGAGCACTGGCCTTGAGGAATTATAGACATCAGAGACAGCAGCCAAGCCCTGAGTTCAAGCCCCTCAACCCAAAAGATAGAAAGAAAGAAAAAGAAAGAAAGAAAGAGAGAGAGAGAGAGAGAGAGAAAGCCACCCCTTCTTTGCTTGTAAGAGATCGTGAAGTAGTAGGGGTGCCGTGGTTGGGAGAACAGGTGCTGGCTTCACTGTACAGACATTTCTAAGAACTCCCCAGATTTGCCCCAGTGTGAAGCCACAGCACAGTGGGCAGTGCCTTACCAAGAACTCCAGAGCGTGTGGCCTGTGGCAGGCAGGGACTGGATGAATGGTAGCAGGTGTGGGATGGTAGAGGCTGAGATCTGAGGATCGCGGTTCAAAGCCAGCTTGGGCAGGAAAATCTGTGAGACTTTATCTCCAGTGAACCACCAGAAGGCCAGAAGTGGCACTGTGGCTCCAGAGGTAGAGCACTCACCTTTAGCTGAGGAGCTAAGGGACTGCACACAGGCCTAGAGTTCAAACCCCATGACCGACAACCAAAAATAAGGTAGCTGAGATTTCTGCATAATGGTGTGTACATTTATGAAATGCCAAGCTGTTATGAGCCATTCCAGACTTGTGAGAGGCCCTGAGTTTTGTCTACAGTTGGTCTGAGGATAGTAGTGCCATCTTCTTGAGGGTGGGATGGTCAGGGGGCTCAGGGACTGCTGAGGCCTTGGGCTACTTGTGTGTGTGTGTGTGTGTGTGTGTGTGTGTGTGTGTGTGTGTGTGTGTGTGTGTGTATTTCCCTCATCTTCCTCTGTCCCCTTCCTGAGCTGCCTCTTTCTGACCTCGGATGGTGCCCCTCCTCCACACTGGCCTTGCTCTTTAGCCCCCTATCAGGGTCAACAGTGAGTCCTAAATTGCCAGAGGCCTGAATTCCAGCTTTTCTTTGGGGCCCAAGACCAGCCTGTCCAAATCTTTGCATGCCTCCAGGGGATTCTGGGTCAGCAGGGCTGGCTGGCATAAGTTCTCCCCTGCCTCTGGGGGGGCCTTAGTCATGTGATGTCCTGTCCTTTTCCTCAGCTGGGCCTCTGGCTCATGTCCTTCCCTGCATGCTGGCAGTGGAGTGGGGGAAGGAGGGTTTGTGGTGGCTCTGGCCGACTCGAGCTTGATAGCTGACTGAAGGCTGCCCAAGCAAGGAGGATCCGGGGTTACATGGGATTTGAGGTCAAGGTAGCTTGGAAGTATCCATCGGTGTCTAGGAAATGTCAACGTACCTTGTTGCAGCAAAGTCTATCTTCCCACCCCAGCTTGGCCTCTCATGTCCTTCTAGACAATTCTGGATTCCCAGAATACAGATGCACACACTTTAAATTCTAGGTCCAGGAAACTGGGGGGATTAGAGACTAGTATGGCCAATACCTCAATGTTCTGGGACATTAGCCTTGACCTGGCTATGTCCCCTTTGTTGTACATTCACTTCTTAATCCAGTGCTGGCCAAACACTGGCCACTTATGGAAGTGCTGTGAAAGTGGCAGGAATGGAAGTGAGATCCAGGCTGATCAAAATCTGGATTTATGGCCTGATTGGGGGTGGATTGGGGGCAAAGGGTGTCTTAAAAAATCTTAGTGCTGGAACTCAGGGCCGAGGTGTGGTCTCTGAGCTTCCTTTGCTCAAAGCTGACACTCTACCACTTGAACCACAGCCCAACTTCCATCTTTTTTAGTAGTTTAATGGAGAGAAGTGTCTCACGGATTTTACTGCCTGGGATGGCTTCAAGCTGCCATCCTAAGAGCTCAGCTTCTTAAGTAGCTAGAATTTCTGGTATGAGCCATTGGGCCCTGCTAAGGATATTTTTGTGTGTGTGTTGTGTGTGTGTGTGTGTGTGTGTGTGTGTGTGTGTGTGTGTGTGTGTGTGCAGGCGTGTTTGCATGTGTGCGTGTGTTTGTGTGAGGTTACCGGCTTGAACTCAGAGCCTAGGTGGTATCCTTTAGCTGGTTTGCACAAGGTTTGTGCTCAACCACTTGAACTACAGTACACATCAGCTCCCTGCAGCCCCTGACTGTGTGGAGAACAAAAAGCTCAAACCTGATCCTATTTCTTTGCCCTTAGGGGAGGGTATGATTCCTGTGAAGCCTGGAGGAGTAGGGGTGGGGTAGGAGGGGTAACTGTACATGAGTGCTAGGCTGGGAGAGAGGAACTTTGTCTTTAGCCAAGAAGGACAGTGTGGCCAGGTGCTAATAGGTCATGCTCTATTATTCCTAGCTACTCAGAAGGCTGAGAACTGAAGATTGCCATTCAGAGGCAGCCCAGCTAGAAAAGTGTGTGAGACTCTTCTCTCCCAATAACCACCAAAAAGCTGAAAGAAAAGCTGTGGCTCAAGTGGTAGAGTGGTAGCCTTGAATAAAAAAACTGAGGGACAGAGCCCGGACCTTGAGTTCAAGCCCTAATACCAAGATGCGCACACACACAGAAAGGTGGTAATCATGAGCTGAGCCAGAACTGGGGCCAGTCCTGAGGCATAGTAGTAGTTAACTCTTAAGCCAGTTCACGTGGTTTCTCCCTAAGTCCTTCTTGGGCTGAGGGTTCTGTGCCATGGCAGTAAGTTCAATGGAACCTGCCCCTCCATCCGTGCACGGGGCGCCAGGGTCAAGGGAAAGGACACTAGGGATGCTCCTTTGTAGTAGGTCGATTGCAGACCTTCATCTGCCTGCCTTCCCCCAAGCACTGGTGAGGAAAGCAGGGCTCTGAGCCCTGGGACTCCTGGGATAGCAACTGCTACAAGCAGCAGCCAGCTGGCTGTGGATTTGTGAACCCACAAGTCTTTCATGAGCCCAACTCAACACCCTCTCGGGGTGTGCCTGACAGATTTGCACTCTTGTGATACCACATGAGCAGGCGTTACCTGCCATGCCATCTTGCAGCTTCTGGCCCTCCTTGCCCCAAACCGTGGTCCGAGAAGTTGATTTACTGCTCAGATCCACACTGCACCCATGACAGATGCCATTCTGATGACCCGGACGATGACCTCCGTTCCCCAAGGCTGGACACTTCTCTGATAATATTGCCCACTCTGTAAGCAAAGGCCTCCAAATGGGCTGCTCTCAAGACTTGTAGGACACCTAGACATTGGGAGAAACTCAGGGGCCCACTGGAAAGTACTCTGGGTAGAGCCAAAAAGTGAGTTCCAAGCAGGACAGGGAAGTTGATCATGGGACTAGAACTCTGGGCCTGGGCGCTGTCCCCTCAGCTCTTCAGCTTATTGCTTAAGCTAGAGCATCACTTCCAGTTTTCTGGTGCTTCCTTGGAGATCAGAGTATCCCGGTCTTTCCTGCCCGGGCTGGCTTTAATCCATGCTCCTCAGATCTCAGCCTCCTGAGGAGCTAGGCAGACAGGTGTGAGCCACCGATGCCCAGCTCATCTGGCCATTCACCACAGTAGACAAGGAGCTCCTGAAAGCTTTTTCTTTTTTTTTTTTTTTGACTTGTCACATGACAGGAGTTTTCATTTATTATTTTTTTTAATTTATTTTATTTTATTTGTGAATATACTGTACAGAGGGGTTACGATTACATGGGCAGGATAATGCATACATTTCTTACCAAGCATTGGAGCCTCCTCCTTTGTTTATCCTTCACATCCCTTCCCAGTCTCCCCCCTCCCCCCCCAGTCCCAATCCTTCCCCCCCCATACCAACATTATAAAGCTCGTTTTCGACATGACAACTTGTACTTTTCATTGTTGCAACAGGTCCACCTGTAACCTTAAACGACTTGTTTTTCCCCATCTGCTCCACAAGTTATACTGACATCAAATATAGTGAAAGCAGGGGTTATACTGTGGGGGAGGGACATACAAAGAAACAAAGAAATAATCTTATAAATGCATTAGAAACACATGCATGAAAGAAAAAAACATTAAATTACATATCTAAGGTTTCATTTTCCTAACATCACATTATCTGACCATTTCCGCTTGACTCATACATATATTAGATATTGCAAATAAGGGAAACCATGGGGCCTATGTTTCTTTGGGCCTGGCTTACTTCACTTAATATAGTTTTTTCCAAGTCTTTCCATTTCCTAACAAATGGAGCAATGTCATTCTTTCTAATGGAGGCATAGGATTCCATTGTGTATATATACCACATTTTCTTGATCCATTCATCTACTGGGGGGCATCTGGGTTGGTTCCAGATCTTAGCTATGGTAAATAATGCTGCAATAAACATAGTTGTGCTGGTAGCATTAGTGTGGTCTTGCTTGTAAACATTTGTGTAAATTCCCAAAAGTGGGATTGCTGGTCCATAGGGGAGTTCTATGTGGAGTCATTGAGGAACCTCCATACTGCTTTCCAAAGTCGTTGAACAAGTTTACATTCCCACCAACAATGAAGTAAGGTTCCCTTCTGTCCACATCCCCTCCAGCATCTGCTGTTAAAGTTCTTGATTTTTGCCATTCTAACTGGAGTGAGGTGATATCTCAATGTTGTTTTGATTTGCATTTCTTTTATGGCTAGGGATGTTGAGAATTTCTTCATGTGTCTATTGGCCATCCTTCTTTCTTCTTCAGAGAAGTTTCTCTTTAAGTCCTTAGCCCACTTGTTTATTGGGCAGTTGTTTCTTTGAGGATTTGTTGTTGGGGGATTTAATTTTTTGAGTTCCAAGTATATTTTAGATATGAGACCCTTGTCCGTTGTATGGCTAGTAAAGATCTTCTCCCAATCCGTGTGCTTTTTATTGATCTTGCTAGCTATGTCCATTGCCATGCAGAATCTCTGCAACTTTATGCAATCCCATTTGTCCAACTTTTCTTTGATTTGTTGTGTTTCTGGGTCTCTATTCAGAAAATTTCGGCCTGAGCCAAGGAGACCTAGGGTTTCTCCTATTCCATCCTGTAATGTTTTCTGAGTGTCTGCTTTGACTTGGAGGTCTTTGATCCATTTGGAGTTGATTCTGGTGCAGGGTGATAT
Organism: Dipodomys spectabilis; assembly: GCF_019054845.1. Classification (NCBI taxonomy): domain Eukaryota; kingdom Metazoa; phylum Chordata; class Mammalia; order Rodentia; family Heteromyidae; genus Dipodomys; species Dipodomys spectabilis. Next base: position 8,469,405 of record NW_024870905.1, read on the forward strand.
ATAAGGATCTAGCTTTAGTTTTCTACAAGTAGTTAACCAATTTTGCCATCACCATTTACTGAAGAGGCTGTCTTTGTTTCATTCTATTGTTTTAGCTCCCTTATCGAAGATTAGATCCTATAGGTCTGTAGGTTCATTTCTGGGTTTTCAATTCTATTCCATTGGTCTTGAGGTCTGTTCTTGTGCCAGTACCAAGCTGTTTTGATTACTATGGCTTTATAGTAGAGTTTGAAATTTGGTATTGATATTCCTCCAGAAGTGTTCTTTCCGTTGAGTAGCGTTTTTGCTATTCGGGGTCTTTTATTGTTCCATATGAATTTTTGGATTGCCTCTTCTATTTCCTTGAAGAATGAGGTTGGAATTTTGATAGGTATCACGTTGAATTTGTAGATAGCTTTGGGAAGTATTGCCATTTTCACGATGTTAATCTTTCCGATCCAGGAGCATGGGAGGTTTTGCCATTTTTTAAGTTCTGTGTTGATTTCCTTTTTCAAGATTTTAAAGTTTTCATCATAGAGGTCCTTCACTTCTTTGGTTAAGTTAATTCCTAGGTATTTTATTTTTTGTGGGGCTATTACAAATGGAGTTACTTTCCTAATTTCAGCCACACTTTTCTCATTGTTGGCATACCAAAGGCCATTGATTTTTGGGGGTTAATTTTATAACCGGCTAGTTTGCCAAAGTTTGAATCAGCTTGAGTAATTTGGGAGTGGAGTCTATGAGATTCTTTAAATACAAAATCATGTCGTCTGCAAAGAAGGAGAGTTTTATTTCTTCTTTCCATATTTGGATCCCCTTTATGTTTGCATCTTGTCTTATTGCTGTAGCTAGGCATTCTAATACTAGATTGAAGAGAAGTGGAGAGAGTGGACATCCTTGTCTTGTTTCTGAGTTAAGTGGAAATGGCTTTAGTTTTTCACCATTAAGTATAATACTGGCTGTAGGTTTGTCATATACAGCCTTTATTGTATTGAGGAATGTTCCATGGATTCCGAATTTTTCCAAAACCTTCATCATAAAGGGGTGTTGGATCTTGTCGAATGCTTTTTCTGCGTCTTTTGAGATAACCATGTGGTTCTTATTCTTGCTCCTGTTGATGTGATGAATAATATTAATTGATTTGTATATATTAAACCAGCTTTGCATTCCTTAAATTAATCCTGTTTGATCATGGTGTATGATTTTTTGGATGAATTGTTGAAGTCGGTTGGCCAATATTTTGTTGAGATGTATTGCATCAATGTTCATCAAAGAAATGGGTCTATAGTTCTCTTTCTTTGATGAGTCCCTGCCTGGTTTTGGGATGAGGGTTATGATGGCTTCATAGAATGTGTTCGGTAATGAACTTTCTCTTTCAATTTCATTGAAGAGTTGGAGGAGTATTGGTGTGAGCTCTGCTTTGACGGCCTTGTAGAATTCTGCTGTAAAACCATCTGGTCCTGAACTTTTCTTACCTGGAAGGTCTCTTATTGCTGTTTCTATTTCAACGCTTGATATGGGCCTGTTAAGCTGGTTTAACTCATCTTGGCTTAGTTTTGGCATGTCAATATTTGCTAGGAAAAGGTCCATTTCTGTCAAGTTCTCAAACTATTAACATAAAGTTTTTTGAAGTATTCCCTTATAATGTTTTGAATCTTGGTTGTTTCGGTGGTGATGTTTCCATTCTCATCTCTAAGTTTATTTGGGAGTGTTCTCTTCTTTTTCTGATAAGATTTGCTAAGGGTCTGTCAATTTTGTTAATTTTTTCGAAGAACCAACTCTTTGTTTTGTTGATTCTTTCTATAGCTTTTTTGGATTCTAATTCATTTAATTCTGATTTAATTTTAATTATTTCTTTCCGTCTACTGGATTGGGGTTTATCTTGCTGCTCTTTTTCAAGGAGGTTTAGATGTGTCATTAGATTGTTGGTTTCAGATCTCTCCAATTTGTGGATGTAGTCGCTCAGAGCTATAAACTTGCTTCTGAGTACTGCTTTTCCTGTGTCCCAGAGGAGCTGGTAATTTGTGTGTTCACTTTTGTTGAATAGCATGAACATTTGAATTTCCTTTCTAATCTCTTCCATGACCCACTCGTGATTCAGCAGTGTGTTGTTCAGCCTCCATGTGATACCAGACTTTCTTTGGTGGCTTTTGGTGTTGAGTTCTAATTTTATTCCCTTGTGGTCAGCGAGAATACAAGTTATAACTTCAATTTGGACAAGTATGCTTTGTGGCCTAAAATGTGGTCTATTTTAGAAAATGTTCCATGTGCTGCTGAGAAAAACGTGTATTCCGATGCTGCTGGGTGAATTGTCCGGTAGATATCTGTTAAATCTAGTTGATCTGTGCAGCTGTTTAGATCTGTAGTTTCTCTGTTGAGTTTTTTCCTAGTTGATCTATCTAGTGGGGAGAGTGGTGTGTTAAAATCCCCAACAATTAATGTCTTTGGAGTTATATGGGATTTGAGGGAAAGTAGTGTTTCTTGGATAAACTTGGGTGCTCCATTGTTTGGCGAGTAGATATTTAGAATTGTAATATCCTCCTGAAAGAGAGATCCCTTAATTAGTATGTAGCGACCTTCTTTATCTCTTCTCACGAGTTTTAATTTGAAGTCTATTTTATCTGATATTAGGATTGCAACTCCTGCCTGTTTATGGGGGCCGTTTGCTTGGTAGATTTTGTTCCAACTTTTAACATTGAAAATGTGTTTGTTTTTTTGGGGCAAGATGTGACTCCTGAAGGCAGCAGATAGAAGGGTCTTGTTTTTTAATCCATCTAGACAGTCTATGTCACTTAATTGGAGAGTTCAGGCCGTTAACGTTAAACGAAAGGACTGAGAGCTATTTGGGAGTTCCTGCCATGTTATCCACCTTCTTGGGGATTGCGAAACCAGGGTTCTTCCTATGGTTCTTGGATTCTCAGTTTGGGTGCAGTTTCTTGACCTTTATTGTGGTCTTGTTGGTTTCTATGTATAGGACATCTTTAAGAATCTTTTGTAGGGCTGGTTTGGTGGAGATGTATCGTTTAAATTTTTCTTTGCTTTGGAAGGTTTTTATTTGGCCTTCAGTTATGAAGGAGAGTTTAGCTGGATACAGTATTCTTGGTTGATAGTTGTTTGTTTTTAGGGCATGGCATACATCGTTCCAGGCTCTTCTTGCTTTGATTGTCTCTGCTGAGAAATCTGAGGTGATTCTAATTGGTTTCCCTTTATAGGTGATTAACCTTTTCTCCTTGACAGCTTTAAGGATATTTTCCTTGGTCTGAGTTGATCCTGTGTGGATTATAATGTGACAGTGGGATGTCCTATTCTGGTCTGGTCTGTTTGGAGTTCTAAAAGCTTCTTGTATCTGAATAGGCCTATCTTTTTGCATGTTTGGGAAGTTCTCTGCTAGGATCCTGTTAAACAAATTTCCTAGGCCATTGACTTCTGGTTGTAGGTGCTCCTTTATCCTTAGATTAGGCCTTCTGATGGTGTCTTCCAAGTGTTGGATAGATCTATCATATTTCTTGGACTTGTCTTGGATGTTTGTATGTTCTTTCTCTATAACATCTAGGCTGTCTTCAATCCCTGAGATTCGATCTTCTGCATGGTCTAACCTGCTGTCAAGACTCTCTACTTTGTTTTTTATCTCTTTTCCTTCTAATTGGTCAGCTTTGATGGCTTCAAGTTCTTTGTTGAAGCTTTGTTTTAGATCTTGTATGAACTTCTTACTTCCTTAATTTGATGTTCAGTGTTTATTCTCAGATCACTTAGTTGATTGGTTATGGTTTCCTTGGACTCCCATTCCTTCTGATGGGTTCCATTCAGCATTTCCTTTGTGGTCTCCCTGATTTCCTTCAGCTCTTTGTTAATGGATTCCATGAATGCCTTTAGTGATCTTTGTATATTCTCTTCCTTCTCTCTCAATTCCTGTATTACTCATTGCTTAGCTTCCTCCCGTTCGTGGGATTCCTGTAGTTCTCTTTGAGTGTTCTCAGCCTGTTCATGCCATTACTGTCTTTCTCTTTGAGTATTCTCAAGCTGCTCATGCAAATCCCGTATCAGCTTTTGAGTAGCTTCCTTATGCTTATGATATTCCTGTATAAACTTTTGAAATGCCTCCTCTCTCTCCCTATCACGCTCAGAGACCTTTGTATGCTTTCAATCTTTTGATTTATCATGTTTGCCAGCAGTGTTTGTAGAGCTATTTGGGAATTCTCCTCTGGATTATTCATTATCTGTTCTGTCCCCTGATTATCGGGATTGGGAATTGAGATACCCGGATTTGACATTTTTCTTGTGTTTTCTGGCTTACTCTGCCCATTTGAGATGAAAATAGCACCAGTTTTGTGTTAGAACACTATCTTAAGGCAAGCATCAACCCAAGTCTGAATTTGCACAGTCAATAGTCTGCAGATACAATCTAGTTCCACAGGTACATCTATTCAACATCAAACAAATATACGTTAATGGGCTACGGACAGCAAAGAAGAATTTGGAAGACCAGAAATTATTAGGGTTAGGAAGAGATGTGGGTAAAAAAAATAGGAATAGATTGATGTGGGGAGGCTCTGGGGGAGTTAACTAAGTCTTAATCTCAAAGCAGGAAATAGGTTGGGTAGGATGAAAGTAGAGAGAGAGAGAGAAAAAAAAGAAAGGGAACGGGAAAAGAAAAGAGACCAGAAAAAATAGAAAGGTAGAAATTAATAAAATTATGTAGAACGATAACAATCTATTTAGCTAAGAACGTGAATTTATTGAGAGAAGTGGAGGGATATAAAGTAGATGTGAAAAACTTAAAAATAAAAATGCTTAAAATATTATACAGGTATAAAGAGGTAGTACTGCTATAAGGAATTTACGTCTTAGAGGTTTTGACTTGTGTAATAAATTTGTGGATTAAGTGTGTACACAATGGGGGATAGGGTCTAATAGTCAACTACAGGTTTATCTGAGGGTGTGCAGGACAAGAATTAAGTCACATAAAGAAGAATGAAAGAGAGAAGAAGGTGAAAAAGTTCAGGAAGGAAGAAGAAAAAGATAGGAAGTTCAGTAGAGCTAAACAAAAAACAAAAAGATAATTTAAAAAGAGGAAAAAAAAGAGAAAGAAGACCAAAAAAGAAAGCAAAAATGCGCACTCCCTTATTCCCAAAATAAAAATTATAAGAGGAAAAGAAACTTTCTGGAAAACATTTTTTTTAATCCAAAAAGGCAAAGATTAAAGATTGAAAAAAGTTTTAGAAAAGAAAAATTTTTTTTTATGTAAGGTACCAAAAATAAAACTAAAAAAAAAAAAAAAAGAAGACAAAGAATAGAAAAAAGAAAAAAAACCAAAAAAACATAAAACAAAAAAACACAAAAATTTCTTTAATTTTTTTTGGGGGGAGGAGTGGGAAAAATCCTGTATCTCCCTTGTGTCCGTAACCAGCCTCTTGTTGGAGTCTCTGGTCTGCTTGTGGTCCTGTGGCTTGGTTGGTTTCTTAAGTCAATTTGTTCGAACAGGCAGTAAAATGCTCTGCTTTACCCAGGATTTGGCGATCCTCCTCCCAGGCTAGTTCATTGGGAGACAGATCTGCTTTGAGTATCACAAAAGAGGGGGATGCAGTGATGAGGCTAGGTTCTGGTATCTTTTTCGGGGCTGGTTTGTGAAAACCTCACAGAGCCCAGCCTGGAGCCATTCTCAGGGTTTCTGTTTACTGATTTTCAATTGCTTGTCGAGGCTGCTAGAGGGAGGGGCAGCCTCTGGCTCTGATTACCCAGTGAAGAAACACACTCCTCGGGCTGGCGCACGAGCTGGGTGACTTTTCCCTGGGTGGAGCTGAGTCTGGCAGGTCACGCCGCTGTTAAGTTCTTGTGACCTGCTAAATGACTCGTTTTATTCCAAGGCCTGAGCTGGAGCTAGCAGCTCCTCCGAGCTTTGTCAGTATCCAAGATGGAGATCTCCGGTGCTGGGGGGGGGGAGGGGTGGCCTTCCCTCCTCTGCTCCCTGAGAAGGAGTGAGGAGGTCAGGCTTCTACTCATGCCGAGTCTTGGTTCCTGGGTCGTCTCTGGTCTGCGAACTGCAGGATGAAGATGTCCGCTCCTTGTTGGTTCTTGCTGGTGTTGAGTACAATCTGCTCCTCAAAGCTTTTTCTTAATGCAATTACTGGCCTTGAACTCAGGGTGTGGTCTCCAGTAACTTAACTTTTCCCTCAAGGCTAGCACTCTACCACTTGAGCCACAGCACTATTTCTGGCTTTTGGTAGTTCACTGGCAAGAAGATTTTCACTAACTTTCCTTCCCTGAGCTAGCTTTGGTCCTCGGTCTCTGATCCCAGTCTCCTGAGTAGCTAGGATTTAAAGGGGTTGAGCCACTGATGGCATTGGGTTAGAAGCTTTACTTTTTTGGGGAGGGGGGTGGGTCTGGTCATGGGCCTGAACTCTGGGCCAGGGCGCTGTCGCTCAGCTTTTCAGCTCAAGACTAGCACTCTAACACTTCAGCCACAACGCCTCTTCCGGTTTTATTCTTTTTGCTTATGTGGTGCTGAGGAATCGAACCCGATCCTCATGCATGTAAGGCAAGTGCTCTACCGCTGAGCTACCTTCCCAGCCCAGAAGCTTTTCTTAAGCAAGTGTTGGTCCCTGCATTTGCCCTGACTCCTCAATGCAAAGGAGACCTAAGGGTCAGGAGCTGTAAAAAATAGGCTTCCAGGCACAGTTAATGGCTGGGGTCCATGTTGAAAAGAAAAGCTAAACTTCCCCCTGGGCCCCATTCTGGGACTCCACCCACTTTCATACCTGTGACTCAAGTACAAACATTGACCCAGCCTTGAGTGTCCTGCCAGACTTGTCTGAAGCCACAGAATCTTCATTCCACACACACCACCTGCTCTACACCACACCTCAGGACCTTTGCCCATTCTGTACCTTCTGCCTGAGACTCTCTGTCCTGTTCCAAGCCTTAGAACTCCTGTTGAATTTTGGCACTGATTATATCATCTACTGGAGCAAATCTTTCCTTCCTTTGTCTCTCTAGAGGTGGAACTTGCGCAGGCTTACTGGCAAATGCTCTATCTTGGTGTGTGTGTGTGTGTGTGTGTGTGTGTGTGTGTGTGTGTGTGTGTGTGTCAGTTCTGGGGTTTGAATTCATGGCCTGGACGCTATCCGGTAGCTTTTCTGCTCAAGGTTAGCAGGTTACTACTTGAACCACAGCTCTACTTCTGGACTTTTGGGTGTTTAATTGGAGAAAAGTGTCTCATAAAGACTTTCTTGCTTGTAATTGTGATCCTCAGATCTCAGCCTCTTGAATAGCTGAGATTACAGGGGTGAGCCACCAGCAGCTGCCCTCTACCTCTTACCTCTCACCTCGGACTTCCTGAGTCCCAGAAGAATGTGTATCACCAGGCTCACTTTTTTTTGTTGTTGTTGTTGGTCATCGGGCTTTAACTCAGGGTCTGGGCATGTACCTTAGCTTCTTTTGCTCAAAGATAACCACAGTGCCACTTTTGGCTTTTTCTGTTTCTGTATTACTGAGGAATCGAACCCAGAGCTTCGTGCATGCTAGGTACCACTCTACCGCTAATCCACATTCGAAGCCCAAGGCTGACTTGTAACAGGAGTTATGATGGTGGGATTTATTGTCTTACCCCTTTCGGCATAGAAATCACTGACTATTTCATATCTTTGCCGAAATTTTGGACCAGTTTGTGACTCTGCAATGAGGAATGATGAATGAGTGAGAGCCACCAGGCCCTAGAGGTCTAGGCTCACATACTACATAAGGATAGATAATATGGATCCAGAACCTTCAACCACTCCTACAGCCTAGTAACTCTGAGGGCTTGTCCCAGCTTGCCCAAGTTGGGTGGGCTGAGCATGGGCAACCTGCTGAATGCCCATCATCCGTACATCATCCATCCATACACAGAGACACAGAGTGATTGTCTCCTTTTGTGGGGGGGGCAGTTCCGTGTTTGTACTATGAGCCTAGGCCCTGTCCCTGAGCTCCTTTTGCTCAAGGGTAGCACTCTGAAACTTGAGCCACAATCCCACTCATGTTTGTTTGTTTGTTTGCTTTCCCGGTGGTCTGTTAGAAATATGAGTGTCACCGACTTTCCTGCCCTGGCTGAATTCAAAATGGCATTCTCTACATTCTCAGCCTCCTGAAGAGTTAGGATTACAGGTAGGAGCCATTGACATCTGGATTTCTTTTCTTCTTGTTGTTCTTTTTTTTAATTGCGACAATCTGAAATCTTCATGGTGTCATTCCAATGGTTTGCATTCAAAGTAAACTACCCAGGCTTGGAGTTCGAATGCTAGGAGTGCCACTCACAAATGGAGGGAGATCCTGACAAAGTCATTCCTATTCATGTGAATGCTAATGGAATGCGATAAAAGTAATAATTAAATTTGCAGTTGATTCATGATTCTATTTTAGAATGTCACACAAATATTATTGGATTTATATCTTCCATTTTAGCACCATGGTATGATTCCTCTAATGGATGGATATTAACTAATTTTTAATGAATGCTTTTATAAGTATTCAACCATGATACTTCATTAAATGGTGGCATAATGTAAGAACTAATAATTGGTAATAATATATATATATATAGATATATATAATTTAATGTCCTCACATTTCCCCCCCCTATATATATATAGACACATACACATATACATATCTATCAATGTATATATTGGACACTACTGTGTCTTGATCAAAGGTCCTCGGAATTTCCTGGCAGCTTAGTTTCCTGGAGGCTGGTATGTGAAGACTGTGACCCCATTTATGGATTTGGCATTGTAGGCAGTGAGTTGAAATCCCAGCATGGCCAAAAATTTATTCGTGGAGTAAGAAGACAATTTTGACATATTTTTTTCCTTCTCTGTGAAAGTCCTGGGTCTCAGTACGATATACAATCCATATGCAAATATAATCTAGGTGATATGATGTAATAAATGAAGTGTTATAAGTGTAATAATAATACATAAATAAGGGTAATAAACATCATATGCAGTAAACCCATGTATGTAAATAGATCTCATATATGAATATTATTTTTTCCAGTGATGAGGCTTGAAATCAGGCCCTGGGAACTGGTCTGAATTTCTTGTCTTCAAGGACGGTGAGCTTCCCCTTCATCCACAATGTCACAGAGTTAACCAGGTCCCAAGTTCAAATCCCAGGCCTGCTAGAAAAATGGTGCCAATTCCAAGCCAGGGCCTTATTATTATTATTATTTTGCCCAATCATGGGGCTTGAACTTAGGTCTTGGCACCACTGCCACAATCAACCCTGGGATTCTAGGACCCAAGTTCAAATATCGGGGCAGCAAAAAAAAAAAACCAAAAACCAAAAAACAAAACAAGGTGAAGGATGAAACTGAGAAGTTCGAGAAGGTGATATTACTTTTCTTTTCCTTTGTATTGTGACCATCCTGGGTCTAAATGACAAGGCCCAGAAACGGCACATGACCTTGCATTGCTGATGTTTGGTGGGCTATTAGGGAAGCCATAGCCAAAACCAGCAACTTGGGCCTGGAGGTCTAATCCCGGGACTTCCACTAATGAATGGTGGGAGGTTCTGAGAAACCTATTCTGATGATACATCCATACAAATGGAATGTTATAAAAGTAACAGTTAAATTAGTAGTGTATTGTTTTCATATTATAAAATTTTACACAATTATACTACATTGAATAATTCTCAGTTAATACTTTATTATGTATTCAATCATGATAATTAAAAAAGGAAGGAATAATTTAGTTGCCAATAATTAGTAGTAATATGGTATATGCAATTTCATAATATAGACATCTCTCTTAGTTTATACATATACATCTAACTATCTACCAATCTACACATTTATCTGTTTATACACTTGTCACTCCTGGGGCTCAGTGGTAGAGTGCTCCCCTAGTACATACAAAGCCTTGGGTTCAATTCCTCGCTACCACATGCACAGAAAAACCCCAAGTTTTGCTATCGCAAAAGCAGTGAGCACTAGCTTTGAGCATAAAAGCTTAGGGACTGTGTCTAGACCCTTACTCAAGACCCAAGACTAGCACCAAAAATAAAAAAGTAAAAGAATGTTCTGACCTCAACGATATAAGGATAGGACTACAAATATCACAGAGCAAGCTGAGAGTCTGGTGCTGACAGCTGCTATCCAACCTGACTTAGCCAGAGGTAAACAGCTGCAAACCAGCTCCATGGAATCAGATGCTGCTGGCTCACTCACCCCTATCATCCAAGATAGCCCAGGGATGAGATCTGACACTGGTGGGTTTAATACCCATCCCTGGCAGGAAGTCTGTGAAACTCTGAGATGTGGCTCAAAGTGTTAAAGCTCTAATCTTGAGCTAAAGGTCTTAGGACAGTAGCCCCGAACTTTGAGTGCAATCCCCGTGGCTAACTCCCCGCTAAAACAACCCCATCCCTTTAAACCATTAGATGTGAACTTTGTGCAGTTTGTGACGTGTTTCTGAAAAAATGGTGATACTGATGAAAACACCCTAATTTTAATGACAGCTTGTGGGATACAGCTATGTGATGAGTCCTTCATGAGGTGTTGTGTGCTGAGTCCTTCACGGGGTGCATTCTTTCATCTGGTCTTTGTAAAAGCTCCACAAGTAAGATGATTGTGCACATGAGAAAGTTGAGGCTCAGATATGTTCCCATGTCAGGGCCAAAATTATGTATGTACTGAACTCTAATGAGTTGTCGCCTGCAGACAATTGTTTCGGTTTATTTTTCTTGGTCAAAAATATTGAACACAAGGCACTGAACTTTCTATGTTGGGTTCATGGCTAGTGTGTATCATGTGGAGTCAAGGACCCTAGGCATCTGTAGCTGAGGTCTGTCATCCTGCCTTCTCAGGAAGCTGAGATCTGACAATCTGGGTTCAAACTATCCCGGACACAAAAGGTCCCATGAGAGTATTATCTCCTACTCACCATTTAACATTTTGAAATGGAAGCCAGGTGCCACAGACTCACGCTTGTATTCCTAGCTGCTCAGGAGGCAGAGAGCTGAGGATCAGGGGACCAAACCAGCCTGGGCAGGAAATTCCTTGAGATGGTTATCTACAGTGAACCTCCAGAAAGCCTGAAGGGGTGCTGTAGCTCAAGTGGTAGAGTGGTAGACTTGAGCTGAAGTGCTCAGAGACAGCACCCAGGCCCAGACTTCAACTCCTCCAACTTACAAGAAAAGAAAGCAAGAAACCTGAGAATGTGTCTTAGGGTTAGAGTGCTTTGCATATATGAAACCCTGGGTTTGAATCCTCAGTACCACATCTCTAGAAAAAAAGCCTGAAATGTCTCTGTGGCTCAAGTGGGAGAGTGCTATCTTCGTACAGGAGAAACTCAGGTATAGTGCACAGGTCCTGAGTTCAATCTCCAGGACTGGTGTATACACACACACACACACACACACACACACACACACACACACACACGAAGATACCAGAAGTAAAGCTGTGACACCAAATGTTAAAGCAAAGTTCTTCTGCTCTGCGGTCATGATCAGCACCCTGGTCCTGTGTTCAACTGCAAAACCTAGCCACCCAGGGCCCAACTAGGAGAGGTCAAAGGTTTCAAAACCTGATGAGTTTCACCAGCCCTAGATGACCAGAAACATTGTGATATAACACATGTACTTAGATTTAGCAAGCTTCTGGAAACCTGGGGATGCACCGTTGCCAATAATGAATCATTTCATTAGGTTCAGCTCCCTAGTTGTCTGCCATAAGGACTCTTGAATTAATTGTAGCAATTTGTTTCAACACTGGGACATAGTCTAACAAAGACAGGATAAGTGCAGGGAACTTGGCCTGCCACAGGAGGTGGCACAAATGAAGGCTTCATGTCAAAACAGAGCACTAGGAGAGAAAGAGCTTGGGTTACAAAGAGGCCTTTTTCTCCTGGACTTCAGAGCCCACACACATTCATCCTCACTAAATGCCCCCGGATGAATTCTTTGTTTCACAGCTTTACAGGAGTGAGCCTTTTTGTCTGCCTGTTTCAACAATGAGGCAGACTTCCTCCAGCAGCGTGGGGTATGCAGAAACCCTCGGCTTCACTGGGAACAGTGAGGAGAGCCTCTGAACATACACTGTCTTGAAAGCACTCTCTGTGTTATGAAATCATTCTATTCAAAGCAAATTTCATAGCTGGGTGCCTTTCTTCATAGAGACTCGGGATGTTCACCAATAGAAATTCATGCATACATACACATGGAGTTACTGTCTCTATTTTTGTGTGGCAGATCCTGAGGCTTGAACTGTTACGCTAGACATTGTCCTTGAACTGATTTTGCTCAAGGAAGCATTTTATTGTGTCTTAAACCATGATTATCCTAGGATAGAGTGCAGCTTTTACACCCACAGATGATCCAGGGATCCTAGGGCCTGAGTTCAACTCCCAGCACTGGCAAAAAAAAAAAAAATCAAACCAACACAAATGGAGAAGGAAAAAACCAGGAAGTTTTACACAACCGTTTTACCTTTGTTTCCTTTGCACTTGAACATCTTGGGTCTCAGTGACTCAGCTTGAAAATTGAACGTGACCTTGCATGGCTGAATGCTAGTGGGCTGTCAGTGAAGCCTGAGCCCAACCCACACACCTAGACCGTGAGTTGGATCCTGGGACTGGCACCTACACACTGCTGAAGATCCTAGGATACTCATTCCTATGTATAGGAACACTAATAGAATGTTTGAAATGTACTAATTGAATTACTAATTAGCTAGTCATTCTAGTATAAGATTGTATGCAATAAATACAGGCCATTGATTAATACTTTATTAAGTCTTCTACTGTGATTAATTAATGGAGGCATAATTTTAGACCAAATAATTGGTAGTAATAGAATATATAAAAATAAGATATAGACATCACTCTTTATATAGAGTTATACACTAGAATCTACATAAATACCTATCTGTCTCTGTATACATTTATAGATGCATATACATATGTAAATACACACACACACTTCAATCTACACATCTATGTGTTTATATATGTGTTTATATATTGGCCACTCCTAGGGCTTGATCTCAGGTCCTCAAATTAGCTCAACAACTTCATTTGCATCAAACTGGTGGCCTAAAATTGACCATTCATGAAGTGGGCCTTCTAGGCCCCGAGTTCAAATCATAGAAATGCCAAAAACTTAATCCTGGTGGAAGAAGCCAATTGTCTCACTTATTTTCCTTATTGGTGAAAATCCTGGGTCTCAGGAATGATGTATAATACATAGGCAAATCTATATCCTATGTAATAGGATGTAAAAAATATTATTATATGTGTAATCATACTCACTAAAATACATAATAAAGAAATAAAACACAAAATAAAATGAATAACTATACTAACTGCAATACGCAGTAAACATGTGTATGTAAATATAAACCATGGGTTTAAAATGTATATGAGTGCTAGGACTTGAATTCAGGCCCTGGGAACAGGCCTGACTTTCTTGTCTTCCAGCATGGTGAGCTTCCCCTTCTCCCACTATGCTGCAGATTTACTCAGACCCTGAGTTCAAATCCCAGTTCTGACATAAAAAAATGGCATGAATTCCAAGCCAAGAACCTCAAAAATTTTTAAATATTTTCAACATATGTATCTATGTATGTATGTATATTTTTTATTTTATCAAGGACAAGGCTTGAATTCAGGTGGTGGCAACTCTGCCTCAGCTTCGATCACTCTAGGCTAGGGTGCAGCCACTGGACTCACAGCCGAACCTGGATCCTGGGCCCCAAAGGCTGACAGGAAAAAAAAAATAAAACGACAGAGGAAAAAAAAAACAGCAACTTGCAGATAGCTGCAGGTTTTACATTTGTTTTCTTTGCAAGGTGACCTTCCTCGGTTTGAATGACATGGATGAAAAGTGTTGGTAACCTGGCATTGCTTAAGGCTTGCGGGCTCTAGAACACACTAGAAACATCTTCATGTTTCTGTTTTTCTCTAGTACCTCCCGAGATTTAGACTAAGGTTTTGTGTGGAGCTGCTCCTTGGCGAATCCCTGAGGAAAGCTGCTTGAAGCCTCCTCAGGAGATCGCCATGCAAAGCCAGCCCAAGCCGAAAAGTCTGTGAGATTCTTAACTCCAATAAACCACCAGAAAACCAGAAGTGGAGCAGTGGCCCAGACAGTAGAGCTCCAGCTTTGAGAGAGCCGAGCAGGAAATACAGGCCCAAACAGGCAAGCCAGGGTGGTCCTTATATCCAATTAATTTCCAGATGGCTGGAAGTGGAGCTGTGGTGGTGGTATAGCCTCAGTCTTGAGCAAAACATCTGAGGAATACATGAGGCCTTGACTTTAGGCCCTGGAATGGCCATAAAAATTCAAAAAGAGAAGGTCATATTATGTATCAGTGCTCTACCTACTTATGTGTGTATATTACCTCCCTGGGGCAAACAGATCATATGCAATGCTTCTGCTTTTATTTACTGATTATTTTTTCAGATATGCTTCTTGCACATATCACATCATTCTCTTCGTTTCACACCTATCGATTTTCTCTTCTAGGGTTCCAGGCTTGTGTCCTTATATGATGCACTTAAACTCTCAGCAGCCTTTATTCATATTTCATTATGAGGCCAAGGCAGGTACAGTCACAAATCAGGTAGGGGAAGAGAAGGTTAAGTTTCAAAGAAATAACCGGTATTCAGAAAATTAAACTTGGAGATATAAAATGGTGGCATACTTATGTAAAAACTTTAACTAAGATAAAGATGAGGGGGCTGGGAATGTGGATTAATGAGATAGTGCTTGCCTAGCATGCAAGAAGCCCTGGGTTTGATTCCTCAGTAGCACAACACAAAAAACATGAGAATTCATGCTGTGACTCAAGGAGCAGAGTGCTAGAGACAGTGCCCAGGCCTTGAGTTCAACCCAAGAACTGGCAAAAAGATAGCTAGTTAGGTAGGTAGGTATGTAGGTAGAGAGATGGATGAAATAGATAGATAGATAGATAGATAGATAGATAGATAGATAGATAGATAGATAGATAGATAGATAGATAGATAGATAGATAGATAGATAGATAGATAGATAGATAGATAGATAGATAGATAGATAGATAGATAGATAGATAGGTAGATAGGTAGATAGGTAAGTAGATAGACAGATAGATAGACAGATAGATAGACAGATAGATAGATAGATAGATAGATAGATAGATAGATAGATAGATAGATAGATAGATAGATAGAAAGAAAGAAAGAAAGAAAGAAAGAAAGAAAGAAAGAAAGAAAGAAAGAAAGAAAGAAAGAAAGAAAGAAAGAAAGAAAGAAAGAAAGAAAGATAGAAAGAAAGGAAGAAAGAAAGAAAGAAAGAAAGAAAGAAAGAAAGAAAGAAAGAAAGAAAGAAAGAAAGAAAGAAAGAAAGAAAGAAAGAAAGAAAGAAAGAAAGTTGATACATGAATATGGTCTTGGACTTCAGGAGGAAAGAAGGGAACAAGTCCCAGTCATGAGGTCTTCTGCAGTGTGCCAGGACTCCAGCATCACCTTCACACAAACACAGAGCAGGAAGACTGTCTCTGTCCCACTTCTCAGGCAACAAAAGACACCAAAGCCAAGAGGGCAGAGCCAGGATCTAACTCAGGTGCTTGGAGTCAGTAGAGAAAGGGCCCTGCCTCTCCTTGGACTGGGTATTGGCATTAATCAAGTGGAGAAGGAAGGAAGGAGAATGGACTGCCAGAGTAGAAGAAGGGCCTTCAAATCTAACAGATAGAGAATCAAAAACCCACTTGCTAAGATCAGAGAGCAGGGTTTTTGTATTCTGTTCCTCCCCTATCCCCCAATGAATTGGCTCTCTATTGTTAACCTAAAGATAGCCTGAGGCTCCCTTCACCTGAGGGAGGAAGGTTAATTAGTTATTGTTTGAAGAGGCTGAGAAAAGCCTGACCCTGGTGTAACTCTAACAAATGTTTCAGGTTTCCCCTCATTGCTGGCGTGCCTGGAATGAAGTGCTTTTGCAGCTCACTTCCCTGTTGAGTGTGTACAATCTGCCTCCTAATCCTGAGGCCTGGGTCTCTTCACTCAGCCTGGCTTTTGAAACTGTTTCCTGTCCTTCAAATACAGTGTTACACTGGAGTTCTTCCTGCTAACAGGGCTAAGGCTTGGATCCTGAGAATTTCATTTGAACCCAGGATGGGTAAATAATGTTTCTTTCATGCTTCTATAGCTCAAGAAGTCTAAGAACATTTAGAGTACAAGTAACTTATCACCAAGGAAAACCCAGGAAGCTCTTGAACGTCTGACCTTTCAGCAGTGAAAGTCATAGTGTCATAGACTTTCCCTGCCTGGTTGGCTTCACCCTGTGATCCTCAGACCTCAGCCTCCTGAGCTAGGATAACACTCATGAGCTATTGGTTCTCTGTTAGGTTCAGAAATGTAAGTACATTGACAATACAAGTCAAATGCTTATCACAAAGGGCTTCTGGAGCATATTAAACATTTCAACATTGGACCTTTCAGAACCCTGTAGGACACAAGGTTATAATGCTAGAACCTGAAAATCTGGTCATATGGATGAGCTACACTTGAACCTTGAGCTCTGACTCAAATTCTGGTGTACATCAGGATTCATTTTCCAGAGAATGTTCTCCTAATTGTCAGATCGGAAAAGTACTTTGATTAACCCTCAATTTTTCCAGTTGTATGTATTGAACTCAAGCCTGCGCACTGTCCCTGAGCCCTTTAGCTCAAGGCGAACACTCTAGACTTGAGCCACAGCACCACATGGGGTCTTTTGGTGGTTCATTGAAGGTAAGAGGCTAACAGGCTTTCTTTGATTAGGTTGGCTTTGAACTGTGGTCTTCAGATCTCAGCCTGCTAAGAAGCTAGTGTTCCAGTTGTGAGCCACTGGCATCTGGCTGATAGTTTTTGACAATTCTGGGACTTTATCTTAGGGCCTTGGTACTGTCTCTGAGCATCATTTTCTCAAGGCTGGCAATCTACCACTTGAGCTAATCCACTGAGGATTTAAACCCTGGCATTCTTGCATGCTGAGCAAGTTCTCTTCCACTAAGCCACATTTCTAGCTCCACCCCTACAATTTTATCCTCAACTTGCTTCTGAGTATAAATCATTTAAAGAAATCTCTATAGGAAGGTGTCCAAAGACACAGAAGACAAAGCTCATACTTGGGCGAGACTCTAAACATGTGAAGACCATGACAATGCTTCCATTTATTTATGTATCATGTTTCCACACAAAAAAGTATTAATAAAAAATGAGTCAATGTCCTATATTATTAAATTTTTGCTGTATAACATGGTTTACAATTGCATGGGCAAAATAATGAGTACATTTCTTATCAAGCATTGTAGCCTCCTCCTTTGTTTCCTCTTCCCATCCTTTCCCATCCTCCCCCCCGTGCCCCCACCAAACCCTCCCCACCCAAAGTTGTAAAGTTTGTTTTCAACATAACGACTTGTATATCTCATTGTTGCAGTGGGTCCACCTTTATCCTTATTTAAACGATTTGTTTTTTCCTTTCCCCTCCACAAATTACACTAACATCAAATACAGTGAAATCAGGGGTTATACCATGGGGAGGGACATACAAAGCAACAAAGAAATAATCTTATAAATGTGTTAGAAACAATAGCATGAAAGAAAAAAAATTGAATACATATCTTAGGGTTCATTTCCCTAACATCAATTTATCTGACCTTTTCTGCTTGACTCAGATATATACTAATTATTGCAAATAAGGGAAACCATGGGACCTATGCTTCTTTGGGCCTGGCTTACTTAACTTAATATAATTTTTCCAAGTCTTTCTATTTCCTAACAAATGGGGCAATGCCATTCTTTCTGATGTAGGCATAGAATTACATCGTGCATATGTACCACATTTTATTGATCTATTCATCTACTGAGGGGCATCTGGGCTGATTCCATATCATAGCTATGGTAAATAATGCAGCAATAAACATAGTTGTGCTGGTAGCTTTAGTGTGGTCTTGTTTTGAACATTTGGGTAAATGCCCCAAAGTGGGATTTCTGGGTCATAGGTGAGTTCTATGTGTCTTTTGAGGAAACTTCATACTGCTTTCCAAAGTGGTTGAACAAGTTCACAATCCTACCAACAACGCAGTAAGATTCCCTTCTGTCCACATCCCTTCCAGCATCAGTTGTTATTAGAGTTCTTGATTATTGCCATTTTATCTGGGGTAAGGTGGTATCTCAATGTTATTTTGATTTGCATTTCTTTTATGTCTAGGGAGGTTGAGCATTTCTTCATGTGTCTATTGGCCATCCTTCTTTCCTCTTCAGAGAAGTTTCTCTTTAAGACTTTAGCCCACTTATTTATTGGGCAGCTGTTTTTTTTCAAGATTTGTTGTTGGGTGATTTAATTTTTTGAGTTCCAGGTACATTTTAGATATGAGACCCTTGTCTGTTCTATGGCAAGTGAAGATCTTCTCCCAATTCCTGGGATTCCTATTAATCTTGCTTGATATGTCCTTTGCCATGCAGAAGCTCTGCAATTTCATGCGACCCCATTTGTCCAAATTTTCTTTGATTTGTTGTGTTTCTGGGTCTTTATTAAGAAAATTTCACCCTGTGCCAAGGAGAACTAGGGTTTCTCCTATTCCATCCTGTAATGTTTTCAGAGTGTCTGCTTTGACTCTGTGGTCTTTGATTTATTCGGAGTTGATTCTGGTGCAGGGTGATAGATAAGGGTCTAGCTATAGTTTTCTACAAGTAGTTAACCAATTTTGCCAGCACCATTTACTGAAGAGGATGTCTTTCTTCCATTCTATTCTTTAGCTCCTTTACCGAAGTTTAGATGGCTATAGGTCTGTAAGTTCATTTCTGGGTTTACAATTCTATTCCATTGGTCCTGAGGTCTGTTCTTGTGCCAGTACCAAGCTGTTTTGATTCCTATGGCTTTGTAGTAGAGTTTGAAATTTGGTATTGATATGCCTCCAGCACTTTTCTTTCTATTGAGAATTGTTTTTGCGATTCGGGGTCTTCAGTTATTCCATATGAATTTTTGGATTGCGTCTTCTATTTCATTGAAGAATTAGGTTGGAATATTGATAGGTATTGCATTGAATTTGTAGATAGCCTTAGGAAGTAGTGCCTTTTTCACGATGTTTATCTTCCTAATCCAGGAGAATGGGAATTTTTCCACTTTCTAAATTCTGTTTTGATTTCCTTTTTCAGGTTTTTAGATTTTTCATCAACGAGGTCCTTCACTTCTTTTGTTAATTCCTAAGTATTTTATTTTTTGAGTGGCTATTATGAATGGAGTTGCTTTCCTAATTTCAGCCCCACTTTTCTCATTGTTGGCATACAGAAAAGCCATTGATATTTGAGGGTTAGTTTTGAATCACCTTGAGTAACTTAGGAGTGGAGTCTGTGGGATTCTTTAAATACGAGATCATGTCATCTGCAAATA
The DNA here is from genome assembly GCF_019054845.1 of Dipodomys spectabilis. Classification (NCBI taxonomy): domain Eukaryota; kingdom Metazoa; phylum Chordata; class Mammalia; order Rodentia; family Heteromyidae; genus Dipodomys; species Dipodomys spectabilis. Next base: position 8,488,770 of record NW_024870905.1, read on the forward strand.
GGTAGAGTTTTACTTCTTTTTTCCCTATTTGGATCCACTTTATGTTTGCATCTTGTCTTATTGCTGTAGCTAGGCATTCTAATACTAGATTGAAGAGAAGTGGAGAGAGTGAACATCCTTGTCTCATTCCTGAGTTAAGAGAAAATAGCTTTAGATTTTCACCATTAAGTATAATGCTGGCTGTATGTTTGTCATAAACAGCCTTTATTGTATTGAGGAATGTTCCATGAATTCCTAATTTTTCCAGAACTTTCATCATAAATGGGTGATGAATCTTGTCAAATGCTTTTTCTGCATCTATTGAGATAAACATGTGGCTCTTATCCCTGCTCCTGTTGATGTGATGAATCATCCTAATTGATTTCCATATATTGAACCAGCTTTGCATCCCTGAAATGAATCCTGTTTGATCGTGCTGCATGATTTTTTGGATAAATTGTTGAAGACGATTGGCGAAAATTTTGTTAATAAGTTTTTCATAAATATTCACCAAAGAAATGGGTGTATACTTCTCTTTCTTTGATGAGTCCCTGCCTGGTTTTGGATGAGGGTTATGATAGCTTCATAGAATCAGTTCGGGAGTGAACTTTCTCTTTCAATTTCATTGAAGAGTTGGAGGAGTATTGGTGTGAGTTCCGCTTTGAAGGCCTTGTAGAATTCTGCTGTTAATCCATCTGGTCCTGGGCTTTTCTTAGAAGGGAGGTCTCTTATTTCTATTTCTATTTCAATGCTTGATATGGGCCTGTTAAAATGGCTTAACTCATCTTGGTTTAGTTTCAGCATGTCAGTATTTGCTAGGAAAAGGTCCATTTCTGCCAAGTTCTCAAAGTTATTAGCATAAAGTTTTGAGAAGTATTTGAGAAGTTTTGAGAAGTATTATAATGTTTTGAATCTTTGTTGTTCTGTGGTGATGTTTCCATTCTCCTCTCTGAGTTTATGTAGTTGGGTGTGTTCTCTTCTTTTTCTGATAAGATTTGCTAAGGGTCTGTCAATTTTGTTAATTTCCCCAAGAACCAACTATGTTTTGTTGATTCTTTCTATGGTTTATTTGGATTCTAATTCAATTAGTTCTGATTTAATTTTAATTATTTCTTTCCATCAACTGAATTGCAGTTTTTATTGCTGCTCTTTTTCAAGGAGGCTCAGATATCTCATTAAATTGATGGTTTCAGGTCTCTCCAATTTGTTGATGCAGTAACTCAGAGATATAAATTTGCCTCTGGGTACTGCCTTTGCTGTGTCCCAGGGGAGCTGGTAATTTGTGTGTTCATCTTTGTTGAATATCATGAAATTTTGCATTTCCTTTTTAATCTCTTCCATGACCCACTCGTGATTCAGCAGAGTGTTGTTCAACCTCCATGTGTTACAGGACTTTCTTTAGTGGCTTTTGGTGTTGAGTTGTAATTTTATTCCCTTGTGGTCTGAGAGAATGCAAGGAATAACTTCAATGTTTCTGAATTTGGACAAGTTTGCTTTGTGGCCTAAAATGTGGTCCATTTTGGAAAATGTTCCATATGCTGCTGAGAAAAAAGTGTATTGTGATGCTGCTGGGTGAAATATTCAGTAAATGTCTATTAAATCTATTTGATCTATGCAGGTGTTTAGATCTGTGATTTCTCTGTTGAGTTTTTGCCAAGTTGATCTATCTAGTGGGGATAGTGGTGTGTTAAAATCCCCAACAATTAATGTCTTTGGATCTATGTGGGATTTGAGGGAAAGTAATGTTTCTTGGATAAATTTTTATGCTCTGTTATTTGGTGAATAGATATTTAGAATTGTAATATCCTCCTGAAGGAGAGATCCCTTAATAAGTATGTAGCAACCTTCTTTATCTCTTCTCACTAATTTTAATTTGAAGTGTTTTTTTTTTATCAGATGTTATGATTGCAATCCCGCCTGTTTATGGGGGCCGTTTGCTTGGTAGATTTTGTTCCAGCTCTTCACAGTGAAAATGTGTTTGTTTTTTGGGGACAAAATGTGACTCCTGAAGGCATCAGATAGAAGGATCTTGGATTTTAATCCAACTAGAAAGTCTATGTCGCTTAATTGGAGAGTTAAGTCCATTAATGTTGAGAGATAGAACTGAGAAGTATTTGGGAGTTGCTGCTATTTTATCCATCTTCTTGGGGGCTGTGGCAACTGGGTTCTTTCTATGGTTCTTGGATTCTCAGTTTGGCTGCGGTTTCTTTGCGTTTTTGTGGTCTTGTTGGTTTTCTATATGTAGGACATCTTTGAGAATTATTTGTAGGGCTGGTTTGGTGGAGATAAATTGTTTCCATTTTTCCTTGATATGGAAAGTTTTTACTTGACCTTCGGTTATGAAGGAGAGTTTATCTGGGTACAATATACCTGCTTGATACTTGTTTGTCTTTAAGGCATGGCATACATGATTCCAGGCTCTTCCTGCTTTAATCGTCTCTGCTGAGAAATCTGAGGTGATTCTAATTGGTTTCCCTTTATAAGTGATTGATCTTTTCTCCTTGACATCTTTAAGGGTGTTTTCCTTGGTCTGAATTGATCCTGTGAGGATTATAATGTGATGCTGGGTTGTCCTGTTATGGTCTGGTCTATTTGGAGTTCTAAAAGCTTCTTGTATCTGACTAGGCTTATCTTTTTGCATGTTTGGGATGTTCTCTGCTAGGATCCTATTAAATTTCCCAGACTGTTAACTTCTGTCTCTAGGTGCTCCTCTATACCCATTATCCTCAGATTAGGCCTTCTGATGGTGTCTTCCAAGTGTTGAATAGATCTATCCTATTTCTTGGATTTGTTTTAGATGGTTGTATGTTCTTACTCTATAATATCTAGTCTGTCTTCAGTCTCTGAAATTCGTTCTTCTGCATGGTCTAACCTACTATCAAGACTTTCTACTTTGTTTTTTATTTCTTTTCCTTCCAGTTGGTTGGTTTTGATTGCTTCAAATTCTTTGTTGAAGCTTTGTTTTAGATATTGTATGAACTTCTTTACTTCCTTAATTTGGTGTTCAGTGTTTATTCTCAAATCACTTAGTTGATTGGTTATGGTTTCCTTGGACTCCCATTCCTTCTGTTGGTTTCCACTCAGCATTCCCTTTGTGGTCTCCCTGACTTCTTTCAACTTTATGTTTATGGATTCCATGAATGCCTTTAGTGATCTTTGTGTATTCTCTTCCAGCTCTCTCAATTCCTGTATTACTCTTTGATTAGCTTCCTCACGTCCACACAATTCCTGTAATTCTCTTTGAGTGTTCTCAGCCCTGCCCATTTGGGATGAAATTAATACCAGTTTTGGGCTAGAACACTATCTTAAGGCAAGCATCAACCAAACTCTGTAGTTGCACAGTCAAAAGTCTGCAGATACAATCTAGTTCAACAGATATATCTATTCAACTTCCAACAACTATGTATGAATGGGTTACAAACTGCAAAGAAGAATTTGCCAAACCAGAAATTATTAGGTTAAGGGAGAGATGTGGGTAAAAATAGGAATAGAGGGATGTGGACAGGCTGAAAAGGTTCACTTAACTAAGTTCTAATCTCAAAGCAGGAAATAGGTTGGATAGAATATTAGTAGAGAGAGAAAAAAAGAAGAAAGAGAAAGAGAAAAAAGAGACAAGAAAATAGAAAAAAATTAAAAGTTAAAAAGTGAAACACTTATAAACTTAAAAATTACGCAAATTTAAAAACATAATATTTGGAGAAGAACATGGATAGGATAAGAGAAGGGTAGGGATAGAAAGGAGATGTGAAAAACTTAAAAATAAAAATGCTTAAAATATATAAGTATAAAGATATGGTACTGTTATTAAGGAATTTAAGTCTAAGAGGTTTTGAATTGAGTAATAAATTTCTGGACTAAATGTGTACACAATGAGGGATAAGGTCTAATAATTGACTATGGGTATATCTCAGGATGAGCAGAACATCAATTAAGTCACAGAAAGAAGAATGAAAGAGAAGAAAAGGTGAAAAGAATGAGAAGGAAAGAACAAAAAAGGATCAAAAGGTCAATAAAGCTAAACAAAATAATTTTTAAAAAAAGAAAAAAAGAGAAAAAAGCACACACACATATACCCCTAAAATAAAAATTATAAGAGGACGAAAAAAGTTAATAGAAAACAAAATTATTTTATGTTAATAATTAAAAATAAAAAACAGTTTTTGAAAAAAATTCTTTATAAATGGTACAAAAAAAGAGTTCTTTGAGTTTTTTGGGTGGAATGGGAAGATCCTGTATCTCCCTTGTGTCTGTAATCAGTCTCTAGTTGGAGTCTCTTGTCTGCTTGTGGTGTTTGATTTTCCTGTGGCTTTGTTGGTTTCTTAAGTCAATTTGTTTGAGCAAGCAGAAAAATGCTCTGCTTTACCCAGGATTTTGTGATCCTCCTCCCAGGCTAGTTCAATGGGAGGGAGATCTGCTTTTAGTATCACAGAAGAGGGAGATGGCTGTTTTCTCTAGTTTGGAGATGCTGTGATTAGGCTAGGTTCTGGGTAGAGTTGAGGCCTTTCAGCAAACATTACCTTTTCCCTGAGGGTCTAGCTTCTGAGACACTCACAGAGCCCTGCCTCGAGCCATTCTCAGGGTTTATGTTTAATGGATTTCAATTGATTGTCAAGGCTGCTGTAGAGAGGGGAAGCCTCTGTCTCTGTTTACCCAGTGAAGAAAGACACTCCTGGGCTGGCGGCCCAGGCTGAGTGACTTTTCTCTGGGTTGAGCTGAGCCTGGCAGGTCAGATTAGGTTCCTGTGACCTGCTTAATGACTCTTTTGTTTTCTTCCAAGGACTGAGTTGGAGCTAGCTGCTCAGCCAGGCCTTTGTCATCATCAAAGATGGAGATCTCCCGTAGTGGGGGGGAGGGGTGGCCTTCCCTCCTCTGCTCCCTGAGAGGATGTCAGGCTTCTACTCAAACCAGAGACTTGGTTCCTGGGTCGTCTCTGGTCTGTGAACTGCAGGATGATGATGTGTGCTCCTTGTCAGTTCTTGCTGGTGTTGAGTAGAATCCACTCACTGGCCGCGTCTGGCGCCTTTGTCCTTGACTCTCTGTGTTGCAGGTATGGGGTCTATGGCCACCACCAACGCTACCGCCACTGGCATTGCCACTGCCACTGCAGCCACGGCTGTTGGCAAGTGCTCAGTTCTGTCTCCTTGCCTTGATTTTCCCTCTCTAGCCTAACACTCTTTACTGTGATGGCACACTTTGTGTGATTCTCTGGCTTAGGACTGTTCATTGGAGCACTAAAACTGCTTTCTATGGGAGAGCTTGTTTAGCCCCCAGCTTCTCCTCCACCATCTTCCCAGAACTCAGCCCTATATTATTGTGTATAATTTTATAATAGTTGTACAACATATATTACATATTATGTGTATAATAATACTAAATAGGGCCTGGGAAGGTGGCTCACTGTTAGAGCGCTTGCCTTGCATGCATGAGGTCTTGGGTTCAATTCTTCAGCACCACATAAGCAGAAAAAAAGCCAGAAGCGGCATTGTGGCTCAAGTGGTAGAGTGCTAGCCTTGAGCTGAAGATCTGAGGGACAGTGTTCATGTCCGGAGTTCAGGCCCACGACTGGACTCCCCCACCAAAAATACTAAATACAATAGACAACAAGTAAATGAATCAAGTAAAAACTAAAATAAATGAATCAAGTAAAAACTAAAATAAATACAAAATCAATAATAAAAATCATAATATGTTATAAACATACTTAAGAAAATATATATAATATATTATACATATAAAGAATTATTTTTCCATTGCAGTGCCTTCATTCACACCCTGGTAAACCTAACCTGAATTTCTTTTTCTCAGGGACAGTGAGCTTTGCTTTCACCCACAGTTCAAACGAGTTATCTGGATGGTGAGATCAAATCCAAGCAGTGAAGGAAATACTGGCACCATTTCCAAGACAGTGACTTAATTCTTTTCAATGGAAGCAGCTATGATTATTCAGTTACATACTGAACATTAAAATAAAATCAGTGTGGAATTTTGTATATCTATTCAGACCTCTTTCCCTTACCCCAAAACTGTTTCTCTGAGCACTACTTTTTTCATTTTTTATTGTAAAAATGTTGTACAGAGTGGTAACAGTTAAATGAGCAAGGTAATGATTATATTTCCTATTGGGGATTGTAGCCTCCTCCTTTGTGTTCCACCTACCATGCCCCCCCTCCCATCTCCACATCTACTCCGCCTGCAGAGCTCAGTGACTTAATTTTTTTTTTGGCTTTGCACCAGGCTTGAATTCAAGAAGTGGCAACTCTTCACTTTCGTGCACACTGCTACAGAGTTACTGAGACCTGAGTTCAAATCCTAGGCTAGGAAACAAAACGGGCAGAAATTCCAAATCAGGGAGCTTTCTTTCTTTTTTAATTTAGTTAAATAATTAATTTTTAATTTATTCTTTATTTTGCCAACAGGGGGCTTGAACTCAGGTCGTGGCAACTCTGCCTCAGCTTCGATCACCCTAGGCTGAAGTGTAGCCTCTGGTCCCATAGCCGATCCTGGGATCCTAGGCCCACAGGGCTTGCAGGAAGGAAAAAAAAAGTAACATAGAAAAAAAGTGGTAAGCTACAGAGGGCTGGGGGTTTTACATTTTTTTTTCTTTGCACAGTGACTATCCTGTGTCTGAATGAAACGGTTGCATAGTGGACCTGACTTGCCGTTGCTGAAGGCTAGTGGGGTATCAGGGAAGACATAGGCAAACCTGTCAATATAGGTCCCGGGTTCAGATCCTGATCCTGACACCTACCAATGGCAGGAGATCACAAGAGACTCATTCCTATGTATAGGAATACCAATTGAAAGAGTAGTTCATGCTTCGGTCTAGTCTAAAATTGGATGCAATAATCCTAGGAAGCTAATTGATCCTAATTAATGGTTTATTAAGCATGAAAAGAATAATATTCCTTCAATGGTGGTATAATACATGCCTAAGAGTTGGTAGGAACGTAGTAAGTGTCATTCAATCATAGATAGATGGCTCTGGTCCTCTTTACCAATATATATTTATTTGTATAGCACCTATCCATGTACCACTGTTTTGTCCAAACCTGGGGCTGGATCTCAGCACCTGGGAACCACCTGCCAGCTTCATTGGCTAGAGCCTGCCATGCTCACACTCATCCATTCATGAATTGGGCCTGCTAGGCCCTGAGTTCAGATCCTAGCACTGCGAAATATTTAAACTTGGAGTAAGAAGCTGAGTGTGACACATGATTTCCTTTTCTGGGAAAGTCCTGGGTGTCAGATATGATGGAGAACATATGTACAAATTTAGATGCTATGTGATAGAATGTAAACAATATAATAATTGGCAGAGGTGTCATCCGAGTCAATAAAATAATTGGTAAATAAATGAATAAAACAAGACATAAAATGAATAACCACACCAAACACAATATTGACTGAATATCTGTATGAAAATATAAATTCTATCTTTAAAATGGTTATAAGGAGTATGTTTTCCAGGCCTGAGGCTTGAATTCAGGCCTAGGGAAAAGGCCTGAATTTCTTGTCTTCAAGCATGGTTAGATTCCCATCCTTCACAGTGCTGCATATTTACCCAGACCTTGAGTACAAATCCTTTGCCTGGCAGAAAAAATGGCACAAATTGCGAACCAGGGAGCTAAATATATATTTTTTAATTGTGGGCTTTTGAGGAAGCCATAGTCACGCATGGCAATATAGGCCTACAGTTCGAATCCCAGTCATGCCACTTCTGGATGGTGGGAGATCCTAAGAGACTCATTCCCATTCACAGGAATAACGATGGAATGTTATCAATGTCATGGTTGAATAGGTTGCTCATGAATGATACTTGAATAAAATTAGACTGCATGATTTGTCAGCTGATTGATTTTATTTATCTTATGAAGCATTAAAAGATTACTATTTCTCACAGGGATGCAATAATTTCAGGACACTGATTTACTTAATAGTTTATTAACGATGAAAATAATAACATTAATTACATGGAGGCATAATAAATATCCAAAAATTGGTAGGAATGTAGTCTTTATAACTGAATAATGGATAGACATCTCTGACACTCTATAAAGATATATATTTATTAGTATACTACCATCTGGGTGTCACTCTGTTCTTATTTTTTCAAAACCTGGGGCTTAAGTTAAGGTCCTAGGAACTGCCTGTCAATTCAATTTGCCCCAGGATGGTGTGTTGACACTCACCCATTCATAAATTGGGCCTTGCAGGCCATGGGTTCAGATGCCAGCACTCCCACAAAATGAATCGTGGAGTAAGAAGCTGATGGTGACACACGATTTCCTTTCCTGTGGAAGTCCTGGGTGTCAGGTATAAGTGTAATATGTGTGCAGACCTATATCCTATGTAATAAATGTAATCAATGTTCTATGTGCCATAATAATCAATAAAATAAACAGTCACTACATGAATGAAACAAAACATAAAATGAATAACTACACTGAAAGCAATATGGAGTCAACATATGTATGTAAATATAAATCACATATTTAAAATGTACATGAATAGGATGTTTTCTAGTGCTGGGGATCGATTTCAGACCTGAGGTGTACACATGAATTTCTTGACTTTAAGGAGGCCAGCTTCCCCATTCCACACTGTGCAACAGAGTTACCCAGACTAAGTGTTCCAATCTCAGTCCTGGCAGAAAAAAATGACACCTTTATACTATGTGAGGCCCAATTCATAGGTATTTCATTATTCTTCCATTTAATGAATGTGAGTATTTAAATGCTTCATAAAGTATTGAATTAAATAATCAGTGTTCTATAATAAAATTGTGTATAATTTTATCGTAGAGTCATTCAAGATCTGCCCATTCAGTCATAACATACATCACATTTCATTGGTATTCGTAAAGATAGGAATGAATTTCTAAGGCTCTCCTGCCATTTGGAGGTGGCAGGACCAGGATTCAAACTGTGGGCTCCATATCCCACCACTTAAACCCGAGGATAGGGAACTCACTGGTCTGTCCAAGAACAGCAAGATCAATGATTAAGCAGGAACCAGTGGCTAGCAGCAGTCATCCTTGATATTTACAAGGCTGTGATAGGAGGATCATGGTCAAATTCACCCTAGGCAGGAAGGTCCTTGAGACCCAGGTCCAACTTCAGTTTCAACAAAGCCAGAAGTAGAGCTGTGTGGCTCCAGTGGTAAAGGGCTAGCCTTGAGCAAAAGCAGCTCAAAGAATGTGCCCAGATCCTGTGTTCAAGGTCCAGGACTGGCAACAAACAGACATACACAACAATCTGTGCAACCATCTGGCTAAAGCAGGTCACCCTCTTGTACGCAACTGAATTGGACAGAGTTCCCTGGGGAAGGGGCTGAGGGAGCCGCTGTCATCTTGACTCCTCCCATGCTGCCTGCATCACAGAATTCTGGCCACACCCCCATTTTTCATGGTTCTTTCTGACCAATGTGATACAAGAATTGTAGCCATGCCCACATTCCATGCTGCCCATCACCAGGATTCCCTCAGTTAGTTGACACTACCACCAGCAGTTGAGGAAGGTAGAGGTGGCTGAGTGGTGAGCAGGAGACTCGAGGAGACTTTGCAGTAGAATAGGAAATTGACGTCCTAGTCAGTGAGTGGCAGAATAGAGGATTTCCCAGAGCCTGGTAATGTGGCCAGCCCATGTTTCCCATCCCAGTGCTTAGATGTCTGAAACAACAAGACTCCATGAGAGAGCTGTGGACAAGAAACTACTGCCAGAACACCGGCAGAAGAATCCTCCCATCAGACCTGCAGCATTTAAGAAAACAAAGAACACGAAAAAGAGAGGGATCCCCAAGACAAAAACCACTGGGGAGTGTGATTCAATGGAGCATCTGGCCAAAGCTGATGCTGATTGCGGGCCTCCCTTGCCTTTGGACACAGTCACAGTCACCAGGGTCAGAGTGTCAATGTTCCTGATACTACCAAGGATCTGCAGAGATGCTAGCAACATGTGATGCCCACCTGGATTGCAGCAAAAGAAACCAGGCGCTCTGTGCCAAGATCCAACCACTAAAGCAGGAAAAGACAGACTTGAGGGACTGACTGGTGCATGAAGCACCAAAAACAGAGCTAGAGATCCACAAGCCACCCATACAGAGGTTGGTTTTAGCAAAAATGCGATTTACAATCTGCACCGGCCCAAGTCAAGCAGGCAGCCAATGGCAGAGAAATAGAGAAAGGAGTTCTCACCAGCCTCCTGTAGGTTGAAAGCGGTGCATGGCAGAGCTGGAGATGGTGGCTTCTGTGGTCACTACTGCACAGACGGAGATAGAAATGTTCTTCAAACAGCTGAAAGATGTGACACTTCAGCTCGAGGAAAAGACCAGAAGTTTTGATGACCTGGAGCAAGTGAACACAGAATTTCGGGAGAAGCTGGAAGTGCTCTGGACACAGAAGAGTAACAGGAAGAACAGAATCTGCAAGTCCAACAATTGCTGGCAGGGCATGGGTACTGAAGAGACTATTGGACAACCTGAGCTGGATGGTGAACTCAGCAAATCTGGAGAGAGACAACTTCACGGAGGACCTGAGCATTGACAGGTATTCATGGAAGGAGGAGGCTCCTTGGCTCCCCGACCAGGTGAACCAACTAACAGAGGAGAAAGAGCAAAGGATGAGGCAGGTGCTGGACCTAGAGAATGAGCTGGGGGAACTGAGGAGGAAGCTGGCAGAACCATCTCAGGCTGAGCAGCAGTTGCAGGCCCAGGAATACCATAGAGAGATGGAGTTGAAAAACCTGGAAAAACAACTTCACATCTAGGTCAAGGAAAAACAGAGGCTTTGTCTCCAGAATGCGGAGCAGCAGGAGCAATTACAGAGACTGGAGGAGAAGTCCAAGGATTGGCAGGAGATTCCCGAGACCCCACGATGCACATGTGTGTGCAACCCTTAGCAAGAGGAACAGCTGGCCCTGCTGTGAGATGCTCTCCACAGGGTAAGTGGTGAGAAGGAGGAGCTCATCAGCATCCTGGACTCAGAGCAGCAGGTGAAGAAACATCTGTGGGAACAGCTAGTCCACTCGGAGAGAAGACAGACAAATGTAAAGAGGTGGCTGAGAGAGAGAGCCAAGCAGCTTGGGAGCTGCAGGAGCGGCAGGAGCAGTCCCTGACCCAGCTGCAGGAGCTCAGAGCCACCTGTGAGCAGCACATTGCCTCCAATGAGTGGCTGAACTCTGAGGAGGCCCTGCAATAGACCTTGCAGAGGCAGACCCAGCTGCTGGAGTAGCAGAAAAAAGTGCATGGCCCAACCAACTGGGGGGTCCAGGTGGTGCCCCCAAATTGGGGCACTTTTAAGTGCCTGGAAGTGACCAGACCACAGGAGGAGAGGCTGCAGGCCCAGCTGAGCTTCCTGGCTTTCCTTGGGGAGGGGAAGCTGTGAGCCCTGCAGAAGCAAAAGGTGAGGAGGTGACTTCTCCCAATTTGACCATCACAGAAGCCAGAGACATGCCCCAGACCTAGAGTGACATGGCTCTGCGATTATTCTCAGAAGCTGAGATCCACAGGGGGAAACTCCTGGTGCAGGAGCGGCGGCCCCACTGCAGGCGCCCTGTCAACACAGCAGCTCAGTGCAAGATAGAGCTGGAGCCACAAATTCCCCACCCCATGAGCTGCTTCCATAGCAGGCATGAGGATGAGAAGTGGGACACGTGGGCATCTGAGAAGAAAATCTGCTTGGTCCATGACCTGCATGATGAGGTGGATTTCCATAGTCCAGCAGATTAACTCCACCATCGATGCAGCTAGCTGTCGGCACACATTTGCACCATATAGGAGTCCCTCATTGCGTGTAAAGAGCAGATGATCATCCTGGATGTGCTGTGTTTGGAGAAAGCCAAGCATGTGTGCCAGCTCTCCCAGAAGGTGGAGAAGAGAGAGCTGTGAGAGCTGCTGTTGGTCCTCACAGGGGAAGGGGCTGACAGAATGCTCCAGATGCCTGCACAGGCTGAGCCCCTGCCACCACCGCTCCTTCAGACACCTCAGGCTCCGGAGTGGGTGAAATGAGGCTGGAGCAGAAAGGTTTTGAAGAATTGCAACTTCAAGACAGCTTGGAAACTTCCAAAGGAGAGGTCGGGGTTCCCGACCACCTAGAGGACTCCCCCACGGAGCACGTCCTGTGGCAGATCCCACAACCAGAGCAGCCTACAGCTCGAGGGCTTGGGCAAGGAGCACTCCCTCCCTTTCTTCTGTAGACTCATGAGGATGATAACTCTCTATGTGACATAATGACTCTCAAAAGCCTCAGCAGCCACCAGAAGTAGGTTGCCAGTTGGCCTTCTCTCAGGCCTTCATCTGCCAGGTAATGGGAAGGGTAGGGCAGAGGCTGCCAGGAGGAGGCCCAAATTCAAGGGACATCTAATGGACCATTGGTGGCCAGGGAAGAGGCCCATATTATACTTATCACAAAGAATAATTTGTTTTCAAAGGGAAAAAATCCTCCAACGAAGATTTGTTCTTCCAGTCCTGGGGCTTGAACTCAGTGCCTGGCCACTGTCCCTGAGCTCTTTTTGATCAAGGCTGTTGCTCTACCAGTTGAGTGCCACCTCTCCTTCCAGCTTTTTCTGTGTGGAATCAAACCCAGAGCTTCAGGCATGCTAGGCACACACTCTACAACTAAGACATTCTCAGCTAGGATGATCCCCTATCCTCCCAAACCCATATGGCTGTTTCCTCAGATAAATAGGAAGTAGGGGCTAGGATGACTATGAAGCACAAGTCTGGTTCACACAGAAATATTCCTCCGCCCCCTCTTCCCACACTCTTAGTTGAAGTTTCTCTTCTACCATTGAGGGATGAGAGAGGGAGAGGGGAGTCCTGAGAGAGGAGTACCAACAACAGAGCCCCCCAGAGCCCCACATCCTTCCCCAAACAAGTGGTTCTCCAGATTCCGATCTTACCTGACTCTATGTGGAGTTTACACTGACTCCCCACTCCTGCAAGGCTCAGGATGAAATAAAGGTCAGTCCTGGCCTCAGCCCACACTTAGGATGGAAGGTCTTAGTCCCAGACCCACTTCCACCTCTGACTGCCTGTGTTAGCCTGGACCACCACCACTCACCACTATGTTGGCGGTGATGACCTCACAGATGGATTCCAGGAAGAAGGTCTATGGCAAAGAGCAGAAACAGCAGGGTGAGCAGGTCAGAAGGAGGCGGGGTGATTGCTCTGCGATCTTCCTCCTTGAAGCCTTCCCGTCCAGCCAGGACCATGCTGACCCAAAGCATCGCCAAGCTCAGTGGTGAGACGAGATGGAGGAGCATGGGACTAAAGGAGGTACTGCTTTTTCTTGGAGCACTTGAAAATTCCAATTACATTTGGCCCATGCTCATCCCAAAGCCAACATGCAATACCTCTCCTTGTTGTTGTTGGCTGTGAGAATTGTCCCTGAGCTCTTTTTCTCGAGGCTGGCACTCATCACTTGAGCCACAGGGCCACTTCTTGTTTTCTGAAGGTTCATTGAGGATAAGAGTCTCACACACTTTCCTTCCCATGCTGGCTTGGAACCATAATGCTCCAGATCTCAGCTTCCTGAGTAGCTCGGATGACAGGAGTGAGCTACCAGTGTCTAGCATGTGATACCATTTCAAGGCTTCTTGGCGAATCTGTAAAAGGAGCCCCAAAGGGCCTGGATAGACCTTGACCCAACCAAGGAGCTGGGATGGGGGAAGGCTGACCTTCTATCCATTCTGTTCCCTAAAATCAAAGATGCCAGGTGGTGGTGTATGCATCAAACTCTTAGGCCAACAACCACCAGGCTTAGTGGAGATAAAGTAGAGAATACCCAAAGATTGCAGTGTAGAAATCTTTGATTTTGCATGCATGTGGTGTGTGTGTATATGTGTGTGTGTGTGTGTGTGTGTGAGTGTGTGTGTGTGTGTGTGTTTGAACTCTGGGCCTAGGCTCTATCCCTGAGTTTTCTTGGTCAAGCCTAGTGCTCTGCCACTTGAGTCACAACCCCACTTGCTTTTCTATGGTTAAATGTAGGTAAGAGCCTCAAGGACTTTCCTTTCCAGGGTGGCTTTGAAGCATGATGGGGGCCCCAGGGAAGCAAGAGAAAACACAATGCACAGGTACAATCCCTATGGTGGGAGACTCCTGCCCCCTGGGACATCACCCCCCCCCCCGCCATAGTCCTCTACAGTTCAATTTGGGAAAGTGACCAGGGCCAAGCTGATTTTTGATCACCCTGTGTGCTGATGCCAGAGCAGGTCTGTTCCACCCTAGGCCAAGAGAGCTCCAGGAGGTCCGGCTCTGAGGGGCACAAGGAAGGGAGAAGTCAGCTCCAGGCCAAGTGGAGAGCCTTTGCCCATGGCATGCACACCCCTACTTGGCCTTTCTGATCACTGTAAGGCCTGTCAAGAACAACCCCAAAAAAACAAAATTGGAGCTGTGTCTCAAAATGGTAGAGCTTTAGCATTGAACCAAAGAGCTCAGCGACAGGGCCCCCAAGCTTTGAGTTCAAGACCCCCAGCTGACCCTCCTCCATAAAATACAGGTTAGCTAAATGTGTACTAGTAGGATTTGTGAAGTATTTCTGAAGAATGATGATACTGAAGAAAGCATACTAATTCTAATGACAGCTGAACTTGTGACATACGGCTATGTGCTGATTCCTTCACGGGGTGCTGTTTGCTGGGTCCTTCCCACATGGGGGTTTTGTGCTGAGTCCTCAAAAAGGTGATGTTTGTTGAATCATCACAAAAGGTGCTATGTGCTGAGTCCCTAAGAAGGTTGGGCCATTCTGGGTTTTCCAAAGGGTACTGTGTGCAGAGTCCATTACACAATGTACTGTATGATGAGTCTTTCAAAAAGTGAGGTGTGCTAATTCATCCCAAAGGGTGCTGCTATGTGCTGAGCCCTTGGGAAGAGAGGGATGAGGTAAGTTTTTCGAGTGCTCTGTGCCGAGTCCTTTACACAGGGTGCTCTGTACTGTCCTTCAAATGGTGCTGTGTGCTGAGACCTTCCACAATGTGATTACGCTGAGTCCTTCAGCATTGTCTCTCCCGAGTTTGTTGGTTCCTCATCTGGGAAATGTACAAGCTCAAGCACGGAGGTTCCCTGGTCAGAACCAGGGGATCCCACCAAGGGGAACATTGCTCTAATAACACAGAACCACCCTGCCTCTCCCTTTCTCCAGGGACAGACCCTTCCCATTGGGAACAACTAGCCTTGAGTCCCCATTCACTAAAACCCTATGCTAGGACTCTGGGTGAATGCATCCTGAGAGAGGTGGCTCTTCAGAGCCAGGAGACAAAACAAAGAAGGTGGTCATGGTGCCTCCAGAGGGGTGTCTGACCTGGGGTGGGGGCATTGTTGGGGAATTTGATGGGTTCCTAAAGGCTATATACATGGATGGACTCCCTACTTCCAGCCTAGATGCTTCTGTGTGACTTGGTGGATTCTTGAGGAGGACGAGGAGACCAGATGGACCAGGAGCTGGCAGAGCTGGCAGAGCTGAGAAATGTGATCACCCTGGGAAAATTGTTAACAGCTGCGGGGGTGGATAGGACAGGTGTATGTGTGTTGGAGGAACACACCTCCCAAATATTCACCTCCTATCTGACCCCCAGTGCCCTCACCTCCTTACTGGGCTCTTCTGGGACCTCCTCAGGTGAAGGTGTGACTGAGCACAGAAGACAGACAATGGCTCCCACAGCAATAAGGGGGCTTATCTTCTGCATCCAACACCCTCCACCCCCAGAAAAAAGGAAAAGACCTGAGAGGTGCTGCTACCAACCTCTGACTAAAGCCATCAGGTTCCCACCAGGGAGAGGAAGGGTGCAGATATGTGGCTGTGTGGCTCACACTGCTCCAGGCCAGGGCCTCTGTGGAGTCTCCTCCTCATTCATTTCTTCATCTCTCCTTTTCCTGGGGACACTGGCTGCTAGGGATGGGGGTGGGATCCCAGGGTCGACACCCCACCCCAGCAACTGGGTCTCATTTGTGGCATAGCCATGGCGGACTGTGGGGCACGAGGGAGGTGCCGGTGGGTCAGGAGAGGAGAGGCGGGAGGCGCAGGTCTGGGTCCACTGGGGGGGTGACAGGGAGTCACCAGATACAGGAGTCATGGGGTGTGGACCTAGGGGCAGTCACTAACACCTGGGATTATGGGTAAAATTAGACGGACTAGAGTTCCCTAGTTAGATTGTCTCCTGCTATGAACATCGTGCCCTGACTGTCTTTCCCCAGCAGCTACTGATTAGCTTCCGGCTCTCTCTAGGGTGGACACCACAGTCGAGAATGTCATGGGAAGCAGAGATTGTGACCTCACCATCCCCAGCCTGCCAGCTGTGAGCAGAGACGATTCCTAGCACCTGTACTGGATTCTGGGAGATTCAGAGACCTGGGATGCCTCAAGGATACTTTCTCTGCAACATGAAACTTGGGGGCCGGATATGATGGACCATCCTGTCTGGCCCCAGGTGGTGGAGAGTATGCCCCTTGAGCCAGGCATTCAGCTCACAGCAACCTTGTTCACACCTGAGTGCGGAATTGAGTGCCACAAAGCTGGACAGCCGCTGGACAGAGATCTTTGGGAAGATAGGCATCCCAGAGGCCCCAGAATCCAGCAAGTACCTCGTGGCTCACGTCCTCGGAGCCAAAAGAGTTAAGTGCGGTGGCACCAGAAGGACAGGAAGAGGGAGTAGGGAGAACTGTGGGAGAGCTACATAAGGTTTTGCCCACCCAAGATGCTTACCAGAATTAGAAGGGACTTTTCTGTAGTATTGTCGTAGACAGATGCTTATTTATTTATCCAACAAAGAGTTACAGTGTGCGCCAGGCTCGGGGGGTGGGGGTCATAGATGATGAAAATTTCCAGTGCTGGTTCCTCAACACATGAAGAAACCTTGGTTTGAGCTGGATGCCTGTGCTTCATGCCTGTCATCCTAGCTACTTAGGAGGCTGAGATGGAAGGATCGAGGCTTAAGTTCTGGGCAGGAAAGCCTGTAAGACTTTATCTCCAACTAACTACCAAAAAGAAAATGCCAGAAGTGGATGTGTAGGTCAAGTCTTAGTCCATTCGCCTTTAGTACAAAGACTCAGGGGCAGCACCCAGGCTCCGAGTTCAAGGCCCAGGAGTCAGAGAAAGAAAGGAAAGAGAGAGGAGGACGGTGGGAGAAAAAGAAGAAAGAAAGGGAAGAAGGGAGCATGCGAGCCTTGGTTTGGAGTCCCTGGATCAAGGCAGGCAACCGTTCACAATCTCTGTGGGGACAGTTTCAGAGCTTAAAGACTGTATGTAGGGCCAAGACAATGACCCCTCAGCTACTTTATGACATCCATGAGCTTTGTGGTCGCCTACTGCAGAGGGAAGCAGCCTCAGGTAGACCGTAGGGCTCAGGGTGTGTCACCAGGTTTCGAACATCCCCAGCCCCAACAAGTTTATTTTCTGGTCCAAGATCTAGGGAGGTTTTGGGGTGAGGGAGTGTCAAGGCGGGGGAGGTGGGGCAAGGAAGATGAAGAGGGAGGATAATCCCAGGTCAGGTGTGTTAGGACATTGAATCCATGACCTCGCCTGACAACCTCAATCATCAGTGATAGAGCCTTTGACCCAGCCATATGGCTATTAAAGGTCCTGGCACCTTGGGTTCACCATTGACCACCTGTCTGTCATCTGCCACAGGATGCCTGTGCAGTACATCCTTGGGGACTTGGACATTCCCGGGCTCAATCTGAAGATGACACTGAGAAGATTGAGGCCTGGGTGACTCCATCTTGAGCTAGTGAGCATCTTCTGAGGTATGAGTTATGCAGCTGACCATGAACCCGACCTGGGAATGAACAGAAGAATCAATTCCCAGGGGACTAGGAACATAAACAATCCTTGGGAAAACTGCAGGCAGGCAGGTGCTGGAGTGCTTGGTGACCATGCAGTCAGGCCACAGGTGGTGTTTGTTTAAAAAAGGAACTCTGCAGTTTAGCATGTATCCTCTTGAGACTCCCCTGTGGTGCAAGCCAACCAGTTTAAAGAACGTCGGCCCCCTTGATCTAACCAACAACTTGTTTCTGGTCCTTTCCCACTTTGTAGTTTGCCAATCAGACTATAGAGTTGTTTTGTGATTTTTCTGGGGTTTGTAGTGATTTGTCACAAGAAATTATGATGTACGCAAAGCCCTACCTACCCTAAAAAAGTGTATGAAAAGTGTTGTAACTATGGGCTCGGGGCCTCTCAGCATCATGGGCTGCTGCCATGTACACTGGGGGCACCAAGCTCAAGTTTCCAATAAAGATTCCTTTGCTTTTACATTGGTGATAGTCTCTGATGGTCTTTTGGGTAAGGATTTCTGAGTTAGGCTTTAGAACACCCCCGGTGTTCATTTCTCCACCAGAGACAGAGGTAAGTGTGACACTGGCACAGGACAGACAGGGAATGAGGACGGGAGTCGGGACCCATGTAGCCTCGAGACTTCCTGTAGGCAGCACTAGGACCTCTTGACTGCCATTCTCAGAGGCAGAGGTGGGTCTCTCTTCTGGCTCAGCTTTTAGTCTAGATGGCAGATCTGGGATTCAGAGAAGGCCAACTGAAGGTGGGGCAGGCTTGGGTAGAGGCTGGTGGGAAAACCAGAGGCCCTGGGCTCTGAGCAAGGTTGTTTTTGAGTATACTCACAACCCAGGAACATTGCTGGGTTGGATCAGGCCTTTTCTCCTTCCTGAGAGAGAGGGACATAGAGCCCTCCAGTCTGCTTCCCTTGGCTGTGAAATCCCTTCGTTCCCACATCCTGTGGTTGGATAACTAGACCTCACCTCACTGCCCAGTGTCAATGCAGGACAGTGAGAGATCCTGAGTCTCTGATAAGGTCAGGGAACCTCAGTATGAGATTGTACTTGAAAGTCCTAACTTGGTGCATGGTCAGTCCCATTCTAAGATTGCCATGATGTAGGACATAGAATCTAGAGAATCAGAGCCGGATTGGTCTGTTCTTGGAGTCTTGAGTATTATGTGTGAGCTTTGAGCTCCAGTGTGCCCATCTGCTTCCTTTTCTTGGGTGGGTCTTTGCTAGAAAAAGCTTGAAACGAGAGACTGTGTCCTATCCCTTGTCTTTGATGCTTAAAGCTAGCACTCTACCTTTTGAGCCACAGCTCCACTTCCAACTTTTTTGGGTGTTTAATTGGAATTAAAGAGTTCTCATGGACTCTGCTGAGAAGGGTGCATACAAATGCAGTCCTCAGATCTGTCTCCTGAGGAGATAGGGTGAACGGCATGGAAAAGTATCTTTGGCCGGCTGCCAGTAACTCATGGGTGTCATCCTAGTTATTCAGGCACTGAGATCTGGTTTAAAGCCAGCTTGGGCAGAAAAGTTCTGTGAGGCTTGATGTCCGGACCACCAGAAAATAGGAAGTGTCGCTGTGGCTCAAGTGGGAGAGTGCTTACCTTCAGGTGAGGAACTGAAGGACAGTGTCCTGGCCCAGAGTTCAAACCCCATGACCAACAACAACAAAAAAAGAGGTGATTAAGTTTTCCTCATAGCAGTGTGTACAGTAGGAAATGCCATGCTGGGCTATGAGACATTCCAGGTATGTGAGAAGCTCAGTGTTTTGTCTACAATGGGTCTGAAGTCCGGAGTGCCACCTTCTCGGGGGTGGGATGTGATCCTAATGGAGAGAGTTCATGGTTCTCTTCTCAGAGACTGCTGAAGCCTTGGGCTGTCCGTGTGTGTGTTTGTGTGTGTGTGTGTGTGTGTGTGTGTGTGTGTGTGTGTGTGTGTGTGTGTGTCTGTGTGTGTCTGTGTCTGTGTGTGTTTGGAGGTAGAAGAACTGGGCCTTGAACTCAGGGGCTAGGTGCTGTTCCTGAGCTATTGTGCTCAAAGCTAGTGCTCTGACACTTGAGCCACAGGTCCACCTCTGGCTATTTGGTGGTTCACTGTAGATAGGAGCCTCACAGACTTTCCTGCATGGGCAGGCTTTGAACCGTGATCCTCAGATATCAGCCCCCTGAGTAGCTAGGATGACAGACATGAGCCACCCGTGCCGGCTTTGTGTGTATGTGTTTGTGTGTGTCTGTGTGTAGAAGTAGGTTGTAACACGGAGCACTGGACCCTTTGGTAACTTTTAACTGCTATCTTTGGGGGATGCATGGGTTTTTTGGCAGAGGTTTATGGGCCTGGAAGGGTGGAACACTTGAAGGTGACTCAGCACCATTAAATTATAAGACCAAAGGATCTGTGTGCTCTGGAGATGTCTACTCCCTTAGGCCTGGTTTGTGGCAGAGAGAGCTCAGGAGGACCTGGGGGTGGGACCTGCAGGGGGTGACTCCCCAGGGGGACAGACAACATAGCCAGCCCTTAGTAACAATGTGAGCCCTGTTAGTATGGAGTGCACTGGTATGGGTCAGAGTCCGGTTCTTCTCATAATGACGTCTCCTGGGTGAGGCCAACCCTATTTTAAATCTTGACCTGTGATCTTCAGATTTCAGTATCCTGAGTAGCTAGAATTACGTGCATGAGCCTCTGGCACAAGGACTCAGATTATTTTTGGTATATTAGAGTTTGTACTCAAAGCCTTAGGCTTGCCAATCAGGTCTTCTACCATGTGGGCTAAGCCTTTCTGTCTTGGGCATTTCTGAGATAGATAATATATGCTCAGGCTGGGCTGGATGGCAGGCCTCCTATCTGTGACAAGCATGGGCCAGCAGGCCTGGTCCTCTTTAGTTGGAATGCTAGACATGTAGCGCCATGCTCAGTCATTGGTTTAGATGGATTGCCCCAAACTCTTAGTCCATGGCAGCCAATTCTTGACCTATGGTGAAGCTCTGGGTTGGGCCTCGACCATTGGTCCTCAGTCTCCTCCCGAGACAGTTGTGAGGAAACAAGGAATCAATACAGGGGGATCTCTGGGGCAGAGCCAGGCATAGAGGGAGAGGCTGTCAGATATGGTTCTTGGAAATTCTATGAGCATATGACAGGAAGATACCCAGAAAGCGCTCAGATGGGGCCTGTTATTTATCGTGCAACAGGTACGGGATTATGAAAAAAAACATGGCTCTCTTTCATCCTTACCCTATCCTCATGAGGAAAGGGATCCTTCACTGTGCTCAGTTTTGTAGCTGGGGAAAACGAGGCATGGAGATGCTAGGTGACCTACTCATGACCCCCAGCTGACAGCAAGCTCGGCCTGACTTCTCTGCCATGTTCCCTAGGACAGTGGATGTTATTCAGTCTACTTCTTGTGGTGGCAAGTCCACTTCTTGTCAGTTGTGAGGCTTGAACTCTGGACCTGGGCACTGTCCCCGAGCTCCTCAGGTCAAGGCTAGCACTCTACCAGTTGAGCCACAGCATCAGGTCCAATTTTCTGGTGGTTCTTTGGAGATAAGAGTCTCACAGACATTCCTGCTTGGGCTGGCTACGAACCATGACCCTCATATCTCAGCCTCTTGTGTAGTTAGCATTATAGTCCGGTGCCACCGACACCTGGCTAAAGTGTAATTCTTTCTTTCTTTCTTTCTTTCTTTCTTTCTTTCTTTCTTTCTTTCTTTCTTCCTTCCTTCCTTCCTTCCTTCCTTTCTTTCTTTCCTTCTCTGTCTCTCACATTGTCTGTCTCTCTCTGTCTCTGTCTCTCTCCTTACCTATCTCTCTCACACAGGAACTGGTTGAATGGGTGCTGGAGGAGGTGGCCCAGGGTCCCCATGTGGCTGGAAGTCAAGGTGGCCCTCCCATTCTGGAGGTGGGCTGTGGCTCAGGAGCTGTCTCGCTTAGCCTATAGAACTAGCTCCCTGAGGTAAGCCCCTCTGTGCGGGGTTAGACTGTGTCAGATATTCATCATCCATCCCTCCCGTGAGTCCTTCCCCACTAACTTCTGCTAAGACAGTTAAAGGAAAGTGGATATAAGGAGGCGTCACGTTGTCCTCCTACCCAGCACGATCCCAGGCCACTGTTCCTCACCACAACTTATCTTGCCAGACCCTGGTTATAAGAAAATGAATGCACTCTATGTCTACTTCCCTTTGCTGGAATGTGTTGTTTCGGAGTGTAGGGGCAGTATGCAGAGGAAAGACCCTAGGCCTGATACCACTTGGGGGACATTTGTTCTTGTGACAGAGCAAAGTCATTGCTGTCAATAAGGAGGAAGCTGCCATCAGACTGACCTGGAACAATACTCACAGGTAGGTAGGCTGTTTAAATATTAAACCCACCCATGTCGGCTTCCCACTCACCACAAGGGGGGTGCAGTGTGGGTGGCCCAGAACTGGCCCTAGGAGATTATAAATGCATGGTGGCAGTCAGGTGCTGGTGGCTCCCGACTGTCATCATGGTTATTTGGGAGGCTGAGGTCTAATGGTTGTGACTCAGAACCAGCCCAGGTAGGAGAGTCTTTGAGATTCTTATCTCCCATAAACAACCTCCCACCATACACAAAAAAGCCAGATGTGGTGCTGTGGCTCAAGTGGTAGAGCCTCAGCCTTGAGAAAAAGAGGCTCAGGGATGACACCCAGGCCCTGAATCCAAGACCTATGACTCACAAAAAAATAAAATAAATGTTATCTTACCTGTTATCTTACTACCGAAAAGGATGGATTCAGTCTTCTCTCTGGTACTTGTAGCCAAAGATAAGGGGCTTACTTTGATGTTCCTCTAAACCTCTCCTTTTCTTCATTATCTCTCCTGGCTTCAGTTGCAGGATATAATTCAGATCATTCCACTCCATGTGACCTTACATACCCTCCCTACCCACCTTCCATGGGGTGGGGATCCAGGATGCACTCACCACTGGGAGGATGAGGCACCGCAGAGATGGGTGTAGGAATCCCTGAAACTCATTTGTTCTCTCTCTCTCTCTCTCTCTCTCTCTCTCTCTCTCTCTCTCTCTCTCTCTCACACACACACACACACACACACACACACACACACACACACTCACCAAGGCCAATTCAATTCAAAGTAGCCTTTTCCAAAGACCTTTTATCTCCTTGGATTAACTGATCTAGGAGACAAACTTGAACCCCTGAAATTGACTATATTAATGGGGGCTTGCTAGTTGACACGAGTTAAACAGAAGCCTGTCAACTCTGGCTCAGGCTCAAGCCTGACATCTTGGCGACTTGGGAGGCAGAGATCTGAGGATCGAGGATCAAAGATCAAAGCCAGCCATAAGCTGGAAAGCCAGAAAGACTCTTCTCTCCATGGAAGCACCAAGAAGCCAGAAGTGGAGCTGTGACTCAAGTGGTAGAGCAGCAGCGTTGAGCATGAAAACTCAGAGAGAGAGCTCCCAGATCCTGAGTTCAAGCCCACACAAAAAATGGCCCCAGGGGATGGGGGTTTAGCCCAGCGGAAGGGCGCCCGCCTGGCGCGCCCAAGGCCGTGGGTTCGGCTCTCAGCCCTAGTTTAAAAAAAAAAAAAAAAAATGGCCCCATCTTGTTGAACCATACTGCCTGGGCCTCGAGTGCCCTCTCATGGAGTGTGGTACAGCACCGGTCCCAGGGTAGTGTATGAGAGCCTTCAAAAAGTGGGTGGTGGAAGCCAGGCCTTCTCCGTCATGTGCTCTCAGTCCACACCGGCCAGAAGGCAGAGCATGAAAAGGCCGGCAGCCTGCAGAGTGAAGGTCCCTCTCTGAAAGGGCAATTGGAGTGGGCTTCTTAGAAGCAGGACTTGAAAGGGGATCTTACTTAACAAGGAGGATCAGACAAGAAGCACAGAGTGCAAAGATGCTGTAGATAAAGGACAACATAGCTGAGCATGATCATTTCCAGCCATGGCTGCTGCTGATAAACTTGGTACAGATGTGCAAGATTATCCCAAGACAGGCCCAAGGGGTCACAGAAAAACAGCTATCCAAGGTTGGGATTGTGTCTTAGCAGTATTGGCCTCACTAGCACACAGGAAACCCTTGATTCAATTCCTAGGTACCACATACACAGAAAAAAGTCGGAAGTGGCACCGTGGCTCAGGTGGAACAGCACTCGCCTCCAGCAAAAGAAGCTCCTACACAGCGCTCAGGCCTCGAGGTCAAGCCCCAGGACTGTCAACATAAAACAGCACTCACAGGGACCTTGGTGATGGGTGGATGGCTATGCCCTGTAGTTCTTAGTAGATCCATCCATGCTTTGTATCTCCTTCTTTGACAGAGGGAAACTGGACACTCCTTCTGCCCTGAAAACCTGGACCCGGTTATCAGCAACCCTCCCAACATCTTCCACCAGGACATGAAGCACCTGGCCCTAGAAATACTCAGGTACCTGTTGGGTGGGGCAGGGGGATACAGGCAGGCCCCAGAAGTCCTATTGGGTCTGAAATGCTCCAGATGACCAGACCATCCACAGGAGGCAAATGGGAGCTTAGAGAGGGGTAGAGATGTGGATGGGACCCTTTAATGTCCCTGGCCCTAACCAGATTCCAAGCCTCCCTTTGCTGTCCCTGAGGGCGGTAGAGGAGTATCTAGGTAGTAGTGTCTAGAGGACGACTAGGAGGAAATTCTAAAGAATGAGACACCATAAAGCCCTGGGCTGGTGTCCCAAACCTGTCATCCTGGCTACTTGGGAGCCTGAGATCCAGAGGATCCCCTTTCCCAGCTCAGGCAGGAAAGTCCCATGAAAGTCTCATCTCCAATCTCCAACTGGAAGTGGTTCCATGGCTCAAATGGTAGAGCACTGGCCTTGAGCAAAAATCATCATCAAAGACAGTACCCAATCCCTGAGTTCAAGTCCCTCAACCAAGAAAAAACAAAACAGAATGGAAAGACACCCCTTGCCTGCAAGAAATGGTGAAGGAGTGGGGGTGCTGTGGTTGGGAGACCAGGTGCTGTCCTCAATGTACAGAAATTTCTAAGATCTCCCCAGGTTTGCCCGAGTGTGAAATCACAGCAGGGTGGGCATTGCCTTACCAAGAACTCCAGAGGTTGTGGCCTGTCTTAGTCAGGGAGTGGGGTGAATGTGAGCAGGGGTGGGAGGGTAGTGTCAATTTTATTCTCTCCATCCATGGAAGTATGGTTTTGGATGCTGGTGTCAAATCCGAAGCAAAGGATTGCATGTGATTTGTAGCCTGACAAGTTGGGTTTCCCTGAGTATAAGAAGGTAATTGAAGCCGGGTGCTGCCAGTGGCTCACAACTGTAATCCTAGCTACTCAGGAGACTGCTTAGGCTGGCTTTGAACCACCAGATAACCGGACATGGTGCTATGGCTCCAGGGGTAGAGCGCGCACCTTCAGCTGAAGAGCTAAAGGACTGGGTGAAGGCCCAAAGTTCAAACAACATGACCAACAACCAAAAATAAGCTAGCTGAATTTTCTGCATAGCAGTGTATAAAGTAGGAAATGCCATGCTGTGTTATGAGCCATTCCAGACGTGTGAATGCTCTGAATTTTGTCTACATTTGGTCTGAAAACAGTAGTGCTATCTTCTCGGGGGTTGGGTTGTTCAGGTGCTCAGGGACTGCTGAGGCCTTGGGTTACCCCTGTGTGTGTGTGTGTGTGTGTGTGTGTGTGTGTGTGTGTGTGTGTGTGTGTGTGTGTGTGTGTGTATTTTTCCCACATCTTTCTCTGTCCCCTTCCTGGGCGCCTGTCTGCCTCTTCCTGATGACAGAGGGAGCCCCTCCTCCATGGCACCCTGCCTATAGCCCCCTATCTGGGTCTACAATGAGTCCTAAATTGCCAGAGACCTGTATATTCTAGCTTTTTGTTGGGGCCCTAGTCTGGCTGTCAATAACTTTGGCTGCCTCCAGAGGATTCTGGGTCAGCAGGGCCAGCTGGCATAGGTTCTCCCCTGCCCCTGGAGGGGAGGGGCTCAGTCATGCCATGTCCTTTCCTTTTCCTCAGCTGGGCCGCTGGATGCATGTCCATCCTAGCAGGCTGATAATGGAGTGGGGGAAGGGTGGTTGCCAATGCCTCTGGCCAACTTCAGCCTGATAGCTGACTGAAGGCCGCCCAAACAAGACGATCTGGGGCTACATGGAAGGAGAAGCCAAGTTGTCTTCGAAGTACCCATTGGTGTCTAGGAAATGTAAACGTACCTTATCGCAGGAAAGTCTATCTTCCCCCCGCCCAGCTGGGCCTCTCAGGTCCTTCTAAACAATTCCAGATAACCATAATACAGAGGCACAGACTAGATTCCAGGGTCAGGGTAGAGGGGGTGAGAGACTGGTATGGCCAGTACCTCAATGTTCTGGGGCATTAGCCTTGACCTGGTTATGTCCCCCTTGTGTAAGTTCAATTCTTAACCCAGGGCTAGCCACACACAGGCTACTTGTGACAGTGCTGTGGAAGACACAGGAATGGAAGTGAGATCTAAGATGACCAAAATCTGGGTTTATGGCCTGTGGGGTTGGGGATGGCCAAGGGTATTTATTTTAAAAAAAACTCAGAGGGCTGGGAAGGTGGCTCAGTGATAGAGTGCTTGCCTTGCATGCCTGAGGCCCTGGGTTCGATTCCTCAGCACCACATAAGCAAAAAGAAAAAAACCGCAAGTGGAGCTGTGGCTCAAGTGGTAGAGTGCTAGCCTTGAGCTGAAGAGCTGAGAGACAGTGCCCCGACCCAGATTTCAGACCCCATGACTGGACCCCCCCCCAAAAAAATCTCAGAATTGGAACTCAGGGCCTAGGCACTGTCCCTGAGCTAACACTCTACCACTTGAATCACAGCTCACCTTTCATCTTTTTTAGTACTTTAGTGAGAGAAGAGTCTCACGGACTTTCTTGCCTGTGCTGGTTTCAAGCTGCCATCCTAAGAGTTCAGCCTATTGAGTATTAGATAGCTGGTATGAGACACTGGCACATGCTAAAGATGTTAGTGTGTGTATGTGTGTGTGTGTTTACCAGGACTTGAACTCAGAGCCTAGGTGCTATCCTTTAGCTTGTTTGCACAAGGTTAGTGCTGTACCATGTGAAATAGTGTAGCTTTGCTTCCCAGATTTTTGATGATTAATTGGAGATAAGAGTCTACCCAGGCTAGCTTTGAATCTTGATTGACCCTCAGGTGTCAGCCTTGAGTAGCTAAGATTATAGGCATGAGCCACTGGCATCTAGTTGCAAGGATGTCTTTTCATACGCTCTTCTGTTCTAACAGCTGTCTACTTGCCCTGACCTAGATCTCTGATCTCTACATCAGCTCCTAGCAGCCCCTGACTGTGTGGAGAACATAAAGCTCAAACCTGATCCCATTTCTTTGTCCTCAATGGAGGGTATGTTTTGTCTGAAGCCTGGGTTGGAGCAGTAGCTGTACATGGGTGCTCGGCTGGGACAGAGAGGTACTCTGTTTTATCCAAGAAGGAAAGTGTGGCCAGTTAGATACTAATAGCTCATTCTCTCATATTCCTATCTCCTCAGAGGCTGAGATCTGAGGATTGCCATTCAGTGGCAGCCCAGCTAGAAAAGTCTGTGAGACTCTCTTCTGCAAATAACCATAGAAAGCTGGAAGAAAAGATGTGGCTCAAGTGGTAGAGTGCTAGCCCTCAATGAAATAACTCAGGGACAGTGCCTGAGCCTTGAGTTCAAACCCCTGTACAAATATGTGCACGCACACATGCACACACACACACACACACACACACACACACACACACACACATACACACTCACACAGAGGTGTTAATGATGAGCTGAGGTATAACTGTGGGCAGTCCTGAGGCATAATCACAGTAAACTCTCAAGGCAGATCAAGTTGTATCTGCCTAAGTCCTTCTTGGGCTGAGGGGTCTGGGTCATGGCAGTAAGTTCCATGGAACCTTCCCTTCCATCCATGCACGAGGCCACAGGACCAAGGGAAGGACACTATGGATGCTCCTTTGTAGTTGGCCCACGATTTCAGACCTTCATCTGCCCCTGAGCACTGGTGAGGAAAGCAAGGCTCAAAGCCCTGGGACTCCAGGGGTAGTGACTGCTACAAGCAGCAGCAGCCACCTGTGGATTCCTAAGCCTACAAGTCTTTCATGAGCCCAACTCAACACCCATCAAAGGTGTGCCTGACAGATTCACAGTTTTGTGATACTTGTGTGATACTTGCTGTGTCATCTTGCAGATCCTGCCCCTCCTGGCCCAGAACCTGGTATGAGATGTAGATTTACTGCTCAGATCCATATTGCACCCATGATAGATGCCATTCTGATGACTCGACCGATGACCTCCATGCCCCAAGGCTTGACCCTTCTGTGATACTGTGGCCTACTCTGTAGGAAAAGACCTCCAAAAAGGCTGCTCTGAAGACTGGTGGGACACCTAGACATTGGGAGACCATCAGGGGCCCATTGGAAAGTACTCTGCCACAGAGTGAGGTCCAAGCAGGTCAGGTGTTGGTCATGGGGCTTGAACTCTGGGCCTAGGCACTGTCCCTCAGCTCTTCAGCTTACCACTTAAGCCACAGCGACACTTCCAGTTTTCTGGAGGTTCCTAGGAGTTCAGAGTCTCCCAGACTTTCTGGCCTGGGCTGGCTTTGAAGTGCAATCCTCAGGTCTCAGCCTCCTGGGGAGCTAGGAGAACAGGTATGAGCCACCGGTGCTAGGCTCATCTGGAGTTTCACTACAGTGGACTAGGAGCTCCTGAAAGCTTTTCTTTGTATTTTTTTTTGGTGCCAGTACTGGGGCTTGAATTCAGGGGTCTGGGCTTTGGTCTCTTAACTTTTTCCCTCAATGTTGGCACTCTATCACCTGAGCCACAGCTCCATTTCTCGCTTTTGGTAGTTCATTGGCAAGAAGAGTCTCAGTAATTTCCTCCCTCTGATCCCAGTCTCATGAGTAGCTAGGATTTACAGGGGTTGAGCCACTGGTGGCATTAGGTTAGAAGCTTTTCTTTTTTTGGGGGGGGGGAGTCCAGTCCTGGGGCCTGAACTCTGGGCCTGGGCACTGTCCCTGAGCTCTTCAGCTCAAAGCTAGCGTTCTACACTTGAGCCACAGTGCCACTTCCATCTTTTTTCTTTTTGCTTATGTGGTGCTGAGGAATCGAACCCAGGGCCTCATGCATGCAAGGCAAGCACTCTACCACTGATCCACCTTCCCAGACCTAGAAGCTTTTCTTTCTTTCTTTTTGTTTTTTTGGGGGTCTGGTCATGGGGCCTGAACTCTGGGCCTGGACGCTGTCCCTCAGCTCTTCAGCTTAAAGCTAGTGCTCTACCATTAGAGACACAGCGCCACTTCTGGCTTTTTTCTTTTTGCTTATGTGTTGCTGAGGAATCAAACCCAGGGCCTCAGGCATGCAAGGCAAGTGCTCTACCACTGAGCCACCTTCCCTGCCCCCAGAAGCTTTTCTTAACCAAGATTTCTTCCCTGCATTTGCCCTGACTCCTCCATGAAAAGGAGGTCTGGGGGTCAGGAGCTATGAAAAATAGTTTTCCGGCCACAGGAAATGGCTGGGGTCCATGGTGAAAAGACAAGATAATCTTCCCCCTGGGCCCCATTCTGGGACCCCAACCTCTGCCTTACCTGTGACTCAAGTACAAACCTTGACATAGCCTTGAATGTCCTGCCAGACTTGTCTGAAGACGCAGAACTTTCATTCCACCCACACCACCTTCTCTAAACCACACCTCAGGACCGTTACCCATGCTGGACCTTCTGCCTGAGGCTCTCTGTCCTCTTTCACATCTTAGAACTCCTGTGGAATTTTGGCACTGCTTATATCACCTCATGGAGCCAGTCTTTCCTTTCAATCTCCCTCTTTTTTCTTTTGAGTATTAAGTTTCTAGAGATGGAACTTGTGCAGGCTGAGTGGCAAATGCTCTATCTTGATGTGTATGTGTGTGTGTGTGTGTGTGTGTGTGTGTGTGTGTTTGTATGCGATGTGGGGTTGTGTGTGTGTGTGTGTGTGTGTGTGTGTGTGCATGTGTGTGCCATTCCTGGGGTTTGAATTCATGGCCTGGATGCTATTCTATCCCTGGGCCATTGTGCTCAAGGCTAGGCTCTACTACTTGATCCACAGCGCTACTTCTGGCTTTTTGGGTGTTTAACTGGAGAAAAGTGTCTCATATAGACTTTCCTGCTTGCAATTGTCATCCTCAGATCTCAGCCTCCTAAGTAACTAAGATTACAGGGTGAGCCACCAGCACTTGCCCTCTACCCTAACTCTAACCTATAACCTCGGCCCTCCTCTGAGTCCCAGAACAATATATCTCACCAGACTAACTTTTTTTTTGCCAGTCTTGGGGCTTGAACTCAGGGTCTGGGCATGGTCCTGAGCTTATTTTGCTCAAGGCTAGCACTCTACCATTTAAGCCCCAGTGCCACATTTGGCTTTTTCTGTTTCTGTGGTACTGAGGAATAGAACCAAAGGCTCCATGCATGCATGCTATGTAAGCACTTTACCACTAAGCCGCATACACAACCCAAGGCTCACTTCTAATGGGTGTTATGAAGGTGGGGTTTATTAGCTTACCCCTTCAGTTGTAGAAATCACTGACTATTTCATATCTTTGCCAATATTTAGGACCAGCCTGTGGCTTGGCAATGAGGAATGATAAATGAGTGATAGCCACCAGGCCCCGGAAGTCTAGGCTCACATCATACAGAGGGATAGAGAATATGAAACCAGAACCTTCGACAACTCCTATAGCCTAGAACTGTGGTCTCCCTGGAGGTAGTGTCTGGCTTCTAGGTGTCCCAATGGGACACCTCGGCCAGAACATAATGCTTCAGTTCTTTAAATGGCAGAGAAGGATGCTTTGTTCAAGTTGCCAGCTCAGACTTAGTACTCTCTGAGGGCGTGTCCCAGCTTGCCCAGGTTGGGTGTCTGGGCTTGGGCAACCTGCTGAATGCTCATCATCCATACAAAGATACAAGGAGTTATTCCCTCCTCTTTTTTTTTGGCAGGTCTGTGGTTGTACTAGGAGCCTAGGCTCTGTCCTTGAGCAACTTTTGCTCAAGTGTAGCACTCTGCCCTTGAGCCACAGACCCATTCATGGTTTCGCTTTTTCATGTGACCTCTTAGAAAGAAGGGTATCATGGGCTTTCCCACCCCGGCTGAAATCAAATTGGCATTCTTTACATCTCAGCCTCCTAAGGAGCTAGGATTACAGGCAGGAGCCACTGACACCTTACTTTCTTTTCTTCTTGTTCTTTTTAAAAATCATAACAATCTGAAATCTTCATGATGTCCTTCCAATGGTTTGCATTCAAATTAAACTACACAGGCTTGGAGTTTGAATGCTAGGTCTGCCACCCACAAATGGAGGGAGATCCTGACAAACTCATTCCTGTTCATGTGAATGCTAATGGAATATTATAAAAGTAATAATTAAATGTGCAGTTGCTTCATGATTCTATTTTAGAATGCCACAGAATAATTATTGGATTTATATCTTCCATTCTATCATCATGGTATGATTGAGGATATTGACTAATTTTTATTTTTTTATTTTTTTTTTAAATTTT
This sequence comes from Dipodomys spectabilis, assembly GCF_019054845.1. Classification (NCBI taxonomy): domain Eukaryota; kingdom Metazoa; phylum Chordata; class Mammalia; order Rodentia; family Heteromyidae; genus Dipodomys; species Dipodomys spectabilis. Next base: position 8,520,025 of record NW_024870905.1, read on the forward strand.
ATTTTATTTTATTTGAGAACATACTGTACAGAGGGGTTACAATTACATGGGCAGGATAATGCATACATTTCTTACCAAGCATTGCATCCTCCTCCTTTGTTTACCCTTCACCTCCCTTCCCAGCCTCCCCCCTCCCTCCCACCCAATCATACCCCCCCTCCCCCCCCCCCCTCACCGACATTGTAAAGCTGGTTTTGACATGACATTTTGTACTTCTCATTGTTGCAACAGGTCCACCTGAATCCTTAAACGACTTGTTTGTCCCCGTCTCCTCCACATGTTATACTGACATCAAATATAGTGAAAGCAGAGGTTACACTGTGGGGGAGGGACATACAAAGCAACAAAGAAATAATCTTATAAATGCATTAGAAACACATGCATGAAAGAAACAAAAACATTAAAATACATATTTGAGGTTTTGTTTTCCTAACATCACATTATCTGACTTTTTCCGCTTGACTCATACCTATACTAGATATTGCAAATAAGGGAAACCATGGGACCTATGTTTCTTTGGGCCTGGCTTACTTCACTTAATATAATTTTTTCCAAGCCTTTCCATTTCCTAACAAATGGGGCAATGTCATTCTTTCTGATGGAGGCATAGAATTCCATTGTGTATATATACCACATCTTCTTGATCCATTCATCTACTGAGGGGCATCTGGGTTGGTTCCATGTCTTAGCTATGGTAAATAATGCTGCAATAAACATAGTTGTGCTGGTAGCTTTAGTGTGGCCTTGTTTGTGATCATTTGGGTAAATGCCCAAAAGTGGGATTGCTGGGTCGTTGGGGAGCTCTATGTGGAGTCTTTTGAGGAACCTCCATACTGCTTTCCAAAGTGGTTGAACAAGTTTACATTCCCACCAACAATGAAGTAAGGTTCCTTTCTGTCCACATCCCCTCCAGCATCTGTTGTTGTTAGAGTTCTTGATTTTTGCTGTTCTAACTGGAGTGAGGTGATATCTCAATGTTGTTTTGATTTGCATTTCTTTTATGGCTAGGGATGTTGAACATTTCTTCATGTGTCTATTGGCCATCCTTCTTTCTTCTTCAGAGAAGCTTCTCTTTAAGTCTTTCGCCCACTTACTTATTGGGCAGTTGTTTCTTTGAGGATTTGTTGTTGCAGACATAAAGGGGACCCAAATAGGGAAAGAAGAAATAAAACTCTCCCTCTTTGCAGATGACATGATCTTGTATTTAAAGAATCCCATAGACTCCACTCCCAAATTACTCAAGCTGATTCAAAACTTTGGCAAAGTAGCAGGTTATAAAATTAACCCCCAAAAATCAATGGCTTTTCTGTATGCCAACAATGAGAAAAGTGTGGCTGAAATTAGGAAAGCAACTCCATTTGTAATAGCCTCACAAAAAATAAAATACCTAGGAATTAACTTAACTAAAGAAGTGAAGGACCTCTATGATGAAAACTTTAAAATCTTGAAAAAGGAAATCAACACAGAACTTAAAAAATGGCAAAACCTCCCATGCTCCTGGATTGGAAAGATTAACATCGTGAAAATGGCAATACTGCCCAAGGCTATCTACAAATTCAACGCAATACCTATCAAAATTCCACCCTCATTCTTCAAGGAAATAGAAGAGGCAATCCAAAAATTCATATGGAACAATTGACTAATTTTTAATTAATGCTTTCTTAAGTATTCAACCAGGATACTTCATTAAATGGAAGCACTAATAACTAATAGTTGGAAATAATATATATAATTTAATATCCTCACAGTCCCTCCCTCTCTCTCTCTCTATATATGTATATATATTTATATATATATATATCTCAATCTACACATCTATCAACATATATGTATATTTGTATATAATATGCATAAATCATCATTCCTATGATCAAGCCACACTAGTCCCATATATATATATATATATATATATATATGTATATATATATATATATATATATATATATATGTATATATATATATATATATATATATATGTACTAGTCCCAGAATATATATATATATATATATATATATATGTACTAGTCCCATAATATATATATATATATATATATATATATATATATATATGTACTAGTCCCATATATATGGGACTAGTGTGGCTTGATCATAGGTCCTCAGAACTTCCTGGCAGCTCAGTTTGCCAGAGTCTGATCTGCTAAGACTGTGACCCCATTTATGGATTGGGCATTGTAGTCCATGAGTTGAAATCCCAGGATGGCCAAAAATTTATTCCTTGTAATAAGAAACCAATTTTGACACATTGTTTTCCTTCTCTGCAAAAGTCCTTGGTCTCAGTATGATGTATAAAATATATCCTATGTGATAAGATATAATGAAAGGAATGTTATATGTGTAATAATACTAAATAAATAAGGGTAATAAATGTCAACGTAGTAAACCCATGTATGTAAATAGATCTCATATATGAACATTGTTTTTCCAGTGCTGGGGCTTCAATTCAGGCCCTAGGAATTGGTCTGAATTTCTTGTCTTCAAGGACAGTGAGTCATTCCCCTTTACCCACAGTGTCACAGAGTTACCCAGACCCTGAGTTGAAATCCCGTGCCTGCCAGAAAAATTGTGCAAATTCAAGCCAGAGTATTATTATTATTATTAATATTAATATTATTGCCAAGTATGGGACTTGATGTCAGGTCTTGGCATCTCTGCCACTGCCAGCACTGGGATCCTAGGACCTGAGTTCAAATCTAGGGACAGGCAAAACATATAAAAAATAAAAAAAGAGAAGCATAATACTGAGATGTTCAAGAAGGTAGTATTACATTTTTATTTCCTTTGTATTGTAACCATCCTGGGTCTAAATGCCAAAGCCCAGAAAGTGTACATGACCTTGCATTGCTGATGTTTGGAGGCTATTAAGGAAGCCATAGCCGAAACAGGCAAATTAGGTCTGGAGGTCGAATCCCAGGACTGCCACTAATGAATGGCGGGAGATTCTAAGAAACCCATTACCATATGCATCCATAGGAATGGAATGTTATAAAAGTAACAATTAAATTAGTAGTTAGTGTACAATTATATTATAAAATTATACACAACAATTATACTACATTGACTAATTTTCAATTAGTATTTTATTATGTATTCAATAATGATACTTTATAAAGGAAGGAATTTAATTGCCAATAATCAGTAGTAATATTCTATATGCAGTTACATAGTATACAGACAACTCTCTCTTGTTGTATACGTATACATCCATTTATCTGTCAACCAATCTATACATTTATCTGTTCATACTCTTGTCACTCCTGGGGCTCAGTGGTAGGGTGCTTGCCTAGAACGTACAAAGCCCTGGGTTTGATTCCTCACTACCGCGTGCACAGAAAAATCTGGAAGTCATGCTGTCCATCAAGCAGTCGAGCACTAGCTTTGAGCATAAAAGCTTAGGGACTGTGTCTAGACCCTTACTCAAGACCCAGGACTGGCACCCCAAAAAAGAAAATAGAATGTTCTAACTGCAACGATATAAGGATAGGACTGCAAATACCTCATCACAGAGCAAACAGGGGGTCTGCTCCTGAAAGCTGACATCTAACCTGACTTTGCCAGAAGTAAACCACTGCAACCCAGCCACACGGAGCCAGTTGCTGCTGGCTCACTCAGCCCTGTCATGCAAGATACTCAGGGGCTGAAATCTGATACTGGTGGGTTTAAAACCCAGCCCTTGAAGGAAGTCTGCAAAACTCTGAGCTGTGGCTCACAGTGGTAGAGCTCTAGCCTTGAGCAAATGATCTTACAACAGTACCCCCAACCTTACAGTGCATTCCCTGTGGCTGACTCCCAGCCCTCCCAAAAAGACCCATCCCTCTAAATCATTAGATGTGAATTTTGTGTGGTTTGTGACGTGTTTCTGAGAGCATGGTGACACCGATGAAAGCATTCTACTTCTAATGACTGCGTGTGGGATACAGCTATGTGATGAGTCCTTCATGAGGTGTGTGCTGAGTCCTTCATGGGTTTCATTCTTTCATCTGATCCTTGTAAGAGCTCCACAAGTAAGATGATGGTGCAGATGAGAAACTTGAGGCTCACCAAAATTATGTATGTACTGAAATCTAGTGAGTTGTCTCCTGCAGACAATTATTTATTTTTCTCAGTAGTGAACCTTGAACTCAGGGCCTAGGCACTAACCCTTCCCTGTTGGCTCATGGCTAACGCCCTACCATGTGGAACCAAGGACCCTCTTGCAACAGAGAGTTAGATCTAGGCATCTGTAGCTGAGGTCTGTCACCCTGCCTACTCAAGAAGCTGAGATCTGAGGATCTGGGTTCCAAACTACCCCAGACACAAAGCGTCCCATGAGAATATTATCTCCTATTCATCACTTAGAAACTTGAAGTGGAAGCTGGGCACCACTAACTCACTCCTGTCATCTTAGCTACTCAGGAGCCTGAGAGCTGAGGATTAGGGTCCACTTGAGATGGATGCTACTCTCCAGTGACCCAACAAAAACCTGAAGAAATGCTGTAGCTCAAGTGGTAGCGCACTTGGCTTTAGCTGAAGAATCAAGGACAGCACCCAGGCCTAGACTTCAACTCCTCCAACATATAAGAAGAGAAAGAAAGAAACCTGAAGAGGAAGCGTTAGACTGCTTTGCATGTATGAATCTTTGGGTTTTGATTCCTCAGTACCACATCACTAAAAAAAAGCCTGAAGTGGCCCTGTGGCTCAAGTGGTAGAGTTCTATCCTTGTACAGGAGAAACTCAGGTACAGTGCTCAGGTCCTCAAGTTCCAGGACAAGTGTATGCACACACACACACACACACACACACACACACACACACACACAGACATCAGAAGTGAAGCTGTTACACCAAATTGTGGTAAAGCACTGAGCTTCGGTTCTGAGTTCATGGCTAGCACCTAGGCCCTGTGTTCAACCCCAAAAGCTAGCCATCCAGGGCTCAACTAGGAAGGGTCAAAGGTTTCAAAACCTGATGAGCTTCACCAGCCCTAGATGACAGGAAGCATTGTGATATTACCCATGTGCTTAGATTCAGTGAGCTTCTGGAAACCTAAGGAGGCAACTTTGCCAATTAGTAATCTTTTAATTCGGTTCAGCTCTATAGTTGTCTGCCAGAAGGACCCTTGAATTAATTGTAGCAGTTTGTTTCAACACTAGTCTAACAAAGACAGGATAAGTACAAGGAACTTGGCCTGCCAGAGGAGGTGGCACAAATGAAGGCTTCTTGTCCAAAAAGAGCACTGGGGAAAGAGATAGCTTTGGATACAAAGAGGTCTTTTTCTCCTGGCCTTCAGAGCTCGCCCACACTCATCCTCACTAATTGGCCCAGATAAAGTTGTTTATTACACAGCTGTACAGGAGTGAGGCCTTTTGTCTGCCTGTTACAACAATGAGGCAGACTTCCTCCAACAGCCTGAGGTTCGCAGAAACCCTCAGGATACACTGGGAACAGTGAGGGGAGCCCCAGAATATGCACTGTCTTGAAAGCACTCTCTGTGCTATGAAAAAAATTTATTCAAAGCAAATTTCCTAGCTGAGTGCATTTCAACATAGGGACTCTGGATCTTCACTGATAGAAATACATGCATACATACATGGGTAGACATGGAGTTACTGTTTTTTGTTTTTGGCAAGTCTGGGGGTTATACTATGAGCCTAAGCACTGTCCCTGAGCTCCTTTTGCTCAAAGGTAGTACTATGCCCTTGAGCCACAGCCCCACTCATGTTTATTTTTTGATTCCTGTGATCCCTTAGAAATAAGATTGTCCTGGGCTTTCCTGTCCCAACTGAATTCAAATTGTTATTCTCTACCTCTCAGACTCCTGCAGAGCTAGGATTACAGGCAGGATCCACTGACACTTGACTTTCTTTTCTTCTTGTTCTATTTTTCTCATGACAATCTGAAATCTTCACAGTGTCATTCTAATGGTTTGCATTTCTGAGTAAACTACTCAGGCCTGGAGTTGGAATGCCAGGACTGCCACCTAAAAATGGAGGGAGATCTTGAGAAAATCATTCCTATCCATGGGAAAGCTTAATGGAATTTATAAAAGTTACAATTAAATTGACAGTTAGTTCATGATTCTTTTATAGAATACCACACAAAAATTATTGGATTATGTCTTCCATTCTAACTCCCTGGTTTGGTTCTCCTAATTAAAGAATACTGACTTCTTTTACACTAATACTTTAGTAAGTATTTAACCATGATACTGCATTAAATGGAGACCTAATTTAATAACTAATAATTCATAATATATATAATTTAATATACTCACATTTTCTCTCTCATATGTATAGCAAACTACACATCTATCTATCTATCTATCTATCTATCTATCTATCTATCTATCTATCTATCTATCTATCTCTATCTTCCTATGTCTATATCTATGTCTATATCTAACAATCTATCTATTTAGATATATATAGCCCACTACTATGGCTTAATCTCAGTTCCTCAGAACTGGCTGGCAGCTCAGTTTGCCAAAGGCTTTTGTTCTACAACTGACCCATTCATAAATTATGCATTGTGGCCTGTGAGTTCAAATCCCAGCATTGCCAAAAGTTTATATGTGCAGTAAGAAGCCAATTATGACACATTTTTTTCCTTCTCTGTAAAAGTCCTGTGTCTCAGTATGATATATAATCCATATGCAAATATATCCATGTGATAAGATATAATAAATTTAAAAAATTATATATTTAATAATGCTAAATAAAATAAACAATGAATAAAGAAGGGTAATAAATGTCATATGGAGTAAACCCATGTATGTCTAAAGATCTCATATATAAGTATTATTTTTCCAGTGATGGGGCTTGAATTCAGGCCCTTGAAACTGGTCTGAAATTTTTGTCTTCAAAGACGGTGAGCTTCCCCTCCCCCACAGTGCCACAGAGTTCCCCAGACCCTGAGTTCAAATCCCAGGCCTCCAGAAAAATGGTGCCAAGCCAGGGCCTTAATTTTTTTGGCCAGGCCCGGGCCTTGAACTCAGCTTGTGGCAACTCTGCCTCAACCTTGATCACTCTAGGCTGGGGTGCAGCCTCTGGACCCAGAGCCCATCCTGAGATCCTAAGACCTGAGTTTAAATCTTTGGAGTGGCAAAAAAGGTGAAGTGTTGGGAAGGTGGCTCAGTAGTAGAGTGCTTGCCTTGCATGCATAAGGTCCTGAGTTCAATTCCTCAGCGCCACATAATCAGAAAAAAGCCGGAAGTGTTACTATGGCTCAAGTGGTAGAATGATAGCCTTGAGCTGAAGAGTTGAGGGACAGTGCACAGACTCAGACTTCTGCCTGACAACCGACAAAAAAAAGAGGATGAAGGAAGGAGAAGGATAAAACTGGGAAGTTCCAGAAGGTGGTTTTACATAGTTTTTTTCCTTTGAATTGTGACCATCTTGGGTCTAAATGACAGGGCCCGGAAAGTGTACGCGATCTTGCACTGCTGAAGTTTGATGGGCTATCAGGGAAGCCATAGCCCAAACCAGCAAACTAGGTCTGGGGTTCAAATACCCGCCACCTACGAATGTCAAGTGATCCTAAAAAATGCATTCCAATAGACAGCCATATGAATGGAATGTTGTAAAAGTAACAATTACATTAGTACTTAGTGTATGTTTCTATTATAAAATTATACACAATAATCATAGTACATTGCCCAATTTTCAATTAATACTTTATTATGAATTCAAACATGATACCTCAATAAAGGAAGAAATAATTTAATTATTGATAATTAGTAGTAAAATAGTATATATAACTTAATAATATACAGACATCTCTCTCTTGTTTTATATATATATATATATATGTATATATATATATATATATATATACATATATATATATATAAAACAAACCATATCTATTTCTACACTTGTCACTACGGGGGCTCACTGGTAGAGTGTTTGCCTTATATATATGAAGCTCTGGGTTCATTTCCACACTATCACATGCAAAGAAAAAGCCAGAAGTGGTGCTGTCACTGAAGCACCAAAAACAAGTTAGAATGTTATGACTGCAACTATAGAATGACAGGGCTTCAAATACCTCATGACAAAGCAAGCAAGGAGTCTGAAGCTGATGGCTGACATCTAACCTGACTTAGGCAGAGGTCAACAGCTGCAAACCAACTCCATGGAACCAGATGCTGCTGGTTCACCCCTAGCTGCTCAGGGTTGAGTTCTGAAACTGGTGGTTTGAATACTCAGCCGGGGCAGGAAGTCTGTGAGACTTTGAGCTGAGGCTCAAAGTGGTAGAGTTCTAGCCTTGAGGAAAAGGTCTTAGGAGAGCACCCTCAATCTATGAGTGCAATCCCCAAGGCTGAGGACCCTCCCCTCCATTAACCACCCCTTTAAACCATTAGATGTGAACTTTTGTGGTTTGTGACATTTTTCTGAAAGATTGGTGATACTGATGAAAGCACCCGAATTCTAATGACAGCTTGTGGGATAGAGCTATGTGATGAGTCCCTCCTGGTGTGCAGGGTGCTGAGGTGTTATGTGCTGAGTCCTTCATGGGGTGTATTCTTTCATCTGGTCCTTGTTAGAGCTCCACAAGTAAGATGATTATGCAGATGAGAAAGTTGAGGCTCAGATATGTCCCCAAGGTAGGGCCAAATTTATGTATGTACTGAACTCTAGTGACTTGTCTCCTGCTGACAATTGGTTTGATTTCGTTTTCTCCATCATGAAACTTCAACGCAGAGCCTAGGCGCTTGAATTTCCTCTTGGGCTCATGGCTTGCACTCTACCATGCGGAGCCAAAGATCCCCTTGCAGAAAGTGTCACGGCTTAGTTGTTTTTAGCTGAGGTCTATCATCCTGCCTGCTCAGGAATCTGATGATTTGGGTTCCAAACTATCCCAGAAACAAAAGGTCCCAAGAGACTATCATCTCCTATTCACCACTTAGAAACTTAAAGTGGAAGCTGGGCACCAGTGAATTGCACCTCTCATCCTAGCTATTCAGTAGCCTGAGATCTGAGTATCATGGTCCAAAGCCAGCCTCGGCAGGAGATTCCTTGAGATGGTTATCTCCAATGAAACACCAGAAAGCCTGAAGGAGCACTGTAGCTCAAATGGTAGAGTGCTAGACTTGAGCTGAATTGTTCAGAGACAACACCCAGGCCCAGGCTTCAACTCCTCCAACTTACAAGAAAAAAAATCAAGAAACCTGAAGTGGAGTGCTGGGAATGTGCCTTAGGGGTAGAGTGCTTTGTATGTATGAAACCCTGGGTTTGAATTCTCAGTACAACATCCCTAGAAAAAAGCCTGAATTGGCTGTGTGGCTCAAGTTGTAGAGTGCTGTCCTTGTACAGGAGAAACTAAGGTACAGTGCTCAGGTCCTGAATTTTTTTTTTTGGCTGGTGTATGCACACGCACACACGCATGCACACATGCATGCACACACACACACACACACACACACACACACACACAGATACAAGAAATGATGCAGTGACACCAAATGGTAAAGCAAAGAGCTTCTCCTCTGAGCTCAAGGTCAGCACCCTGGCCCTGTGTTTAACCCAGGGCCCTACTCGGAGAGAGGAAAGATTTCAATACATGATGAGCTTCACCAGCCCTAGATGACAGGAAGCATTGTGATTTTCCACAAGTGCTTAGATTTAACAAGCTCCCAGAAACCTAGGGAGGCACCTTTGCCAATTAGGAATCTTATTAGGTTCAGCTCCCTAGTTGTCTGCCAGAAGGACTCTTGAATTAATTGTAGTAGTAGTAGTTTTTTTCAACACTGGAACATAGTCTAACAAAGACAGGATGAGTGCAGGAAACTTGGCCTGCCATGGGAGATGGCACAAATGAAGGCTTCCAGTCAAAACGGAGCACTGGGAGAGAAAGAGCTTGGGGTGCAAAGAGGCCTTTTTCTCCTGGCCTTCAGAGCCTGCCCACACTCATCCTCACTAATTGCCCCACATGAATTGTTTGTTACACAGCTGTACAGGAGTGAGGCTTTTTTTCCTGCCTGTTCCAACAATGAGGCAGAATTCCTCCAACAGCCTGGAGTGTGCAGAAAGCTTCAGGCTACACTGGAAACAATGAAGGGATCCCAGGAACAGGCACTGTCTTGAAAGCACTCTCTGTGCTATGAAATCATTCTATTCAAAGCAAATTTCCTAGCTGGGTGCCTTTCTTCATAGCGACTCTGGATGTTCACCGATAGAAATACATGCATACATACACAGACACACAGACTTAATCGCTCATTTTTTGTGTGGCCGCTCCTGAAGCTTGAAATGTGAGCCTCAACATTGTACCTGAGGTCCTTTTGCTGAAGGAAGCACTTTATTGTGTCTTAAACCATGATTACCCTAGGCTGGGGTGCAGCATTTACACCCACAGATGATCCAGGGATCCTAGGACCCGAGTTCAAATCCTAGCACTGGCAAAATTCCATCAAAGCAACAAAAATGGAGGAAGAAAAATCAAGGAAGTTTTACACAACCATTTTACCTTTGTTTCCTTTGCACTGTGGCCATCCTGGGTCTCAATGACTCAGCTTGAAAATTGTACATGACCTTGCTTGGCCGAAGGCTGGGGGCTTTCAGTGAAGCCTGAGCCCAACCCAGACACCTAGGCCCTGAGTTTGATCCTGGGAATGCCACCTACACATGGCTGAAGATGCTAGGAAACTCATTCCTATCTATTCCTATCTATAGGAAGACTAATAGAATGTTTGGCATGTACTAATTGAATTACTAATTAGCTAGTCAATCTAGTATAAGATTGTACACAATAAATACAGGTCATTAATTAATTGAATTAATACTTTATTAAGTCTTCCACCATGATGAATTAATGGACACATAATTTTAGACCAAATAATTGGTAGCAATAGAATATGTAAGAATAAGTTATAGACATCACTTTATATATAGAGATATGCAATAGAATCTACACAAATATCTATCTGTCTCGGTATACATTTATTTATAGATGCATATACATATGTAAATACACACACACACACTGCAATCTACACATCTATCTCTTTATATATTGGCCACTCCTAGGGCTTGATCTCAGGTCCTCAAATTTGCCCGCCAACTTCATTTGCATCAGACTGGTGTGCTAACATTGACCCATTTATGAAGTGGGTCTTGTAGGCCCAGAGTTCAAATCACAGAACTGCCAAAAAATCCTGGTGAAATAAGCTAATTGTCCCACTTGTTTTGCTTATCGGCAAAGTCCTGGGTCTCAGAAATGATGGACAATACAAAGGCAAATCTATGTTCTATGTAATAGGATGTAAAAAATATTATATGTGTAATCATACTAAAATAGACAAGAAATAAGTAAAACACAAAATAAAATCAATAACTACATGAACCACAATATGTAGTAAACCTGTAAATATAAATCATGTATTTAAAATATATACAAATATTATTGTTTTAAAGTGCTAGGACTTGAATTCAGGCCCTGGGAACAGGCCTGACTTTCTTGTCTTCCAGCATGGTAAGCTTCCCCTTCCCCCACAATGCTGCAGATTTCCCAGACCCTATGTTCAAATCCCAGGCCTGGCAGAAAAAATGGCGTCAATTCCAAGCCACGGGGCCTCATAATTTTTTAAATATTTTAATGTATTTACTTATTTATTTATTTATTTTTATTTTGTCAAGCACAGGGCTTGAACTCAGATAATGGCAACTCTGTCTCAGCTTTGATAAATCCAGGCTGGGTTGAAGCCACTGGACTCACAGCCAAACCTGGGTTCCTGTGCTCCAAAGACTGACAGGAATAAAAATAAATAAAATGACACAGATAAGGTTTCCCTTATTTGCAATAACTAGTATATGTCTGAGTCAAGCAGAAAAGGTCAGATAAGTTGATGTTAGGGAAATGAACCCAAAGATAAGTATTCAAAAGGTTTTTTATTTCATTCAATTTTTTCTAACATATTTATAAGATGATTTCTATGTTGCTTTGTATGTCCCTTCCCCACGGTATAATCCATGTTTCACTGTGTTTGATGGTGGTATAATTTGTGGAGGGGAAGAGAAAAAACAAATCATTTAAATAGGGAAACAGGTGGACCTATTACAACAATGAGATGTACAAGTCATTATGTCGAAAAACGAACTTTACAACATTGGTGGGAGGGAGGATCTGGTAGTGGGGCAGGGCGGGTATGGGAAGGGATGGGAAGGGGAAACATAGGAGCAGACAACAATGTTTGAGAAGAAATGTACTCATTATCTTGACCATGTAATTGTAACCCCTCTGTACGGTATTTTTACAGAAAATAAAAAAACAAAAATAAAAACAAAAAACAAAAAAAAACAAATCGGCAAATTTCAGATGGCTGCCGGTTTTACATTTGTTTTCTTTGCAAGGTGACCATACTGGATCTGAATGACATGGCTGAAAAGTGTTTCTAACCTGGCATTGGTGAAAGCTGGCAGGCTACCAAGGAAGCCATAGGCCAACACGGCCACATAGGCCCTGTGTTCGAAGCCCGGTCTTAACCCCTACCAATGCAGGGAGATACTAAGAGTCGGGTTCCTATATATAGGAATACCTATGGAAGGTTGTGAATGTCAAGGTTGAATTAGTTGTTCCTGAATGATACTACTATAAAATTAAACAGAGTGATTTTAGGAAGCAATGGATTTTAATGGATATTTTTTGACACATTAAAAGAATACTATTAATTACATGGATGCAATAGTTTCAAGACAGTAGTTGATTTAATTAATATTTCATTAAGGATGAAAACGAAAATATTAATTACATGGAGGCATAATAAATACCCAAGACTTACTAGGAATGTAGTTTATATAACTGAAGAATGTATAAACATCTCTGGCACTCTTTAAAGATCTATATTTATTTGTGTAGTACCATCTGCATGTCAATCTGTTCTTATTTTGTCAGCCCCTGGGGCTCGATCTCAGGTGCTGGGAACTTCTTGTAAGCTCTATATGCCCCAGGCTGGTGTGCTGCAACTCACCCATTCATGAATTGGGCCTTGCAGGCTATGAGTTCAGATGCCAGCACTCACAAAAATTGAATGGTGGAGTAAGAAGCCTAAGGTGACACATTTTCCTTTTCTGTGAAAGGCCTGGGTGTCAGGTGTGAAGTTTCATACATAGGCAAAGCTATATCCTATGTAATAAATGTAGTAAATGTTTCATGTGTAATAACAGTCAATAAAATAAATGGTAAATAAATGAATAAAACAAAAAATAAAATGAATAACTACACTAAGTGCAATATGGAGTCAACATACAGGGCTTGATCTTAGGGCCTGGGAACTGCCTAGCAGCTGAATTGGCTAGAGGCTGCTGTTCTGACAGTCACCCATTCATGAACTGAGCCTCTAGGCCCTGAGTTTCGATCCCAGCTCTGCCAAAAATGTAATCATGGAGTGAGAAGCCGAGTGTGACACGTTTTCCTCTTCTTTGAAAGTGTTCAGTGACAGGTAGGATGTATAAATTTTCAAATCTATATGATATACAATAGGATGTCATAAATGTAAGAAATGACATAGGTGGAAGAAAAACAGATTGAATTAGTAGTGAATCATTCTGGGATAAAATTAGACTCAATAATTATAGGACTTGGATTAAGTTTAATTAATATTTAATTGAAAATTAAGAGAATAAAAACTTTATAATCAGTAGTAACACAGAATGCATAAGTTAGTTTGTCTCATTCATGAAATATGTAATTATATGTATGGATGTATGTACATATATGATAAATAATAACAGGATATTGAGTAATTATTCATTAATGCTTTATTAATTTTTCAACTGTGACACATCATTAAATGGAGACATAATTTAAAACCAACAATTGGTAGTAATATTATCTATAATTCAATAATATACAGACATCTCTCCTTTTGTGTATATAATACTTATATACAGGAAGCTCTATCTATTTATGCCTCGCTCACTCCTGGGTCTCAGTGGTTGAGTGCTCGCCTAGTAAGCAAGAAGCCCTGGGTTGGATTTCTCAGTGCCACATAAACAGAAAATCCAGAAGTTCTGCTGTTTTTCAATCAATTGAATGCTAGCCTGGAGCACTAACACTTAGGAACATTTTCTAAGCCCTTATTCAAGCCCCAGGGCTGCCGCCAAAAAAAAAAGGCAGAATGTTCTACCTGCAATGATATAAGGAGGGGACTTCAAATACATCATCACAGAGCAAGCTAGGAGTCTGGCGTTGACAGCTGCCACCTAACCTGACTTAGCCATATGTATGCCATTGGAAACCAGCTGCATGGAACCAGAAGCTGATGGCTGGCTTAACCCCATCATCCTAGCTGTTTGGGTGCTTTAAAATCCAGCTGTGGCAGGAAGTCTATGAGACTCTTGAAAATATGGCTTCTAGTGGCAGAGCTCTAGCCCTGAGCAAATGTTATTAGAACAGTATGCACATGCTTTGAGTTCAAGCCCCATGGGTAACCCCCCTCACAAAAAACACCCCTCTAAACCATTAGATGTGATCTGTGTGGTTTGTGAAATGTTCCTCAAAGAAGGGTGATACTGCTGAAACCACCCTAATTCTAATGACAATTTGTGGAATAGAGCTATGTGCTGAGCCCTTCATAGGTTGCTCTGTGCTGCGTATTGCACAGGGTGCTATGTGCTGAGTCCTTTACAGGGTGCAGTGTGCTGAATTCTTTACAGGGTGCTGTGTGATGAGTCATGCAAAGAGTGACACGTGCTGTGGCCTTCACAGGGTGCATTCATTCATCTGGTCCTTGTAAGAGCTCCACAACTGAGATGATTTTGCAGACAAAAAATGTGATATATATGTATATATATACATATATATATATAGAATTCCATATTGTATCTATCTATCTATATATATAGATAGATAGATACAATATGGAATTCTTTTTTTTTTTTTTTTTTTTATTTTTTTGTCGGTCGTGGGGTCTGAACTCTGGGCCTGGGTGCTGTCCCTCAGCTCTTCAGCTCAAGGCGAGCGCTCTACCTCTTGAGCTACAGCGCCACTTCCGGTTTTCTGGTGGTTTATTAGAGATAAGAGTCTCACGGTCTCTCCTGCCCGGGCTGGCTTTGAACCGCGATCCTCAGATCTCAGCCTCCTGAGTAGCTAGGATTACAGGCATGAGCCACCAGCGCCCGGCTTATAATATGGAATTCTATGCCTCCATAAGAAAAAATGACATTGCCACATTTGTTAGTAAATGGAAAGACTTGGAAAAAATTATATTAAGTGAAGTAAGACAGGCTCAAAGAAACATAGGTCCCATGGTTTTCCTTATTTGCAATAACTAGTATATGCCTGAGACAAGCAGAAAATGTCAGATATGTTGCTCTTAGGCGAAATGAACCATACCGTAAGGATTCAAATTATTTTTCTTTCATGTGGTTCTTTCTAACATATTTATAAGATGATTTATTTGTTGCTTTGTAGGTCTCTCCCCCACAGCATAACCCCTGTTTGCACTGAATTTGATGTTGGTATAATTTGTGGAGGGGAAGAGAAAAAGCAAATCGTTTAAATAGGGATACAGGTGGACCCATTGCAACAATGAGATGTACAATTCATTACGTCTAAAAACGAACTTTACAACTTTGGTGGGGGGGGAGTGAGGGGGAATGGATAGGAAGGGGAAACAAAAGAGGAGTCAACAATGCTTACTAAGAAATGTGTTCAATACTTTGCCAATGTAATTGTAACCCCTCTGTATGGTATTTTCACAATAAAGAAAAAAAAAGAAGTTTGATTTAAAAAAAAAAGAATATTGTGGCTCAAATGTGTCCCCATGGCATGGACAAAATTATGTATTACTGAAGACTAGTGAGTTGTCTCATGCAGACAATTGTTTTGTTCTTGTTTTTCTCAGTCATGAACCTTGAACTTGCGGCTTAGGCACTGACCCTTACCACTGGGCTCATGGATAGCCCTCCACCACGTGGAGCCAAGGACTCCCTTGCAGCAGAGTGCCACAGCCTAGGGGTCTATAGGTGAGGTCTGTCATCCTGCCATCTCAGGAAGCTGAGATCTGAGGATCTGGGTTCCAAACTATCTCAGACACAAAAGGTCCCATGAGACTATTATCTGCAATTGACCACTAAGAAACCTGAAGTGGAAGTTTGGTGCTTGTGGCTCGTGCCTGGCATACTAGCTACTCAGGAGGATGAGATCTGAGGATCATGGTTCAAAGCTAGTCTGGGGCAGGAAAGTCCTTGAGACACTTAACTCCAATGAACCACAAGGAAATCTGAAGTGGTGCTGTGGCTCTAGTGGTAGAGCACTAGACTTGAGCTGAAGAACTCAAGGACAGCACCCAGGTCCAGACTTTAACTGCTACAACAGACAACAACAAGAAAAAGACAGAAGCAAACTAACAAACCTGAAGGCTGGGAATGGGCCTTAGGGGTAGAATGCTTTGCATATATGAAAGCCTGGGCATGATTTCTCAGGACCACATCACTAGAAAAAAGTCTGAAGTGTCTCTGTGGCTCAAGTGGGAGAGAGATATCCTTGTACAAGAGAAACTAGGTACACTGCTTAGATCCTATGTTCAATCTCTAAGAATGGGGTATGCATGCATGCACACGGACACACGGACACACACACACACACACACACACACACACACACACACACACACACACGCAGACCAGAAGTGAAGCTGTGACACCAAATGGTAGAGCACTGGGCTTCTGCACTGAGCTCATGTTCAGCACCCAGGCCCTGTGTTCAACCGCAAAACCTAGCCACCCAGGGCCCAACTAAGAGAGGTCAAATGTTTCAAAACATGATGAGCTTCACCAACCCTAGATGACAGGAAGCTTTGTGATATCCGACATGTGCTTGCATTTCCCAAGGTTCCAGAAACCTAGGAGAGGCATCATAGGCCCATCATTGACTGCAATTAAACATTTCATTAGGTTCAGTGCCCTTGTTCTCTGCCAGAAGGACTCCTGAATTATATTGAACATTGTATCTGAACACTGGAATATAGTCACACAAGGGCAAGATAAGTGCAGGGAACTTGGCCTGCCAAGGGTGGTGGCATAAATGAAGGCTTCCTGTCAAAACAGAGCACTGGTGAGAGAGATAGCTTGGGGTACAAAGAGGCCTTTTTCTCCTGACCTTCAGATCCTACCCACACTCCTCCTCACTAATTGGCCCAGATGGAGTTGTTTGTTTCACCGTTGTACAGGAGTGAGGCCTTTTGTCTGCCTGTCCAGACAATGAGATACTTCTTCCAACAGGCCTGGAATGCAGAGGAACCCTCAGGGTACACTGGGAACAGTGAGGGGAGCCCTGGAACATGCAATGTCTTGAAAGCCCTCTCTGTGCCATGAAATCATTGTATTGCAAACAAATTTCCTAGTTCAGTGCCATTCATCATAGCTACTCTGGAGATTCACCTATAGGGATACATCCATCCAAGTACAATACATGGAGCTACACGGTCGTTTTTTGGTGGGGGGCAGGTCCGGGGGTTGGACATTAACACTAGCTGTTGTCCCTGAACTCCTTTTGCTCAGAGGTAGCACATTAAAATTGGTTCACAGCCCCATTTCTGGGTTTTTCTCTGATCTCATAGATATAATATTGTCAACTTTCCTACACTGGCTGGATTCAAACTAAGGTTCTCTACATCTTAGCCTTCTGAGAAGCTGGGATTACAGTCAGCAGCCACTGGCACCTGCCTTTCTTTTCTTCTTCATTTTTTACTCTGGACATCTGACTTCTTAAAAGGGTCATTCCAATGGTTTGAATTTATAAGTAAACCCAATGTTCTTTATAGGTGCTATATCTGAGAAGGATTTTCTCTCCTCATCTTCCCCTCTGGCCACAGGTTTGAAGCCAAAAGTGAGAAATGAGTGTCCCAGGATTTTGGAGCAAATGTCCACAGGACATGCCAGTTCGGTCACTTAGCATTGAGCTGCAGTGAATTTACTATCTCCGGATGAGAGGAATGAAACCTTGAGTGATTTTCAGACTGTCTGCATTGCTCCTTTTGTCTATAAAATGACCTAATAATTATGAATGTTTTTGTCTACACCCTTAAGTATCTAGAACACACTAGAAGCATCTTCCTGTTTCTGTTTTTCTCTAGTTCCTCTCAAGATTTAGACTAAAGGTTTTGTGGAGTGGCATCTCAGCGAATCCCCAAGGAAAGGTCCTTAAATCCTCCTCAGGCGATAACCATTCAAAGCCAGCCTGAGCAGGAAAGTATGTGAGCCTCTTATCTCTAATAAACTACCAGAAAACCAGAAGTGAAGCAGTGGCCCAGAGGGTAGAGCTCCAGCTTTGAGAGAGAAAGCCAAGCAGGAGATACTTTACAGAGCAGGCAGGAAAGCCTGGGAGGCGCTTATGTCCAATTATCGACCAGATGGCTAGACGTGGAACTCTGGCGGTGGTAGAGCCTCAGCCTTGAGCAAAACAGCTCTTTGCATTGGGCCCTGTGTTTAAGCAATGGGATGCCCACAAAAAATTCAAAAAGAGAAGGCCAAGTTATGTATCAGTGTCCTCCTACCACCTTATGTGTGTATATTACTTCCCTGAGTGCAAAGAGATCATAGGCAATGCTTCTGCTTTTACTTACTGATTTATTTTTCAGATATGCTCATTATACATACTGCACCATTCTCTTCATTTCAAGCCCATCGCTTTTCTCTTCCAGGGCTCCACGTCTGCATCCTTATATGATGCACACTTAAGCTCTCAGCAGCCTTTATTTACATTTTATTATGAGGCCAATGCAGGAACAGTCACAAATCAGGCAGGAGAAGAGAAGATCAGGATTCATATTTATAACAGGTATTCAGAAAAATTAACTTGGGGATGAAAAATGGTAGGGTACTTATGTAAAAACTACCATTAAGCAAAAGATGAGGGGGCTGGGAATGTGGATTAGTGAGAGAGTGTTTGCCTAGCATGCAAGAAGCCCTGGGTTTGATTCCTCAGTAGCACATACACAGAAAAAGCCAGAATTGGTGCTTTGACTCAAGTAGCAGAGTGCTAGAGACAGTGCCAAGGCCTTGAGTTTGGCCCAAGAACTGCCAAAGAGATACCAGGTAGGTAGATAGATAGATAGATGGATAGACAGACAGACAGACAGACAGACAGACAGACAGACAGACAGACAGACAGACAGACAGACAGACAGACAGACAGACAGACAGATAGATAGATAGATAGATAGATAGATAGATAGATAGATAGATAGATAGATAGATAGATAGATAGATAGAAATATGATAGGTGAATCTGGTCTTGGATGTCAGTAGGAAAGAAGGGAACACTTCCCAACCATGAGGCCTTCTGCAGTGTGCCAGGACACCAGCCTTCACTTAACCACAGAACAGGAAGACTGTCTCTCTCCCACTTCTAAGGCAGTGGAGGGCCCCAGAGTCAAGAGGGCAGAGCCAGGTTCTAACTCAGGTGCTTGGAGGCAGAAGAGAAAGGACCCTGCCTCTCCTTGGACTGGGGATTTACATTAATGATGTGCAGAATGAAGGAAGGAGAATGGACTGGCAGAGGTAGAAGAAGGGCCTGCAAATCTGACAGATGGAGAGTCAAGAACCCACTCCCTAAGATCAAAAAGCAGGATTTTTCTACTCTGTCCCTCCCCTCTTCCCCACTAAACTGGCTCTATATTGGTAACCTAAAGATAGCCTGAGGCTCCCTTAACCTGAGGGAGGAAGAAGGATAATTAGTCATTGTTTGAATAGGCTGAGAAAAGCCTGACCCTTGTGTGACTCTAACAAATTTTTCAGGTTTCCCCCCATTGCTGGCTGTGCCTGGAATGAATGAAGTGGTTTTGCAGCTCACTTCCCTGTTGAGTGTGTGCATTCTGCCTACTAATCCTGCAGGCCTAGGTCTCTGCACCTAGTCCATTTTTTTGAAAGTGTTTCCTGTCCTTCAAATACAGTGTTACATTGGAGTTCTTCCTGCTAACAGGGCTAGGTCTTGGATACTGAGAACTTCATTTATACCCAGGATGGGTCAATGATGTTTCTTTCCTGCTTCTATAGCTTGAGAACTCTAAGAACATTTAGAGTGCAAGTAACTTCTCATCACCACTGGAAACCCAGGAATTCTTGAACATGTGACCTTTCGGAAGCCAACTAGAGGACACAAGATGATTACAATCTTCACGGGAGTGGCTGGGCAGATGGATCTGCTACACTTGAACCTTGAACTCAGCCTGCTCTCCAAGTCCATGTCCTTCTTTGTTGCTTGTCCTGTTAGCTCCTCAGGAGCTTCCAAGATAGAAATAGATTGATCAAACCCAAAGGGAGTTGCTGGATTTTTCCTTCTTTTCTGTCCTTTGCTTTAAATGTTTTGCAGGTCTTTGGGCTTGAATTGTGGATCTAGGCTCTTTCCCTGGGCTCCTTTGGCTCAAGGCTATCGCTCTGCCACATGAGTCCCTTTCTGCTTTGTCTGTGGTGAAGTGGAAGTCAGAGCCTCATAGACATTCCTGCCCTGGCTGTCTTCACCCTGTGATCCTCAGACCTCAGACTCCTAAGCAAGGGTGACAAGCATGAGCTTCTGTTGCTCTGCTAAGTTCAGAAATGTAATGACATTGAAAATACAAGTAAACTGCTCATCATAAAGGGCTTGGGGAGCATATTAACCCTTTTAACATTGGACCTTTCAGAACCCTGTCACACAAGGTTATACTCCTAGAGACAGAGAGCCTGAGCATATAGATCTTCTATACTTGAACATTCAGCTCTGACTCCAATTCTGGTGTACACCAGCATTCATTTTCCAGAAAATGTTCTCATAATTAACAAATAGGAAAAGTACGTTCATTAACCCTCTCTTTTTTCCAGGTATGTGTCTCGAACTCAAGCCTGGGCACTATCCCTAAGCCCTTCTGCTCAAGGTGAACACTCTACTACTTGAGTCACAGCTCCACGTGGGGTCTTTTGGAGGTTCATTGGAGGTAAGAGTCTAACAGGCTTTCCTTGCCTAGGCTGTCTTTGAACTGTGGTCTTCAGGTCTCAACCTCATGATTAGGTAGGGTTGTATGTGTGAGCCACCGGCATCTGGCCTATTGTTTTTGCCAATTCTGGGGTTGAACGTAGGTCCGGGGTACTGTCTCTGAACTTCTTTTTCTCAAGGCTAGGATTCTACCACTTGAGCCATTCCACAGCTTCTGGCTTTTTCTGAGTATGTGGCACTGAGGATTTAAACCCTGGCATTCATGCATGCTGAACAAGCTCTCTACCTATAAGCCACATTCCCAGCTTCACTCTTACTATTTTATTCCTCAACTTGCCTATCCTCAAGAAAAAGCCTCTGAGTATAAATCATTTAAAGAAATCCCTGTGGGAAGTTGTCCAAAGATGAATAAGACAAAACTCATACTTGGGACAGATGCTAAACATGTGATGACTGTGACAAATGCCTCCATTTAATTATGTATCATGTTTCAACACTTAACAAGGTATTAATGAAAAATGACTCAATGTCCTAAATTATTGTGTATAATTTTATAATAGATGTACAAAATGTAATAAATATGTATGTAATAATACTAAATACATTAAACAATGAATAAATAAATAAAATAAAAATAAAATAAATAAGGATATAGGTGGACCTGTTGCAACAATGAGAAGTACAAGTTGTCATGTCGAAAACAAACTTTACAACTTGTGGGGGGGAGGATTGGGTGGAGGAGAGGGAGGATGGGAAGGGATGGGAAGGGTAAACAAAGGAGGAGGCTACAATGATTGATAAGGAATGTACTCACTATCTTGCCCATGTAATTGTAACCCCACTGTACAGTACTTTCACAATAAAAAAATAAAAATAAAAATTAAATAAATAAAAAACAATGACAATAATCATAATATGTAATAAACATACATATGTAAGTATATATCATAAGTAATTTTCCATTGCAGGGCCATACTGCAGGCCTTGGGAACTCTACCCTGAATCTGTTTTCCTCAAGGACAGTAAACTTTGCCTTTACCCATGGTGCAAAAGAGTTACCTGGAATGTGAGAACAAATCCCAGCAATAGCAGAAATACTGGCCCCATTTCCAAGACAGAGACAATTTTTTTGATGAAAGCAGTTATGTTTATTCAGTTCCATACTGAACACTTCAAAAAAAAAAAAGCAGTGTAGAATTTTGTATAGCTATTCAGACATCTTTGCTTTACCCCCAAAGTGCTTCTCTTAGCACTACATTGTTTTTTTTTGTATGATGTTTATTGTAAAAATGATGTACAGGGGGTTACAGTTATATGAGCAAAATAATGAGTACATTTCCTATTGTGCACTGTTGCCTCTTCCTTGGTTTTCCCCCTACTATCCCTTCCCTCCCATCTCCACAACTACCTCCCGCTGCCAAGATCAGTGACTTATTTTTTTTAATTTTGGCTTGGCATGGGGTTTGAACTAAAGTAGTGGCAACTCTGCACCTTCCCTCACATTGGTTTGGATTTACCAAGACCCTGAGTTCAAATCCCAGGATAGGAAATAAAACTAGCAGAAATTCCAAATCAGGGAGCTTTATTTTTTAATTTAGTTAAATAAATAAATTAACAATTTATTTATTTGTTTGTTTGTTTGTTCTTTTTTTGCCAACCACAGGTCTTGAACTCAGATCATGGCAACACTGCCTAAGCTTTGATATCCCTAGGCTGGGCTGCAGCCTCTGGGACCCATAGCCAATCCTGGGATCCCAAGCCAAGGGGGCTTTCAGGAAGAAAAAAAAGGGGAACAGCACCAAAAGTAGTGAGCCGCAGAGGGTTGGGGGTGGTTATAATTTTTTTCTTTGCAGGGTGATCCTACTGGTTCTGAATGACACAGCTGCAAAGTGGACCTGACCTGCCATTGCTGAAGGCTGGTGGGCTATCAGGGAAACCATAGGCCCACCTGTCAACATAGGCCCCAGGTTCAAATCCCTGTCCTGACACCTACCAGTGGTGGAGACCCCAAGAGACTCGTTCCTATGCTTCCTATGCATAGGATACTGATTGAAATAGTAGTTCGTGTATTGTTAGTCTAAAATTGGATGCAAGAATCCTAGGATGCTGATTGATCTTAATTAATAGTTTATTAAGCATGAAAAGAATAATATTCCTTCAATGGAAGTATAATAAATACCTAAGAGTTGGTAGGAAAGTAGTAGATGTCATTTAATAATACATAGTCGACTCTGGCACTTTTTACCATGTATCACTCTTTTGGCCAAACCTGGGGCTCAATCTCAGCAACTGGGAACCACCTGACAGCTTCATTGGCCAGAGGCTGCCAGGCTCACACTCACCCATTCATGAATTGGGCCTGCTAGGCCCTGAGTTCATATCCTAGAACTGTGAAAATTTAATATTGAATTAAGAAGCCGAGTGTCACACATGTTTCCCTTTTCTGGGAGAGCTCTGCGTTTCAGGCATGATGAGAACACATCTAAAAATCTAGATGCTATGTGATAGGATATAAACAATATAATAAATGGTATAGGTGTCGTCAGAGTCAATAAAATAAATGGTAAATAAATGAATAAAACAAGAAATAAAATGAATAATCACACAAAACACGGTATGGACTGAACATCTATATGGAAGTATAAACCCTACCACACTAAACACGATATGGACTGAACATCTGTATGGAAGTATAAGTGCTATCTTTAAAATGTATATAAGGAGTATGTTTTCCATGCCTGAGGCTTGAATTCAGCCACCATACTAAGATGGTATGGATGGAGATCCCGAGATATTAGTTTATGGACCTAGGAAGAGTTATGGAATGCGATTGATGTCATCTTTGAATCAGTAGTTCATGCGTGATGGAAGTAGGAAATGATAGGCAAGAATCATGGGGTATTGCTTATTTGCAATGAAGATTTGATTAAGCATGACAATAATCATCAGTTGTGAAACGGAGGCATCAGGAAAGATCCAAGAATCGGTAGTCACATAGTAGATTCAATTCCATCACAGGTGGCCATCTCTCCTACTCTCTCTATATATGTACTTATTTGCATACTACCTTCAGCTTATGAATGGATGACTGCTGTGCACCTCCCCCTACCCCCACCTGGGGGCTCAATCTCAGGTCCTGAGAATGGTCGCTCCTTAGTGGCTCACAGGCTGGTGTGTTCACATGGACCCATTCACCTCTTGGGCCTGCTAGGCCCTGAGTTCAGAACCCAGCACTGCCAAAAGAATCATCCTGATATCAGAAGCCAATCGTTGCACCTGTTTTCCTTTCCTGTGCAAGTTCTGGGTCTCAGCTAGGATGGAGAATGCATGGGTTACCCTGTGGCCATGGGAATTGGTAGTCATCCATGTCAGCGCAGTTATACCTGTCATCATGTACTCAAGAAAATACACACTACATCCATGAATAGTAGACAAAATAGAGAATAACTACACTAAATGATCAATGCAGTCCACACACAGATGTGAATATACATCCCATGTTTCAATGATGCATTGATGTCTATTGTGGCCTCCCTGGGGGTTGATCTCAGTTCCTGGGAATGACCCAGCTCCTTCATGGCTCACAGTTTGGAGTGCGCACGTGGACCCATTGGCCAGTTGGGCCTCCTAGGTCCCAAGTTCAAATCCCAGCACTGCCAAAAATTAACCCTGATGTGAGAAGCCAGTCTATGCACCTTTTTTTTCTGTGCTGTGCATGCTCTAGGTCTCAGCTAGGATGGAGAATACATAGGCAACTCTCTACTTATGTGAATACATTGTCATCCAGGTCAACACAGTTATATTTGTCATTCTATACTCAAGAAAATACACACGACATCAATGAATAAGGCAAAATAATGAGAATGACTACACAGAATGCAAGGTACTGCCCACCCATGTATGGAAATTGAGATCCTCTGTTTAAATTGGGAATTTATGACTATATTGGCCCCCACCCTGGGAAGATCGATCTCAGGTCCTGGGAACAGCCAAGCTCTTTATTGGTTCACAGGGTGGTGTCCTCACCATGTCCCATTCACCAATTGGGCCTGCTAAGCCTTGAGTTCAAATCCCAGCACTGCCAAAAGCTTCATGTGAGAAGCTAATTGATCCATTTGTTTTCCTGTCCTGTTAAAGTCCTGGGTCTCAGGGCAGATGGAGAATACTATATAGGCAACTCTATAGCCATGGGAATATGTTGACATCCATGTCAGCACAGTTATATCTGTCATCGTACTCAATTAAACATACAATACATCCATGAAAAAGACACAAAATAAAAAGAATAACTACACTGAATGCAAGTTGCAGAACATACCTGTAGCTAAAGAGAAATCCTATGTTTAAAAAAGGTGGGCTTGTTATTTTGTCCAGTGCTGGGGCTTCAAATCAGGCCCTGGACCTGGCCTGACTTTCTAGTCTTCAAGGATGGTGAGCGTCCCTTTCCATCACAGTTCAACAGAGCTACCCAGACCTGAATTCACATCCCAGCACTGACAAAATTGTCATCCTGATGTCAGAAGCCAGTCGTTGCAAATGTTTTCCTCTCCTGTGAAAGTTCTGGGTCTCAACTAGGATGGAGAATGAATGCATAGGCAACCCTATAACCATGGGAATAGGTTGTCATCCATGTCAGCACAGTTATACCTGTCACCAATAAAATACACAATACCTGCATGAATTAGGAACAAAATAAGGAGAAAAAGTGCACTGAATGCAAGATGCTGCCCACACATGTATGTAAATATAGATCCTATGTTTAAATTATGAATTTATGACTATCTGGTCCTCCCTGGCACTCGATGTCAGGTCCTGGGAATGGCCTATCTCCTTCATTGCTCACAGACCTGTGTCCTCACCTTGACCCTTTCCTGAATTGGGCCTGCTAGGCTCTGAGTTGAAATCCCAACACACCAAAAGTATGAATCCTGATGTGAGAAGCCAATTGATTCACCTATTTTCCTGTCTTGTGAATGTCCTGTGTCTCAACTAGGATGGAGAAAGTATAAGAAACCCTATAGACATGGCAATAGGTTGTCATCCATGTAAACACTGTTATATGTGTTACCATACTCAGTAAAATACACAATACCTCCATGGATAAGACACAAAATAAGAAGTACACCGAAAACAAGATGCTATCCACACATATATGTAAATATAGATCCTATGTTTAAACAATGAATTTATAACTATTGTGGCCCACCGTGGGGATCAATGTCATATCCTGGGAATGGCCTGCCTCTTTAGTTGCTCACAGGATGGTGTGTTCATATTGACCTATTTGCCAATTAGTCCTGCTAGGCCCTGAGTTCAGATTCCAGCACTACCAACAATTGGATCATGGAGTAAGAAGCTGAGTGTGAAACTTGTTTTCCTTTTCTCTGAGAGTCGTGGGTGTCAGGCATGATGGAAAACACTTCTACAAATCTAGATGCTAATTTGTAGGATGTCATTAATGTAATAAACGGAATGGTTGTCATCATAGACAGTAAAATCAATGATAAATAAATGAATACAACAACAAATACAAGGAGCAACCACGCCAAACTTGTATGGATTGAACATCTATAGGTAAGTACAAAGCCTATCTTTATATAAATAGTATGTTTTCAAAGGCTGGGGCTTGAATTCAGGCCTAGTGAACAGGCCTGACATTCTTATCTTCAAGTACGGTGAGCTTCCCCTTCATCCACTGCAGATTTACCCAGACCCTGAGTTCAAATCCAAAACCTGGCAGAATAAATGGTGGGAATTGCAAGCCAGGGAGCTAAATTTATTTCATTTTATTTTTTCCCAGAGCGGGGCTTGAACTCGGGTCGTGGCAACTCTGCTTCAGCTTCGATCACTCTAGGCTGAGGTGCAGCCACTGGACCCACAGCTGATCCTGGGATCCTAGATCCCTAGGCTTTGAAGGGAAAAAAAATCACAGGAAAATGTGGAGATGGCCTTTTTATGTTTTCTTCCTTTGTGAGGTGACCCTCCTGGATCCGAATGACCCTGTTGCAAAGGGTATTTTACCTTGCATTGCTGAAGGCTGCTGGACAATCGGGGAAGCCATAGGACAACGTGGCAACATAGGCCCTGATTTCAAATCCCAGTCCTGACACCTACCAATGGCATGAGATACTAAGAGCCTCGTTCCCATCCATAGGAATGTTATCAATGTCAGGTTGAATGAGTTGATCGTGAATGATTCTTCTATAAAATTAGACAAGATGATTTGAGGAAGCTGATTGATTTTATTTAATATTTATGAAGCATTAAAAGAATACTATTACTTACAGGAATGCAAAAATTTCAGGACACTGATTTAATTAATAGCTTATTAAGGATGAAACAATAACATTAATTACATGGAGGCATAATAAATACCCCAGAATTTGTAGGAATGTATTCTATATAACTGAATAATGTATAGACATCTCTGGCACTATATAAACATATATATTTATTAATGTACTGTCATCCTCAAGTCAATCTGTTCATATTTTGTCAACCCCTGGGGCTTGATCTCAGGCCCTGGGAACTGCCTGTCAGCTCAGTTTGCCCCAGGATGGCGTGTTGACACTCACCCATTCATGAATTTGGCCTTGTAGGCCATGAGTTCAGATGCCAGTACTCCCAAACAATTAATCGTGGAGTAAGAAGCTGATGGTGAAACATATTTTTTTCCTTTTCTGTGAAAGTCCTGGGTGTCAAGCATAAAGTGGAATACATATGCAGACCTATAATCCTATGTAATCAATGTAATCAATGTTCTGTGTGTCATAATAATCAATAAAATAAACGGTCAATACAAGAAAAAGACAAAAAAAGAATAACTATACTGAATGTAATATGGAGTGAACATATGTACATGAATATAAATCATATATTTAAAATGTACATGAATAGGATGTATTTTAGTGCTGGGGATCCAATTCAGGCCTAAGGAACAGACTTGAACTTCCTGACTTTAAGGAGGCAAGTTTCCCCTTAACACACAGTGCAACAGAGTTACCCAGACAATAAATTCAAATCCCAATCCTGGCAGAAAAAAATTGCACCTTTCTACTATGTGAGGTCGAATTCTTAGGTATTTCATTCTGCCTCCATTTAATGTATGTGTTTGTTTAAATGCTTAATGAAGTATTAACTAAAATTGATCAGTGTCCTAGGATATAATTGTGTATAATTTGATCCTAGAACCATTTAAGAACTACTCATTCAATCTTGACATTGATCACATTCCACTGGTAATCTTATGGATAAGAATGAGTTTCTTAGGTTCTCCTGCCATTTGGAGGTGGCAGGACCAGTATTCCTACTGTCGGCTCCAGCTCCCACCACTTCAACCCAAGGATAGGCAACTCACAGGTCTGTGCCAGAACATCAGCAAGACCAACGATCAGGCAGGCACCAGTCGCTCTCAGCAGTATCCTTGATACTTACAAGGCTGTGATAAGAGGATCATGGTCAGACTCATCCTAGGCAGGAAAGTCCTTGAGACCCCTGTCCAACTTCAATGCCAACAAAGTCAGAAGTAGAGCTGTGTGGCCCCAGTGGTAGAGGGCTAGTCTTGAGCAAAAGCAGCTTACAGACTGTGCCCAGATCCTGAGTTTAAGGTCCAGGACTGGCAACAAACAGGCATACACAACAATCTAAAGCCAGTCACCCTCTTGTCCCCAACTGAATTGGACAGAGTTCCCTGGGAAAGGGGCTGGGAGAGCTACTGTCATCTTCACTCTGCCCATTCTGCCTGCATCACAGGATTCCGGCCACACTCCCATTCTTTCATGGTCCTTTCTGACCAATGGGATATAAGAATTGTGGTCACACCCACATTTCATGCTGCCTGATAGCACTGGGATTACTCTGTTGGTTGACACCACTACCAACAGTTGAGGAAGGTAGTGGTGGCTGAGTGGTGATCAAGAGACTCAAGCTGTAGGAGGAGAGGCCTTGCTCAGTCCTGCCACACACCTGCCCACGCCCCAGTCCCCTTCAGCATTCCACGTGGCACTACATTTCAAACCGAGCACTGCTTGCTTGGACCCATGGCACCTCTTGGAGTCCTCAAATGATGGCACGTAACAGGCAGGCTTGTGGCCCCGACCTTGTCCAGGCCCCCCTGTCTCTGCTCCAGGCCTGAGTATTTGCCATGCTACTGCCTTCGCTGCTCGAGTCCACCCGGAGCTGCCTCCAACAGCTTCTCCCAGCAGCACATGTGAGTGGCCTCCTCCTGGGCCCATACCCTGTGACCCCCACACCATGCGACCCCCCCCCTCCTGACTGGACCTCCTGCTCCCCCATGCCCTACAGTCTAGCCTGGGCTCTGCCACAAATGTGCCCCAGCGGTGGGAGTGGGTGTTGACCAGAGTATCCCATCCCCATCCCTAGTTGCCAGTGTCCCAAGAAACAGGAAGATGCAGGGATGGTTGAGGAGGGGGCACCACAGAGCCCCTGGCCTGGAGCAGTGGGAGCCACACAGCCACTCATCTGCACCCTTCATCTTCCTGGTGGGAACCTGGTGGCTTTAGTCAGAGGTGTGGAGCAGCACCTCCACACTTGCCTACTTGGGTCTTTTCTTTTTTTCTGGGGGTTGGGGAATTGGATGCAGAAAATAGGTCTCTCTTGCTGTGTGAGCCCTTGTCCTCTGTGCTCGGTCACCCTTTCACTTGAAGAGAGGGTCCCAGAAGAGCCCATTAGGGAAGTGAGAGTGCTGGGGGTCAGAGCAGAATGTGAATATCTGGAACACCCCCCCCCAAACATACATACACATACACCCAGCCTGCCCCTCCCCTAACTGTCAACAGTTCTCACATAGTGATCACATTTCCCAGCTCTGCTAGTTTCTGCTGTTGCTCCCAGTCCATCTGGTCTTGGATTCCCAAGAATCTGCCATGTGGCCCAGAAGCATGTAGGCTGGAAGTAGGGAGTAAGTCCATGTATGTATCCTTTAGGACCCCATCCATATCCCCAATACCGCCCCCACCTCGGGTCAGACACACCTCTGGGGTCACCATGACCTCCTGCTTATCATGGGACTCCTTCACCCAGCGTCCTGGTCTAGGGTTTTGGTGAATGGGGAGTCAAGGGACTGGCCCTGGAGAAAGGGATAGGCACGGTATGCTCCATCATTAGAGTGGTGACCCCCTTGGGTGGGAGCTCCTGATTCCTCCAAGGGAACCCCCGTGCTCTAGTTTGTACATTGTCCCAGATGAGGAACCAACAAACTCTGGAAAGGCACTGCTCTGAGTCTGTGTGTGTGTGTGTGTGTGTGTGTGTGTGTGTGTGGTGCTGCATCATTAGAGTGGTGCTCCACTTGGGTGGGAACCCCTGATTCTTCTAAGGGAACCCCTGTGCTCCAGCTTGTACATTTTCCCAGATGAGGAACCAACAAACTCTGGAGAGGCACTGCTCTGAGACTGTGTGTGTGTGTGTGTGTGTGTGTGTGTGTGTGTGTCTGTGTGTCTGTGTGTCTCTGTGTGTGCATGAGAGAGAGAGAAGGAGAGAGACAGATATATCATCTTCCTCCTTGTATAACCTGACTGTGCTCAGTGAGTGATCATTTGGAAAATTGCAGGTGCTGCATGGACGAGTCTTCTGTCACTGGTCTGGATTTGTGTGTGTGTGTGTGTGTGTGTGTGTGTGTGTGTGTGTGTGTGTGTGTGTGTGTGTGTAGAAGTGGATTGTAATAAGTAAGCTGGGTCCTTTGGTAACTACTGCCTGCTGCATTTGGGGGATGCATGGGCTTTGTGGCTGAGGTCTGGGGGCCTGGAAGTGTGAGACGCTTGAAGGGGACTCAGCAACCTTAAATTATAAGACCAAGGGACCTGTGTGTCTTGGAGCTCTCTACTCCTTTGGGCCTGGTTGGTGGCAGCTGGAGCTTGGGAGGACCAGAGTATGGGGCCCTCAGGGGTTGGCTTCCCAGGGGGCAGAGAGCATGGCCAGCACTTAGTAAGGATGTGAGCCCTGCTGGTATGGAGTGCACCAGCATAAGTCAGACTCCGGTTTTTCTCATCAAGACTTCTGATGGATGAGGCCAAACCTATGTTAAATCTTTTGCTGTGATCTTCATATCTCAGCCTCCTGAGTAGCTAGGATTATACATATGAGCCTCTGCCACTGGGACTCTCGTTCTTTTTGATGTATTAGGGTTTGAACTCAAGGCCTTAGGCTTGCTAGTCAGGTCTTCTACCACGGTATCCAAGCCTTTCTGTCTTGGGCATTTCCGAGATAGAGACTCACTCAAAATGTGCTCAGGCTGGGCTGGATTGTGGTCCTCCTATCTGTGACAGGTGTGCGCCACGAGGCCCGGTCCTCCTTAGTTGGGATGGTAGACATATAGCGCCATGCTCAGTCATCGGTTTAGATGATTATCCCAAACTTAGTTTACAGCAACCATAAAGTTCTGGGTTGGGCCTCCACCATTGTACCTCAGTCTCCTCCTTGGACATTTGTGAGGAAACAAGAGCAGGGCCAGGCACAGAGGGAGCGGCTGTCAAATACGGTTCTTGGCAATTCTGTGAGCATAGGGCAGTAAGATAACTGGGAAAGGGCTCAGATGGGGCCTGTTATTAGTCATGTGACATGTATGGGTTTATGAAACAAAACATGGTTCTCTTTCAGCCTTATCCTATTCCCATGAAGAAGGAGATCCTTCACTGTGTTCAGTTTTGTAGCTGGGGAAAATGAGGCACAGAGAAGGTGGGTGACCAACTCAAGACCTCCAGTTGACAGAAAGCTCAGCGTGACTTCTCTGCCATGGTCCCTAGGAGAATGTGTGGTATTCAGCACACTTCTTGTGGTGGGAAGTCCACTTTTTGTCAGTTGTGGGGCTTGAACTCTGGGCCTGGGTGCTGTCTTCGAGCTCCTCAGCTCAAGACTAGCACTCTACCACTTGGGCCACAATTCCACTTCCAGTTTTCTGGTGGTTCTTTGGAGATAAGTGTCTCATGGACGTTCCCGGCTGGGCTGGCTATGAATCATGTTCATCATATCTCATAGGATTTTAGTCCTGAGCCACCGGCACCCAGCTTAATTGTAATTCTTTCTTTCTCTCTCTCTCTTTCTCTCACAGGAACTGGTTGAATGGGTGCTGACGCGGTGGCCCAGTGTCCCCATGTGGCTGGAACCCAAGGTGGCCCTCTCATTCTGGAGGTGGGCTGTGGGTCAGGAACTGTCTCACTCAGCCTGTTGAACCATCCCTATAAGGTAAGCCTCTCTGTGCCCTGGCTAGACCGTGAAAGTTATTCATAGTCCATCCAGCCTTATTGGACTTAATATTGTTTTCTACGTCCTTTTCTAGCAACTGGCCAAAATTATGCTACATAGTTATGGAATGAAAATATAGTACCATCTTAAGAAAGTCATTTAGAGCTCTGGGAATGTGGCTTCATGGTACAGTGATTGCCTACCCTGCATGAAAACCTGAGTTCAATTCCTCAGTACCACATAAACAGAAAAAGAAGCACTAGAAGTGGTGCTGTGCTTCAAGTGGTAGAGTGCTAGCCATGAGAGAAAGGAAAAGCTCAGGAATAATTCCCTAGCCCTGAGTTTAAGTTCCAGGACTATAAGCCTGGCAAAAAAAAAAAACAAACCAAAAAACAAAAAAAATAGTAAATGCAAAATAAATAATCCATACTTGGAATATATATTGTTCCTTCCATAATAATACCTGACAATACTCCCTAATTCATGTACTTTACCTATATTAGGATACTGTGTTGAAAAAAAATTTGTTCATTAGGTCACAACAATTAATGCTAGGAATGTGCTTATATGTCAGGTGAAGATTAATTCTAGAAATTCAAAGATTCCAAGCTTTTGAGTGGTCACTGCTAATCACAATGAGAAGGATAGTCTAAGTGAGATTTGGAAATCTTTTTGGTCAGTCATGGAACCAAAAAGGCAGAGGCAAATTATCAGTTGGGACAAGAGAAGGAATAACTCTAGAAGGAAGGAACAAATGATAGTAACTAACGCATACCAGAAATCATTCTGGGGAATCATTTTTGGTTATTGAAGAACTAGTTATCAACCAGGCTTATTCTTCATTGCCTTTAGCATTCTAAATCTCTTAGGCTAGTTCTTAATCTCTGTGTGATAAATGTATCTCCTCCTATGCTGTTTTTCCAGACGTGATCCCTTTTGGTTTCTAAAAATCTCAGTCTCTCCTGATACTAAATACACCTACACAGATGGCAAGGGGTTGCTAATGTAAGGGTTGCATAGCTCAGGAGTCGTTAATGTAACAAAATGGAATGGGAGGACTATTTATTGCTACCTCAATTTTTTCTGAAAAGCTGCCATGTCATCATTTGATTCAAATTTCCATTCTTTGTCTACATAGTGTCATTAAGTGCAGTAAATGGAAATATGATCTGGGTGCTGGTGGCGTAAGCCTGTAATCCTAGCTTATCAGGAGGCTGAGACCACAGGATTGCAGTTCAAAGCCAGCCTGCTCTGGAAAGTCAATGAGAATCTTATCTTCAATTAACCACCAGAACCCCAGAAGTGGTGCCATAACTAAACTGGTAGAACACTGAGCTTGAGATGAATAGCTGAAGGACAGCACTTAGGATCAGAGTTCAAGCCTCACGACCAACAAATAGTGCAAATATGACTTTAAGTTTCCCCAAAAGGTAGGACAAGGTCAATAGTAATCTTCCAAACAGAAAAAAAAAAATAACAAAATGATTCAGTGCACTTACTTTTGCTGAGTTATTTAAGTTATGGCTTCTTCGCTGGACATATTCTCTTCTTTTAAAAATTGTCAAATATTAGCTTTATAATAAACATCATTTAGTATTTCTTGGTTCAAAAAAGAAGTCTTGATACAGTTGATGTCACTTGGTGATTTTTTGGCAGTCATGGTGCCTGAACTCTGGGCCTGGGCACTGTCCCTAAGCTCTTCAGCTCAAGGCTAGTGCTCTACCACTTGAGACACAGCACCACATCCAGCTTTTTCTGCTCTTGTGGTGCTGAGGAACTGAACCCAGGGCCTCATGCATTCAAGGCAAGCACTCTACTCCTCAGCCACCTTCTCAGCCCATCACTTGGCTTTCTTACTATTTCAGTTCAAAGCAAACCCAGGCAGGAGATTCTGTCAACCTCTTATCTCTAATTAACCACCAAAAAGTCCAGAAGTGGGGATTTGGCTCAAGCAGTAAAGTATTAGCTTTGGGGGCAGATGGGCAGGAAAGTCATCTATTCAGTGACATGGTCCAGCCTCTGAGAGCAAGCCCCAGAACCAGCACAAACTGAACAAACAAGCAAACAAAAAAAAAAAAAAACAGGTATTTCTTTGGGACCCTCCTTAAAGGAGTACTGGTCTGAGAAGAGAACGCTTTTGCTGATTATACTCACTGGATCCTGCTTTTTTGGAATCCTTATTGCTATGGAGAACTCAGGACCAGAATAAAGGTATGGATAACTAAATCCTGCAACAAGCGAATCATCTCAGGAGTGAAATATCCATCCATAAAGCACTTTAAAATCTCCATGTCTTTTTTTCTTTGCAGTAGAACACTTTTAAAACAACATTATTTCCTTTTGTTCTATGCTGGCCCTCAAATGGCACATTATTTCCTTTTGTAATACTCTCAACCAGAAGTTTATAAACAAGTTTTATATGAGTAAAAAACACACTCGAAAAGTCAGGGACAGAGTTTCCCTCAAGCCTTGGATCCTTTTCTTGTACAGTAAAAAGCACAAATTAACTTGAACTTCGTCATATCTCTATATTCAATTCCTCTCCTGGGATCAGTTTCCGCCTCCAGTAATAGTTACTTCTAGCAATAATTTATGGTGCTGCTTGAGGTATAATGAATGTTTGCTGGCTTCATTGAAAAAGCACAAGGACACCTTTGGACATCATGTAGCAGTGTTTCAGAGACAACTTAGTAAAGAGAAAATATGAAATTTATATTGCTTATAAATGCATTATCCATGAGTACATTGAGTTCAAACTTCATAAGTGTTCTGTAAATTAAGGTGAATTTTAAATGGGAAGAGGGTTCTCAGATCATTTTTTGTGAGTGTATGTGCTGTGCATTATTTTCCAAGTGTACAAGAGTTAACAGTAAGAGAAACAATAGCAATAATAGGAGAAAGAGAAGTTCTGTGTTTAAGGGTTCAATACAATATAGAAGGATCTACAAATAAGACAACATTGAAACAATGAAGCCAAGTTCAGTATGTAGATTTACAGAAGTGATATAGAGAAAGCATTTCTCCTAAGTGGAAAATGAAGTATGAGGCCACTCTCTTTCTAAATCACACTTCCAAATTTGTAAAAAGTAGAATAAAAGTATGATTCTGATTCCATGCAATTCAGATATAAGAGAATGGACTTAACTGGAAAAAGTCCATCTTGAAAGAGCAGGGATTGTACTAGCAATGAACCTGGAGGCAAAGATCATATTTCTTTTTATTTCATATATATATATATATATATATATATATATATATATATATATATATATTTGTTGTTGTTGGTGGTGGTGGTGGTTGTGGCACTTGAACCCTGGGTGCTGTCCCTCTGCTATTCTGCTCCAGGCTAGTGCTCTACCACTTGAGCCACAGTGCCACTTCCAGTTTTCTTGTAGTTAATTAGAGAAAAGAGTCTCTGGGACTTTTCTACGTTGGCTGGCTTTGAACCTCAATCCTCAGATCTCACCACCACCCAGCTTAAGATCACATTTCTAACAGTGTACATTCAGCATATGTAATGCGTATGTTCATCTATCATTATATGAATTCTTGAGTTAAAAATCTGGGCTACAGGTTAGACAACACTCACAAAAATGTTTGTAGTTTAAAAGTTGATACTCGTGGAAAAATAAAACTTAAGAATGTAAAGGAGTCTGGGAAGTTCAGTTTGCATCCAACTTGGGCAGAACAGTCTTTGAGACACTATCTATAATTAACCAGCCAAAGCTGCATTAGAAGAACAGTTCAAGTGATGGAATACCACTCATGAGCAAGATTGTTGAATAAGAGCTTGAGGTTTTGCATACATACATACAAACATATGCATACACACAGAGGCACTTATATGTTCACCCACGAATACACAAATGAAACAACTCTCAGAATATGTAGAAAAGTTAGAAAGCAATAGAAAATATGTCCTGAGTAAAACTATAATCGTGATAAATTTTAATATTAAAAAGTCTTCTAGTGAACTTTCTTCAAACTAGTTTGAGACTATTACATAGGTAGGGACCAGAGATAGTAAGAAAGTCAAGTAATCATTATTAAAGGGATCAGATCCATGGAGGAATGAATCAGAGACCACTGCATGTGCATCTGAAAATGTTCATATCCTGTGTCAAATGTTAGAACATCTTTCAAAACTGTACATAAACAATCTGAGCAGTCAATGGATAAGATCATCAGAGAAGTTCAGAATTGCTAGTGTGTTTCTAGATTAAATAAACCAACAAACTATGGCAGGGCAATCTGATACAAGCCTGGAATTCTAGCACTCAGACTAAGAAAGGAGATTAGAGAGTGGAATTACATAGTGATACCTTCACTGGACCAGGTAGTATAATTTTGTCTCAATAAAACAAACCAAATTACAAGAAAGGAATACACAGTTGGAAGTTTGGGCTAATTTTGTCATTATGATTTGAGAAGTCAAGTTTCCTATTCAAATGCAACTGATATATAATCCTCAGTTGTGTTTTAAATCTCTCTTCATTACAAAACATTCTTAGATGCAAAATAGCTCATGATTCCCATCCAAAATTTGAAAAAGTAAGTAAGCATCATTCTGTTGGATGCCAAAGAAATGATGAAGGTTTACAAAACTGAAACCCGGAGAAATAGCACAGTTCGTCTAATGTAGGACTTTGTGGACCTTGCAAAATTAGAATTTAGCTTCAAAATAAATAGTTTTTTTTGTAATTCCATATTCTATTGGATACTATAAAATTCATTTTTTTTTTTAATTTTATTTTATTTTATTTGAGAACATACTGTACAGAGGGGTTACAATTACATGGGCAGGATAATGCATACATTTCTTACCAAGCATTGCATCCTCCTCCTTTGTTTACCCTTCACCTCCCTTCCCAGCCTCCCCCCTCCCTCCCACCCAATCATACCCCCCCTCCCCCCCCCCCCCACCGACATTGTAAAGCTGGTTTTGACATGACATTTTGTACTTCTCATTGTTGCAACAGGTCCACCTGAATCCTTAAACGACTTGTTTGTCCCTGTCTCCTCCACATGTTATACTGACATCAAATATAGTGAAAGCAGGGGTTACACTGTGGGGGAGGGACACACAAAGCAACAAAGAAATAATCTTATAAATGCATTAGAAACACATGCATGAAAGAAACAAAAACATTAAAATACATATTTGAGGTTTTGTTTTCCTAACATCACATTATCTGACTTTTTCCGCTTGACTCATACCTATACTAGATATTGCAAATAAGGGAAACCATGGGACCTATGTTTCTTTGGGCCTGGCTTACTTCACTTAATATAATTTTTTCCAAGCCTTTCCATTTCCTAACAAATGGGGCAATGTCATTCTTTCTGATGGAGGCATAGAATTCCATTGTGTATATATACCACATCTTCTTGATCCATTCATCTACTGAGGGGCATCTGGGTTGGTTCCATGTCTTAGCTATGGTAAATAATGCTGCAATAAACATAGTTGTGCTGGTAGCTTTAGTGTGGCCTTGTTTGTGATCATTTGGGTAAATGCCCAAAAGTGGGATTGCTGGGTCGTTGGGGAGCTCTATGTGGAGTCTTTTGAGGAACCTCCATACTGCTTTCCAAAGTGGTTGAACAAGTTTACATTCCCACCAACAATGAAGTAAGGTTCCTTTCTGTCCACATCCCCTCCAGCATCTGTTGTTGTTAGAGTTCTTGATTTTTGCTGTTCTAACTGGAGTGAGGTGATATCTCAATGTTGTTTTGATTTGCATTTCTTTTATGGCTAGGGATGTTGAACATTTCTTCATGTGTCTATTGGCCATCCTTCTTTCTTCTTCAGAGAAGCTTCTCTTTAAGTCTTTCGCCCACTTACTTATTGGGCAGTTGTTTCTTTGAGGATTTGTTGTTGGGTGGTTTAATTTTTTGAGTTCCAAGTATATTTTAGATATGAGACCCTTGTCCGTTGTATGGCTAGTAAAGATCTTCTCCCAGTCCGTGGGCTTTCTATTGATCTTGCTAGCTATGTCATTTGCCCTGCAGAAGCTCTGCAACCTTATACAATCCCATTTGTCCAGCCTTTCTTTGATTTGTTGTGTTTCCGGGTCTCTATTCAGAAAATTTCGGCCTGAGCCAAGGAGACCCAGGGTTTCTCCTATTCCATCCTGTAATGTTTTCAGAGTGTCTGCTTTGAGTTCAAGGTCTTTGATCCATTTGGAGTTGATTCTGGTGCAGGGTGATATATAAGGATCTAGCTTTAGTTTTCTACATGTAGTTAACCAGTTTTGCCAGCACCATTTACTGAAGAGGCTGTCTGTCTTCCATTCTATTGTTTTAGCTCCCTTATCGAAGATTAGATGGCTATAGGTCTGTAGGTTCATTTCTGGGTTTTCAATTCTATTCCATTGGTCCTGAGGTCTGTTCTTATGCCAATACCAAGCTGTTTTGATTACTATGGCTTTATAGTAGAGTTTGAAATTTGGTATTGATATTCCTCCAGCAGTATTCTTTCCGTTGAGGAGCGTTTTTGCTATTCGGGGTCTTTTATTGTTCCATATGAATTTTTGGATTGCCTCTTCTATTTCCTTGAAGAATGAGGGTGGAATTTTGATAGGTATTGCGTTGAATTTGTAGATAGCCTTGGGCAGTATTGCCATTTTCACGATGTTAATCTTTCCAATCCAGGAGCATGGGAGGTTTTGCCATTTTTTAAGTTCTGTGTTGATTTCCTTTTTCAAGATTTTAAAGTTTTCATCATAGAGGTCCTTCACTTCTTTAGTTAAGTTAATTCCTAGGTATTTTATTTTTTGTGAGGCTATTACAAATGGAGTTGCTTTCCTAATTTCAGCCACACTTTTCTCATTGTTGGCATACAGAAAAGCCATTGATTTTTGGGGGTTAATTTTATAACCTGCTACTTTGCCAAAGTTTTGAATCAGCTTGAGTAATTTGGGAGTGGAGTCTATGGGATTCTTTAAATACAAGATCATGTCATCTGCAAAGAGGGAGAGTTTTATTTCTTCTTTCCCTATTTGGATCCCCTTTATGTCTGCATCTTGTCTTATTGCTGTAGCTAGGCATTCTAATACTAGATTGAAGAGAAGTGGAGAGAGTGGGCATCCTTGTCTTGTTCCTGAGTTAAGAGGAAATGGCTTTAGTTTTTCACCATTGAGTATAATGCTGGCTGTAGGTTTGTCATATACAGCCTTTATTGTATTGAGGAATGTTCCATGGATTCCTAATTTTTCCAAAACCTTCATCATAAAGGGGTGTTGGATCTTGTCAAATGCTTTTTCTGCGTCTATTGAGATAACCATGTGGTTCTTATTCTTGCTCCTGTTGATGTGATGAATAATATTAATTGATTTGCGTATATTGAACCAGCTTTGCATCCCTGAAATGAATCCTGTTTGATCATGGTGTATGATTTTTTGGATGAATTGTTGAAGTCGATTGGCCAAAATTTTGTTGAGAAGTTTCGCATCAATGTTCATCAAAGAAATGGGTCTATAGTTCTCTTTCTTTGATGAGTCCCTACCTGGTTTTGGGATGAGGGTTATGATGGCTTCATAGAATGTGTTCGGTAGTGAGCTTTCTCTTTCAATTTCATTGAAGAGTTGGAGGAGAATTGGTGTGAGCTCTGCTTTGAAGGCCTTGTAAAATTCCGCTGTAAAACCATCTGGTCCTGGACTTTTCTTAGCTGGGAGGTCTCTTATTGCTGTTTCTATTTCAATGCTTGATATGGGCCTGTTAAGATAGTTTACCTCATCTTGGTTTAGTTTTGGCATGTCAATATTTGCTAGGAAGAGGTCCATTTCTGTCAAGTTCTCAAACTTATTAGCATAAAGTTTTGAGAAGTATTCCCTTATAATGTTCTGAATCTTGGTTGTTTCCGTGGTGATGTTTCCATTCTCATCTCTGAGTTTATTAATTTGGGTGTGTTCTCTTCTTTTTCTGATAAGATTTGCTAAGGGTCTGTCAATTTTGTTAAGTTTTTCGAAGAACCAACTCTTTGTTTTGTTGATTCTTTCTATAGTTTTTTTGGATTCTAATTCATTTAATTCTGATTTAATTTTGATTATTTCTTTCCGTCTACTGGATTGGGGTTTATCTTGCTGCTCTTTTTCAAGGAGGTTTAGATGTGTCATTAAATTGTTAGTTTCAGATCTCTCCAATTTGTTGATGTAGGAGCTCAGAGCTATAAACTTGCCTCTGAGTACTGCCTTTGCTGTGTCCCAGAGGAGCTGGTATTTTGTGTGTTCATTTTTGTTGAATAGCATGAACATTTGAATTTCCTTTCTAATCTCTTCCATGACCCACTCATGATTCAGCAGTGTGTTGTTCAGCCTCCATGTGATACCGGACTTTCTTTGGTGGCTTTTGGTGTTGAGTTCTAACTTTATTCCCTTGTGGTCAGAGAGAATGCAAGGTATAACTTCAATGTTTCTGAATTTAGACAAGTTTGCTTTGTGGCCTAAAATGTGGTCTATTTTAGAAAACGTTCCATGTGCTGCTGAGAAAAACGTGTATTCTGATGCTGCTGGGTGAAATGTTCGGTAAATGTCTGTTAAGTCTAGTTGATCTATGCAGCTGTTTAGATCTGCGGTTTCTCTGTTGAGTTTTTGCCGAGTTGATCTATCTAGTGGGGAGAGTGGTGTGTTAAAATCCCCAACGATTAATGTCTTTGGATCTATATGGGATTTGAGGGAAAGTAGTGTTTCTTTGATAAGTTTGGGTGCTCCATTGTTTGGCGAATAGATATTTAGAATTGTAATATCCTCCTGAAGGAGAGATCCTTTAATTAGTATGTAGCGACCTTCTTTATCTCTTTTCATGAATTTTAATTTGAAGTCTATTTTATCTGATATTAGGATTGCAACTCCCGCCTGTTTATGCGGTCCGTTTGCTTGGTAGATTTTGTTCCAGCCTTTAACATTGAAAATGTGTTTGTTTTTATGGGCAAGTTGTGACTCCTGCAGGCAGCAGATAGAAGGATCTTGTTTTTTAATCCAACTAGACAGTCTATGTCGCTTAATTGGAGAGTTCAGTCCGTTAACATTAAGAGATAGGACTGAGAGGTATTTGGGAGTTCCTGCCATGTTATCTACCTTCTTGGGGGCTGCGAAAACTGGGTTCTTCCTATGGTTCTTGGATTCTCAGTTTGGGTGCAGTTTCTTGGCCTTTATTGCGGTCTTGCTGGTTTTCTATGTGTAGGACATCTTTAAGAATCTTTTGTAGGGCTGGTTTGGTGGAGATGTATTGTTTCAATTTTTCTTTGCTATGGAAGGTTTTTATTTGGCCTTCAGTTATGAAGGAGAGTTTAGCTGGGTACAGTATTCTTGGTTGATAGTTGTTTGTTTTTAGGGCATGGCATACATCATTCCAGGCTCTTCTTGCTTTGATTGTCTCTGCTGAGAAATCTGAGGTGATTCTAATTGGT
The DNA here is from genome assembly GCF_019054845.1 of Dipodomys spectabilis. Classification (NCBI taxonomy): domain Eukaryota; kingdom Metazoa; phylum Chordata; class Mammalia; order Rodentia; family Heteromyidae; genus Dipodomys; species Dipodomys spectabilis. The sequence continues at coordinate 8,561,540 of NW_024870905.1, forward strand.
TTCCCTTTATAAGTGATTACCCTTTTCTCCCTGACAGCTTTAAGGATCTTTTCCTTGTTCTGAGTTGATCCTGTGTGGATTATAATGTGACGGTGGGATGTCCTATTCTGGTCTGGTCTATTTGGGGTTCTAAAGGCTTCTTGTATCTGGACAGGCCTATCTTTTTGCATGTTTGGGAAGTTCTCTGCTAGGATCCTGTTAAACAGATTTCCTAGACCATTAACTTCTGTTTCTAGGTGTTCCTCTACACCCATTATCCTTAGATTAGGCCTTCTGATGGTGTCTTCCAGGTGTTGGATAGATCTATCATATTTCTTGGACTTGTCTTGGATGGTTGTATGTTCTTTCTCTATAATATCTAGGCTGTCTTCAATCCCTGAGATTCGATCTTCTGCATGGTCTAACCTGCTGTCAAGACTCTCTACTTTGTTTTTTATCTCTTTTCCTTCTAGTTGGTCAGCTTTGATGGCTTCAAGTTCTTTGTTGAAGCTCTGTTTTAGGTCTTGTATGAATTTCTTTACTTCCTTAATTTGGTGTTCAGTGTTTGTCCTCAAATCACTTAGTTGATTGGTTATGGTTTCTTTGGGCTCCCATTCCTTCTGTTGGGTTCTATTCAGCATTCCCTTTGTGGTCTCCCTGACTTCCTTCAGCTCTTTGTTAATGGATTCCATGAATGCCTTTAGTGATCTTTGTGTGTTCTCTACCTGGCCTCTCAATTCCGGTATTACTCTTTGATTAGCTTCCTCCCGTTCGTGGGATTCCTGCAGATCTCTTTGAGTGTTCTCAGCCTGCTCACGCCATTCCTCCCTTTCTCTTTGAGTATTCTCAAGTTGTTCACGCAAATCCTGTATCAGTTTTTGAGTAGCTTCCTCACGCTTATGATATTCCTGTATAAACTTCTGGGATGCCTCCTCTCTCTCCCTATCACGCTCATACAGAGTCCTTTGTACGTTGTCAAACTTTTCATTTATCATGTTTGCCACCAGTGTTTGTAGAGCTGTTTGGGAACTCTCCTCTGGATTATTCATTATCTGTTCTAACCCCTGATTATCAGGATTGGGAATTGAGATACCCGAATTTGCCATTTTTCTTGTGTTTTTCCGGCTTACTCTGCCCATTTGAGATGAAGATAGCACCAGTTTTGTGCTAGAACACTATCTTAAGGCAACCATCAACCAAAGTTTGCATTTGTGCAGTCAATAGTCTACAGATACAATCTAGTTCAACAAATACATCTATTCGACATCAAACAACTATATGTTAAAGAACTTCGAACCGCAGAGAAGAATTTGGAAAGCCAGAAATTATTAGGGTTAGGAAGAGATGTGGGTAAAAAATAGGAATAGATTGGTGTGGGGAGGCACAGGGAGAGTTAACTATGTCCTAATCACAATGCAGGAAATAGGTTGGGTAGGATGTAAGTAGAGAGAGAGAGAAAAAGAAGAAAGGGAAAGGGGAATGAAAAGAGACCAGAAAAAAAATAGAAACGTAAAAATTAATGTTATTTTAGAGATTAAAAGACCATCTATTTATAGAGGAATATGAATATGTTGAGAGAAAGGGAGGGACATAGAGGAGATGTGAAAAACTTTAAAAAAATGCTTAAAATATTGTATAGGTATAAAGTACTGCTATTAGTGAATTTAAGTCTCAGAGGTTTTGAATTGAGTAATAAGTTTGTGGATTCAGTGTGTACACAATGGGGGATAGGGTCTACTGGTTAACTACGGGTTTATCTGAGGATGTGCAGGACAAGAGTTAAGTCACATAAAGATGAACAAAGAGGAAAAGATGGAAAGGATAGGAAAGTGAGAAGAAAAGATCAGAAGTTCAGTAGAGCTAGAAAAAAAAACAAAAAGATAATTAAGAATGAAAGAAAAAGAGAAAGAAGACAAGAAAAGAAAAGAAAACACACATTCACGTATTCCTAAAATAAAAATTATAAGAGGAGAAAAAAAAAAAGTTAATGGAAAACAATTATTTTTTCAGAAGAGGCAAAAATTAAAGATTAATAAAAGTTTTAGAAAAGCAAAAAAAAATTTTTTATATATATATAAGGTAACAAAAAACGAAAAAAAACAAAACAAGAAAAAGAGAAAAAGAAAAGAAGAAGAAGAAAAAAAAAGTTCTTTGATTTTTTTTTTTTTTTTTTTTTTGGGAGGGGTGGGAAGTGTCCTGTATCTCCCTTTTGTCTGTAACCAGAGTCTGGTTGGAGTCTCTGGTCAGCTTGAGGTCCTGTGGCTTGATTGGTTTCTTAAGTCAGTTTGTTGGAACAGGCAGGAAAATGCTCTGCTTTACCCAAGATTTTGAGATCCCCCTCCCAGGTTAGTTTACTGGGAGGGTGATCTGCTTTGAGAATCACAAAAGAGGGGGATGCAGTGATGAGGCTAGGTTCTGGGTAGAGTTGAGGCCTTTCAACGAACAGTAGCTTTTCCCTGGGGCTATTTTGTGAAAAAAAAACTCACAGCACCCAGCCTGGAGCCATTCTCAGGGTTTCTGTTTTTCAATTGATTGTGGTGGCTGCTAGAGGGAGGGGCAGCCTCTGGCTCTGGCCACCCAGAGAGGAGAGCCACTCCAGTGGCTGGTGCCTGAGCTGGGCGACCCCTCCCTGGATGGAACTGAGTCTGTGAGGTCACCTCGCCGCCAAGTTCCTGTGACCTGCCAAATGACTAGCTCTATTCCAAGGCCTGAGCTGGAGCTAGCCGCTCCTCCGAGCTTTGTCGGTATCCAAGATGGAGATCACCGGTGCTGGGGGGGAGGGGTGGCCTTCCCTCCTCTGCTCCCAGAGGAGTGAGGAAGTGGGGCTTCTACTCACGCGGAGTCTTGGATCTCGGGTCGTCTCTGGTCTGCAAAGTGCAGGATGAAGTTGTCCGCTCCTTGTCGGTTCTTGCTGGTGTTGAGTAGAATCCGCTCGTCCGCTGCGTCTGGCTCCTTCGTCCCGGACTGCGTCTCAGGTATGCCTCCGCGGCGGTGGTCGCCGCTGCGACCCTGCCGCCGCAGCGGCAGCTGCTCAGATGTGTCTGCTTGGCTTCCCCTCTCTTGACTAACTCTCTGTCCTGTGATGGCACACTTGGTGTGATTCTCTGGCTTGGGACTGTTCACTGGAACTCTGAAACTGTTTTCTATGCAAGAGCTTGTTCAGATTCCAGCTTCTCCTCCGCCATCTTCCCGGAACTCCCCCCTATAAAATTCTTTTTAAGTAGAGGTTTTAACTGACAAATTCACAAATGATTCTGGCATTCTATTTGCCTAGAATATTCTTTCAAGAGAGTTATAATTAGAGCTTAGTTAATAAATCATTCCAACAGTTCATGTATAAAATGATAATGCGAATAATTTAGACAGAGTTGCCAACAAATGGATGAGATTAATTTATAAATTTAGAAAAAGCATTTTTTGAGGGTTTGGTATAACATGGTATGAAGAGAATAATTGTGTGACATCTTCTTTCTTCTACTTATATATTACACAGGAATCAATTTCCTTAGGTATGTGCCTCTGTATACAATGAGAAAAATGCTAGGTTTGGGTTCATTTTTATTTTTTTTTTGGGGGGGGGGAGTCAGGTCGTGAGGCCTGAACTCTGGGCCTGGGCACTGTCCCTCATCTCTCCAGCTCAAGGCTAGCGCTCTACCACTTGAGCCACAGCACATCTTTCGGCTTTATTTCTTTTTGCTTATGTGGTGCTGAGGAATCGAACCCAGGGCCTCATGCATGCAAGGCAAGCGCTCTACCACTGAGCCAACTTCCCAGCCCAATTTTTGTTTTTGTTTTATTGGTCTGACCTAGGGCTTGAACTCTGGGCCTTGACACTGTCTCTGAGCTCAAGGCTCCTGCCCTACCACTTAAACCTCAGTGCCACTTGTGTCTGGCTTTTTCTGAGAAGTTTATTGGAGATAAGATTCTAAGGGACCTTCCTGCATGGATGGGCTTTGAACCATAATCTTCTTATCTTAGTATCCTCAATATCTATGATAGTTAAAAAAGTATAAATATAAATAATATTTGCAAGAGTTCTGATCTCAAGAATACCACTTGGGGAAAATTGATTCAACTGAGTTTATTGTGGTGTTCTTTGCAGAACAAGGAGGGCATCACAATACCAGAGGTGCAGTATTTTTTCACAGTAAAGATAAGTTATTCATGATGTGAAATAAGGGAATTTTAAGGTGCACCTTACAAGTTGGAAACTGTTGGGCTAGGATGACGTTATGGCATAAAGCTGGGGATTGCTTACTCTTGAAGAATTATTACAGATGCTTCATAGTTTTATCTTCTACAAGAATGTGGCTATTTTTCTGTTGACTTCTCAATCTGTAACACTCCATTGGAAACTGCATCTATTGCAGAATTATATAACATGAAAACAAGTATTGTTTTGAATCTCTTAGGTATGGAAAGTTCAGGATTTGAAAATGAGTAGTTATTAGTCATAGGAATTTTGAACAACACATATATTGTGTCCTAACAACTTATTTAATTTTAAAAGTTATCGGTTTCCATAGAATTAAACTGTTTTCGGTTTTATGTGTGTGAAAGTGCTAAATTTATTTTTTTCCAAAATATTCAAGTATATTGTGAAAATATTGTCTAGTTGGATAACATTCAAGTTGACGACCTTCTGATAAAGAAAGGGTAATTAAATCAAATTAGATGCCAAATAGTATTGATTTTTAAAATTTTACTATATAAAGAATAATATTAACTATACCAATACAGTGAAATTTTATTTTATGCAGCTTATTTTTTAAATTTAATTTTATTGTCAAAGTGATGTACAGTCGGGTTACAGTAATTGTAAGGCAGTGAATACATAACTTTTCAAACTTGTTACCCCCTCCTTCACTTTTCTCACAGTTTTCCTTCACCTATGTACCCCTCACAAGTTGTAATGTATATTTCCAACATATTGTCTTGTGAGTATTGCTAATGCATTGGTTTGGCCTTTGTCATTTGTGTCACCATTGTGATGTTCCTCTTCCCTTCCCTAATTAAGGTAAATGTATACACAATACACAGTGTACCAAAATCAGCAAGTGATAAACCAAAGGGGAAAAACCAAAGAAAATAGAAATCACATAATACATAAAAACCAATAACCGCAAATAAAGATCTCTGATTCCATATCTTGGAGTTCATTTTGTTCAACATCAGCTTATGTGGTCATATATATGCATAACGAAGCCACTGGAATGGACACTATATCGTGAAAACAACATGTTAACTGTTTTTGATGGTAAAGGTGGAATTAGGATTGGTGAATTTACGGTTTTGATAAAGGAATTTCAAAAGAGTTTTAAAAATATGACACGTCAATTTTAATTGTTCAAACTTTTAAACAACATAGCCTATTAAGGAAATTTAAAATTGCCTGGGAAAATAGGCTTTCATGCAAAAAATCCATGGAGACTTAGTGGAGAGGGAGCAATGTGAATGAAGATGGCTCATTTTCACACTAAACAAACAAACCTCAGAAACCTTGCTTTAAATCCTGTAGCTTCCCTTGAAAACTGTCCTTACCCAGGAAATATTCTCTCACTGTGTGAAACAAGGTTATACTGCAATTTAATTCAAATTTCTTTAAAAAGGGACATCAAATTTGTGAATTGACCTTTAATTACCAAACAATTCTCTGAAAAAGATAATTTGGGTCAAAATATTTAGGGAGAAAGTGCCCTCCACAATGAAAAAAGATATTGGGTTTACACTTTTTGTTTGTAATACTTTCCACAATGTCTTTGCACGTGAAGCACTGAAACACAGAAAAAAAATCTGATTGGATACTTCAAACCAGTGATTTCACATTTCAAAGTGGCTCACAAATATAAATCCTTATTAAAATGAGATAGTGAAGACTTCTCTTATTACATAAACCAAAAAGTTTTGAGTTCAGAAAAGAATTGAGCACATGGAAAAAGTAAGAAAACAGTGTTCTTAGAAGCCCTAGCTAAGCAAATTGGCTTCAGCAGTGGAGGGAGGCCAAAACTTTTTGATATAGATTGTAATATTTTTACAGAGCAGATTTGGCTCACTACAATGCAGAACTCATTGAATGAAGACATGAAAATAAATCCCACATCCAAAGGAGGCAACTTAAAAGAGTTTTAAAGGAGAAACCATGAAGATGTAGCAGTGGGGGAGGCCTTAGAGTCCTTCAGCTTCACTAGACTTGGAGCCAAGAAGCTGTGATTAATTGGAAATCAGGCAAGAGCTAAGAGGAGGACATAGAAGTAGGACATAGAAGCATTGTCCTTTGTAACAGACATTGTCATCCAAAGTATGGGTGATTTAACTTTATTCTCTTCCATACATCTTGTTAAGCAAATGCAAGACTAAGATAAAAATAATCTATTGAAATAATTTTGCAAAGAATAACTTCACTGTTCCTGATGTGGTATCTAAGGAGAGTCTTAAGAGAGAAGATAAAAGTGGAGTATTATGCAGTTTCCTCTAAGCATCTCCTTAGTAAAATATATCTTTCAGGTTAGAAGTGATTGAACCAAAAAGTGGTGGAGTACTTATGTTTGTGGGCACTTTAGATACAAGAAGACTTTCTTTCTTTCTTTCTTTTCTTTTTTTTTTTTTTTTTGGGGTCCGGTCGTGGGACCTGAACTCTGGGCTTGGGCGCTGTCCCTCAGCTCTTCAGCTCAAGGCTAGCACTCTACCACTTGAGCCACAATGGCACTTCTGGTTTTTTTCTTTTTGCTTATGTGGTGCTGAGGAATCGAACTCAGGGCCTCAAGCATGCTAGGCAAGCGCTCCACCACTAAGCCACCTTCCCAGCCTGACACAAGAAGACTTTCAAGGTAAAAGAAAAAAGGATATCCAAATATTTGTGATCACAGTTTCTTGGACTGGTTTTTTTGTAGACAAAGTTTTACATTACAGTTTGTCCTGATTAACATCAATGTTGGGTTTTTATGGCAACCAAATTCAGGGGTGAAGTTTAATGGACTCCCTTGAACAAGTAAACCGCATGATAAAAAAATGGCAAATACTATTTAGTGAATTACTTTCACCAATTACTTTTCCAGAACAAAGAAGGAAATATATAACTCAAAATCAATTGTCTTAAAAGTATGAAGAAAGAGTAGTGAAGAGAGATGAAAGAAAACATAGAGAATTGTTTTCTCTCCAGCGGAGTAATGGATTCTTGATCTTTTTTCTTGCATTCTATCTTCACAAGCTATCAAGTGTGGCTCAGGACTGGAGTATCCATTTCAGACAGAGAGAACTCGCAGAAGGAAGATAACATTTGCAGCATATATAGGTGATTTATAACCTGAGACAATCTATTTAAATCTGTTCAAATTTCTCCCCTACCCCAAACTGCCCTCTTTGAATAGTTTTGTTTGCTTTTCCCAAGACTGCCCTTTATTAACTGCTTAAAATTTTGAGAGGTTATATTCACTCTCTAGAGATTGCTGTTTGGTTGTAATTTTTGTGTGTTTTTTCACTGAATTTCAAAAGGTTGTGCAAGTGTGTTACAAATAAATATGTCCATCTTGTTGTCCAATGCTCCTGGATCAGATTCACTCCTTCTATCATTGTCAACCAACTCCTTCTCCAAGATTTATTTCAGATTTACCACTTCCTTTATCACATGTGTACATTGATATTCTAGCTGTATTTGCCCCTTGTTCCATTTTTCATTCATTCTATGTATTTACTATTATTCCTCTCTGTCTTCAACTTCCTGATAGTAATTCTGTTAAACTGTCGGTTAGTTTGAAAGATTTATATACTTTCCATGGAGTTTCAATCCTGCATATACTTGAACTCATGTCAGCTTATATTGCCATAATCCATTCATCTGCAATAATAATTAGCAAGACTGGAGGCATGAAGCACCTAGACATGATTTAATTCTCATCCATTTGGAAGATTAATCTTTAGTCAACAAGAAAGTTTAAAAATGGTTTTGAATGCATTCCAAACTACCAGTTTTTATAAATGGCTTTGTACAATGGTGTGTGATTATTTTATTTTATTTGGGATAATATTTTCTACTACATTTAAGGTTTAAAAAAAGAAAATTAAAATTTATTATTATAGAGGAATATGATAGAAATAGAAGACAGATTTTATGTTTGTCACATCTCTGACGAGTACTCATATTCAAGACTTACTATGTTAGACAGATAGGGAAAACCTAAAATAACATATGATAAGGCAACTATTTGTGACTTTTTAAAATGTTCCTTATTAAATGATGAAATTTACTTTATTAGCTAACGTTTGGGTTTGAAATATGGGAGGCTGATACATTTAACAAATTTTGAAAGGCACCTAATGAACAACACAAATGGTGGGTGGTACTATTTCTACAGTTTAATGAATCGTTGAACCTGATTGGCATTAGTGCTGGGTAAGCAAATCAATTCTATTGTAACTCTATTGCCACTAAGTATCTTCTATTTGTCAAATGTTATTTTGGCGAATGTGATTTTTTATTTTTGGTAGGTCGTGGGGCTTTAACTCTGGGCTTGGGCACTGTCTCTGTGCTCTTCAGCTCAAGGCGAGCACTCTACCACTTTAGCCACAGTGCCACTTCTGATATTCGAGTGGTTTATTGCAGGTAAGAGTCTAATGGACTTTCCTGCCCGGGCTGGCTTTTAACCGTGATCCTCAGATCTCAGCCTCCTGAGTATTTAGGATTACATGCATGAGCCACTAGCGCCTGGTTTGCGAATTTGATTTTTCAAACATTACTTGAAAAAGAATACACATTAAGGAGATTAAATATTTTGAGAATGACAACATTTTTATACCACAGAACCAAGTTTTACTGAAGTACCTGTGTATTTTTTTTATTGTGAAAATACTGTACAGAGGGGTTACAATTACATGGGCAAGATAATGAGTACATTTCTTATCAAGCATTGTAGCCTCCTCCTTTGTTTCCCCTTCCCATCCCTTTGCATCCTCCCCTTGCCCCCTGACCCCATCCTCCCCCCCCTCCCCCGCACCAAAGTTGTAAACTTTGTTTTCGACATGGCAACTTGTACATCTCATAGTGTTATTAAGCACTAAGGATCTTCTCAATTAATGTTTTTTTTTTAAATTGCATTTGACCTCTAAGTCAAGTTTTCCTGGCCTTTATAGACCAATTGTGGATCTATCCTTCCAGGAGCTATTTTTCTGGCCCATTTATGCTGGACTGAAATCGTTCATTAATCATTAGGGGAGGGGTATTAAAAATAATCTTGTGACACTTTGTGATCTTGTTCACTCATATGGGCTGGTCATCTGTAAATTGAAAGTTTGAATTGCAGTACTTTCTCTTAGATTTTGTGATCTCGTCATTCATTTTAAGTTGACTTGCATTTCACTATTGCTTACTGCTAATTCCTGCTTCTTAAGGAATTTATTAATAAATATATATATTATAAAACAATGTTGAATTAAATCTAGGAAAGAATGAAATAGATTATGGATATTATGCAAACACAGAATATAGAATATTTTAAAATATACTTTTTTCAGACAAGAACCAGAAATATCTTTAGTTTCTGTAACACTCATTTCAACAGATAAGATCAAATTATTTCTGATTAAAAAATCACAAACTCTGCAGAAACCATTATAGATGTACACAAACAACCCAAATACATTTTGACATCAAAGTCAGGCAATTCACTTGTAAAAATTCCACAGAATTTTTACAGTAAGATATTGCTGTTATTTGGATTGTGAAAATATTTTGTATGGACACAAAGAATGGACTGGCATTTTGATGTTTAAGAAACGTAACTGATATCTTAGCTATGCTAAATAATGCTGCAATAAACATAGTTGTTCTGGTAGCTTTAGTATGGTCTTGTTTGATGCCCCTAAGTAGATGAATGGATTAAGAAAATAGAATTCTATGGAATGGAATTTTATGCCTCCCTCAGAAAGAATGACATTGACCCATTTGTTAGAAAATGGAAAGACTTGGAAAACAATATATGAAGTGAAGTAAGCCAGGCCCAAAGAAACATAGATCCCATGGTTTCCCGTATTTGCAATAACTACTATATGTCTGAGACAAGCAGAAATGGTCAGATAAGTTGATGTTAGGCGAAATGAACCCCAAGATAAGGATTCAAATGTTTTTTTCTTTCTTGCAAATGTTTCTAACATATTTATAAGATGATTTCTTTGTTGCTTTGTTTGTCCCTCCACCACCGTATAACCCCTGCTTTAATTGTATTTGATGTTGGTATGATTTGTGGAGGGGAAGGGAAAAACCAAATTGTTTAAATAGGGATACAAGTTGACCCATTGCAACAATGAGATGTACAAGACGTCATGTAGAAAACTGAACTTTACAACTTTGGCCGGGGGGGAGGGGTAGGGAGGAGGGAGGGGAGTGGGGGGGGGGGGAGATGAGAAGGTATGGAAAGGGGAAATAAAGGAGGAGGCAACAATGCTTGATAAGAAATGTACTCATTACCTTGCCCATGTAATTTTAACCCCTCTGTATGGTGTTTTCACAGTAAAATAATAAAATTCAACAAAAAAAAAAGATAAAAGAAAAAAAACTTAACCGAAACATTACAACTTAATAGAACAATTTGTACAGCCTTCCACAACTTCAAAGAGGTAGTGATACATACTTATCCTTTTGGTAATATCAAAGGCAGTTTCTTCCAAGTTGTTCTTCAGACCTGGTTTGATATAATGGTTCAACAGAAGGAGATCCACTGTATCTTTGCTATCTATATTCCCAGCAGCAAGATGCAAGGGAGTCAAGAGGCGTTTAGTTTGGGCATTTGTATCTGCATCATGATGAAGTAAGAAAGACACCACACTGGTATTATTCCACGAGTAAGCACTGCGCAGGGGTGTCCAGCCACTAACAATTATTGCATGAATATCTGCTGCTTGAGCCACCAACTCATGGACAATGTCTAAGTGTCCACTGTAGGCTTCCCAATGAAGAGGGGTATATTCATTGTCATCCCTAGTATTCACATGAGTAGCTTTTATGGAAAGTAGTCACCACACTCTAGTAAGCCGATTATTTTCAGCAGCCCAAAGAAGAAATTTTCTTGGATCCTACTCCATTTTTTTTCTTGCAATTGATACGATTTCTCACTTTTTCATTTTGTTACTCATCTTCATCAGAATTGCCTAACTAGGGACTTTCAGTGCCAGTGGGAATAAGGTGTCCATATATTTCCCCAATAGTTCATATTGATTGAACTTGTGGGAAAAATACAGTGAATTTTCTGCATCTGTATTTTTTCATGATGATTTATTTTCTTTTTTTACATTTTTATAATTCTAAGTCATTCTAACTGGAAAGTAGGGAATTGATGGAGAGCAGAGGAAATATGCTCCTCCGTATTCAAAGGTACAGACTGAAAATAAGGATTAGTGTTATCTTCATGTGCAGCTTCTTCCTGAAATGAGAAAATAGAAGGTGGCCCAGTGGTAGAATGCTTGCCTTGCATGTCTGAGCAATGGCAGGTCATGTCCACTTTGAAGCCTTGTCATTCAGACCCACGGTGCAAAGAAAAAGACGTAATACCCCAGGCCTCTGAAGCTCGCCACTTTTTGTGGTATCCTACATTTTTTTCTTCCTGCAAACCCTCAAGGCCTAGGATCCCAGGATCGGCTATGGGTCCAGAGACTGCACCACAGCCTAGGGTGATGGAAGCTGAGTCAGAGTTGCCACAATCTGAGTTCAAGCCCCCTGGTTGGCAAAAAAAAGAATAAATAAAACAATTAATTAATTATTTAACTAAATTAAAAAGAAATAAAGCTCTTTGGTTTGGAATTTCTGCCAGTTTCCTTCCTAAGCCTGGGATTTGAACTCAGGGTCTTGGTAAATCTGTAGCAATGTGAGGGAAGGTGCAGAGTTACCACCACTTGAGTTCAAACCCCGTGCCAAGCCAAAAATAAAAAAAAAAGTCACTGAGCTCAGCAGGGGGAGTAGTTGTGGAGATGGGAGGGAAGGGATGATAGGGGGAAAACAAAAAAAGAGGAGGCAACAATGCTCAATAGGAAATGAACTCATTACTTTGCTCATGTAACTGTGATCCCTCTGTACATCATTTTTGCAATAAAAATGTACAAAAAAAAGAAACAATGTAGTGCTCAGAGAAGCACTTTGGGGGTAAGGTAAGGATGTCTGAAAAGCTGTACAAAATTCTACACTGCTTTTTTAAAAAAATGCTCTGTATGGAACTGAATGAACATAACTGCTTTCATTAAAAAAATTAAGCCACCGTCTTGCAACTGGGGCCAGTATTTCTGTAATTGCTGTGATTTGATCTCACCCTCCAGGTAACTCTTTTGCACCATGTGTGAAGGCGAAGCTTACGGTCTTTGAGGAAAACAAATTCAGGCTAGAGTTCTGAGGGTCCAAATGAATGCCCTGCAATGGAAAAAAATATTTGTATACATGTGTAATATATGATATATACTTACATATGTATGTTTATTACATATTATTTTTTATTATTGATTTTGTATTTTATTTTTTATTTGATTCAATTATTTGTTTATTGTATTTAGTATTATTATACACATAATATTTAGTACATGGTTTACATCTATTATAAAATGATTCACAATAATTTAGGACATTGACTCATTTTCATTTATACTTTATTAAGTGTTGAAACATGATACATAATTAAATGGAAGCATTTGTTACAGTCTTCACATGTTTAGAGTCTCTCCCACAGATAAGCTTTGTCTTCTTCATCTTTGGACACCTTCCTATAGGTATTTCTTTAGATGATTTATAATCAGAGGCCTTTTCTTGAGGATAGGCAAGTTGAAGGATAAAACTGTAAGGGTGGGGCTAGAAATGTGACAGTGGTAAGGAGCTCGCTCAGCATGCATGAATGCTATGGTTTGATCCTCAGTGCCACATACTCAGAAAAACCCAGAAGCTGTGGAGTTGCTCAAGTGGTAGAGCTCTAGTCTTGAGATAAAGAAGCTCAGAGAGAGTGCCCAGGCCCTAAGATCAAGCCCCAGGACTTTCAAAAATAATAGGACAGATTCTGGAGGCTCACATCTGGAAAACTAGCTTCTCAGGAGACTGGGAGCTGAAGACCACAGTTCAAAGAAAGGCTAAGCAAGGAAAGCCTGTTAGACTCTTATCTCCAATGAACCAGCAAAAGACACTGTGGCTCAAGTGGTACTGTTTGCCTTGAGCTGAAGGGCTCAGGGACAGTGCCCAGGCTTGAGTTCGAGACACACAACTGGAAAAAAGTGAGGGTTAATAAAAGTACTTTTCCTATTTGCTAATTAAGAGAACATTCTCTGGAAAATGAATGCTGATGTATTCCAGAATTGGAGTGAGAGCTCAAGGTTCAAGTTTAGTAGATCCATGTGCCCAGCCTCTGAGATTCTAGCATTATAACCTTGTGTGCTACAGGGTTCTGAATGGTCCAATGTTGAAAGGGTTAATATGCTCCACAAGCCCTTTGTGATAAGCAGTTGACTTGTACTGAAAATGTCATTACAGTTCTGAACCTAGCAGAGAAGCAGTAGCTAACGCCCATCACCCTAGCTTAGGAGTCTGAGGTCTCAGGATCACAGGGTAAAGTCAGCCAGAGTAGGAAAGTCTATGACACTCTGACTTCCACTTCTGAAAGGTCAGATGTTCAAGAGCTTCCTGGGTTTCCCTTGGTGATGAGAAGTTACTTGCACTCTAAATGTTCTTAGAGTTCTCAAGCTATAGAAGCAGGAAAGAAACATTATTGACCCATCCTGGGTTCAAATGAAGTTCTCAGGGTCTAAGCCCTAGCCCTGTTAGCAGGAAGAACTCCATTGTATCACTGTACATGAAGGACAGAAAATAGTTGCAAAAGCCAGGCTAGTTGAAGAGCCCAAGGCCTGCAGGTTTAGGAGGCAGAATGTACACACTCAACAGTAAAGTGAGCTGCAAAACCACTTCATTCATTCCAGGCACAACCAGCAACGGGGCGGGGGGGGGGGGGGGGACTTCAAACATTTGTTAGAGTTACAGCAGGGTCAGGCTTTTCTCAGCCTCTTCAAACAATGACTGATTAACCTTCCTCCCTCAGGTTAAGGGAGCCTCAGGCTATCTTTAGGTTACCAATAGAGAGCCAGTTTAGTGGGGGAGAGGGGAGGAACAGAGTAGAAAAATCCTGCTTTATGGTCTTAGAGAGTGGGTTCTTGACTCTCCATCTGTCAGATTTGAAGGCCCTTCTTCTACCTCGGTGAGTCCATTCTCCTTCCTTCATTCTGCAAATCATTAATGCCAATCCCCAGTCCAAGGAGAAGCAGGGCCATTTCTCTTCTCTCTCCAAGCACCTGGCTCTCCCCTCTTGGCTCTGGGGCCCTCAGCTGCCTGAGAAATGGGAGAGAGACAGTCTTCCTGCTCTGTGGTTATGTGAATGCGATACTGGTATCCTGGCACACTGCCGAAGGCCTCATGACTGCTAATTGTTCCCTTCTTCCCTCTTGACGTCCAAGAGCAGATTCATCTATCATCTTTGTATCTATCTATCTATCTATCTATCTATCTATCTATCTATCTATCTATCTATCTAACTATCTATCTACCAACCCATCTACTTACCTACCTATCTATCTCTTTGCCAGTTCTCAGTTGAAGTCAAGGCCTGGGCACTGTCTGTAGCACTCTATTACTTGAGCCACAGCACCAATTCTGGCTTTTTCTGTGTATGTGCTACTGAGGAATCGAACCCAGGGCTTCTTGCATGCTAGGCAAACAGTCTCTCACTAATTCACATTCCGAGACCTCTCATCTTTTTCTTAATGGTAGTTTTTACATATGTAGGCTGCTATTTTTCGTCCCCAAGTTAGTATTTGTGAATAGCGGTTACTTCTAAGAAACCTGATCTTGTCTTCCCTTGCCTGATTTGTGATTGTTCCTGTGTTGGCCTCATAATAAAATGTAAATAAACCCTGTTGAGAGCTTAAGTGTGCATCATATAAGGACACAGGTCTGGAACCCTGGAAGAGAAAAGCGATAGGCCTGAAATGAAGATTATGATGCAGTTTGTGCAACATGCATCTCTGAAAAATAAATCAGTAAATAAAAGCAGAAGCACTGCATATGGTCTGTTTGCACTCAGGGAGGTAATACACATATAAGTAGGTAAGGCACTGATACATAACTTGGCCTTCTCTCTTTGAATGTTTTTTGTGGGCATCCCAGGGCTTAAACTCAGGGCCCTATGCAATCATGAGTTGTGTTACTCAATGCTGAAGCTCTACCACTGCCACAGCTCCACTTTTAGACATCCGGTCGGTAAAAATTGGACATAAGCACATCCCAGGCTTTCCTGCCTGCTCTGGCCAGTATCTCCTGCTTGGCTTTCTCTCTCAAAGCTGGAGCTCTACCCTCTGGGCCACTGTTCCACTTCTGGTTTTCTGGTGGTTTATTGGAGGAAAGAGGTTCACAACTTCCTGCTCAGGCTGTCTTTGGACGGCGATCTCCTGAGGAGGATTCAAGCAACTTTCCTCAGGGATTCGCCGAGGAACCACTCCACACAAACCTTTCGTCTAAATCTCGAGAGGTACTAGAGAAAAACAGAAAGAGGAAGAAGTTTCTAGTGTGTTCTAGATACTTAAGGTTGGAAACACTGATAATTATTAGGTAATTTTATAAGCAAAAGGAGCAGTGCAGACTGCATGAGGATCGTTCCAGCTTTCGATCCACTCATCCTGAGACAGTAAATTTCTGCAGCTCAATGCTCAGTGACTGAACTGGCATGTCCTGTGGACATTTGCTCCCAAATCCTGTAACCCTCATTTCTCACTTTTGGCTGCAAACCTGTGACCAAAGGAGAAGATGAGGAGAGAAAATCGTTTTCAGAGAAAGCAGCTATAAAGAACATTGGGTAGTTTACTTATAAATTCAAACCAATGGAATGACCCTGTTAAGAAGTCAGCTTGTCCAGAGTAAAACATGAAGAAAGAAAGAAAGGGAAGTGCCAGTGGCTGCTGACTCTAATCTCAGCTCTGAGGAGGCTGAGATGTAGAGAACCTTAGTTTGAATCCAGCCAGTATTGGAAAGTCCATGACACTGTTATTTCTAAGAGATCAGAGAAAAGCCCAGATGTGGGGCTGCGACTGAAGGTTAATGCAATCCCTGAGCAAAAGCAGCTCAGGGACAATGCCTAGGCTCATAATCCAACCCCAGGACCTGCCCCCGCAAAAAGGGCCTGTACCTCCATGTCTTTGCGTGTGTATGGATGTTCCTTTAGGTGTAGCTCCAGAGTAGTTATAATGAACAGCACCAAACTAGGAAATTTGTTTTTAATACAATGATTTCATAGCATAGAGAGTGCTTTTGAAACAGTGCATGTTCAGGGACTCCCCTTCCTGTTCCCAGTGTAGCCTGAGGGTTTCTCCCCACCCCATGCTGTGGTAAGAAGTCTCAGTCATTGTCTGAACAGGCAAACAAAAGGCCTTACTCCTATACAGGGGTGAAATAACTCCATCTGGACCAATTAGTGAGGATGAGTGTGGGTAGGCGCTGAAGGCCAGGAGAAAAAGGCCTCTTTGTACCCAAAGCTATCTCTCTCCCCAGTTTTCTGTTTTGACAGGATGCCTTCATTTGTGTAACCTCCCTTGGCAGGCCAAGTTCCCTGCACTTATCCTGCCTTTGTGAGACTATATTCCGGTGTTCAGATACAGTGCTCAATATAATTCAGGAGTTCTTCTGGCCCAAAACTAGGATATTGAACCTAATGAAATGTTTAATTGTAGGCGATGATGGGCCTATGATGCCTTTCCTAGGTTTCTGGAAGCTTGGGATATCCAAGCACATATCGCATATCAGAAAGATTCCTGTCATCTAGGGCTGGTGAAGCTCATCATGTTTTGAAACATTTGACCTCTCCTTGTTGGGCCCTGGATGGCTAGGTTTTGCGGTTGAACACAGGGCCTGGGTGCTGACCATGAGCTCAGTGCAGAAGCCCAGTGCTTTACCATTCTGTGTCTCAGTTTCACTTCTGGTCTGTGTGTGTCTGTGTGTGTGTGTGTGTGTGTGTGTGTTTGTGTGTGTGTGTGTGTCCCTGTGTGTGCGTGCATACACCAGTCCTGGAGCTTGAACTCAGAACTGTACCTTGTTTTTCTTGAACAAGGATAACTCTCTCCCACTTGAACCACAGAGCTATTTCAGGCTTTTTTTCTAGTGATGTGGTCCTGAGAAATTAAGCCCAAGTTTTCATATATGCAAAGCACTCTACCCCTACGGCACATTCCCAGCCCTCTACTTCAGGTTTGTTAGTTTGTTTCTGCTTTTTTGTTGTTGGTGGTTGCAAGAGATGATGTATGGGCCTGCGTGCTGTCCCTGAGTTCTTCAGCTCAAATCTGGTGCTCTACCACTTGAGCCACAGACCCACTTCAGGTTTTCTGGTGGCCCATTGGAGCTAAGTGTCTCAAGGACTTTCCTGCCCCAGATGAGCTTTGAACCATGATCCTCAAATCTCATCCTCCTGAGCAGCTAGTATGACAGGCATGAGCAAAAAGTACCAAGCGGGGCTGGGAAGGTCGCTCAGTGGTAGAGCACTTGCCTTGCATGCCTGAGGCCCTGGGTTCGATTCCTCAGCACCACCTAAGCAAAAAGAAAAAAAGCCGGAAGTGGTGCTGTGGCTCAAGCGGTAGAGCACTAGCCCTGGGCTGAAGAGCTGAGGGACAGCGCCCAGGCCCAGAGTTCAGGCCCCACGACCGGACCCAAAAAAAAAAAAAAAGTACCAAGCTTCCACTTCAGGTTTCTTAGTGGTCAATTGGAAATAATAGTCTCATAGGACTTTTTGTGTCTGAGATAGTTTGGAACCCAGATCCTCGGATCTCAGCTTCCTGAGAAGGCAGCTATGGACACCCTAGGTCAAGGCACTCTGCTGTAACGGGGTCTGTGGTTCCACATGGTGGAGTGGTAGCCATGTGCCCAAGAGGTAATGGTCAGAGCCTAGGCCCTGAGTTCAAGGTCGTGACTTAGCCAAAACAGAACAAAACAGTTGTCTTCAGGAGACAAGTCACTAGTCTTCAGTAATACATATTTTTGTCCCTACCATGGAGACATATCTGAGCTCAAACTTCTTGTCTGCATAATCATCATCTCAGTATGTAGTTCTTACAAGGACCCAATGAAAGAATGTATCCTGGGAAAGACACAGCACATGGCACTCTTCACATGACTCAGCGCACAGCATCGTGTGAAAGACTCAGAACACAGCACCCAATGCAGGACTCAGCACACTGCACCCTGTGAAAGACTCTGCACATAGCTCCTTGTGCAAGACTAAGCACAGAGCAACCTATGAAGGACTCAGCACTTAGCTCTATTCCACAATCTGTCACTAGAATTAGGGAAATATTAGAAATATACTGTGACATCATGAATATTGTGACATCACATTGCTAGATGTAATGACTATTGTGTCACATTGTCACATCACAAATCTGTTCTGACTTCATCACATTTGTGCCAACAAATGCCTTTGGAATCCTCACAATCACATTCTAAAATTATATACTCAGTTTGAGTTAATGACAATTGAGGTCTGGCATGCCATTGTTACATCAGCAATCTACTGTGACATCACAAACATCACCAACTAATTGTTACATAACACTCTTATGACATAATTTGACATCATATTGCAATTGTGATATTATTGTAAAATCATACTTTTACACATCTATTATGCCCTCTTCACATCTTAGAAAATTCATGGCCTTTGGGATAGCAAGCTCTTTCTATGAATGAGTTTCATTGTGAACTTGTAGCAATTGAAGTTTGAAATAAGATGTGACATTACAAACTAGTTTTGACATCACTAACCCATTTTTATATCATTAACATTTTGAAAATTCAAACCTGTTAGGAATTTTAGCACTTTTGACAAAAACACATGGCCTTTGTGTCATCACAATTCATTTGTGTATGTCATTATGATTTCATTTTCATATCCTCACTATAAACTAATGACAATTAAGATCTGACATGCCATTTTGACATCACAAACCCTTTGTGACATCATCACCAATTTGACATCAGACTGTAGTTATGACACCATCAGCTCATGGTGACATCACCAAGCTACAGTGGCATCATAGCATTGCCATTTTGCTGTCATAGACACACTGTGAATGTATATCCTGTGATTTCATAATATTTCAAATGTGGCATATCAGTTGATATCAGGAACACATTGTGACCTCAATGCCATTGTAACATTATAAAGCCTGTGTGACATCATAACCAGTGTCACATCACATTGTTATTATGACATCTTTAGCTTATGGTGACATCACAAATGCTATGATGTCATTGTGATATCATAGTCACATTTTGAATGTCTGATCTGTGATTTCATTGTATTTGAAATATGGCGTATGGGTTGATATCAGAAACTCATTGTGATGTCGTAACCATTGTCACATCAAAATCACTTTGTGATATCAATTTGGCAATGTGACATAACAAAGGCAATGTGATGCTACTAAGGCACCCTGATATCACAATGGTCATGAACTCACAATGGGTTTCTGATATCAACCAACATGCCACATTAGATATAGAATCAAATAACATAATATGCAAACACTACGTGTATATGACATCAGAATGACAATCTGATGTTACAATGCCATGATGTCATTGTAGTTTTACATGTCAAAATGAGCTGATGGTGTCATAATGGTAACATGATGTCACAATTATGATGATGTCAGAAAAGATTTGTTACGTTTCAATGGTATGTCTGATGTCATTTGTCATTAGTTCCCCATGAGGATATGGATAGAAAAAAGTTCTGTGATGTCACACAGGTCACGTGTGTTTTCAAAGGTGGTAAGAGGTCATAATAGGTTTGTGATGGCACAATGTGATCCATAATGTCACAATGGAAATGAGATGTCACAATGGAAATGAGATGTCTTATTGGGTTTTTGATGTCACAGTGGTGATGAGGTCACAATGGTTTTGTGATGTCAGTTTATTTGTAATATCAGAATGTTATATCCAATTTCAATTACTCATAAATCAATGTGAGGATATCAGGTGATAGAAGAAGCTTCATATTATGAGGTCATATTATATGAAAACCCAATAGGACAGTGATTTTACAATGACAATGTGATGTCTCAACATCATGTTATAATAATGTTTTGAGGTCACAATTGGTGACGCCATACTGATGAGGGGTCACAATAGATTTGAGATGTCCCAAGGGGTTGGTGATGTCACAATGGCATGTAGGATCTCAATTGTCATTAAGTCATTATGCGTATATGAGTTTGGGAAGGGATTCTGATGTCAACAAAGTATATGTAGTCACAAAGGTGAAGAACTAACAGATCTGAGATGTCCAAAGTGACACATGGCTATGATGTCCAGTGGTGTGATATCATGATGTTACACTGGATTTTAGATATCTCATGTCATATCTGAAATATGAGGTCGAACACAGTATTTCAACTCACAAAGGGCCTAAGATATCACAATGGCATGTCACAAAATTTATGAGGACAGGAGAGGTATTTGATGTCACAGTGGGTTAGTGATATAACAAAGGCAATGTGCTGTGACAAAGAGATTTGATGTCATAAAGGTTATGAGTTAACAATGGTTTCCTGATATCAACTCACATGGCACATTTGAAATTGAATGAAATCAAAGAATAGGCATTCACAATGGGTCTATGACATCCAAATGACAATATGATGTCAAGGCAGCAGTTTGATAGGATATGTACTCATTACCTTGCTAATGTAACTGCAATCTCTCTGTACACTATAATTACAATAAATAACACACAGAAGAAAAAAAAAAGAAAAAATGGTATGGTGTCATTGGGGTTTGGTGATGTCACAATGAGATGATGATGTCATGATGACAATGTGATTTCACAGTCATAATTATTGCTCAAAGTATTTGTGATGATACAATGCTATGTGTGATCACAATTTTCATTAGTTCACTATGAGGATATGGGTACACAAAGGGTCTGTGATGCCACAGAGCTAAGAGTTCACAATAGCTTTGTGATGTCACAATATGATTGCGAAGGCCCAACAGCAATGTGATGTCACAATGGGTTTGTGTTGTCACAGTGATGGTGAGGCCAAATGAATTTGTGATGTCACTATGAGTTTGTAATATCACAAGGACATGTGTAATTTCAATTTCTACTAGTTCACAATGAGGATACAATTTCGAAGAAAGAATTTTAAGTCCAAAGAACTTGAGTTTTTAATCATAACTTGTGTGTTATGCTGCCTTTAGTAAGCTTATAATGTTTTCAAACTCATAATAATTCTGGTATGACATACCATATTCGAAAATGACTCTGACATCATGAACATTGTGACATCACATTGATAGATATCAAGACCATGGTATCATATTGTGAACTCACAAATCTGTTAGGACTTCATCACATTTGTGCCAATACATGACTTTGGAGACAACACAGTCCCTTTGTGAACTCATATCTTCATTGTGAATTAATGACATTTGAGATCCGGCATAGCATGGTGACATTTCCAACCAATTGTGACAACATAAACCTATTATAGTAGAAACACATTGTGTTCTAATAGCCATTGGGATAGCACAATCCCTTTGTAATCCCACATTTCCATTGTGATATCACTAACCCACTGTGAAATTGCAATCCTCTCATACCCAATCCAGGAATGAAATGTGATACTTGAATTCAGTTGACATCTAGATCATGGTGACACTGATAGATGTTATGAGTATTTTGTCACATTCTGACAACACACACCTGTTAGGACTGCATCACTTTTGAGACAATGCATGCCTTTGGAGACATCACAGTCCCTTTGTGAGCTCATATACTCATTGAGAGTTAATGACAATTGAGATCACATGTATCATTTTGATACCACCAACCTATTGTGACCTCACACACCTCTTGTAAATTCATCACCAATGTGGCCTCACCAATTGTGATATCAAAACATTATTAAGTCATCATATTGCAACATCCGTTACCATTGTGATATCACTATTCCATTGTGTTTTAAAAATCTAGTATGTCTTCATAGCACTTTAGAAAATTCATGGCCTTTTATATTTCAGTCTTCTTCTGTGAACTCATATCCTCATTGTGAAATAATAGCAACTGAAATTGGACATGTGATTATGAGATGTGACTTCATAAAACTATTTGATTTCATCACCAATGTGACATCACAAACCCATTGTGAGCTTTCATTGTCATTTGACATCACTATTACATTGTGACATCCCAAACCTATTAGGACCTCTTAGCACCTTTGAAAAAACACTTGGCCTTTGTGACATCACAATGCCTTTGTGTAACTATACCCTCATTATGAACTGACAATTGATATCAGACATGCCATTGTAACATAACCAATGTGACATAACATTCTCATTATGACAGCATCAACTACTTTTGACATCACAAAACTACAGTGATAAGATAACACTATGAGGACACAATTTCATTGTGATGTTATAGACAGATTGTGAATGTCTGTTTTTAATCTTTTTTTGTGCGTGTGGGGGTCGTGGGTCGTGGAGCTTGAAATCTGAGCTTGGGTGCTCTCCCTGCTCTTCAGATCTAGGCGAGCACTCTACCACTTGAGCCACAGCGCCACTTCTGGTTTTCTAGTGTTTTTTATTGGATATAAGAGTCTCATGGACTTCCCTGCCTGAGCTTGCTTTGAACTGTTATCCTCAGATCACAACCTCTTGAGTAGCTAGGATTACAGGTGTGAGCCACCGTGGCCCAACTTTTTCATTGTATTTCAAATTTGAAATGTGTGTTGATATCAGAAACATAATGTGACCTAATAACCCTTGTAGCATCATAAATCAGCAGTGACATCAAATTGTTATTATCACATCATCAACTCATTGTAACATCACCAAACAATAATGGCATCATAGCATTATAAATCACAGTGACATTGTTACATCATAGATGTAACAGTGTGAAGGCCTATTCTAGGAATTCATTCTATTTCTGAAACCCATTTTGACCATATAATCATTCTGATATCACAATCCTTTGTGACATCGCATTGCCATTGTGATATCATTAACCTGCTGTGCCATCACAAACCAGACCTATCCTTATAAGTTTTGTGACATGTTGCCATTGTCATATATTAAGCCCTTTGTGAGCTCACAATCTGTTTTCAATCTCATATTTCTGGTATGACATGTGATATCAGAAATCCCCTGTGACATCATACTGCCAGAGGGCATGACCACTATGTAACAATGTGATATCACAAAACTGTTAGAATGGCATCACATTTGTGACAACGCATGCTTTTGGGGACATTACAGTCCCTTTTTGAACTCATATATTCATTGCCAATTAATGACAATTGAGATCTGCCATGCCCCTCTGACATCATGAACCCATTGTGACATCACAAACTTATTGTAACCTCATCATGAGAATGGCATCAACAACTAATTGTGGTCTTAAAGCATTGACATGACATTGTGGTATTGCCAGTGTGATACCCATTGTGTTATTACAAACCTATTATGGCCACATCACATCTTAGAAAATTCATGGCCTTTGAGACTTCAAGCTCTTTCTGTGAATTCCTGTACTTATGACCTCTAAGGCAAGGAGAAAAACCATCGAGTCACATTTAATATAATTAACCAATTTACACTAGAAAGGGGACTGTGATTACCTTATCCTGGACTTGATACTCAGGTCCAAGAGCAGCCTTAACCACCAAACCTGAGACCTCCAATGGGCACCCTTTCTTAATTGGTTTGCAAACCAACATCCAAAAAATTATCATCTCCAAAGCTCCAAACTTCAATGGGCAAGTCATTTTACTTTTCCATTCCTCCCTCCTTCGCCACAGACCTGTCCTTCCTTCCTGGTCTTTCCCTTTTTCCCTTCCACAACTTCCTTCTTCTCTTCAGGCCACTCCACTCTCCACAGGCCTGCCCTACTCTGTGCCAGTGACCACTTGCCAACCTTCTGCTCTCCTTCAACTTCCTCTCTTCTCAGATTTTTTCCTTCCTGCTGTCCTACCACTTTCTTCCATCTGGGTAGCTCCCATTTTTATCTCCCCTTCCAGTGCTCTGAAAATGCAACCTATATATAGGTTGTAACCCTGCTCACTCCAACGGGTCTCCTGCCTAACAGTTTTCAACCATCACTTCCCAAACTGCCCAATGTTCAATCAATTTTTGACAGCTCACCATGTGAGGTTTGACACCTCCACCTTTGGCAGCATTCCCCACACTCTCCGGGGCCCAGGCCAAGATTTTAAAATGATAATCAGCTCCCACAGATAATTCTGTCCCCACTGGTTATTACAGTATCCTCATAGTGAATTAGAAGAAATTGAAGTTGTATATGTCACTGTTATATTACAATCTTGATGAGACATCACTATCACATTGTGACCTCATCACCACGGTGACATCACAAACTCATTGTGATATCACATTGCCATTGTGCCACCATGACCACATTGTGACGTCCCAAACTTATTGTGATCTCAAAAGCATTGAAAAAAACATGGCCTTTGTGACATCACAGGCCTTTGTGTACCCATATCATTTTGAGCTAATGACAATTGAGATCAGACATGCCATTTTAACATCTCAAAATCTTTGTGACAACATCACCAGTGTAACATCACACTGTCATTATGACATCAGCCCATTGTGACATCATAAAACAACGACATCGTAGCATTATAACATTACAATTTCATTGTGATGTCACAGATACCTTGGAATGCCTATTCTGTGATTTCATTCTATATGAAATGTGGCAGATGAGTTGATATCAGAAATACATTGTGACCACATTACCATTATGACATCACAATACCTTGATGACACCATATTGGCATTATGATATCACTAACACACTGTGACATCATAAAACTGTCCTATCCTCATAAATTTTTTGACATGCTGCCAGTATGTTATCTTTGGCCTCTCTTAGTTCATAAATAGTTTAACTCATAATACTTCAGGTATGACATGTGATATCAGAAATCCACTGTGACATCATGACCACTGTGATATCACACAGCCATATGTCATGACCACTGAGTCACATTGTGACAGGACAAACCTGTTACGACTCATTAAACTTGTGCCAATATATTCCTTTGGAGACATCATTAACCCTTGTGAACTTAAATATTCATTGTCAATTAGAGATCTGGCATGAGACTGTGACATCACCCACCATCCCATTGTGAAATCACAAAACTATGTGACCTCCTCACCTGTATGGCATCACCAACTGTTTGTGACTTCAAAAAAATACTATCTCATGTAATGGTAACATCACATTGTCAATGGGATTTTCACCACTGCATTTTCACCAATCTATTATTTCCTCGTATTTTACAAAATTCATGGCCTTTCTGATTTCTAGCTCCTTATGTGAACTCGTATTTTATTGTGATCTAGTAAAATGAAATTGGACATGTAATGGTGATATTACAAATTCATTGTGACATCACTATCCATGTGTGACCTTATCACAACAGTGATATCACAAACCCATTGTGACATCACATTACCACAGTGATATCATGACCACCTTGTGACATCCCAAACCTGTTGTGACCCCTTAGCACCTTTGAAAAAGCACATGGTGTTTGTGACATCACAGTCCCTTTGTGTAACCATGTCTTCATTGTGAACAAAGGACAACTGACATCAGGCATGCCATTGTACCATTACAAATGCTTTGTGACATCATCTTGAGTGAGATCACGTTGTTATGATACCAACTGCCCATTGTGACATCCCAAAATGACAATTACATCATAGCCTTATGACATCACATTATCATTGTGAGGTCATAGAGACAATGTGATTGCCTATTCTGTGATTTCATTCTATCTCAAATGTGGCATATAGGTTGATTTCAGAAACTTATTGTGACCACATCACTATTATGACGTTACAATCCCTTTGTGAACTCATATTGACCATGTGATATTATTAATGCAAAGTAACAACACAAACCTGTCTTGACCTTACAAATTTTGTAATAAGCAACTACCTTGACCTGGGCTGGATGCCCAGAGCTAAATGCAGCCTCAACCATGAATCCTCAGACCTCCCAAGATCAACCCAGCCATTTGTTAACTGGTCTGCAAACAACCAGCCCCCAACATAATGAACTCCAAGGCTCTACACTTCAAAGGACAAGGCTTTTTCCTTTCTCTTCATCCTCCTTCTCTCCAGACCTGTCCTATCTTTCAGGTCTTTTCATTTTTTCCTTCAACCATTCCCTTCTTCTCTTCAGGCTGCTCTATTCTTGACAGACCTGCCCTATCCAGTTGGCCAGTTGCCGTCCTTCACCACCTGCTCTCCCTCAATTTCCTCTCCTCCCAGGTCTTTACTTTCCTGCAGTCTCGTCACTTCTTTCCTTCCAGGACTTTCCCTTTTTTCTCTCCCCTTCTGTTGCTCTGAACATGCATCCTATATATAGGCTGTACCCTTCCCTCACTGGAATATATTTCCTGCATAAGAGTTTTCAAACATAACTTCCCAAATGTCCATGCCAAATCACTTCTTTCAGCTCACCATGTGGGGCTTGACATCCTATCTCCTTCAGCAGCATGTCCTTCCCCCTCCAGTGGCATGCACTCCCCTCTCCGGTGGTCCAGACCAGGAGGCCATGATGACTATCTGTTCCCGTGGATTATAGGGGCACTGCTGGTTATTACAATGTCCTCATGGTGAACTAGGAGCAATATAATTTAGACAAATAATTGTGATATTACAAACTCGTGACATAACTAACCCATTGTGACCTCATCACCACTGTGACATCACAAACCCATTGTGAAATCACATTGCTGTTTTGACACCAGGATCACATTGTGACATCCCAAATCTATTATGACCTCTTATAACCTTTGAAAAAATACATAGCTTTGTGACATCACAGTCCCTTTGTATACCCAAATCCCCACTGTGAAATATTAACAATTGAGAACCATACATGACATTTTAACATCAAAAACAGTTTGTGAGATCATCACAATTGCGAAATCACATTGAAGTTTTGACACCATCTGTTCATTGTGAAATCACAAAATGAAAATGATATGATAGAATTAGAACTCCACATTGTCATTGTGACATCATAGACACAGTATGAATGACTTTTCTGATTTCATTCTATTTCAAATGTGGCCTCTAGGTTGATATCATAAACAAATCGTGAACTCATAACCATTGTGATATCACAATCCCTTTGTACATCACGTTGCCATTGTGATATCACTAACCCACCGTGACAACCCAAACCTATCCTGTCATCATCTTTTGTGACATCCTGCAATTCTGATACCTTAGGCCTTTTTGTCCTCATAATCTGTTGACCTCGTTAGATTTCACATATGAAATTTGATATCACAAATTCCCCGTGACATCATGACCATGGTGAGATCACAATGCCAGATATAATAACCATTGTGCCAAATTCTGACATCACAAACCTTTTAGGATTTCAATATATTTGTGACAACACATACTTTTGGAGAAGCCACAGTATCTTTGTGAATTCATAGTCATTGTACGTTAAAGACAATTGAGAACCATCATGTAATTGTGACATGCCCAACACATTGTGACATCACCAATCTTTTGTGCCTTCATCACCGATGTGGCATCATCAACTAATTGTGACACCAAAAGTATATTTTGACATAATGTAGTGAGTTGATATTTCCATGGTGATATCACTGTCCCATTGTGTATTCACAAACCTAATATGACCTCATAACATTTTTAAAAATTCATGTCCACTAGGACTTCAAGCTCCTTCTGTGAACTTTATGCACATTGTGAAATACTAGCCATTGAAATGGGACATGTGTTTGAGATATTACAAAATCATCATGATATCAAAAACCCATGGTGACCTCATCACAACTGTATCATAAAGCTATCATGACCCCTAAGTACCTTTGGAAACACACATGGCATTTGTGACATCACAGTCCATATGTGTACCCATATCCTCATTGTGAACACATGATGATTGAATTCATATATGCCATTGTAACATCACAAACCCTTTCTGACCCCATTACCACATATTCATTATGACACCATTACTTCCTTGCAACATCACCAATTTACAATGACCTCATAGCATTATGACATTATATTGTCATTGTGATGTTATAGACATTGTAAATGCCTATTCTCTTATTTCATTCTATTTGAAATGCGGCATGTGGGTTGATATCAGAAAACCATTATGATCTCATAAATTTATGGCATCATAATCACTTTGTGACATTACAGTGCCATGGTGATATCACTAACACAACGTGGCATCACAAATCTGCCCTGTCCTCATAAGTCTTGAGATGTGCTGAATTGTGATGTCTTAGGCCATTTATAAGCTTGTAATCTGCTTTAAACCTTATAATATTTCAGTTATGATATGTGACATCAGAAATCCACTGTGACATCCTGATCATTATGACATCATACTGACAGACATCATGAACATTGTGTCACACTGTGACATCACAAGCCTCTTAGGACTTCATCACATTTGTGACAACACCTGCCTTTGGAGACACCACAGTCTGTTTGTGAACTCTTATTCTCTGTGATTTCATGACAAATGGGATCCTTTATACCATTTTGATATCACCAACCAATTATGACATCATAGACCTACGATTACCCCTTATCTGTATGGCATCAGAAACTAACTGTGACATCAAAACTTTTTGTGAAGTCACAATATGACACGATGATCATGACATCTATCAGTGTGATATCACAATGGTCATGATGTCACAGTGGATTTCTGGTATCTCATGTCATACATGAAATATGAGGTTGAAAACAAATTATGAGGGCAAAAGTTCTAAGATATCACAATGTCAGCATGTCACAAAAGTTATGAGGACAATAGAAGTTTGTAATGTCACATTGTGTTAGTGATAGCACAATGGCACTGTGATGTCACAAAGTGATTATGATGTCAAAATGGTTATGTAGGCACAAAAGTGCGTTTCTCATATCAACTCTCATACCACAGAATCACAGACATTCACAATATGTCTATGATGTTAGAATGAGAATTGTTGTCATAATGCAATGTCATTGAGTTTGGTGATGTCACAATGAGCTGATGTTTCCATAATGAAAAAGTGATGTGACAGTGTTGAGGATGTCACAAACACTTTTTGATGTTATAGTGGCATGTCTGATCTCAATTGTCATTACTTAACAACAAGGATATAGGTACACAACGGGACTGTGATGTTGAAAAGGGCATGTGATTTTTCAAAGGAGCTAAGGGGTCATAATAGATTTGAGATGTCACAATGGAATCATGCTGTAACAATGACAATGTTGTCACAATGGCTTTGTGATGTGGCAGTGATTATGTCAAAATGGGTTTGTGATGTCACAAGGAGTTTGTAATATCACAATCAAATTTCCAATTTCAATTGCTACCAGTTCACAAGGAAGATACTGTAATAATCAGCAGGGTTCCAGTAATATATAGGGTCCAATAATCAGCGTGGCCCCATCTCCTGGCAAGCTGGAGCGGACAAAGTATGCCACCAAAGAAGGTGGGGCATTCGCTGGGAGGGGCTGGTGCATTAATCTCCACGTGTTGAGCAGTTAAGAATTTATTGGGCTGTGGGCAGTTTGGGATGTGACAGTTGAAAAATGTTAGGCAGTTGGAGTGGAGAAGAGGTAAAGACTTTATATAGGCTACTTGCTCAGAGCAATAGAAAGGGAGAGAAAAAGGGAAAAGTCCTGGAAGGAAAAAAGTGGTATGATAGCTGAAGGGGAAAGACCTGGGAGGAGAAGATGTTGAGGGAGAGCAGAAGGTGAAGAATGGCAACTGACGACCCAGGCAAAGACGTTCAGGCCTGTGGAGAATGGCGAGGCCTTAAGAGAAGAAGGAACTGGTAGAAGAGAAAAAGGGAAAGACCTCAAAGGAAGTATAGGACTGTGAAGGAGAGACAAAGGGAAGGGGGAAAAAAAGGCTTGCCCTTTGATGTTTGGAGCTTTGGATATCATAATTTTGGGG
Organism: Dipodomys spectabilis; assembly: GCF_019054845.1. Taxonomy (NCBI): domain Eukaryota; kingdom Metazoa; phylum Chordata; class Mammalia; order Rodentia; family Heteromyidae; genus Dipodomys; species Dipodomys spectabilis. The sequence continues at coordinate 8,591,575 of NW_024870905.1, forward strand.
GTTGATGGTTTGGAGAACATTTATTATATTAATTTTGTCTCGATGGATTCTCTTGAACTATAGAAGTCCTAATTTTTGGAGACCCCATTGACATAATCCATTTGGATGGCATCAGGCCTTGGCCCCAGAGAAAAATCCCCATAGGAGAGAGTGTCAGCACTCAGGGTTGAGAGTCTATCTCAAGTGTTTGTCTCCAGAGGACCAACATGGACAAATGTCATTTAGGTACCTCTAAGGATATGTCTGGACAAGCTTGCCAGCCTGTTTTGAGGACCACCTCTAGAGGTCAAGTATGGCTTCCTTGGGAAGCCATCTGGGAACTGAGAGGCTGTAGGGCTTCCAAAGGAAGCCATGTGGAACCTCATCAAGAGTACATCTGCAATTTCCTTAAGAAGCCATCTGAGACCTATTCTGGAGGTCATCTGGGGCCTTCTCCAGGGACCATCTTGGACTTTCTCCAGAGGTCATCTGGGGCTTCTTCAGGAGGCCACCTGAGACCTCTTCAAAAGTAGTCATTGGGGCTTCGTTAAGAGGCAATCTAGGACCACCTCCTGAGGTCATCTGGAGCTTCTTTGGGTGGTCATCTCGAGTTACCTTGATGAGAAATGTATGACTATCTTCGGACATCATCTGGGACTTCCTTGAGAAGCCATATAGGACCTTCTCTGGACGTAATCTGTGGCTTTCTCAAGAGGGTTATCTGGAACCTCCAACGGAGTTCATATGTGGCCTCTGTGAGTGGCCATCTGGGAGCTAATCGAGAGGTAATCTCAGCCACATTGAGAGGACATCTGGGACCTCTCTTGGAGGTCATCTAACACTTCCTTGGGAAGCCATTTGCAACCTCCATGAGAAGTCTTTTAGGGCCTCCTAGGAATGACATATGTGACATCCTCCAAAGATTATCTGTGGCCTCCTAAAGAGAAAATCTGGGGCATTCTCTCTGTCATCTGGGACCTCCTGTAGAGGTCAACATTGAGAGGTGTAGGGAATATGGGTTGTCTGTGGCTATTGGTCTGTGTGTGTATGCTGATAGTTCTGTGTCCTGTATGCACCTCTGTTTACTCCTTTACTCAGGATGGAAGAACAAGGCCTAAAGGTGTCATATCCAAAACATATTCTCCTCCAGGTTTACAGAATTCTTCAGAGGAAGATGCACTGATGTACTCTCTCTCTCCTATTCTTTGCCATCAGCACCTCTAATGTTAAGTCCTCCTATACTTAAAGTGGTTACTTTTACCAGTCTGAGGCGGTACAATGTGGTATGTTACCCTTATTAACTTAGAGACAGGAACATGGAGGAGATGGTGGGCAAGCCTCATTTCTAATATATGTTCCCTTTACAACTAGTGACCTGTATAACTGGAAACAGCAAAATCCATCCTTTTCAGAAAAAAAGGGACTCATTACTTCATTAGAGACAGTAATTTTCACACACAAGCACATCTGGGATGAGTGTCAGCAAATTTTACAGGCACTTTTCACCTGGTAGAAAAGCGAGTGAATCCTGCTTGGTGACTTGAAGGTGGTCCTTCTATCAGAGAGTAGCCCCACTATTGAACCAGCAAGTCTCTGCACAGACTTACCCAAGCTGAGACTAACAGCAATTGAGGTATGGAGGTGCTTACCTATTATTGCCAGGTTCTGCTAGCAGGGATACCGCAGTGCTAAAAATCCAAATCATCAATCTAAGGTGGGTGCAATGGTACAGTTCCCCAGTGAGTACCCTAATGTTTTTCTGAAACTTCTCCCAGAAGCCTATAGGACATATAGACCTATAGATCTTGAAGCCCTGGAGAATGAAAGAGCCCTAAATATGGCCTTTGTTACCCAGACAGCCCCAAATATTAGAATAAAGCTTCAAAAGTCAGAATGTTTTGAGGGAAAAGATTATTCTAATTTGGAAGTAGTCGCCCAGAGGGTGTTTGTTAACAGAGATACCTGGGAAAAAGAGTCTAAGAAGAGGGTTTGAGTTTTGGTAGAAGCACCAGAATAGGGATCAAGAAACCCTTGACAAAGACAGTACAATTCATTTGCAAAAGGCAATAGGGAACCTCTAGGACTATATCAGTGTGCTTATTGCAAACAAAATGGACATTGGGAAAAGGAATGTCCAAGGAAGAGAAACAGAAAATCACAGGTTAATTAATCACATTAACCACCTGGAAAAATGTGTTCATATCTCTGCAGAAACATGCAAAGGAACTTGGGGCTCTGAATTCCAACTATGTTCAATTTTAAAAGCAGCCCTCTGAGCTTAAGAAATGTGGCAAAGAAAAATTTCCACCCTTCTATCTCAAAACATAGTCTTATAAAAGACTGAGTCTCCAATATGTGCCAGTCAAAACCCTCCAAGAGATTAAAAGCACATAGAAGAGCACATTGGAGGAAACAGAGAAAATTATTTGATGTGAAGAAAAGATTTGAAGATATAAATTAGGAACTTGTGAGAGTCAAAAATGAGAAGAAAATCCTCAAAAGGAACCTAGAAAACACTCAAAATCAAATGAAATTCAAGTACATTAGCCTGGGTGAGCATGAGGCAAATCAGGGGACCACAGGTCAGAGGCAAACAGAAGCACAGGACAGCAATGCTGCCATCCTTGCTAACCACAAGTGAGGCCAGGAAGAGATCCTGATGCTGCATTAAGAAATCATTGCCATGAAAAAGGAGCTGGACCTGATATAAAAATGTATTAGGTTGAAGTACATGTCGATTATAAGCTTTGAAGAGTGTCACCAGAAATTCAAAGCAACAGAGAAAGAAGGAAAGGGTAGTTAGCAGAGAAGACGGGGAAGTGCTGTGTTATAGAAGATGAGGCCAAGGAAAGTGAACAGGAAAATATCAGGCTCAAGAACTAGATTGCTACTATTCAGAAAGAGTTAAAGGACCACATGCTTTGACAGAGAGTGCCGGGGAAAGGGAAAGAGCATTAGGAACAAAAACAGAAGAGCTAAACAAACAGTTGAATGATCTGTCACAAAAATACACTAAAGTGGAAAACTAGAAAGAGAAACTACTAGAATAAAAAGCCAAAAAGACTGCTGAGATCTTCACCATAAATTTAATGCAGAAGCTTGATGTCCCAATGGAACGGGTGGAGGTGGGAAAAATTACCTCTCAATAGCATATTTGTGAACTTAAGGGAGGAGCTGGCAAAGCTGTTGTGAGAAAGAGCAGCAGTTGGTCAGTCAAAGGAACTCTCCTGTGACCCTGCCAAAACACTTGCAGGTTAAGGAGCACATTGAGGAGAGTGGGATCACGAAAGCAAGTTTGAGAGAAAAGGAGGAGACTAAAATGGAAGAAGACTCCAAGGTACAGAGTACAATACAGGAAGTAAAGAAACTAGAGACCTTAAGATACAGGGAGACATCTGAGCTTTTCACGTAGCTTGGGAGACCACTCTAAAACCAGTTGGTTCCCTAGAGCTACTAGTCGTTAAGATTAAAGAAAGAAGCAAAAACAGTGGTAATAAATGTGCAAATGTTGATACTGAACTTGTGAAAATAGCATACAGGCTCAAGCTTTCTGTCAGTTTACATATAGATATTTGCACCAGGTAAATTTAGTGAGGCCACTTCCTAAAACTTCTGAAAACCAGTGGGGCCTCAGCCTGACAATTCTTTGTAATGCGTGTAGGTAATTTCCAACAGATAAATGCTAAAAAGCTGGAACCTATGGAAAGAATTCATATATGAGGAACCTCAGATCGTGAATTTGGGAAAGTGGACTCCACAGAGGTATAGCCTGGAAAAGATGAGTATTGGTATCTGTTAGTAATAGTGGACACTTTTTCAGGCTGAGCTGAGGTGTGTAATAATTCCTTGATTTGGCTTACCTTTAGCTTTGGGGTCCAAAGATGGCCCTGCATTCATGGTCCAAGTTCTCAATTATTTACTAACACCCTAGGAATAAATTGGAAGTTACAATCCATTTATAGACCTTAGAGTTCAAGGCACCAGAAACAATGAATATGACCTTAAAGGAAACTAACTAAATTAAATACAGATACTGGCCATGGCTAAGTAAGCCTCCTCCACTTTGCTGTCCTTCAAGCAAGATGTAGCTTCTATGTTAAAGGATTTAATCCCTTTGAAATACTTTAGTGTAGACCACACCCATTGGTTCCTAAACTTGGGGAGGTTATATTAACAGAAACGTCTAAATACAGACTGCAGGCATTACAACATATTCTTTTATGTACGTATCCTTTGGTAATCAAGGCCCACTGGCCACCTAAGAAAAACTCCACTTGAAGGGGAGGGGCCAAGATGGTGATGGAACAGCAGGGAAACACCTCAGCTCTCTCCAACCAAATACAGAGTTTGGATTTCAATGCTGTTTCTCCAAATGACCCACAAACAAGGCAATTACTCAGAGAGATACAGGAAGAGAAAAAAGAAAAGGGAAAAACCTACACACACAGTAAAGTGGGAAGACCCTTCCCCCACCCGTTGTTGGTGATGGGGCTCCACACTAAGCAGCTTAATTGGTGGGGTTTCATGCCAGGCTGCTTAAGTGGCCAGGCTCTGGACCGTCTGTGGACTACATACTCACAAGTATCCCAAGGCTCTCAGAAGACTCCCAAGAGGTGGTGCCAACCTAGAGAATCCAAGCAGAAATCTCATAAGGCAGAGCCAGCACAAAAAAATCGCCTCACCCACCCTTGCATAGCACCTCTTCCTGGCTGGTACAAGCAGACCAATCCAGTCAGGAGCAGCAGCTGTCAGTAGTGGCGAATGACCCTAGACTGGCAGCATGGCACCTCTGTCCTGGTGGTTTAAACAGCCTAGCCTAACCTGGAGAAACAGCAGCAGCTGGCAAGGGTGGCAAACCATCCAGACTCCGGGCACAATGCCTCTTGACACTAGCCCACAGGAACAGCCCAGACCAGCCCGGGGCAACAGCAGTGAATAGGGCGGGGACAGCTGCAGTGAACAACTCCAGATCGGTGATGGTTTGTGCCTCTCCATACTGGTCCACCTATGGAGCCCAGCCTAGCCTGAGGCAGCAGCAGTGGTTAACACCTGACATGTGGTGGGGTGCCTGGCTTGTATAAGTGGCCCAGCTGATCCTGGGGCAGTGGCAGCAGCTAGGGCAGTGGCAACAGCTATGGCAGCAGCAGTGGCATCAACAGCAGCAGCGAACAACTCCGGACCCATAGTGGGGTGCAGCACTTCTCCATACTGGTTTTCATAAGCAGCACAGCCCATCCCATGGTGGCAAAGGGTGTGAACAACCCCAGACTTGAGGCAGGGTGTGGTGCTGAACAACCCCAGAAAAGCCTCATGAACTTTCCTGCCTGGACTGGCTTTGAACCTGAATACACAGATCTGAGCCTCCTCAAAAGTTAGAATTACAGGCATTCACACCAGCAAGGTCTTATTCTTGCCAACCCCCTAATTTTTTCTGAAATAGATCATTTCTTAGTTACTACAAGGAATTTAAGCAAATACAAGAGAATCGACATAATACCCTGTATTCTATCTGACCATAGTGGAATCAAACTAGTTCTCAATACTAAGGCATAAATTAGAAAAAACTTAAACACATGGAAATTAAATAGAACTCAGTTGAACAATACATGGGTTACAGAAGAAATTAAAGAAGAAATTAAAAACTTCTTACAATTCAATGAAAATCAACAAACATCACAACGAAATCTATGGGACACAGCAAAAGCAGTCCTGAGGAGCAAATTTATTGCTCTCAGTGCACACATCAAGAAAACAAAGACCGGATTGGGAAAGTGGCTCAGTGGTAGAACACTTGCCTTGCATGCATGAGGCCCTGTGTTCGATGCCTCAGCACCACATAAGCAAAAAGAAAAAAATGCCAGAAGTAGCACTGTGGTTCAAGTGGTAGAGTGGGAGCCTTGAGCTGAAGAGCTGAGGGACAGCGCCCAGGCCCAGAGTTCAGGCCCCATGACCAGACCCCCCCTCCCCCAAAAAAGAAAAAAAACAAAGACCAAGTAAACAATCTTATGATGCAACTAAAACTGCTAGAGAAACAAGAAAAATTTGAACCTAAAGTTGCTAGACAGAAAGAGATAACCAAAATAAGAGCTGAAATTAATGAGGTAGAGACTAAGAAAATTATAAATAAAATTAATAAAATAAAAAGTTTTTTAAAAAAAAAGTCAATAAAACTGAGGGACCACTGGCAAGAGTAACTAACAAAATAAGAGAGGAGACCCAAATCAAAAATATCAGAGATATTACAGGAAAATTACAACAGACATCCAAGATATCCAAACAATCATAAAGAAGTAATTCCAGACTCTAATCACAAAGGAAGGAAAACCTAGCAGAGAGGGATAAATTTCTACAGAAATTCAAATTTCTATTCCCCCCTTTCCTTTTCAGCCATGCTTCTCTACCATGTATGGTGGGGGCAGCAGTTCGGTAAACAAACATCTTTTCCTGCCTGAATAGCATGTGGTGGTCTCTTCATTGGCTACCTAATGAAACCTACCTATTTAATATACCTTACATATGGTGTCATGATTCAGATGGGGTTTTTGAGTCGGAAATGTTAGAATTTCCTAACCACCACTTTTCTGTGAAACAAACTGCCTTGAGACTTTTAACCAATATCATTGCTGGCCTTGACATCCACGTCCACATTATTTCTCCTGTCTGGTGAGTGAAACTACTCTCTATGGCTCTCTGTTGGTCAATCTCTGTGCAGATGTGGCACCATGACAGATAGCTCGTATGGCCTTTAGCCAAAAGGCTGGTCACCTATGAAGCTGAGGATGCTAGGTTTGGGGGGCTTGGCCATTTCTCTCTAGAGGGCTCTGGGGGAAGTCGGGATGCTGCTTCTGCTTGGTCAGCTCTTCTTCATTCACCAGACTGACTCTCCTACACATTTACTGGGGTGCTGTGAGTCATGCCCGAGCTGTAAAACCCCTATGAAATGCCTCCTGTGCTCTCTGGATAGCCAGAAATGCTATTCTCAGATTTAGACAATTATTGCCTCTGCAATGGTACATGGTCAGAAGTCTGTTTACTTTCAGGCTCTCTATGCTCTCTGCTATTCATGTCCAACTTTTTATATCTCTCCCTTTCTTTTCTACAACGTTTTGGATTGTGTCCTGAATAATGCAATATGGGCTGGGTTCCAGGGACCCCCTCTAGGTTCCCTCTCAAAGGCTTGCCAAATTAAGCTTGATTTTCTTTGCATTTTTTCAGAAATTCGACATCTTGAGTTCGCCATCTTGACCACATGGTGGGTTAAGGTTTTGGCCCCATCCAACCCTTACCGCTCCACCAATCTTACTACTCCTCCACCCACCTATTCTAATGTGCCTTGCTAACAAGGTGCTCTTTTCACAGACCCTGGTAACTGAGGCCCAACCATCTGATGTGCTTTGTTAGCAAAAATGTCTAAAAAATATTGTCAAAAAATTTAGGTTTTGCGTTTTGCATTTTTGTTTTGTGTTGTGTTCTAGTACTGACAAGATGATTCTAAAATATTGGGCATATGTGTCCTAAGATTCTCTCATCTAATGAGTTTTTTCATTGCAGAATATTTGGTCAATTCTTGATAAGGACCAGGTAAGCTCTACTTATTCTATTTGATCTCCTTGTTACTTTAGTTGGAAATAACAAAGGGCTTTTGTGGCAAAGATTGCAGTTCAAAGCCATCCTGGGCTGAAAAATCCCTCAGACTCCATTTCCCAACTAACCTGCAAACAGCAAGGCAGGAAGCATTTGCTCAAGCCTCTTATCTCTAACCAGCAAACACTGCAAGTGGTACTATAACTCAAAGTGGTAGAGTGTTAGCCTTGAGCAGAAATGCTCAGGGACAGTGCCCAGACCTTGAGTTCAAACCTCCTTGAATACCAACTGGGACAAACCATCCCAGCAACAAGCACCTAGACTCAGCCAGTCTGGGGAATTAGGAAAAATGGAAAGGAGAAAGAGGAAATATTATCACATCATCCACTTTGTGCCTGCCCTTTCAAAATTAACCAGAGCCTGGAGATCAGTAGAAGTAAGAAGACTGCCCATCTAATGTCAATACCTGTCTAACTTTCAACTGGAAAGGAATTTATATTCTTGCCTTTGTTACTTGCCTTTTCTCTACCTAGTCACCAGATGTCAGAAATAGCTAGCGACATTTGTACCAACTTTTTCAGCCCCGAGTCCTTCCTCTTGCTATTTATTTTCTCTATAGTATTTTTTTCAGTCCCTCAATGCCTGAGTCTTCTCCAGACTTCATCCAAGAGACTTGCCTCCTCTAGACTTCATCTAAGCACTCAATGCCCAAGTGACAACTGTTTCCTGCTGCCTTCTCCTACAGAGGACCATATCTCAGCCTTTTACCCCTACTGTTGACACCCGTGAAAACAGGAAGTAGCCAGAGAGAATCTTGCACTTTTTCATAATTATCAAAAGGCTGTATATAAGGTCTGAACAGGTACACCTCCCTCCCTCTTGGCTAAGTTTCAGCCCAGTATCTGTTACATAGGTAACTGGCAGACCTGGAAGCAGTCACCAGCCACCTCTGGTCACATGGCTCCCATCTGATCTTAGGAGGGTCCCAGACCCTGAGGTCACATCTGGATCCAGTGTGGCCACATCTTTTCCCTACCTGGCCACACCTCCTCCTGTCCGTGGCCTAGATAAGTCCTGGCCCAGAGGTGGGTCACCCCTTCCTTTTCAGCCATGCTTCTCCACCATGCATGGTGGGGGCAGCAGTTCGGTAAATAAATTCTTTTCCTACCTGAAAAAATATAAAAATTGCCCAAACAGAACCAAGAAGAAATAAATCAATTAAACATGTCAATAACCTACAAAGAGATAATAGAAGTAATCAGAAGTCTTCCAACAGTAAAAGCCCAGGACCTGATGGATTCACTACAGAATTCTATATGGCCTTTAAAGAGGAACTAATACCCATAATCCTCAAGCTCTTCAGAGAAATAGAAACAGAGGGAGTAATCCCAAACTCATTCTATGAAGCCAATATCACCTTCATACCCAAACCAGGCAAAGACCCAACAAAAAAAGAATTATAAACCAATCACTTTTATTAAGACAGATGCAAAGCTCCTCAATAAAATTGCAGCCAACACAATCCAGAAACCTCACAAAAAAAAAATCATACATTATAAACAAGTAGGCTTTATCCCAGAGATGCAGGGATGGTTTAACATGTGTAAGTCAATAAATGTAATCCATCACATCAACAGATCCAAGGTCAAGAACCACATGAATATCAACATTGATGCAGAAAAGGTTTTTGATGAAATTCAGCACTCATTCATGTTAAAAGATCTGGAAAAAAGTAGGAATATATGGAACATTTGAAAAGTCAATAAAAGCCTTACATGGCAGATCAAAGGCCAATATTATACTTAATGAGGAAAAACAAAAACCAATTCCTCTAAAAACAGGAACAAGGCAAGGATGCCCACTCTCCCCACTCTTCTTCAATATAGCCCTGGAATTCTTAGCCAGAGCAATAAGGCAAGAAGAAGACATTAAAAGGATCCACACAGGAGAGGAAGAAACAAACTATTTTTTTCAGATAGCATTATTTTATAAATTAATGATCCCTAAATCTCAGCCCCAAACTCTTAGAGTTTATAAACCAATTTGGCAAAGTAGCAGGATACAAAATTAACCCACAAAATCAGTCGCCTTTCTGCACACCAACAATGTACAAGCAGAAATGGAAATCAAGGAAACAACCCTATTCACAATAAAAAAAAAAGTATCTAGGAATTAAACTAACCAAAGATGTAAAGGGTCTATTTCATGGAAAGTGTAAAAGCCTTAAAAAATGAATCATAGAGTGTGAAGACTCAGGGTCTATGTTGAGGGGGCAGAATGATACAGGCTCCAGTCTCAGGATTATCTGAGGACTGTGTTTGGGATTAGGAAAGCTCTTGGAACGTCGGGCTGGAGAGGGAAAATGTTCTCTCTCCCTATCTCAAAACACATGTCACGGACTCCTGGGAGCTGAGGAAGTAGCTCTTCTGCTTGCTTAAGCATAGATGAACAGCTGGTCAAGCATTTTCCTGATATTGGAGAAGTGGTTTGAGCCTGCTCCAAAATAGTTTAGATAATAATATACCAAGACATTGTCTCGTAGGTCAAGTATAAATGTATCTGTTGAAATATTTGTGTGAATGTCTTCTGACCAAATCTTGGCAAAGATCATGCTTGCTTGTCTTTAAAAACCCACTAAAAATAAAGCACAGCATGCAGTGCCAATTCCTGTTTGCACTCTGCATCCTCTGTGTTCTGGTGTTTTCGTGACCCTTACCCAGGGACCCCAACGCACTAGGCCTTGACAATAGAGAATACCAGGAATCGAAAGATTTCCCATATTCCTGGATAGGCAGAATTAATATGGTGAAAATGGCCATACTGCCAAAATTAATAAACACATTCAATGCTATTTCCACTAAAATTCTAGTGACCTACTTTTCTGAAATAGAGAAAATAGTCCAAAAATTCATATGGAACAACAAAAGACCTAGCATAGCCAAAACAATTTTAGCCAAAAGAAAGAATGCAGGAGAGGTCATGATACAGGACTTTAAGCTATACAATAGAGCCATAATAACAAAGACAGATTGGTACTGGCACAAAAAGAGACCCCAAAATAAATGAGACAGGTTAGAGGACCCAGAAATATAGCCGCATATGGACAGTCAGTTGATATTTGACAAAGGAGCCAAAGACATACAGTGGAAGAAGCGCACAAATCTCTTCAACTACTGGTGTTGGGAAAACTGGTCACATGCAGAAAACTAAAAGTGGAGCCTAGCCTATCACAATGCACTAACATCAACTCAAAATGGGTTAAAGACCTTAACATCAAGCCTGAAAATCTGAAACTACTGCAGGACTGAGTATGAGAGATACTTGAACTTATAGGCATAGGCAGGAACTTCCAGAACAGATGCCCAGGGTCACTACAAATTTGAGAATGACTCGATGGGACTACTTAAAATAAAGTTTCTGCACAGATACAAAATAGCAACCAAACTATAAAGAAAGCCAAATAATTGGGGAAAAATATTTACCAGCAATTATCTTGCCCATGTAATTGTAACCCGTCTGTACAGTTTTTTGCAATAAAAATAAAATAAAATAAATATTTACCAGCAATATATTAGACAAGGTCTAATAGCCATTATATATGATGAACTTAAGAAACTAACTCTTCATAAATCTAACAAACCAATCTTGATATGATCAAGGGAGCTAAAGAGATACTTCTCAGAAGAAGAGATAAAAACCAGCAAAGAAACAAGTGAGGAAATGTTCATAATTCCTGGCTGTAAAGGAAATGCAAATAAAAACAACTCTGAGATACCACCTTACTCCATTCAGAAGGGTCCACATCCTAAATTTCGCCAATGACAAATGCTGGAAAGGATGCAAAGAAAGAGAAACATTACTGCAATGCTGCTGAGAATGTATATTAATACAACCAGTTTGGAAAGCATTCTGGAGGTACCTCAGAAAGCTAAATATCGACCTCTCCTATGAACTGGCCATACCACTCCTAGGCATCTACTCTGAACAACAGGAACCAGTATTCAAAGACACACACCTCAATGATTATTGCAGCACTGATTTGGAAACAACAGATGAAACAGCCAAGATTTGGAAACAATCCAGATGAGCCACTACTGATAAGTGGATCCAAAAATTGTGGTACCTATATACAATGGAATACTATAGGCCTTTAGAAAGGACAAAATGATGGCATCTTCAGGGAAATGAATGGAACTAGACCAAATTATTTGAGTGAGGTAAGCCAAGAACAACAAGACAAACGTCAGAGAGTCTACGTGATATGTGGATGCTAAAGCTAAAATGCAAGAAGGTATGACAAAGTAAACAGGACTCGAGAAACAAAGGACAGCCACTCATTTTGTTGTATCACCATTAATGAGTCCATGTTCTTGACCATGTAGATGGTAGAAATATGCACGCAATTGAGGGAAGCCAGGAGGAGGAACACAATAAGTGGAAAATGGAACAACATACAACAAAGTGGCCCATCAGCTGCACTGGACATAGAAGAGAAATAACTAAGCAACCCAAACACAATGATGGGAAGGGAGGAATGAGTGGGAAAGAGGGAAAGAGGGAATAGCCTACACTAAGCAAAAGGAAAAAAATGTAAATATCATGCTGGTGGCTCATACCTGTCATCCAAGTAACTCAGGAGGCTGAGATCTGAGGATCACAGTTCAAAGCCTAGGCAGGAAAGACCATGAGACTCTTATCTACAATGAACCACTAGAGAACCGGAAGTAGAGCTGTGGCTCAAAAGGGTAGAGTACCAGCACAAAAGCACAGGGACAGTGCCCAGGCCCTGAGTTCAAGCCCCAAGACTGGTGCATATGTGTGCACACGCGTGCACACACACACACACACACACACACACACACACACACACACACACACACCATGTTTCCTCTAACACCATGCTTCCTCTAACACCAGTATTTCTTATTATCATTTTCTATGACCTTAGGAGCATTAACACCTTGGGACTAGCTAGGTAGTGAAATTCTAGGTAAATTAGAGACACCCTCTTCTTTTGACATGTAAGAAAAAGCCACAAAGGGGACAGGGGAGAGCTGGCACTGTCTCTGGCAAGGGAAAACAAGCAGAACAAAAGATCTGGAAACTAGAACCTTCTGATTGCCCACATCTTCACACTCCTTGCAGAGCTGGGGGTCCCTGCATGTCCTCTGCTCTCTACACTGGAGGCGGCGGCAGTGGCTGCAGACCGGCCGGGCTTCCAGCGAAGCCAGCGTTCACCTCCTCGCTCTTTGCCGTTCCCTGAGCAAGGAGAGGCTGCGGTGCCCTCTGTGAACCTCGCCCTGGGGTGATGCCAATGTGGGCCGCACTACTTTCCTCTCCTCTTTATCTCCCAGTAGGAGGAAGCTGACAGCTTGGCCCAGCCAGCAGAAAACCTGTGAGTCAGGCTCCACTAGACAAGCAGGCCTTCACCTCCCTGAGTACTGGGGACCTGAGAGAGCAGACACAGGCAGACATTTCCCCCACCGCAGCCAGGGCAAAGCTGTCCATGGCCTGGGCAGATGGCACCATCCCCATGGCCCTGCCCTAGCTTGTCTTCCCAATGGTCTCTCCCATCCTCTCCTTTTCCACACTGGTAGCTCACGCCTGTCTTCCTACCTACTCAGGAGGCTGAGATCTGAGGATTGTGGCTCGAAACCATCCCAGGCAGGGAAGTCCATGAGACTCTTATCCCCAATGAACCACAAAAAGCTAGAAGTAGAGCTTTGGCTCAAACGGTAGAGCGTTACTCTTGAGCAAATCAGAGCTCAAGGGCAGCACCCAGGCCATGAGTTCAAGCCCGATCTGACTTAAAAATAAAAATTGGAAAAAAAAAATTTGAAAAATCAAGAAAGTCTTCCCCTAGTCAGAGATTTTACCCAATTTGAGGACCCCACCCCAGCTTCTATCTTCTCATGGGATAAAGTCCAACACAACCCACATTTTAGTCTCATCCAAAGTCCCAGCTGTGACCTCTGCTCCATCCCCTTCTCCTGCTGCTCTCCCCACACTAAGCAGGCAAAGGTAGGTAGGCGTTAAATGTCCTTTGAATGCCAGCTAGCTTGAAACACATAAACACATAAGTGATGTTAAACAAAATCCCTACGAACAACGACACGGCATTAGACCATGCCTGTGGAGAATGTACGCCTTGACGGAGAAGCAGAGAGAACACTGAAATAAAAGGTGGGGTTCTGAGGCAGGCTCCAGTGGCTCACACCTATCAATCCTAGCCACTCAGAAGATTGAGATCTGAGGACCGTGGTTCAAAGCCAGCCTGGGAAGGAAAGTCTGATGAGAGTCTTTAGTTCCAATGAACCAGCAAAAAGTCAGAAGTGGAGCTGTGGTTCAAGTGGTAGAGCCCTATTCTTGAGTAAAAAAGCTCAGAAAAGCACGTAGGTCCTGAGTTCAAGCCCCAGGACCAGCCCACACACAGACACACACACACACAGACACACACAGATACACACACACACACACACACACACACACACACACTTCAGCCCAGGCCAAATCCTCTGTTCAGGCCTCAACGCAAGAAAACATGAGTTTTACCCCCCAGGAAGTACGGCATTTATTTAGGCACGAGAAAGCCGATTCTACTTCAGCTCCGGATGGACACGCTGACACTAGTCAGAGGGGCCCTGGGGCCTCATCTGCTTATGACTCATGGCTGACCTCCCTGAAAAGCGCTAAGCCAGCGATTGCAAAGACATCAGAGTAACATGTGCAGCCACAGAGGTGATCCTCGGGGGTGGGGAACTTCAGGGGAGGGTGGCACTGCTGACCCAGCCAGACACTAGGAAGAGGGCTCCAACCAAGATCCAGCCCGAAGGTCACCGCCATGGAGAACCAGCAAACTTCCTGGGAGGAAGTCTGAGGACATGGAGAATGTTCCAGATGAGCATCTGCGACTCCTTGACTTACATGTCCTGCCAAGATCTCAGAATAGATTACCCCCCCCCATTAAAATGGAGGCACCTGGTAGCTCACACCTGTCACATTCCAGCTACTCGTGAGGCTGAGAGCTGAGGATTGAGGTTCGAAGCCAGCCTGGACAGGAAAGTCCATGAGACTCTGATCTCCAGTGAACTACCAAAGGCCAGAAGTAGAATTGTGGCTCAAGTGGTAGAGCGCCAGCCTTGAGCAAAAATAGTGCAGGGAAAGCACCCAGACCCTGAGTTCAAAGCCCAGGACCAGCACAATAAATTTAAAAAAGTGACAATGAACTTGATACATGGCTCAAATGGTAGAGTACCTTTACTCCACTTAATTAATTAATTACTAATTTATTAAAGTATCACTTTAATAAACTGACTTTTTAGAGACAGGAAGCATAGCTCAAATGGTAGAGTGTCAGCCAGGAGAGAAAAATCTGAGCATGAGCAAAGGAGGTCCTGAGTTCAAGCCCCAGTACTATCACACACACACACACACACACACACACACACACACACCCTAATTGACTTTTGGTTGTTAAAATTATGATTAGAGAAGGATAAGCTGATAATACTAGTACCCAGACAAACGTGCAAAATGTCAAACTGTTGTTGAATGGAAAGGAATAAACAATGATATTCTGGGACAAATACAGGTACACTGTCTCCAAGGAAGGAAAAGAAGAAGGGGAGGGGAGAGAGGAGAGAGGGAGAGGGGGAAGGGGAGAGGGAAGGGGAATGGAAGGGGAGGGAAGGGGAGGGAAAGGATGGAAGGGGGAAGAGGGGAGAGGAGAGGAAGCGAAGGGAAGGGGATGGGAGTGGATGATGACATGCTATCAGGGACCCATCTGCTCCTTCCTCTAGGTTGAAATTCAAAAATGTTCCCAGCAAAAGAACAAAGTCTTGTTCAGCCCAGATGGGGGGCAGGCTGGGGGGGCGGGGGTGCTACACTGCGCCCAGGCTGATTGTGCTCTGCATTCGCAGGACAGTCCCAGCCCCCCACCACACCCAAATAGCACCACCCCACACGCATGGCCCCCGTAGATCCTGCTCTCTTTGGATGCTAGACACTGACCCCCCCAACCCGGCTGGCAGGGGAGGCTGTGGACAGAGGGGCCATTCCTCTAAATAAACAGACACCCAGGGGTCCCACAGGTTCTCAGGAAGTACTGAGCTCATCCACTGGCCAAAGAACCCACGTGCTCCCAAGAGACATCGGGAGAGACAAGACATGAAATGTATCCGAGGTGCTGCCAAAGCTGCTGGCTGCATCAGAGAAATCTCAGAACAAAATACAGTCATAATACAGCAGGTGTATTATATACACCAGGTAATAATACATCAGGTACCAGTGGCTCACACCTGTCATCCTAGCGACTCAGGAGGCTGAGATCTGAGGATCATGGCTCAAAGCCAGCCTGGGAAGGAAAGTCTGTGAGACTCTGATCTCCAATGAACCACTAGCAAACCAGAAGTGGTGCTGTGGCTCAAGAGGTACAGCACCAGCCTTGAACTCACCACACAATTCTGTACTGCCACCTACACACTTGGGAGACCTCAGCCTATCATGATCACGGGTGAGCAACGAAGCCATTCCATCCCATGGATTTGCAGACATTGATCATAAACCCGACCGCACACTGATGGACGATGGGGCAGATGACAGGTGGAGACAGCTTGAAGCCAATTACCTTTAACTTGTGGCCAGGCTACAGATATGTTTGAAAGTACAGGGGCCCGAAGGAGACAAACCCATCAAATTCAAAGTTACTTTGAGTTATGACAGGGACGAGGTGTGGGAATCTCCTTGTATTATTTGAGGAGAAATGCAAAAGAAAGCCCAAAAAATAAAAATAAAAAAGAATCACAATGATTAAGAAATCCTCCAGCCCTTGAATTAATCCTTTGACCACCACAGGTTGATTTACATAAGCCCAGAGAAAATAGATTGGGGAAAGGAGGTCAAGAAGAAAAGGACAACCAGCACTTCTTAGGGGAGCTGTGGTTTCTGCTCTGCAGGGAGAAATCAGTGTATTGTGGGGGGGGCAGACTGTCAAGATGGGGTACCATGTACTACAAGAGGCTACAAAGGATGCTCCTTGTCACAAATCATTACAACAGGATAGATCAATCCACATAGGAGTGTCTCCTGTTTTCCCAGCCAGGCCCAATGTCATCCAGGGCCCAAGCTGGGGTTGAGAAAGAGGAAACTCTCTGGTGGGGTCAAAAACCCAGTGTGAGCCAGGCACTGGTAGTTCACACCTGTCGTCCCAGCTACTCAAGAGGCTGAGATCTGAGGATCACAATTCAAAGCCATCCTGGGCAGGAAAGTCTGTGAGACTCATCTCCAATAAAGCACCAGAAAACTGGAAGTAGCACTGTGGCTCAAGTAGTAGGATACTCGTCTTGAGCTGAAGAGCTAAGGGACAGCACCCAGGCCCTGAGTTCAAGCTCCACGACCGACAAAAACAAAAACAAAACAAAACAAAAAATCCAATGTGCCCTTTTTAGGCCAAACAACCGGTTCATGTTACCTGACCTCTTTGTGATGCACCACACACACACACACACACACACACACACACACACACACACACACACACTACCTTTGAAAAAGGAGGATCACTTTCCTCAGTTGTCATGAGAAGTGGTGTACACAGGTAGAGAAAGGTGCCTGGTGCTCAGAGCCCGACACCGCAGATAGGAGCTGCTCAGTAAACAACTGCTGGGCTCATTGCTTATTTGTGGCTCTCACTGTCTGTCTATAAAGGGGGCTATCCCAGCTTGTCCAGTTCAACCTGTCCACAGAACCGTTAGTGCCCTGCACCCACAATCACAGCCTGTGACTCGCACTTTGGCACACTTCATTTATGTCTTTTTATTGCCTTGCTCCTGTGGCTAGGAATTCCAGAACTATACTGGACAGGCCTGGAGAGAGTGGATGTCCTTGCCTTGATCCTGATTTTAGGGGAAATGGCTTAGCTTTTCACAGTTCAGCAGGGTGCCATTGGTCCCTCATATACAGCCTTTATTATTTAAAGATCAGGATACTGTGGTTTCCTGGGTAGTGCTGGGATTTGAACTCAGGGTCCCGAGGCTTGCTAGAAGAGCATTCTACAGCCCGAGCCATGCCTCCTACCTCTGACCCACACTTGGACACAATACTTTTTTTTTTTTTTTGGTAGGTCATGGGGCTTGAACTCTATCCCTCAGCTCTTCAGCTCAAGGCTGGCTCTCTATCACTTGAGTCACAGCACCACTTCCAGTTTTCTGAGTGGTTTATTGGAGATTCAAGAGTCTCACAGACTTTCCTGCCTGGGCTGGCTTTGAACTGTGATCCTCAGATCTCAGCCTCCTGAGTAGCTGGGATGACAGGCATGAGTCACCAGTGCCCAGCTTGGGCACAATTCTTATAAAGCGTTGCCCCACTTCACACATACTGAGCAAACCAAGTTTCTGGTCCAATATAGCATTGGTAGAAATGGTTCAGCCACCAGCCAGAGCTCTGCTAAAGATGACCCACGTTCCTGTAAACGCTGTCAGCCCCCTGCCACGTGCAAAGCAGAAGAGTTCTGAGATGGACCAGAGAAGAGAAATAGGAAGGCCCACTGCCAGCCTCTAGAAACATCACTTCCAGAGGTGCAAGTTTCAAATACCCGCCTCTCCCTTGTAAATACTGCACGAAGAGAGACACAGAAGGGGCAGGGCGGACTTGCCAGATTAAAATACAACATGGCTGGTTGGACTTGAACCTCTAGAGTGGGAGGACAATGAGTATTTTTAGAATAAGAACATAAATATTACAAGCTGATGCTTTAAAAGTATCATAGGCCAAATGCTGGTTGTTCACGCCTGTCATCCCAGCTACTCAAGAGGCTGAGATCTGAGGATCACAGTTCAAAGCAAGTTCCAGCAAGAAGGTCCATGAGACTCTTATCTCCAATAATATACCAAAAAGCTGCTAGTGGAGTTGTGGCTCTAGTGGTAGAGCACTAGCCTTGAGCCAAAAGAGCATGTGTGCACATGCACACACAGAGACACAGACACACACACACACACACACACACACACACACACACACACACTGTGCCCAAATGGCACAGAGGGACAGATGGGGAGGGGGACAAATGGGGGGGCAGACGGGGAGGGACAGATGGGGAGGGGGAACAAACAGAGGGAGGGGGAACAGATAGGGAGGGGGACAGATGGGGGGGGTAGGGACAAATGGAGAGGGGGACAGAGAAGAGCAGAGCCAGACCCCAGGAACAACTCAAAATCCATTTCCATCCACCATTCTGGACCCCACCATGTCTGCCCGCCCTTCCCAGTCAGCTCTTCACCATCGCTGCCGCTCAGCGGACAAGGCGATGGGGCAGATACCTGCCAGTGCCACGCAGGCAGGCGGACCTCCACCAAGAAGCCACACATGCTCCCGGTGTCTGGCCCGCACATCCCGGCCAGGGCAGCAGGGCAGAGCAGCTGTGGCTTTCTCCCTCCTCCCATCGCCAAAGGGTGCCAAGGCCAGCTGCGTGGTCATAAGGGGCAGGGCAGAGCAGGGACAGGACAGGACCAGGCAGGGCAAGGCGAGCCCTGTTGATGGCACAGGCTCTGGTTCACAGTGAAAAGGCAGCGCCTTCAAAACCCCCCTCCCCCCCCCCCCCCCCCCCCCCCCCCCCCCCCGGCCCGGGCTGGGAAGGTGGCTCAGTGGTAGAGTGCTTGCCTTGCATGCATGAGGCCTTGGGTTCAATTCCTCAGCACCACATACAGAGAAAAAGCCAGAAGTGTCGCTGTGGCTCAAGTGGTAGAATGCTTAGCCTTGAGCTGAAGAGCTGAGGGACAGCACCTAGGCCCAGAGTTCAAGCCCTACGATCAACAACAAAAACAAACAAACAAAAAAACAAAAAAAAAAAAACAGCCTCCACCTCTGCCCTCTGCCCTACTGCCCCTCAGATCTGAACATCCAGAAGCCAAGGCAGCCCAGGGAGAGCAACCAAAGCCCATGAGACTCTTCTCACCAATTAACCAGCAAAAAAGACAAAGCCAGAAATGGAGCTGTGGCTTAAGCAGTAAAGCACCAGCCCTGACTTAAAAAAGCCAAGTAAGCGCCTAGGGCCCTGAGTTCAAGCCCCAATACTGGCACACAGAGAGGAAAGGGGGGGAGGGAGAAGAGGAGAAGGAAAGAGGGAGGAAAGGAAAAATTTGAAAGTCTGCACAAAAGTGTATTTTTCTGAGATAAAGACTCAATGTTGTTGTTTATTTTCAAATCTGTTAATCAAGTGTAGATGTGTCTCAGAACTCAGGGTGGAAGTGAGGGGTGACTAGGGTGTCTGGGCGGATGTGAGAAGCACCCCCCCACACACACACAAACACACACACACACATACACACACACACACACACGTCCCCTGCAGCCTGCTGATCTGGCCCTCCCTACAGAGTCACAGGCACAACAAGACTTGCTCTTTAGAAAGCCATTTGTTGTTGTTCTTCTTTGTTGTACAGGTCCTGGGGCTTGAACTCAGGGCCTGTATGCTATCCCTGAGCTTTTTCACTCAAGGCTAGCACACTACCACTTGAGCCACAGTGCAACTTCCAGTTTTCTGAGTAGTTTATTGGAGATAAGAGTCTCATGGACTTTCCTTCCCGGACTGGCCTTAAACCCTGATCCTCAGATCTCAGCCTCCTGTGTAGCTGGAATGACAGGCATGAGCCACTGACAGCCGGCTTAGAAAAGTAATGCAAGGGCTACCATGTCCTAGTGTCTCCAAGGTATGGAGAGCTATCTGCTTCAGTATTTTTCCAATATTTGTGTTTGTAACTTGGTGATTCCCAGATACCATCTCTTCCTAAACAGATGATAGATAAACTGGCCCTCAGCTGTCGTCTGAAACCTGGGTGATATTTGCACCAGGCAAGCATTAGGCCTGTAATGTGTCTGTTGATGTGTTAAAGGCATTCTGGAATCCCTCATTGAGCCCAAAGCTGTTTATTATTTTCCTTGCAATTCATGTGTTAAAAATCCTACTGTGAAATAAGCTCTGTGTTCTCAAACTCACACTCCAATACAAATTATGCACTCACAACGTGATATTGTGTGAGCCACCAGTGCCTAATTTATAGAGCATGGTGTGCATGTGTGTACTGCATGTACATGGATGTATACCAGTCCTAAGGGCTTGAACTCAAGGCCTGGATGCTGTTCCTAAGCTTTTTTTACTCCCAAGTGGAGCTCTACCATTTGAACCAGAGCTCTACTTCTGGCTTTTTGGTAGTTCACTGGAGATAGTCTCATGGGCTTTCCTGTCCAGGCTGGCTTTGAACCTATGATCATCAGATCTCAGCCTTCTGAGTTGCTGGGATGACAGGCGTGAGCCCCTGGCTCCAGCTCCCCACTTGTGTCTCTGAGAAATTAAAGACAGTTCACCCCTTATTGTCATGGAGACCACCCTAGCACTTTACCTTTCTTCAGTTACTGATATAAAATTCTAACTTTTTTCTTAGTTTCCCAATCATCTTTTCTAAATATGAAAGAAAACAACAATTTTTAATCCTGTCTTATACAAGTGTTGGATCGAAAAACCAAAAGAGTTTTCCCGTGGGAGGAGATGGTCATGTCACATTTCCTTAGCTTGCTGGGTGCCCTCTAAGCCTTCTCCTTCCCGCTCCCAAGCTATTTCTCCTAAGCCAGCCCGAGACGCAGGCGGGGAAGGACGAGCTCAGGGCCTGAGATCCAGACGGTTTGCCACTTGAGTCTCAGCTCCTTCTCCTTCCTGGCTGCGATATCTGGGGCACACAGGGGAGAATTTGGCACCATGGTTTCCTCATCTGTAAAATGTAAGTAAGAATTCATGTCCAGAATCCCTGCCTGGTGTGTGTGTGTGTGTGTGTGTGTGTGTGTGTGTGTGTGTGTGTGTGTGTGTGTGTGTGTGTGTGTGTGTGTGTGCCAGTCCTAGGACTTGACCTCAGGCCTGGATGCTGTCCCGGAGCTTCTTTCACTCAAGGCTAGTGCTCTACCACTTTGAGCCACAGCTCCACTTTTGGTTTTCTGGTGGTTCACTGGAGATCAGAGTCTCATGGACTTTCCTGCCCAGGCTGGCTTTGAACCGTGATCCTCAGATCTCAGCTTCCTCCTGAGTAGCTAGGATGACAGGCGTGAGCCACCAGCGCCTGGCTTGACCTTTATTTTATTCTATTTTTTTCCTTCTCTTGCTTGGTATGTTTTGATGATGAGACTCTCAGAGAAGTCAGCACTGGTCTAATCCTGGAACCTACCCTCTGATACGGAAAGGACCCCAGACAGCTGGCACAGGACTAGGCAAGCTGGATTCCGCATCCCAGGTGGCTCTGGGCCCCACACTGCTGCAAGGCTGCCCCCTGGGGTGGTGACAGCAAGCGCCATCGAGGATCAGAGAGAAATGACTGCTTGTGTCTCACAGCCACTCCAGCAGCCAGTGTCACAGACACCCCCACTTGATAGATAAGAAATCCTGGATCGCAGAGAAGCAAAGCCCTTTTCCCAGCAGACTCGTAAGGGCCAGAGCATGAACCCTGAGAGCCCAGCTCCTGAGTCTCCTTCGTCTGCCAGCATGGGATGACACAGTAAGAAAGGACAGAGGGGACAGAGGCCAGGAGAACAGTGAAGAACTCCAGTGTCAGTTGAGATGGCACCCATGCTCATGCCTGCCCGGCTACTCAGGAGGCTGAGATCTAGAGGATCATGGTTCAAAGCCAGCCCAGGCAGGAAAGTCTGTGAGACTCTTATATCCAGTGAACCACTAGGCAACCAGAATGGGGCTGTGGTTCAAAGTAGAAGAACACTAACCTGAAGTTTGCTCAGGGACAGCACCCAGGCCTTGAGTTCAAGCCCCATGACCAACAAAAAAGAAACCATTCTAATGGTGATAACTGGAATGAAGTACAAGTTCTGAAAATACAACCCACTTCACCCTCTGCACTGCTGAAGGAACACCGCTTCTAAGCCTGTCCTAGGTTCAGCAAATGACCACACCAAGGGAACAAGGGCCACAGATGTTCACACCAACCCACAGTCCCAGACACCCCTCAAGTTCAGCCACACACTCTCTCCCATTCCCTGAATCTCTCATGCAGAACAGGGAACACATGTATTCCTTCCAATCTCCCACTGTGAGTCACCCTAAACACTGACAATACACCTGAAGAGCAAAGGGCTTCAGAGTGTGGAGCCCCGCCAGATGCCACACACCTGTGATCCCAGCTACTCAGGAGGCTGAGATCTGAGGATCAAGGTTCAAAGCCAGCCCAGGCAGGAAAAGCCATTACACTCTGATCTCCAATGAACCACCAGAAAACTGGAAGTGGTGCTGTGGCTCAAAGTGGTAGAGTGCCAGCCTTGGGTGAAAGAGCTCAGGGACAACAGCCAGGCCCCAGGACCAGAAAAGACAAGAGGCAGATGACACACAACAGAGCCTCATCCACCACCCTGTCTTCCCCCTCCCCCCGGCTGCCACAGGGCTCCCTGCATCCCCCTCCTTGCCTCGGGTTAATGCAAAGCTGTTGAAAAGCATGCAGATGGTCATTCTAAGGACCAGGGCACTACGTGATGTCCTATTCTCTCAATAGGAGAATAAGAGCAGAACTATTATATGCTTAGCTTATCTCAAGCCATCTTCTGAGACGATAGTGGGCATGATAGATATCTGAAACAAAACCAAAGCCTTAGTGTGTGCACGCATGCGTGTGTGGACACGTGTGCATGTGTGTGCCTGTATTACTGCAGTTTCAAACTTAGAGCTTTGCACTTGCTGGACAGCAAACTCTACCTTTGTGACCCTGTTAGCTGTGCTTATTTGTTGAGATGAGATCTCACGTTTTCCTCCATGACACCTGGGTGGCAATCTTTCTAGGTACACTTCTCTCTATGGCTGGAATGGCAGGCATGAACGCCCAGGCCCAGCTTTTTTCCATTGAGATGAAGTCTCCTGAACTTTTTTTGGGGGGGAAGAAGGGGGAAGGGGTCAGTCATGTGCCTTGAACTCAGGGCCTGGGCGCTGTCCCTTAGCTCTTTTGCTAGAGGTCTAGTGCTATACCACTTGAGCCCAGCTCCATTTCTGATTTTCTGGTGGTTCATTGGAAATCAGAGTCTTGTGGACTTTTATGCCTGTGCTGGTTTTGAACCTCAATCCTCAAATTTCAGAGAAACTGGGGTTCCAGGCATGAGCAATCGGCACCTGGATTCTCCTGAATTTTTTACCCTAGCTGATCTAGAACCTCCATCCTCCCAATCTCTGCCTTAGGAGTAGCTAGAATGATAGGAGAAAGTGACCACACCTGGCTTCACATCCTTTCTGAAAAGTTCCTTTGAAAACAACAATGATTAAAAAAACCCATCACTGAAGCAGCACTCCCACCGGCCATTCTCGAGTGGGGAGGATCACGGTCAGTCTCCACACAGAGTCTGAGTTCACAGACAGAATGCAGGCAGAGATAAGCGCAGGAGAGTAGATGGTCTCCCAGATGCACAGGGGGGCGCTGGGGACGTATGTACAGCAGGAAAGGGGAAGGAGGAGAGGACAGTGGCCAGAACTCAGCCTTGTGGGAAATGGGATCACCACATGCGTGGCAATTTCCTGCCCTCTTGTCCTCCACAAAGCACATCAAGACCCAGAAATGGGCTGTTTTGCAGGAATTCTAGTCATTCATTCGAACCAAATCAGCCTTGTGTGATGTGGGAAGAGAGAAGGCGCTAGAAGTGCACTTTGGGGGACGTCCCAAAGCCAGTGCGCCTAAGGAGTTCCTTCACTTACAACATGAACCGTGCCTTCCACCCCCAGCGGGCCACACACCAGGAGCTCAACTCCGAGTAGGTAGGTCTCCTACCTACTCAGAAACCTGGGTGGTATCAGTGCCACCCCAAGTTCTGCCACCCCTGCCTCTGTGCCTCTGAAGGGCAGCAAGAATCACACAAAGCCAGTCTCCTGAGGCCTCCACGTGTGAACCTGACACAGAATGCCAAGGGCCAGCCATGAGCCTCCAAGGACATCTATCCCATCAGCACTGTAGCTGCCAGAAGTCACCACCAGCAGAGACCAGTCACAAGTCCCAACAGGAGACTATCCTAGTCAGATTCACACCAAAAGCCTGTAGCGCTTTCACCCTACCCTTTATTTTTTTATTTTTTCAAAAACTAATGATCTCAAGCTACCTATTTCTAGAAAGCCACTTGTGTTTTCCCTTAACTGCTCTCATCTCGCTTTCTGTAAATAAATATAGATTCACCGGCAAAACAGACTCCAGGAGAAGGTTCTTGAAAGAATCGGGTGTGTTTCAGAAGTAACCTTCTTGGGTTTTTCTTCTTGAAACCAAAGCACCTTTGTAAATAGGCACAGAATAAATTTTAAAAGAAAACAGCTGGGCGCCGATGGCTCATGCCTGTGATCCTAGCTACTCAGAAGGCTGAGGTCTGAGGATCATCGTTCAAAGCCAGCCTGAGCAAGAAAGTCCCTGTGAGACTCTTATCTCCAATGAACCACTCGAAAACTAGAAGTGGTGCTGTGGCTCAAGTGGTAGAGTGCTAGCCTTGAGCACAAGAAGGCTCAGGGACAGCGCCCAGGCCCTGAGTTCAAGCCCCATGACCAACTAAATAAATAAGAGGTCGGGAAGATTAAGGAAGTAAGATCGTGTTTGTTCCAGAAAACGGAAGGACAGAGAGAGGAACTGGGATGACGAAGGGGTGAAAAACCCTCATAAGACCTGACCCCAGAACCACTTAGGAAAAATGCTAGTAACACAGATGAGGACAGGAGTTTGAGGACAGACATGCTCGAGCTTATTTCCAGCTGAAGAGAACAATCGAGAATTGCAGTGGACAGCCCCTTTGGGATGCAACTGGAGGAGAGAAGAGCTTTGAAATGGAGTTGGAGGAATTTGGGGAAACAGCATCCCCACAGAAGGATGAAGCTAGATGAAGACCGAATGACCAACACAGGTGCAATGGGTTCAGCCCTCCTCCTACATGACTACAGCTAGACCGGCAAGGTCTTCCCTCCCTTTAAGTCTAGTCTCCGTCTCACTCCAGTAGATTCTACATGTCCCTCCCTGGTACCTGCAGCCCAGAACCCTAGGTAGGCCAAAGTGGAATTGTTCTCAAGTCATTTCCAGCAGAGATGGGTGCAAATCAAAGCAAATAGTGACCCTTGAGTTTCATCCACAATTCCTGGAGTTTCTAACAAGGAGAAACACACACACACACACACACACACACACAAACACACACAAACACACACACACACACAACCAAGGCTCCCATTCTGACACTCCACAGGCACAACTGGCCTGCCTGGTAGGAATTCCCAGCCATGGTCACTCAGTCCATCTGTGATCACTGCCCCTGCCTAGGTGGCGCCCACCAGCCGAGGTCTGAAAACACAGATCCACGGGGCGTGACTTGATTTCCCTGAATATTGTAGAGCCTACCACACACACCCGAAAACCCAGATTACACTCACTACTGCTCCTCCCCAACCCACCTCCACCAACAGGCATCCAGAAGAAAAACAACAGAAAAGAAATAGGTAAATAAATGAACATATCGGGCTTTGTTCAGGAACACAGATCCATAAATCTTGATCTTGATTGGCTTTTTTTTTTTCTTTTTTCTACCTCTGTACATCTAGGTTCCCATTTATTTTAAAACAGAGAAAGGAGGAAGCCAAAAAAGGTGGTTGTGCAAAAACGACGAAGCCAGCCAGGCTAACCATCAGTGATTAAAGCCACAGTCAGGTGAGCAAAGGTGTCTCTTAATGCTTCCTCCTCCTTATTCCCCCTTCTCTTTTTCTTTTTCTCCTCCTCTTCCTCTCCTTCTCCTCCTTATTCTTCCTCCTCACTCTTCCTCCTCATTCTTCCTCCTTCCCCTCTTTACTCTTCCACCAACCTCTATTTTGACATCCGCATGACCGGATGGGGCCACAGAAGATGGGAGGAGGGAAGTGCTTTTATCTCCAATGAGCCAGCAGAGAGGTGGGAAGTAGAGCTGTGGCTCTAGTTCAAGGCCAAGGAAGCTCTCACCTACAACTCTCTCCCACCCCCCTACAACACCCAGAAGTCCAGTGAAGGATTCTGCCCACCATGTCCACCTCCCACCCCAGGCCAGGCCTGACATCTATAGATCCACCTTCGCCTCTCCTCAGTTCCCCTCCTGCTCTGGCCTCCAAGGCAGAGTCTTGTGCCTCTGCCTCCAGGCGCTGCCCTTCAGAGACCCCTAGAAATTCATCCCCAACAGTTCCAGCCCCAGAGTACCACATCTGGCCTTCAGGCTGAAGGCCAGGTATGAGAGCTTGCACCTGTAATCCCAGCTATGCCAAGGGTATACATGGGAAGATCACCGTCTGAGGCCCCCTACCTGAATAAAAGCAGCTAAAGCAAAAAGGGCTGGGTGCCCAGCTAGAGGGGGGAAGCGCCCACCCATTGAACGAGTGAGAGAGAGAGAGAGAGAGACAGAGAGAGAGAGAGAGCTAGAGTGGGGAGAGCAAGTGAGCACATCTTCAGCTGAGCCTCGGTTCGTTTTTGTGAATTGTCTTTCTGAATGCAAACCACAGTGTGGAGATTTGAAGGTGAAAAATCAATTTGGGGGCAGCATCTGTCCAAACCACAACCCCAGGGGCTAGGTGATGCAGTGCATGGGGTCTCCCCCCGCCCCTTCCCCTGTCCACAGTGAGGTAGGAAGTGCTACAGGATCGGGCCACGCCCAGGGGCTGTCCTGGGCGCCCCCCTTCTGCCCAATCCTCCCCACACCCCTCACTCGGCCTGCTCTGCACCCCTAGTCAAAGCGGCCAGTGTGTGCACAGCACTGCCTTTGCCACTCCAGAAACACAGGGGCCCGGGCCATCCCCTGGCTGTGAGCAGCCAGGCCTGGGCCCCTATCCAGCTCTGTCCTTGGCGAAGAGTCAACTAGCAGCTTCCCTTTCTTCCTCCTGGCCAGCAAGAAAGCCAGTGGCCAGGGAGGAAGCTCGCGTCATGCGTCCTTCACTAGCCCCTTGGCAGGACAGCTCGGGTGCGGCTAGATAAGGGAGCCAGCCCCCTTCCCACTGGCCAGAGAATGCACGTGCGTGCCCCTCATTATGTATCTCCCTGAGTGGGGGTGCAGAACACGGAGGGCTGGGCTCCCCACCAGCTCCTTCTCCCTGTGTCCTTCCTCCTCCTCCTGAAACCACTCTCTCCTCCTTTCCTGCAATTCATCCTTCAGGGGGAAACTGAAATATGGGCGGGGGGCCTGTGGCTCCGGCCTGTCACCCGAGCTGCTCAGAAGGCTGAGACAGGGGGATCATGGGTCAAAGCCAGCCTAGATAGAAAAACTCTGTGAGACTCTTACCTCCAAGGCACCAGCAAAAAGCCAGAAGTGAGGCTGTGGCTCAAATGATAGAGCACTAGCCTTGAGCAAAAAGACAGTATCCAAGTCCTGAGTTCAAGCCCCAGGATCTGCACCAGAAAACAACCAACAACAAAAAAGGAAGGGGAGGCACAGAAATGAGGGGACAGAGGGTGAACAAGGGCAGCCGTGGTCCTCACTGGACACCACGTGAAGAATGAACTCTACCACTCCTGGGTGGGGACGGGAGGGAGAAACTGGGGGAGAGAGTAAGGGAAGGGGAGACATGGTCCATAGAGAAATGAGCTCACAACCCAACTGATGTCACTGTCACCCTTCTGCACGTCATCTTTATCATCACAATAAAAAATTAATTGTAATATGTGCTGGAACCAGCCGGCAACAAAAGGGACTCTTGATTTAGGGGGCGAGGACGGAAAAATAAAGACATAAGACAAAGGATGGGGTCGGGAGGTCTGCAGCTCAAGACTGCAGCCCCGTTTATTTTTAACTCTCCTTATTTATACTAATAGAAGTCAAGAGGTAATCTAAGGTCACCATAGTGCAGAAAAGCAAGAAAAGTCTTTAATAAAAACAAGGGTGCAGAAAGAACCAAGACAAGGTCAACTGATAGAAAGTAAAGCAAATTCTACAGACATAGCAAGGCAAACCCGGACACCTGGTGTTTTTCATGAAAGCCAGTCCCTTGTACGTGCCTTCAAGTGAGCACAAGGGTCAAGATGACCTTGGAGCTTTACTATGGGCTCCCAACATCTCCCCCGTCTTTATTTAGAAAAAGCGAACCCGCCTGTCTTAGGTTGGGTGGATCACCTTGTCTGCCTTACCCGTCTTTGGGGACTTCTTCAGAGCAAAGCTGAAGGCCCTGTCTTAGGTTGGTCAGACTGGCACCCCCTCTTACCCGTCTCTGGCTGCAGTTCCTCTCAGGGGGAATTCATTTATTTGGAGCTTGATCTTATGTAGCTGGCTGACTAAACTCATAAAAGAGTTTTGCAGAGCACGTATAAAACAAGGAAGGCAAAGAAAAACCTACAATAAAAGTGCACGGGGGCCAAGCAATGTCATTAACAATCCTTTAGCATTAGACAGGGAAGGGATATAGCATTGAAATTGTTCAAACAGCTCGTTAGCAATTTTGGCCACTTCAGAGTCTAGCGGTGGGGCTTGTTCTAATCCGGCTATTTGCCTGTGAAGCTGAACTTTTTCAAAGTTCAGCTGATCTAAAGACAAGTTATTATGGTGCCAGATACCATTAAGATGTGCTACAACCTTTTCCCATGGGTAATTTGATTCATTATATATATGAGGAGTCACACAAATAAAATCAAACCTGGCATGACAGCGCACTCGCTGTAAAGTTTGCAGAGCACGAACTTGTTCTCCTAAAGATAATACTGACTCATATAATGCTTCTAGTTTTTGTTCTACCTTATCATCAATCCTACCTTGAAAATGTAGAGCCTGTGTAGTATTATGAGCAAGCTGATTAAGATAATGGCCAGTTTGTACATTACGAGTTAGTGCCACAGCAGCTGCTGCTGAGGAGGCAGCTAACGAAATAAAGGCTAGAACACCAGCTATAAATAGCCCAACAAATCTACAAGGGCGCATTAGTTCTTTCAATTGTCTTAACACCTGAATACCAGAATCTTCATACCAAGTTTCAGAAATACTTACAGGAAGCATAACAAAAGGTGGTTGTCTAACAATAAGGATGGATTCAGTTATGCCACTAAATAAGCAATTAGTAAAAGAACAATTAGAACAGGTAACATTAAAATAATTAGCTCCTACTGAAATATTAAACGGTCCATACATAATAACATGGGGTGGGGATACACAACTCATAATATTTTTTTAAAAAGAATGAATTGGGCCAAGTTATATTATTAAGTGCAGCCACCAACATCCAAACATGATGTTGAGGATGCCCATTCAATTACCACAATCCAAGATTGAACTTATTAGTAAGATTAGCTCCAGACCAATCCAATAATTGAGAATTAGTTCAAGAAATATTGGTAACAAATGGCTGTACATGCCTGCACCTTATTGGATGAGGCTCTCCTGTAGAGTCTACTATCTGTGAGGAATTAATGCAATGGAGTATCCTATAGGATGGAGTAGAATTTGCATAAACTAATTGGCCAGCTGGCAAGGATGTCATTTGTATGTTGTACATTAGATTTTTGTCTGGGATCCAAATTTTATGAGTCATGGATTGCATAAAAGTACAGCCTGGAATGGAGATTTTAAAATTGGTGGTAAAACATAAAGGAGTTCCAATACCTGAAGCTGAGAAATTTCCTATTTTTCTATATTGGATGAAAGGATCGGGAGCTGTACTGTATGCTGATCTATTAACATGAATGAGTACTTCAACTCCCTCCCAGGTCGCTGGGTGCACAATCGGGGGATCCGGCATGTAAGCCCAATGGGTCAGCGTTTGTGTCATCTGAATGAGTCTCCACAATCCTAACACAGCATTCAGGCAACCAGCGGACGTCATTTTCTTCCTGTGAAAAAACACAAACATGTCCTCGACCCCATGTTAAAACCGGATCAGGCCCATGCCAAGCACCTGTTAAAGGATCCTTCCACTTTACTTGAGCAAAAGCTCTTTGCTCTCTTTTTTCCCAAAAACGCTGTGCTGCAGAGAGCCCATTACAATCTAAGTTTAAAAAATTTAGTACAAACAAAGCATGAGAAAGAATATTAATAGGAAAGATGGGGTATAATTCCCCACCTTTTAATTTAAAATTTTGATGTTTAAGCAAACCATTAGCTCGTTCAACAATTCCTTGACCTTGAGGATTATAGGGAATATCTGTAGTGTGAATAATCTAATAAGATTTACAAAAATTTTGAAAAGCTTGTCCAACATATCCTGCACCGTTGTCAGTTTAAATATATTTAGGAAGTCCCATAGTGGCGAAACAATGCAGAGAATGGGAAATACAATGCTTGCTAGTCTCCCCAGCTAGGGGAGTAGCCATAATAAAATTAGAATAAGTATCTATAGTAATATGAACAAAGCGAAGCCGTCCAAAAGATGGAATATGAGTAATGTCCATTTGCCAGATCTGATTGGCAACTAAACCTCGAGGGTTAATTCCAATGAAGGGCACTGGTAAGAAAGTAGTACAACTAGGGCAGGTCTTTTTACAATTTGACGAGCTGCCTCACGAGTGATTTGGAATTGTCAGCGTAAAGCACGACTGTTTTGATGATGGATGGCATTTGAATGCTTTGCCAAATCAATTTGAGTAAGAAAAACTTGAGTAGCCTTGTCCGTAATAGCATTGCCCTCACTTAATGGACCAGGAAGCTTAGTATGGGCACGTATAAATCCAAAATAACATGGACAAGTGCGAGAGTGAAGAAGAAGCTGTATTTGGCAAAAAAGAGTTTGAATACTGGAATTTGCTGTTCCAAGAAAGGGGACAGTTTCAATAACCTGAAGGGCTCGAATAACATAATGACTATCTGAATATAAATTAAAAGCACTAATAGACAGAAGTGTAAGGGCCTGTAAAACTGCTTGAAGCTCAACTTGCTGGGCTGAGGAAAGGCCAGTATCCCAGGATGTTGTATTTCCATCAATAGTAAGAGTGACCATTCCATTAGAAGATCCATCTGTAAACACTAAGGCAGCCATAGCAAGAGATGATAAAGACACCCCCCGAGGAAATATGGAAGTGTAAGAAGAGGCAAATTGAAGCAATTTATTAGAGGGATAATGATTGAAATTGTGCCCATAAAATTAGCCCAAGCAACCGCCCAGGAATCACAATGAAAATAAAGCCATTCCTGCTGTTGTAATGTATAGGGAATATAAATAACATGTGGATCTCATCCAAGATATTTACAAGATTCCACACGGCCCATGTGAACTAAAGGAGCCACCAATTCATAATAAGGAGTTAATACTTTTGAGGGAGTAGCTGATAAAGAAAGCCATAAAAGGGGTCCCTTCTGCCAGAGGACCGCTGTGGGAGAATGAGGTGTAGTTAAAATATAAGCTTCCCAAGGAGCTGAATAATCAATATAATTTACATGTTGGGAAGAAATAGCAGAATTTGCTATTTTTAAAGCTTCAGCCGCTTCAATTGTTAATTCTCTGAGGGATGCAGGGTTAGGGTCTCCTTTTAACAAATCAAATAAAGGTTTTAATTCAGCTGTAGATAATTTAAGATAAGGGCAAAGCCAATTAATATCTCCCAGAAATTTCTGAAAATCATGTAAAGTATGCAAATGAGAAGTTTTAACCTGTAATTTTTGACTAGTAAAATAATAAGGACCCAAAATATAACCAAGATAAGTGAATGGAGGATGCTCTTGCACTTTATCATTGGCTACAATTAATCCAAAAGAGGTAAGGTCTAGTTTTAATTGTCCAAAAGCTTGTCGTAGTACTGTAGGGTTTAAATGAGCTAGCAATATATCATCCATATAATGAATAATATAAACGGAAGGAAATTTTTGGCGAGTAAAAGAAAGAGCCCGTGCTACAAAACTTTGACACAAGGTGGGGCTATTTGCCATGCCTTGAGGCAATACTAGCCAATGGTATCTTTTCATGGGTTCTTTAAAATTAGTAGAAGGGACACTAAATGCAAAATGTTTGCAATCTTGAGGGGCAAGGCGTATGGTATAAAAACAGTCTTTTAAATCAATTATTATTTTGCATGTATTTTGCGGAATGGCCATTGGGGAGGGCAAACCTTGTTGTAAAGGCCCCATAGGTTCCATAGTAGCATTTACTCACCGGAGATCTTGAAGAAGTTTCCACTTTCCAGATTTCTTTTTGATAACAAAAATAGGTGAATTCCATGGGGAAGTAGAGGGAGTTATATGGCCCAATTCCAGCTGTTCCTGCACCGGCTGCTGGGCAACAATAATCTTTTCATTTGATAGGAGCTACTGATCCACCCACACCGGAATTTTTGATAACCATGTAATAGGATCGGCGTGAGGGGCAGGATGAGCAGCAGCCCCCGCTAAAAATATCCTAAACCTTGTCTATTTGGTAGGGGCTGTGGCCAAATGGGCTCTCTAATGCCTTGTTGACCAATCCCCAGTCCCCCTGAGGGTAGCAGTCCTTGATCGAAGAGTTGTCGAGTGACTACATCATTTGGACTAAACAAATAAACTCCCATTTTTCCATAATATCTCTCCCCCGCAAATTAATGGGCAAATGATCCAGCACATAAGGCTGAAAAGTTCCAGAATGGCCCTCATCATCTTTCCAATTGAGAATAGCACTGCTTTGCTGTGGATCTGTAGCATGGCCAATTCCTTGTAAGGATGTGAGAGAGGCAGTAAGGGGCCAGTGAGAAGGCCAATATTTTTTAGCTATTACAGATACATCTGCTCCAGTATCCAGCACGCCTCGAAAAGGCTTTTCTTGAATATAAATTATAAGTTCAGGCCTTCCTTGTTTTGTATTTTGAATCCAAAATACATCTGAGGCTCCAAAATTTTTTGTGCCTCTTGAGGCAGAAGTAACAGAATTTCCAACAGAGATTAAAGGAACTAGGACCAGCTGAGCGATTCTTTGCCCAGCAGAAATAGATATAACTCCAGTAGGCGCTGAGGCCATAATTTTTATTTCTCCAGTATAGTCTTGATCTATCACTCCTGGGGTAATATGTAGGCCTCCAATGCCGAGCTACTGCGGCCTAATAACAGACCAACAGATCCTTTTGGAAGGGGGCCAACTATGCCCGTAGACAGAGCTTGAACTCCCATTTCAGGAGTCAATACTGTGTAGGTGGAGGAACAGAGGTCCAATCCTGCACTTCCTGGGGTTGCTCTGAGGAGACTGGAAACCTTTTGTTGTTGTTGCTGTTGGTTGCCAGCTGGTAGGCTTGAAGCTGTGAAAAGGAGGGGGCTGCCCCGGTTTTTTGTTGAGGAGCTAGGGGCTGGCCCCTCTGCCAGTTTTCCGGAATCGGGCGGCCTGCACTATCAAAAGTAGATTTACAATCTCTGCCCCAATGTCTTCCCTTATTACATCGGGGGCATCTCCTTAGTTTAGCTCCCTTTTTCTGATTAGGACATTGAGTCATTAGATGGCCCATTTGGCCGCAAGAAAAACAGCTGCCAGGAGGTCCAGCAACTCGGGGACGTCGTCCTCCATTTTTGCCTCCCCGGGGAGTGCGGAGGAATTCAGTTATGGTTTGTCCCTGAAGTGCAGCAGCCAGTGTGAGGCCCTGCATATAGGATGGGCCAATGTCAGCACAGAGCCAAATATAATCAGTTATTCCTCCTTTTTTTCTAAATGGTCTAATGACTGCTTGGCAAGCTGCATTAGCATTTTCGTACAAGAACCATACTGGCATCCCCATCTTGGATGAGACGGCCTGTTGCCTCTAGTAACCAAGAGACAAAGTCTTGATAAGGTTCATCTGGTCTTTGTCTAATTTTAGAAAGATCCTCAGTCTTATTAGAGTTAGGAAGTTTCTTCCAGGCACGCTTAGCAGCGGCATTAATCTGAGCATATGCGCCCACATGGTAATTTAACTGGGTATGGATGTCATTATAAGCACCTTCCCCAGCAAGCTCTGCAAAAGTAGTAGGTATATTATTAGCCCTATTAACCTCTGCTGTGGCCTGACATTGTTCCACAAATTCAGACTTCCACAACAAGTAATCTCCTCCACTAAGACAAGCTCTAGCTAATTGTTTCCAATCATTAGGGCATAAAGCATCAGTAGACAATGTTTCCAAAATTACCTGCTGTAGGTCCATATTGAGCGCAAGCATTTTTCAAGTCTGTTATTTGTTTAAATTGGATAGGTTGGTGAGTTCTTTGTTGGTTTTGGTCCTCCATTACAGGAAATAAATGAAAACCAGAAATATCCTCCCCTCTTTGAGCAGCCTGTGCTAATGAGAGCTGCAAGGCACTACGCCTGGGAGGGCAAATAGCCCCTGTCCCAAGAGGGAATTCATCATTAGGAGGACTAGATAACTTCAAAGGCCTGGGCCGACTAGGCTGCGCAGGCCAAGTAGACTGCGCCTGGGGAATAACAGGCGGAGGGGGTGGGGGAAAGAAATCTGAGTCCCCTAGAGATGTTAAAGAGGGCTCACAAACATTCACCCTTAAAGGGGGTCGTTGCATTGCTTCAATCTGTGACAATTATTTTTATAACTGAATTTAACATTTCCTCAAAATGGACTGTTTTATCCTCAGTAGGCTCATCATATATTTTTTCCTCAGCATCTGAGTCATCTGATTTTTCCTCAGCATCCGAGCCATCTGACTTTTTCTCATTTTCTGACTCAATGGATTCAACTTTTATAAATTTATTTGATTTCTTTTGGGCAGCAGTTTGTGCTCCCAGAGCAGGGAGTGACTCGTTACCCTGTTCAACTTTCCCAATCAACTGATTAAATTTTATTTGTTCATGTCCAGGGTCCAGACAGTCTCGAATTAAATTCCAAAGTGTAAAAGCATCCACTGGGGTTTTTTCAGAGCCACTTGCATCATAATGCTCCTGAATCATTTTTTCTATTTTTTGCCAAATTTCTAAACTAATGGTTCCTTCCTCCGGGAACGAGGGGCATACTTCCTCGATAAAGCGAAAGAAACTCTCTAATTGACTCTGTCCAATTTTCACTTCTCGAGCTTGAAGCATGCCCTTAAGAGCCTGCACATATAATGTACGGCTGTTTCCTTGCCCCATAATTTCTTACTCCCGACTATACTATGACCAGCTCTTTTTCTGGACATGTCCTCTTACCTTAGCGGGGTCCTCTGCCTTGATCCCAGGTTTTCAGGGTCCCTGTTTGGGCGCCACTTGCTGGAACCAGCGGGCAATGAAAGGGACTCCTGATTTAGGGGGCGAGGATGGAAAAATAAAGACATAAGACAAAGGATGGGGTCGGGAGGTCTGCAGCTCAAGACTGCAGCCCCGTTTATTTTTAACTCTCCTTATTTATACTAATAGAAGTCAAGAGGCAACCTAAGGTCACCATAGTGCAGAAAAGCAAGAAAAGTCTTTAATAAAAACAAGGGTGCAGAAAGAACCAAGACAAGGTCAACTGATAGAAAGTAAAGCAAATTCTACAGACATAGCAAGGCAAACCCGGACACCTGGTGTTTTTCATGAAAGCCAGTCCCTTGTACGTGCCTTCAAGTGAGCACAAGGGTCAAGATGACCTTGGAGCTTTACTGTCGGCTCCCAACAAATATGGACTATCCCTCTCTCCCCACACCCTCTTCCCGAGATACCTCACCCGGCCCTGAGATGGTCTCCAAGCACTCTGTTCCTACAGCGCTAGAAGGCAGAGAACAGAGTCCAGCCCCAGTGGTCACCCCGTGATTGGCAGATCTGTCTGTAGCAGGTACTTATTGAACAGCTGAATAGAGAAATCGCACACACACACACATACACACACACACACACACACACACTCAGTTAGAAAAGACAGGAGCTGGGCACCAGTGGCTCACACCTGCAATCCCAGCCACTCAGGAGGCTGAGATCTAAGGGTCAATATTCAAAGCCAGCCCAGGCCAGGAAGGTCTGTGAGACCAAAAAGCCAGAGTTGGATGTGTGATTCAAGAGGCAGAGCCGCCAGCTTTGAGCAAAACCAAAATTAATTAATTAATTAAAAATTTAAAAAACTCAAGGGCAGCGCTCAAGCCCCACAACTGGCACCAAAAAAAAAAAATCTAAATAAATAAAAGAAGACAATGTGAAAGAGAAGAGACACCAAGATATCAGATAAGATCAATTACTAAGGGGAAGGGGACCCAAAGAAAAAATAAGAAAGCAAATCACCCGTTAAGAGAAAGAACCAGAGAACACAGAAGATAGAAACAGAAGTAGAAGGCCAATGAATGAACACAGCATGGAGATGGGAGAACTTCAATCTACAGGCTGACAGCTGATGTGTGCAAGCACAAGGCTGAGGCTCTGAAGATCCCAATATTCCAGTCTATGCCAGACTGCTGTGCCCAGGGGGGTGGATATGGCGGTGGTTTGGCCCTGTGATTCCAGTACAGCAACTCTGGCACGACCTGGGCACTTCTCAGAGCCGCAGAACACCAGGCCACACCCAGACCAGAATTTGTGCTGTGCCTGGGCTTCCCAGAGCCTCTGCACATGGGGCCACCTGAAATCCACCCACAGCTCCTCCATGTTTCCTTCAGGTCAGTGGTGCAGCGGGCACCGGACATGGGTACTGAGGAGCCACCAGCCCTGAGGCAAATCAACCTGGAGACCCTGGGCCTCAGTTTCCCCATCTCTTAAATGAGAAGCCGGCAGTGGACATCTTTCTAGCAGGTCAGAGCTATATGTTCCTGGTTTCCTCTAATCCACCAGACCAGACAAGCCCTGCCCCCAGCTTCATTTAACTCATTCATTCATTCACTCAGTGCACATGTGTGTATTTCATTAGGTACTACTAGTCACTCAACAACGTTAAGTACAAGTGCTGAATTGAAATCTCTCTCCTCGCCCTGGAGAAGTTCACACACTTCCCCTTCTCCAGCCGGGTGTGTGAAGAGAATTTTAGGACACCAAGTACACCCGGAATCCTGACCAGGTGCCAGTGGCTTCGAGAAGGTCTGGAGAAAGGCCACAAGGCCACTAACCTGGGAGGAGCATGGACATCCAACCACGAGCGCGCCCTTACAGCTCACACCACCACTCTCCCATCCCTGCCCCCCGGGGCTGAGGCACCCAATGGGTTTTGTGCCAAGGCCAGGGCCTGGGCAGGCCCTGAAGCCCACCCCTCTCCAGTCTGCCTGCTGCTGGCCCAGCCCCGGCCTTCTGGAAGAGGCCATCAATCCCAGCACTAATCTCCTGTCTCTGGAGAATCCCCTGTGGTTGAAATAGGCGATCCACTCTAATAAAATGTGAACAATTCATTAGACCCATAACTCCCCTTTTGATCTCTATTTATTTACAGAGAGGGTGGGGAGGGGAGTGGAGGGACTCTATGAGGATGCGGCTGTGCATACCCAGTGGCAGAGAAGGGGAAATGGGAGTCAACTGTGAGGAAGAACTTTCTAGAATTGTCAGAGAAGCTTGGAGGATGAGGCTGAAAAACAAAACAGAAGAGCCGTGCCTGGCCAAGACCATCCACACCCCACCCCATTGGGTCAACCTCCATCTTTGTAGTTCAAAAGAGGAACTGAGAAGGGAAGCATGGGGGGGAGGAGGTGTGGCTCCATTGATAGAGTGCCAGCCAATAGAGTCAGGGACCAAGTTCAAGTTAAAAATGGAAAAAGGAAAGAGAAGCACACTAGCTTAGAACCACCATGCCCAACCACACAGAGCCACATGGCCAGTTCTCCCTGCCCCTTCCTCACACCTTGCCTCAGACAACTGAAGGGACTTCAGCCCACAGAGGCGAGCACAGATGTCATCATCAGTTGATTCTTGAACAGCAAAACATAAAATGCCATCAACATCTTCCCTGTCCTCTCATGCCCCATCCTCAAATCCAGCAGAGATGAGAAGGATCTGGAAAGATATCTTACAATGTAAAAAACATGCTGAGAGCCAGATCCACTCAGCCCGCTTCTCCCTGCCAAAGATCACTTCCTCCATCTGCTGATTTCAGCCTCTGGTGCCGTTCCCCACCCAGCTTCCCCTGCACCAGGCCCTACCCACAGGGGCCATGAGGCCAAAAGCCAAGAGGACCTTGAAGAATCTGCCGCCATCTTTCTAGAAGCAAGGCCCTACAGTTACCTGCTCCTCCAGTATGAGGCGCTCTTCTCAACCAGACTAAAAAGAAGGAAGAGAAAGAAGCCAGGCGCCAGCGGCTCACTTCTGTCATCCAAGCTACTCCAGGAACTGAGATATGAGGATTGAGGTTCAAAACCAGGCCGGGTGGGAAAGTCTGTGAGTCTCTTGTCTCCAATAAATTACTGGGAAAAGGTTGGAGGTAGTGGTGCTGTGGTTCAAGTGGTAGAGTGCTCACCTTGAGCTCAAGCGCTCAGGGACAGCACCCAGGCCCAGAGTTGAAGCCCCACAACAGCCAAAAAAAGCAACTGGTGTGCAGAGGGGGTGATTTTTTGAGAGGGATTTTTCTCCTCCCTTCCCTATCCTGCCATTTATCCTCACTTACTCCTCTGCCTGCTGCATAACCCCTAAGAAAAAAATCACCCAGTAGCAGAGGCAGACTTTGCAGACAAGACAGGCTTCCTAGAGCCAGGGCCAATGAGTGAGAAGAGGAGGCAGGCCGGAGCCCATGGGCCGCCGTCCCCATGCGGGGACCCCAGCCCAGCACCCCAGAAACACGGCCCCCAGGGAGGCTGGGCCTCCTCGCTTCACAGCACCATGGACCCTTCCTGGGAAGTCTTGGTTTCTATTAATTTCTTGTCTTAATTGCATACCATGTGTGGTCCTCGTAGCTATTAAAGCTGCTCTTGCTCCAACCAGCAACCCTGTCATGCATGTCAGGGGGGAGGGGGCAGGAGGAGACAAAAAGCCAACCCAACTGGCAATTCATGCAGCCAGGAGAAGAGGAGAACAAAGGCTAACCCCTCACCCCGACCCCTTGCCTTGGGGGTCCCACCCAAGCTGCAATGGCCCACCTGTGGCCACTCCCCCAGAGGCCTTGGCTGGTCGGAACCCCCCACCCCCATTGGGGTCCAGCAGTTTGCCCCCAAAAAAAGGGAGGGACAGGGGAAGGGGGGAGGAATGTGTGGGTATAAATAGGAGACACAGGAGAAATTTACAGCTCAGAGAGAGAACACAGGCATGAAGGATAATTGAAAAACATAAAGAAACCTTCCCCCCCATCCAAATGAAAAAGCGGATTACAGACACAGTCCCTCCTTGCAGAGCTCAGGTTTTTAAGGTCTTCCTCAGCGCCGCCCCCCCCAGGGGGGGCTGGCAATCCTGCCTATCCAGCCAGCCTGGGCCCCTGGGTGACCTGGCCTCTGGGGACAGGAGGCAGCATGGGACCAGCGGTCCACCCTTGGGATGGCCCCAGCGAGCCTCACTGTAATCCTCCCTCCTGATTTTTAATGTAAGGGGGGAGAAGATCATTAGGATGGGGTGGAAAGATGGAGCCAGAAGATAGGGGTGTGGGGGTAGGGGTGGAGACATTAGGCACAAGGGGAGAAGTGGGGGGGATGGAATCTAGAGAGCTGGAGCTCCAGGTGAAGAAAATGGCATTTAACTAGAAAATCATCATTCACCCCGACACCCACCCACTCTCCTGCCTGGCCGCTCCCAGGACCACCCCCCCAAAAAAAATGTTTGATGATGGAAGGGAAAGAGGCCGCCTTCTTTGTAAGAACTCTTTCCCCCCCCCAAAAAAAACATTATTTTTC
This sequence comes from Dipodomys spectabilis, assembly GCF_019054845.1. Lineage (NCBI taxonomy): Eukaryota > Metazoa > Chordata > Mammalia > Rodentia > Heteromyidae > Dipodomys > Dipodomys spectabilis. The sequence continues at coordinate 8,631,731 of NW_024870905.1, forward strand.
AGATCCTTTTGGGGGGGAGCAACCCAAAAATAAATGAATAAAGATCCACTTGAAAGGAATGAATGGTAGAGACTCCTTTTGTGTGTGTGTGGTCCAGGGAGGGAGGTGACAGGGTGCCTGGAACCCCCTGCCCCTGGTGAGGAGCAGGGTGGTGGGGTGGCGGGGGAGGGGAGGTGTTACCACCTGAGCAGGGCTCACCTGGGTGGGTAAGAGCTGAACCTGTAGCTGGTCAGGGCATCAGACAGCATGGTGGTGGCTCCTGCCTCTGGTGCTGGCTGTCATATCCACCTGGGAGGGAGCCGGGGAGCTCCTGTGGAAATCTGGTGCGGGGCGAGGCGGGATGGCCCCAGCATGGGTGGCAGGCCAGAGGGCAGGCTGGCGGGCCAGTCGGTTGGTGGCCCTTGTCCTCCACTCCCACGGCCCGCTTGGTGGGGCTCCGTGCCAGGCTCTTCTTCCTGGCCCTCCTCTTCCACGAGGAGGTTCAGCAGGGGAGGCTCAGGGCTGAGCAGAGGGGCACCAGCTGTGTCCCCCAGCGGAGGAGGAGCATGGCTGAGCCTGAGGCCGTCCCTTCCTGGGGGAGGGGGAAGAAAAGAGAGAAAAAGAGAGAGGGGGGAGAGAGAAGGGAGGTCAGGGCACAGGGGGGCGGTGAGGGGAAGGGAGCACGCTCCGGGAGAAATCCGGAGTGGGTGGCAGGGGAGGGGGAGTCCCGAACCCCGAGTGTGTGTGTGTGTGTGTTGTGTGTGTGTATGTGTGTGTGTAAGGGGGGTCTGGAAACCGCCGCCACGCACCCCGGTGGGGGGGGTGGGTCGCAGGAACAGCCGCTTCGCACTATAAATAGTTCCAGGGAGGTCTGGGCAGCGCCCGGCAGTGCCAGGACGGGCGACCCGAGCGGGGCGAAGGGAGGGGTCGCATGCACCGGCAGTCACTCACACTGGGAACGTGCTGTCCAGTGTGGCCGAAACCCTGGGCTGCTGGGGCTGACAGGTCAGGGGTGCCTGGGCCACGGCTGCGCTGGCCGCGGCTGTGGGGCCTCCTCCTCCTCCCTCCTCAGCCTCCTCAGCCTCCTCCCAACCCGGCTCCTGCTGAGGGCTCTGCCAGTACCCTCGCCAGAAGCCCTGGTTCCGCGCACCTGTACACGGGAGCGCCCCCACTGCCATCCCCCTCACGCACTGCCCCGCCCCCTCCCCGCGCACGCGCGTCCTCGCGGGCTTCACCTGCCATGCGAGCTCCGAGCCGGACCCAGGAGGAGGGAGGGATCCCCACGGCCCAGCCCTGGCCCCCGCCCCCCAAACCCGCAGAGAACCACGACAAGCCCCCCCGGGTCTCCTCGACCCCCAAAACCCGCAGAGATCGATGGCGAGCCCAGAATCCCCGCAGCCCAGCCCCCCCCCCCCCCCCCCCCCCGCAGGCCCGACGCCGGGTGCTCACCTTGGCTCCATGGGCCCGGGCGGCGGTCGGGGTCAAGGGTCGGGCCCTTCCCTCCCGTGGCAGGTTTACCTCAGTGGGTCGGTGTCTGGAGCACTCTGGGAGGAACCCGGCCAGTGAGGCAGTGCCCCGGAGACCGCACAGGTGGCCAGGCAAGGGCTGGATTTGGGGTTCACATCCCCTGAGATGGGTCGTGCATGCGCACACGCACAGACAGCACAAGAAGGCGCGTGCCTCCTCCCCGCGGGCCTGCGGCCCCGCCTCCGCCCGGCCAGATCGCGAGCACCCTGGTGGGGGCGGCTGCCCAAGTCGAGCGCCCCACACAGGGTCGGACTGGGGGATACCCTAGGCCAAATCCTGAATCGGCATCGCCTCCTGCCGGCTGGTGAGGCAAATGAAGGGGCCCGTGCCGGGAGCAGGGCCTCCTGAGGGCGGGGTCGTGCCCGGGCGCCTCTGATTGGCTAAACTCCTGGGGGCCTCTGATAGGTGGAGAGGCATGATTGACAGGCTGTAATTTGCATATGGTGGCTGTGGCTGGGCGGCCAGGTGCCCACTAGGCTCTTTTTCCTCCCTTAGAGGAGCCTCTGCTACCATCGCCCCCCGGAGCCCATATCAGAGCCCGGGCCTCGGCCTCTGGGGGGTTCTCCCGAGTTCCAGCTAACCAGCACAAAGCTGGTGGAGTGGAGCTGTGGTTCAAGCGGTGCAGCGCCAGCCTCCAGGGGAAAGGGAAGAAAATCAGGGAAAGCCCAGCCTGCGGGCCCGGAGTTCGAGCCCCAGGATGGTGCGGACTGAGGTAAGTGGGAGCGGGATGGGGGTCGGGGCGGCCCTGGATAGTAATTGAGAAAAAAATATAAGCAAATGGATAGAGAATGGATACAAAATTGAAAGCCTCAGTGCTTCTCCTTCCTACAAAGTAATCCATCAAAGATTGAACTATCCTAAAAATATCATAAAATAATACTCTGAGGCTTGAACTCAGGGCCTGGGCATTGTCCCTGAACTTCTTTTGCTCAAGGTTAGCACTCTACCAATTTATCCACAGCACGATTTCCAGCTGAGGAATCGAACCCAGGGCTTTGTGCATGCCTGGCAAGCATTCTACCACTAAGCCACATTCCCAGCACTTACAAATTTAAAAAACAAAAACAAAACTAAATTTCAGTGTAATGAATAGGCTTAAAGTAATTTAGAACCCTTGAAATCATAACTTAGTGAGTGTTAAAAATGTTCAGAGTAAACATGAAAGGGGCTTAAACCCCTTTCATATCTTTCAATAAACCCAAAGTAATACCACTGTGGGCAATTCCTCATACATGAAAGGAAAGAATTGCCTTAGATACTGGCAGCCGTTGATAGTTTCAGTAAGGTAAAAGATCTGCAACATATTTGAAAAATAACTGCAGCATTCGTTGTGACAGTGCAACCTGAAAGAACTAAATGTCTATTGGTGGAGAAAAGAAAAAGAATTGGAGCAGGACACAGGCGGCTCATCCCTGTAATCCTAGCTACTCAGGAGGCTGAGATCTGAGGATTGCATTTCAAAGCCAGCCTGGGCAGGAAAGTCTGTGAAAATTTTATCTCCAATAAACCACCAGAAAACCATAATTGGCCTGTAGCTCAAGTGGTAGAGCACTTGCCTTGAGCTGAAGAGCTCAGGGACAGAACTCAGGCCTAGAGTTCAAGCCCCATGACCAACAAAAAAAAAAAAAGAAAATTAATTGTATATTAATATATGATATGAGTAATATTACATTACAACAAAAAAGTGAAAGAAATAAGGCTACATGTATCAGCAAGGTCATCTTTCCATAGATTTGATAAAAGAAAAATAGAAAAGTGTAAATATGCTTAAGTATTATAATTCTTATATGTTTTAATACAAACCAGATTTTCATGTTTTATATAAATGAGTGATATAATTATACAAATACATAGAAATGCTGAACACTGAAATCAGGAGAATTGTTTTTGATTCTTAGGTATGAAAGTAGTTAAACATTAGTGATATTCTTTATATTATGTATATCTTTTTTTTTTTTTTTGCCAGTATGGGACTTGAACTCACATGCTATACATTTGTATGCATCTTTAACCATGGATAGTAATTGAGAAAAAAATATAAGCAAATGGGTAGAGAAAGGATAACAATATTGAAAGCAAAAGCCAGGTGGGCACCAGTGGTTCATGTCTGTAATCCTAGCTATTCAGGTGGTTGAGATCCAAGGATTGGGGTTCAAAGCCAGTTCTAGACAGACACATTGGGGAGACCTTTGTCTCCATTTAATCAGCAAAAAGCCTTAAGTAGAGGTGTGACTCAAATGGTAAAGTGCCAGCCTTGAGCAAAACCTTTTGAGAGGCTCAGTACTGATAGAAAAGAAAAAAAAAGAAATTGAAAGCAAAAGACTTAATTATAGTAACTAAAAAAGAACAGCTTTTGCAACTGAGATGAAACAATCATAGGGCTTGTGAAGGATTTGAGTAGTGAATAAGAAGGAGGAATTTAGGATAGTTCAATCTTTGATGGATTACTTGGTAGGAAGGAGAAGCATTGATCAGGATAGGAAAAGCAATCTTTGATTTATGAATTAGGAAAGAAATTCAGCTTTGGACCTGTTATCTGAGACATCTAGCTAGAGAACGTGGTGGATAATCTAAGTGACTGATGTGTCAGAGACATGTGAAGACAGAGGGTATCTTTAAATTATTTTTAATAGTTATTTTTTATGAGTTTACAAACACACAGCCTTGGTCTGACTAGACCATGGTTAGTGCCCAAATTATACTGGATAGTTAGAAACTAAAGTAAACAAAATCTCTTAGGAGAAATTAAAGGGCATCATCATTAGATGGTAGGAGGAGAATCAGCTGGATGAGTTAATTCAGTGGTTAATTCAATGGTAAAACAAGATTCAAAAAAGTATGCTAACAGAGAAACCATATGGTAAGATTTGAAAGAAAAGAGTTTCTAAGAAACTCAGCCACATAGTTTAGGTAAAAACGTTTTGGCTATTGACAAGGCATGCTATAGATAATGCTCTGGTGAGCCTAGAATAGACTGCCAACACACAAGATACTGGCTTTCTGTTTGAGACCTTGGCCTTTCTTGTGGCTTCTGCCTGGCTGTCAGCATTGTGGCCAATGTTGTGATCATTGCCTCAATCTGTTCTCATGGTACCCTTCTCTGCCTGAAGTCTCAACATCACCTAGAGTTGTCCCCTCATCAGGGTAGAACAGAACTCAAAATTTAAGAACAAGCTGGGTGCCAGTGGCTCATACCTGTAATCCTGCACTCAGAAATTTGAGATCTGAGGATCATGATTTGAAACCAGTCCAAGCAAAAAAAAAAAAAAAAAAAAAGTTGATGAGACTCTTACCTTCTACTTACCACCAAACATCCAGAACTGGAGCTGTGGCTCAAATGATAGAGCAGTAGCCTTGAATAAAAAAGCTAAGGGACAGCACCCAGACCTTAATTTTAAGGTTCAGAACTCCACATATAGTCAAAAAAATTAGAACAATTTTTGAAGCAAACTAGATATATGACTGTAGTAAGGCCTTCATTTCTCTAGACCTCAGCTGCTTTGTCTATACTGGTGGATTTAGAGAAAGTCTCCTTCAGCTCCAGTATTTTAAGTTTTGTGAAATAATAAAATCATGTATATAAATTCCTTCCACATGTAGTAGAGGAGATAGTTTTGTAGCTATGTCTTCAAAAATAGTTTTGTAGACAGCTTCAAAGGATGAAGAAAACAAGTTTAGCCCACGTCCTAAGCAGCAGGGAAATAGTTAGGAAGTCTTCTATAATTTCAACACTGGGTGTTTTTGCAGTAGTTTTCTGTGCTGCCCTGCTGCTCTATCAGGACAGATTAGTTATGTGGTTCAAATCTTATTGCTCCCCAGTTAGAGATGAAGCAAAAGTCCCTGATGCGCCTGGGGAATGAGGCTGAAGAAAAACTCAGTTCAGAAGCTGTAGATGTGAACCCAGAGAGCATAGGTGAGTATGCCACTACCAGCCGTGGTTACTGGTCCATCAGTTGTTTTGTTATTGTTTTGTTCAGAACTGAGAGGACTTATGCCTGTCTTCTTGGTAATTCTTGTGGAGTCTGTTTTGACATATGAAAAGTGATAAAGAATGATGCTTAAGGTTGTTTTCAAGGATATGTCAAAAATGGAGAAAATGCCAAAAAGAACTAATTGTTTACTAACATGTTCCAACATCTTTCTAATTGCTTCTTTTAAGAGGCTTCAGATTCATGTATGCAGCTCAAAGAATTACGAAAGATTGCTATTAATTTTTTAAAATATCTTTGAAAACCTATTTTTGTAGAGAGCTAGGCTGAAACTTTTACAGGTAAAAAAGTGTAATGCTTGGGATTTGCATGGAAATCATCAGACCTTGGGAGTGGGGGGAAACAAGATTAGTTGTGATTTGATCATTATTGAGACAGTGGATATATAGAATAGTCATTTTACTATTCTTTATATTTATTTAAATGTTCACTATAATAAAACATTAAAAAAGTATTGGCATGATCATGATTCATATAATTAAAGTTTGATTGTTTTCTATCAGTAGATGCAGAATTTATGAAGATGAAGTGTAAATAGATTATTTTTCTCTCTGAAAGTAATTACTAAGTTTAATTTTTCTTTATCTCTCTACCATTTTTTTTGCACTTAACAAAAGAATGTATTCAGAAAAGTTTTCTATTATTAAAATTTTTGCCTATTGACAAAAGTTCAGAAGAAACCTTTGACAAGTTGGTGACTGTCAATGAAACTGATCATCTCCAGCCACTAGACAGACACCAGAGGACAAGCTCTGTGGTAGAAGAGCATTTCCAAGCCTCAGCATCTTCCACAGAAGCAGGCCCCTCAATGCCGGAGACAACAGTCCTGACTGGGAGGTCCCTTCAAAGCTGCCACCAAGTAGTGGGCGTCCCTCTGCAGAAATGCCCACTGCTGAGGAGCCCTCCTCACCTTCCACACCCACCTGTGGCCACCCTTCACCCGAGGGTGACTCTAGCTACTCTCTTTCAGATCCTTGGAAGAAGGCTAGACCACTGCCTACAGTAAAAGAGAAATATCCAGTGTTGAAGGATGCCATGGAGTTCATTAAAGATCAATCACTCTCACATGAGAGGTGAGCCAGTCATTTTCTCCCAGTACTTTCTCTTTGCAAATCATAGATAACAGTTTAGGCAAAGGCTTGAAGTTCAGGTTAACAGTGGGCAAGTGATATTTAGGATAGAACCAAACTTGTTTTATAATATTCAAGATAAAAAAGTGGTGAGTTTTCCCGTAAAGAAGTGTTTTCATATAAGATTTGTGTATTATACTGCATGGAGAATATATCTCAGTAATCTTGTTTTTTGTTTTTGTTTTTTTAAGGAAGCATTTCTGTTGGTAGCTGTCACTTAAAAAAAATGTTAACCCTGGGAAAAATTCAGGTTTTGATCTTTTCTGACAGTCCATGGGCCTACCTACCTCCCTGAAAGTTAGTGAGGAATTCCCTAATTTTATGAATTAAAGCTTTATTTCTTGATAGTCAAGTAAATGTATCAAAGCTTTTCAGAATTAGTTTTTCAAAATGAGTTGTATCTTCACACAATTTGTGTGCAATTGATTCTTAATGCTGCTAAGTAAAAGTGGTAGATAGTATAATCTCCTTTGCATGATGTGTTTAATACCAACAGCAGTACTTTCTTCTCATTCATAAAGCTTCAGAACTTGGGTGGAGGATAGGTGGGTTTTTTTTCCCACCCTAACTCTGATTCCTGCATATTATGACTTGAGTTCTGTCTCCAGTGTTGTAAAGGTTCTTTCCTTAAAGAAAGCCCAAGTCAAGAGCATCCTGGAAGCCCTGAGGGTACTTCAGTACTGTACAGAATCTCTAGGACAGCCTCACTGCTTTCATAGACCATATATACTTTTCCTGTTGGAACTTCTGACCTGCCAGAAAGATTTTACCAATAAGTACAAAGGACAAATCTGCAAAGAAAATAAGCTGAGGTAATTTTAAAGAAAAAAAATGATCTTTTCTAATTAATAATTATCATTTCCATGTGGAAGGACAAATGTACATACATTCTTCCATCCTAAGGAAAGAATGGATCATATCTTTTAGTAGGTACCATGAACATGTGTATTCAGCTGTGTTTCACCAGGCAGAATAATATTTTAATATTTCTCCTGGGCACATTATTATTTGGCTTCTGGAAAATGTGAGCTAAGATATAATCATTTACAATAATGATGTTAACTTAAGTGCTGCTAAAGTTGGTTCTAATCTTCATTCAATAATTTTTTTTTTAAGTATCTACTGTGCCAGGCACTGTTCAAAGTGTTATATATTCAGTAGTGGAGAAGACAGACCAAGTAACTGTTTGGTTTTTTTTGTCAGTCCTGGGGCTTGAACTCAGGGCTGAGCACTGTCCCTGAGCTTTTTTTGCTAAAGGCTAGCACTCTACCACTTGAGCCACGGTGCCACTTCCAGCTTTTTCCATTTATGTGGTACTGAGGACTCGAACCCAGGGCTTCATGCCTGTTTGGCAAGCACTCTACCACTAAGCTACATTCCCAGCCCCCAAGTTCCTATTCTAATTGAGCTTATATTCTCTTGAAGAGTAAAAGAGAACATTTTGGGGGGAGGGGAAGAGGATGCTGGTCCTGGAGCCTGAGCTCAGAATGAGGACACTGGCCCTGAGCTTTTTTGCTATGTAAGTTGTTAGCAATGGTGCTCTGAACTCAGAGGATGAAGCTCCTCTGTATTTTTGGAGATCCTATTATACCTTGTACTTGGGAGAACTTTTTTCTATATTTTTTGTTATTCCTCTATGTAGTGTTAGCTACTGTAACCTACATTATAAGGACTTGGATTATAAGAAGTTTTTTTTCTCATTCCATTGTGCAATGGGAATTGTTTAAAATTAAAGCTTTCTCCTTATTAACTGCCTTCATCCGTTGTCCTGATGTCAGATCGCACTGATGTCAGAGAAAGGATGCAACATTGGACAGCCATCACCATGCTGGTCAGTTTGCCCATCATTTCAATTCTTGTCTGCACCTGCATGATATAGTCCTCTAGTGGGACAGAATGTTCACACCATTCCTCATAGCACTAGCCCAGAGTTTAGAAGAGTAGACCAAATTCATTTTGTTGGAATACATGAATGAAAGTGTATTTGTTGGAAAATATTTTTATTCTCAGTCCTGGGCCTGAATTGCTTATGTGGTGCTGAGGAATCAAACCCAGGGCCTCATGCATACAAGGCAAGCGCTCTACCACTGAGCCACCTTCCCAGCCCTAACATTTTAATTTTTTAATTCAGGACTGGTGCTCTACCTCTTGAGCCATACTACCATTTCCAAATTTTTGCTGGTTAGATGGAGATAAGAGTCTGGTGGATTTGGCTACCTGGGCTACCTCAAACTTTCATCCTCAGATTTCTGCCTTTTTTGTTGTTGTTGCTGGTCATGGGGCTTGAACTCTGGGCCTGGGTGCTGGATCTCAGCTCTTCAGCTCAAGGCAAGCACTCTACCACTTGAGCCACAGCACCACTTCCCGTTTTTCTGGTGGTGTATTGCAGATAGAGTCTCATGGACTTTTCTGCCTGGCTGGCTTTGAACCTCGATCCTCAGATGTCAGCCTCCTGAGTTGCTAGGATTACAGGCATGAGCCACTGGCACCTGGCTATGTAGAACTTTTATAGTCACATAACAGAAATTCACTGCTAAATCTAAAATCATTGGGGATTATATTCCATTTATTTAATTCTGTTTTAAAATAATTTATTTAAAAGATATTCTAGGGCCTAGGAAGGTGGCTCAGCGGTATATTGCTTGCCTTGCATGCATGAGGCCCTGGGTTCAATTCTTTAGCACTCATAAGCACAAAAAAGCCAGAAGGGACACTGTGGCTCAAATGGTAAAGTGCTAGCTTTGAACTGAAGAGCTCAGGGACAGGGCCCAGGCCCAGATTTCAGGCCCATGACCAAAAATAAATACATACATACATACATACATATATACATACATACATACATACATATCTTTAAAAAAAAAAATTCTACAAGCCAGGTGCAAGTAGCCAATGTCTATTATCCTAGCTACTCAAGAGGCTGAGATCTGATAAATGTGGTTCAGAGTCAGCTTGGGAAGTCAAATCCATGAGACATTTATTTATTTATTTAGTTAGTTATTTTATTTGTTTTTAATTTATTGTCAAAACACTGTACAGAGGGGTTACTATTACATGGGCAAGATAATGAGTACATTTTTTATCAAGCATTGTAGCCTCCTCCTTTGTTTCCCCTTCCCATCCCTTCCCATCCTCACGGCCCCCCCCAGCCCTGCCCTCCTCCATGAGACTTTTATTTTCAGTTAAACAGCAAAAAGCTGGAAGCAGAGGTATGGCTCAAGTAATATGTTACCATTGTGAGGGGGAGATTGCTGAGGGATGCTGAAAGCCCTGAGTTTAAACCACAGTAATGGCAGATACAAACTGCAGAAGCATCATGGGGGTTGGGAGGCCATAGTCTTTCCTCATACTTAATTTGGCAAGGATAGATCAAAATGGTATACATGTTTGAATGTAATCCTACTTCTTAGAGTTTACTGCCAATAATATTTTGGGAAATATTTGTCCAGATTTTTTCCTACAAAAGTGTTAATATATTCATGTTACAATAGTTCACATTAGTTTCATTCTTTTTTAGTTTGGAAAGGGAAAATGACTAGAAATCTTTCATATTATTAGTGGCTACAGTATTCTTCATAATTCTAGAATTTGAACAAAATTATTTAAACTGCTACTAACACATACATTTGTCTTCTTTCACTGGACATATTCTTAAGTTTATCATGTTGTAGCCTGTATCAAAATGTTACTTCTTTTTATTGCTGAATATTCTATGGTATGGATATACTATATTTTGGTTATCTATTCAGTAGTTAGTAGGTGTTTGAGTTGTTTTCCCTTTGTTTGTTCTTTTTTTTTTTTTTGGTCGATTATGGGGCTTGAACTCTGGGCCTGAGCACTGTCGCTCAGCTCTTGAGCTCAAGGTGAGTACTCTACCACTTGAGCTACAGCACCACTTTCAGATTTCTGGTGGTTTATTGGAGATAAGAGTTTCAAGGACTTTCCTACTGGGGCTGGCTTTGAACAGTGATCCTTAAATCTCAGCCTCCTGTGTAGCTAGGATTACAGGTGTGAGCCACCAGGCCTCTGCTTTGTTTCCACTTTTGACTTCTATGAACATTTGATACAATTCTTATGTCAGCAGGAGGCCTGTGGCTCACACCTGTAATCCTAGCAATTTGGGAGGCTGAGATCTTCTGATCATGATTGGAAGCCAGCCTGGGCAGGAAAAGCCATGAGATAACTCCAATTAGGCACCAGAAAACTGGAAGTGGAGCTGTGGCTCAAAGTGGTAGAATTCTAGCCTTGAGCACAAAAAGCTCAGGGACAATGCCTAGGTCCTGTGTTCAAGCCCCATGACCACAACCCTCCCCCCAATCTTGATGTTGACATGTTGTTTCTCTTGTTGAGTTGATTCCTTTTTTTTTTTTTGAGTCCGGTCATGGAGCCTAAACTCTGGGCCTGGGCGCTGTCCCTCAGCTCTTCAGCTCAAGGCTAGCACTCTACAACTTGAGCCACAGCACCACTTCCGGCTTTCAGTTTTTCTTCTGCTTATGTGGTGCTGAGGAATTGAACCCAGGGCCTCAGGCATGCAAGGGAAGCGCTCTACCACTGAGCCACCTTCCCATCCCTGAGTTGATTCTTTTAAGTAGCATTGTTGTGTTAAAAATTGTAAACTGCCAAATTGTATTAGTATTTCTTCCAACATTATATGAGTTTTAGTTTCTTAACATCCTTCCCCATACTTTTTACCTAATTTTAAATTTTTAGCTTTTCTAGTGAGTGTGAAGTAATATTGCATTGTGATTTTAAACACTAATATGTTAGGTTTTGGGTTTTTTTTGCTTATACTGGGGTTTGAAAATGGAAAATCATTCTTGCTCTGCTTGCTTGCTCCTGGCTGGTGCTTTTCCATGCCACTTAAGACATTCCTCTAGTCCAGCTTTTTGCTTGTTAATTAGAGATGTTCTGTTGGACTTTTCTGCCTGGGCGATGCTGGAACCATGATCCTTAATATGAGCAGCTAAAATTATGGGTTAGAGCCACTAGTAACCAGCATCTTTTTTTTTTTTTTTTGGTCCATTCGTGAGGCCTGAACTCTGGGCCTAGGCATTGTCCCTCAGCTCTTTATCTCAACGCTAGCGCTCTACCACTTGAGTCACAGCACCACTTCTGGGTTTTTTCTTTTTTGCTTATGTGGTGCTGAGGAATCAAACCCACAGCCTCAGGCATGCAAGGCAAGCGCTCTATCACTGAGCCAACTTCCCAGCCCTGTATATATTCTTTTTGGCCAGTCATATACCTGCCTTGGTGAAATGCCTTTTTAGATCTTTTCACCATTTTTAATTGGTCATTTCAAATTCACTTATTCATTCATTCTTTCTCTCATTCATTTAAAATCTTTTTGGGAGACCTGAGTTTTAAACTCATGGTCATGCTTGCTAGGCAGGAACACTAATGTTGAGCCTTGTATCCAGCCCTTTTGCATGCTACCTATTAATTTAGTGCTACTACAAAGGTTTGAACTGAAGACCTTACCCTCTCACTTAGCTTTATTATTTTTTTATTGTTTCTTTTGGGTCCAGTTGTGGGGCCTGAACTCTGGGCCTGGGCACTGTCCCTCAGCTCTTCAGCTCAAGGATAGTGCTCTACCACTTGAGCCACAGTGCCACTTCTGGCTTTTTTTTTTTTTTTTTTGCTCATGTGGTGCTGAGGAATCAAACCCAGGGCCTCATGCATACAAGGCAAGCGCTCTACCACTGAGCCACCTTCCCAGCCCTAATGTTTTTATTTTTTAATTCAGGACTGGTGCTCTACCTCTCGAGCCACACTACCATTTCCAACTTTTTGCTGGTTAGATGGAGATAAGAGTCTGGTGTTTTTGACTATCTGGACTACCTCAAAGTTTGATCCTTAGATTTCTGCCTTTGTTGTTGTTGGTGGTGGTCATGGGGCTTGAACTCTGGGCCTGGGTGCTGGCTTTCAGCTCTTCAGCTCAAGGCAAGCACTCTACCACTTGAGCCACAGCACCACTTCCTGTTTTTCTGGTGGTGTATTGCAGATAGAGTCTCATGGACTTTTCTGCCTGGCTGGCTTTGAACCTCGATCCTCAGATGTCAGCCTCCTGAGTTGCTAGGATTACAGGCATGAGCCACTGGCACCTGGCTATGTAGAACTTTTATAGTCACATAACAGAAATACTCTGCTAAATCTAAAATCATTGGGGATTTTATTCTATTTATTTAATTCTGTTTTTAAGATAATTTATTTAAAAGATATTCTAGGGCCTAGGAAGGTGGCTCAATGGTATATTGCTTGCCTTGCATGCATGAGGCCCTGGGTTCAATTCCTTAGCACTACATAAGCACAAAAAAGCCAGAAGTGGCGCTGTGGCTCAAATGGTAAAGTGCTAGCTTTGTACTGAAGAGCTCAGGGACAGGGCCAAGGCCCAGATTTCAGTCCCATGACCAAAATTAAATAAGTAAATAAGTAAGTAAATAAATTAATTAATTAATTAATTAATATCTTTAAAAAAAGATATTCTACAAGCCAGGTGCAAGTAGCTAATGTCTATTATCCTAGCTACTCAAGAGGCTGAGATCTGATAATTGTGGTTCAGAGTCAGCTTGGGATGTCAAATCCATGAGACATTTATTTATTTAGTTATTTAGTTGTTTTATTTGTTTTTAATTTATTGTGAAAACATTGTACAGAGGGGTTACTATTACATGGGCAAGATAATGAGTACATTTCTTATCAAGCATTGTAGCCTCCTCTTTGTTTCCCCCTCTCATCCCTTCCCATCCTCACCCCCCAAACCTAACCCCCTCCATGAGACTTTTATTCAGTTAACCAGGAAAAAGCTGGAAGCAGAGGTATGGCTCAAGTAATATGTTACCATTGTGATGGGGAGATTGCTGAGGGATGCTGAAAGCCCTGAGTTTAAACTACAGTAATGGCAGATACAAACTGCAGAAGCATCATGGGGGTTGGGAGGCCATAGTCTTTCCTCATACTTAATTTGGCAAGGATAGATCAAAATGGAATACATGTTTGAATATAATCCTACTTCTTAGAGTTTACTGCCAATAATATTTTGGGAAATATTTGTCCAGATTTTTTCCTACAAAAGTGTTAATATATTCATGTTACAATAGTTCACATTAGTTTCATTCTTTTCTAGTTTGGAAAGGGAAAATGACTAGAAATCTTTCATATTATTAGTGGCTACAGTATTCTTCATCATTCTAGAATTTCAACAAAATTATTTAAACTGCCACTAACACATACATTTGTCTTTTAACAGATTCTAATTCATATCAGTGGAATATGTAGTCTTTGTCTTCTTTCACTGGATATTCTTGAGTTTATCATGTTGTAGCCTGTATCAAAATGTTACTTATTTTTATTGCTGAATATTCTATGGTATGGATAAACTACATTTTGGTTGTCTATTCAGTAGTTAGTAGGTGTTTGAGTTGTTTTCCCTTTGTTTTTTTTTTTTTTTTTGGTCGATTATTGAGCTTGAACTCTGGGCCTGAGCACTGTCGCTCAGCTCTTGAGCTCAAGGTGAGTACTCTACCACTTGATCTACAGCACCACTTTCAGATTTCTGGTGGTTTATTGGAGATAAGAGTTTCAAGGACTTTCCTACTGGGGCTGGCTTTGAACAGTGATCCTTAAATCTCAGCCTCCTGTGTAGCTAGGATTACAGGTGTGAGCCACCAGGCCTCTGCTTTGTTTCCACTTTTGACTTCCATGAACATTTGATACAATTCTTATGTCAGCAGGGGGCCTGTGGCTCACACCTGTAATCCTAGCAATTTGGGAGGCTGAGATCTTCTGATCATGATTGGAAGCCAGCCTGGGCAGGAAAAGCCATGAGATAACTCCAATTAGGCACCAGAAAACTGGAAGTGGAGCTGTGGCTCAAAGTGGTAGAATTCTAGCCTTGAGCACAAAAAGCTCAGGGACAATGCCTAGGTCCTGTGTTCAAGCCCCATGACCACAGCCCTCCCCCCAATCTTGATGTTGACATGTTGTTTCTCTTGTTGAGTTGATTCCTTTTTTTTTTTTTGAGTCCGTCTTGGGGCCTAAACTCTGGGCCTGGGCGCTGTCCCTCAGCTCTTCAGCTCAAGGCTAGCTCTCTACCACTTGAGCCACAGTGCCACTTCCAGCTTTTTGTTTTTCTTCTGCTTATGTGGTGCTAAGGAATTGAACCCAGGGCCTCAGGCATGCAGGCAAGTGCTCTACCACTGCTACCCTTCCCAGCCCATACTGTGAAATTTTAACGAGAGGAGAAAACATTATATGTGACAGTTGAATAATAGCTTTAAGTAAATACCCATAGAGGTCAATTAAACTAACACAATATCCTGGTGTTCCATTTTATCTTCAGTTGTAGTCATATATAGTGTTTCTTTTGCCCATGTAAATTAATCTATTACAGTTGATCACAGATTTAATTATTGATGGCTATTAATAAATTTTATTGATGCAAAAATTAAATATGTTTCAGGAACAAGATTGTGCTGTACAAACTATGCAGCAGAAAGTAGAACAATTAAAAGCAGAACATACAGATTGCTCTGACCTTTTACAGTGACAAACAAGTGAACTTGAGTTTAGCACTCAGTGAGAAGAATGTCTTAGAAAAGAATTTGAGGTAGTTTTATTTTATTTTTTTTAGCATACTTATATTTATCATGTAGTGACTTAAGCCTAGAGGAAATTTTGCACTGCAGAACAATAAAAAGTAATTGTTGGGAGGCTTTTAAAGTGTATATTTGGCTTTTTTTGGGGGAAATCTTTAGTACTTGTACAAAACATTTTACATTTTGTGCTTGATTTAAGCAACATTTTTTGGGGGGGGATGGGCAGGAAGTATATTTGAGTATGAATTCAGGACCTTATACTTGCTAGTTTGGATGCTCTATTGTCCAGCCAGTCTTTTTGAACTGGTTATTTTTGAGATACAGTCTTGCTTTCTGCCCTGACTATGATCTGCCTATTTTAGGTTTCTCAGCAGAGCTTGGATGATATGTGTTCACCACTGTGCCCAGCTCTCAGTTGTAAAGAGGTCTTTCAAATGTTTTTCCCTGGGCTGACCTTCTGTCTTGGCTGCATGTGCACTTCTCAATGTCAGCTGCTTAGGCAGCTGGGAATATAGGCATGCGCCACCTGGTTTAAAATTTCACCTTTTTTTTTCAGGTCCTGGGGCTTGAACTCTGGCCTGGGTGCTATTCCTGAGCTTTTTTTGCTCAAGGCTAACACTCTACCACTTGAGCCATAACCACACTTCTGTCTTTTTCTGTGATTAACTGGAGATAAGAATTTCAAAGACTTTCTTGTGTGGACTGGCTTTGAATCATGGTCCTCAGCTCTCAGCCTCCTGAGTAGCCAGAATTACAGGCATGAGCCACTAGCACCGAATAGAAATTTCACTTTTAACAATTAATTCTCATAGAATATGTGGGAAGCTTGAGAGTAATTGTTTATATTTTAAGGTTGAGGAAGCAACACAGTAAATGTTTTGGTATACTCAGGGGTTAAATGATAATATTAAATTCTATTTTTATAGTGTAAATCATTTATATTAGCAGGGTTTGAAGAAAGATTTTAGATAAGACTTTAGGTAAGAAAAGAACATTAGTCTACAAAGAAAAATATGACTTTATGGGGCTGGGAAGATGGCTCAGTGGTAGAGCGCTTGCCTTGCATGCCTGAGGCCCTGGGTTCAATTCCCCAGCACCATATAAGCAAAAAAGAAAAAAGCCGGAAAGTGGCGCTGTGGCTCAAGTGGTAGAGCACTAGCCTTGAGCTGAAGAGCTGAGGGACAGCACCCAGGCCCCGAGTTCAGGCCCCATGACTGGACCCAAATAAAAAAATATATGACTTTATGAATGGTGATGCTAACTAATTTTGAGACATCTAATTGGTATATATTTTTGAAGCTTCTTTTACTTTCTGGGGAATGAAGTATTTCAGTAGGTAAAGAAGGTTTTCTTCTAAATTTAATATTCTTACTAGGTAAGTAAACATAAAGAATATGTAATAGCAGATACTAGAGATATATTTGTTAAATTCACTGCTATTATTTAATATTGTTATGAGGTTTTTCCTCTTTGTGTGTGTGTGTGTGTGTGTGTGTGTGTGTGTGTGTGTGTGTGTGTCCTGGGGCTTGAAATGAGAGTCTGGGTGCTGTTCCCAAGCTGTTTTGCTCAAGGCTAGTGCTCTACCATTAGACATTTAAGTCACACCTCTACTTGCAGCTTTTTATTTCTCTGTTGTACTTATTTCTTAAGTCCCATAGTACTTTTATTTTAAAGGAATATTTCGAAAGAAAGGGAGTTTGGGATCTCAACCTTACATAATCTTGCATATCTAATCACATATTTTTCTATACAATATTGGGATAGATATAACTTGGCTAAATAAAGAATTTTATCTTAAAATCCATCTGTCTTGTAACTTGAAGAAGGCCTTGCCTCACTGGTTTTATGGTCTGCTATTGCTGATGAGAGGCCTAATACTGTTCTTGCTGTGTTCTTTCCTCATTCATCTCCAAATTTCCTGGTCCTTTTTTTCAAAATTAAATTTTCATTATAGAAAATGCTAAGTACATATAAAGTACTATAATGGATTTAGTAGTAATCATATGGGTTTTACCTGCTATGTGTGTACAGTATGGTATCATTTCTACTCTGACTCACTTGTCTTTTTCCCACATAATATAGAAAAACTCCCCAGATATTTATTATATAATTTTAACTGTGAATAGTTAAAAATAATGTATTTATTTAGAAGCCATATTAGTTTCACAGGCAAGTATAATCAAAAGTACAGGCATTATTCAAATTCTAATTTTTTATAAATGGCATAAATATGTGTATGCTTACAGTGTGAAACTGAATCCCATTTAGGTCTACACATTGTGATTATGTGTAGGATTTGTTGGTTAATTGAGTTGAGTAGAGGAGACTGTGAAAGATGTTTAAGAAATGGCATTCTCATTAACAGAACTGGTAAAGAATATAGGTAGAGTGGGTTTGAAAGGAGTCAGGTTTTAGATATGTCAAATTTGACATGCCTACTGGACATCCAGTTGGAAATGTTGGGCAGGCTTTTAAATACATATACCCACACATGTGTATTATATGCATGTAAATATATCCACATTTGCATATATAAGCATATGTAAATCCATATATATATTTACATACCTTTACACATATATAAATACATACTCTACTCATACACATGAATATTGTGTTTAAGGAAACAATATTATACTATTTCCTTTGAAAAGTTTGAGATATGTCTTTTTACTTTCTTTTTGTAAAGAGTGATCTACACATTTCCGGTTTGGTTGTTGAAAAATAGGAAAAGAAAATGGAGCCTGGTTATTATACTGTTTTTTTTATTATTTATTTATTTTTGTGCTAGTACTAAAGCTTGACCTGATGGCCTTATCTTTTTCAGTCAGGGCTGTTGCTCTACTGCTTGAGGCTCAGCTCCAGTTTTGTCTTTTTGGTGCTTAGTTGGAGATAAAAGTCTCATAAACTTTTCTGCCCAGGCTGGCTTTGAAACTTTATCCTCAGACTAAGCTTCCTGAGTAGCTAGGATTACAAGTGTGAGCCACTGGTGCCCAGATGATTCATGCACTTTACAGTAGTTTTGGATCTCCTTTCCCATTATCTTTGCTGTGCATTTCTATGTCCAGCCTCCTCTGGTTTAGATTTATTTTCTAGATAATAATCCAGTTTGTGTTAGTTTTGGAGGGATAGTTATTTGGCCACTTATGATAGTAGATATGTGTAAGTTTGACTTATAGTATTGATGCTGAAAATTATTGAGATTTATTTTGCATATTGTTAACTCGACTATTCGGAATGTACAACTCATGGACTTTTAGTATAGTCAGAGCATTGTACAACCTCATCACCATCAAGTTTAGAAAGTTTTCCCTATTCCAGTAAAATATCTCATATTATTCAACATCATTGTCCTATTACTATATCCCCCGGATCAGGAAGTATGATGAATTGTTTTCCTAACAGACTTGTGTATTCTGATGTTTTTTCATTTAGCATAACAATTGCTTGGTTTATTCATGCTGTAGTATCACAATACCATTTTTTGTTATGACTGAATAAAAAATTATTATAAGTATCTAATTATTTTAAGCAGTTCTAATATTTTTTTGGGTCAGTCATGGGGGCTGAACTCTGGGCCTGGGCGCTGTCCCTCGGCTCTTCAGCTCAAGGCTAGCGTTCTACCACTTGACCCACAGCACCACTTCTGCTTATGTAGTGCTGAGGAATCGAACCCAGGACCTCATTCACGTGAGGTAAGCATTCTACCACGCAGCTAATTTCCCAGCCTAGTAGTTTATTTTTATTTGTTGGCTTTTCTTGGTTATTTAGTAAACACTTTTCATAGTATAATATCTTTGTTTTTGGAGCTCAAAGCTTAAAAAGATAGTCCAGATAGTCTCTTTTTTTCTCTTTTAAGGAAGTGGGGCAGATGTAATTTTCTAGTTTATCTATAATTCTTTATATTTAGTTATATTTAAATATTTGCCTTATGCTTTTATGAATATATTTTGTGTTAATCTGTTTGAACATATGGTGACACATTGGTGAAGAAGTTAACTTTCTAAAACATATTTTATTCTAATTTTGCATTCAGTTTTGGAGGCATAAAAGTAATTCTAGTGATTTAAGTAATTGCAAGTGGCATTTAAAAGGAATTACATGCTGGGAGAGAGCAAGGGAAAGAGTGACATTGTCCAAAAAAAAATTGTACTCATTACCTGACTTATGTAACTGTAACCTCTCTGTATATCACCATTATTATAACAATTGAAAATAATCACATGAAAATAATATAAAGGAAAATTGTTAAAATGTTTAATAGGACACCTTTTTTTATTTTTGTTGGTCATGGGACTTGAACTCTGGGCCCGGGCACTGGTCTCAGTACTTTAGCTCAAGCCTGGAGCCAAAGTACCACTTTTGGCTTTTTCTGTTTATGTGGAGCTGAGGAATGGAACCCAGGGCCTCATGAATGCAAGGCAAGCACTCTACCACTGAGCTACCTTCCCAGCCTAGTAGGACACATTTTAAGTAATATCTAACTGAAGCAACTAATATAATGGATTTTTAGCCTAATAAATGGCTTAAATTTTAATGAAGCTTTTTAAAAAAATAATTTTATTTTACAGAAGGTGATTATTTGCCTTGGCCAAATAAATCTTCATATGTATATTTAATTTTAAAATCTGATAAGCTATATATTACTGTGTGACTTAGTCATAGTAACATGGATCAGTTTCTTAGATTAAAAAAAAAAAAGAAAGAAAAAAACTCCCAGTCCAATTTTATATAAGTGGTGCTGGATACTACAGAATCAAGGGAAAAGTGAACTAAGAAAAGAAATATCTATGTTTTTTTTATAAACCTCTTTACAACTAGTGGAGTTTATTATGGGAAATAAGCTTAACTCAATAAGAAAAGAGAAAAGAGAAGATGCAAACCTACTTCTGAGAGAACTGAGGAGGCTCTTGATGATTATGGTGGGAAAAGACACTCTTTGCAAATCAATTCTAAATTGCTTCTGTCAGTCATAGTTATATTACAGTAACATAAAGAAGAGCAGAAGGTACTTTTTTCAGTTATTTTATTAGCACACATTAGTTGTACAAAACATGGTTTCTTGATATTTCCATACATGTATATAGTGTATCCCTATTGAATTTACCCCATCAGGGTTTCTTATCCTCTCCCCCTTTTAAAACAATTTCAACACATTTCATTATTCTGTTTTTACATGTGCAAATAAAATATTTTGATCATATCCATAGCTACTTGTGTGTGTGTGTGTGTGTGTGTGTGCGTGTGCGTGTGTGTGTATGTGTGTATGTTGATTCTAGGCTTGAACTCTGGGTCTGGGCATTGTTCTTGAGCTTTTGTGCTTAAGGTTAGCACTCTAGTTGAGCCACAGTTCCACTTGGATAAGAGTTTTAAGACTTTCCTGTCAGGGCTAGCTTTGAACCTTGATCCTCAGATCTCAGCCTCCTGAATAGCTAGGATGACAGGCGCAAACCACTAACCTCAGTTTATCCATAGCATTTATATAGTGTATACTCTCCTCAGATGAAAAAGGAAAAGAGAAATGCATTTTACTTATCATCATTGTCCACAA